>NC_133578.1:38479036-39706251 GCF_964106895.1 Numenius arquata
GAGAAAGAGAGAGAAAGAGAGAGAAGAAAGAGAAGAAAGAGAAAGAGAAAGAGAAAGAGAAAGAGAAAGAAAGAGAGCGAGAGAGCAAGAGAGAGAAAGAGAGAAAGAGAAGCTCCCCCTTGTCCAAAGAAACATGAAACAGCTGGTAAGGCCCTTCCCCTCCTTACCTGCATGAGATAGTAGTAAATTCCAGCCAAGCCATGGGCTGCACCTACATAATACTCCTGGTACCACTCATACATCAGGGGGCTCTTTGCTGTGAAGTTCCTCCTTTTAGCCAAGTTCTCTCCTGAGGCTACAACTGCCTCACAGACCTGTGGATAGGAACAGATGCAGGTGAGGGAAATGCTGCTGTCTTGGACACAGCACAGTGAGTATCCTGACACAGAACGAGAGCTGTTTTCTGCCCAAGCAGAGGGAAGAGTGTGGGTGAGGGAATGAAATGTATGCCAATGGATATGGATTTATACGGATGGTGGGAGGGCGTGTGGCGCTTTGTCCCTTTGGAAGAAGAGCAGCAGGGATACCATGATGTGGTTTCTCCCTTGTTGCCAGAGTTCTCTACATCTAGCATTAATTTTTACCTGCCCAAAGTTAAGCTGCATGGGAAGAGACAGCTAACAAACCAGCAGAAGCCACAGTACCTGCTGAATGTGACTTAGAGGGATCTTTTCCTCTCCGAAGTTCTTGTTCACAAATACCAGTGCATAGAGATAGCCCACGCGCCCGTACAGCAGTTCATCTGGCACTCGTGGGTCAAGCTTATGTAGATGGAGCAAACTACAAAGAAAAATTCACACGGGGGAGATTAGAGGACACTCAGCCATGTAACCAAGCAGTGAGACTGGAGCTCAAAACCACGACTTATTCCTTCGTGCTTCCTGCACCCCGGGAGATGTCAGGGCAGTTTCTAGGTCTCAGCATTCCAGCTATGCAAGGCGGAGAATCCCCCTTTCCCCTCTGCTTTTTGTTTTGGGTTATTGCTTTAGTCTGCTCAGCTCTTTACAACGCAGTTGCACTATGTGCTTGGTTTTGAGCACCAGCTCTGGGAAAGCTACTTGTGGGGAAACCTGGGATACAGGAAACGGTCAGCATAAAGTTGCTGACTGCTCAGGAAAGGCTGCCCACCATTACCTCCCTGTGATGCTGTTGGCACGGCACACTCTGCCAAAAAATTACTATTTTCAAACTAAACTGGTATCTGTTTACTTTGGCTGCTCAAGGAATGCTGGAAGGTCAAACTAGTGCTGGTGGTACGTGGAAAAATCTCAGAAGTCCCAAAAGAAAAGCCCCTTTCTCTCCATGCCTGCGAGTGGCCTGGGTGCACACTGTTAGTGGAGAAAGAGGTGACCCCATGAGCTAAAAATCCAGGTAAGAATTGGGGAGAAGCAGCTGGAAACGTCATTTAACATCAAGCCTCTGTGGCACATGTAAGAAATCTCCTCTAGGGAGAGCTAACCGGTAGCGAGGGCAATCAGCAGAGCGTGAGTGCTGTGGGTTGTCTGTGGTGCAACCCCACACTGAGGACAGCTTGGCTGGCACCAGGCACAAGTGGAGAGCGAGAGGTCTGCTGGAGTCAGATATTTTCTTTGCCGTTTTTCTAGTATCTAATAACACTTTATCTAGTGTCGCAAAGTTGGTGATATTCCTGTAGCGCAAACAGAGACTGACAGCTCTTCACACTGGTGCTTTGTAGCCCAGTTCACTCTCGACACCTCTTTGTTTTGCCTCCCATCACAAGCAGGGATGTGACTTGTTTTGGCTTTCTTCTTCTGTTCACCCCGAGACAGCAATCTGAAAGATGTCATCACTTTTAAAATACCAGCATAAGTGGCTTCACGGCTGTTCTCTCAGCTGCTTCCTGCTGTTGGCGGCAACAGGGAGAGGGCGAAGAAACCAGCCAGGAGAGCTGTACGTGTGTAGGGCTTCCCTGTCACAGCAGCGTGAGGAGCAGAAAAGGTGCCTTGGCAGCCTTTGCTCCTGGGCAGAACAATGTGTCGCAAAGGAAAGAAGCAACCAAATGTCCCAAGTACCCTCAGAGCAGAGCGAGGACGCTGGGCTGTGACTCCCCACGGCAGGAAACTTTCCCTTGGCACTGGACTCAAAGTGAGCAGGGATATTGAAGGAGAAAACAAAGAGCAGTGTCTCAAGGTGGACTGGCCCTGTCTCCTCACGTACCGCTTGAGACGTGCATTGTTCCGTGGGGAAGATTTCTTGCAGATTAAACCCAAGAGACAGACTTTACATCCAAGACTATGAGTCCCTCTCCAAGCAGGGGTCCCTCTCTCAGCTGTGTGGGTTGAAAGGAAAGCCCTGCTGCCTCCTCATGTCTCCTAGCCCCAAGTACAAGGAAAACAGATGAAGAGGATGGTTTCCAATGAGGAAAATGGTGTTTTGACACACGGATTCTGCCCAGCAGTGGGCTGGTCAGAAGAGATGCTGGCTGGTGATGTTCAGCTCTGAGATGTCAGGGAAATGTCAGGTGCAATAGAAGGAATGGATGGGTGGATAAACGGTAATACCCACAGTGGGGATTTTCTGCTGTCTGGATGTGAAATCTTCTTCTCGTGGGGAAATCAGGAGCAGCTGGAGCTGGAGCTACTATTCTTGGTCCTTATGCATTACTGCTTTTACCTCTAGCTACTTTCCCAGCCAGGATAATCAGGGGAGGAAGCCTGCCAGCAGTTTCTGTTGTTTTTGAAATGTGGGGCAGGACTGCATGGCATGTGTGCGGCAAGACATGCCGGGGTGCTGCTGGACTAATTGCATGCAGAAGGCATTTCTTGGGTGCGAGGGGGTCTGAAAGGAAAAGTCACTCCTGCTCACCCATCAGCCTATTACCTCAATTGTCAAAAATCAGTAGTTTCTGGACAGAGGGAGAGCAAAGCAGCTGTAGAGCAAAATGGGATCTTTTTATACCACTGGCTCTAAAGGGAATCTTTGACCTTCTGAATTGGTGGGAGATGGCAGGGAAAAGAGGACTCCTGGAACACAGCTCAGGTTTTCACAGGCTCCTGGAAAATGGACTGCCCCGAAACGTTAAGTCTCTCCAGAGCATAAAAGCACATTTTTTGGTCCTGAACTCATTTAGGCTAAGAACAAGGAGCTAAGAAAAAGCAATATTCTGTCTCTTCCACTGCAGGTAAAACCTGGCTGATGGATTCTCTCCTCAAGCTCTGTAAAGATGAGGTGCTTTAAAAGACCGAGAACAAAATGGAAAGAGGACCTCCTTCTCCACAGCTGTAATACAAGTGCACTTTCTATGCACTCGCACTCCATAACTTAGCAATTGTTCCATAACTAAATAGCACGCTCAAAATCCACTTAAGAGTTTCGATTAAGGGAGCTATTTCTCAAAGAAATACTCGCTTTTTAGAGGTAGCACGGGCAGGCTAACTGCTCTGGGAATTGGTGGCAGAGTAAGGACAGTATAACTGTTCCTTCCAGAAATCCACATTTTTCTTTTCTCCTCCTCTCAGATGTATGAAGAAACCAACTTCCAGGGCTCTGCCTTTATTATGCCATTAGATGGCAGTGCAGAATTAATCATGAGTTTCCGTTTTGCCACAAAACAGGAGGGATATGGGGAGAGGAGAGCTACAGTAAAAAAACATGAATTAGGGATTTTTCACAACTCGGGGCTTATGCATTCACCCGAACTGGCCATTACTGTTTGACAGATTAGTTCCCTTTTTGTTAGCATATATATTAATCATAGTGAGATTCACCACTGACACAGTATTAAGCAAAACCTAAACCACAGATTATTTCAAGAATATAAAAGAGAATTCTGTCCTCAGACTGACGGTATCCACATAAGCCAGAAGCTATTCTTGGTTAAGGGAGTGGGAACTTGGTGTCCAAACCGTTCAGGCACGTCCCTGGATTCCCACCCAGGGCTTTTTTAATTGGTATTATGAATCACTTGCTCATGGCTGTTTAAGGGCACTCAGTGTTGCTACAAAGAGTCAGGAGTTTTGTCTTGGTTTTGTGCTGACCACGCATAAATTGAAAGTCTTTACAGGGCTGTTTCTCACCTTCTCAAAACTGATCTCCCTTAAGCAAGCAAAGCTTGCAACTGCGTCTCCTTCACTTTTTTCCTTCCTCTACCACATGCTGATCTGACTGTAGGACTGCTTGTTTGTCCTTTTCTTAAGTACCCAACAAAAATACATTTGAAAACAGTTGAGGAAAGGCAGGAAATAGAAATAAATGAATCATAACCAGCTGCACTCAGCAGTTGAAAGGGATGCTGTCAATCTCAGGCTTAAGTCAAAGTCAAATAACAAATAGCAAGTGGAAGCGAGTGACAAAATTAATCTAATAATCCTGCCACATTTCTCCTTTTCATCAAAATGACTGTAAAGCTAAATTTAAGAGTTCTGAAAAAACCAGCAGACCTCACCTTCTGGGTTTCTTTTTTAATTTTGGCATTTTTTTCTTCCTGTGCTTATCGAAATTATTTTTAAGATGGCAATACCAGCTGAACAACATCCTTGCTCCCCAGCCTGCAGGCTGCCAGGCAGGCGTGTTTGTCCTTAAGAGAGCTCTTCCCCCAGGGCAGAACAAGTTTGCAGTGCCTTGCTAAGCTAGTGGATCATCTCTCACATAAGACTGCAAGAAAATGTATTCAGGCTTGGCGGAGAGTGCCCGGTACAAGCCTAGACCAGCTTTATGAGCAAGAGGACCATTAGGTCAAAGATGCAACCAAGCGTTTTACCGAGTGATGCAGTCTTCTGACTGCTTCTGGTTCTGCAGTTTGTGGTAGACGACAGCAGCCACTGCCAGGGGCCCGGCATCTCCACACAAGAAAGTGATGGATCGTCTTGTCAGACAGCTCAGGCTCTTCTTCACGTACTCGTGGGCCACCTGAAGGTAGGCTGGGTCTCCATACACATCATACAGGTGCAAATACAGCAACGCAATGCCTGCAAAAGGAACATAACGGTTGCTTCCACCAGAAAAGTTTACCCTTCCCGCTGTGTGCCCTGGCTGTGTTAACAAACCTAAAAAACCTCAGCCTCTTCTAGGGCATAAGCCTTCTAGATAGGCTTCTCAGGCACATCCAGGGCCATAACCCATAGCTGCAGCATCCACAGCTGCTTTTGCTCCTTTGTGACCTCCTTGTACCTGATGCTGCTCATGAGTGAACCGCAGGTCAAGACAAACAGCAGTGTCTGACCCAGGAGGTCCTGGAGGACAGCAAAGCTTCTGAGACACAGGTTACGTACAATTTTAGTAGCGAGGAGTAAAAGATGAGACTTAGACAAACCCACCTAAATCTATCAACTGTACCTAGGACTGTTGCTAAACAGTGGAGGAAAAAAAAACACCACAATCACCTTTGAGCAAAATGGTACTTGTGGCAAGGCAGTGCTCAGTTGTTACCTTATGTCAATTATTTTTTCCCATGCCAAGAGGTAAAGGGCTGGGTCAGTTAGCTTGGATTAGCTTTTAAAAAAAGGGACATGTCATCAGCACTGAGAAGCAGCACTCTTAAGACATCCTACTTGGCTCTTTTTTTTTTTTTTTTTTTTTGTCTTCTCTCCCACTGGGAAGCACCAGCGAGGTTGTTACAGCTCCCTGGATGTCATCTCCTGCTGCTGAGCAGGTCCCAAGCCCTACGCCAGGGACTGGTGCACCCTAGAAAAGAAAGGGGCTGCCCAACTCTCCTCTGCAGCACATCATTCATAAGATCAGCCCTTATTTGAAACATAAGCAGCAACCTGGAACGCTGGAAAAGGCTGCATGGTCCTCCCTGGAGGTTTTCAATGGGCCGGCCAGCTACAGGAACAACCCCCCTAGGTAAGAAGTGACATCATCTGCTGTCCTTTGCCTCTGTCTGCCGTGTATTCATCCAGCTTTTAGTAGGTAACTGAGGAGTCGGAAGTAAGTCTGAAAGGTCTGCCACATTTGAACCATCCTTGGCATCCCCAAACATGCACTGAAGAAAGCTACTGGACTACACCACTTTGAGAAAAGCTTATTTCTCCCCTTACCAGTAACCATTTCTAAGACAACACAGGTCCTGCATTAAGCCTGAATTAATAGAGCCAATCTCTGCAGATTTTGATGTGGTGAGGCGGGTGCAAGCATGCTGCAAAATTACTTTCCACGGTACTGAGGACAATTTTAAATTTGGATCATTTCTCATTTTGCATGGGTAATCTCCAAACCTTCGTGCTACAGACAATTCAATTCCACATGTATATTAAGGGCAAATCTCCATTTCCTGCTGAAGCTAATAACCTTGTCCTCTCTTTAAGCAGTTCAGCGTTAGTATTTCCAGAGAGAGTTCAGATGTATGGTGCCATCACTCAAGTCTATAAGGATGTGGATATGAAGCCCTTCTTTAAAGGGGAGCCTTCCTCTTCCACCTAGCAAATGCCAAGTGACTACTCCTGATTTATTTAGCACCTAGCACAGTTTCTAGACTTTAATAGGCCCGATAACTGTCTGAGCACAACTTGTACTCTTGATTTGTCTGCTTTAATATATATCTTCTTGCTTTGTAAGTAGCTTTTATTCCCACTGCCATCTTTCCACCCTAATTATGTACATAACTACTGTGCTAACACCACTGTTAGGACTGAATTCTCAGAAAGTTAACGTCTCAGAATTGTTTTCCTCTGACTTCTTTGCTGCTCCTCTTTTAAAAAACATTTCTTGTTCCCTTTCCTCCCACACCCATCCTTTTCCCATCTTTGGAAAAGACTCCAAAAAAACCATACTGAAAGATGGAAGGGATGAGTTACTTCCCCAAATCATTAATTTTCCCTTTTTCTTTAAAACCCAAAGGCCTTACAAACTGAATGTAAAGCCAATTCTCTCAACTCATTCCTGACGGAATTCAGACTCCCAAGCTGATCAGAAGGGCACAATGCAGTGCTGCCTTCAGCCTGCTGCTTGCTCTGTTGCCGTCCGTGAGCCTGAAAGCAGGGAAGGCCAGCAGAGGAGGGCAGGCCCATGCATAAAGTGGGCAATGTTTATAGATGTATGCGGAGGGATACAAAATACAGTCACCTGGGTGGGGAATATCCTACGTTGACCTGTATGGCAAGATGTAGGCAGCGTATCTCAGAGGCAGGGCAGTTTGGGAGACAAGAGAGTTTCCACTTGATGAACTTGGCTCAGCCAGGCAGTGTTGCTTTGCAGAAGCTATTCCACAGCTCTGCCTCACTCCCTTTCCAATAAAACCTTCCTCACCCCAACTGCGCAGGTACGGTTTGCCATCTGACTGGGTGTTTGTTTGGCTTGCTTTAAGTGCTACACAAACACAGCATCATCTGTCAAACGGGGCTAGGTAAGCAGTGGATTTGCTCCATTTCTCTGTGCCCTGGAGGTCTGTGTTCAGCATCCCAGTTGGAAATGTGACCTGTTTTTGTGACTTCCGAGACTCCTGGTTGTTACCAGTAGAACTGCCACACAGTGGCTGCCTGTGGCCTGCTACTGCCAAAGATGTTTGGGCTCTGTTCTGTGTATTGGTTACTATTGTAGTTTCTCCAGATTTCAAAGTTTTTTACTCCTTGCAGTGTTAAGACCTGCTGCATAGCCACATGTGATGGAGGATGCATCAGACATCACTTGATGATGCAGGACTGCAGTGAACACATGTGCTAATGACAGCATATCCCTTAGCAGGGCTCTGATGACTGAAACTGCCATCTCTAGTGAGCAGGAAGCTAATACACTGGAGCGTTAATGCCCAAGATGCTTGCTCACTGCAGGGAATCAGGAGGCAAAAATAAGTTCCGCGTGTGTCTCATAAAGCCTGTTTATTGAACATCTTCAGTAGGACAGTAGACGACATCTCTCTCCTCTTGCCATCCTGTATGAGCAGTATTGTAGGTGCAGAAGGGTGCTTTGCATTAGAGATTTCTTCTGAGCAGGGCTGAAGAGGAGACTTAAATGTACGTAGCAGAAATGGAATTGTTTGCACAGGTTGGCTAGTGCTGATGGCCCTGACTTTAGCCACTATTGCTGCCAATAGCGCAGACATCGCTGGAGATACCAGAAAAGTTCTTGCTCAAGAGCTAAAGCACTGCAGCAGGCTGAAAGGATCTCTCATCCGTACGACCATTCTGCTGATCAAAGAGAAGTAAAGCTGTGGCTCAACTTGCCTGCAAGTTTAGACTTGTTCTGTATGTTGGATTGCACTACCATTGCAAACAGTCCTGCTGGTGGGAAAACAGCAGCAGTGAAACAAAGCTTCCCCTTCACACTGAATAATTCAGAATGGATGAAAGTGAGAGGAAGCACTGCTCCGTGTCAGCTCCACCGCAGTCCCCTTGCTGACAGCACCAGCAGGGATGCGCATTAGACTGTTCTGAACATGCCTCCTTGTCCACCAGGAGCTGAGCTGCAACGTGGTCCTTTCACAAAGGCTATCGGGTTTCCATAAGAGCAGATTTCTTGACCTAATCTGCACCAGTTCCAAATTTGCCATCTACAGTAATACAGAGCTCGGAGATCTTGCGTTGACCCAGGGAAGTAAGTCAGTCAGCACCCTCAAAGCAGGATGTCAAACACAGAGGGAAGAAGCGGAAACCTATCTCTGCACACAGCGATGAAGCCTGATGGTTTCTAGTGAGAAACCTGATGTCATTTTAATGAGTGAGGCATGGGGCAAAAGTTACAGAAGGGGTGGCATAGCTTTACTGCCCAGCTCAAAAGATAATAAGCACCTTTTCTGGTGCAGATGCATGGGATGTTATCTTGCGCTCAGAAGTGTATGCCAAAGCCATGCTGCATGGGACAGTGAGACACCTTCTCCAGAGGGCTGTATCACCCCATGTTCAGAACTGTCTGGGAAGCCACAGGTGCATTTTACTGCAGCTTGCCTTCCTAGTGCACTGTGGGACACGGGGCATTTCTCAGGATGCTTCAGCTTCTCCAGCCTTAAAACCTTGGTAAGAAAGCTTTCACAAAAGAAGCTTTACCCCCAAAAAAGCCCCAAACAAAAAAACCAGCCCAGCCCAAACCAAAGAAACACACTATCTCATCACAGAATCCTACAACAGGGTACATCAGAATAGACCCATGGAGGTGATTCGATCCAACCCTCTGAAAGTAAAGCCAACTTCAATTTTACATCCCATTGCTCTGAGCCCTGTCCAGCCAAATACTGACTATCTCCAAGAATGGAGATTTCATGAAAACTACCCACCAAGCACTTGGCAGGAATGTGGTTTATGTGGGCGACACAAAGTACTCTATTCTCCCTCATCAAATGCGGCCTCACTGCCTCTTATTCTGTAGGGATTATCTGAGGATTTCTGGTTCTTTGAACAGAACTCTCTCAAGGAGATGCGAGCTCTCTGTGTTCTGAGGTTAAAACTAAGATACTGCACTAAAGTGAATGAAAGGTGTTTTTCCAGAAGGTCTTTTTCCTGAACCAGTACGGTCAGAATTTCCATCCATGCTCAAATGGCTTTCCTTTCATCTGATGTGTCTTTTGAAGAGTCCTTTCAAAAGGCAACTCGGCCCTGCTCCTCGTCTCTACTCACCAACAGGCCAGCCAAAAGCTGTGGGTGGGGCTGGCCAGCTGGACTCACCAGTCTGTTTCACAGGCCCTCAAGCTTTAAAGCCATGACTATGACATTGCTAGAGATGAGAATGCTTGCAGAGGAAAGGAAATCTTTCCCTTATATACCGTTTCAGGTGGCAGATCACCTTGTAGTCTTGGAAGGACATAACAGCCCAGCAGGCTCTGGACTCAGGAGCTTCCTAGCTTCTGCGGGCAGCTAAAACATGACAGGAGTGAAGTCAGTCCCCTTCCATTCCCTTTCCATCATCCGTGCTCCCAGTTGAGGTAGTCTTTGGAGCAAGGCCTCTTGCACTATGAGAAATACCAACACATGTGTACACGTACTCTTCGGCATCCTCACGCTAATCTATTTGAAAATGGATGAGGCAGTTGTACTTCTGCCAGGATTTGAACTGCTTCCAATTCAGAATTAGCTTACGGCAGTTTACCTTCCCTCAGTCAACACTCTGATACCAATGAAACAGATTAAGACCACAAAGGCTCTTACAGCAGTCTAGCTAAACTGATTAAAAGACAAGACAGAACACAACAGCTGAGTGTGGTCTATACCCAGGCACGTACCAGGTGTTGCCTACGGGACCCTGATCTCTATGGGGAACTGAACGAAACTGTAACGAGCCAATTCAAATGTGTTTTGAGGGCATTCAGCCGTACGCTGGATAATCTTGATCCAAAGTATGTTTTCACTGCCTCCGAGATGAAAATGCAAGCCCTTCTCTCCCTCTGCTCCAACTTCACGTGCTGAGAAGCTGCGGCTTCCCTGGCAGAAATGCAGACTGGGGGAACAGGGCTCTGTCAAGTGTGTTGGGAAAGAAACAGGCACCAAAGTAAAATGCCAGCATATGCTGTGTATTACTGAGTGTAATGTAGTACACTCAAGTACGTTACATTTCACGCAGAGTTTGCGCTAAGAGAGCCACATTTCAAATCTCTCTTATTAGCGGCCACAAGAGTGCGGGCTGATTTCAGACTGCTGGGCAATGATTTACATGAGAAGATACTCAACAAGCCTTTTCTACATAAGCAATTACAGGAAAAAGCTGCTCTTGGCCCAATTAATTTTGTCTCTGGAAACCAGCACTGAATAAATTAATACAGCTAGAATTAGAAAAGAAGGGAGGGTGACAAAGAGACAGCGTATTATCCGCAAACTTCACTTTGCTGGCTGTGACCTGCAGGAAATCTGTCCATGGGTTTTTTCTAATCCTATTAGCTGAGACGAGAAGGTTGTGTGCCCAGTGAGGAATGATGCCTGGGAGGAAAAGAGGAATCTCTCTTGAGAAACTTCCTCCCAAATAAAAATGAACTGAAATCCTACCAGAGCTCTCAACCACTGTTTCGCAGCTGCAGTCACTTTCCAACATAAAGCTCCTTAAGGCCACCCTAAGGAAGGGAACATGGTCTCTGAAGAAGGGTGTTTACCTTCTCCCCGCAGACTTTCAGAGTACTCCTAATGAGCTAGCTGTCCTCCTGCTTTATCTCCTGAATTATTCTGGCCAGAGGTAGACTCTGCCATCATGCCACGTAGCACCCTCATGACTGAAGACCACCTTTACAGATGGAATGCTTTCCATCCGAGGAGCCTCAGAGCAGGGTCTCACAAACTGGAAGACTGAACCTGTTTCCCAAGGTGAAATCAGCCAGTGCTGAACAAAAATGCATAAATTCACAGGCGGCAGGAGCAGAGTGCTGCCAGGCAGCTACTGATGAAATCAATGTTCTCCCACGCTGGAATTTAATACTGGCACCCTAGCATTTCTTATGAACTGCTCTAGAGTGCCTGTCTACCTTACTAAAATTTTGAAGTAGGCATTTCTGGCGTTGCTGTCATCAAGCTGCAACGTTAGTTTAGCGACAACACGATGAACACCATTCTCCCAAGCAAGCTGTTGGCATCATGTACCACTGCATCCAAGCACAAGGAAGGCAGCCGCACCCAGATTATAATGTAGAAAGATGCCATTTAGGATTGTAGTGTATTGCCAAAAAAAAAAAAAAAAGCAGCAAAAAATCTTGTAGCAAGCATGAGATTAATTGCAACTACCCCAGGGTCCCTCCCTAGAGCCTGGCACGGTGCAGAGAAGGCAGGAAAGCTGACAAAGCAGTAGCCAAAGATGAGGCAGCAAAGAAAGGTGTGTCCTCCCTGGCTCCAGTGCGTAGGAATAGGGAGGGGAAGGCAGGGCATGCTCCCACAGAAGGAAAACCAGGTGGAAAATGCAGAACACAAGAAAGACAAGCTCCTAAAAGCTTTGCACACAAGAGTTAGTGTGAGGAAGGCTTCCATCCTTCGTTATACTCACATTTGCATTTCTGCTCCTCCCAGCAGGTACTGGAGCAGAACCAGCCCTGGCTAAGTGGAGGGGCACTACCTGGGGAACAGGAATGGAGCGACCTGCCAATCAGACAATGTCATAAGATAAAATTCAGCCCAAACAGAAGAGACGGACATTATCTTAAGCCATAAGCTCACCGCTACCATATGCAAGGACTCCTTGCAGGTAAGCCATGCAAGCCCTGTCCTTGCATCGACAACACACATCTGCCTACTTCACAAGAGCACTTGTCACCATCCCCACCATGGCCACATTTGGAGCCGGTCCCTTCAATGGTTCCCGTGTTTGCTCTCAAGCAGGTGTTGGCCTTCTTGGTTGCATAAGTTTGGCACTATCAACCGAGAGAAGATCCCATCCTGCCTTGCAATGCCGTGATCTTCCCTCTGCAGCTTGAAGCCTGCTCCAGAAACGCTGAGTCCCGAGAATGATAGCTCCTTGTTTTAAGGGATTAAAACATGCAGAAGCAGCACCGTTTTTGACACAGATCTACTGTGACCATTCAAACAGCCAAAAAACCCCACGGTCTGCCTTGGCCTGACCTAGAAGTCCACTCTGGAGATCTCCTGCTCCATCCCATCCCACCCTACCTGCCCAGCCGGTGTATGCGGTGCAGTCCTGGGGGTCTGCAGACTTGAGGCCCCTCTCCATCTGCTGCAGCAGCTCCCTGATTTTGTTGTTCACCCGCTGTGTGAATTCTGGGGTCAGCTGTGGAGAACAGAAACAGCAGAACACCATAAGGTGAAGGAAGCACTGACGGGCAGCTGGACTGGGGCCTTGCCAAGATGGAGGTAACTCGGAGGGAGCACAACCAGGGAACCAGGGCTAGCAAACCCTTAGGTACCTCAGGACCAGGCTGGGCTCCTGTCTGCCCAGCCTGGCTTCGCGGCCAGGGAAGGAGAGGGCCCTTCCTGGGGAACGGCCGCCGCGCTGCCCCGGGAAAGGCCCGCTCCCGCCGCGGCCGCCTCACCCCAACCCCACTCACCCTCCCGGCGGCATCGAAGTAGCCGGTGGCCAGGGACTTGTCATAGTCCGCGTAGGGGTTGGGAAGCGCCCGCTGCGCCATCATGGTGCCGCCGTCCCCGCTTCGCTTCGCTTCGCTCCGCCGCCGATCCGCCCCCGCTCCGCCCCGGAAGGGAGCGGGTGTGGGTGTTACCGGCCCGTCGCTCCCGGTCTTTGGGCCGCGCCGTACTGTGCGGCTTCAGGGGCGCCCTGAGGGGGCTTTGTTGGGGTTAAAGGCCCCTGGCAGCTTGCTCTGTGGGCTTTGGATGCTCTTTTCGGCTGGTCCTATAGGCTTTAGGGAGCCCCTTTAGGATTTAGGGGCCCCTTCAAGCTGGCTTTGTGGGGTTTATGGGCCTATTGTAGCTGGCTCGGGGCAGGGGGGGCGGGAAGTGGGCCTAGGGACCCCTGTACAGTTTGGGGTCCCCTGGCAGCTGCCCCTGTGGGGTTTAGGGAGCCCTGTCGGGTTTAGGGGGTCCTTGCAGCTGGCCCCATGGGGTTTAGGGGGCCCCGTGGGGTTTAGGGACCCCTTTCTTGCTGACCCTGTGGGGTTTAGGGGGTCCTTGCAGCTGGGCCTGTGGGGTTTAGGGACCCCTTTTTTGCTGACCCTGTGGGGTTTAGGGGTCCTTGCAGCTGGGCCCGTGGGGTTTAGGGACCCCTTTTTTGCTGACCCCATGGGGTTTATGGAGCCCTGTGGGGTTTAGGAACCCATTGCAGCTGGCTTAGAGGGGTTTAGGGAGCCCTGTACAGTTTGGGGCCTCCTGGCAGCTGTGCAGCTTTGACCTGGGGGTTTAAGTGCCTGTTGCAGCTGGCCTTGTAGGGTTTAGGGAGTCTTGTAGGAATTAGGGGCCCCTTGTGGTGGGCTCTCTGGTGTTTAGGGGCACTGTGGGGTTTAGGGGTCCCATATTGTTGGCTCTGTGTGCTTTAAGGAGTCCTGTGGGGCTTAGGGCCCCTTACAGCTGGCCTTGTAGGGTTTAGGGAGCCCTGTGTGGTTCAGGGGTTCCATGTGGCTCGCCCTGTGGGGTTTAGGAGTCCTGTGCAGTCTGGTTAGCCTGGCCCTATGGGACTTGCAGGCCCTGTGGGGTTTGGGGCCTCTTGCAGCTGGCCCTGGGGGTTTTGTGGTATCGTGGGGGTGGGTACCTGGTAGTTGGCCCTATGGGGCTGGTGGCCCCACGTGTGTGGTGTGCAGGCGATGGCAGAGGGTCAGTTCAAGGAGCACACGTTGAGTCCTGCTCCCCTCCAGCAGCAGGAGTTCCCCGCTGGGGCTGGGCCTGGATGAGACACAGGGATTCTTCCTTGTTGTCCTCTGCTGAGCTGCTGTGTCTCACCTGCGCTGGCTGAGCCGCATCTTCATTGTGAACACAGGGTAGGTCCCTATGATTCATAGGGCTGAGCAGTACTTTTCATCCCAAATGCTACGTAGCTGTGGTGCTCTTGTGTTGGGGGTCTACCTGCAGTCATCCTGTGGTGGTGTTCCCCTGTGCAGCCAGCTGTGTGCTGTGTACCTTTGGCTAGAGGGTAGCATTCATTGGGTTAAGTTGTCCTTGTGTGTCGTGTTTCTGAATCGAGGCCTTGTTGCCTGGTGTTAACACTGTGCCCAACTCCCCTTTGCCTGACTCCGTAGGCCTGAGACAGGTTGTGACCCCCTGCTTGGGGTCTGGCTGGCTGAAGGGCAGGACAGGTGCAGCTTTGGGGCTCCCCAGCACTTCTAGCTCTGCAGGCTTGCCTGGGTGTCTCTTAGGGAAGCACAAATGAATGTGGCTGAGCTTGAAGCTCTTGGTGGCTCGTAGAGGTCTAAGTGCAGTGGTGCTGCCCCTTGTAGGAGCTGAATCCATCTGGGTGGATTTGGGCGAAACAGCTGCTCTAAGAATTTACCTTTTGGCGGTGATCGAGAACACCCATGGGAATACATTAGGGCACTGAATTAATCCTTGGGCCAATCATATAATATAAGGGATTCTGGTTTTCAGTCCATGTGTCCATCCATTATTATAAACTGTAAAAGTAGAGCTCAAAGAAAAGAAAAAAAAATATTGCAGGAGATGGTGAGAAATAGAAAAGAGGGAATTCCAATTATGTTTGCTTTCAGTTCCTTTTTCACTCAGCTGTTCCTTGTTTAGTGAATTTCAATCAAGTCAACGTTGCCTTGCATTCAAGGCAGGGAGATGGATTGTGCAGCTTTAGTATTCAGAGAGGCAGCTCTAGCATCAGCAAAAATAACATGGGGTCTTCTGCTTATGGCCAAACTCACAGCCCTGTATTATGGTCTTCCCTTCCATCTGCAGGTCAAAACAATATTCACTGCTCTCATTCCCCCAGGCACAGTTCAGTGTTAACTTCCAGCATAAGGCACATCATTTCAGCTTTAGAGTCTTTCTTTTGTCTTTGATTCCTCCCACATTGTTATTTTTTTTTCCAGATCACTTAAAGATAAAGATGCTTCTCCTAAATTATCCTGCCTGTTGTTCTCACCCACCCTGCCAAGGAGTTATGTTTCAGTATGTTATTTTCTAAATGGTCATGATCACTCAGGCTTTGATGGACCTGTTGCTGCTCAGGATAAATCCAGAGTATCTCACTGTGGCTGTCACCTGGAACCCAGGTAAGTGACTCATAATTTGTCCTTAGTAACCTGCCCATGCAGAATAGGGAATGAGAGAATGAAATGAGCCTGAGAGGGAAGCTGCTTCTGTGTTCCCATTACAGTTGAAGTCACTTTGGGGGTGTTTGGGGGTGGGGGGCTTGTTCATTCACTTTGTCTGAAAAGGGTGATGCTACATTTACTGAAAACAAAAAAGGCAATTACAGCAGATCTGTTGAGAACACATCTAGAGATGAATTTTGTGTGGAAGCAGCTATCAGAGTAGAAAGAGAAAATGGTGAGAAAACAGGCTCCAGTAACCTTCCTGGCAGTCCCATCACAGGTAGCCCTAGAAAAATCTGTTTCTGAAGTGACTCACAATTAGTGGTTGAAAAGACATCCCAAAATCTTTCTACCTGTGAGAAAAGAACAGTATGTAATATTTTCTGCACCACAGCATTGTCTAAAAGACAAATCCTTACTGAATTTCGGCTGTTGGTGATCCCTACTGGACTGGTAGCATGTCTGGGGGTCCTCTAGTTACGCGGATAAAGCTGATGTTTCACAGTCCTCCCTGAAGAAAACCTCAGGATGCCTGGATTTCTGCTCCCTCCTCCTTCCAGTGAGGATGTGAATCGCAAATCTTTGCCAGATGTTACAGCTGCCTACAGACTACTTGGCATCCTGCCTGAGGACTTACTGAAACATCTCCTACCTGAGAGGAGATACCTCCTCCTGGAGTCACCATCTTTCACTGGCTGTAGGCATCCGTCAATTCTGTAATCTCACCTAGCGCTAATCTGCAGTCAGCAGGTGCCCAAGTTGGATGGTGTAGATGTGGACTTGCAAGTGGCCTTTTCAAGGTGGTGGTTTGGCATCTGCCCCTCTCCATAGCTTCCTCTCAGGGTTGGCTTAACCTCAGACTGGCCTCCATGCTGTGGACCAGATGGCCTTGGCATAGTAATCCCGTAATAATAAATGTGAGGGTTGCTTGTTCTGCCTTTATGACTGCATGCTGTATGTGAGGGAGGGCAGTGAGCAAGGATAAGGTGTCCTTCATAGCCTTGTCAGATAGAAAAGGGGATTTGTGAGGCTGTGTGTGGAAATGCTCCTCAGAACATGGTCATCCTCACTATGTGTGAGAATATCCTGGAAAACTGTACTGGCAAAGCACTTGGGCAGTAGGAGGTTTTACCTCCTGACAAATCACCCCAGGTATGTCTTGGCGCGTTCGCAGAACTACTCCAACACAAGATTTTGTGGACATTTAAGAGATGTAATCCAAGTTGTGGCGTTTATCTCCCTGTCTCTGCTTTCTTTTGTTTCTTTTTTTGTGTTGCCTTCTTGTGTTCAAGCTTCAGACAGCACAGAGTAAAAGTGAGGAGCTTCCCAGCTGTATTTATTAGCCTCTCTTACACATTATTTATTCAGGAGCAGCATGGCTAAAGATGCTGCATATTTAGGACTGATGTCCAAAGTGTGCTAAGGCATATGAAAGATCAAAGTCAAAGATGTCCTTTTCCTCTTTTAATATAACAACTTTGAATATCGGATGTTGTTTCAGCTGTAATGCTATGTATAAAACAGATATAATTCTAGAAACTTTGCTATTCTTTAATATGAGAGCTATTGCTTACTGTATTTGATCCCAGTAAAAACTCAAACCTATATTAAGAGATTGAAGATCTTAGTGCCATTCTGAAGCTAAGTAGACTTGTTTTTGGAAGGTAAAGGAAGTGTTATATCTTGGCATTAGGACAATTTTTCATTTTAGAAGGATATCCAGAAGAGGGAAAAAGCGTCTTATTTTATTGGATTCTTTTTTCCAATTCTCAGTAAGTGTGGCTGCAGATGGCATTGATTGTTTTTCTTTTAGCAGCTTCTGTGAAGAGATCAAAGCCTGAGTATTGGTCACAGAAGCTGAACTAAGCTAGTTGATTATATTGATAGTATATCTGGGGCACCACTCACTTATATTCTGGCTGCATTTGTTGTGGTGGCCAGATGTTAAGCTAAGCGTTCACTAAAACCCAGTCCCGACTCCATATATACACACAGTTGTGTGGGCTCTGAGCTACCGATTCCCATCCAGACCTCAGAGATGTAGTAGGTGGTTCTGTGGAAACACCAGCTCACTGCTCGTTAGCAGGCAAAAGAAAGTCAGTTGTTACTGGGGAGGGAAAAGAGCACAAGCCTAAGAATGCTATTATGTATATCCGTGGCTCACCTGCATCTCAGATAACGTGTTTAGGTCTGATCTCATCTCAAACAGGATAGCAGAAGTAGAACTGGTACAAATTACAGAACTGATCAGGCCAAAAAAAAAAAAAGCTCATCATCTGTGTGGAATGTCTTAAGTGCAGGGACTCAGCAGCTAGGCTAGGACTATTCAGGCTGGAAAAGAGACATCTAAAGAGGGCTGTGGTAGATGTCTGTAAAGTCTTGAACAGTGCTCACAGATGTGGACAGGCAGGTGATAGACTGGCTTTCAAAGCTAGCAGACATCGACTGAAACGACTGCAGCAGCATTCAAAGGTGAAGGAGGTTGTTCATATAGTTAAGCTGTGGCAGGTTGTCAAGTAAAAAGACATCACTGTGCTTGTGCGTGGGAGGTGCCTGAGCCACCGACTTCTGGGAGTTACGAGTCTGCGCTAGGGGACATGGCCTGTGTTTGCTCGTATGCTGCCCGAGCATCAGACACGAAAGGTGGTATTGCAGGATTTCGTCTGATACTACGTGTTTATCTTTTGCTTTATGACATGTAAGCCTGGGTAGAGCAGTTAATAGCCTAACAGTTTTGTGATGATCTGTCTCTGTGTCAGCAGCAGCTGCACCCCACTTAAGCTACCAACTGCCAACCGAATTGCAGTGTAGCTGCGACTTGTGTTGCTGTGGCTTTACCCTGCTTTTTTGGGGCTCAGCCACTAGATGCCCCTGTCCCACAAGCAAGAAGCTAGAGGAGACCTGCACACAGAAAGCAGCTATGCACTGCCCAGTGTGGGATTCGTGGCTGTTTTCTGTCGTGAGTAATGAGCAGAGGTCAGTGGTTCTGTGCATCAGGCCCAAACTCTTCGGAGAAATGCACGGAGAAATGCTCTGTGACATTTCGCCATTTTCTTCTCTTTGTGGGCTGTGAGATATCGACCCCCAATGCAATGGGAATCCATCCTTTCTCAGCAAATGAAAGAGAGAGGTTGGAGAGCGGGCCTGATAGAGAGTAAGAGATCATTAAGGGCTATCTGTGGGCAGGAGCAAAGAAAACCAGACAGGAAACTGCTGAGAGGTGGATGAAGCACTCTGTTTTGGTGATGAGGTTATCTTGGAAGACAGTAGGGTTTGTTGAGCCTTTGATACATTTTGATCCCTGGACAAGACTGACATCAAGTCAGATTTCTTTTGCTTTGCTGTCATGGCTAAAGCAGTTCTGCTTAGGGCACTTGCATCCTTAGTGCTTTGTCTTTAAAGTTCAGTGTGAGGACTGGACATGATCACCAATGGAAACATGATGTGGGTATGGCTGATTGCTCACCCTGGCCCTGTGTTTGACATCTGTCTGCCCCTGCATTCACTGTGCACGTCTACAGGATGAGCAGTGCACAAGCGTGACTGTTGACTTGTTTGCTTAGCCACGTGAACTGTTTGGGGTGGCAGCGATCAGGATCTTTGTGACACTGAGCAATAAAATTGTGCTTTACAGGTGATGTAAGGACTCTTGAGGGGCACTGAAAGCACCCTGTTGTTTCATTTGCTACCCTGTGAAGGTACCTTTTACCCCTTCCTTATAATGGATTCTGCTATTGCTCATGTGCAAGTGATTTTTTTTGGGAAACCATTGGGTGTCATGTTTTTGAAGGATCTTCAATCTTGAGTGTCTATACCATTGGCAATTGGGACACCCAGGCAAAATTGCAAGGTCTGTTCTGATCTAGCAATGCTTTGGCACCTGTGCCAGTATCATCATATTTGTTCTCTAAATCCACCTTTATGGTAATAGATTTATCTATATTTGTTCTGGTCAGTAAATATGTGCTGTCAGGTCTCAGGTTTGATGTTCTGGTAGGTTTCAGGTATCTGCTGTTTCTCGGCGCACCCATCACACTCTGCAGCTCTCTGAAGATCACTTGTTCTGGATTTCCCATTGGGATCGCTCACCTTGATTCCTGTCGCCTGCCCCGGCTAAACTCGCTGCTGACTGCTGTGTTTCTGTGGCTCTTCCCATCACTGGAGAGGAAGGTGGTGGCTGGCTCTAAGGAGGGACTTCTTCAGAGCTTCTCGTCTCCTTCAGGGAAAGTGAGTAGAGATGGATCCATTTAATGAATGCTGTGGCCAGCATTTTCAGACTTCAGATCCAAAAGGGAAGGCAGCAGGTGAGGAAGGAGGTATTCCCATTGTGATGCAAAGCAAGTCAGGGCAGGTAGTGCACAGTCTCCTTCTGCTCAGAGATTGGCTGTGAAAAAAACTGTGGCTCAATTTCAGCCCAAAATGTTTCCTTGTAACTGGTATCCTAGCAGTTTTCCTGTAGCTTATAGATCCTCTTACAGCCAACCTTCCCTCCTGCAGGAAGAGTCAGTGAGTCACACACCTACAAGAGGCAGGTATTCATTAGCATCACCTAACACAGTCCCTGTGCTAGTAATAGCTGTAATTAACAGTGTCAGTAGACAGAAGCCCTGAGACAGTTTCTAAATAAACTACTTTAAATCTTGCCCCCTGTAAATGTGTAATGCCACCTAGTGAACCTAATTTTCTATAGATTTCTGTCTCCTGTTGAATACCCCAGAGGCTAATAAGCTGTGAACTTCTCTTGAACTCTTTTTCTCCTGGTTCAGGTGTTCAGAATGGCTCTTTGCCAATACTTCAGCTGGGTGCTTCTTGGGGTGAAGCTGGGCTTGAAGTTACCTTGAACTTAGAGGAGGATGGAGATGGTCAGATCGTCCTTTCTGACGCATGGTTAATTGTGTTGACAGTTTTATGACTGAACAGGGACTGGTGCGTTAAGCGGTCATTAACAAGCATGCTGGAAATGGCAGTAAAGAATCTTTGTACGTGGTGGGTACCTGGTGAAGGTCCTCTTCCTCAGCGGTGGTGCTGGGTTTGGTGCTGCTGTGTGCACCCTGAGGTTTATGCCTAGCACAAAGAGAAAATAGATCAGCAGGGCTTGTCCTGGGTGACACTCATCCAGCTCTGCGGAGGCTGGACCTCACTGTACCCAGGGAAAGAGCTACCCCTGATGAAAACACAACAGAAATGCAGTCATGGATGTGCACCTGACCTTAGAGAACACTTTTTTACACCTTGGATGTGTCCATAACTCTGTATGCTTTTTTTTTTTTTTAAAATTCAAAAAAAGCGAGCAGTTGTGCCCAGGCTTTCAGAGGGAGGACTCATCCCGGCTGGCACAGGGCCGGCACAGCTGCCTGTCCCTCAGCCACAGGCCATGTTAGCAGAGCCAGGAGGACAGCACTGCGCTTTCTTCTCCAGAGAGTGACATCTCTTGATGGGTCGCTGCCTGGAACACAGGAACAGAGCTTGCTGTGTGCTGCAGAGTTTCTTGCTCTCCTTGTGTTTTATATATTTTGCTGTGTTTTTGTTTTCAGAAGGGCTTTTTAAAGCTTAGCTGTTAAGGATTGAAAATATTTTGCCAACTCATAATGTTGCTCAAAGCAAAGGGGCGGTTTCCTTGCTACGTTCGCAACCTCGTGGCTTCCCACCTTGTAAGAATAATGTTTCATCTCGGTTTACTTTCTTGTGACTTCTCTTACAATGCAGATCAAAGGAAAATAAATTAATTGTTCAGAGTACAGATGTACGTGTTACACTGAAGATATTCCTCCTCAAGGATTCTGTTCTGCAATTAACTCATTTCCAATTTCTCACTTTCTAATTTTCCCTTTCAAGGAGTTTTCAAAACAGCGAACAACGCAAACAAGAAGAAATCTGGTGCACAAGGAGGGAGCCTTCCCAAAGAAGGCTCTTGGATTTAGGAGGGTGTGGATTTCTGCCATTTAAAATGTCTGCAGATTATCATGTGTTTACTTGGCTGGATTAGTTGATGTTGTTTCCAGTTTGAATGACTAAAGATACTTTGATATGGCCCTTGCTGGCAGGCCTTATCCAAGAGGCGGGAAGAAAAACAAGTGTGAAACTAGAAATTTCTTCATTTGGTCAGCAGCAGCGCTGTGCTCAAGCCATGAAGTTCATGATCTTGTCTTGTGCTGAATGGATTATGAACACAGGCAAAGCATCCACAGGTTTGCCTGTGAGGGACTTACACTAAATGCCACAGGTATGGCTTTAGTGCCTATATATTCTTCAGCCTAGGCGCAATATGACGGAAGTGTCCCATATATATTATTTTAGGCGTGTGGAGGGAAAAGGGTGAGCATAACACCAGAGCATTTCCAGCATGGTGAGTTTGAAAGCTGATAACTGTCAAAAAGTTTCACATTCCTTATTTTGCTAGGATGATTTTTGGTTATTATTTATTTGCCCTTTGAAGAAGCCTAAAAAGGGTTGCATCCTGACTTTTCTAGGGGGATGCAAGCAGTGAAAGGATGAAATTTATCTCACGAGTTCCCCTCGTGATCATTGGCAAATTTGGAGAGAGTATATATTAGCTGACTGGCAGGATGGATGGAAATGCTGTTGGGGACATTTACTAGAGAGCGCTGTGGCTAATGTTATCAAAATGGGTGCTGTCCCAACAGAAGGAACATAGTACCTTGAAACAGATATTTATCACATCTTTAGCTGCCTCTCATGGAACCCATTTCCCTGGAAAAAAGGCAGAATTGGCAATAGAAGGCAGTCTGAATTGCCTTAGCTGCAGCTATACTCATAGCTGATACCGGGCTGGTACTTAAACACAGGTCTCCGTATTTCTTCCAAAATCCTCTGGATTTTATTTTTTCCTGTGGGTTCTTGCTACTGAAGCAGCAGCCCTTCCTAACCTCTCCCACCCAGTTATTGAATCTTTTTGTGCCTATGAAATTACAGTCCATCTGTTGTAGGAAGCTGATAATGAGAGGATGGTCATAAACAGAAAACTGGAATCAGTCGCAGCATATCAGCACTGCTGTTCTACCTGCTGGATTGTGCGGGTAAATGTATTAGGGACAGAGCTCTAATGAAAAGAGTATATTTTGTCAGGATGAGGTGTTGTGGTAAGGGTCAGGAGAGGAGGAGGGCTAGGGTAAAGCCAGAAATTTGAATGGGTAAAGGTTTTAAGCTTCACGTGAATTAGCAGAATAAAAAGTTTGAGTCTTTTCCAAAGTCATGGCTTGAGACCAATTTCTTCTGCTGTTGATGCTGGAAATCAGACCCATGCTGCCCAAAATGAGCTTCCAAATTCTTCAAAGCACGCTCCTGAGTGTGCCACAGCTGCGGGGAGATTGCTAGGGGCAGAAGGGAAGGAGAGAGAGAATTAGGTTGGCTGGAAAGGTTAAATGTGATTGCCGGAGTGCATGACTGGCTGGCTCCCCCACTGGAACAGGAAAGAGGTAACACTTGTGTAAAGCACTCTTTTGCGGATGATGCCCCTAACATTCCCATCCAGACTGCCTACCAGCTGATAGGTTCTTTCCACTATATCATTTCTAAATACTGCGTGCTTAGTTCAAACGGTGCTTTCTGTTTGTGACTTCCTGCTGCTCAGAGGCAGACTGTGTGAGGCTCAGACAGCAGCAAGTTGTATCCTGGTTACCCGTGGCCCTTCTGCATTGCTTGGAAGAATTCAGCAGTGCCTCTTTACAAAGTTGTCTCTTGATAAGCTTTCTCACCTCTAGGACTCTGGTTTAGAGAACTCTTTTCTTTTTTTCTTTTTTTTTTTTTTTTTCCTGCTATGACACTCTAGATGCTAATGCTTCAAATAGTTACCTCCTCCCTTGCTTCAGCTTTCATGTATCAGCTTTGGTGGTCCTGTTCTGTAGACTGAGAGACTCCTGGCCAATAAGGCATGCATCTGATATCTGGACAGCTGTCTGAGATGGAGATTATGCTTGTAAGAAGCCTGTGTTACAGGGAGTGGATGCAGTAACATGCAGTTGTTCAGACACAGCAGCACTTCAATGTATTTTTGTTCCATATTTGAACAACCCTGGGCTAGACTTGAACTAGAGTTTCACAGACAACACGTCAGCTTACCGTGGATGATAAGAGACAGTGATCTTGGACACCTCACTGTACGGATACGTGTTTTTAAGTGCTCCCGATTCTGAGGGGTCTGTATTTTTCAAGCCTTATTTCCTCCCTCAAGTCAGAAATGTCAAACTGAAGCTCTTGGCAGGGAGGTTGGAACTAGATGATCTTTAAGGTCCATTCCAACCCAAACCGTTCTATGATTCTGTCATTCTTCTTGACCACATGGTCTGTATAAGACAACTCCACATCTTTGTTGTGTTAAGCACACGCTGTTGTTGAGACCCCTATGATCAGAGACATGAAATGAAAACTTTCCGGTTGTACTCAGCTCTTGTGGATTTTTATCAGGTTAGTGCAATTTCATTGCTCTGGATGTGGTAGTTTATGATTGCTTTGGTTATAATTGATTGTAGCATGATGGAATCCATAACGAGTGGAAATTAATGAATATAATTTATTTTGTGTTTTTTATGGCAGTGGATAAAGATGGAAAACCAAGCATTTAAATTACTTTAATCAGTACAGGAAAGCAAATAAGCTACCTTTGTACTACTCTCCTTTACAATTTTCTCATTTTACTAAAATCTGATAATATTGTAACCACATCTGTTCATGAAGTTAGCTATCTGAACACTAAACCTTGTGTTGAGAGCTCTTAATTGAAGTAGGCATTAAACCCCCCCTGTGTATATTTGATATATTCGTGCTCCAGCTTTGACTCTCGTGGGGCTAAGCCAAGCAAATCCACAGATGAGGGTGGTTTGGTTTTTTTTTTTTTGATAGTACTGTACCATATTGACACTGTCCCAACTGTGGCTGTGCAAGGAACTACATACCAGCCACTTCAGAGGACTGTTGGAGGAGTGTTGGCCAGATGGGACTTTTTGGTGTCTCCAGCTCTGTGGTTAGTTACTGTGCTCTCATGGGGGGCAGGCCTGTACGCTTAGAGGAAGAAGGAAAAGCATCTTGTGTTCCCTTGGCCTTATCAAAGTGAACAGGGGCTCCCTAATTTTCCTCAGTCATCATCTGCTTTGTCTTTCCCGAAGCTGAATGAGACGAAATGGTTCAGTATTTAAGATCTGTCCTTCTGCCAATGAATGAAGAACTAGGACCATGTTGCCTTTGGATACATAGTGACTTCTTCCCATGGGGTGATTAATTTAAAGCCTGTTTAACAAGACTGTCAGAGTGAAATTAGTGATGGGGACATACAATACAGAATATCCTCAGGGAAAGGACAACCTGATTGCACCCAAAGACTATGGCACTGGTCCCACTTGCATCTGCTGGGGCTGTGTGCCCTGTTTTAAGGTGTGCAAGAAAAGTCCCCGCTTAAAAGCATTAGACTTTCTTAAAGCCCAGTGGTCTTTGTGGGGAGGAGCCTATTTCTGGGGGCTTTGCTACAGAAGATGCTAGTGTAAAGGGCTGTATTTGTTGAAGTACAGCAGTATGTATTGCTGGGTATAAAACTTTATCAAGTGTCTCTCACATCCCCATGGAGCATGATATAGTCTTATAATTAAACTCACTCATAAATTTTCCTTGCTGTTATAAAAATACTAGCTGAATAGACAGTCTTGGAGTTCTGGGCTTAAAGTCCTGAACAGCATCAATGACTTTTTCAAACTTCTACGTTCTCCTGCCCCAAAATTGTTTTTCAGATAGTCAAAATCATGTTCCTTCTCCCCCTTCCCAGTTAAATGACGTTGCAGATTCATATAGCAAGAATTTTCTGCAATATTTAAAGAGAGATCTCCATCCTCAGGCACCTATCTGCCTAATGCATATCTATCTGTAAGTTAAAGCAAATGCTTCAGTGCATAGCCCAGTGTACAACAGCCAAAGCTTTTGATCTTTTTTTTTTTGCCACCAGGGTAACCACGGGAAGGAAAAAAAAAAAATAAAAATAGTAGGAGTGAGGAGAAGAAACAAGACAAACAAATTTTGCAAATCCTTCCAATCTGGAGCACCAGGCATGAAGCAACAAGGAAAATGCTGATTGGTCATGGATTCTGTATATATGGTGAGAGACCAAGGCCATGTTAAGTAACTCCTATGAAATGTGAACTCCCCCTCCCACCAAAACCAGGAACATCTAGCACTGCATAGACTGGTGCTAAAGGGTAAGAAACTAGGCTGGAGATAAATGTTGTGCATTTCCTTTTCTATATATTTATATCAAAGGGAAGATTGACTCACTTTCATTCTGTTGAAGTTAGGGAAGAAGCTTTCAGTAGAAAACTTTCTGTATCTTCTCATATAGTATACTTCAATCGGAAGGGGCCTACAATGATCATCCAGTCCAACCACCTGACCACTTCAGGGCTGACCAAAATTTAAATAATATTATTAAGTGCATTGTCTAAATGCCTTTTAAACAGTGACAGGCTTGGGACATTGACCACCTCCCTAGGAAGACTGTTACAGTGTTTGACCACCCTCTCCGTAGAGAAATGCTTCCAAATGTCAAGTCTGAACCTTCCCTGATGCAGCTCTGAGCGATTCCTACACATCCTGTCACTGAATATGACATCTGTTGCAGTAAAAGAAATGTTAGAGCATATTATTAGTAGAGTGTTTCTGCTCAGGACAAGCTTCATTGAATAAGGCTGGGAGATGATACTTTTACCTAAATACTCAAGGTACTAGCCCATAAGTTAATCATTGGGATTCATCATGTGTTCCACGGTTTCAGTGGAGCTGCTTTTTTCCTCAAAATGAGCCTGGCTTTAGGTGTGACCCAGTAATGTGTTGGGAACAATGAGCCTGTTTTATCTGGGTTTTTTTGTAGTCCAGGGAACAGGTAGCTGTCCTGCAGGTGGGACAGTTATTGTAAATCATATTTCAGAGTCCCTGGCTGTGAGGACCTGTTCTAAGAAATATATATGTCTATAACATGCTCTTGTGATCTGGTGCTTATCTCTTCTGATGGATGGTTTCTTTCTTTACTCGATTCCTTACTTCCCTTCTGGGTCTCCCTAGTCGTACATCTGAGATCACAGACCACAGGGTAGTGTGTGATGGGTCTGGCCAAGATCCTCTGTAGATGTTCCCTGAGAAGCTTGGGTCAAATTGTCTGTCCCTGGTCAAAATGCCCATGAAAACTATTTGGTCATAGAAGTTTTGATTTTAGTGAAGTTATGTTTGAGTTGGAAAAATGGACCATCAAAGAAAAATAACAAAACTGCCCAGTGAACACAGTGTGTGCCTGCGTGAATGCACATACAGTTTTATATGCATAAATTAGCAGCTGAGGGACAGTTTATGTTGTAGCCTTCATTCTAGATAAAAGCCTATTTATTTACAGTCTAATCAAGGGCAAGTCAATTTTGTTTTCCTTTGCTACAACAAACACACTGGGGCATGATAACCTATCAAATATTCACCCACAATAGAACTGCCACAGAAGGAAGCAAGCATAAGATGAATCTTGAGCAAATGTAGATAATCTTGCATTGTAAGGTCACATTATTTTTAAGCTGTGTAAAGAATGTGTAGCATGTGGGAGACAGTGTTTCTGTAGCCTTTTTTGTTTTATTTTGTCAAGCCAATTTAGCCATTTTTAGGGCTTGTTCCACTGGGAACAAACCAACGGAATATACGAGCCTCTGGAATCACAAGGGAAAAGGGATGACTCGTAATCCTGGCCCCCATTTGTAAAAATGTCTTTTTAGAAAGTGTCAGGGAATGAGAAACCTTGCTGCCTCCAAACATCTTCCAGTAAATAGAGTTCCGCTCTGGACTGAAGTCAGACGCTGCAGACTCCTCTCGGGTAGCTCTAAGACTCCTGAGGCCGGTCTCCCTTGGTTGCATCAACGTGAAAATAAGAGTTGTGTTTGAGGTGTGGCGCTCCGTCGGGGCGCTGGGAGCAAACTGCACTTTGTATAGCCATTATTAGTCCTCGGGCAACGCTCTTGGTGGTGGCACTCAGTTTTAGCTAACTAAGGGTTTTTGGAAATTGGCCTTTTGGAATAATGTCAATCTCCTTCAGGTATTTCAAGGGTTTTCTATATTTCTTCCAAGTCAGCTGATCTAAGGGGAGCTGCTAATCCCAGTGGCAATGGAATTTGACCCATTCTCAAGACGTTGATTCTTTTTTTTTCTTGCGGAAGATAAGAGCCTTATCTCTGTCAAGTTTGGGTGAAGCATGAGCTCCGTATCCCAGACAGCAGGTGACTGTACCCTGGGCTGCTCAAGCCTTAAAGAAAAGTTTAATCTCCTTGAAAATGGATTTTCTCTAACCTGGGGATAGATACGTAACAGTCTTGTTGTCAAGCATATATAAACTTTAGTCGTCAAAAGGCTGTCTTGATTACTGCTTATACACAAAATTTGAAAAAGAAGGGAGGTGCCAAGGTAGACAATTCAGAATTAACAAGAAATTAACTTTGATTTGTTTTGTTTTTTAAAGCCGTCTTCCACATGGCTGTGGTTTGATATTTTCAATTATTTTGGTACAGCATTTTTTCCTTTTACAAAATGAAAGGTCTTTATTAGCTTTTAAAAGCATCATGTAAGATGTTAACTGAAACTGTCACAGGACCTGTTGATTGATCATTACCACTTTTGTATCCTGAATCCCTTTGGTATTTGCTGCTGCCCCTGGATACTTTGGTTGTTTTGAGGCACGTTTCCTTCATTTTATAAAACTGTGCATTGGGTGTGAGGGTCTGTTTCCACAGCTACGTATTTACTTTGCAGAACTAAATCACTAGTAGCTGTCAGCTAGACTGAACTATTATTTTTGAAGAAAAGTGAAACTGCATCTCAGTTTGATTCTGATGCTTTTTGACATTTCAATTAAAATACCACAATGAAAGTCGTCTTTTTTTTTTTTTTTTCTTTTAACTGAAATTTGCTTTTTGGCTTGTGTTTTGAAAACAAAACAAAACAGAAAGAAAATTTTAATTTCAAAGAAGAAAAATGTGTTTCTCTAACCACAAGAAAAAAAATGTTCTGCAGTAGTTCAAGTAACTACTTGCAGTATTTCATAAAATCAGATTTTGAGCAACTCTGTTTAAAACATATATTTATACTTTATTGTTTGTTTGGACTCCCAAATGAAAAGTGGCATTCAGTCAGAATTAGGAAGGTGTTTCAAGTTATAGTTACTGTGTTTTCCATCCGAAAAGATGAATGTATCCATGTTTTCTTCAGACTGGGCAGCTGAAGACCCATGAGGAAAGAACAGGCTGAATTTTGCACTGGATCTCAAGCCCTCACCAACCTCAGACTTAAGCATCTTGTTCAAATTCATTTGCGTTCCATTAGTTAATGTTGGCTCAGGGCTCAGATCTGACATGCATGTTTTCCATGAGAAAGGACTCACAGAAAATAAAAAAAACCAAACATGCAACAATTGATTTGTTCATTCTTACTTTTTGTTGTGTTCCTGTAAGTGAGCAGTAATGGGGGGGAACTAAACTTCTGTAGACAGGGAGGGTGACTTCTTTCCTCTGAAGCGCGTTCAAGGGAGAGCAGCTTTCAGGATACCTGGAGTGTGGTGAGCAGGAGAGTCACATCAAGGAGCTGGGAGAATGGTACTCATGCAGAGAAGTTGTGGAAGGAAGCAGAGAACAAAATCCAGGTCTCGGGGTAGAAGGGATTAGGGACTGGAGAGGACTGGGCAAGTTTGCATCTCAGGAAGGCACTGAGTTGGATGAAAAACAAGCTACAAGCAAGAGGACACCTATAAGGGCACAGTGGACAGCTGAGAGCTGTCCATTCTTAATTCCTGTTCTTCTTGCCTTGTCACTTGGAATTGTTTCCTTCTAAAATAATAGCTCACCTGAGTTTATATTCAATCATTCCTGTCTTTTATTAGTTTAAACGCAATTTGGTATTCTTTGGGAAGCTCAGAGTAGAAAAAAGTTTAGGGTGGAGTCTAGTTTACTAGGGCTACTGTCATATCCATTCTATGCTTAACTGCAACTGGAATAGGAGGGTGAAAGCTCACAGTTTTATCCAAATGGATTCAGGTCTATGATAAAATAGTAAGTAAAAGAAAAGTCAACAATCAGCGATGCTTGGCTTTTTGGATAACAACCAGTCTCTCCACCTCTGAGGAATCAAGCAGGTGGTTTTTTAATAAGGTTTATTTGGCTTGTCACTAAGTTAGGCAAGCAAAGAAAGTGGTTATCAATGTTTATGCCACATGAAGGCACTCTGAAACAATAAGAGAGCATACAGGCTCAAATGTCTGCTGTTTACTCAAAATTTGAGACTGAAAGGGAAGAGGGATTGCTACGGCCAGTGTTTGATCTTTTTTCTATCTATATCATATATATGTAAACTGTCATATACTTCTGTCAAGGTACCAGTTGGCAGGAGCTGTCAGATCCCAGGTGGGGCAGAATGGATTAGCCATTCCCCCAAATCATGCTTCATACTAACCTGCATGTGTCGTTCTGCCAGGTTTCATGAACTTTCACAGCCGTATCTCTGTGGATATGCACTATGGTTCATGTGATATGAATTCCCAACCGCAGGGCAGTGCCAGGCTTGTCTTCCAAGGATGTGTGCTGTTGAGCTGCACACACAGAGGAGATCTGATGCTTCCACAAAACTTTTATCTCCATGTGTGAGTTCTAGAGAGTTAATCTGTGCAGGCAGAGTGGACACAGCCAGTATATCTAGCTGTCCAGAAATTCTAAATGAATGTATGAAACCATCGATTTCTGCTAATGCAGAATTTCTGTCTGGAAAAATATAGGATCTGGCAAGACTTGAATTTGCTATAATTTGAAATGTAACTTTTTAAAATTTATCTTCTGTGCTGAGGTCAGAACCATGTCTTAGATTTTTTTGGTCACATCTACAAACCTTTTTTGCTTCATATATGAAGGCTGAAGTTCTCTAATAATGAACTGCTACTGTTTGGCTGGACTTCAGGAAGAAGGAAAATGTCAGGATGTACAATCATGTGAGTGGGTAAGGGTGAATCAAAATGTGTCACCCAGTTTTGAAGACTGCTTTTTGACCTATCCCATCAAAATTTAAAATACGCTTTTCCCCAGACCTCCTCTAAAATAGGACAAACTATGGGGAAAAAAAAACACGTTCTGGATGTGGCTTAAATAACAGAATTCAGGAGAGCCGAGGGTAAAACTTGCACTTAATTCTTACTCCTTTCAGTTTCTTTATATATACTCAAGTGAAGATCCGCCTTAGTTTTGAAATTCTTGGCTTGTCGCACTTTGTATCGCAATTACCATGTTTTCTAAACATTGTGGGTTTTGCTTGAAATGCTTCATTTGATCTGAGGTTGGCTCAAAGCAGCAGATCTGAAAGTGTAACTGAGCTTGATTTCTACCCTGTAGCAATCCAAGAGGATCAGGTGATAGGGGATGCCTGGATGCTGTTAGTTCATTTGCATGTGAACAAGATAACTTCAGTTTATTTCCCCCCCCCCATACTGCAAAAAAAGGTATGATCTCTGAGGTAATGGGGTTTTGATAGAGTTGTTAGCAATATGCTGTGAACAAAAAACGTTATCTAGCTCAAACTTACTGTTATATCCACTGCAGTGATCTCGCTTGATGAACTAACACCTGATTAGAAAACATATGGAAAGTCTTAATATTTTTCAGGTGCTTTCAAAAGTCTTACTATAAGATCCTTGGGAAGCAAGTGGAGCTTGCCTTGAAATGGAAGACAAGGTTTCCAAGTAATTTTGAGGGCTTTTCTGCTGGCTCTAGGGATGGAGGAGAGAATTTGTCTTGTTCCCTGTGGCAGCAGAAAATTTCGGTTTTGCTGACACCTTCAACTATTCTGCTTTTCCACTCAATATTTTTGAAATGTGTTTAGTCAGGGCAAGACAGGATGGTCAGAAATCAGACACAACCTGGCAGATGGCAGGAGAGATTTCCAAAAGAATCTGAAGGACACCTGGGGAAGAAAAAAAAAAAAACTCCTCTCTGATCTCAGCTACAAGAAGAAGAGTCCAAGCAATTCATCTGGGCTGCTTTTTACCCTGATCCCAATGCAGGGGAGACTTAATGCCACTGGGGTTCCGCTGAGCTGGAGGCAGCTACTTCAGACTTGCACTGACATGAGTCTGGGCCAACGTGCCCACAAATTGGCCCTGATCTCTTGTCTTTTGAGTAAGAACAGAATTATCTCATGCTTTTTATAGAGAACTTGAAAATGAAAAATCCTGCATAGCTTGGTTACTTATAGCAGAGCTTCCCAGCTGCGGTGAGCGGCTTTGGGAGCTTCCATTTTGGGGTGCCAGTCCTGGGGTGCCTAAGCAGGGCCTCCAGTGGTCTGAACGCTTCTCTTCTGAAAATCAAGCAGTTTGTTTTAAGCCTCTGAAAACGTAGGCACTTAGCTTTCTTTGAATATCTTGGCCCTGGGGATTTACAAAGCCACAGACCACTGATTTTGTTTGATTTTTATGGTACAGCAGGACTGTGGGATGAATTTAATTTCTGGTGGTTTTCACTTGTAAACAGGAAGAAAAAGCTCCTCATTTTAATGAGTATTTTGCTCTCCTTGTCCTGCTCCCTCTCTGTGTGCAATATAGTGTAAATGAATATGAAACAAAAGGCAGTCTGCCTTCCTCTAAACAGCTATGCCAAGTCTAAGACCATGTTAAGGAAGCCTGAGTTGTGAGTACTTCCCCCTCCTCCCCCCAGTATTTGAACTGTTCTTCTCTGAGTGAATCTTCTGCCTTCATGGCTTTACATTCCTGATTTATCTGATAGGTGCCCTTCCTCCAGAGCCCCTGCCCAAACTGTCTTTCCCAAAGGGCCCACACGATGCAAGTTTTAAGGCAGGTTTTAAGCGTCTCCATAAAACCATTGGTCTCTGCTCTCCTTTTCCCACTTGTTTATGGTTGGTTTCTTTTCCAGTATTGATTCCCTGTTTCTTAGTTATTCTGCCTCTTCTTGAAGGTCTTTATGTTAAGCAAAGCACATACTTAAGATCTGTCCAAACCACAGAAGGCTTGTTTGTATGTTGACAGATTTTTCTAAACTGAGGCTTCTCTCAGGAATACCTGATACATTTTCTGGCCTTAAAGAGTCAACAGTTCATCGCCTCTTTTTAGCACATTGGCAGTGAGACAAATAGCTTGGATGTTTTTTACTTTTTTTGGCCGAGGGAAGTTCCTCCATGATGGTGGAAGCTTTGAAAATTAAAGTGGTTCTTACACTGGAGGGATAACCTTCCTAATCTCAGAAGGTCTGAGGTGGGCTTAATCAATTTTGATAATAAAACATGAATGAAAAAAGGGAAGACAGCAAGGTCAAATCTATAGCAGTAGTCAATGGGGCATCCTTGCTGTGGAGGTGATGAAGGAAAGTAGATTTTTGTGTCCCCCCCCCGTAGAGCATTTCATTCTTAATATACAACTGCCACGTGAGATGGGGGGAGTAAGAGGGCCCTGAGTAACTCCCTGACGTTGGCAGAGAGTAAAATAGAGTGCAGAAGTTGCCCGTCAGTATAGCCGTAACAAAGGGTAGTGCTTGTAACCTTCCAAATGCTATGTATGACGTTTGTGGCAGTGTAAAGCTAACATAATGTGAAATGTGACTTTGGAAGAAAGCTGGCTTCTGAATTTCATGGGTGAGTGCATGTTTGTATATTAAGATGACCTTTCTAGTACAAGCCATAGGTGTTTGCAGTCCATTCACTTATAAGCACGCCTTTGCTTTCTGTACATCTCTTCTCCTGTGTGTATCTCCAACCTGGATCACTACAGGCTAGAGCCAAGCAAAAAAAGGAATAGCTAACTAAAGTGTTTCCCAGTTCCCTGTATTTTTTTTTGTTTGCAAAAAGTGCAATCCATGTCTCTCAAGCTCCTTCTATGAATCAGAACGGTTGTCAGCTGTCTTGTTGTAGGAAAAACGGCTATGTATTTCCTAAACCACACTCAAGTTACCAGGGAACATTCTTGGCTTGACTTCTCCCAGCTCTGCACGATTCCAAAGCTCATGTTAAAACAGTGAGCTCTTCTACGCCCAGTCTATCTTCCACCCTATCTCTGTCTCTTTCAATCATCTGGGTTCAGACCTTTGCTATGTGTTTCTCGTCCAAGTCTCCAGTAAGCTCTCCACATCACAGAGGGTACCCAAACCCATTGCGCTCTCTTCTCTGTCTTTTATTATGTACGTGATGGTTCGACCTGGTGCTATAATGAACTGTGCAGGAAATATTTTCATGTGATACTGGCATCAATTTAGACTAATCTCAAAGCACTGTATGCAAAGAAGTCCTGATCATTACTGTTGGTGATTAGAAAAGGTCATCTAAATCCTTTACAGAAGTATATGCCCAGCTGCAAAAAAAAGTCTGTATATATCTTTTTTTTTTTTTTTTTTCTTGCTCTCAGGTAATTGAAACTTTGATCACCTGGGTTTCAAAAGACGCTTCATCATTTTAGTTCTTGAAGAATAATAATGTGCATGCTTCTCCCACAGCTTTCATCTTCATTAGGCATTTTCATGTCTGGCTAATGAGGAACATGATTCTTTTTGAAGACTATAGTGTAGGGTTATAGGGAATATGTGATATTTACCAAGGTCTGTAGTCAGTTCGGAAATAGCATATGGAACATTTCACCCCATGTCAGCTGTTGTCCATTGAAATTTTACCAAAAAATGTTTTTCTCTTGCAGCCATTTATTTTTCCTGGTGATGTCCCTTCCGTTTATTTGGGGAGGGGGGCAGCACTTTGGGACCCGTGCTACAGCTTCTAGTGATGGTGTGAAAAGACTATGGCTTTCCACAGAGATCGGTCTTCCCACTTTACTTTTAGTACAAGTATGCTTGTAGCAGTCACAGGCTGTCCCACTAGTTAATGTGTGGACCCCAGATACACGTTGGAGAGCACTCAAAAGCATACTATGAACAGACTGTCTTAATTTGCCGAGACCACATGCCGGTGCTGTTCCTTGTCTCTTACTGAAATGTAAAGTGTTTGTTTCAGAGGGTGAGGACTGTCTTTGTTGCTGTGGGTGTGATTTCTCTAGCAGGTTTTGCTGTCTTCCAGCAGGCAGAGCTGGTGTCTGGCCTGTGATGCAATCCCTACGACAGTGCTCAGAGACCAAACCCAAAGAGAAGTGTTGCAAGGGTGTCTAAGCCAGCACCCCTCCAAGGAGGGGTGGGAGGAGGTGGGGCTGCACCAGAGACTTTTAGTGACAGAATAAATGGGAAGGTGTAGGGCAGCGCTGTACGGTCAGTCCGGTGCACCCGCTGTATCTCGGTTGTCTTCCCCTGAAATCTGCAAGGGTGTATTGTCTGTGCCAAATCTTGAAGAAATACGTACAAGCAGATTTTTGTTTTGACTAGTTTTCTTTAAACTTTAGCTACCGATCAGCAACTTTCAAGATGACAAGGATTTTGACAGCTTGCAAAGTGGTGAAGACTTTGAAAGGCAGATTGGAGTTTTGCAATGTGTCTGCTGATCACCGGAGTTTCTCAAGGACTGGTACCAGATTGTTGAGCATCAAGGTAACAGTAACTGAGCTTCTGTGGTTTAAGAGATGTGTTTGGCATGCTGAGAGATAGCTTGCTGCAGATAACAGGGCTTACCTAGACACATAAAATTGAACCAAAGGAGATTTGTCTGAACCCTAAGCAAGGGGATTGTTTGGCTTAAATAGTTTTATTGGCTAAGCAAACACACTTTTTGTGTAGTCTGGAATGGAAATTATAGGGTAAATTGCACCAAAAGGTGGAAGTTCAGGGTTTCAGTTAATTATTATGTGGTATTTTCTTTAGAAACACCCCACCCTTCAATAGGACTGATAGCTAGCAGAGCAGATCTTTCAGTCCATATGAGCACGAATCAGCTAGATATTTAAAATATGCATCACTTGAAGCTTGTGATTAATCCTGTTGGATCCACAAAGGATCCATTTTCAACATATTGAAAACCATGATGACTCAGAGATTATTCAGAGAGGTAGACAATTCTTTGTGAATGCATCAGAGTATCAGCTCTTGATTTATTGGGAAAGGAACCCCTTAGTTCACTTCCCCAACTGTCTTCTGCTCTTTAGCTGCTTTCTTCAGCTCTTATACAAGAGCTGCATTTGACCAGCTTTGCTAGTGTAACTCAGGCAGAGCACCGTGGTGAAAATGGACTTTCTGTGTGAATTCTGTAGCACTTGCAGTGTTTTGTCATCACACGCTTTGCGTTGAAAAGGGACTCTTTCTTGTGTATCCTGTTGAATCAACAGTGTAATAGAATTAGCAACTGGAGGAGTGATGTTTCAGTGGGTGGTGGGGAAGAGCTCTTAGAGACTTGGGCTGGGGGTACCCAGTGGATGCCACCTTACCTGGCAGGGTGGAGTACAGGGCTGATCAGCGTCATTTCCGTCCACTGAAGACTCGGGTTTCTCTTGCCTGTCCCACAGCCACTGATTTTTCAGGAGTTCTCTGAGCTCCTGGCAATAGACCCGTTACTTTTAAAGCAAAAATTGACTGCAGGGAAAAACTACATGAGGAAAAAGGCATCCCTATTTTCATCCCTTCCTTCAGCATCTGAGTTCTCAGTTTAATTTTGTCTCACCTCCACTTAAAAACAGAGCCGGTGTTGTGACTAGTGTGGCCCTTGAGATCTCAGCTCAGATTTTTAACACCAACTTTGCCAGGGGCCACGTGACTCTGTTTCAATTCAGAATCTGGAATACAAAAACCTTGAGCCTTTCCTGGCCCGGGGCTTTTGCTTTAAGACAGTGTCAGGCTTACACACCTTTTTGCATGGGACGTACAGAAGCAGAAGTGGAGACGCTTTCTAATATACTTATGCAGCAGTAAAGCAGCAGGCCTGAGGGAAAACTTAAGGATAAGTGGTCCTAAAATTCTGACCGATTGCATAGCTTTGCGTCAGAGTGTGGAAGTTAAATGTAGTTGTGAGACAGGCGACCAAGTAGTGACTTATGGCTGGGTTTAGTGTTCCAGTCATCATTAGGGGTAACGGATATTTGTAAGAAGTTTGAAGAAAGAGTGAAATGTGAAGTAATTAAGGTGTGTGGGCTAATGGCAGTATAGGTAATGATCCCATTCTCCCATTATTGCAGGCTTAAATGAGCGTTTAGTTTCCTTTTATTGCTTTTTCTCAGTGGGCTATTTTAGGGAGCATAACAAAATGCAATGAAAACATGTTTCTAACCTATGTATAAGATAGGTATTAGAGAGCATGAGGGAGAGGTGGTAGTTTTAGTAGAGTGCCTAATAATTCTCCAAAGACTGTTTTCTGTCCAGTTAAGCTCAGTATATGTGGGGAAACACCATCATAGGTGTGCAGTCTGAGATGTGGGGACTCGCAGGTCCATATTTCCCTATTGCATCCCATCCTTCAGTTCTAAAGGAGCGAAGGAGAAACGTGTGAAGGAGGGGCACAGACAGCAGATCGGGTGAAAGAGGGGCACAGAGAGCAGATCGAAGAGCCCTGTGGGCTCTCTTGGGGGGTATTTAACATCAGTGGTTTCAGGGTAATCAAGCTTCTTTATAATTCAGGAATGGGCAGAGAGACTGCAGCTCAAAGCTTGTATCTTTTAATGCTCATCTGAGGCCCATGTAGTTAAATGGGGATGTAAAGAGTAGTACAAGCAATAAATAGGTGGCTTGTAACAGTATAGCTGGCTCGGTAAGGAGAGGATTGGGAGAGCTATAAAAACCACCAGGAGCAAGCTAAAAATATAGTTAGAAATGAGAGGGAGAGGAGGAAAATTTTGGGGCACTGGCTTTAGAAACTACTTCAGCTTACTGTAAAAGGGCTCTTCAAATACATTTCGAGGCAGGTGGAAAGTAACTGAGAAAATGACTGTATGGGAAGTGGAGAGATGGGTGAGGAGGTGAAAGATCAGTCACAAGCTACTCCACTCCTCTCCCTCTGGAGGTGAAACTGAAGGGAAGGTAAAGCTGGGCCTGTTCATCTAGAGATAGGGGAACTTAGTGAGCTGCTGCTGTGGGGCAGAAGAGGTGCTCATTTCCTTGAGCGTTCACTGACTTCTGCTAGCTTCTCCTCTTCCTTTGACTTTTGTCACGAGCAAATATTTGTGGCATTGTTGTGAACAGTCTTAAGAAGAGTTCACTTTGTAGGAGCTGTGGCTTTTCCACCATAGTACCTGTGTTGAGTTTCTGGCTTTGCTTTCTCTTTGGCTTGGATGGTAAAGGAACCCATCCAAAGCCTCTCCCTAAATTTAGCCTGAGTGTGAATCTTCTTTGGTATATCCCAAGACGCTGCTTTTAATTCATTTTTTATTCCTGCTCTTTCTTCTCCTAATTTTAGGAAGAAGCAAATATGCTAAAAGAAAATCATGCATATTAAAAAAAAGATTGGTAAAGGAAGTCTTGGCCATTAGCAATGTCCAGATAGAGATTTTTTTTTTATTTTATTTTATTTTATTTTTTTTTTCAGCCTGTGATAGCATAGTACTCACAAGAAGAGACATTTTTCTATCAAAGAGAAAACTCCTCCTTTGTTGCTGGTTATTTGGTCTTGAGAGAGTGGATGTAGCACAGTCCTGGCACCTTGCTTTCTACTGTAAAAGAAATCTAGTGGCTTTTGGCTTCTTCTGCATTTCTGGTATGTTGGCTGTTATGTAGCCAGCCAGATTTGTGTGCCGAGAAATGTGGCAGAGGCTGTTATGCTGCATGGAATCATGGCCTGCCTTAGAAATGAGATGTTTTATTGTCTTACTGGAGGGTAATAAACTGGCCTGCGCTGAAATTGAATCCCAGCTGTGCCTCTGCCGTACATAAGTGCCCATCCTGGCTTCAGTACTCGGTAAACTCGTAATCCTTCAGCAGCCCAGTGTTCAGGGTTCAACTTGGCCTTGCCGAGACAAACCGAAGGGTTTCTTCGGAGGGGAAAAACTTAACTGCCTTGGCTGGTTACTCTGTGAGGCAAGTAGAAAAGATGAAAAATTACCTGTTCCCTTTCCAGTACAGGGGTTTATAGCAGACATGCTTTAAAAAACAAATTGTACTGCAGATCTTTTGAGGTTTTTGCAGATCTTTATCATCCATCCTGTAGATGGGAAGGGCTGCTACAGCAGGGAACTAACTGGAACTAAATTAATCTGGTTTTTTTTTATGTTCTCTCTCCTTTTTTTTTTTTTTTTAACTGCTATAGTGCTTTGTTTAATTCATGTGTGAAGTTCTTAGTGAAGTGGGACCTGAACTAGTTAGCTGTTCAAGTTGCTTTGAGAAAATGCACAAAATCTAGCGATACTGCAGCAACAGCATGACCCTCTCTGTTAGCCGTCTCCATCCTCAAAGCTATTAAGAGCCCTGCAGCCTCTCTGGAGTATAGGGAGCTCTGCTAAAGGTAAAGCTACTGGTGTGTAGGAGGGAGAAATCAGATTGCAAACGGTGTTTCCCACACTGGGTGTGTGTGTGTAAGAAACATTTTAGTTGAGACTACAACAGAGATTTATCCGAGACTACATGGGGATGCTTCTGAGAAGGGTAGAGACAAAAGGACTTTGTGGAAGCTCTGGGGGGTTTCTTTATTTCTTGCTTGTTTTTTTGAAAGTGAAAACCTCTCCCAACTAATCCCCGATTGAGCCAACTGGCCTTCTTTATAGCCTGTAAATCACTTTTCACATTAAGAACAAAACTGAAAAGACAAGGTAGGCTGTCAGCTTAGGGATATGGTAACACCTCCGCTGGAAATGTAAGCAAGAATAATTGCTTCTAGAATGCTCAACAAACAAACCAACCACTTAATTAAGAATAATAAATCAAGTAAGGGAGAGAAACATTTGAAAATCTATCCCTTGCTATAGCTGAACTGGGAGGCAGGTTATGGTTGTTCAGAGACATTCTTCTGCATTACTTGAATGCTGTGTAGGGCCTCTAATAGTACAACAGGGACTGCTGTTCAACAGAAATTATTTCTGTGCTGGCCTGGTGTGTAGAAGGGCAGGTGGTCTGTGGTGGGAGGAAGGACATGCAGATTCCTGTCAAGTACTATAGAATCATAGAATCATTTAGGTTGGAAAGGACCTTTAGGATCACCAAGATTTAGGTTGAAAAGGACCATTAACCTAGCACTGCGAAGACCACTTCTAAACCATGCTCCAAAGTGCCACATCTACGTGTCTTTTGAATACCTCCAGGGATGGTGACTCAACCGCTTCCCTAGGCAGCCTCGCTATAGTGAGGGTGAAGCTCTAAAGGTCACGGTGATTCCTCTGGATTTTGGCCCTCAGGAGTTAGATGGATCTTAACTTTTTGGTCATTCCATGGTTGTGGACTTAGATGCCTGGGGGATTCTCCCAGGCTGTGTTTGCAGTTGAGACTGCAATTGAAGTGATTACCCCAACTTATTCCAACGAATGGTAGACTTGCTTGAACTGGAGTTGATATTTGGCTGGACTCAAATCCGTGGCTTGCTGGGGGAAAAGATCCATCTCTTGAAACCAAGGCTGAGAGAAACAGGTTCCTATACTCAGTCTCCCTTGTTGGCAGTGTGGGCTGGGTTTCCAGCAGGCTTCAGAAAGGGCAGAGGTCCAAGCAACCTCTATGCTTTGTAATACTTTGAGTGTGTAGCAGCTTTCTGTAATGAGGGGCTTAGTCACATTAGGGAGCTGATCAAACTGTAGTTTTTATTTGGGCTAAATCTAGAGGATTTAGCCACAAAAACTGTATTTATAACTAGGGTGGTGGTGTGGATGCCCCAGCCCAGTCCCAAGCTGTGACTTCTGCCCCCACCCCTGACCAGCTCCCAGCTACCCCCTGGGCATGGCTTACATGGCATGGAATACCTGTGTCCCTGCTAGATCCTGGAGAGAATTATCCCTATCCTTGCTGGAACCAGAACAGAGGTGTGGGGGGGGTGTGTGTGCGCGTGTGGGATTTTGGTGTTGCTGACTATCCCATCCAATGGTGTGGGAAGGTTCAGAAAATGATGGCTAAACCTTTTGAGAACGGCTGGATGTTTGACATTAATGAGGAAAAAATGCAAAGCTAAAAGCATCCCAGATGCACGGAATTCAATTACTTGGCAGCGCAGTTTGATTTTTAGTGTATTTTGCAGTACATTAGTAATTGATCTGTGCAGTATTTGTAACTGCAGAGGAGCTCTAGATGAATGTTTGCCATGATTGTTACAAAATGTTCAATGCTGGGAATAAAATTTCTCCTGTGATTGTTCATCTGATTTACAACTAATGGAAAGTAGCTCTCCTGCTCCTTTCTACAGCAAATTGATCTTGATTCTTCTTTAAAAAAAAATCCCAGTAAGAGGAATTGTTCTGTAAAAAACCCAATATGAAGTTAAATCATGTTGAGAGCTGCTGCCTGGTGGCTTGGCACATCTCCTGTGGCACAGACCATTGGGACTTTTGCACTGGTCATTGCCCTGTGACTGCAGCTCTGTGCCCAGGAGGCAGCTGTGCTTGCATTCCAGAAGTGGGAGCTTCTTGGGGCTCAAAAGGTTCATTGCCCAAATTCTTTTAAGCCCAGAAATTTGTTGGCAAATCTATTTCCAGCTTTGCTTACTCTCTCTCTTCCCCTGCATGTCATCGGTGATCCTACTGCCTGAAGGAATCTCCTGACTCATTCTGTCATTTCTGTTGTGCATATACTCGTTATTTTTTTGGCAGAGGCTGGAGTTCCCAGGTGGTTTCCCATCAAGTTCCTAGACAGGCTAAGAAAGGTTTAGTTTCCAAATGAGGCAAAAGAGATGGTGTTTAGTCTGGTATGTGCAAAGACCCAGCTGTGCCAGTGAATCTCTTAATGACTTCTGCAGAAGTCGCTCTCTGTGTCCTGTTTTTCTCATCTGTAAAATAGTGATTAAGCCTGTAATGGATCCCACAGTTAGTGTGGGACTCAGTTCTGCTAAATGCTCTCTGAAAGAGGTGCGGTTTTATGGGAAGTTTTCCTCTCGGCTGCTCGTTCCATATCTACCTCTTTCAGCACAATTTGTACCTATCCCTCAGGTAACTGAGACCATGAATGTCTGTTTGGTCCACGCGTTTGTCTCTTCTTGTGTCCTACAGTGGAACGGACTAATATTGAGTTTTGCCATCTGACACCAGTCTAGCTAAGCATAAGCTTACTTTTAGCGGCTTAGGTGTACAGTTGCAACAGAAATTAAGCACCTATCAAAGGTCACAGCTGGATGAGAGCCAGCATACTCAGCAGCAAGCCTTGAGCAACGTTGAGGAGAGAGGTGATCCTCTCCCTGCAGAGTTATGATATTGGTTCATTGCAAGATACAAGGGGTGGAAGAAGTGGAACAAAGTGATACGGAAGGAGCCAGGGTGATCCCACAATAATAGCAGCACATGCTCTGCTTGCGGTGAGGTTTGCCAGCTGCCTTGCCCTCATTAGGAGCACAATGTTTCCTAAGTATTAGAAAGAAAAAGAGCATCAGGAGACTAGTAAAAGAGACAGTATCTTGGCAACTGGTAATGGGAGAGGGGCAGAAATACTTACAGCATGAGAGGCAGGTGCCCTAGGAGTTACCTGTATAATCATCAAGCGTTTTCCTCCTGTGTTTGAGTCTCTTCATGTGCCTTTCTCTAGGCGCAGACAGCGAACTTGGTGCTGCAAGATGGGACGAAGATGAAGGGCTATTCTTTTGGCTATCCATCCTCCACAGCAGGGGAAGTCATATTCAACACTGGTCTTTCTGGGTAAGGCAAAACCAAATGAGATATAAGCACCAAAACTTCTCTGGGAGCTTGTTAAAGTGTGAAAGCTGCTTTTTTCCGAGCTCGTGGGGTCCTCATCCCAGCATATAATGTTCTATATAAGAAAACACTCTAGTCCAGGGGTACAGCAAGAGATATAGTTAGTGAAGAGACTTCAGGCAGTCCTCTTAAGTCATAGCGTTTGTGGTGATGAGCAACTTTAGAGATTGATATAACTAACCATGACAGTGAGGTATGCAGGGATCCGATCACTTCCCATTGAAATGCAGCCATTGCTGAGTCAGAGCAGAGAAGCTGTCTTTGTCCTCCCTCCAGTGCCTTGATCAAATATAGAAGCTTGAAGCATCTGCAGCCTCCTGAGTAATGGAACTTGGCTTCTTAGTGCAAAATTTTTAAATCCCAAGGTTCCCAAGTTGGTCATCTATATATGACCCATCCCTTATGACGTTTATTGGCTCATACAACAGTTAAGGATGCATTTAAACTCTGAGAGTAGGATCAGATTCACGCCTACCCTAGCCTGACTCTCTGTCCTCTTGAGTTGTAGAAGCCAGTGGCTCTCTTAGGATGATAGCAAAATGCTGCCAGTGCTTTTGTTGAACTCCTCAAGCAGAGTAAATCTGCCCAGAGCAATGAGGCTTTTGGCTAGGAGAGGGACGTGTCCCTGGGGAGGTCAGACAGCTCGGAGGTTGTTGGTGCTTGAGCTTTTTCTGCAGTCGTTTATAGTTGTCTTTGCCCAGCTGCCTTGCATTCCCCAAATTCTGCTCTCCTTTGGAGAATCAGTACTCACAGGATGAGTTTTTAAATGATCTCATTGGTGAGAGTGTTAAATTGCTGCAAAGGGGAATCTGTTTGCAAAGTTCTGCATTAGGAGGCAATTATTTAAGTGTTTTGACAGCACTAATTACTGGCTGTGTTAATATACCTGCCAACAAGCAACTGTTTAATATAGATCAGAATGATGGAGGGCACCAGAGTTCTCTTCTCGGTGATAGATTATGGGCAATAAATCTTGTCACATCACAAAAGTCAAGGAGGACCTGATGGATTAATTTCCTCTCCACATGTTACTGTGGCAGCAGAAGCTGTGTTTGCTCATTTTCTAGTGATTTGGAGAGGATGCCTGTGAAAGAGAGATCTCTTCTGTGCTGGGGAGCATATGGACATGGAGGGAACATTCAAAATGTAAGGTTGTGTCTTCAGAGCACTCTCCAGGAACGTGACCTTGATTGATTCAGAGAAGAGGAAGATAAGAGGAGACTGTAAAAGTTGTAGAAGTGGCCACTGCTTTCTGTGAAATGGATGTTTCTGTTCTAGATGCTGAGTGGGGTCAGCATGGGCTCTGTGCTGGGATGATTCATATGCTGCTCTGCACCTTGTCTCCTCATCTGGACTCCCCCATTCTGATTCATGTCAGAGAACAGGGAGGCAAAACACTTGATGTACGTACAGCTTTCAGGCTTGGAGTAGCTAAAGCTGACTGAAATGTCACATGACTCTAGAACAGAGGGCAGAGACCACTATTTTGGGGGTGGAATGTTGAATTTTCATTAGAAAAGCATGAGGATGAGCTTTTCAGAAACATTTGCTCAAAAAAAAAAAAAAATCCTAGTATTGCTGCCATCTGTTTGGCATAGGAAACAAAAAGGAAGAGAGGAGATTTCCAATTAAGAAAGAAGAAGAATTACAACCCATAAAATGTTCCCATGTTTGAAACAGTTCAGTAAACGCATTTGCCTCCAATAAGTCTGCGTGTGTTTCCCATGATATTCTAGCGAGAGAACTGATTGACGGGAGTTTACTGAAGCCTTTGGGCAGGCCTTTGGGCGGGCACAGCAAGAATTGGACCTTGCAGCATCTTTGGAGCTCATGCTCCCATCTGCTCCTCTGTGGCTCCAGTGGCTCTCTGTCCTTGCTTGCTGATTACAAACAACATGCAAAGGTTAATTACATCAGCTTTGTCATTAACAAAAAGTCTTTTGGAAGCCTAGCCAATTGACTCGGGAGGAGAGAGCAACGCCAAACGTGCACATGCCATGCACTTACTGCAGTTCTGTGATCACGCTGCACTTTGTGTGGTTGTTTACCTGCAGCAGGAAGTGTAGATTTGAACAGCAGGAGAGGCTTACCTGAAAATATTTCATGGCTGTTGTTCATTCGACATGTCATTGCTCAGAGCTGGCTGGCGTGCTGCGTTGTCTGTATCTTCCTGCAACCATTCCAGGTTTTGTGAAGAGTTTCCCAATGTTTGACAATTAATCTTCTGGCAGTAAGTCTGATGTTCCATAAAAATGTCTCTTGTGACTTGCTGATATCTGGTAGATGGCTCAAGTTGCCAATTATGTATTGTTTAAACAATGATGGCAATAATAAATTATATTTTGTATGGGGCAGATTCATCCTGAAGTGTCTTTATGCATTTGGCTAAATATCTGTTTGGATAACTTCATCTGTTGCTAAATTACAGCTGCTTTTGAGTTGAAAGACAGCAATTGTTTAATGGATTGCTGCAACAGTATGCTACAGTATAAGGGGGAAAGTGAAGGACTGTGTGTTGATTTAGCTGAAGAACAAGAGCATGGGGATGTAGATGATGTTTACCCTGTCCCCCTGTTCGGGGTTGAAAGTGAGACTGGATCTACCGGGGCCAGAGCTGGTACTTAGCAAACTCCTAGGTTCGATCCTCCACTGCAGAAGAATGTTCCACCATGCTTTTAGACCTGTCTTTGCTGAGAAGGGTATTCAGGCAGGTGCTTGAACAAGGTTGCTGTTCCTGGGACTTCTGCCTGGGCTAAAGATGAAAGGCCGTGCTTTGGGGCCTTGTGAACAGGGTGGACTGCTGGATCCCAAAGCATTGCCTTCAACTTGCCTTCTCCAGAGGTATGCAAACCGACTTCCAAGCACTTAGGAGTCTTGTTAGGTGAAATGTGTGGTGTCCTGTGGGTGGGGACCTGGAGATCGCCTAGAAGAGGTGCCAGGCCTTTTCTGGGGGAAGCTGCAGAAGTGGTACTGTGGCAGGGTTTATTGACAGAGCAGGTAGGAGAGAAGAAGCCAGAGTAGTGGTGAGGAATTACAAGGATAATTCATAGCTGCTTCTCTGATTCCCCAGACAAAAAAAAAGGTAGGTATAGATTTGTCTACCTGATCCCCCACAGAAAGGGCAGTCCAGACTGGGGAAGTGATCAAGTCTGGGCAAACAGCTCTGTTGTCTGTTGGCTTTTCAATTTGAACTTTCTATTGCCACTGAGAGGAGCAAATCCTTACACTTCACGAAGGGAAGGAGACAGCAGTGACAAAGCACTGCCCACATGTGGTGCCCAGGGAGCGATCAAGCCCCAGTTATCTATGGGTCAAATGATATGCCATGCACTTACTGCATCTCTGTGATCTCTCTGTGCTTTGTGTGGTTGTTTACCGTATGTTAAATCACAAGGAGTTTGAGTTTTTTAATAGCTCCTGTGCTTTTCTTAAACAAAACGTGAGAAGCCAAAGCCTTTCCTTGTTCTCAGTGTCAAATGTTTAATCACAGATGGGAAAGTCAGGGCAGATTCACAGATGTGTTTGCTTTTATACTGAGAATGCTTTCACATGAATACCGTTTCTGTCTTTTTGTCATATGGGAATTCAGACCTGTCTTGTTTTCACTGGCTCTTTTGATTTCCTTTCAACTCTGGACCAAGGTGTACTCTATTGCTTCTTCATCTAGATACACCGAAGCCTTGACAGATCCCAGCTACAAAGGGCAGATTCTTACACTGGCTAACCCCATAGTTGGGAATGGCGGCGTGCCGGACACGGCTGCTTTGGACGAAACGGGCCTCAGGAGGTTTCTGGAGTCTGATGGGATCAAGGTAACAGTGGGAGATGCAGAGGTGATCCAAAGGGTGATGCTAGCAGCCTGAGTGTGTGTGTTTGTGCAAGAGTTGACTGGCACCCTCATAGAAGTTAGAAGGAATCAATGATACCCAGCCTTTCTTTTTCTTCTTATGGATACCATCCTTTGGAGGAGTGGTGGCAAGAGATAATCCATCTTGCTTTGTGTACCAGGCCATGTGCGGTCTGAAAGTGCTGTGTTTCCCGTCAGTGATACACATGCTACAATTTTTGTGAACTGCTGTCCTGGATGGCTTTTTTTTCTACATTCCCTTCTGCCTCATAATTGCCAGTGTCTGCCCAGGACTGGTTGCCACAGACAGCTCAAATGCCAGTGAGAATGAGAAGTTTCTGTGTGCTGAGACTTTTCTCTATATGCCTGTACTACCACAAACAGGGGAGGTGACAGCTGTGTGGAGAAGGCCATATGTACTAGTGCAGGAACCACCACCCTGTGGTGACAAGGGATACTGACTAGGAGCAGGGCTGTGTCCATGCAGTGGTGGCAGTACTGAAAAATGAAATAAAACCATGTAATTGCAGAACCAGTGAAATGCTTTGTGTGTCCTGAGGTGAAATGACTCCCTTATAAGCTATCTAACTCCACTGGAAAATGGAGTTGACTTTTGAAATGAAATGCCACTTAAAAGTGGAAAGCTTTCTTAGACAAAAAAATGAATCAAAATAAACATTCTGTCTTGTCTTAAATTTCCATTTACTTTTCTAACGAGAAGTGTTTTCTCAGTTCGATGCAATTTGAAGGTTTGGTTACCTGGCAGCCACATTATTCTATGAATTTCCTAAGTAAAATGGCCCAGGTACAATCGTGACAGAGCACTGAAGTCTTTACCCCTTTGCCAGGTACCTGTTCCATGCAGTCTCCCTGTGCAGACTCAAGTTTGCTGTCTTTTCATTATATAAGGGCAGTGGCACCATGTCTGCCTGGCCTCGAATTCAGTCTGTGACGTGGTTTGCAGTGGATGAATAGTGAAAACTCTTTAGATACAGGGCAAGTTCAGTGATCCTTCAGTGCAAAATGACATTTCTTCTCTCTGCAGGTTTCAGGTTTGCTGGTGCTGGATTACAGCAATGAGTACAGCCACTGGCAGGCTGCTAAGAGCTTAGGAGAGTGGTTGAAGGAAGAACAGGTGAGTAATCTAGGGGTAACTGCATTATGAGAACAGACCTGTATGTATGGGAAGAGGGGGAAGAACTGCTGGCTTTGAGCTGGTAATCACTCTTTTCCTCAGATGTTTTCACTGGTCTATACTGGGCTCGTTCTATGTTCCTTAGTTCTCTGGTTCTTCCTCAATTTCTCTTTTTCAGTGTGCCATGGTATTTCCAAGATCTATCCAGAAGGAATGTTAATTAAATGGCTCTCCATAGATGATGATGTTTGAGATGTTTGGCTCTCCATAAAAAAGATACACATTAGATTATATTCTATTCTCTCGTCAAATGTTTCTGTAGTACTGCTCCTAGTGGTTGCCACGGTTGCAACCTCAGGAGATGTTAGCTGCCAGAATCCCACTTGAAGCCATGGGAGTCAAGGATGTGTCAGTAAACTGTCACTGACTCGTGACAGCTGGGAGGGTTAGGTGCTCATAAGTAAGGCAAAATGGGGCTCAGAAATGAGACAAGTATTTGTCACATGAGCTTTTTTTTTCATTTTGTGCTTTTTAGTGCAGAAACTAGATCTGCAGAGCTAAGCTTTTTAGGAGTGGGAATAGGGAAAAGTGAAGAACTGGAAGTGAGGCAGCCTTGGTAATAGTGCTGCCAAGAGACAGAGCTCTGTGAACAAAGGCATGTTCTCAGCAAAGTGATCTGGCTGCTGTCTTCCTCTGTCATAGCTTCTTGTTCTCTAACTTATCCTTCTCTTGTGTTTTCTTCAGGTGCCTGCACTGTATGGAATTGATACCAGAATGCTGTCCAAATTAATTCGTAACAAGGTATGATCAGCTTCCCTTCATCCCGTTGCACTAACCTTGCTACTGCTGGGCTGCCTTGACCTCAGATGCTGCTCAGGTCCCTGTCCCAAAGGCTTTTTGCCTTCTGTACAACTGAGGCAGCGTTCTGATCTGGAGAGTTGGGCAGAGGGGAACCTGATGAAATTCAGCAAGGGCAAGTGTAGGGTGCTGCACCTGGGGAGGAATAAGCCCATGCACCAGTACAGGTTGGGGGCTGACCTGCTGGAGAGCAGCTCTGTGGACAAAGACCTGAGAGTCCTGGTGGACAACAGGATGACCATGAGCCAGCAATGTGCCCTTGTGGCCAAGAAGGCCAATGGCATCCTGGGGTGCATCAGGAAGAGTGTGACCAGCAGGTTGAGGGAGGTTATCCTGCCACTCTACTCTGCCCCGTTGAGGCCCCATCTGGAGCACTGGGTCCAGTTCTGGGCTCCTCAGTTCAAGAAGGACAGGGAACTGCTGGAGAGGGTACAGCAGAGGACCACAAAGATGATTAAGGGCCTGGAGCATCTCTCTTACGAGGAGAGGCTGGGGGTCTTTTTAGTCTAGAGAAGAGAAGACTGAGAGAGGATCTGATTAATGCCAAAAATACTTAAAGGGAGGGTGTCAAGAGGATGGGGCCAGTCTTTTTTCAGTGGTGCCCAGTGACAGGACGAGGTAACAGGCACAAACTTGAACATAGGAAGTTCCATTTAAACATGAGGAGGAACTTCTTTACTTTGAGGGTGACAGAGCCCTGGAACATGCTGCCGAGAGAGGTGGTGGAGTCTCTGTCTCTGGAGACATTCAAAACCTGCCTGGACATGTTCCTGTGCAACCTGCTCTAGGTGGGCCTGCTTTGGCAGGGGGATTGTACTAGATGATCTCCAGAGGTCCCTTCCAACCCCATATCATTCTGTGATCCCAGGGAGTTCCCTCTCCTTAGTTTAGCTCTGGGTTTCCTGTTGTATGTAAGTGAACCAGCACAAGCTGATGTAAACAAAAGGCCTTAGGTAGCTGTGTCAGAAACAACAGGTAGTGCTGTCAACTACATGTTGCCTCGGATAGTAACAGTCAGAGTGAGCAACATCTCTGTGAGATATTGTGAATAATAGGTCACAGACAGCACCGTCTTTGGTCAGTGGCAATTCTCCTGCTCCTCAGAGACAAAGGAATGTCTACAATAACTTAAGATGGATTCCTAGCTCAGGCTGGTTTTCTTTGGCTGAAGCCTGTTATTATTTTTAATTGTCATTACTTTTCTCTGGTTTCCAAGAGCTGACAATTGAAGGACACAAGCAGGATTATGTTATGGAATGGAGGTTAAGGTACATTTCACATTTGCTAAAACAGTGATCAAAGCCAGTCTGAATGTAAATGCACCTTGGAGGCTTTTCTTCTGTAATGGATTATTTGAAACTGCTCTTTACTTTAGGTGATCACTTTGCAGTCTGCAATCCAAGCCCACACCCCCTTTCATTCCACAGAGCAAAATATGAACGACGCAGCTTGAAGAGAGGAATATTTGTAGAAAGGAATTTTTATGGGAAGATAGGGCACTGTCCTGCTCTTGTACACAGCAGACAAGTGCAGCTTAATACAATAGAAAATGGCAATACATTTTCTACTTTCTGGAGACATACTGTTTAATGGATCAGCGTTCCTTTCATCCAAAGTAAATACGGTTTCAATGTTTATCCTGTAACTTAGCAGTGTATGTTAGTAATGCCCATTATACTGGGACTCTGAGTGGTATTGGTTTATGGCTTTTAAAATCATGCATAATGTAGCCTTTTCTCCCAGACTTCTCAGATTGAAAAAAACGGCTTAGTATTTCACTCCATGCCTGCTTATAAATTGGGGGTGAGAACAGGGCTTCATTATGATAAAGGCAGAAATGAGCAGTGACTTGTTAAATTGGACTCTAAAGGTAAATGCAGGGCACCATTTGGCTGAGTAATCAGTAGCCAGGGAAGACAGTGTTCCTGTTTGAAAGCAATGGGTTTCAGGCTTTGTCATCAGCATTTAAGGGACTGACCGCATGGTGGCACTCAGCAGTTTCTGTGGTTCCCAAGAACCTGACTTGTTTGAGATGATGCTGACCTTTTCAGCTCCGTTCCACGCAAAGCAGCCTGGAGTGGTTTTTGGTGTAAGGTGCTACTGGAGATTGGATGTCAGCCACTGTTAAGAGCAAACCTCTGTCTTTAAAACTTGGCCTTAGTAGTGTGCATGGCAATGCAAGATGCTGGCTCTTTCTTGCCCTAGGAAAATGGCAAGGATGCTTCAGATATGGCCAACCAGGGGAAGTATCACTAAACCCAGTGAGCAATCCTGATGGGCATACTGGTCTGATACCCTGATATCCACAGGGCAACCTGAGTTTAACATGTTTTGTCATGCGAGTGTTACAGATTAAAAGTTACAGCAAAACATTGACTTCTTCTGTTTCACTTTCCCCTTGAAAAAGTTCTTGAAACCTTTGAAAAATCTTGAAATCCTTGAAGAGTTCTGTATTGCACACCCTGTCCCCATGCTGAGAAGAGGTTAACCCTAGGTTAATCCCATTTATTCCAGGAGTGGGGAAAAGCCAAAACAGGGATTTTTCCACTGAGAACTTTGATGAGCAGAAGGTGGAGAAGGAAATGCTGCTGGCAGAGAAAGTGTCCTAGCTTCTGTGAGGTGGTAACAGCAATAAAGAGTAGAGCTTGCTGGAGGTGATTTTTTTTTTTTTCTAACAGTTTATTCAGAAAACAGCTGTGCTGACCTGCCTCCTACAGGGCTTTGCCTTACGCCAGCTCTGCTGCCTTGTAGCTATCCACAGGAGGTGACTGAAGACCTCACAGTGGGTTTCCAAAACCAAAAAGCTTCAGACTGCTTTGTGGATTACTCCCAGATCTATACAACCATTATTTGGGGATCTGAATTCTGATCCTCTAAGAAGGCAACCCATTTTACTGTCGCTAGACAGCTTGCCAAACTGCCTATTAACAAATTTTACTGCTGACAATGCCTTTCCCTGAGTGAAGGATTTTAAACAGATTTTTGATACTGTGGTAGGCTCATAAACTTCTGAAGATGCTAGAAATGGTTGCAAGCTGCCAAGAAATCATCTCTAAACAGCTGTTCCAGTTCCTGTGCCTGTCAGCACCTTGTCCCAGTATTCACAGCTTCTCCTTTGCTCACGCTTTGCTGTTTACTGGTGTATTTCCACAGGGCACAGTACTTGGGAAGATTGAATTTGAAGGTCAACCTGTGGAGTTTGCAGACCCAAATAAGCAAAACTTAATTGCAGAAGTTTCAACAAAGGTGAGAAGTTATTCTGTAGTCCCAGGGCTGTACACTCCAGGTAGTAATTGCTCCCCATTTGCTCTGGGAATTGTCCAGGCTTTCTAAACAAACAGTTTAGGGACCTTTTCTAAACCAAACACCTTTCCAGACCTTTGAAGGACTGTCATCTCAACATCATCCTTGTAGAATCCCCATGGCTCCTTAGGTGCACTGCTGAAAATGTAAAATTAGCTGTGTTGAGCAGAGTGTAGTCTGAACAGTACTCTGATCAGAGGATTGTGTGTCACAAAGACAGGATTGAAGAAGTATCGAGGATACAGCTAGACTTAGTATATGGTGGACATTTTCAAACATAAGAAGAATTAATAAAAAGAATGATTGCTTTCCTTAGATAAATTTCAGGAAAGCTCACAATAACATTTGATAAAATTATGTCTGAACACAGATTGTTGAGGTGATTCCAGAAGATATTTATAGATTTCAAAAAGAGACCAAGTAAGGAATCCTCTGTATCTAATATTTACTGGCATTAACTACTTTGTTTATAGATATGTGCAGAACAGCAGTTAAGTTTGTTCTCTGTTAGCTGGGTATGCAAACTGTGTTCGACCACAAGCTGAGAAGAACATAAAAAATCATGAGGATGTATCAAACCAGGCCCATATTAAAAATAAGAACTATTCTTGTTCCAATGCAAGGGCTAATGTGCTAAATTGCGGACCCTTTGGGGATTTAATTGTGGGATAAAGAGTGCCTTGGGTGCTTAATCTCATTGACTGAAGTGAGAACTGAGCATATGAGTCCCTTTTACAAGTTCCATGCTTACTGTGGTATTTGCAGCTCCTTCAAGATCAGTGAGGCTCCGGAAGAGCTCTGCAAATAGTTGTGTACTGTTCTGCGCACACACTGGTGTGTTAGTGGCATGAGTACAAAGTAGTCCTGAATAGACTGCTCGGTGAGCAAGTGGGAATTTGAAGCCCAGTCTCCATCCAGGCTTGGACTTACAGTAGTAACTGGTTACCTGGGATGCCATTGGAATACATAGCCCACATGGCAAATCTCACCTTCAAAGATCTCACCAACTCATGCCAATGCCTCCACTGTGTTTTGAGTCAGGGCCTTGTTGCTACGCAGAAGGATGGCAATTGCTTGTTGAGGTTGTGATCTATGATTGCAAGATACAATTGGAGCCATTTTGAGCAGTAACTCAGAAATAGGTAAGGTTGCTGATGCTAAACTCTGCAATTACTAAGAGAGAATTACTGTAAAGATGCTGCAAATAGCTTCTAAAGGGGAGATATAATAAGATTAACGGAGCTTTGGTGGTTTCATTATGTTTATAACTTCATTTTATAGGCTTAAAAAGCAACATCACAAATAAAGCTGAAAATTAAGTAAGCTGTTCAATGTTGGTAATTACTGGACATGATAATCTATCTGTTGCCAAACAGCTATTTTCATGTAAAGCAGGATACAGTAAGATCAGGAACCTGCTTATCAATTGTGCATTAAGAGTGATAGATTTTTTTATTATTATTCTCCTCCTCCCTTCTTTAGATGCTAGTGGTATAGACTCTATTTGCTAACACTGCCTATACAGGGTGGGGAATGTAGAAAACTGCCAGTATTTTGCAGGAACTTTTGTCGGAGATGTATTTTGGTGCACGTGATGGTCAGAGTCCCAATGCAGATGAGAGGTATTTAACCAGTAGGCAAAAAGTCACTTCTATCCACTCATACAGCCCCACGTACTCTTTTTGTTCTTAGCAGTGTTGCCAGGCAGGAGTTCCTACTCTCCCTGACTACCGTCTCGCAGCCTTCCCACACCATCCTTTCAGACTGGGACGGTTTTTTATAGGCTGCACAGTGAACAGATGAGGGAAATCCTCTGGCTTTAGAAGGAATATATTTTTTAACAGTTCTCTGATCCAGTTGCCAGTCTGGTTTCAGTCTAGACGTGCTCTTGGCCAGATGCAGGGGTCAGTGCTCTGCAGTACAGAAGAATAATAAGTGTGAGAAGTGGAGGAAGGGTTGTGAAGACAGCAGCACCTAAAATCAGTCTTGCTGCTGAAGGAAATGGTGTAACAAATTATAGCCTAATTAATTGGACAGGGAAGAGTTTTGAGAGTAGTTAACTAAAGTACCTCAAAGCAATTTTGTCCCACAACTCTCTCTGGCCATTAGAAGGGCCAAGGATAACCTTTGAGGGAGATCGTTACTTCATAATATTTTGCAGATTGTGAGGAACTGAGGGGTCTCCAAAAGCCTTTTGAAAAAGGAGGCTAGGATTTTCTTAAGGGAATCTGGCACATGACCCTGAGATAGTTTGTGTGAGAACTGGGCAGCCTTCTTGAGATTGTTGATCTCAAGCAGATTTGAAGATTTTGAAACCCACTTCTCAGAGGCCTGAAGGACAGCAGGTAGGAGACCCATACAGTTCCTGTGCAGTGGTACAGTTCTACCTTGGACTATGGAAGTGGAATCCACTTGTATTAGTAACTGTGAAGATATCATGTTTGATGTCAAGCACAGCTTCATATCAGAAGTCTTGAGTAACCTAACAAGACCCAGTTTCAATATGATTTCCATTCTACTCATTCTCAAAAAAGGGCTTGTGGGGTACTTTGCCCCACATGATTATGTAGTATGAACTACAAGATATGTTCCCATACAAAAATCTCCTTTCAACATTACACAGCAGGAATTGCAACAGCAATGGTAATACTAGTGGCTTTGTGCTAAGTCATGTCCTCAGAGGTGGGTTAGGGACCATTGGTGGTTCATGTGTTGCAGCGTCAACCATTGTAATGAAGGGAGGTGGCTCCTTGCACCCCATCTCTTCCACCCTTGCTCCTGACATGGCAGTAAGTCATGGCATGGCAGTCACTCCTGATGGTGATCAGAGCTGCCCTTACATAGGAAATGCTCTTGCATCCTAAAAATCTCTTCATCTTAATATTTGGGAAAATAAAAGTTAAAACAAGAACTGAGTTAGGATAACACAGAGGGAGGAGTTGTAATATTCTGCTAAAAAAATTCATCTTGGGTTCCTTATAGAGGGGGATATTTTTCCTTCTGGCTGATCATAATCCTCCTATGAAAAGATTCAATTCATCACCCAGCACCGAGCATATTGGGCATGGATTTTAGCATCTTTAAAGGGAGCCAGCTGTGAAATATAAATGCCAGCGAAGCTGATTAAAAGGGAGTTACTTAGTTCAAAAAAAACCCCACCAAAAACCTTCTTTTTCTGTGGTGTATTGCATAAGAGAAAAGTCACTTTGGAAAAAGTACACTTACCAATATCAGCTTTCAGAAGCTGACTGTAACTGCAGGTAGGCACAGAGTTTGTTTTTAGAAGGAAGAAAGCTGCCTTATGTGCTTATTGATGAATAACATCCCAGCCTGGTGCTACCTGCAGTCATGTAGCAAGTGAAATAATTCAGCAAGCTTCAGAAAGAAGCTGTTGATAAAGAACCTTACACCAGTGCTACAGCTGTCTGTCAGTACATCTGCATGTTGCAGTATCAAGGCCCATATAACATAAGGTGGTTTGACTTCACTGTCTTCCGTGCTGTTTGTGACCAATAGATAAGTGGTTGTACAGAATGTAATGGTACAGATTTGGGACTGATGATAATTTACTTTGTGGAATGGGTTAAGGAACAGCAGCTAGAAAAGGAGAAGTGTCGTCTGATATGTAAAACTGTCAGGTTCATATGAACGTTGGTCATTCTCAGTGGCCTGCTTGGCCTGATCTGTACTGCTGTGATGCACTAGAGGTGAGTCGTAGGATATCTCCAGCTGTGCTATGCTTTGGTCTTGCTGTGACTGGAGAGTCAGGATGGTGTTCAATGTGATGGCCCTAGAGCTGGTGTGAAGTAGCCTTGCTCCACTGGCATCCACAAGCAAGATAACTTCAGCTGAAAAATCCCTCACCGCGTTTCTGGCATTTCTCTTGGGCTGCAATAATCTGTGAGAACTGGCTTGCTGCTTCACTGCTAATGAGGTGAAATACAGGAAAAAAGCTTGTCATTAGCTATGGAAACAAGTGATTTCTTAGGGATTGCTGTTGCTTCTGTAATCAACAGTATATAAAAGAGAGTTATAACTTCTACTTTCACAGAAAAATGAAGGAAGCGCTAAAGTCTGCGGTACTTCTGGAGATTTCCATGTGAATTGATTGTTAAGTACCAGTTGCTGCATGTTGTTGAAAAGTTGTTCTGCTCCTTTTCCCTGTGCTTTGGGTGTGGGGGGTGATCTGTCATTTACAGCATGGTCTGTCTTTATAGGAAGTCAAGGTTTATGGCAGAGGGAATCCAATTAAAGTTGTAGCTGTCGACTGTGGACTGAAGCACAATGTTATCCGTTTGCTGGTAAAGGTAGGTCAGTGCTTTATGTCCTTCATCTCTTGTTTTGCTTCGGTAAAAGCCTTGCCTGTATTCACTGTCCTTCCTTCCACCTGGACACATCCATTCTAGAAGCAGTTTCCTTCCTAAAATGAGGTACAATTTTTAGGATGATTTTTATGGACTGGGAGGTGTTTTCTAAACATGGTGTGCCCTATTGAGGGGGTAATGAAGGGGACCTCTGCAGCAACCGCTCAGCCATGAGAAGAATTCCTAGAATGTGAGCTTTAAAAAGACACAGTGCAGTGTCTCTAAGGAACAACCAAGGAAGGTCAACTCAACATTATCAAAAATAAATAAATGGGGGGAAAATTTTCACAGTGAGGGTGGTGAATGGCTGACACAGGCCCAGAGAAGTTGTGGAATGCCCATTCTTGAAGATACTGAAAACTCAGCTGACCAATGTCCTCAGCAACCTGCCCTGAAGTTGAAGTTACCCCTACTTTGAGCAGGGTTTGGACCAGATGATCTCCTGAGGTCCCTCCAGCCTGAGTCATTCTTTAATTCTATGATTCTGTGAAAATCTTTTCCTGTTAGCACGGTGGTGTAGCAGTCCTTGCTTCTCTAGGTACACAGGAGGAATGAATGTGGTATCCTCTCATTCTCTAGATGTATAGGGTTTCCCTGTTTTTGTTTTTTAGTTAATGTGGATGTTTGTCCCATTTTTGATGTGCAGAACTGTTTCTGGCACGTCATAGAATGCAGCTGTGAAGCCTTATTTTAGCAGTTAGGATGAATGCACCATGTAAAAGTGAAAATATTTTATGTGTGTACATACACACTTATTTTGCATTCCATTAGTAAGTTTTGATCTAGTTAGTGAATTTCAGACAAACTTGAAAAACACTGAGATGGCTCAAAGAGACTAAGTCTACCAGTTTTGTGAAAGTAACCTGTGATGAGAAGCCTCATTACTGTCCCTGCTAAAGAAATGGCTGAAATCCAAACTCAACCTCTGGGACATGAGAGCATGGGAACAACTTCCTGACACACATTCATTTGTTCCTCTCCTCCCCTCATTTGTTGTCCCCTTGATTTTTTTCCCAGCGAGGTGCAGAAGTGCACTTGGTTCCATGGGATCATGATTTCACCAGCATGGAATATGATGGGCTCATAATTTCTGGAGGTCCAGGGGATCCCATGAAGGCCCAGGAGGTGATTCAGAATGTCAGAAAGGTACAGTGTAATAGCCATAGGCCAATTATTCTTGTTTATTTGCCTTTTTTTTTTTTTTGTAAGTGCCTGAAATCTAAACAGTTGGTTGTACTAAGATATTACGGACCAAATGTCATTCAGTCATTTCAGCTGCCTGGGATATTCCTCATCTTGGTCAACTGGGAGTTGTCTCCAGACCAGTACTTACAACAAGGCCTTACAGACCTTAGTGAACAATACATAGTAAACATGATTACCATAATTACCTTAAAGTACCTTGTGCTCTTTTAGGACCTCTGTGACCTTATGAAAGAAGAGCCCTGATTTCACAGTCCTCCCATTTGAAATGATGTCACACACTAAATGGCTATGATGCAGAGTGTCATTGCTTATTCCCATTGAGTAGACCGAGACACCAAATTGCGCTCTGAGGTTTCCCTCAGAAGCAGAGGAAAGGAGGAAACTTTCCTTTATAGGCTGTTGCCACCCTTGCATTCAGCTTTTTCCCAAGTCTGTGGGGCTGCTGTGAGGGAACTAGCATGGTTTATGCTGGAATTGCTGAACAGAGACACTCCAGTATCTCTTGAAAACCTTTTTGTTTCAGGTTCTGGAGAGCAATCGCCCAGAGCCCTTGTTTGGAATTAGCATGGGGAATCTAATCACTGGAATAGCAGCTGGAGCTACTTCCTACAAGATGCAGATGGCCAACAGGTGCAGCAGCTCTTCTCTTCCCAGGGCCCAGACAGACCAGCTCAGTATTGCAAAAGGCCACAGAGCAGCAGTGCTTTACTTCTGAGCTGCCCTAACGGGAGCTAGCATGGCAGTAACGTTACTTCTTCATTCCAGCCATCCTCCTTGACTTTAATTTAAACTGCCGTGTCATGCATTGCTTTTTTGGAGGGTGTTTTGAAAGTCTGTGACGTAATTGATCCCCATCAAACTGAAGGACAGCAAAGTTTCTCCTAGGGTTTGTCGTTTTGAGATTGGCTGCCAGTATTGAACAGCTACTGTTGAACTGCTATGTATGGCCCCACAGTTATCAGCTCTTCCTAATTGTGGCGTTTGGACACATCTAGCACTTCTGTTCCCTGTTTTCTGATCCTTTCTCTTTCAGAGGACAGAATCAGCCTGTCCTGAATGCGGTGAATGGACAGGCTGTCATCACTGCTCAGAACCACGGTTATGCCATCGACAGCTCTACCCTCCCACCTGGCTGGAAACCTCTCTTTGTCAATGCCAATGATCAAACGAATGAGGTGAGCTCACACAGTGAGTAAAAGCTCACTACCTTCACTCTGGTGAGTGAAGGCTCTGTCTCACTTTTATTTCACCTCCTGGAAGCTTGCTTTAGATTACAACTAGTTATTAGGACTAAACTTGATGATCTACTGCACTTGGGGCCCTGCCTCACACCCCAGAAGATGATGAACCATCACCACTGTTCTCCATACTAGCCCGAAGGGTAGGATGGCAACAGTGACCTTATGATTTCCCTTGAACAGCTGCCTTATTAACTTCCATGATTTCCCTGCCATTAGTGGTGCTCACTCAGCTACTGTTGTCTTAGGGCTTGTGCTGCGGGTGTGCTAGCCTGTGTCACTGTTTTGTTGTGTTAGCTTTGTGTTGCCTGCACAGAAAAGGAATATTATTGCAGTCTAATTTGGTCTGTTATTGTAAATAGAATTCCAAGGACTAAAGTCATGAGAGAGAGAGAGGCAGTTACCTCAAGAGAACAACTTCCAGGACCTAAGGTAGAGGTCTCGTGTCAAGTGATGTCCATGTAGGGAAAAAAAAAAAATAAAAAATGCCTGGCCTCTGGTAGTTCACAGCTGAACATGGAAAAGCATAGGAAGGAGAACAATATCCCATAGCTCAGTTTTGACAAGGTCAGACAGACATTGAGACAGATCTCAGGTTTTGTAATTGCCCATTTTAAATCTTGGCTATTAGGCCCAGTGTTGTACAAGACTTGTTATTTATCAGAAAATCATTGAAAAGAAGGTATTTTTAAAAGCAATTTCCCCCACGGGAGTATGCCTCTCCATTGTTTTGTATAAATGCCCCACATAACGTCTGGCAGATTGAACAGTGCTGTTCAATATCATATCCTGGCTATGCTTTGCAGGGTTGAGGAGCAGTAATTTCCAGCTGATGGTTTTAGAATAAGTTTGTTGTTTGTCAGTTGCTGTTTTCTTTATCCTTACAAACGTATTTAAACAGAGACAAATGTTACCAAACAAGATATTCATAAAAAATTTTGCATCTATTCATTTAATTTTTGAAATGAGTTTGTTTTAGCTGCTTTGGCAAACTGAACCCTTTCATCCCCAGGCCTTTCACGTTTGCTTTAGCTGAAGATTGTAGATAAGTGTGATGGTGCTTTTGCATAAAGCAGATGATAAGGTTGGACGTGAGTCTTCAGGATCTAGAAGCATGACGTTCTTTTATGTGAGCTGAAGGACTCAGTGAGCCCCAAAGCAGCATCACTCTCCCAAACCTCTGTAGATGGAGAGGGACAAAGAGCAATTATTTTTTTGGCATGGGATGCACGAACGGGAACAGGCTTGGATGGACTCATGCCCAATCTCTTGCATTCTTCTTTTTGAAAGAGGAAAAAACACTTCTTGTGACTGACCTGACCCATCACAGCTGGACAGGGCCAACACAGGTTTACAAATACTGACAAGCCATGGAATGAATTTTTAAAAGATATTTATATGTAATTAGAAGTAACATGAGCGTTCAGGGGAAAATGTGACAGAATGATGAGATTTTTTTATTCTGAGGGCAGAAACTCATACCATAATGGATCAGCCGTGGTCAGTAGCTCATCTCTTATCCCTATTCTATCCCAGCATCCCACCCTGCAGTTCTGGGTGGCACTGTTGCTCTAGAGGAGCTGTTGGGACTCCTTTGTCCATTCCTAAGGGAAGCAGCTTGTATCAGAACTATTTTTTCCTGGGTTCCCTTTTGAGGGACTTGGAATCGTTTTGGTTGGAAAAGAACTTTAAGATCATCGAGTCCAACCATCAACCTAGCACTGCCAAGTTACCACTTAACCATGTCCCTGCATCTACACATTAAATACCTCCAGGGATGGTGACTCAATCACTTCCCTGGGCAGCGCACTCCAACACTTAATAACCCTTTCAGTGAAGAATTTTTTCCTAATATCCAATCTGAACCTCCCCTGGCACAACTTGAGGCCATTTCCTCTTGTCCTATTACTTGTTACTTGGGAGAAGAGACTGACCCCACCTCACTACAACCTCCTTTCAGGTAATTGTAGAGAGTGATAAGGTCTCCCCTCAGCCTCCTTTTCTCCAGGCTAAACAAGCCCAGGTCCCTCAGCTGCTTCTCATAAGACTTGTTCTCCAGACCCCTCACCAGCTTCATTTCCCTTCTCTGGACGCGCTCCAGCACCTCAATGTCTTTCTTGTGGTGAGAGGCCCAAAACTGAACGCAGTACTCAAGGTGGGGCCTCACCAGTGCCGAATACAGGGGGACAATCAATTCCCTAGTCCTCCTGGCCACACTTTCTGATACAAGCCAGGATGCTGTTGGCCTTCTTGGCCACTGGGGCACACTGCTGGCTCATATTCAGCACTCCAGGTCCTTTTCTGCCGGGCAGGTCTCCAGCCACTCTTCCCCAAGCTTGTATGGCTGCATGGGGTTGTTGTGACATAAGTGCACGACTCAGCACTTGGCCTTGTTGAACCTCATGCCATTGGCCTCAGTCCATCGATCCAGCCTGTCCAGATCCCTCTGTAGAGCCTTCCTACCCTCAAGCAGGTTGACACTCCCATCCAACTTGGTGTCGTCTGCAAACTCACTGAGGGTGCCCTCAATCCCCTCATCCAGGTCATTTATAAAGTTGTTAAAGAGAACAGGCCCCAATACTGAGCCCTGGGAAACACCACTTGTGACCGGCCGCCACCTGGATTTAACTCCATTCCCCACCACTCTGGGCCCAGCCATCCAGCCAGTTTTTTACCCATCGAAGCGTACACCCATCCAGGCCATGAGCTGCTAATTTCTCCAGGAGAATGCTGTCATGGTGCGGAAAAGCTTCACTAAAAGTCTAGGTAAACAACATCCACAGCCTTTCCCTCATCCACTAAGTGGGTCACCTTATCATAGAAGAAGATCAGCTTTGTCAAGCAGGACCTGCCTTTCATAAACCTGTGCTGACTGGGCCTGATCACCTGGTTGTCCAGTTCGTGCCACATGATGGCATTCAAGATGTTCTGTTCCATAACCTTCCCTGGCACTCTACTTCCATCTGGAATCAGGGGCCATAAGCAATCAGAGCTATAGGGTAGTCTGGACCATGCTGCTTGGTGCTATCAGGCCATACAAATGAGAAGTCTCTTTCTCCTTTCTGAGGAAACTACTTGAAACTACAAGTACTGTCTCCAAACTTAGTTTAAGTCCTTCATAGCTCTTGTTTATCTGGAACAGTAGTCCCACTTCATCACAGGCCTGCCTGACAATGATCCAGGGCAGAGATCATGTGCAAGACCCTGTGTCAGTATTTAAAGTGAGTTACGGTAGTAAAGAGCATGACCCAAATCCATCTCTTCTGTAACAGAACCAACCAGACCAGGATGGTAGAATCATTCATTCCGTAACAGTCTTGTCTGAAGTGATCTTTTCTTGCCATGTACGTTTTTTCTTCTCTGCCTGGTGCAGGGTTACTTCTGGAGGGAGACTAGCCTATCTTCTCCCTTAAGTGTTTACAACTTAGTAGCATTTGATGTTGTAGTGAAAGGGATATCTCCACTATGCTTCTTGTCCACGCACAGCTCAGTGGGCATTGGTGCATTAGCAGAAAAGCAAGAGGCTCAATGTCTCAGATACGACATTGTTTGAAGACTGGGAATTAAATGGGTATAAATTTGGCAGCCCCTAAAACCAGCCCGGTCCTTTGGTCTTCAGTGGTTACAGGGGTAAGGTGTGGCTTTCTTTTCTTTTGCCTGCTTTCAAGGAGGCATCTAAGATGATTGTTTTTATTCCTGCAGGGAATTATGCATGAGACCAGACCAATTTTCACAGCACAGTTCTACCCAGATGCGAATCCTGGGCCAAGAGACACAGAGGTATTGTATGAGAATTGATCTGGGCTTGCTTTCAGATGGCCTGGGGAGTACAGATATGTATCAGCTACAGTGACGAGTCTTTATGTTGGTGATGGTCCTAAATCTCGGTTTTGGAAATGTCAGGATCCTGACAGAGGGCCCAGGTATGCATGGGCTTGTGTCTGCTTAGCTTGATCCACAGCTAATTACAATCAGCAGCAAGGCATCTATTGACTGCTCTGTGCTTTGGATCAGTGATTCCATTCATATGATGTGTATGCCTTGAGTCCTGGTGGGATTATTTTTGTCTTGGAAGTTACTGAAGTGCTTAAGCCTTTGCAGGATCGGGCTCAAATCTCTTGTACCTGGGGTGATTGCAAAAGGAAAAGGATTTTATCTTAACAGAAAAAAATACTAGCCAGATGCTTTGTAATAAAACCATTAACTTTCTAATACATTTTAGTTCCACTTTCAAATTTTATAATTACTGTAGAGTTATGTAAATGGATTCACACTTCTTCACTCTGGTTCTCCTAAGTGAAATGAAATTTTAATCCCCCATCTGTGACTTCGCACAAATTCTATAACAACTGGTTGCGTAGTCACAGAGTATGACTAAGCAGCAACGGGGGATGTGGAAGGCAGAGGAGGCATGTCTGAACATAAATAAACTGTTTAGCATTTCTTGAGAGAGGAAGATGGAAGGATACATGGAAGTGCTTATTTTAATCTTAATTTGATGATGTTGATTGAACCTGCAAGTAAATCTCTTGATATCAAGAAGTATCCTAGCAATCTGATTGACTAGTGAGTCTCAGAGAACTGAAAACAACACTCAGCTGTGACTTTTCCAAGTCTGTGCACTCCCACTGCTGGAATGGGTTTGATAAAATAGTGCCTGTCGTGCTAGGCTTGCAGGACCATCCATACTTCTTCCATAGGTGAATCCCAGCAGCCAGCTTCAGGGGCCATGTGGACAGAAGCTCTGCAAGCGTGGGGTCCAGTGAGGAGCTTGTCCCACTCTCTGTAGCTGCCTATATGCCAGCGGTGGTCATGCTACTTCCCCTGCTTGGCATGGCTGGAGAACACTTTTCTCACAGCTGATCTGGGATCTCCTCTGGAAGGACAATACTGATTTAGCACAACTGATGTTTATATATACCTTTTCAGATCCCCGCTCTGTAAGCAGGCTCCATTCCAGATGGTTCCCTTGAGCTAGTTAAGTGTATGGTCTTCTGTATTTTGGCTTTTAATGCAAGCTCATTCATTACACTGCCAGCCATAAACAAGCAGAGCACACAGAGGTGATTGATAAGTGTTTTCTTCCTGATATGGCCTCACTTTCTTGAATGCACCTTTTTCAGATAAGTTAAAGTTGTTAAATAAATTTCAAATAATGATCCCATCTTCTCTGATGGTGTAAATCTGCCTTCTGAAGGCAGCAGAGCAGAGCTGATAGCTTGAGCTCACAAATGGCCTGCTTTTTCCTTCTTTGCTTTGTATGTATTTAATTCCACTTAATTAAATACACGTGTTTATTTTTCCTAGTTCCTGTTTGATTCATTTATTTCACTGGTTAAGAGAGGGAAAGGCACTACCATTTCTTCGGTCCTGCCCAAAGCTGGAGCAACAGCTTCTAGAGTGGAGGTCGGTGTACAGGTACTCGTTATTCATGCCTGTCAGTGAGGCTAGGAGCTAGTTAATTCCTACTAAACCCACAGTACAAAATGGCACAAAAAGCTGGCCATGAAAGTCAAAGGAGGCTTCCCTTACAAAGGCCCATCAGCTGCCTGTCTCACAGTCATCGGGTGTCTCTTGTGTTATTAACTTCCTTTTCTTTGAGAACGTTTCAAGATCTGATGTTTCATGTATTTTTTCTTTGTAGTTCTCCCAGGAAAGGTACTCTCGTAGCAGTATATGGGGTGCCCTGGGATAATCTGACTGTGAGATTTTGTGCTAGCAGCGTAGTGTTGATGCTCTGTTGCTTAGCAAATAAGTCTGAAATTCCTAGTGTGAGCTGAATTTCATACAGTTTTGCTACTTAGAAGGCAGATGGACTTTGTGGGCAGCCAAAGTGAGGCATGGTTGTCTATAAGCACTTGATACAGTTAACACGTTTATTGTATACCCTATGCATATGTCATGTGTTTCTCTACCTAGAAATATATGGAAGAAGTCCAGTAGAAATATTCTTAAAAGTAAAACTGCAATGGTTTTGGACTTTCTTTTCTTTTTAGAACTTATGTTTCTTAATTTGAGGGTGTTCAGTGCGGCACAGTCTCTGTTATTTTGACATTCGCTACCACGGGACTGATTTTTTTTTTTTTTCATGCTATTTGACACTTCTAGGTCTCCAAAGTTCTCATTCTAGGATCTGGGGGTCTGTCGATTGGCCAGGCAGGGGAATTTGATTACTCTGGATCCCAGGCTGTGAAAGCCATGAAGGTGAGAGGATACTCTGCAAATACTAACCTAATGCAATTTACTTTCCCTTCTCACAGCTAACTATGATCATCCAACCATGGTATCACTGGGGCAGGGAAGCTGGTGAGAATAAATGACTCTAGGCATTTAGGAAATTTAGGCATATTTTTGTTTGTGAATTTGTGGATTGAGTGACGTGAGGTAACCACCCACAGTTATCTTCCGAAGAGGGACATTCTCAAGGTTTCCATTGCAGTCTTCAAGCAGTTTATTTGTGACTGATCACTCCAGGGTTTTCATATTCAATGGAAATGAACAGGAGGAATATTGTCAGCTACACCTGAGCTGAAATTACCGGAACTTTTGTGATATTACAGCACGCTGCAAGGTAGACAAATAGTATCAACAGCTGAATGGTTGGCTGTTGTCAAAACTGTTATGGAACAGATTTTGAACCTCTTATCAAGGCAGTTTTTCTGAATGGTATTTATTTTAAATGGGATGAATGTTTAAAAGTTCATATATGCCAAGTTTTGTTTCTAGAATAGATTAATAATCTTGAAAGATATGAATGAAAAGTCATTCCAAGTAAACTTATTACCTGGTTTCTGATGTTCCCTTTCTGAAGACTTCAGAGCTGTATTATTCTGAAGCAAGCAAAAATGCATGCGTACTTCTGACCATGCCTGAGAAATGCATGTATTTAAAACGGTGCTTGTGCTGAAGCATCCTGCGTAGTGCACTCATATGGTGGGTTTTGGGCTCTGATTCACTCTGACTGCTTCATGCTGCAAAAGTGCAGAGCACCTAGAAAGGGTGTTAGGGGAAAAGCTCATGCTAGGAGAAGGTGTGTAAGCACAGAAATATTCCTGTGTTGGGGTTATCACTGGTAATGTAACAGTTACCTGGGCTCCCTAGTTCATATCTAACCTCATGTGAAGAAGGAGAGCTTGTAGAGGTCTGACAGATTCAAAGTAGATGTACCAGCTGCCTTCAGATGAGGTGATCATTGTGAGCGGCTCTGAGGCTATTCTGACGCTAGGGCCATTCTATTCCTGTACTGACCCTGGAGTCAAGGAAGGAAAAAATCAATTACGGTAATCTTAAATATAATCTGGGTTTGCTCTGTGTTGGTCCTGGTGGTACAACACGTATTGTATATGGTTTGTTTGTGTACTGTATTGCTGTTGCTGGCTACTAGTTCAAACTGGCCGCATCATCAAGACAGCAAGACCGAGTTAGGAGTAGAGGATCCCAGAGTTGGTGAGTTCAGATAATGACCTGAGTTGGAAAGGAGGCATCTCTCTCCCTTTTTTTCTCTTTTGTCCTTCAAACTCAGCTCTGGTTTGTGGAAGAAAGTGGATTTTTTTTAATGATAAATCTCCCTAGCTTGACCTCCTACAGTGCCCTTTCCTTTCCTGTGGCCACCAGCCAGCTGCTCTGATCTGCAGGCTAATCAGCCATTCCAGCAGCAGTGCTTGCGCTTCCTGACCTTGCCTCTGGCAGAGTGATTTACAGTTGCATTTTAGAGAGAAGGTAGTTGGTCAGTGCCTGCCAGGGGAAAGCTGCAGAGCATGGGTGGGAGAGATCAGGGACAATTAACAGGAGATAAGAGAGATTTCTTTCACCTTAGACTTTTTCCTTTTTTTTTTTTTTTTTTTTGTTATAAATAATCAACATTGATTCTCACTGTTGGATGTTCTGATTCATTCTGCTACGTACTGCTGTTCTTGCTAATCTGCTGGGTGCCAATTCATTATAAGAACGTGCTGTTGTTAGCATTCAGTCCTATACAATTAAATGGGTGCCTCCTTTAAAAAGTAAGATCCTGCAGAGCTGGGACTTCCCCAGTCAGTGAATTTGTATTTGCAAGAATGTTCATCAAAGGTAGGAACATCTTCTGAAGAACAAGACCTGGAAGCATCTATGAAAAGCAGAGATTGGCTTGTGGTCCCCTGAAAAACCTTCTGGATTACTTGCTGTGGGGATTCTCCCAACTGGTCTGAATACAGGTGGATATTACACAAAAAGAGGAATGGAGCCCACTGTTTTAATTAAGTTCTAACAAAGATCTCTAGTCAGGATGGCTGGCCATGTGCTATGTGCTTATAAAAACTTAAAAAGGCAGAAGTTGAAGGAAAGGGTTGCAAGGACAAACTGCAAATGCATTGAAAAACAGCATCCTGAACAATGGGGCCAGAAGATGTGATATCAGCAAAATGTGTCTCTCGTAGCACAGTGAGCATTAATTCTTTCATTAATTATCTTCCTCCTTACTGCTGGATGGGCCTTTAAGACACCTTGCCCCAGATAAGTAGGATCTCAAAGGTCCCTTCCAAGCATGAGGATTCTGTGAAAGAAAAGGCTGAGATGTACAGAAATTCCAGCTTGTTTGAAAGTGATACGCCTCTCCCTCCGTCATTAATTTCCATTTCTGAATACATTTATTAGAGAAGAATATTTTGGTTAGAGAACTACTCTTCTTCCCTCAGCAGCACCATGAAAACTACCCAGTTTGGGGTCATTTGTCTAAATCCAAAATATTTTCCATAAGGACTTTATTTCTTCTTTCCCTTCTCTGTTCCACACATTTCCAAGGAAGGTGTGCTTCAGTGAAAAAAGGTAGGGGGAAAAAAGGTCAGAAGAAGTTTACAGCCAGTCTTTAAGGCGGCATTTTAAGTTATCAAAGAAAGGAGAAGAAATGTTACTCAATACTTGAACTGAGCAGTCAGAGTTCTGAGTGAGAATCCCACTGCTCCAGGTGGGAGGCGAGCTATATATTTACATAGGTGAGCTATATATTTGTTCCCCCAAAACAGTGGGTCAATCAATCACAAATTTTAAACAAACACAGAAAAGGCCTATGGCATTTTAATGCTTATTGTGAACTGGGGAAAAATAGCAATTTCTATACTTGTCCCAGGAACACTTCCGTAGCATTTGCTCAAGGAATGGCTGACTTAGGCTACCAACATTTTTTCTATTTCTTTTTACTCATTTTTTTAGTATCATCAGAGTTCCTGTTTATAATGAGACTCATCATTGTTGTTTCTTAACCTCCCCAACTTCCATATAGCAAATCTTTCTCTTAAAATGTATTTTGCATCTATATTTAGCATTGTTTGCAAATCATTTGTAGAAGTTTATTGCCTTACAAGAAGTTGATGGAGATTAGAATGAGTTCCTGTAAAAATGAGGCCACAGCCTTTCTACTTCCCAGTCCGTCTTTTTAACAAAGCAGTAGTACATTGTTCTTTATCTGCTTGTGGCTGATGTGGTTTTTTGTGGCTTGGCCACATTCTTGTCTCATCATTATTAGCAACTAATATTTCAAGAGTGAGGAGAGCTGATCTGCCCAGCTCTGAGTCAGACTTTTCTATTATCGAGCAAACTGTAGTGAATTTCTGTCTGTAGCCAAAAGAGTGTCAAAACTCCGATTGGTATAGCAGGAAGCAGATACACTTTATTATAACTCTATCTCATTATCTCATGTGTGACAGAGAAAAAACAGTGTGAAGTTTTAGCTAAGCTTTGTCTTGCATATGGAGGCAGAGTTTGTCTTTTAGTAAGTGCAATATCAAAAAAAGTCATGGAGAAGATTTTTAAAGTGATAACACCAGGAAAATTAAAATATCTTTATGGAAAGTCAAAGCAAAAAATGTATTCTTGTACTGTTACTTATCAGTACAAAAAACTGAGAACTATCTGGACACCCACGATCAAAGACCTACTGCTTGGCAAGAAAAGATCGGGTTTTGATTAAATTTTTTTTGCTTTGTCACTTTTAGTCTGCCTTCTAACAGAAGACAGGCATGATTATGCTGGAGTTTGTTCCTGTCTCCCCTATGTAATTCATAAATGTGTTCATAAATTTCAACCAAATTTTTGAATCAGGTGGGTATCTCCATTCCCTCAAGATTCACAGACAGGCAGAGGCACAAAAGTAAAGAACTGGTGTTAGCTCAGCCTGGTACAAGGTACCAGAAATCCCTTATGGGAGAGTACATAAGGAACCAGGCTTTCCAAATTCTGTTGTTGGTGAATTGCTTGTTGAATTCTGTCTCTCGTTGCTGCTGCTGTTAGCTCTTTTTCCACGTATGCCAACCCCATATCGTTCTGTGATTCTGTGATTTTAATGCAAATTTTCATTTTTCAGGAAGAAAATGTGAAAATTGTCCTGATGAATCCCAATATTGCTTCAGTGCAGACCAATGAGACTGGCTTAAAGCAGGCTGATGCTGTCTACTTCCTCCCCATCACTCCACAGTTTGTCACAGAGGTCATCAAGGTGGAGCATCCGGATGGATTAATTCTGGGAATGGGTGGCCAGACTGCTCTCAACTGTGGTGAGTACAATACAGGTGCATTGGCACTCCTTGCAGGAAAATTTCATGGTCTTTACCACATGTTCAGCAGACTTTATTTGGGTAGACATGCAAGACCCACGTGCCTGATGCATTGCCCAGGTTACTGAGGAATACAGGCAGAAATACTGACCATGGGGGAGTGAGTAATCGCTAAGCTGTGAACATAACATCTAATTGCTCGTTTTGATACTTAAAAGTAATTCATATATCCTGCTTTTCAGCTTAAGTCTTAGTTATCATAGTTGGATTGGGGATATTCAGACCACCTTGAGGCAGAGACTGGAAGGAAAAGTTAACTTCATTTAGCTTCTTGCAGCAGTATCCAGCTGTGGTGCTTTGTTTTGTGTTGCAGACGATGGCCAAGCAGGAACTTTACTTATATCCCAGGCTTCATAGGTTTGAGGACAGAAACTTTCATGTTATGGTTGAGTTCTAATATTGACAACAATAATAAAATTAGCTGTTGATGGAGCCAGACAAGTTGTCAGCTAGTCAAATATCTTCTGAATACTTTCTTCTTCATCTACCATCTGTCCTCAAAACTGTGGCTTTGTTTACTCTGCAGGAGTGGAACTCTTCAAGCAAGGAGTCCTGCAGGAGTATGGTGTGAAGGTCCTAGGTACATCAGTTGAATCCATCATGGCTACAGAGGATAGAAAGCTTTTTTCCGATAAACTGACTGAGCTAAATGAAAAGATTGCTCCTAGCTTTGCAGTGGAATCGGTAAATCAGACAATTTTGAAGATGTGATTACTATTACTGTTGCCTGTTTGAGTTATTAAAAAAAATATTCTAGTTTTATTGAGTGAAAGCTGAATACAACTTTTGATACTGTAGCTTCTCTGCTTTCATCAGCACTCCACAGTGGTTGATACTGGTTCACCAAGATTTAAAATGAGGGAAAATGCAATTAGGCACTTGGAAAGCCTAAGCTAACTTACCTATTGACAAGAAAAGTAAATTAGGTTGGGGTGACTTCTGTGCTGCAGCGCAAAAATATATAAAGTTTCAGCGGCTACTTTTTAAAAAAAAATCTTGCACAAGCCATTTAGACTTAGGATTCCAGGTCCTCAAAATCAGCAGTGCTGAAATCCTTCTTGAGGCTGGGAATGTGAAAACAAAAAGTTGGTTCAGTGGGAAGGCCTTTTTGAGTTTGGAGGAAACCAAACAGGTCTTAAACCAAGACGTCTTGTTGGAGGGACTAAAGTCTGTGAAGACAGACCAAGTTAAGGACATTGTCTGTGGAAAGTCATCAAGGAAGTCTATACGTAACTAAGGAAAGAAGTCACCTCCTCGAGTCCACATTCCAGTTTTCTGCTGTTTGGCAGAACAAAGAAGCAATGTTACGAAGCCAACTTTTATTCTTTTCATTTTATCTTTAAACAGCTTAGTGTCTTACTGGTGGGATTTCCAGTTAACCATATAACCAGAGTTGAAGAATTTATTCATCTTAATTGTTATCATATCTCTGAAATGTATTCCCCTCTCCTTTAAGATTGAAGATGCTCTGAAGGCAGCTGAGAAGATTAGCTACCCAGTCATGATACGTTCTGCTTATGCCCTTGGTGGTCTGGGGTCAGGCATATGTCCTGATAAGGAAAGTTTGCTGGACCTTGGTACAAAGGTATGTCTGCAATTGCAAGCTCTGGAAATACAGCTGAACATCTCATTTTCTTAGATATTCTTCTAATAGTCTCAGACACTGGAATTGTACGTACCCTACTTTTCATCGTATCTGTAAAATGTTATCCTGATTCTTTCTAATGCCCTCTTTGACTTGGATAATGAAAATTCATGAGAAATAAGTCAGAATTTGAGCAAACGTTTCAGCAATTTTGGTTTGAAAAGAAACATAGTGGACTATATTCGCCTACTTTCTGGAGTAAATGACACATGAAAGATGTTAAGGAAGTTGAAACATTTGAAATGCTGAGTGATAATGTAGTGTCAGAGACAGTATCAGAGAGTTGGGAGGTTTGGGCCTCTGCTGTGTTTCTGTCTAAAGACGATATTTTTGCTAGGTCAGAAGCTCTTGTGGAGATTTAATGGGATGACACTTCATAATTTGACATCCGACAGCTGTCCCAGGCTATAAGGAGACAACTCTTTTTGTGTAGGAACTCTGGGATTTTTATTTTTTTTTTATAAATTTGCTGTTAAAGTAAACAGATAATTGGGAAAGAGAAAACAAAACCTTTTTTCCTTGGCAAAAATGGAGAATTTTAGGAAAATAATGTCTATCAGTTGGTCTGTAAAATTCTTGGTTTTGTCTTTTCCTGATTTGCTGAACCTCTTAATCTTTCACATATATCTAGAAATGTTGCTGATGCCACTAAGAGCTGTATGTGAAAATGATGTTTTTGTGTTCCGCCACGCTGCTGTCATGCAAACAGATTTGGGTCCAGCGTGCTTCGTGCTGAACAAACAGCTGCTCAGGGAGTGTCTGTTGCAGGGCTGCTCGGTGGACAGGACTGACAGATGCAGGAGGAGGCAGTGGGTGCAGTAACCTCGTCTTATGGATGGGTGGCTGAGGTTGGAAACACTTCGCTTGCCCAAGTTCACGCATGGTCTCTGTTTAGAGAAAGCAGAAATTCACCCAGAAACCCTTAGAGTGTGGCTGTCTGAAAAGCTTGTATCAAAACATTTTTCAGTAGGACAACCTGGTTTTGATCAGCATTTCTTGGTGTTTTTTAAAAAAAGTCATTTCGAAAATCTCAATTTTCCCCTGGAATTTGTAAAACAATAGCTTTTTATAAAAATCTTATTTCCTGTAAAATTTTAGTAGTGGGGCAATTCATGGTTTTGGTAAGATTTTCATGTTTCTGAAAGTTTTCTTTTTCTCTACTAAAATTCTGATTCTGTTCTACTTTCTAAGTAAATATTTTCATTTTCTCAGAAATTATATTAAAAGACCTTCAGCATTTTGAATGAAGACCAATATTTCAAAATTTACAGCGTAAAACAATTTCAGTGTCGTTGAATTAACTCAATTTTGGATGCTGGTATCCACGGCTCAGCAGAAACTCCAATCTTTTCAGTTAGGAACATGATCTGTAGTAATTCTGTGAACTGGATTTTCAGACACTGGACTGCATATAATTCAGATAACTGAACACCTTGAGTTTGTGTCTCCTGACGCTGCTCATTTTTAGTGAGAGGAGGCAACAGACAGTAACACAGGAGCAGCTTAGATTGTTTTACAAGTGTGAATAGGTGTGCCCGCTACATCGCTGCAAATTCAGGGCCTGCTTAGGCTGGATGTGAAGTGCCACTCCTCAAAATTATATATATATTTTTTTTTTTTTGTGTGTGTGTGCAAGTTTGACAACTGAGCTGAGGGCAACATATGACTAACAGCTTGAGCTAGCTACAGAGGGGACCAGACTGAAGACTGATTCATGGGCAGCATTAAAACAAGAAGCTTTGCCATAAAGGATGGATTGATAATATGCCCGTTACTTTCTAGGATTTTAAGTGAGAATTGATTAACGTTTTTTATCTGCTAATATTAAGGCCATTTATTCACTTAGATTATGCTCATTTACCAACAAACTGTATTTTTCATTTTTGTCTCTTGTGCTGAGGAGTGCTTTCAAGATCAAGTTTAAGAATAAATCACGAATCTTGCTTCCGGTTAGTATGCCGGTGAAAAGCAGCATTATTATTGCTATTAATTACGTGGCATTTACTGGCACCCACACTCCCCATCACTTAGTCATTTAGCTTTCTGCAGAGTTCTATTGAAGTCTGTGGGGCTGCCCACGTACACAAACAAAAGCGTGTGTCTGTTGTATGATTGAAGCCTTAGATATTTTTATATTCCTCTTTGTTATTTATATGCCATTGCAAGCTCACATGCTCTGCCTTTTTTTCCCATCAGATCACATAAATATTTTCTGTGCCTTTCAAATGAAGCTAATTCAATTTTTTTTTTTTTTTTAAAAAGAGAAATATAAGGTGCTTGTCATCGGTGCTATGAACTTTGCTTATCTTCATCTTTCAATTTTTGTGTTCATCTGGGATGCCTGGAGATACACCACAGTATTCTTAACTATGGGAACGTGTCCTAATAAGATTTTCTTTCTTACTGTTCATTTTCCCTGACGTATTTCCAGGCATTTGCAATGACTAAACAAATTCTGGTGGAAAAGTCAGTTGTTGGCTGGAAGGAGATAGAGTATGAAGTCGTGAGAGATGCTGCCGATAACTGTATTGCTGTCTGCAATATGGAAAACATTGATGCTATGGGAGTCCACACAGGTAGGCCTGGGCTCAGGGTGACTCACTGGAAATGACTCGTTAACTTTTTCATGCTATGCAGTGCCCTTCTGCCTGCTGTTATTGACGTAGTTTTGTGACAGATGAAGTGAGCTCTAGAAATACTCTTCAAATCTTGGATGGAGCCAGTTAGTGTTAAACAGATAGTGTTAGGCTAAACCTACCCCTACGATCGTGTTTTCGGTAAGATTGCCTAGCATCTCTAACTCTGGGCCTCTGACTGTCTGTGCTTTTCATCAACTGTACGTCCACAGGTTTGAATGTCTGTGTTAACTTCAGTATTGACAATGGGTTAGTAAAGACAGTGACCCGAAATTTACTGCTACTGAACTTCTTCTCATTTTCCTTCTCTGCTACCTTGTGACAAACAGGAGATTCTGTTGTAGTGGCTCCAAGCCAGACACTCTCTAATGAGGAATTTCAGATGCTGAGGGATCGTGCCATCAAAGTTGTCCGACATTTGGGCATCGTGGGAGAGTGTAATATCCAGTTTGCTTTGCATCCAACTTCCCTGGAGTACTACATCATTGAAGTTAATGCCAGACTCTCAAGAAGCTCAGCTTTGGCATCCAAGGCAACAGGGTAAGATTATTTAAAAAAAAAACAACCAACCACCACAGAACACTCAAGTGAACAAAAAAAAAAACCGAGGGGAGAAGAGCAGAAAGAGAGAATTTTACCGTAAGGGACTTGGTTCAGTGTACTATTTAAATATGTGATTTCTGCAAGGAAGAAGAGTTCATGCATCTGCTCTCCATGCAGTTAAGACAAGGAGGCTTAATTTGCAAGGAAGACTGAAGTTGGTTTTTAGGAAGAAGTCTGGAGTGGTCAGGGTGGTAAGGTGCAGATTTCTGCCTGGGAAGCTTCTTAAGAACAGTTCTTGTCAGCATCTGCTAGTATTGACCCTTGGAGAGATGGTCCTGCTGGGAGATGGAAGAAGGGGTTAATGGGCCCTCCAGGTCCATTCCAGCCTGCCAGTGCTGTTACTACGAATGGAAAAACTCCCAGGAGGTGTGTGGGGGGAGCCGAATAGCTGTCCTTACAAAGCATATCCACTGTATCCTTATGTTGGCTGCAAATCATCTCTGGGACCCAGAGGACACAGTTATTAATGAGCTGTCTGTCAGACTGATGCAAATGGTATTGCTAGCTGCCTTTGTTTTGTTGGCTAATCATAAACTAATCAAGATAAGGATGGTCAGAGCAGGCTGTTTAAAAATTGGCTTCTTAATTGCACTTTGCAGATGCTGTTGAGAGGCACAAATTAATCTCTAATTTGCAGTTCTCAGCAACTCTTGTGGTTGTTGAAGTGCCATAGCAGACTGGAGGTAAGCCATGATGTTGAACAGTAGGCGCTTGATTGTTTTCTTTTTGGCTGACAGACCTAAGAGCAAAACATATCTGTTTATGTGGTCTCACTGTGGGTGTGACACGTATTTAAAATGACAGCTTTGCAGATAATAAAGCAAGTCTCAGATCTAGGTAGGTAGCTCTACAATGTGTTAGGGTAGGAAGCTGGACAGGCCCTGCTGCGCTTGAGCACAGTAACCTTCCATTGCGTTGAGGACGGAAAAACACCTCACACTTGTTTAATTTGATCCACTCCTGGGATTTACAAAAGCAAAGTACTTCCCACTCTGCCATTCTCTACCTTTCCTCTATGGCAGGTATCCGTTGGCATTCATTGCTGCCAAAATTGCCTTGGGGATCCCCTTGCCAGAAATCAAGAACGTGGTGACAGGAAAAACCTCTGCCTACTTTGAGCCCAGCCTGGATTATGTTGTTACCAAGATACCCCGCTGGGATTTGGACCGTTTTCAGCATACGTCCAACCGGATTGGAAGCTCCATGAAGAGCGTGGGAGAGGTGAGCGCAAGACTCTCTCCTTCCCTTCCATCCCACTGCATGGGAAAGTCATTTCTCTTTCTTGGAAACTCTCAGAATATCAATCTTCGGGGACCTGATGGCTTTTGAAGAGGTTTATTCAGCTCAAATGATTTTTATCCAGTACTGCAATTAATTGAAATGAGTTAGGAGTGTGTAATCTTGGATGTCGCAGTGTGAATTCGTAAATGGTTTGACTCTTAAGGGAAGAAGACCCACTTTGGATCACCTAAGGTTGACTTCATTCTTCGCACTCACTACAGAACTCCCAGAGTTATTTTTTGTTTGGGGTTCTGTAGTGGTGGTTAATTAGAGGATGACTTCAAGAGTTGTAGTCCATCAAGATTTTCAGTGACGCCAATAAGCCACAGCTCTCAGTTGTTCCCATAGTTATTTGTCCTCTCTGTTAAAACCATGTGCCAAATCTCAGCCTACTTCTCTTGAAATCCGAACACAACCTGTAATCTTGCTCTGAAGTTTTAACTTCTCTTAGTGATTAAGTCTCTTCTATCTGGAACATGACAGTGTGACTTTTAAACCCTTATTTTAAGGCATCTGGGACAATAACAGCATTTTCAGACCACGTTTTGAGAAGTGAAGCAAAGTGGGTAAATTACACACTGAATTAGTTAATTATGTCTCAGCTACCAAAGCAAAATAATTAATCGTGTATTTTTTCAGTTGCCTTTTTTTCTTAATGCTTTTCAAGTAGCTATTTTATCAAATTATTTTGACACATGAGACTTCCCTAATGTCAATTCTATCTTGCTGAGACAAGAAGCCTTCATCACAACTGGAAGGATTATTTAGAACTTGATTTTCCAGTGGCTTTTCATGGCAATGAGATGTTAGTTTGGTTTTGGTTTGGGTTTTTTTTTTTGTTTGTTTGTTTGTTTTTATTTCTTTTGACTATTCTATAGAGCTGGGGTTCCTAAATACAGTTGTCCTGTGCACCATCAACTGTAAACACTTCCTGGCCATACGCATTTGCAGGAGGAAGAAGTATTGAGTCCTTCCAGCGGTCATATATATCACAAAAGCAGAACTGCGTGAACCCCCTGTCCTTCTCAAGGCAGGATGTTGGGTAAAGGGAGGGGGGAGACATAGGAAAAGTCAGTGCTCCAACTGTGCGGGTCTATGGCTGCTGGGGGGTGAACCGAAAAAGGGCTGGAGAAGAGTAAGAGATGAAGTTTGCAGTTGGTAGAGGTACTCGGCAAGAAGGTTAGTCTGCAGGACTTATGTCTTTGCTTCAAAGAGTTTCTTGCTGCTGTGTCTCTATTAGTATGGCACAGTTGTCTCCCTAGCCCTGAACTCGAAGCCAGAACGCACAGCACCTGCTGCATTCTTATTAATTGAACAGTCTGCCTGGTCTGTTTTTTCCTGAGCTCTGTTGTGCTGGGCAGTGGGCCTGGAGCTGTGAGAAAAGAGAAAACAATGTTATTTTTTTCTTTGACATTTTTCAACATTGCGTTTGAGAAGATTTTTACGCTGTTAGGGTTTCACTGCACTGGGAAATAAAAATGTTGAAATTAGAGAAAGGGCTCTGTTACCTCACGGATTTCCACAGAGAAAGGTTTGTTTTCTTATTAGATGGGATGTCAAGATTGAAGGAGGGAAACCCCAGTGCTGCTATACCAATGAGGAGTAATCCTTTAAGAGAGATCTCGCAGGGGAGAGTCACTGTTAAATGTAGTTTAAAGAAGAGGAGCAGATTTCTTCTGGACCTTAGAATTCCCACTGTGAGTTTCTATCTCTAACAGGCTGTTAATCAGAAATATCCTTCTGCGTTACTGCACCCATGCTACTGCATAATGCTTCCGTCTCCTGAAGTGCTTCAAAGCAGTTTAGAGGAGAGCAGTGGCTTCCTGTATTTTACAGATAGGTAGACAAAAGCAGAAAGCAGTCACTTGTCTGACACTCTCTTGATAGTATTGGCAGAGTCAGGTCTAGAAGTGGGACTTCCAAGGCTCAGTCAGCTGTGCCTGTCTTAAAGCCAGCAGGACTGTCTTATGGAGGAGGTCCAAAAGCTGTAATCTTTCTGTATGTCCATCTTCGTGGTTTAAATTTGCACTCCTCTGTTATTCAGGGGATAGCTGGGCAGCAGCTCACTGTAACTAATGTTGGGGGTACTCTTCATTACAGGTCATGGCTATTGGACGCACTTTTGAAGAGAGCTTCCAAAAGGCCCTGAGAATGTGTCACCCATCTGTAGATGGCTTCACTTCACATCTACCCATGAATAAAGCCTGGCCAGCCATTGTAGACCTCCAGAAAGAACTCTCTGAGCCATCCAGCACTCGGATATATGCAATAGCCAAGGTAACGAAAGATAGAAAGCCCGTGGCTTACGTCCCTTGATTTATAGCTACCAGACTGGGTCAGCTGAGGTGACAGATTCTTCACCCACTTGCTTCCCTGTGTCAAGCACACCGAGACCACCTTGCGTAGGATCCTTGCTGTTGAAGTACAGATACTCTCTATCACATGTAATTTCCTCTGCAGAACATAATAGCTGGGTAGGTATATGACTTTAATTTTTCCTGCTGACAACTGTATTTTCCTGCATCTTCTGTATTCAGGTAATGTGTTTGGTACTATCTTAGCCAATGCTCATTGCATTCAGCAGCAGGTGCATTCCTGTGTCCTGACACTTCAGTTTGTAGCTGAGTGTTGGTGGAGAACTGGATCGCTTTCCTTTGCTTGTTCCTATAATATAATTGTTTACTAAATATTGGCTCATTCTCTGCCCTGATTTACACTAGTGTAAATGTCAGTCAAAGTTGGCCAGCTTTGCAGATTACTGTTAATTTATAGGAAGGTAAGAAGGAAAAAATGAAGATCCTTTTGAGAACTGAAACAAAGGATGATAAAGAATGGCAAGCTGCAATCTGCTGCACTGTCTTTTTGCAATTTTGGCATTGGTATGGTCTTGAAACTAAAAAAAAATTAATAATAAAACTCTACCTTAAATTTAACATACAAGAAATCCCCTGTTCTTCGAAATAGACTCAACTTCCCTAGCATTCTTTTAACCTCCTGTCACACTGGGCAAATCACTTCATCTTTCAAGGTGTCTGTAGTGGGGGGTGTTATTGTAAGGGAAGCTAGGCTGTGAAATTATTTCTTCCTTCAGCTCCAAGGTGTTTGCCTGTGTATATCACTTGGTAAACGTGGGGTTAGTTACTTTACAAGGTAGGTGCAATTTCACACTTTGGTTTTGCTGCAGCTAGCTTGTCCATCTGTCCATGCCCTCTATGAAGAGGAAGGGACAGCTGTCTTTTATAGCTCTTACTTACCTGTTGGAGTTTTTTTAAGATGGCAAATCTTCCTGGCAGGGAGCGCCCAGTTACTATTTTTTGTGCCCCTGACTTTGTGTGGTGGAGGCTTTAAGCCCTTAGAGTTCATGTTTAGATACATCTCATTACATCCTTCACATGAGTGTGTGGAGCTGAGGGTGTGCTGTGTTTGTAAAAAGGTTTTCACATAGATGTTCCTCTTATAAATGACCTGAACAAAAAGCACAAGATGTTCTGTAAATATGTGGCTTGTCCAGCTGTTGACTCTTGCTTTTCAAGCTGGGGAAACGCATGTCTTCGTAAGTGTAGAACATCCTTCAGCAGCTGTGCTTGGTCTTTGTTATAGCTTTCTCTTGTGACTGAGAGAAAAATCTTGCTTCTTGTCTCTCTGAGTGGCTCAGAGAGCTTTTATGAAAGGTTAATCTTAACCCCATGTTAACACAGGGGATCTGGGAAGGTGAAGGTGAATTTGTGCCCCACTGAACACTCTGGGTGTTCCCAGCTGGTGGCATTTTCACTGGGAGCTGTCGAAAACAGCAAGATCAAAGTTTTAATCCCACTGAATAAAGAGCTGCTTCTGCCTGACACAGTGCACTAATTCGTCCCTGTTAATAACTGAGGCAAGCAATATCAGTAAGAAGTACTTCTGGCAGCTGGGGCTGCCTGCCTGGAAATCCCTTTCCAGCTTGCTGACATTTAAAAGCCAACAGTTAGTCCCCTTTAGCTTTCAGCTTTGTTTTGGAACAGAATGGAGCTTCCTTGTATGTCTTCTCCTCCCCCACAAGCCCCCCTACTCAACTCTCCAAGGCTTTCTACTTTTTCTCTCTCCTTTGTCTGTGGATGATGAGAACAGTAACTGTTCAGGTGAAAGGGAAGGGAGTTCACCTGCCATTCCGAGCTATTGCTGTTGTAATGGGACTCCCTGTTGTAATGTAAAAGAAGGCACTGGGAAAGAGTCTGAAATGGATGAGACTTGTTCCTTGGCCAGAGTGGCCAAGTGCTGCGAGGATGTAGCTGCCTGCTGAGCAGGGATGCTCAGGTTCTATCAGATCTTTTCTGGGCCCTCTTAGGGTTGTATATGAGTAGCCTCAGAAGATTTATGCTGTGGAATTGATCCGTGCTCTGTTTCACACCAGAGCACTGATCTCCTAGTTGTCCACACTACGGACATGTTAGTTTGCACTTGTGCTTGGTCCACAGGCAGCTGAATACTTCCTTTGGTGAGGAGCGGGGATGGGAATGAAGGAATAAGGATGCTAGCCCTAGAGACAGCACAGGCAGCTGAGTTGCCCTCCGTTGCTTGGCCTGGAGACCACGCTTGCTCTCTGCCTCACAGTGTGAAGGCAGTCCCATAAACCCCTTGGCTTCCCAGCATGGGGCCAGTGTCTACTAGATGGGATGCCCTTGAAAGTGAGCAGGGCTCTAAAGTCACTGTCCTGCTGTGGCTCCCTCCCCCTTCTTCCATGGTGTGTTTAGGCTGTACTCTTTCACGTAGGTTTGAGTAGAGTAAAGGTATCTGAGTGCTGTCCAGGGCCCCTGATCAAATCCTTCAGGATTTTTCTGCCTAGAAACTGATTTGCCCCTGTAATGTGGTGATTTGGGAGCAAGAACTTCCTACAAACTCATTCTTCTCTCCCAGTCTCCGGATTTATGCCGCTGAGGTGAAGATGGTTTATTTTCTCTATTCCTCCTCTAATGAAGGAGAGGAAGGCCTTTGCTTTTTTCAGTTTCCCTTGAAGATCCCTAGGACTTTTAAATAGTGTCCTAAGCAGATTAAGTGTATGCATTAAGTGTACCCATTATCAGAGAGATAATTTGCTTTTTACGGAGCCAGCAGCCAAGCTTAAACTGATGGCAACAAGGATTGGTGGCCACTAAGTATGCGCCTTAGCTAGCTACAGGGAGGAATATTCAGCCTGCAGTTCTGACTCCTCCAGCTGCACGCCTTCCCGCCTCAAGCTGCCTAAATCTCAGACCCAGGCTTCTCTTTGCAGGCACTTGGAAGAGCAGTGGCTGTCGGATGCCAAGCGCTAGCTGAAGGTTTTGTGTGTAAGTGACTTGTTACTCTAAAGGAGCAAAATGTGCAGTAGAGATACTCACTGCTGCTTGTGAGCAAGCAGGATATTCAAGTCAGCAGCCTATTACTTCTCAGGAAAGAATAATTGTGAGAGGGGAAGTACGACAAGCTGCCTGGAGATCCTATAGAAAAGGGAGAAGGTGGTGTCAGTATTTTGCAGTGCCCGATGAGAGCTGTTGCTCATCCCTGTCTCATTGTCTGTGCAGGTGGTGCCTTCTTGGAGCACAGCGCTGAAGCGACCTGTGTGTTTCTCCCAGCTGGCATAAAGGCTCCACATCACAGAATCACATGGGGTTGGAAGGGACCTCTGGAGATCATCTAGTCCAACCCCCCTGCCAAAGCAGGTCCACCCAGAGCAGGTTACACAGGAACATGTCCAGGCAGGGTTTTGAATGTCTCCAGAGAAGGAGACTCCACCACCTTCCTGGGCAGCCCATTCCATTGCTCTGCCACCCTCGAAGTGAAGAAGTTCCTCCTCGTGTTTAGGTGGAACTTGTGCCCATTTCCTCTTGTCCTGTCCCTGGGCACCACTGAAAAAAGACCGGCCCCATCCTCTTGACACCCTCCCTTTAAGTATTTATAAGCATTGATCAGATCACCCCTCAGTCTTCTCTTCTCAAGACTATAAAAAGACCCAAGTCCCTCAGCCTCTCCTCATAAGAGAGATGCTCCAGGCTCCTCATCATCTTTGTGGTCCTCTGCTGTACCCTCTCCAGCAGTTCCCTGTCCTTCTTGAACTGGGGAGCCCAGAACTGGACCCAGTGCTCCAGATGGGGCCTCACCAGGGCAGAGCAGAGGGGGAGAAGCGCCGAAAGCATGCGGTGGAGCATGCGATGGATCACAGTGCTGAAGCATGCGGTGGCGGTGCGACGCTGTGTCGTCTGCAGCTTGAAAACTCGGAGGGATAATGCCGGGGTGCGGTGGGACGAGCTCATGCCTGGATTAATGCTGGAGTTTTCTTCAGTGGCGTTGCTCTGGCTTTGTTCCAGGGATGCTGCCCTGCAAGAAAACAATTAAGCGTGGTAACAAATTAATGAGCCTGATTACTTCAGCTCAGCAAAAAATACCGTGCTGGTGTTATCATTATGGTTGATTATAGTTGTTTTATCAGGAGAGTTGTAACTGTACACCACTGGTGAGACCCAGGAAATATCAGTGATAGAAGATACAGCTGTATCATACTGGGGGGGCTCTCTAGCATATTCATCTGAGATTTTTTTTTTTTAATACTACAGTGTCCTGGAATCCATTGTGTTATGAATAATAGCTCTGTGGGGTTTCTTTTTACCCCATGGTTGCAAATAGTTGGATAAAAATAATAATAAAAAAAATTTGAAATAGCCCCTATGAGATAATGCAGGGGAATTCGAATGATCTTGGCATTAACTTGAGATACAGTAAGAGAAGCTAGGGTTACGCTGTAGCTGCAAAGTGTCACCCAGGACTGGACTTCCCCTTTCTTCAGAGGTATTTCAAGGCTACATGTTTTGATTCAGCCTTGTATTTCAGGGGTAAATCAAGTTTTATGCTCCACAGCAGAGAGTTCCTCCACAGCTGAGAATCAGGACCTTCCTGCTTACATTTGCTGCTGGGAGGTTGGCACGGGTCTGAGATTTAGGCAACTTGAGGCGGGAAGGGGTGCAGTTGGAGGAGTCAGAACTGCAGGCTGAATATTCCTCCCTGTAGCTAGCTAAGGCGCATACTTAGTGGCCACTAATCCTTGTTGCCATCAGTTTAAGCTTGGCTGCTGGCTCCGTAAAAAGCAAATTATCTCTCTCCCGCTCAAACAGAAGCCAGCTTTTGGTATCAAAGCATGAGCAGATGAGACTGGTGCCTCCTGACACTGCTTGAGGGGCATGCTTTCTGTTGCTGTGGGAGACAGGATCCTGTCTCAAAGAAGTCTACCATGCTTTTTATGTCTTTATATAGTTGCTGCTACCTATTTTCAGACTAAATCTGTATTTGCAAAGCACACATTCAAGGGCCTGTTTGGTGCTCTCCTCTTTTTGGCAGGCTTTGGATAACGAAGTCCCTGTTGATGTTATTCATAAACTCACAGCCATTGACAAGTGGTTCCTGTATAAGATGCACAACATCGTGAACACTGAGAAGATCCTGAAGGAAATGAACAGGTAAGAAAAACCAACAGCCTTGTCCTAGGATATAGCCTTGTCCCCCCACCTTCTGGGGATCCTTCTGCTGGGAAACCCGTGATGACCCTGATCACAGATGCAGTCAATGCGGAGAAGTTATTTCGGTGCTCAGAGCAAGCAGTGTTGTCTGAAAACCAAGTTCACTGCCTCACCAGGACAGAGGAAATTTCTGAGACCACTCTTTTTGGTCAAAAAACTTCTTTGAGTGTTTAGGCATCTTGGCTGTTCTCAGGGATTATGGAAGTTCCAGTTTATTTTGGAAAATCCTCACTGTATCTTTGAGGCTAAGGCTGGGAATGCGGATAGCCTGCAATGAGTAACAGCAGCTGCACTTGGATACCTAGGACAGAGTTAGCCTTCAAATACAGGACTTGTCCTGACTTATTACATCTGAGGGCCAAATAACATGGCACTTTTTTTTCCAGCCTGGCCAATCGATTTTTAAGCTTTTCTGCCTTTTTGTGATCATGCAGTATGTGTTGCTTTTGTGCTGCACTTTCAAACATCTATAACTCCAGACATATTTAAATATAAATCTTCTTCTTTCTTCAAGAAAAATGACCATATAAAACTAAGCAGGAAAGAGAGCAGTAAATTATAGCGCTGGGCTGTATTTCAGCTCCAGCCTCTTGCTGACTTGAGCTTTCCCTTCATGGTTTACGAGGTTGGGAGAACCTCCTTGCTGAGTTATTGGCTCTATGTTGGCCGTTTTTCCTCTTCGGGTACCCGTTGTGCTGACCACGTTTCACCGCATGATGGCACTGGGAGCGCACCGTAGCCAGTGCCATCGCTAAGGGTTTAGTTGGTTCATCTGCTGTGATTTCTGCTTCTTTGACCAGCTGCACGGTTTTAATTGAGCAGCTCTTGCTGTCCCTTGCCCCCCGGAACAAGCTGGATCTGGAGCTAAACAAAAATAAATGTGGAGGGAGATGTTGAACAGAAGGAGTAGCTTGATTATTTAGAGAAATCTATTGTTTGGCTGCACAAGTTTTTGCCCTCTAACATCCGTGTCATGTTGCATTTGTCTCAAGTGCCTTAAATATATCTATGTGTAGCTCCCGAGGAAGAAAAACAATATATCCAGAATCAGTTTTATTTCCTTGCTGTTGGATTGGCGTACTCCGGAATGATGCACTTGGGACCCCAGAAGCTGGCCCCATCCCCAGCTGTTATAAATCCAGTATCACTCCACGGAGGCTAATTGTGCCGAACTTTCCTGTATCACTGAGGTTGCTTTCCCTTTCTCTGCTGTGGGTGGCAGGTGATAATACTACTATTATGTGATCAGTAGCTGGTACTATCCCACAAAGTTTTTCATCCTTCTAGTGACTAGGCAGCAGACTGTGTAGCTGGCCTGCTACAGCAAGTCCTTTTGCAGCATCCGACCTTGCATTTGTATCGTACACAACCAATGTTGTGTCCCTTGTAAATGGATTCAAGCAATTCAACTCAGATTGCAGGTGGTATTAATTAACTTAGCCTCATTCACTTATCAATACAGATTTTAACTCCGGTATCCTTGTTCAAACCTTCCCAAGGAAACTCTCACCTCACAGCCTGCACTGGAGGGAGAGGATGGACTCTCTGGCTGCATGATGTTGAAGGCACGTTGGCAGAAAGGCAAAGAGCCAGGGAAAAACACTTCTGACCTGAACTAAGACACTAGTCCAGTGAGCCACATCAGGAAACACATCTCTGCTATAGCCAAGGGAAAGCTAATTGAGTGGTGCAAGTGAGACTTGGCACACACGTGCTCTTCCTGCAGCCAGCTGTTTCCAGTCCCCAGCATGCCTGGCATGAGTTTTACCTGTGCTACAGGATTGTTTCCAATTGAAAAGAACGGGCTGTGACACCATCATTGCTTTAAATCTTTCTCTTGTTGAAATACAGTTACCAGAACCAGAAGTAGTTGCCCTGTTCCCAGGCACTGTTGCTGGTTACAAGCTTGCTCTCTGTTCCCTCAAATCTATCCCTTTCTTTTTGCCTCTTGATTGGTTTGGGGGTTCTTTGCAATGAGGTTTTGGATGCAGTTGGAGTAACATCTCTGCCAAGAGTCTTGATTTGGGCCCTGCAGAGCTGTTGCAGACACCGGTAACAAGGAGATGGTCTCTGCCAAGAGGAAATTTAGAGCTAGAACAAGTGGATGTGACAGACAGATGGGGAAGGGGGATCAGAGGCAGGTGGAGGCCTTTGTGAGCAGTTCAGCAAGCAGCATTCATATACCGCATGCTGCCTTGCAGCCTGGCCACGTGGGGTGATTCAGAGGTAAGCAGAAGGCCTTACTGATTTGTGCACGGAATCTCTTTCCATCCGTGGAAGTTGTATGGGATAATGTTATGGGGAGAAAATCCTTTCTGACCTATAAACATTTGTCCGTTCTCAGTGGTGTACAGGCAAGGCCAGCCATTTGCAGAGACAGGAGAGACTGGGAAGGGCACGCTCTACCCCATTTACACTTGTCCCAGAGAACTTCTTTCCAAAGAAGATTGGACCTGGTGCTGGTGAGGCTGTATAGCATTTGTCACGCTGCAGCAATGTTTCTATTTGACTCTGCCTCTGGGCCCTTTAAGATGGAGAAAGTTGTTTCAAGTTATATGATTTGGCTGCAGGAAAGCAAATGGCCTGAGTTGAATTGGGAAAGGAAAGTCATTTTGAGAGTACTTGCAAGAATATCCAGTAATATCACACACATCAAACATGTGCCTCTGCTGTTTCTCTTGTGACCTACATATTTTTCATTTCAAGTGGGAACTTAAATTGTGGGGGGTTTTGTTGTTTTTTGACCAATTACCTTCATACCTTCAGTAACGTAATCTTAACTATAACCTTCCCCACCACACACACAACCAAAACCACGTATACTTACAGGAAAAAAAGCAAGCACCATCCCATGCTGTCAGTCCATGAATAGAATCATAGAATCATTCAGGTTGGAAAAGACCCTTGGGATCATCGAGTCCAACCATCTACCCTACTCTGCAAAGTTCTCCCCTACACCATATTCCCCACCACCACATCTAAGCGACTCTTAAACTCATCCAAGGATGGTGACTCAACCACCTCCCTGGGCAGCCCGTTCCAGTGTCTGATCACTCTTTCTGTGAAGAATTTCTTCCTAATGTCTAGTCTAAACCTACCCTGTTGCAGCTTGAAGCCATTCCCTCTTGTTCTATCGCCATTCGCTTGTGAGAAGAGACCAGCACCAACCTCTCTACAATGTCCTTTCAAGTAGTTATAGAGAGTGATGAGGCCACCCCTCAGTCTCCTCTTCCTCAAACTAAACAGTCCCAGCTCCCTCAATCGTTCTTCGTACGATTTATGCTCCAGGCCCTTCACCAGCTTCGTTGCCCTCCTCTGTACCCGCTCCAGCACCTCGATATCTCTCTTGTATTGAGGTGTCCAAAACTGGACACAATACTCCAGGTGCGGCCTCACCAGTGCCGAGTACAGGGGGACAATCACCTCCCTACTTCTGCTGGCCACACTATTTCTAATACAAGCCAGGATGCCATTGGCTTTCTTGGCCACCTGGGCACACTGCTGGCTCATATTCAGCTGCTTGTCAATTAGAACCCCCAAGTCCTTTTCTGCCAGGCAGCTTTCCAGCCACACTTCCCCAAGCCTGTACCGATGCATGGGGTTGTTGTGGCCCAAGTGCAGGACCTGGCACTTGGTCTTGTTGAAGTTCATACCATTAATGGTGGCCCATCGATCCAACCTATCTAAGTCTCTCTGTAGAGCCTCCCTGTCCACATGCAGATCAACACTCCCGCTTAACTTGGTGTCATCTGCGAACTTACAGATGATACACTCTATGTCATTATCAAGATGGTCAATGAAGATGTTAAACAGAAATGGCCCCAACACTGAGCCACTTGTGACCGGCCGCCAGCTGGATTTAACTCCATTGAGCACCACTCTTTGGGACCATCCAGACAGCCAGTGCTTGATCCAGCAGATCGTATGCTCGCCCAGGCCATGTGCAGCTAGTTTTTCTACTAGAATTCTGTAGGGAACAGTGTCAAATGCTTTTTGAAAGTCCAGATAGATAATATCCACAGCCTTTCCTTCATCCAATAATCGGGTCATCTGGTCATAGAAGGAGATCAGGTTCGTCTGGCAGGACCTGCCTTTCATAAACCCATGCTGACTAGGCCTGATCCCCTGGTTGCCCATTGTATGGTTTGTGATGGCACTCAAGATGACCTGCTCCATGACCTTCCCTGGTATCGAGGTCAGGCTGACAGGTCTATAGTTTCCTGGATCCTCCTTTTTGCCTTTCTCGTAGATGGGTGTTACATTTGCCACCCTCCAGTCCATTGGGACCTCCAATGGACTGGTGTATAAATAATAGGTGTATGGTGCAGCAGCAGTGCAATAGGATATGCTGTTTTCAGGAAATTCTTTCCCTATATTTAGCCTCGCCTGTCCCGTAAGAGGAAAAAATGGAGGAGAAGGGCCCTGCAGTGACCCCGCTGGCTGTTCATCACACTGACAGCTCATGAAGGAGATGGAAATTCGAACAGACCATGTCTAGGGGTCTGAGACAATGAGGAGAGAGATGTGGCTTTAAGGCCAGGGTTATGGACCCAGTCCAGATTGTCAGGTTTGCAGTAGGGTCTGGTAACACTGTCATCCCCAAGAGCACAATTTGAGAAAGACCCAGGGAAGATTGGGCCGTCTTGCAACAGACAGAAGTGTGAGTATATTGCCCAAAGAGAAACATTCTAATCTTGATAAAAGCCTGTGAAGTATTATTTGAGTGAGGAAAAGAGGAGCATGAGAAAACCCTGTTTTGCAGTTGAGGAGCAAAGCGTAGAGACAGTAAGGCTTGCCCAAAGTCTCAAAGACAGTCTGGAAGAGCTGTAAACTGAACTCTGTCTTCTTAAAGCTCAACTCTTCGAATTAACCTTGATGAAAACAGCAGATCTTTCTTTTGGTGGATACCAAACTGGCCAGGCAGTGGAAAATGATGGCACCAATCATACTTTAGACCTTTGTTTTGGGGGAGAATGTAGCCTTTGGCATTGTGTCTGTGGGCATTGATTGAAAACACCTCCTGGCCTGTGGTTTGCTTGGAAGGAGTAAGTGCAGTCCTGAGTGTTGCTCTTGTCGTTCCTAAGGAGACACAGGTTAATAGAGGCGAAGCAGAAAATAGCAAGAGGGTGCAGACCCACTTCAGCTCAACATTTGTAGCCTGATGCTCTGCTCAGTGGCCCATGGAAGAAGTTGTTTATTGTGAATTCCTTTCCGAAGCTCGTGTCCTTGGGTCTGTGAAAGGTGTGCTTTGAAAGCTGCTTGCCAGAAGCATGACTTGATTTCAAAACATGACTGTGGTGGAGTTGCCACAGAAATGCAGGTGCTGGAATTAAAACCTGGTTCCAGCAGGTGATGTAGGAAACAGTGCAGGCAGGGAAGATCAGACAGGCCATCAGTAACCTGTGCTCTTCTGCACTGGGTGTTGCACACCTGCTCTTCTCAAAAGCAATGTTTCTGCTGACTTAAGTGCTTTTGGGACAGGTCAGAGAGTGTAAGTCAGATCTTGTGTGGGTATAAAGCAGAGCAAGTCCAGTGATGCTAAATGAGGCTGCGCTGATTTATGCTGTTTGAGGAGCTGTGGCTGACAAATTTGTTGTACTTGCTTTTAACTAACTGGGAAAATTACTTTTGTCATCTTTGTGAACTGTGGGGCAGGGAAGACTCAGGAACAAATTAGGAATTTGGTACATGAGGAGAATATAGTATAAACAGTTACTCAGCACTGTTGTTTGTGCATTGTGTGGATCTGACATAAGATACTTTCTATTTGTCTTATAGAGCCATTGGTAAAAATTTCACAGCTGTATTTTCTTTCACAGCATCTCTAAATTTGTAAATTTAACACAATATACTTTTTTTTTCCATGATACGGAGGATATACAGGCATCACCCTTCAAAAGCCAGTGGGGAATCTCTGTAAATGATATATACAATGCCAGAAGCAAGGGAGTCCGTACCATGGGACCCCGGTAAAGACCTCAAAGCTGTCTTTTACCAGGGGTAGAAAATAGGCTTTGAGGAAGCATCTATGACCCATTTGTTGGCTGTATTTTGGTGTGTGCTGCTGCTTCAGCGCATCGCTTAATCCTAGGTGTGAGTCATTTAGGTCTTCGGGCACAGTATGAGGTTCATGTTACTCAAGTCAAGATGTCCACAAGGGGATTTATTAGCCCAGGGACCTGAAAGTTAAAGATGCAGAGTGTAGTGATAGTTGTTCAGTGAGCAAGATTTGTTGGTTTACAGCTCCTGCTTCTCTAAACGCTCCTTTGACAGCTTTTTGTCAGTCATCTCATGAGCTTCTCAGGAGGGGAAAAATGGTAACAGTCTGTCTTCTTGAGTAGGGAAGCAGGGAGAGAATTTATACACCAATCTCATGATTTTAATTGTAGCATGTTCAAAATCTTATAAAACATCAGGAGCAATCAAGGAAGCCACTAGGAGCCTTGAAGAAGAGTGGGACAATGAGAAAAAGAGGAAGAATACGCATTTGTACATAATCCAGCCTGAAATCAAGTAGGCTTTTGAAACCCTTCAGGTCTATGACTACTGAGACAGGAACGGCTCTCTTGGGAGTGGGCATTAGGTATTTTGGTTCCAGCACTTCTTGCTTTTGGCCCACTTGGCTTGCTATAGTGAAACTGTAGGCTGGGCTTAAATCCACCCCCTCCAGATCCAGGAGGAGCTGAGCTCAAGACCCGTGGGCTGAGCTGGAGTGCGCTCATCTTTTCAACTCCTATGTGCATGTCCACGCCACATGAATAGAGATAGCTGCGGAGGTAAACCAAAGTGACCTGCAGGGGTGAGCCTGCGAGCTTACAGGGCAGATGTTAACTGACACAATAGCTGTGTCCAGAATGCTCCCCGCTCAGGCTTTGTCTCTCAGTTCACAAAATATTCCTGATCCTTTTGATCAAGACCCATTAACGTGCACCTAAGTAATACGTGGATGGGCGTAAACTTGACAACATACCTAAAATGAAGCGGAGCCTGATTTGGGAGACAAGAAAGAGAGTGCTGCTTCCCATATCGAGCTGGGGCTTTCTACCAGCACATTTATTCAGCGTTACTCCTAAACCGGTGGATCAGATGAAAGCCAGTCAAGTGGAAGAGAGGGCCGCGCTGAAGCGAGCAGGCTCTCCTGATAATTGCAGTGCTGCCAGTGTTCCTCCAGTCAGTTAATAGATTTCCTCAGGTCCTCTGTGCCAGGTGAAAATTTCCTCATTAAGGAGAATTTATTCCATTTCCTTTTATCGTTTATTATTGAAGAAAAAGTGAGTGGCTGGAGTTCCGAAGATGACAGGGTGGAATTTTAAACAAAAACCAACAAACAATCAACACTGGAAGCTGAAACAGAGGCACAAGCAACATGCAGGAAAAGCTTGTATTGTTTATAAACTGCAAAATGTGCAGGGGTCTTTAGCTTTCTGAGGAAGTGAGCAGCCACTAAATGATTTTGGCAGCGTGCAAAAGTCTAATCGTCTGTTTTTGAAGCTCTAAAACTTCTGACTGTCATTTTGCAAAAGCAAGTGTTAGGAAAAAGGAGTATTATAGGAGTCTGGAATCATGGCTGCTAAATCTTCCCTTGTTTCAAAATTGATTATAAACCAGTGAGGGAGTTTAATCTTTGGAAGACTTTTTGCTCCCTGTTTGAAGAGTAAGTGATGCTCCAGGGGAAAGTGGGAGGCAATGATGTAGTACTGGGTCATGTGTCTGGGAATAGCCAGAACTAAGATTTTTATTTATTTATTTATTTTCTTCTTTTTTTAGTGCTGGATTTCTGGTGAGGTCTTGGAAGGGTTATTTGAATTCAAGCATTCAAAGAAATCAGCCTGATTCTGCTCTTGCTGGCTTTAATGTCTCCAGCAAGTCCAAAGGGCTGTTTTTGAGCAAAGGCGGTGGGAACAGAATTAGGTCAATGTCTATCTTAAAAAACATAACCTCTTAACCTTTTCATGTCTCAGTTTTGCTATCTGTGAGATAAGCATCACCCTACCGACTGTTTGCGTGTTTCTTATATTCTTTCCGTGAATGTTGAGATATAAATGCTAAAAATTACCCTTAATAGTAAATGGAAATTATCCAGGAACGATGATGTGTGTCCAGTACGTGTGGAGAGGCAGCCTTATTTCCGTATCAGTGCCAAGGGATTGCAGCTCTTTGATCCAGTTCCCTTTAAACGTGGTGGAGCAATTCTGCTGGCTTACTCTATCTTTCCCTTCTGGTTGTGCCTCCAAATCCCTGGGTGTTGCCTCGGAGATTGTTGGCAATTTCCCATCTCGTGGCAGATGCTGGTTTCAAGTGCTTGGAAATCAGCATTGCTGGGTGTTTGACTCTTGCTGATTTTCTGCGACAATATTAAATGGCAAAACTGTTACGTCCCCAGGGCTGGGTTGTCAGTTCTAACCTTTCCTGCCTCGCGGTGAGCTGGGTGTGTTTCCTCTATATTAAGTTGCCTCCGTGGCAGTAAGAAATGAGAATACCCTTCCTGTCTAGGTGCTGCTTCAATAGAGGTTCCCACCGCATCTTTCTTACTAGCCACATTGAAAGCTACATTTCTTATCTTTTCTTTATCATCCATTGGCAGTAGCAAAGGAAAAAATGCACGGTTTCATTTCCCCTTTAGATATTGAGCTTTTCTCTTGCACACTGGTTGTCCTGTAGAAAACTGGTTACCTTTTTGCATGGATTAGTAAGTGTCCTAACCTAATTCAAGCTGTTAGCCCAAGGCAAATGAATCATGTTGCCAAATAATCACTGCTTCTCTTCTACCCACCCTGCTGGGGGGGGGGGACACACGGACGATGAATGATATTGTTATACTGAGATACAAAAAACTGAATTGAAACAAGCTGCAAATGAAGGTAATTTTCTTTCTCTGTCAGTAATCAAATGACAGCCAGCTATGTATGTTTCTGAGGCAGAAGGGAGGGAGAGCAAGGGAGCAAACTGCACTGAAACAGGCTCATTTACTTGAGGTCATCAGGTCTGCTCACTTGTACTTAGGGAGTGCTGGATCTAGGAGAGAAATCTAACGTGGCTGCGTTCGTCCTAATAGCCAGTGACGGCTAGCATCTGTTTTGCCAGAGAATTGGCAGATTTTGCTTGCTGTTTTTCCTCCTGTGAAACACCCATCCATGCCTTTAGTTCTGGCGTTCACAGTATCTGCAAGAAGTCCTGCCTCCGAACTGAGATCAGAAAGAGCTGAGGAGAAGCAGAGGAGTTTCACGGTGGAGGAGTCAGTGCATGGGAACCGAGGGCTTTAACATACTGCGGTGTTGCAAAATGGGTCTTATTTTGGGAAGTCTTTCTGCACCTGGAACTAAATTCAAAACCTGGGAAGCTCAACCTGCTGGATTAGGCAGGACTGTTTCCTTTTGACATTAGCAAAGAGGAGGATCTGCTGGAGTAAGAAGGGTGATGCGGAGGGTTGTGGAGAAGATCAAGGGTGTAGGTGGCACTCCTGCCTGGAGTCCCCTGAGGGCAGAGCATGCTGGTTGTTAGTGCCAGGCTGGGGCACAGGGCAGAAACCAGCAGTTACTGAGAGTGTTTCCTTTCTGCAAATCCTTACTAGCTGTCTGCCATGCTATTGTAGGCAGGTGGAGCACTCTGTTCTCATATTGCAGGGGAAGGAGAGATGGCATTGGGGAGTTTATAGAGGAAAACCCACCCACCCAGGGATCTGAAAACAAAAGTTTCTGATTCCCGGTTCTGCTCTCAGTACAGCTGGTTTGACGCTTCTGTGACTCTCACCTGTTTTACGTTTACCTGACTTCACCGAGGGCAGCAGAGCTGCTCTGTGCCTAAGCCAGAGTGGAAAATCCAATCCAATGACTCTTCCATGCTTCAGCTTCTTGACACATTCCAATAAAGTGGCCTTACCCCTCTCCTCCCACTCAAATAACATAATGCTATTTATTTAAAAATACCATCAAGCAAAGGACATAATTCAAAAGCTCTGATTTAGGAAAATTGCTTGTTTGTTAATCATTTCCTTTTTCCTGATTCAGAGCTTGCTTGCTCATAAAATATTGATTTATTGGGCAGGCAAGGATGCTCTTGGCAATGAAGATGAAAAGCAGAAGTGCTGATAAAAATACATAGGCTTTTTTAATGTTTTTGCAAAAGCTAAGCTTAGAAAAGGTAGCTTAGAAACAAGAGAGGCAGAAACTATAAGGGCTATAGGTGGAGTCAAAACAAAGTGGAACAAAGCGTGGGAGAGAAGAAAAGCAGAGGGAATAAAGGGGGAGTGGAGAAGATGAAAAAATCAAAAGCAAAATGGGCAAGAAACTGTTGAGCTTTAGAGATGGTCAGGGAAAGCAATGCATTTGAAATAAATAGCAAAAATTAGGACTCCTGAAAAGCAAAACCAGGAGAACAAGAACATATGGAAGTATTGAGAGACCCTGATTGCAAATAAGAAATCAAAAAAGGCACCCCTGCTTTACCCTGTCTATATCCCCCTCTCCCGTTGTTCATAATGCAAGAAGTAGCACAAATGATATGGAAAAAAGTATACTTGAGGCTGTCAGAATGAAAGACCTACCTTGTGTGTGAGCCTCTGAAGGTCATTTCTACTATGTAGCTCTGAAGTCAGACGCTTTTTCAAAATACTGGCCATTTCTGAAGGTAGGCAGAGCGTCCTCAACAGCAGAAAGAAGGGCTTGTTTGGGACAAATCGTAGTGTTTTGAGGCAAGTTGTCCCCCAGTTATGCCTCTGAATGGCACATCCCAGAGCTTCAGGAATTTCATGCCTTTGCATGGAGTGGGGAGCTGCAATGGGAGGCAGGAGATATGAGTACATAAATAATAATTATTGATCCAGCCCAGTCTGGTGAGGCCTCTATTTAAAAATTTAGACTGGGAAGAGGAATGTAAGGGAGAGAATGGGTTAAAGTTTGGGTATGGAGATGTGGGGATGCTGAATCCAAGAAAGGGATCACTGCAGCTCCTTCATGGAAATCATGCAATGGTAAATGACCATACAGTCGTTGTGGATACGGTGACCTTGTACTAGCCTGATGGAAATTCTGCCTGGAAGATGATGGACCTCATCATGAGTCACTCATTCCTGTCTCAAAGGTGCAAGGAAAGAAATTATTTAACTTCCTAGTATCATCAGTCTGTCTGTAGACTTTACCTTATAAGTGTTTGTGGTGGGCATCCAGTGCAAAAAAAGACCGTTCATATATGAATCATAGAATGATAGAATCATAGAATGGTTAGAGTTGGAAGGGACCTTAAAGATCATCCAGTTCCAACCCCCCTGCCATGGGCAGGGACACCTCCACTAGAGCAGGTTGCTCAAAGCCCCATCCAGCCTGGCCTTGAACACCTCCAAGGATGGGGCATCCACAACTTCTCTGGGCAACCTGTTCCAGTGTCTCACCACCCTCACAGTAAAGAGTTTCTTCCTAATATCTAAATCTCCCCTCTTCCAATTTAAAACCACTATCCCTTGTCCTGTCACTACACGTCCTGACAAAGAGTCCCTCTCCGGCTCTCCTGTAAGCTCCCTTCAGATATTGGAAGGCTGCTATGAGGTCTCCCCGGAGCCTTCTCTTCTCCAGGCTGAACAACCCCAGCTCTCTCAGCCTGTCTTCATAGGGGAGGTGCTCCAGCCCTCTGATCATTTTCGTGGCCCTCCTCTGGACCCGTTCCAACAGGTCCATGTCCTTCCTGTGTTGAGGACTCCAAAGCTGGACACAGAATTCCAGGTGGGGTCTCATGAGCGCAGAGTAGAGGATTGCGTCGCTTAGCTGCATCTTCTTCCTTTTCTTGCCTTTATGTGCATGATCCTATAGCAACTCTATGCAGAATGGAAGACACAAGCACTCATGTATCTTCAAAGCATTCCTGTAGAGCCTCATGCAGCGGTGTTTCTCTTGTTTAATCCCAGTGAAACTGTTCCAGAAGAGACACTGAGGAGAGCCAAACAGATCGGGTTCTCAGACAAACAGATTGGGAAATGCCTGAGGATGACTGAAGTCCAGTGCCGTCAGCTGAGACTGAGGAAGAAAGTAGTGCCCTGGGTGAAACAGGTATGGAAGAAACATTGTTGTTCAGGGTGGGGGATTCCAAGAGTGCGAGGAGCAGGAGATCTCCATGGCCTTAGGTAAACAAAGTGGAAGGCCTGGTTATGTTAACGTCCATGGGAGTTTTGACATTGACATTAGAGAAGAACAACTTTCACCCATGTAGCTGTTACTTCTGCATTGCAGGCATCAATGTAATGACACGAACGTCCCCTAAGAGAGACTCAGAAAAGTCTTTTTCCTATTCTGTGTGGCTGAGGGGGAAACACAGCTATCTGGCTTCAGGAGAAGTGGTGGCCCACCATGGTGTGACCGTGAAAAGTGTAATATGTCTTTTCTCTTGGTAGTAACTTTTTACAGGGTAATCCTTTATTTGAAGTGTGCTGTTGTTATGGGTTCATTTGCTATTCATTGTGATAGCACCAGTGTAATGAGCTCATCTAGTATTCATGGCAGTGTCACCAGTGCTTTGCTAGGTGTTCTGCTGCTGCATTTAAGGTATGCTGTTATTAAACTGCCACCAGCTGTTTCTTTTGTCCTTACGGGGGGGAAAAAAAACCACCCAACCCAAACTACTGAATGTTTCTGAAAGAGCCCATCTGTATCCTCAGGCCCAATTCCAGGTGCCAAATCTCCTTCTGTTCCCCAGCTGCTGTTTTTCTTCCATGTCCTCACCTGGCCCACAGAAACGTGCCTGGTCTCGCACTGCGTTCTTTCAGCTGCGTATGGCGCTGCAGTGCTGGACTGATTTGTGTGCCATGGTACCCTTAATCAGGTCATTCTACTTATGCCTGCATTTGTGGCTTCAAAGCATATGTTTCTTCTTGAGCCATGAAGTACAAGTTGCAGTATTAGCAACGGTAATGAGCAGCAGACACTTACATAGTGCTAATGACGTAAGGTCACATTCTTCATTAGTCACCAGGATTTGGACAGCTAGTGGGGACTCCTGAAAATAGTTGAAGATTGGACAGATTTTTAAATGCTATAGCATGTAAAAATTCGTGTCAGGACTGCTTTAATATTATTCCCTGCTCAGTATTCTGTGTAGAAATGTTTCAGCTGTTCATTCAGGGAACTTCAGCAATTGCGGTGACCTAGATGGACCAGTAACCATGTATAACATGCAATAAGTAGTTGACATAAATAGTTTGTGAACAGCCTAGTAGGCAAATTATTCTTCTGGGCTCTCTGGTGACTAATTACATAAGAAATTGTTGAAAACTACATGTAAGGGGTGGTTGAAAATCACTCTTGCTTTGTGTACCATTTAATTATCAAAGCACAAGTTATATTGTAACATAAATACGTAGTACTTGCAGTGCTGGCTGCTGCTCGGCATGATCTCAAAGTGATATTGCCTGCAGGTTTGTGTTCAGTGTGGGAGTAAGATGGGGTCAAGAGTATGGTGTGAAGATCCCAGACGGTGCAGCTAAAGAGGATGGGAGACCTGGAGGAACGGAGATCTGTGTAATTAACGCTGCCAAACTAACTAGAGAATGAGGGCCTCAGCGAGAAGGGATGGATGGGGAAAGTTTCTGGGCTGTTGAAGGTGTTTTACCAAAGAGGGGTGCAGCTAAAACTGCAGCTTAGAAAGAGATGGTAGACTCTCCTGTTGACTGAACTGTAAGGTCTGGGGAGAAGTCCAGGCATATGCTGCGTCGCCAGCGTGTGACAGGTGACTTCCTTTTGAGGAAGGAGGTGATGGGAAGATAACAGGACAGAAATATGAGTAGAAAAGGAAAGAGGGAAAAGAAAAACCCCAAAACACCTGCATGTAAGAAAGATCTGGCACTGGCCAAGTCACAATCATTCCTTACAGTCCCTCCTCTTCTTCTCCGTACAGATCGACACACTGGCAGCAGAATACCCAGCGGTAACTAATTACCTCTATGTCACGTACAATGGGCAGGTAGGCACATTCATTTGATCTCTTTCCCCTAAGCTACATTATTTCTGGAGATCTTGCAGATGTATCGTTCTCTATAGCAATTCTTTTGGATGGTGTTACATATGATCCCCTTATAGCAGGCCTAGAACATTCTCTTGCGCAAATACTGATCCAGAGCATTTAGTGTTAATGCCCCTATGTTGTTATGATCCTGTCCTGTATCATCTGTACTTGCATCCTCTGTGCACAGGTCAGGTGCTGGGAATTTAGAACTCGAGTTTCACTCATGTCATCCCAGCATTCATTTTTGTGTGAAACTTAACAGCTCCTTAGGCTGCCCAAATACCCAAATCAGAGGTGCTGTGTCTCCTTTGGTTTGGCTGCAGCACCACTAATTCCAGTGGAGTTGCACTTGGTTTATACTGCAGTAACCAAGATCAGACTTGAGCCCTGAAGGGTGAGACTGTTGAATATGGTCTGGGCACCAGAAACTTTTTCTGAAAAGCAGGGAGTTAGGTGCTGTGGAGCACAGATCCTAATGACTTTTCTCCCTCTCTTCTCAGGAACACGATGTAAAATTTGATGACTGTGGAGTGATGGTGTTGGGCTGCGGACCATATCACATAGGTAAATCTTTCTTACAGCTCCTCTGTTCTCCTTGCACCCTCGAGCCTTCTTTGGATATTCTTGTGGTTCATTTGTTCCTCTTCTCATATGGTGACAAAACCCTCCAGAGTGCAGCACACAGGACATCAATTCCTAACGCAAGGTTTGCCTTTTACACTTGCTTGGAGACTTCATTTCACGCCCTGGAAAAAACAGGAGAATTTTATTACTTTTCACTTAGTTGTGATTTCCACAAAGTTTTAGAGCATTTTTTTTAATCTTACTTTTTGCACATGTTAAGGTCTTGAGAACCTGTTACCTTGTACAGAATTTTGTTGCTCCCACACCTATCTTGTATGTTTACTGCCAACTCATGACTATGTTGTTATATACTATGTGTTTTACTACTATAAGTATAGGTGACTATCAAAATATTTTGAAATCTTCTGCTGCTTTTGTATAAGCAATTCTCTGTCTGCTGTTTTTTCAGCCCACTCAGGTGATTATGCAGCATAACAGTTTCCTCATGGAAACTCTTATCAGGTAGACAGACTGCCAAATTCTGTATATGATGACTTTCACTTTTTCTTTTCATGGATCCTTCCAAATAGCTTGCAGTTATCGACAAGAAAGAGATTCCTTGTTATTCAGAAGTATTTTTGCTCAGCAGCTCACAAGCTGACATTTAAAACTGCATCTGTTTGTTTTGCTTGGATGGACAGGTCACGTGCTACACTCTCTTGCTGTTTGTAGCTTGTGGTTTTGAACTCAGTTTCCAGTAGGAACGTTGAGATGAGTGAAATCAGGAGGAACGCTCCATGATTATGCTTATTTTTTGTGAATGCTTCTGCCAGTCAACATGCTGTGTAGCATGGTTACAAAAAATGAATGTAAGAAGTATGGCAGTGTTCTTTAATAATTTGATCAAATGTATGTGAATACATTTTGCACTGTTCACCTAAAACTCTTAATTGCTTAGGTTAGCCATAGAGGTCTGATCTTGGTCTTACCTGTTCTATAGCTTTGTTTAGATCAAGACAGTCTTTGGAAGAGGTTGCAACTAAATAAAGGCTGCTAAAGAAAACCATTACTTGCACCTCTAAAAGATTTTTTTTTTTTTTTGGTAGGTGCAATAGCCAAGTTGATTTATTTTTTATTTTGTTATCTTTTAAGCAGCATGCTTTTCCTCTGTGCTTTCAGAATCATAATTCAGTGGGATCAACTTAGTGTTCCTTGTGGATTTACAGTTACAAAACAGGAACAGGTCAGAAAGGGCTAAATGATTTGGATGGAAGTTAAACATGAGATTTTATTTTTTATTTTTAACAACAAGATTCTTATTTCCTTTGTGAAAACTGAGTTTTAGATTTTAAAAAAGCAACCTTATGATTTTTATTTGAAAATATTTTGAAATATGTTACCAGAAGAGCTTGGGTATGTTGACACTTTTTGCGAAGAAATAAAATTATTTGGGGGAAGTTTGATATCATTTCAAAAATCTTGCTATATTGAGTGACTACATCAGTGGACAGAGGAAGAGCTATGGATGTCAACTATCTGGACTTCTCTAACACCGTTGACATGGTCTCCCACAACATCCTGCTCTCTTAATTGGAGAGATATGGATTTGATGGGTGGACTGTTCAGTGGATGAAGAATTGGATGGTCACATCCAGAGGATAGTATTCAATGGATTCATCCAGAGGGACCCGGACAAGCTCAAGAAGTGGGCCCATGCAAACATCATGAGGTTCAACAAGGCCAAGTGCAGGGTCCTGCACCTGCGTCAGGGCAACCCCCCCGGTGTATCAATACAGGCTGGGAGGTGAAGGGCTGGAAAGCAGCCCTGCTGAGAAGGACTTGGGGGTACTGCTGGATGAAAAGCTGGACATGACCCAGCAATGTGTGATCACAGCCCAGAAGGCCGACCATACTCTGGGCCGCATCAAAAGAAGCGTGGCCAGCAGGTTGAGGGAGGTGATTTTGCCCCTCTACTCAGCTCTGGTGAGACCCCATCTGGAGTACTCCACCCAGATCTGGAGCCCTCAGCACAAGAAAGACATGGACCTGATGGAGCAGGTCCAGAGGAGGACTACAAGGGTGATCAGAGGGCTGGACCACCTCTCCTATGAGGACAGGCTGAGAGAGTTGGGATTGTTCAGCCTGGAGAAGAGAAGGCTCTTCAGTACTTAACGGGGGCTTATAAGAAAGATGGGGACGAACTTTTCATCAGGACCTGTTGCAATAAGACAAGGGGTAGTGTTTTTAAACTAAAACAGGTAGATTTAGACTAGATAGAAGGAAGAAATTTTTTACAATGAGGATGGTGAAACACTAGAACAGGTTGCCCAGAGAGGTGGTAGATGCCCCATCCCTGGACACATTCAAGGTCAGGTTGGACGGGGCTCTGAGTAACCTGGTCTAGCTGAAGATGTCTCTGCTTATTGCAAGCAGGTTGGACTAGATGGCCTTTAAAGGCCTTTAAATCACTATAGTTGCACACTCTTGAACTTCAGAGCTTGCCTTGATGCATCTTTCATCTTTCATGCACACGTAAAGGCCTGTGGCTTGCTGAGAGCCTGAGCTGCAGTGTGTGACCTGTGCTCTGTGGGGGTATTGCTCAGATATTCAAGGTGATGCTTGCTCTTCAGTTCCTGCCAGAAGAGTACCTCCTATCCTAGGAGAGGGGTCTGTTCATTTGAAAGTCAGCCCTGAAAGCAGTATAAATAAGCTATTCCACTAACTGCATGGACCAGCAGAGTGCTCTGTAAATTTTAAGGTGTGCACATAGATTTAACATGATTGAAGCCTAAAATGAGTTCAAAAACATGCCTGTATTGTTCTAGTAATTATCTTTTGAAGAGCAGTGTCTGGTTATGTTACAACAGTCATTACTAGCGTTACTAATGATTTGCTCTCTTCCCACTGTTTGGACGTGACCATTACTGGACACGGCTGGAATATCACAGAATCATAGAATGGTTAGAGTTGGAAGGGACCTTAAAGGTCATTGAGTTCCAACCCCCTGCCATGGGCAGGGACACCTCCCACTAGAGCAGGTTGCTCAAAGCCCCATCCAGCCTGGCCTTGAACACTTCTAGGGATGGGGCATCCACAGCTTCTCTGGGCAACCTGTTCCAGTGCTTCACCACCCTCACAGTAAAGAATTTCTTCCTAATATCTAACCTAAATCTACCCCCTTTCAGTTTAAAACCATGATGTCTCATCCTATTGCTACACTCCCTGATAAAGAGTCCCTCTTCCCAGGGTGTATCTAAAGCAATCATGTGGGGACTCCAGATGACCACTGTGTTCCAAAGTTGAGGTTTCTTATGTGTATAAGAATACCTGAATAATGGAAGTGGAATACAGAAAGTGAATGAGCATCTGGTGACCCTTCTGGGAAAGATCCAGTTTCAGGTTTGATTTCCCCTCTCTTTTCTGTGGGGTTTTAGCTGAGGCCTACAGATGTTTTGAAGTTCCTATTTGACAGAAGTAGGGAAATAAATTGTATGCCTGTCAGTGAGTGACCTGTGACAGCCATCTGTTTGTGACTAGGTAGCAGAGGCAGCAGTTAAGCACAGCCTGAATTTCCAATGTATCGTGTCACATAATCATACGTATAAATACTGGTACCAGTTGTTAATGTTCATGTAATGACTGTGAGCACATCGTGATGAGGCCAAGGTTTTCTTGTAGACTGTGAGCATAACCATTTAATGATTTTTTTTAATGTGTATCATTCTCTGTTTATGGTACCCCTTTTAGAGGTTTGAGCATAGAAATTTATGGGGCAGTAGCTGTTAGCTGGACTGCTGAAGCCTGCAGTGCTGCTGAAGTCCCAAGTCCTGCAGCTTGCCCAAGACCAAGCACCAAGTCCTGGTGCTTGCCCGAGCTCTGGGTGACTCCCTCATCGCCACTTTTCTTTAGAGGTGGCCACAGTTCTTACTCAGGGTTCAGGACAGTAGGATGTGCTTGTCACACAGTGTTGCCATAGTCCCTGTGGCCTTTAAACCGAGACAAAAGGATCACAGCGTGGCTCTAAAAGTGTTCTACTGATTCGCTTTATCTTGGATCGGCGCACAGGAAGGTCAAACCCACTGAGTTGTGATTTTTCTGTTGTTAGGCTAGCCACACTCTGCTCTTCTGGAAGGTAAAAACCACATCAGTCTTCTGGTTTTCAAACCACACCTGTACAAATGCTTCATGTTTCCTGGAGTAAACAGCGCTGTCTCATAATAACGGACACTCAATTTTGTCACCTCTAAGCTTCTGCCTCTTAAGTTTACCTCAAAGCAGGTTGGTTGGGAGACGGTAGTAACTGGATGGGCAGCAAGAGCAGACGTGTTTATGATCACAGGATGACAGAAGTGTTCTAGAGGCCTGTCTCTCCTCAGCAGCTGAGCCAAGTTACCTGTTGTGCTTGGAGGCTTACCTTCGTGGATGATTAGTTTCTATGGGAGGACAATTAGACCGCTTGCTCTGAGCTGACAGGAGGCAACGCTGAGGTTTTTTTCTTTTTCTTTTTTAAGCTTGTGTGCTGAGAATGGCTGTTTATGTTTTCTTCTCTGCATCCTTCCTTTCCTTGCCCGCTTTTCTGTCGCCTGGCAGGCAGCAGCGTGGAGTTTGATTGGTGTGCTGTCTCCAGTATCCGCACGCTGCGTCAGCTTGGCAACAAGACCGTCGTCGTGAATTGCAACCCGGAGACGGTGAGCACAGATTTTGATGAGTGTGACAGACTGTACTTTGAGGAGCTGTCATTGGAAAGGATCCTGGACATCTACCAATATGAGGTAAAGAAAAGCAGAAGCAGCAACAAAGCGCCATGAAGCAAACCCAACTTTTCAAAATTCATGTCACTAGCTTGCTTTGGCGGAGCAGCTGGGGGTGAGCCGGGAGAGCTTGCTAGCAAAAGCTGTTTAGTTTGGATCCCGATGTTGCATTTTACACATCGTTGATGTTCCTAGCAGACTGCTCAATAATGAATGCCAAATAAATATTAAATTATTTTGCAAGATGCCATATTGTGCAATATTTACAAGCAGATTTAATTTGCTGCACAGTCATTTATCGCACAAATTGTTCTGCCCTTGCGGTGCTGAGCTTTAGCACTTAAGCATATCCTTGACTTTAAGCACAAGTACTCCCCCTGAAGCAGTATAACAAGTTACGCTCATAATGCTAACACGTGCTCGAGAACTTACAGTCTTGGTCTTGCAATACAGTGGTGGTGGATGTGGTCCAGCATGCAGGTAGGCAGGTCAGGAAGGAGCATCGGAATTGCTTTCAAACCAAAACATGTTCCGGCTCCTGATCCAGACATTGCGCTTGTCTATCTGGAGTTTTCGAGTGCTCAGAAGTGCTGATACTAAGAGATGGAGAAGAATCCCAGACAGATTTGGTAATGGGAGGATATATAATGTAAACAGTTGGTCCCAATATGGAAAATGTTCATTTCTACCTGGTAACACACTCATCTTGGATTAGGGGCTGAGGCTTTCAAAGGCGCTTACAGGAACTTTATCTCCCTTGAAATTCAGTGCGAGTTGGCCATGTAACTTGCTCAAACAACTTTGCAGGACCCAGGTCACATTGAGCTTATGATTTTTCTTGGCTTTTCCCACCCAAGTATATGGCAATTTAAGCTCATCTCCTTTGTGAATGGGTGCAAGTTTCTAGAATGGTTTTATAACCTGGCTGATAACATTTATAGCATTTTGACCATTCCCAAATTTGGAACCAACAACCAGTGTTGTCTACCTGGACTTTGGTAAGGCCTTCGACACCGTCCCTCACGGCATTCTCCTGGAGAAACTGGAGAATCATGGCATAGACAAGTGTACCCTCCGCTGGATAAAAAACTGGCTGGATGGCCGTGCCCAGCGAGTTGTGATTAATGGAGCAAAATCTGGTTGGCGGCCGGTCATCAGTGATGTCCCTCAGGGCTCAGTTTTGGGGCCAGTCTTGTTCAATATCTTCATTGATGATCTAGATAAGGGGATTGAGTGCACCCTCAGTAAGTTTGCGGATGACACCAAGCTAGGTGGGAGTGTTGATCTGCTTGAGGGTCGGCAGGCTCTACAGAGGGACCTGGACAGATTGGACCAATGGGCCAAGGCCAATGGGATGAGGTTTAATAAGGCCAAGTGCCGGGTCCTGCATTTTGGTCACAACAACCCCAAGCAATGCTACAGGCTTGGGGAAGAGTGGCTGGAAAGCTGCCCGGCAGAAAAGGACCTGGGAGTGTTAGTGGACAGCCGGCTTAACATGAGCCAGCAGTGTGCCCAGGCAGCCAAGAAGGCCAACGGCATCCTGGCCTGTATCAAGAATAGCGTGGCCAGCAGGAGCAGGGAAGTCATCGTGCCTCTGTACTCGGCACTGGTGAGGCCTCACCTCGAGTACTGTGTTCAGTTTTGGGCCCCTCACTACAGGAAAGACATTGAAGTGCTGGAGCGTGTCCAGAGGAGAGCCACCAAGCTGGTGAGGGGTCTGGAGAACAAGTCCTATGAGGAGAGGCTGAGGGAACTGGGCATGTTTAGTTTGGAGAAGAGGAGGCTGAGGGGAGACCTCATTACCCTCTACAACTCCCTGAAAGGAAACTGTAGAGAGGCGGGGGTTGGCCTCTTCTCCCAAGGGAATAACGACAGGACCAGAGGAAATGGTATGAAGCTGCGGCAAGGGAGGTTTAGATTAGATATTAGGAAGAATTACTTTACTGAAAGAGTGGTCAAGCACTGGAACAGCCTGCCCAGGGAGGTGGTGGAGTCACCATCCCTGGAGGTATTTAAGAAACGTGTAGACGTGGCTCTTCAGGGCATGCTCTAGTGCCTGGGATTGTTGGTTTGTGGTGGGGTGTTGTGTGTGAGGTCATGGGTGTGGGGTTTAGTTGGTGGGTGTTTTTTTTTTTTTTTTTTGGGGGGGGGGGGTTGTTGTTTGTTTGGTTTTGTGTGTTGTGTGTGTCTGTTTGTTTGTGTGGTTTTTTTTTTTTTTTATGTGGTTGGACTCGATGATCTCAAAGGTCCCTTCCAACCACTAAGATTCTGTGAAAAGCACATCAGAATTCAAGTCCCAGTCTCTAGGCTCTGTTCTTAAACCATTTGCAAAATACTGTCTAGAACTATTTTTAGATTGTATGTTCATACTTTCCTATTTGTACATCTTTATTTACCTCTTCTTTAAATTTTCATGTGAACAGGCTGTTACTGGAAGGCAAAGATTTTGGACAGGCCAAAAGACTCTGGAGTCTTAAAGACTGATTTTTTTTTTGTTTAATGCTTTAGGATTATCCATGAGGCTCAGCTCTATTAGCATTGAACTCTTGTTTACTTAAGCAAAACTGAACTTCTGAACTTGGGGCGGGGAGGAAACTGGTGTGACAGTTTGTCAGACAAATAACACTGATGAAACACAGCATCTAATTACTGCAGGATCAAAGAGAAGGTAGAGATAGGTGATGAGGGAGCAACTACTCATTTAAACATGTAGTGCTAGTAATTAGCAAGTTGTGTAAGAAAAATATGTGAAAAGAATAATGCATACATATTGAAGCATACATTATCCTGCTTGTCACAGCAGGGCTTGGTGGGTTTGATGGGAGGTGTTGCAGATCTCAAGGTCTAATAGCAGCACCCTGTGGTACCCAGAACTGAAGGGGAAGGACACTTGGCAATTTCCCCAGCTCAGCCAGTGGTGCTCATCAGCTGGACTGTGCTCGTGCTTCTGGGCATTTTTTTAGCCTGTCTTCCTTGTGAAGTAAACCAAAAAGTGATCGTGAGGTGAGAGAGGGCAGGGAGGAGGCATCAGGAGCTGAGGTGGTGGGAATAATAAGGGAGAGAAGAGAGATGCTGGGAGTTTGAAGAAGATTCTGCTACTCTGACTTGAGTATGAAGACAACCAATTTGATGTTTGTTCTAGATGTGTTAAAACCATCAGGATGTGATGCCTAAATACACAAAGTTAGAGTTACGTTGTGCTGTCTAATAAACCCCAAGATGAATAATAAATACTCAGCTGGTTTAGAACACTTTTCTTAAGTAGTGAGAACAGGGAATGGTGTCATTATGCCAAATTTGCAAATAGGGAAACTGAGTCTTTGAGGAGTAGAGGGACTACGCAGAGTCATGCAGAAGGACATAGGCAGACCTGGAGACAAACTCCAGACTGAACTTCAGCAGAATGTGGTCTAAAAGACATTATGTGCCATGTGTCATTTCTTAAAAGTGAATGAGCCAAATGCTAATATCCTGTTAACAGAATACTTCCTCAGGCAAATGCAGGTGGAAGTCAGTCCCTAAGGAAGTGACCAAGTTAAAAATTCAGGATCTGTTTCTGAGATCCCTCACCAATCCTGCACGTAACTACCTCTCCCAACTTAATTTACAAAGCATGAATAGCGCCATGATTTCAGACTGATCTTTTAAACTTTCCTGCTCATTGGCATCCTCTAGTGTTTCATTCAGATACTCTGACAAGTCCTGGACCATTGGCAGACCATGGGTAAAACCATCAGCAAACCCTTTGCCCTGAGTGGAGATGATACATCAACTCCCCTAAATGTTATTAGGATTAGCATCAAACCCCAGGCAACTATTAAGCTCCAGTAAATACGTGCACTGACTTTCTCAGTTTTTCTGATTAGACAAAGTAGGCTACATAGAGGAGAAAGGTTACCAATGAGACTGAGGGGGCTGGAACCTGCCCACAAAGAGCAGCTCACAGCTTCACATAGTCCTATCCTGGAGACATACTCAGCTGTCCCTTCTCTTCCTCTTCCTTCCGTCCCTTTTACCTCTCCCTCTCCAGTTGACATTTACAGCTGACTGTAAATGACTGAGCATAACGCAACAGAGACATGCTTTGGAGGGAAGTTTAATTTACTGTGAATGTGCAAAGTTAGGTGGTAGTCTATGAGGGCAATAATTTAAAAAAAAAATATTTCCTTCTCTCGGATTTATTGGATTTCTGTTTCCAGAGAAGATGTTCCCTTTTTATTTTAATATCTATCTGCTTGAGGGCCTCTTCTGTTCTTCTTCAGTTTCTAGGATCATTCTGAAACAATTCATAAAACTAAAGGAGGCTCTTAGGTACAATTTTAATGGTCTAATTTGTTTTCAAACTCAGGAAAAAGAAAACCCAACTCTATTACTAATGACATAAAAGCAAGGTAGTAATAAAAAGAGTGATTTTTGTTATAAAGGGGAAAATAATTCTCTCTAGGCTTCTTTCAGTATATTATGTATAGTGTGTGTTTTACAGATATCTATTGGCAAGGATGTTACTAATTTTCTTTATAATTAAAATATGGCTGATGACAAAGTGATCTGCAGTGGAGTCCATTTCTGTCTGCCCACGTTTCTCAGTGGAGCAGTCCAGTTCACTAGCAGAGCAGTGGTCTACTCTGTGGGCAGGAACATGCTTTGGGAAATAACAGCAGAATTTTAGAGGAAGAAGTAAGCAGCAGCTGGGTCTCAATTTATGGATCTTTTGGAGTGAAAATGAGTATATGATTCTTTGCTATCTGCTTGAATAAGCTGTCTTCTCTGTCTCCTTGGGGCTGGAGTCCCTGATGCCATCCCAACTTTGATGTAGGCAGTATTTGGGTTTTAGAGGCTCATTGACTAGAATTGTTTTAAAGAAAGAAATAAGCGGGAGCTGAAGAGAAGCTGTTAGCCAGGTCATTCACATTTCAAATATGTTGAGGATAGATTAAGATGTTGGTTGACCTTGGCAGTAAAGCAAGCTTGTCTTGTTATCAAACAAGAACCATTCCAAGCTGCAAGAAGGGGTTTGCTTATTCACTGTCTGGTTGTTGTCCATGGGGGATGATAAGGGGTCCACGGACTAGAGATAAGTACTGTATTTTGGATGGGTCTGAAAGCAGTAAGGAACAGATTTTTCTTTTGAGTTGGAGATGGCGAGCTCCAATGTCATGAGACACCTCCATGTGGGCACAAAACAGCTTCTGTCCTTGCTCCACCCTGTACTAATGAGGCATTTTTCACTCCCTCTTCTAAGCTTTTTCAGATGGTTGTTGTTGGCCAGCAGCAGCATGTCATCCTGTAAGTGACTGCATAGCAAAAAGGAAAAAAAAAAATCGCTAGCACTCAATATTAGCATGTTAAGCAAATAATAATCTTGTAGACCTTGGGGTAATAAGTATTTCTTAAATGCCAGACTTTTTTGGTGGATTTTTATTATGGTAGGAAATGAACCACATTAAAGTTGAGCAGGGTTTGTACAAGCATTTATCATCTGTTTTTTCTCAGTCAGTTCTAGCCCATCTTGCTTTCAGGAACAGATCTGCCACTCTAAATCCCTTTAAATCCCTCATTAAGAAGTTCCTCTTCCAGGAAGGCCAGTGGGGCTAACCTTCTTCAGGAAAAACACACTTGTTAATTAAAAGACCATTGATACTCTAAAAGATAGAGCCAAACCATGGATCATTTGATTTATGTTTCTCGTTTGTTAGAGGTGGGTAAAACTGTGTAAAACACATTTGGTTCAAAAGAGCCTTTCACTACAGCTGTACTGTGGGACTGTTTCTCCTTTGGGCAAAGTTTCACCAGCTTTAATTTGGAAGTGAAGTGCCCATTATTTAATTACCCTCAATTATTACCCAATCTAAATGTAATTCATGTCCTCGTAATTGTTGCAGGTACTCTAAGGCCTGTTATTTTTACTATTGAAAAATTTCACACCAAACTAGATTGTACTTGAAAGCATAAGGGGTTCTATGTAAAAAGAAAAACAAACAAACTAAAACAAGCTTGTATTTGCACCTGAAGAAGGATGTGTGTTTGAAAGGAAGCTCACCTGTCTTCTGTTGTTTGCTGTTTAGTATTTTCTCACTTAAAATGTTGTGATCACCCAGTGACAAATGTGAAATGTGCCATTGTGGCTGGAGGGTGCTGTGCCGCCTGTCCCGCCTCATCCGCTTCTGGAATTGAGGTGCTTGCAAATAACATATGTAGAAATGAGCATGTATGAGAGTTTGGCTGAAACGCTTGTTACTGTTGAGCGTGCTACCAGAAATGAGGAGCTAGTCAGGAATAATGAGGATGAATTAAAATAAAGGGCTCGGGGTATCCAGTTGTTAAAGTTTGAGAGAACCCATAACAAGATGATCAGAGGGCTGGAGCACCTCCCCTATGAAGACAGGCTGAGGGAGCTGGAGTTGTTCAGCCTGGAGAAGAGAAGGCTCTGGAGAGACCTCATCCCTTCCAATATCTGAAGGGAGCCTGCAGGAGAGCCGGAGAGGGACTCTTTGTCAGGAAGTGTAGTGACAGGACAAGGGGTAATGGTTTTAAGTTGGAAGAGGGGAGATTTAGGTTAGATATTAGGAAGAAATTCTTTACTGTGAGGGTGGTGAGGCACTGGAACAGGTTGCCCAGGGAAGTTGTGGATGCCCCATCCTTGGAAGTGTTCAAGGCCAGGCTGGATGGGGCTTTGAGCAACCTGCTCTAGTGGGAGGTGTCCCTGCCCATGGCGGGGGGTTTGGAACTTGATGATCTTTAAAGTCCCTTCCAACTCTAACCATTCTATGATTCTATGAATCTATTGTCGTTAGACAATTATTCTATCACCCGATGACCCCTCCCCACCTGGAAAGGGGAATTGGGGAACACAAAGAAACACAAGGGTTGAGATATAAATAGATTTAATAGACTAAGACTAAATAATTAACAATAATACTAAAGAACCAGTATTAACCCCGATACTGATATAAGATATACAGGAATTATACTCAGCCAATTATATCAGTAGGAAGCTGTGCACTCCCAGCAGGGACAGCAAATGGCGGACACTGGGAGCGCAATGGCTTCAGGAGGAAGGGAAAGCCTCAGGGTCCCGGCACCGGGGCAAGGAGTTGCCTGGACCCGCCGCCATCAGGGAGAGAGCCAGCCACGCAGCAAACTTTTCTAATTTATATTGAATGTGACGTTCATGGTATGAAATAATCCTGTTGGCCAGCCTGGGTCAAATGCCCAGGCCTCGCTCCTCCTTGTCCCTGCCCCTGGCAAGGCTCGAAAACACTAACCTTGAATCCCACAGAGCCTGGCTGGCTATAAAGTAAATATTTTCACAAATTCAGACACTAGAGTCTTCTAAAAGTGCAATTTTCCTCAGCATTAGAAGTAAAGTTAGTCCTGTGTCTCTCAACCCAGGACACCGGTGTAGTTCACCGTCACAGGCTGTCTGAGGGACTGGGCTGTGCTTTGGTTTGTACAAGGCTAGCAAGGGGTCAGCCTTAAAGGAGTGAGCGCTCCTTAAAGGCTGGCTTCTGTGGGCTAGGAAAGGATGTTTGCTTAGCAAATAATGGTGCTGGCAAAAAAAAAAAAAAAAATTAAAAATAAATAAATATTCCAGTTGTTTCCCATTTCCTTTCTCCTGGAGGTAACTTCTAATAAAAAAGAGGTTTTGTGAATGTCTGTTACTCCGGTAGTTCCTGTCAATGAGCATGGGAGAGGCTGTTTTGTTTTCTTGGAAGAGCTGGGGGATGTAAACCATCTTGTTTGTTGGAGCAGGTGGGTGGGAGTGGGATTGGTTGAAGTCGTGGTCCCCACGTGAACACGGGAGGGAGACCTCACCCCACCGAGTGGAGTTTTGCGTTTTGTTGCAAGGTGTAGTGTTTTCAAAGCACAGCGCTGTGCCTCTGCAAAGCAAAGGAGCATGTGGCAGCTTGGTGCTTATCCTCACTGGGAAAGCAGAAGCACCTAAACATGACATGAAAACAAGGTAACGGTCTGTGGTTCTAGCAGAAATTTTAAAATCTTGGCTTGATGACAAAAGGCATATGAACACTGCAGATTCCTTTAGTTTCCTGGGAAATTTGACCTCAAGTTGCTGCTTTTTGAGTGATATCAAGGAGGATATTTCTGGTTTAGAGAGGCTACACTCTCTGAATCACACTTTGCAGCCTGGATGCCTCTGGTTCAGCACAATTATGATCTGCCTTTACTCATAGCAACCTAAAAAGTAATGTAATGTAAATATTGGATGCCTAGTTATAGCAGCTCTTAATGTTAAGCTAACTTGGACATGACTGTGCTCCTTTCTCTCTGCCAACAGGGATGCAGTGGTTGCATTATTTCTGTAGGCGGGCAGATTCCCAATAACTTGGCAGTGCCACTGCACCAGAGTGGAGTGAAGATCCTTGGCACAAATCCTTTGCAGATTGACCAGGCGGAAGATCGCTCCATATTCTCGGCTATTTTGGATGAGCTGCACGTGGCCCAGGCTCCCTGGAAGGCAGTCAGCACACTGGTAAGTTGGGCTGTGCATCTGGGAAATGGTGAAGTGGCTGGGGATTGTTACGAGTACCTGCTCAGAGGGTACCAACTTACTGATACCTTTCAAGATTTCAAAGACATTTGACAGTTTTTTATCACTGATATTGAAGAACTTTTTGATCCCTGTCAAGTGATAGTATAGCATCCCTGGGAGTGGGATAGAAACTGGAAGGGAAGCGTCTTTAAATCACCTTTACACAACATGGGGCATACACCGAGCAAAAGTTAGCACCACTGTCAGTCTACTCTAGTTTATCCTGCTGGCTTTGAAAACTATCCTAGCAGGTGGAGATTGCAGAGGAATAGAGCAGTGCTCTTTTTTCCTGGTGAAGCTCTATGGACAGGGAAGGTCTGAAGATGACAACCTTGGAAATTGTGTATTATGCTCAGTCCAGGCTGTAATCTCCTGCTTCCAGTCCTTCTCCCCCTGCCACCCCCACTCCAGTCTTAATGGCTAATAAAGTGAAAATGCAGTTAGTGTTAAAATTTTGGTATGACTTCAAAATATTTTCTTGTTCACAGCATGTTTTTCCTCCTTGTCTTTAGAGAGATGCAGTTGAATTTGCAAGCTCTGTGAGTTACCCGTGTTTGCTGAGACCTTCCTATGTTCTGAGGTAAGGCTCAACCACCGGAGCTCATCAAGTTGGGGGTATGAACTACAAAAGCCTCTTTGAGACAAAGGAGAATAATTTCCGGGGACATGTGGAAAACACTGGGCTAGGTACATGTGGCATAAAGCTGCCCTTCTTAACAGGTGGGACAACTGCTTAAACCAGTAAAGGAAGCCAATGATCCCATATGTCCATCAGGCACAGATCAAAGATAGAATGTAGTCATAAGGATGTCTGTTTAGCTGCGTTACCTTTTTTCATATCTCAAGGCCAAAAACATGAACCATCTAGGATATTCCTTAAGGTTCCTGAGACGACTACCTGTACAATTAAGCTAGAAGATTGTTTGCCACCAGGAAAAAACAGAAGGGAACATGCTGAGGCCATTTATTGGGGTTCGCATCTGTTTTCAGAAAATGACAGCACATCTTTTGATTCCAGCTTCTTATTTGCTAAGCTTCTCTGCTTACAGGCATGTTTTATGTCCCTATGCTGTGGCAGCTGCTTCTCTTTAAATAGGCTTTGTACAGAGCCACACATTTCCAACAGCTAGACTTTTTGAAGAAGTTACAGCAGTGCATACACATGGCAAAGTCACACATCCTGAATGATCACTCATCTCTGCGAGGAGTTTCTTCATAGCTGGATGACTAGGCACGGAGAGGCAGTTTGCTGGGCTCAGTTTACACTGAAAATAAATTTGAGACAGGATCCTTTTCTTATGAAGAAGAGGTACATATCAAAATGAAGAGGCACAATATTACTTTTCAGGGGAGAAAAAAAATATCTATTTATTTAAAAGGAAGAAAAGGATTTCTTGTATGTTCAACCCTCAGGAAATATCCTTTAGAAGAGACTGCTGCATGTGACTTCTATCCAGTTTCTGAAGCTTGCGGTGGCGTTGCAAAGCGAAGTTAAAAACCGGCACTCAGATCAGGAGGATAAGTTAGAAACTGCTCCTGATGTTATTCTCCAGATTTTTAGGAAACGCTTCTTTTAGCCTATTGTTTCCATCTGTATTAAATCCAGTATAGGCACTTTCCATTCTAAGTATTTGCTAAAGGGTGTTTTGGACACGTTAGGGGGGAAGATCAAACTGCAGAATGTCAAACTTGAGGAAACAGAAAGTGGAAAGCCCTAGCACAGCACACTGTCTGGCCTCTATTTGCAGAACAGCATCAGGTCCACAGCTAGACTTCTTCATCCTTTGAACAGATATGGCCTTTAATATTTGCCACTTGCCTTGAAAAACTAAATGCGTTTCCCCACTAGTTATATACCGTGCATACCAGCTCACATCCTCAGTGGTGCTACTGACATAGGTCCATGGATTTAATTGAACTCTGTTGATTTACATCAGCTGAAGAGGTAGTCTGGTAAGTATAATCACCTAGGTACTTGTGTCTATTTATCTTAATGTTAAAGTGACAAATTTTTTTAATGGGCTAGATCCTTCCTCCACTTTTCCCCACAGCCTCTGTGGGCTTACCCACCAAAGCAAAGGGGAAGCTGAGCATCAGTGGTAAAAATGACCAACATGACATCTGTTCTAAAAGATTCTTGTCTTTAAAAGCGACCTGAGTCACTGACTCTTGACCCGTGTTCCCACAGATAACCCTCCCTGGTATTACTGACAGCTACATTTCAAAGTGGCTTTCAGATACAGACACTGTATCTTCTGTGCCTCTCCCGTAAGGACTAAGACATTAGGGGAGAGGCACAGTGAAATGGACAGCAAAGAGCAGCCTATTTTCATCTGCATTTACACTGTCATAACCATCACCAGTGGCCTGTGCATTCCTTGCTTCATCTGTCACTGATGAGCAATCAGGCTAAAGTCAGCAAAGCATCTGTTTTGTCCTGAGCTCACAGCTAACCTGAACATATGGTAAAAGTCTGGGTCCTTAGTGGAGCTATCTGGCTGACTAGCCATCTCCCCCAGCTTAGGAGGAGCTTTAAAGGCTTGGGTCAGAAAGGGAATTAGGCAGCAGTGCTACGGCTACACAACCACAGTTCTTCATTTGATTCTTTGTTATGGTTCTGGAGATCGCCTGTCTCTCTGGAAAGTATAACGGAGGTTCACTGGGCACCAAGTCTGCCTTTCTTTCAGTCAAGGGTGGAGCAAGTCACTTGAGTCAGGAGCTTGCTTGGCTAGTCTGTCATACAAAGGAGTTGGCAACCCTGTGCTGTGGTGTCTAACACTCTGATATCTCCCTTGAAGTCACGAGGGAAGCTAACCTGTTTTCTTTTCTTTGCCATTCTCACAGTGGGTCTGCAATGAATGTAGTATTCACTGAAGAGGAAATGAAGAAGTTCTTAGCAGAAGCCACTAGAGTCTCTCAGGTACCGGTCTTTGTGCTGCTACTGCTTTTTCTTTTTGTGCTTGCTGTATTCGTTTCACCTCCTACTGTGTTTTCCATCTCTTTGTTTCTGTATTGGGTATTCCTTGCTCTTTCCCTTCCTTGTTTGGGGAGGAGCCAGTGAAATTAGCGTTTGACTCATCAGTTTGTTCCCTAACAGGCAGACCATGGGGGCCTGTGCAAGCATCCTTACTGGCACCACTGGGATGCCTGCATGGAGCAGGGACAGCAGTTAGCTGTTCTACACAGGCATCCATTTCTGACCAGTTAATTATATAAATAAACATAGGTTAGTAGGCTGACACCCTTCCTACCCCATCCAAGCTTGCTAGTAGCTGGTTATGTCAACCAGCATAGAACTGAAAACATCTTTCACTCAATTTCTGAACTGTTTTGCGTGTCTTCTTTGAACAACTTAAAACTTCATCCTAGCAACTTCTCTCTCACCAATGACCTTCCTCCCCCCCTCTCCTCCCCCTTTTAAATGCAGGAACATTTGCAAGATTTTGCTGTGACATTTAACTCTCCAAATCATGTACTGAGTTCCATGTTCCTCCGATACAAAAGCAGGACTACTGCCTGCTTACTGTTAATCCAGTGGGATTGTTGATCTGTAGAGGATGTAATGCAGAAGATAAAAGCTCTGGTTTCTGTTTTAAATGTTTTTCAAAAACTTTGAAACTGTTTTTCAAAAAATTGGGGGATTTTTAAAGTGTGGGTTTTTTCTAGCCAGGGGAAGGATTTGGTCTGGTACATTGAAATTTAAAAAAAAAAAAAAAAATCTGAGCAATTTCCCAAAGACATGAATGCTTTGGAACATAGTAAACAACTCTATGCCTGAATTTCTTCTATACCTTCTATCAGTGTTATTGAACAAGGGATGTTTGGAAAAGTGCGAATATGGGAGGAGAAAGTTAAATGTTCGAGGTTGAATGAACATACAGAATTCAAAGCCTGATGTTTCAACAGTCTCTGAGTTTGGCCTCACCTTTTGGTCTGTTGTCTTCTGAAGGTTCCACACCCCCCCCTTTTTTTTTTTTTTGGAATGGTCACTGTACAGAGCAGTAGTGTGGCACCATAAACACTGCTGTCACAGGCATCTTGGAGTTAAAAATAACTAAGTTAAAGAGGAACTCTCTGAAAACACAACTGGCTGTGGAAGCCAGACATACTACTGAGTACTCAGGGGGTTTCTTAGGTGGTAAAAGCTTGAGCAAGAACAAAACCATGTGGTTTTTAGGTGCATGGGGCAAATGGTGAAAGCTTAGCATTTCAGCAAAAAAAGATGGAATGAAAAGGAGATACCTTGCAAAGAAATAATATCCTGAAAGCTAGGTTAGTGTGAAGGCAAGCAGACCACTAATTATCATCTTTTAACAAATTTTAAGGGATTTTTGAAAGCAGGAGAGTACCACTGTTATTTCCATCAGAAGGAATTATATAACTAATTCTCAAAAGACTTACAGGGTCAACCTGTGGTAGAAACCAGATTCTTAGCAGTGCTCAGCCTCTCAAAGCACCTAGCTTCTCTCTGTACTTGATGAAGTAGTCTGCTTTGTGTTTCCCACACACTCACGGAATCAGACCAGGCAGCAGCCTTAAGCCACGTTCAGCGGGACAGATCGCTTTCTCAGGCCCCTCTGTGGCTTTATGATGGCAATGGATACCCTATAGGAGGCTGAAGCCCAGGAAAGTGACCCTTGTTCAGCTTAACTTGTCACAGCTTGATTGATTTGAAGTGGGTAATATTGTTGTTCATTGCCGAGAGGTCTCATCCTTGGTACAGGAGGCCCTGCTGGGAGTTGAAATTGTGGAGTCTTTGACAATACATGATGCATTCCTAGGGGAAAGAGCGGGTGTTCCCATGGGATCCTTATGATGTCCAGCTCCGCTACACGAACAAGGCACTGACACTTGCTGCAGTGGCAAGTGGTGGCACACCATGAGTCTTTGGGTGCTCTGGCCCTGATCTTGCAGAGACTTAAACTATATTTACATGCTAGATTTTTGCTAGTGTAGTCAGACTGCGAAGGGAAGACTTCCTTCACCATCCAGTATTTTCTATTGACCAAAGCTATAGTATACTTGAAGCAAACCAGAACAAAAGTATTGTATTCTGCTTCTAAATTAGGGAGGATTTTTTTAGTCTCGTCGAGGCTTTATGGCCTGTGAGTAGTTCCACAGAAGCTAGCAATATTAGTTGTGAGCCTACAACTGAACATGAGCATCTTTTGTAGGACACAGGCTTCATTTTTCTGGTTACAAAGCCTTACCTACTTCTGCTCCATCCCACAGAGCATCTCCAGATAAGGTGCCTGACCAGTGTTACTCTGTTGTTTTAGCTGCTTTGCTGTTATGCTGTTGTGTCATTATGGTGTTTATGTTGTCAATAATGTTCAAAACTTCTTATGCGAGTTGAGACAGATTGGAGTAAACAAGGTTGTATGCACATAGAAAATCTTCTGATGAAAAACTGCAGCAAGACAGAAAGTTACAGGACACAAGCCACTAAATTCATGAAATAGTGTAGGCTGTGGCATTGTCCTTGCCTGTGAATTTACCCTTGTACTGATAAATGTAAGGAATTGTGTCTTGTAACTTTTGGAGTTGCTTTATATTTTTTCAAGAGGAGCCTTTTGAGCATGCACAGACTGTCATTTATTCCATTTTATTCTCTAATAAATAACAGGCAGTTAATAGTGGGTAGGACAGGTAAAATGTTGAGACATAAAGCTGGCCAGGAGGAATGCGGATTAGATTTTTAACTGTCTGTTGGAGCAGGTGGCTGGAAGAAGGCGGCATTAGAGGAGAGCGGGAAGCATGTGCTAGCATCCCTGAGATAGGCAGGAAGAAGAGGAAGGAAAGAAGGAAAACAATGTGTACCAGGGAACGTATTGAGAGTCAAGGACAGGTCATTCCTGGCCAGCTATAATTGGTGGCAACCTCTCCCTGGGAGACCTAGAAAACCAGGCAGAGAAATGAGAAGTGAATGGATCAGTTGCCTAAAATATATGACTCTCTAAAATAGCAAACAGCCACTGTACAAAGTCATTAAGTATGCCAAGAATCAGTCGCTTACTTTGTGAAGCAGTATGTCCAGTGAGGTGGCTGGGGGGCTCAGAGGGAGGAAGAACTGAAGATCTTGGAGGTAAGGACCATCTTTGGGAGATAGAATCAGAGGTCACTGGATCCACACACATGCCTCACTGTCTTCTTTTTGCCATCATCTCACTTAAAAACTCTTTGTGGTTTTGCCCCAAATTTTCCTGTCATGTTGACATTATGGAGGACTCAAACTAATGTTTCACTTATCTTATTAATGTTTCAAATAAAGTTCACTTATCTGTGGAAATAATGTTATTAACAGATTGGTCTTGTGGGATTCTGCTTCCAAAGGTTTTCCAGTGATGAATAGTGGAGCACTTGGATGGTCCCTAAACATGTCAAATAAAAACTTTCTTCTTTTATCTTGTCTTGATGACAGGATCACCCTGTGGTACTCACCAAATTTATTGAAGATGCCCGTGAGGTGGAAATGGATGCTGTAGCCAAGGCAGGAAGAGTAAGAACTTAGCTTTTCTTTAATATTAAACTTGTTTTTCAGGATCAGAGATTTGCAAAAATGTGTGGTTTGAATGATGTACTATTCAGCCCTGGATTCGTGCTGAGAAGAGTAGAGAAACAAGAAAAGATTAACGTATCTTAGGTTCAAAAACAGCGTGTTTGAAAAGCTCAACCTACCTTATTGTATACATCTAAATAGTTATTTTCTTAAGCATTGCTTAACCATGTGAATGAATCCTTTAGAATATCATTTTTACTGGATTCGCAAATCACTGGCTTCGCAAATTACTTTTTTCAGAATAGTATCAGCATGTGTTACAATATTACCACAGTTGTTTTATTATTACAACTTCACCTTGCATTTCATTACGTTTCACAACAAAGACAGTTCTTGCAAAAAAAATCACAAACTTTAACAGAAATGCTCTGTTTTCAATCTGCATTTTTAACCAGCAGACAAGATCACTTTCTCACTATTAGGGTAGTACGCCTCGATGCAATTCATTCAGTTTAAATCCTTAGGCCTGAATTTCCTCTGCTGGCTTTTCTCCGTGATTAAAACACCACAAAAGAATGGGGGGAAAAATAATACACAAATTATGTTAGTCCATACTTGTTTCTTTTGGGGAATGACAACTTTTTTGTGTTCGTGGCAAGCAGAACTTAAAGAGCTAATTTAAAGTCTAATTAGCTTTTACCTTCTGAGTCAATGAGTGTTAGAGAGGGGAAGGAAGCCTTAGGATCTCCAGGTTGTGATAGGTTTTATCACATTCACAGTTTGCTTAACCATGGTATAAAAGACACTAACATGTTCCCCTTGTTCATATGCCTTGTGTCTGCTTCAGGCCTGTTCTTCCCAAAAATCTTGGGAAATTCCCTTCCCCCCCCCCCCCCGTGTCTGTATCCTCTTTTGGATACAGCTCTGTTCAGGAGACTGCTGGGCTGGTGATGGAGATGCTGTTTGTGAGAGAAGGTGAGGTGACTAATTGCTCTCTTGCTCTTGTTACTGTGTGCAGGTTATTTCACATGCTATTTCAGAGCATGTGGAGGATGCAGGTGTTCACTCTGGAGATGCCACCCTCGTGTTACCCACACAGACTATTAGCCAGGGAGCACTGGAGAAGGTAGGTGTTGCACTAGCACTGAAAAGAGAAAATAAAATAAGGGCTTGAATCTGCTTTCCCCCTTTACTTGGGAGAATTCAATCACCAATGGAGAAATCAAATCACCAATGTTTTTTTAAAGGCCAGTGTGATATGTACAAGTGTAGGATGTCAGCGACTGGCTATACTGTACATAGGATCATCTGAACTGTATCCCATTAATTTAAGCAGTAGATGTACACACTTTCAGACTCATTGGGTTTTTTTGTTTCATTGGTTTAGAACCAGCTTTCATAGCAGTAGAGGATTGTCTAATTCATATATACGCCACGGTTCATTTTCCACTTCCTTTTCTCCCACAATCCTTAAATGATTAGATAAGGTATGTGGCTTTCTAGCGGCTTGCTTTTCCAGAAGGGATATCAGGATGAATGAATCTCACCTAATCTTGACTTTTTCCCCTTTCAAGAAAAAACTTAGTGATACAGACTTGTCAAAATGGATTTTCGAAACGAAATGTGTCATCCCCCATAATGTCATCCTGTTAAGGGTTTGCTTGGAAGCTAGCAAGAGCTGTAATGCAATGTTCTGTGCTCCAACTCTGTTTACAAGAATGTCCAAGGCCTTGTTTCTGAAAATACTCATCTGGAGCAAAGCTATTCAAGCGCTTGTACTGAAATGGCCCATATTTCTTGGCAAACCTAGAAATAAGACCATAGTGTTTTCTCCCATTTTGTTCTAGAGTGTATCTGCTGAGACGCCTCCCACTGATCTGTGATGGGACAGGCATGTTGGTGAAAGACTTTTGGGACATTTGTAGAACTGACTAGTTAATCTCAAGTGGCAAAACATCATTATTCATTATTTCACCAAGAAAGGTATAACGGCTCCAGTGTGCTCCAGTGTAGGAATTGCTACAGACAGGGCAGACTTTTATTTCTCTCTTTCTCCTTCTTTCCCCTGATTTCTCACACATGAAGCTAATTTTTACTTCTGCCCTCAAACAGCACTTCAAACTGTCGGTTACCAGGCATATAAAACATGTTTGATTCTGAAAGATAATGCTATTGCCAAAATGAAGGTGTAGAGAAAAAACATGCTAGGGCAGAGATATATGACATTTAAAGGAATCCGCATGTGAGGTGATTTATTGCCACGATGCTATTTTGTGGAATTGATTTATTTATTATGTGTATACACATTTTCACTTTATTTATTTATTTTTATAGGTAAAAGTGGCTACAAAAAAGATCGCAAATGCCTTTGCCATCTCTGGTCCCTTCAACATTCAGTTCTTGGTGCGAGGCAACGATGTGTTGGTAAGAGTTCTTCTGACTGTTGGAAGAAGTCAGGCTCTGCTTTGGATAGTTAGGTGCATGGTTCCTGCACTCCCTGCCATGGAAATTCTGTGGCAGTAGCAGCTGTGGGTTTCTAACCTGCTTTGTCTGATGATGTGGGGCTCACCTGGGCCACCCCTAGTCACGCAGCTCTCCCTGTCTGTGTGGGAGGGAGCCTCCTCCCCTGCCTTCACCTTGAGGGTGAAGTGAATCTGGTTGCGTTGCCTGTCAGCACTAGCTTTGTTTTGCTGTGGGCTGCTGTCCTTCCCAAAATTATCAGTTTTGAATATGATGGACAGCACTGGGGCCTGCGCCTCATCCTATGAACTGAATATCAGTGCTTTTAGATCTCCGATATCCTTTCTCATCTTCAGCTGTTTTGATCATTAAAATAAACCTTCCAAGGCATTGGAAAGAAAGCAAGACAATTTAAGTGTTTTAGCCTTTAGTATAAGCCATTAAGATGGTTATCTAAATAGCGTGGTCCTAGTAGCTATCAGTAGCAGAAGTTCAGCAGATGTCTGACCCTTTATGGGTGGCAGTTGGCTTTCTGTTGGTAATGGAAGATGGCCAGAGGAATGTGAGCAGAGTATGACTGAGGAAGCACTGAATAGAAAGAAAACCTGACATGGTATAGAAGAGGCGCATTATTGGTGAGAGATCCTGTTTGGACTATTAGTTGAGAAAAATGTACTTACCGTTCTTCACCTTTCTTCTGGTTCATACATAGTTATTTAGAAACTACACAGAGGGACAGAATGCAGTTTTTCCTTCCTTGCTTTTCCTCAGTTGTGCTTGCCTCTTCTCTGGATAAACCCCGCTTTTTCCATTCAGTCTTAACTTTCCTGTTCTTGCTCCCTCCATTCCACCTTCATTCTCGCAGCAATTCCTCTTTTGCTAATCAACTCCATGGTGTGCTTCTAACCAGGATGCAGAACTTTGTTTCTTGTTTGGGTCACTGAATGACTTCTGCATGTAGATGGAAGGTTAAGGGTAGACCAGTCATTCATGAAGTGCAATTACCATGGAAAAAGAAAAAAGTGGGCTTCTCAAGGTTGTACTTAGTGCCCGTGCATAGGTTTCCATGCCTCTTGCACATTAACTTAGGGTAGAGTACAGCACATTTTCCAAAATAACCTCTAGATTACTCTCAGTTCTCATTTTCAGACAATAGAGGTGAAACTCAGTTGCAGAACGTCAGGCTCCTTGTATGTCAAGCTGGCCACTACTCATTCCTCATCGCTGTTTGTAATAAGAGACACAGAAATCGTGTCTCTTATTTGGCAATCTGAAGAGCATCTCTGCCAAGAGGAGCAAGGACTGATTTCCAGAAATATGAATCAATTTCTTCACTGCACAGTGCCTGACCCTGGTATTTCTCCTTTTTAATCCCATCAGGTGATAGAGTGCAACTTGCGGGCCTCACGCTCCTTCCCTTTTGTATCAAAGACTCTGGGTGTGGACTTCATCGATGTAGCCACAAAAGTGATGACTGGAAAAGAGATTAATGAGTCATCCCTCCCCACACTGGAACATCCCATTATTCCATCAAAATATGTTGGGATTAAGGTATGGTTTCCAAAAGAACACCAAAAAACCCACAACAGAGCCAGCACCTGGCACATTAATAGGCAATTAGTATTTAATGCCCAGAGAGAACAATTTACTCATTGGTCAAAAGCTCAATTGACCTTTTGTAGTTTCTGTCAAGATAATGTATGTTGGGAATTTTAGAGAAAAATCAAAGGAAAATTATCCAGTGATTATTAACAAAATTAATCTTCCTTTTTTCTTACTTCTAACATACTCTGAATCATGTTTACAAACTGCATAATATGCACCTGTAGAATTGAACACTGAAGTTCAAGCTATTTCATGATACTACCTAATATATGTATGGACATGTACAAATTTGTGTTTTGAGTGCCTTCCCCAGATTTTATCTTCAGGATTTGGGACATGGGCTGTTGAATGCATGGAATCCCCTTTATCTGCACCACCAGTTAAAATGGGGGTGAAAGTTTTGGATCCTTGATTTCAGTGGAGCCAGGATTTTACTTTTCATAATTACTAAGCTTATATAGCACTCAAAATACCAAAGTCTACTGTAAATAGTTTTGAGTGCTTAGAGGAAGAAAAAAAATTAATTGAAGTTCCCAATCATAAAAATCTAGAACAGCAGTGCAGAAAATACTATGGATGGCGAGAAATGTTTATACAGAAACTTTCAAGCTTTAATAGCTTCCATATCAAGTGAAAACTGAGGAAACGGAAAACACCTAACATCTTTCTACTAATAAAATGTTCAAACCTATTAAAATGCAAGCCAAATCTGTGGCCCAAGCCAGCTCAGGTTGTTGGTCAGCCAGTCGGTCTAGAAGTAGCTTTATGTTTTATTTTGGTGCTACAGATAGGCTTTATCTGAAATTCTGAGACTTTTTTATTTTTGTCTTATTTATTTTTATAAATTTCTGTTATTTAGACCTGGGGCTTCTGCACTGTTGTTGGCTAAACTGTCAAGAGTTTTTGTCTCTCCTGGGAATGCTGGCTACAGAGTGGAAAACCCAACTATATTCTTGAAAACTTCACTACAAAGCCTTTTATACTGCTTGTGTTCTGTGTGGATTTGTCGAATATAAAAACCTGCTAATACCTTTGGAAATGCTCAACTTTGAAAAATATTCCAGTTAAACCTGGTTCTCATTATTCGTGCATCGTATTTTCTGTCCTCTTACATTTTTATTGCTAGGAATATTTGCATGGAAATGGGATTTTGTTTCTCCAGTAGTTCTTAAATGCTCTGAAAAGAGACTATGAAACTCTCTTCTTCTTTCTCAACATAGCTGCTCCTTTGTGGATTCGGAGTCCCACCGTTTTAGCTTTAGTGACTGAAATATAATCTTGCCATCTTTGCTTGCAGAGTGACGCAAGTATCATAGCCTGACCAAGATTAAATCCTGGATAGAGCATGACTGACTAAGTTTGAAATAGGATTTATTTGCGGTACCAGAGCCTGCTCCTGCTGATGCATTTTCACGTTTGTGGCAGACAAAAGTTAGGGAGCTGGCAGAAGGCTTTGTTGCTTGTTTACTTTTCAAGAAAACATGTGCATTAAAAATAATCTGCTTTGACTGCTATATCTCAGCTTCAGTCTGTAGAGTGGGCCACTGTAAAAATTTTCTCTTCACTTATAGAAGAAGCAAAACTGATCGAGAAGTCACAAAGATACATGACATTTTTTGAGAAACCTTTCGCAATAAATTTCTGCTGTCACATTTTAGTTGGTCAGTGTTAGGTGTCATGAAACAGCAGCTGTCTTGTCTGCACTGTTAACCTCAGAGACTTCCAAAACCAGAATTATGTCTTTGGATTTAAAAATAGATTATTTTTTAAGCAGCAAGGATGCCGTCTTCATGCAAATGCCACTAGTAGTTTAAGATGTAGAAAATCATAGAATCATAGAATGGTTTGGGTTGGAACGGACCTTAAAGGTCATCTAGTTCCAACCCCCCTGCCGTGGGCAGGGACACCTCCCACTAGACCAGGTTGCTCAAAGCCCCATCCAGCCTGATCTTGAAAACCTCCAGGGATGGGGCATCCACAACTTCTCTGGGCAACCTGTTCCAGTGTCTCACCACCCTCACAGTAAAGAATTTTTTCCCAATATCAAATCTAAATCTACCTTTTCCCAGTTCTAAGCCATTACCTCTCATCACTACATGCCCTTGTAAAAAGTCCCTCTCCAGCTTTCCTAGGCCCCCTTTAGGTACTGGAAGGCCACTATAAGGTCTCCCCGGTGCCTTCTCTTCTCCAGGCTGAACAACCCCAACTCTCTTAGCCTGTCTTCATAGCAGAGGTGCTCCAGCTCTCTGATCGTCTTCATGGCCCTCCTCTCGACCTGCTCCATCAGGTCCATGTCTTTCTCATGCTGAGGACTCCAAAGATGGATGCAGTACTCCAGGTGGAGTCTCATGAGAGCGGAGTAGAGGGGCAGAGTCACCTCCCTCGACCTGCTGGCCACACTTCTTTTGATGCAGGCCAGGATGTGGTTGGCTTTCTGGGCTGCAAGCATAGATTGCTGTCTCATGTTGAGCTTCTTGTCCACCAGCACCCCCAAGTCCTTCTCCTTAGGGCTGCTCTCAATCCATTCTCTGCCCAACCTGTATTTGTGCCTGGGATTACTATGACCCGGGTGCAGGAACTTGCACTTGGCCTTGTTGAACTTCATGAGGCTTGCATGGGCCACCTCTCAAGCCTGTCCGTGGCCCTCTGGATGGTATCCCTTCCTTCCAGTGTGCAGCTGCGCCACACAGCTTGGTGTCATTGGCAAACTTGCTGAGGATGCACTCAATCCCACTGTCCATGTCGCCAACAAAAATGTTAAACAGCACTGGTCCCAGTATTGACCCCTGAGGAACACCACTCATCACTGGTTTCCTCTTGGACATTGAGCCATTGACCGCCACCCTTTGAGTGTGGCTATCCAGCCAGTTCCTTATCCACCAAGTTGTCCATCCATCAAATCCATGTCTTTATGTCTTTCCAATTTAGAGACCAGGATTTCATGCAGGACAGTGTCCAGTGCTTTGCCTAAGTCCAGTTAGATGACTTCTGCTGCTCTCCCCTTATCCACCAACGCTATAACCCTGTCATAGAAGGTCACCAAATTTGTCAGGCATGACTTGCCCTTGGCGAAGCCATGTTGGCTGTCACCAGTCACCTCCTTATTTTCCATGTGCCTTAGCAGAGATTCCAGGAGGATCTGCTCCATGATCTTGCTGGGCACAGAGGTGAGACTGACCAACCTGTAGTTCCCCAGGTCTTCCTTTTTTCCCTTTTTGAAAATGAGGGTTATGTTTTCCCTTTTCCAGTCAGTAGGAGCTTCACCAGCCTGCCACAACTTCTCAAATATGATGGATAGTGGCTTGGCAACTTCATCTGCCAGTTCCCTCAGGACCCGTTGATGTATCTATCTCATCAGGTCCCATGGACTTGTGCACCTTCAGGTTCCTCAGGTGGTCTCGAACCTGATCTCCTACAGTGAGTGGTTCTTCATTCTCATAATCCCTGCCTTTGCCTTCTGTGACTTGGGCAGTGTGGCTATAGCACTTGCCGGTGAAGAACGAGGGAAAAAAGTCATTGAGTACCTCAGCCTTTTTCATATCCTGGGTGACCATATCTTCTCTAGTCTTCCTAGCCCCATAGGAAGTTATTCCTTAGCAGAAAATTTGTTCCATGTTTGCCACGTGTGGTCATTGGCTCTTTAACAGAGGGAGTTTCCCTTCTGCCCCCCTCTTTTTTTTTTTTTTTTTTTTAAAGTCAAACTTGAGAAGAGAACTCGGAGACCTCAGTGGCCTAAGCCCTCAGATAATGATAATGATTTTCATACAAAAGATTTAAAAAAAAAGGGTGTGTGTTTGAGGGGGATCAGAGAGGGAAAATATGTAAATAATTTGCAAAGTTTCATCTGGTTTACATTAAAAGAGTATGTTCATGGAGATTGGTTTGATTCCTGTGAATGAAAAATTTCTGCTGGAGAACAGTTTTCTCAGAAAAACTGACTGGCTTCAGATAGTATCTCTCCTTGTTTCATGAATTAGGTGCTTCACAACCTTTCTGTTTTAAAATGTGTCCTAAAAATGATAGTGACAGTGGGCTACCACAGGTTAAAATCCGCCATCAGAATGTTAAAAAGACCACAAGAGTTAGAAAGATGATTTATTGGTGAATACATGTTTATTGGTTCCAGTCCGTCATCAAGATGCTGGGGGAACTCATTCGCCAAGTACTCCTTTGCTTATCACCCTTGACCAGTGTGGTTTACTGTTTAATTCTTTCTGTCACTTCCAAGTGTAGCTGGGTGTTTGTTTTTTTAAATGATCCATTAAATTTTTGTTCTTTTTCTCCCTCCTCCCTTTTTCTTTTACCAGGCCCCAATGTTTTCTTGGTCCCGGCTGAGAGATGCTGACCCTGTTCTCCGATGTGAAATGGCCTCTACTGGGGAGGTATCTTTTAGATTTGCTTTTTTTTTTTTTTTTTTAAACCAAGTTGCCTTTAAACATCATGAATCTTTGAAAGTGATCTTATTACTGCCTGAATCATGATGGCATCTGTAGCTTCTTCAGAAAATTGAAAACATCTTTCTTAGCTGTAAAACCACATAGTCCTGCCAAACTCAGTTTATTCAGCCACTGGATGTCCCTCTTTACCTGCACGTCAGCCCTGAGTTGGACCTGGTCGGTTTGACAGCCTGAAATGAGTTTATCTGAGAGCTGTCGGGTTCTGGGAGGATCTCAGTGCATCAGTCCATTTTATGAATCACCCGCTTCTAGACAGACAAGTGCTTACAGCTTTCAAACCCCCCCATTGACACACGCCAGAATAGTAATATCAAGCGTCCAGGTCATGAGCGTTTGGTCTTGGAATGTGCTAGTTACTTAAAGGCAACAAACATGTGGTGATATTTTTGTTGCTGCCTGGTAACCATCGAGGCATGTCCCAAGGTGCAAAAGGCGAGAAAGAGTGAATAAAATGTGATGGCTGCAGTATTGGCTGTTGGTAGGATGAGGGGGAGACTGGGCTACTTTACCCACTCTTTCTACAGCAGGACTGTGAAGTGCTTCTGAAACCTATCTCATGGTACGTATGGCATACTGTAAGGGCACAAAGCCGTTCCTCTCCCTGCATAGGCTCAGCACTGATGGGAGCCCTCACCCCTCAAAGGGTAGAGGTTTCCATTTACGTGATTTGAAGAGATATTAACTCATTAAGCACAAAGAGGCTTGTTTATGAGTTATTGCTGAGCTGTCAATAGGTTCTGTAAATATAACCCGTTACTCTAGAAAAGAGCTGCAGTGGCAAGAAATTTATTCTGGGCTAGAAAGCCCATTTAGGAGGTGATTAAATACCGAAGCAAGTAGGTTAGTCTTAACTCTGCTCTACCAAAGCTAGGCAGGTGGCAGAGCCTGGGCTGCTCCGTTTGATATGAGTTTGAGTATGTCTACTTGAGCTGTTTTCATTAGGACAGACTTATCATTTCAGTATGATAAAGCACTATACCCAGATACAACGTAAGAACAGCCTTAGGTCTCCTACATCTCTCCAGAATTACTTTATTTTGCTCGTCATAATGTGTGGGAAATCAGTATTGCAGAAGATTTCTTTTCAGTGTAGTTAATGGGCAGAAAAATGCCAAGTGACTTCCTTATTTTCGGAACAAAATTGACTACACAGAAATCCACCCCCCCCCCAAAAAAAAAAGAAAAAAGAGATAAAAATGTAACTAAGGGCAAGAATTATTTTTTCTGAGCTTTATGTGGAGTTAGAGATTACCTTGGTCATAAAGGAGGGGTTATTAACTTTTATGAATAGGAAAGATCCATATTCACAAATGCCATAAAATGTGACAGTTATGAAAGTCTTTCTTATGAGTGAAGTTAGGATAATAACTTGCTTTGGGTAAAATGCTCAATTATTCCTCAAAGACATTTTTCCCACACACGGCTTCATTTGGGCTTGAATTTGTCACATCTATCTGGAAGAGATGTATTTAGCTGGAAGTCACGGTTCCCACGATAGTAGAAGACATAGCGCTGGGGGTCCCTTTGAGTAATTGTGCCTGATTTGACCACGCCACAATGGTAAACCTTCCCTGGCAGGCTGGAAACCCCTGGTCCAAGCCTACAAGGCAGGGGGCTGTCCACCACCCTAGAAAGTCCATGACATACAGAGCCCTTCAGCCAGATACAGCGTAGAACAGACTGAACACTCAAGGACAAGTTTTTAGAGAAAAGCTGAGATACCAGTTGTCATGATTTTTTTAATCCCTTCCTTTGCGGGTTTTTTGTTTGTTTTATTTTTTTTATTATTATTTTTTTTTACTTCAGAAGATCTGGTAAATCGTTATTTGTTCTACTTACATGAAATACTGGTTTCTGCTCACCATGGTAACAGTGAGACCATGAATCTGAGGGCTCAGAGTGAGAGGAAGGACCATAAGAGGAAAATGGGAGAGCGATTCTCAATCAGCCCCTTTATCGCATCTGTATATGTGTGTAAATTTGTTATTTCAAAGAGAAAAATCTGTGGCAGTTTCTGCTTCTGACCGCTTTTCAGCGAGTGTGGAGTTTGCCAGAAAAAGTGAGGTGGTCTTTTTTCCTCTTTTTTTTTACTTTCACAAAAGCTCGTGCATTCCTCCTCTTGTCATCAGAATCCCAAATTTTGGTCAGTTTAGCTCTTTCAGAAGGTCGTTACTGTACGACAGTCTGTAAGCAGCTGAGCTCCACAGGCAGTTCTGAATGATGGAGAATTGCTAAATAATTTTTATTGATTTCTTTACCAAGTTTTTGTTTATATAAAATAAATTATTATGAATTGGCACGATTGCTTTGTTTTTTTCCCAAGTACATATTAACATTTTACTGGCATCTTGTACATTTGTGGACTTCTAAGGGAAAAGCATCTCTATATACTGTGGTTAATCTTCACAAGAAATGCCAGGAGTACCTGACGGCATAAGCGCTGCCTTACCCAAGTTCGCAGCGTGCGCGGAGAGAAGCATGCCTGCATGCAGAACGCTCACTGCTATTTAGCATTATAGAATGTTAAAGAATTTGCAGTGCGCTCACAAACGTTGGAACAGAGGCTGCGTACAGCATTTCCACAACTCAGCAGAATCAATTCTTGTTACTCTTTGGTGTGCTGTTTGAAACTAAAGCGTTGCTTATTGCCTCGTTATTACTTCATTAAAATTATGAGATTTGTCTGCAATGATTTTTCTGATTTATTTCCCTTCCCTCCTGCCTGCAGTCTCCTTGACAAAAGCAGTCTGATTCTACATGAAGAAGTCAAAAGAGCCTATTTAAAAATGTCATTCCTGTTTCTTTTTAAAGCAATATTTTTGGGTTGTTTTTGTTTTTTCTCCTCATGCCGCCTTCTTTATGCCTTTTCCCAGGTCGCATGCTTCGGGGAGGATGTGTACTCTGCCTTCCAGAAGGCTATGCTTGCCACAGGGTTTACGTTTCCTAAGGAAGGAATTTTGATTGGAATCCAGGTGAGTCCTAAAAATTAAAGCTGAGAAAGGACTGACACAGAGGACGTCAGTAACTGTTGCCATGTTTTCATTCACGTACCTTTATGGCTTAAATGTGTTTCTGTGCAATCCGTCTTGAAGTGCAGTAGGACAGTAGGGAACAAACACCATGGAGAGATGTTTACTGGATTCCCTTGGGCTGGCCTGGGTTTTTTCCCTCTGGCTCCTGATAGTTTCTACTGGGAGCTGCAGAATTTTGCTAGGGTCAAACCCCTAGGGATTGCTGGAAGCAGAGGCCTGGGATCAGAGAGTTAGAAGCCACCTTCCTGTGTGGAACAAAGCCCGTAGACAGTCAGTTCAGAGAAACGTCCCAGCTAGAGCTCAGAGCCCACTCCTTCCTCCCTCCCAAATGGGAGCCCTAGGGATGCTACTTTCCAGTCCTGACATATAAACTCCCTTCATCTGTACAGTGCCTCTTCCCCTTTTGAAATCAGTTCCCTTCCACCCCCTGCAAAAGGGTGAGACAGTTTCCATACTGCAAAGCTGGACCTGCTTAGCTTTCTCCATAGATGTATATATTTCGTTCCAGGCAGAGCTGTAACATCATCCAACAGTGTAGAAAACATGATCTTGTTAGATCTTGTTAGAGTGTTGTGGGGTGGTTATTGGTGTTACACTGTTAGGCCTCCACCAGCTATTGCAATGTCATGTTCCTCTCATCATTGGGGTCGTGATCGGAATAAACTTGAGTGCAGTGGGGCAAGGGATCAAAGGACAACAGTCTTTACCCTGCAGCCTGCTTTCCTGGCTGCCTAGAAGTGTGGTTGCCATTATTCCTTTCACAGAATCACAGAATGATATGGGGTTGGAAGGGACCTCTGGAGATCATCTAGTCCAACCCCACTGCCAAAGCAAGTCCACGTACAGCAGGTTACACAGGAATGTGTCCAGGCAGGTTTTGAACGTCTCCAGAGATGGAGACTCCACCACCTCTCTGGGCAGCCTGTTCCAGGGCTCTGCCACCCTCAAAGTGAAGAAGTTCCTCCTCATGTTTAGATGGAACTTCCTATGTTCAAGTTCGTGCCCATTTCCTCTTGTTCTGTCACTGGGCACCACTGAAAAAAGACCGGCCCCATCCTCTTGACACCCTCCCTTTAAGTATTTATAGGTGTTGATCGGATCCCCCCTCAGCCTTCTCTTCTCTAGACTAAGAAGACCCAAGTCCCTCAGCCTTTCCTTGTAAGGGAGATGCTCCAGGCCCCTCATCATCTTTGTGGTCCTCTGCTGTACCCTCTCCAGCAGTTCCCTGTCCTTCTTGAACTGGGGAGCCCAGAACTGGACACAGTACTCCAGATGGGGCCTCACTGTGTCCAGTTTCCCTGTTTGATGATGGTGCATGGCCAATATTGTTGCCTACCATGCAGCTCCTATCAGCTAGGACTAAGTAGCATGGAAAGGAAGAACCAATGCTACATTTGTGTAGCAATATTTCTGGTTTCTTTATCTTGCCAGAGCTCTCTCCTATTAGGGACTGCCTTTCAGGCATAGATTCTGCAGGTCCAGTGATTCCATACCAGACTAGAGCTTGGACTTTAGGGTTTCATCTCTTGCTGTCAGCATCCCTCAAAGTTGCTATTTGTGACAGAATATTTAAATGGTGTTGTTATAGGAACGTTCTCCAGTGCAGTGGCTGCTGCAAACAGCCTTTACTTGAGGGAGTTCCCAATGGGTTTGCCTGAGGAACCATTCACGGTTCTGTATCAGTAGGGAGGATGGGCATTTCAGGATGAAAAGGTAGTTCGGCAGAAAAGCAAAAAGCGTTGGTTCTTTATCTCAGGATAATTACCAACTGCAGGAGTTGCTGAAGTCAGATACACTTGTAAACTTTGAGATGTTTATGTTCCTCAAAAAAAAAAATCAGACATTTCCACTGCAACTAGAACATTCTTGAGGGCCAGAAAGACAACTGATTGCCTCATGCCATTTTCCCCTTGTGCTTGTAATAAGCTTATGCCCTACATGATTGCATAAAGCCTATAAAACCAAAAAAGAATAGAATAGATGAATTTTCCTTTCAGATAACCGGGATGTGAAAAATGTGTTGGGCTGTCTGTGCCGGCAGAGGATGTGAAGGAAGCGTGTGAAAAGTGGCCAGAAGGAAACGTGCCTTCTGATAACACAGATTACCGCTCAGTCCTTAAATATACACATGTATACACACATCTGTGGATTAAAGCCGTTGCACTAAATTACCTCAAATTAGCAGAAGAGTCTTTGCTTGCTACCTAGATAAAGTTTAAAAGTTCAGTATGAAACTTTGGGCAGTTGGTACTGTATGTCTACTGTATCTCTAATCACTGCGGATTTTAAACTAGCATTTAAAAAATGAGAAAAAAAAAAAGCCAGGGGAAGAAAAAAGGAGAGAGCCTAGCATTTAAAATTTAAGCCTATTTACCCAATAGCAGCTAAAAGAGAACAGGCAGCAAAGAGTAATTTTAGCTGTAGAAAGCATTTATGTAGGTTCTGTGTCAGTATCTGTTAAACAGAGCCAAATGTTCTTTGTACAAAGGTCTTAAGAAAAAAAAAAAAAGGAGGACAAAAGAAAAATAAAACAACCCCAAAAGCTCACTTTTACCCCCTACCCCCCTCCTGCAACTTTTAAAAATAGCAAGATTCTGTCCTTTTTAATGAGTGGTTTACAGTTCATCTTCTTGCAAGAGAAACTTGAGAACAACAGATCAATCACTTGAAGGTCTCTCTTCATCTTAGCATATTTCTTATGTAATGAAATTCCAAAACAAGAAGTGTAAAGTTAATGCTGAGAACCACATACTGCTCCCTCACCACTCTGGAGTTTGTCACCTACCTACTTTTCAATGGTTTGTTTCCAAACAGAGGGGAAATCAAGCCTTGTGAGAAGGGAAGGTTGAAATGCTGACCTAGACCTGACATGTAGACTATCCCTGAGTATTACAGGCTGGAGGAAAGGGGGGCCCCACACTGCAGACACCAGAGGCACAAGGAATGAGGCATAAGGCGGGCTGTGAACACCAGCAGCGTTGTTCTCGCTTTAATCGCACACATGAGGTCATCAACCTCAAAGTGACAGCGTTGTCAGTGTACCCTCAGAGGGGAAATACAAGCTCAGAAGGACAGATACAAGGTCGCCCCTCTCCATGATCACCTAATGTTTAAATGTCGTTGCTGTGAAGGGGTGGTGGTTGATGGTTGGACTAGATGATCTTGAAGGTCGCTTCCAACTTAGACAATTCTATGATTGTCCTTCAGTAGTGAGTGCTCTGACATTGCACAGGTCACGGTTCCCCAGGATTTTAAAGGCCTGACGCTCTCGCAGGGTAAATGGAGTACAGCTTTCTTGTTAGACAAATGAATCTCTGCCAGTTTATGCAAGCTGATAATCTGACCTCCTTTCTTTTCACAATTTGGAGAAATCCATGATGCTGAAACCCTGAGCCTGCCATTAAATAATTTATATTTTAAGCAAGAGGAGTTGAAAAGCGCGTTTTATTTTCTTTCCTGATTGGGCTATTCAGTGATATCTCTGGGATGGAGTGCATCTGTCTTACATCTGTGCTGGTGACCACGAGATGCGGAAAGCATTGATGGAGTATTTTATTTTTAAATCCCAGCACTCCAAGTCTGTTTTTCAAGGTAACCTTCTGCCTTGGTTCCTTACATATCCGATTTTTTTGCATGCTCCACAGTGGATTTGGATACAAAAGTCAAGATTATCACAGGAGATGACGTGGCTTTGTTTTGAGCTGGTCTTAGCAAGAACTGGTGTAGCTGGACTGAATTAACTGAGGATGTAGCCCGTTACAAATAGTAAGGCGTGCTAGCAAACATGAGAGAGAGGTTATAAGAAACAGAACTTTTCCAATAAAGGAAAAAGAATACAATTCTCCTACAATAAATATCTTCCACTAAATAAATCTGCTTGTACTTTTCACCTTTAGTAACTAATGGTTTCTTACACAGGTTTTTTCAGCCAGCTTGTAAATCTGAGGCTGCTCCGATGCAAGCTGACAGCTGTAATTTTTTTTTCATGGAGAGGCTGTTTTATGTGTCACAAGTGTTCAGTACATGTTTGATAGAAGTTTATAATATTGTTGTGAAAGCCAAGCCCCCTGACCAGAAGGCAGAACCATTCTCTCTGACTGGAAAGCTGCCAACATTGTCACGTTGTATATTTATATTTTCCAGTTAGTGTACAGACAGAGATGGCTTTCAGAATGAGGTTCTTTCCAGGGAGCTTGGAAAAAAACCACACTGTTGACTCCTTTTCTTCATAGGAAATTGTTCACCCTTCAGAATATTGCGCTCTCACTCGTAAAGGTTAAGCTATCAGTAGCTCCAGCAGCAACAAGGGAGCTTGCAAGAATCTTACTTGCAAATGGCCAGACCAGGCTAAGGTTAAAAGCACGGGTTGGCCTGCCTCGGCAGTGAGAAGGGCATGTGCTGCAGCTGAGCTTTGCACTTCTGTACCTGCAACATCCTGAAGAAAGTTATGTTGGGATCAAATTTTCACCGGGCTGTTGCTCTAAAACGGCTTGTTCAAGTGCAGATGGCTACAGGAGGTCATCTTATCTTTACTTCTTCTAAATCACGTTGGATCTGGGTACGCATTATGTATGAGAGAGTCGGGTCCTCATGGGAATAGGGTGTCCCAGTCTCCTGAGTGGTTTTCTGCTTTCCATTTCCATATACCCGTGTGAGTTAGAAATGAACTCACATACACAAGCTCTTGTTCATGTGAATCTGCAAACAGAGCATCCAAAGGCAGCCCAAAGCCTGCCCATATGTGTTATCTACCAGAAGAGAAGGCCAAATGTTTGAGCAATGATTGAAAAAATATTTAATTAGGAGCAGAGGAGACTCTAGTTGGTGTATTTGAGAAGGCAATTGTCCAGATATTTAATATGCAGTAGTAAATATTCTGTAGTTGCAGTCAAACTTGGTATGAGAACACTTACCCTGGTGTTGTAACAAAATATGTATTAGCTGGGAGTGACTTGCGCTTCAGGATCTAAACATTTTTCTTGAAATGGCACTGCACATGCATATTCAGACATTTCTGCACGCACGCGCGCACACTCTCAGCACAGAAAGATTTATTTGCCTCTTGCCCAACAAAATCACCGTTTCTAAATTCTAGCTTTGATGCCGTGTCTAATAAATTTCCTTTTTCAGAAGTCCTTCCGCCCCAGATTCCTTAGCGTAGCAGAACTACTGTACGAGGAAGGTTTTAAGGTAGGTGGTTTCAGTTATTTAAAGCTAGAGAGTTTTCAAAATCGGAAACATACTCAGCCTGCTACAGGAGTGAAAACATTGGAGTTTATTTTGAGATAGAGAAAAAAGGACATTTCTAACGTACATCAGGGATTTTTAGCTGAGTAATCCATGGAGTCAGCAGGTATCGCCCAACTAAAAGTTTTCATGATTGTTTAATCGAACGTACGGGACTGTCATGAAGGCAAGAATTGCCCTGGCTCTGCTATCAGCCTGCAGCCAAGATGTCACATTATAAACTCCTCTAAGTTCTCCAAAAAAAGAAATGCCAACAGGATTGCATGTATAACAGGAAGGGAGGAAGGGGAAGCCTTTTGTATGGAGAAGGTCTTTACAGTGCTTCCTCTTCAGTGATGTTCACAAGCTGCAGACACATGAAATTTGTGGTGGTTGCATCCCTCTTGTAACTCTTCTGCATCATTTTGCATCCCTGTCCCTACGGAAAGGTAACTAACAACGCAAGCACAGAAGATTGGTGAGAGCTTTTTAGTACAAAATATTTAAGTACTATTTTCCTGAGTGGCATTAGTGTAACTACTGGATTTAAAGTTCTGCCTTTTGAAACCTAGTGCTAGGCAAAAAAAAAAAAAAAAAAGAAAGGGGGGGGGGGCAAAAAATGTATACATTATTGAACCATTGAAAGTCAGAGGGATTTAGGTTTTCCTAAGCCACTTAACTGCTTCTGGATGTGTTGCTACCAGTCATTGACTATCATCCATAGCAAACCACAGATAACAGAAAGTTGGGAAAGTCATGCTATTCTCTGCTTGGAGAGATACCCTTGTGGTGAAAAGTGCCCTCCAAAATCAGCTGTGACAAACAGACTGTATGTTGGGTGAGACCCATATGGATTAAATTAAAAGTTTTGGTATTATGAAGTGCACAGTAAGTAACCTTTTTTTTTGTTTTTTGTTTTTTTTTGTTCCTGAACAGCTTTATGCCACAGAAGCAACCTCGGACTGGCTCAATGCTAACGGTATCCTGGCAAATCCTGTGGCATGGCCATCGCAGGAAAGCCAGAGTCCGAGCCTCCCTCTGGTCAGGAAGTAAGAGCTGTACTTACCTTGTCAAATTTGGGTTAACATCCGGGACAACAAGGGCAAATTACTGTTGAGATCAACGACTGGGATTTAATGGGACTCTGTATTTGATCCAAAAGTTTTGTTTTATCTGATTCTGTCCGGAATTGCCACGACAGGGAGGTTTCAGCTTAATTAATGAACATCCCATTGAACAGTCCTATTTAATATGGCATGGATGTATTGCTCCATGTTACACTTTCATGCAAGGATACGTGGGATTTGAATATTTAGCCTTTAATGACAGTCAGTCATGCCTTTAACAGAGTTGTGCTGAGCTGTATGAAGGCTGAATATTGCTTTGCATCACTGAACAGAACAGAAATGAAGCCCAAATTCCTGAGTCGCAGCTTAGTGCCTTAACCCCTCAACCATGCTTTTTTTGGGATGTAAGACTAAACTCAAATGAAAATTTTCAGTGTTGTTTACCTGCATTGGTCAGATTTTCATTAAGCAAGACACACTGTGATGCTGTCTTGGGCATTGTCTCTTCAGGCTGGTAAAGGATGGAAAAATAGATCTGGTGATTAACCTGTCTAACAGCAACACCAAGTTTGACCATGATAATTATGTGATCCGGAGGATGGCTATTGACAGCGGGATTGCTCTGCTCACTAATTTCCAGGTACTTTCCATGTTGTTCTTTCTCCTCTTAGTCATAAGAACCTTTAGAGCTTTCAAGCACTTGTGACCTTAGATTCCAGTCTGTTTGGACCCTCATTGTCTCTGACAAATAATAGTGTGCCTGAAAATCATGGCAACACAATTGTTTGAATGTATTTTCTTTTGCTACTATACGAAATAACATTGCTCAAAGTAAAACAAAAAACAAAGAAGGAAATCGTTGAGTCCTGTACAGCAGCTAAAGTTGTTGCTGTATTATTTTCATTTCAGAGCAAACTTTTGCACAGGGTTGCCTGTAACATGTTTAAATTATGCATGGGAACAGTTTTTTAGTGGGATGTTTTTCCAGTAGGGTCCTTAAAACTTACAGCAGGAAGTAGCTGGGCTTTCTTGAATGATCCTTGGGGCAATCCAGTTCCAAAGTGCCATCCAATCTGAATTGCTGCCTGTCCTGTTGTAGTCCCCAACTGCCAGTCATTATGTGTTTGTAGCTCCTGACAAACCCCTTTCACAACTGATAGGGGAAGAGATATTTGGTAATGCAAAGTGAGACTCCTGCTGCCAGCAGTACCTTGACTGCCTTTGTAAGTGGCTTCAACTGTCACAAAAGAGCCTCATCTGCCTCTCGTTAAGCGCAGCAGCCAAATGCCCGTTGATTTCGGTGGGCGCTGACGTGGAACCCGGTGACTTGAACTGGGGTCCAGCTGTGCAAAATCTTCTGCTGTGATTGGAATGAGTGAAGAGCAGAGAGAATGCCAGGCTGTAAGTTCACAGACAGGATAATGCCAGACATGATTAGCAGGAATGGGAAATTGAAGACCCATCCTTTGCCTATGAGCAAAACAAACACTGTCAGCTAGAACAGGGGTCCCCATCCAAAATTTATTACCACCCCTGCTTGATGCATTTCATTTAACCCTTTTGATTGCAGAGTTTTAATCTCTGATTTTTGAGGGAGGAAAACAACCCTGTGTTCTCTTAAAGGCTTGGGTAAAAAACAGCTCTCATGGGACAGAGCTGTCTTGCCAAAGAAGCCCAGCACCTCCACATCTCTCCAGCTGGACAAGCAGGCTCCAGAGGGCTGGAGCCAACACCCATGCACAGTCACCTTGAAATTTTTATTAATTTGGACGGACTCAAGGAATGGACCTGCAAAGGGTAGTTTCAGGGTGACAGCGTAGAAGTGTGGAACCTGCTTTTTTACTCAGCCTTCTGCAGATGACTTTGCAATGCTCAGTCCTCCTCTGCTTTATATTGACAGGTGACAAAACTTTTTGCCGAAGCTGTCAAATACTCTGGGAAATTGGACTCCAGGAGTCTCTTCCACTACAGACAGTTTGACAATGGAAACTCTGCCTAGAAGAACTATCTCCAACCTGCAATCTTACTGCTTCTGGCATCACAAAAGAGGGGGCATCTCAGATCATCTACCTAACCATCTTTCCACATATTTTATAGCATCTGCACTGATTGTTTTTCCAACTCACACAAACTAATCCCTAGCTAATATTTTTGATGGCTCATTGGAAAGCTGTCCTCTCCCCCGCCTCTCCATTTCCACATAGGATCAGATATTAGTTACTTACTAGATCTTACTTTGTTACTGGCTAGATCCAGACACCACCATCGCAGAGCAAATGAGTGAGATACAAGCGATGCTACCTGGGGGTTGTTCCTTCTTTTCATAACCAAACCTGCTCCTCCTTAGAAACGCCTTCCTTGGGTCCATAATCCCAGCTATTCTCATGCTGGTCTGCTAGAGCCTGCCCCAAACTCCCATAGACAGACATGTAGCTCTCTATTTCCATTGCTGATTATTGAGGATTTTACGATTTTATGTAACAATTAAACATCCTCCTGCTTGACCCACCTGATGATATCATGGATGCCTGCCATGGTGATAAATGTGATAGGAGCTCTTTAAAGACAGATGAACATGAATTCCCCATTATTCCCTGCAACAGCTGACAGGCATGATGCAGCTACTGTTTGTTTGGTTTTTAACCCTGGCCAAGAATAATCAGCCTGTAGAGTTGATGGGAGAGGAAGTCTATATGTGTGCCCTGGAATTGCTTCCAAGTTCTGCTCACTCCTTCAGGCTATTATTATTTTTTAAATTCTGGTTCAACATTCTGAATTCAGGCAGTTGTCCCTGTATCATAAAGGCTCTCTCTCAGCTTTGTGTCTAGCTTCAAAAGTGGAGAACTCCCCAAAGACTTCCATGTGTTGCTGTCCAACATTTTGTGCCGTGATTCTGGGCATTAAAAATGACTCCTTTAAAAATGAGGTGACAGTGTTGCAGTGCTTTAACCCTCCCAATTAAGCAACCTCTTCACTTTTGCTCCAGCCTTCTCTGCTGCTCTTTGAACTCTTGCAATGCCTGCAAATGCTGTCCACAGAGCAGACACCCGCTGCGCCACATGGTGCATGTTATCCCTTGCTGTGTGCATGGCAAAAGACTTCAGCAGCTCTAGGGCCAATGGCACTGCATCCTGCAGCATATACAGTGCCTGCCTCTAAAGGTTAACAGCTAAGCAATGTATGTGTCTGTCTTTTTCCTGCCATGTTGAAGTACGTACACAGCACACCCTGGATACAGGAAGATTCAGAGCTGGACAACTTCTCTGATACTGGCGGGAGTAAGCTAAACTGGAGGATTTTCCTCCAGTCACGCTCTGTCTGCCCGAGATGATGACCTCAGGGCACTGCTAGCTCGTAGTTACTGAACTTCAAGGCTGTGCCAAGAAATACTGCTGCCAGCTAGTGCTAGATATATGGTGGTGGAGCTGGGTACCACCTAGCAGTGCTTTTTCTGAAGCTATCAACACTGAAAATTGTGCACTTTAGGCTGTGTTGAGATGAGCAAACCTAGGCTGCTTCTTGCATTTGCTTTCAAGTCCTTGCTTGCTTGGGTCCAAAGAAGCTTCAAGTGGAGAGAGAGAATAAGGGTGGATAGGATAGATAGTTTAGGCGTTTTTAAATTAATGCTAAAATATTTCAGGAAGGATGTAAAATCTGATGAGAGTTGTTATTGACAAGTGCAGAGGAGTAGGCAGCGGCTGTGATGTCTTTGGGTACCATGGGACTCTGAACAATTGGTCCTAAGTGCCAAGACCAAATTTTGAACCAGGCATGGACTTTTTTTTCTGATCTGGTTGACATCCCAAGTGCTCTTGCCACGGGCATTTCTTCAGTACTAACTCTTGTGATGAACACAACCCTGCCTGCTGTGCATAGGAAGAGTTTTGCACCTTTAAAGTAGAGACGTTATTAAAAAAAAAAAAAACCAAACAACAAAAACCCCCACCCAACCAATGCTCTTGAAGAGCCTGAAGCCATCAAGTGTTTTCCCATTCGTTTGTGAAATGGATGACTAATGGTGGTTAATGAAGCAGCACTCTAAATGCATCCTGCACACTTTTTTTCAGTGTCAAAAATCTCATTAACAACTGGTGTCATCTCACATCCTCCCACCATGCTTTTACCTCTAGTAGTGAACAAAGTGACATCTTAAAACATCTGTATGCTCTTGTTCTTCCTCTTCTATTTTTTCACTCTTCTCGTGGGCTGAAAATGAAATAAATGCCCCAGATTGTAACAGCTACTCGTTCTTAAATTCTGTGTGGCCTGGATTCTGCCCTTCCTTATTTTAAGTCTTTTGGGTTTTTAATTATTTTAGTTTAACATTGATGAACACTAGTCTGTTAGGAAACCATCATTGTTATGTTTGACAGTGAATGCATCATTTAATATGGAGCTGCTGTATGCCTCAGAGGTGAGGAAGTGGTGGGAAAAGAGCAGCAGGACAAAGCGAATGCTCTTTCTCTTCAGCTGCACGTACACAAGAGAAAGGAGAAGCCCTGATCCCCCAGGAGGGACATGTGAAATGTAAGTGAGGAGCCAGATGATAGAGCAGCAGGCTAAAAAACATCAAAGAGATGGGAACGTTAAAGAAGGGACTACCAGTTTTGGAAAATGGGAAAACCTTTACTGCTTTTAATTCAACTTTTAAACAGTGCTCCTGCCAATTAGCAAACAGTGTGGGTGTATGTGTATCTATGTATACGTGTATCTATACATTCCTGTTGTTACTTATTGCAGCAGCTGTAGGTACTTAAACCACAGCTTCTTTGGTGTCCACAGACTCTCATATAATTAGAGTGGAATTTAGTAGAAAAACACACCAGGGCTGAATATATGCTGAGTGCTCTGTAATTATGAAGTAGTGTTAATGTTTTGCTGCTGGTGCTAAACACTGGTCCCTTCCCCACTCCTCTGAAGCAGTTGACACTAATGTCCTTCCACACTTAGACCCATCTATATATACACACCATCCCCTGAGCTGTCCTTTCCTCGATCTCCTTTTGGTGTCTCCTCCCCTTCCCCTGCTGAAGAAAAAAGGCTCTTTTTAGTCTGATTGATGCAATATGAAACTCTTAACTCCTATCGTGGTCAGAAGGAGGCAAGAAATCATCCCCCAGCTTTACCTTGTGAAAACACTGAATGCTGGCTGAATTTGTTTCTCAATGTGCTTTTCTTCTTTGTGTAATGAAGGTGTGGACACTACCTTTAAGTATCTATAGCTGTTGGGATCAATGCAGGTCTTAAAAAAAACAAACAGAATTACAATTAGTATCCTTTGTACCACGCTGTTTGTCACTCTCCCCAAGATTAATAAGAAAACGACACATGAAAGAGGGTGCTGTTCAGAGCAAGAAATTTGCTAATCTACGAGCAGTTAAATAATGGTATTCTTTTTTACTGTCTCTAAAAGAGGGTTGATAAAGAGATACATGAAGGTATAAGAGACAGTACAAAACACAACTTTTAAGATAAGCACAAGAAAAGGTGGCAAGAGCCACGCTGAAATATGAAGGGAGCTGATTTTTAGTAACACACATGTTTTTTTTTTCTCAGTAGTCAGTCTACTGAGCCACTCTCTGGAGCCATAGCTCTCCAAGTGTGCCGAGTGCTGAGAAGCTCTGGAGGCTTGATTTCCTGGGAGGCACTGCTGAATATTGGGGTCAGGCTCTTTATCTAATTGATCACCTTCCTGGATTTACTCTTCTGCAGTTAGCACCATTTAAATCATTTGGAGGTTGCTCAGGCAGCCCCCGCAGAGGTTAGTAGCAAAGCAGTGATTAGATAACATGGTGAAAGCAAGAAGAAAAGAATGTGAGAGAGTGAAGACAACTTATTGCTACCACTTTCTGCTTTCCTGGTAGACGTCTTAAAACACAGCAAGATGAAAGCATATGCTTTATAGAAGTCAAAAAAAATTAGTAAAAAACTTTAAGAAACCTCTTTTCTCCGAGACCACTTGAAAGTCAAAATCAGGTTTCTGAAAGTCTTAGGAAGCAGCCAAGTAGGAAAGATTCCATGATCTGAAGGAGCTCTTGGCAGTGAGCAGAGAAATAAGTCTTGCTTGGCTTGCAGGTTGCTGGGTTTTCCTGGACAGGATGTTGCTACTAGCCTGTGAGGCATTTTGTGTTCCTACACCCACATACAAAGTACTCTCAAGGTTTTAAAGTCTAGTTGTGCTTTGGTTCTCTGTGCTTGCATCAGAGGCATCTAGGAGTCTGGCTGGGAGCTTAGCACCTCTGTATCTTTATTATAAAATGATCCATAAAAGTAGGGAAGGGATTGGAAGTTAGCACTATATGAAAACGCACAACTGCAGTGTGTGTGCAATACCAGGGGCTGGATGCACACCTGCTGCCCGTATCCCAGTCAGGGGACAACCACTAGCAGGAGGCTGGGCTCATGCAACAACCAAGATGAGCTGGTAATAGGAGAGAGCACCTCTGGCTTCTTCTGTCGATAGTATTTATGATACCAGATCATAGTCAGAGCAGCCCTGGAGATGGGGAAGCTTTCAGCAAACATAATTAGGGCTGCTGTTGTCTCTGTAAGGACGGGAGGTGCTGCCATGCCGTATGAAGCATATGAATGCTACTGCTATAGCCATCTGCAGGATATTGAAATCTGCTGTACTGCAACAATCAGCTGCTAAATAGTACCCAAAGCCTCAGGTTTTCTTCCTTCTGCATCTCAACGCCTAACACTGCATAATGTAATTTATAGGGGATAATCTAGTTCCGCTGTAATATTTGTTTTGCCCTTACATTGCAGAGAATTTAAATATTAACCTTTTAATGTGTCCTATTTAAATGGATAACATGATATTTTGTCATTAACTAGGTAGACTAAGCTCTCGCTTGTCCTCATAATTAAAATATATTGAATTCTGCAGACTGATAATACCAGTTGAGATAAACTCTTTTAATTCAGGGAAGTTTGTAAAGATGAAACTGAGAGACAAAACCATTTGTTGCAAATTATGTTCAAGCTTTATGATAAAGTCCTTTGGAGAAGAGATGAGTAATTGCTAGGGAGTAATGCTAGTGCTTTGGGAATACCATAATCTTGGATGAATACTCTGGATTGTCTAAAACAGTATCCAAGAGCAGCAAGTGCAGCTGTTTTGCAGGGGGCTCCAAGAAGTGCCAAGAGTTTGTAGTTCTGGCACAATTCGTTCTCCCAGGGAAAGTTTCTTGTTATTAAAGGTCAATTTTTTACTCCTATAGAATGAAGTTTCTTAAACTCTATGGATATGGGCTTTTGTCAGTCTCCACAGAGTTGCTTACACTAGTGCAAAGCCAGCATAATGTGCTGTGCTGATTTTACACTGCTTTTAGCCTCTGATGTAAATGATTGCCCAAGATATTAATGATGGAGAATCAGGCGCCTTTTCAGGAAAAACATTTGCTCTTCCAGCTCTAGACAATCTTGTTCTTTTTTCTGACTTCCTGAGCATTACTAAATGCTGCCAAGCTCTTGTCCTTCAAGATCTCTTGTAGTAATGAGACCTCATTATAGCTTAAAGCAGCCCTCTGCTATTCACCATCTTTGAGAGGCGTTAAAATCCATCCTCTTATGACAGAAGCACTTGGAACAACTCTTAGAAAAGTGGGTTATGTTCTGACTAAGCCTCATGGGGCATGGAATGAAGTGTTTGCTGCCTTTCATGATTCATGGGAGACAGAATGGTGAAGGTGAGGCAATCAAAATGTGACCTTTGCTGAGGGTCACACCTGAGCCTTTAGTCAATTTTTGAATGCATTGATATTGCCAGCTGGAACCAAATAAATAGTGTGTTCTTACTGCCAGTGGGTCTCAGTTCTTAGTATAGCCTAAAATAAGCATTGAAATCTTTTGTAGTGCTCTTCCAACAGCTATAAAGGTACCAGTATTTATCTATTTTGCAGCTTAGCCTGAGCTGCTGATCCTGAAATGAAGGTCTCAGCAATGCTGTATCATTTATATCTCATTTGGAGATGCTATGTGGATACCCAAGCACATGGTGCCTCAGCAATAGTATCTCGTGGGGAGTCTCCAGTATGCAGTTTTCATATGGGCAGCAAAGCATGGCTGTTAGAGCTCGGCACAGGTGAGTCCTCTAATGGTGGCGAGGAGGAGCTATATGCCCCTGTTATCGTGGGCATCAGTAACGTAGTGTAGTAATGCCATTCACCATCTGAACACTGTGCAAACCAGACAGAGAAAACAGACTCCTAAGGGCACTTAGGCACAGACCCTGAAGGGCACAGAGAGAGAGTACAGGGGAAGAAAGATTGACGTTTAAGTCACTGGGCAAATTCCAGATTTGTTAGCTTACATTTGTTAGTAAATGCTTTTAAGTAATTTCTGATAGATATGATAGCCTTAGAGGTTGTTATTTTTGAATGGGCTGGAAGCTATTTCAAGTGCAAGAGAGGTCATGTTCTGTAGCTAGCTGCGAGAGAAACACGAGTGGAACATCAAAATGAGAAATACAAGAACTTAACTGATGGTCCTTCTTCATCCTCATGCGGTTCAGGCTGGGTGAGATATGCTGCTAGTCTGGAGGGGAAGTAGTTCATTTTCTGTTTGAAATTGCAGCAGCATGTGGTGCAGGGAGAGAGTGAATATGGGCCACAGCCACATCAACACAGAGCAGGAGTCACCTGGTTCTGCTGTGGTCTGGGTTAGCACCACTGTTACTCCCCAACTAGAGTGCTCGTACAACACCTAAATGAGTACATGACAAAAGAACCACTTGCAATTTCTGTTCTTACTAGCATGAATGTACGTGAAATGAAGCTGGAGACATCCAGCTGTTCTGAGATGAAAGTACCTCTGAACAGATAATAAATATCTGAGACCTCAGCAGAGAGGAGAATGCCAATTATATAAAAGCATATCCAAGAATTTCCTCAAAGATTGCATTTCTATCCTGTGGGATCTAAACTTAGCGCAATAGCACTGTTTCCTATATTAGTGTAAGCCTAGGCATCCTTAGCTAAAAGCTGATTATTTTTTTTTTTAAATTAACTGCAGGAAAAGCAGCCTCCACAAATTCTGTTCACTATCTGCCATCAAGAAAAGCCTATTAACAATAATTGCTGGGTTTTTAGTTTTCAAAGAACCCATAATTAAATTTTATTGTCTCATAAGTGATTAGAATTAATTGCTTCCACACTAGCTCTGGTGCTCATTATCTGCTTTAAATTGGGAGTGGCTTTTCTGCAGAATTCCTTCGTTTACCACAATCCCTTTCTGTTAACGTTCCTTGCCAGAGAAAATCCATTGCAAAGGCTATTCACTCTAAGGAATTACTAAAAAGTGACAAGTGTTGATTTAATATATCTTCTTCAACAGATCAGGATTAACTAAACAGAATAGCTTCTTCCAGTGTTTAAACAGAAATGTTATGTTTGTCAGAGAAGAGGATGGAGAAAGCCACTTCCACATTCATTAGATTTTCAAACTCATGTGTTAAGACCGTGTGCTGTGTATGAATTCTTTTTTGCATGGTTTTCTGCTACTAATCTGTGTAGAGGGGAGGATGTATTACAGATTTGCTCATGTGTTACCATAAATAACGGTACTTGTCTTCAGTTGCTGTTATGATGATTTAAGACCCTTTTCTCACCCATTTGCTAGGCTTGACTCCGAGCTTCCAATCATTAGAGCCATGACTTTTATTAAGCTTGATTTGGACATTGGGTGGGACTTGCAAGTCCTACAGACCTCCTAAAAAGCCATCTCGGTCTCTGTCCATACACATCCCTTGCCATTTGGGATTTGCCCAAGCAAAATCCCATGGCCATTGGACTTGCAGCATCATACCCACTTCAGTCTTCTCCAAGGTCTTTTCTAGCCAGCAGGAGGACATCAAGGTGTAACCCCTTGTCTTCACTTGTTATGTGACCTTCCTGTCACTGCTTAGGATTTGAGTGCGTTTTCCCTTCCCACTTAGTAACTATTTGCATCAGAAGGTGTTAGAAAAAGAAATTTGTTTTTATCCTACATTAGTTCTCTCAGGTACTACCTGGCTGGGCCGAGGTCTCAAGCCTCATGTCCAAATGTCTCTAAGCCATCATGAAAGCTTTCAAAAGCTGTAGACTAAAGGCTCTGCTCAGCAGTAGTGCTGCTGGGGCTCAACTGAAAAGCAGGGCTCATCTCCTCATGATTTTTTTTTGTGGGTCACTCTCTGAAACAGTAATCCTGCAGCCTTTCCCCTGCTGTGCACAGTGGAGGTGTTTGGCCCTCCATTTCCGATACTAACCTGTAGCAATGGGCAGCTGTATAAAATCTGTTTGTGCAGAGAACCTCATCCAAACCCACTTCCACTTGCATGTGGTTCTCTACTGGTGAGAGGATGACTTAAAGGATGCCTGGATCCTTAGAGGGCACTGTGTAAGGCATCTGGTGAATGGGGTTGCATAAGAACTGGATAAAATAGAATGCTACAGTGCTTAATACAGCATGACTTCACTCTTGGGCTGTATTTTTGGAGGGTTAGAGTGCTTCAGAGGATGTATTTATGATAAGGAGATGTTTTCTTTCAATGCAGGATGCTGCTTTTATGGAAAAATCCTATACAATTTTCATACACTTGCCATTATACAAATTATATAGAGTATTAATTAGGCCCTTTGTTACAAACTGGGAGGGTTTAGCAGACAAAGTCTTACTCCCTCTGAATTGTGGTAACTTCTGGAATTTAATGGATTTAATTTAATTATCTGTCCCATGGAAAGTTATCACTGTCTATTCACCTCTAGGACATAGCAGAAGGTAGGAGTGATTTGCTCTGCAGAAATGGGAGAATTAGAGTGTAAGTAGTATAGTCACAGAGAATTTATGTGGATGGTTTCCAGTCCAGCTGAATTTCTTTATATATGTGGAAATATTAATAAAACATGTTTCATTAAAACGTGTTAATGGCAGCAAGGAATGCCCTCAATTGCTCAGTTCAGCAGCTAATCTATCTATAGGTGCTTGGATAGGGAAGAGCCTCAGGAAGACCAGGAAGTTATGCTCTATAGAGAACCTTGAAAAGTTGTTGTATGGTAGAGTATGTATTTACAGCATTTTATAATTAGCAGCACCGCATAGCACTTTGAACCCAGCTGGAGGGGATTCAACCTTGAGCTCCTCCTCTAGGATGCTGTGATTTGTGTTACCCTACTTTAAAGGGAAACACTTGGGGCACACTGGACAATGATCTTGTCTGGTCTGTCTGATCAGAGCTGCTGCTCAGAGGGTTTCTCACATGCCTCTTAAGCGCATGGTTTGCCTTATAACATGAAGAAGGACTTTTTTTTCCCCCCACATACGTCAGTTGTGCCACTAATAGCGATTCACCTTCCCTGCAAACCTTGCTCTAGGCACATGACTGCCAGCATTATCTGAAGGAGCGATCTGCTGTTCCTGGGGATGTACACCTGGTGGTAGGTGTAAACTAGCACCTTGGGTGCTAATGAGGAATAATCCCTTTGATGACTTTGTTGCCTTAAGCAGGTCAATAGTCTAAATTCATACCTGGAGTCAAAGGGATTTTTGTTGCTCTGGATAAGAATCCCAGATGAAGCTGCTGAGGTTTTTTGCTGGCTGGCTTTCAGGTGCTCTGGACACATCTCTATCTGTGGTACCTCCTCCAGGCTGCAGTGCTGGCATGCCACATCCAGGCTCGATGGGGAAAAGTATTCACACAAGGAAATCTTATTTCTTTCCATGTATTTATTCCAGGGTTTCTGTTAAACAAGCAAACAAAAAAAAAAACACACAAAAAACAAAAAACCAACAAAAAAAAACCCCAAACCCAACAAAAAAACCCCCAAACACTCACCAACCCCTCCCCCAAACAACAACAAAAAAAACAACACGAGAGGGAAAGTGTTTAATCATCTTTTCAGGATCATTTTTGTTTATGTTAAAAAATATAAAGAAAGAAGCTTCTGAAACCAGACTTTCTTCACAGTAAAACAGGTAGCAACAAATAGTACCACTTCAGTAAAAGTTACCGTTCATTTTTCAATAAATTACCAATTTATACTTCTGAATGCAGTAATAAAAAGAGATAAAAGGACAGAAGAAGGAGGAAAACTTGGGAAGTTTATGTTTACTGCCAAGCATTTGGTTTTATGTTTATCTCATGGAAAGTAACTCTGTATATCATGATAATTGACTTCATCAAGTACCTTCGGAAAAAAAGGCTTTGCTACAAAACAGTATCTTGTGCTAGAGAAGAATAAGCATGGTTTTTCCACTAAGTAAGACATTCTCTTTTGAATCAATGGTTTAAGCTTTTTACAGTGTTCTTATTTTGTGGTTCATTTACCCAGTTGGTGGCTGAGAACAAGCAAGGTCAAGACATAAACAAAAGCAAAACGTTTATAGTTCCTTTAAACCCCAAACAAATCATCACTTACCTACCATCACTCCAGACTAATTGATTCCTGAGAGTTTTATAGAGTGAAGGCTTCCTCCCACCCCACTTCCAGTTATTTGCTTGTTACCATTTTAACTGCAACGATGCACAGACAATTCTTTCACACTCCTGACCAGGGACTTTGATCCACCAGATTTTCCCTTGGTATTCTGGAACAAGAAACAAGGACTGTTAAGCAGCTGAGATTTTGAATTTTTCCATCGTTTAACACAACAAAAGCAAGTTTTGTTGCTGATCTATTTTGGAAACAACATTTGTAGCAGTTTGTCTCTGAGTCAGTCAGAAGAACAGAGGGTGGGGTTGTGGCAGGCAATAAAAAACCCTGCTGCTCCTATAAGGACTTTAATTACTCACCTTGTTCCAGGTGAGACCAAGGCAGGCTGGCAGCAATGCCAGCTCCAGCACAGCTGCGAAGGATTTATTTTTCACAATGATGAGTGGAAAAGGCTGTAAAAATACTGTACAAGGTTGGCTAATAAACTGTATTTTATTAGCCATACTTATTACGAGTGTTTACAAGCTAGTGTGCTGATAGGCATTTTGATGAGATAGTATTCCTTAATTGCAATCATTCAGGGATTACAAAACAAAGGATAGAAAGCCAGAAAGCTGGAAAACATAGCATATGCATATGTCAGGTCAAGATTTATAGCCAGACAGTGAGTAGCTAGCTTGGCAGCAGGTACTCTAAATTGTTACAGTGCTGGCCTCCTCAAGTCATTTGTGGCTTGTTCAAAGCAGATTGATAGCACTGATTTGCAGATGTTTGTGATTGCGAGGAAAATGCATGTGCTTTATCCATGGATCTCCTTGGAGCATCTCAAGCCCCTGAGGTCTGATAGCAGACTAGCGAGCTGATGGCATCCCCTTCTGCCTCTGTTTTGCCTTGGTGTCTGTGGTGGACACTAGGGAAAGGATGAAAAGGCCTGGACAGCCTGCCCATACTGTCTCATGCAACAAGCCCCTAGTGAAGTCAAGACTTAAACTTGGGCGGTTTGAATCCCATTCTAACACCACCAAGCTAAACTCCTTGTATGGAGTTACAATACAATTTCCCTTTTCTAGTGCCTGCTAGCAAACTGGCATCTTGCAGGTTGGAGCCATTTTCTAGGGTGCTTCCAGCCAGTAATAGCGGTGTGCTTCCTAGAAATGCCGCTTGGTTAGAAGTTGCAATTAGAGGTTAGAGGTACTCTCCTGTTGGCAGTTACATCTCAGGCTATGATACACCAACAGTAACAGTCCTATAATCAAAGTAATGACAAGCTAGTGGGAAATTGCATTTAATCTGAGAAGAGGCTCTGTGAAAACACCTTTGTGCTTATTGTCTTTGGCTCTCTGTTTATTGCCTTTCGGTCACACAACCAAAAATGCGCTCTGCTTACAAAAGGTTTTACTGATTTTTTTTTTTATTATTTTTTATTTATTTATTTTAATTGTGCTTCCTTCTTGCCTTGCCCCTTTGCTGGCAATCCTGCAGATCCAGCCTGAGTTGCCAGGGTCATGCTGGTTTCTGTACTTTTTTATGCCTAATCTCCAGTAGTAGATGTTCTGCAGGCAAGCCACATCCCCTCTGTGGTAACTCTGCAAGCCTCTTGTGGGCTGCTGATTTGCCCCGGTGCATCCGCGTGGTGCTTAGGTACCAGCCACGAGCGATGCCTGCAAAGAAGCAGCTCCATGCTGCTCTCTTAGCCGTGGTGGTCCCGCAGTTCTAACAGCTAAAAAGGGAAAAGGGCTGTGGAAAGCAGACAGCATTCAGAGCAGTAGTCACCTAGGACCCATTTTTTTCAGGGATTTAGGTATGTAAAGATGCAGATCAGAGGCAGTTTCATAGTTGCGTACTTTTGTAAATCATAATTTGTACCAATGGCCATTCTAGGAGTCTTAATCCCATTCAAACCTTGCCTTTTATCTCAGTCCCTCCCTGAGAAAGAGGAAAAAGCAGGTATGCCCTGTTCTGTTAGTGCTGTAAGAATACACCTGTGAATATCCATGATGGGGATGGAGCTTCTTACTTGAGGCCTGGTGAATCCTCTTGGGAGACTTTCCATTAATTTCTTTGGGGTTATGGAGATCCCAGAGGATAATTTCCTCAGATATGAAAGGATCAAGTAGATTTGTAGCTTCTCTTCTTCTCTCCCTGAGCTGACTCTCTTTTCATTGTCTGCATCTGGGAAAAGAAGCAAGAATGTGTATATTTTAGGATGTAAGCAATGGCTACCAGCCGTCATGGGAATGTAATGCATTCATGAGTGGCATAGTAGGTGTTCTTTATATTTTGCTATGAAACAAGTAGCACCAATGAGGTAGTCATCCAGTTAAGGATGTGGTCCGTGCTACTAGACATCTCTTTGCTAAGACAGGATAAACAGCATCCACTTTCTGGTTGAGCTGGTGGGGAACTTTGCACAGGGTGTGATTATGTTAAACGGACTTTTAAACTTTTACCAGAACAGTTCTGCAGAATTCAAATGGCTGATCGATATGTTCTGTGTTGTGACAGCTTTTTGTTGGTCTAGTTTTGGCAACATCTTAGAAATCGCACGTTGACTACTCTTTTATTTTGAAAAGAAATTGCAGTTCTCATTAAACTTCAAAAAGTGGTCTTGAAAATGGTTTTTGGTTTTACAGATGTGGCAGAAAAGCCCTCAAATCTCCTAGTATGAGTGCTGCAAGAGTGTTCGTAAAAAGAGGGACTACGCTGAAAGCTGAATTAAAGACAATTTCAAGCAGCTTTATAAAAATTATTTCTTTCATGCCTAGTGGTTTAGTATCAGATCTTCAAACAATACAAATAGTTGGAACAGCTGGACCATCTTAACTGCCACCTCACCAGATCAACCTGCAGGCAACTGCAGAGCTGGGTACTGCTCACCATGAACTCTGAGAGGAAAGCAGACACTTCATTATATCATTGATACCCCATCTTTTCCTTAAAGGTCACCTATCTAAATATTGAGTAAGTGTAACCTGCAGTGGTGGCGCCGGCAAGGCCTGAGGTGAGCCCGAGGCGAGGGCGGGATGGCGCTGCACGGAGGGGTGTCCGAGCTCAGGGACCCCCCCCCGCTTCACAGCCCCAAGGGGAAGCGGGAAGTCCGCGGCAGCCAATCAGGCGGCGGAGGGGGCGTGGCCAGGAGCCGCGCGGGGATTTGAAGGCGGTCAGAGCAGACACTCGGCGGCGCGTGGCCGCGGCAGGGCTGACTAGAAAGGAAACATCCAGAGATGGTCTCCGGTTGGTCTGTAGCCACAGTCAAGAGGAAGTGAAGTGCTGGAGCGTGTCCAGAGGAGAGAGCCACCAAGCTGGTGAGGGGTCTGGAGAACAAGTCACTGAGGAGAGGCTGAGGGAACTGGAGAAGAGGAGGCTGAGGGGAGACCTCATTGCCCTCTACAACTCCCTGAAAGGGGATTGTAGAGGGGTGGGTGTTGGCCTCTTCTCCCAGGGGAATAATGACAGGACCAGAGGAAATGGTCTGAAGTTGGGGCAGGGGAGGTTTAGATTAGATATTAGGAAGAATTACTTTACTGAGAGGGTGGTCAGGCACTGGAACAGCCTGCCCAGGGAGGTGGTGGAGTCGCCATCCCTGGAGGTATTTAAGAAACATGTAGATGTGGCACTTCAGGGCATGCTCTAGTGCCCGAGATTGTTGGGTTTTTTTTTTGTCTGCTTGTTAACAGGGAAGGTCTGGTGGGGGATGTAAAGGTTGGAGTTTGTCTTGGGCAGAGTGATCATGAAACCATAGTGTTTTCAATTATTGGAGAAGCAAGTCAGGGAGCCAGCAGAACCTGCCACCTTGGACTTCTGAAGGGCAGACTTTGGCCTGTTTAGGAGTATGGTTGAGGGTGTCCCTTGGGAGACAATCTTGAAGGGCAAAGGTACCCGGGAAGGCTGGTCGTACTTCAAGGAGGAACTCTTAAAAGTACAGGAGAAGGCCATCCCCAGGTCCCGAAAAACGAGCCGATGGGGAAGAGCACCAGCCTGGCTAAATAGAGAGCTTTGGCTGGACCTTAGGAATAAAAGGAAAGTTTACGGTCTCTGGAAAAGGGGCTTGGTAACTACAGGCCGTTTAGTCTTGCCTCTGTCCCTGGGAAGGTAATGGAGTGACTTGTTCTGGATGTCATCTCCAAAATTCTTAAAGAACAGGAAGTTATTGGAAGTGGTCAACACAGATTTACCAAGGGGTAAGTCATGCTTGACCAATCTGATAATCTTCTATGATGTTATAACTGGATGGCTGGATGAGCAGAGAGCAGCAGATGTCATCTACCTTGACTTCAGCAAGGCTTTCGATGCTGTCTCCCATAACATCCTCCTTAGGAAATTAAGGAAGTGTGGGCTAGACGAGGGGGCAGTGAGGTAGATTGAGAGCTGGCTGTGTGACAGAACTCAGAGGGTTGTAATTAAGGGAGCAGGGTCAAGTTGGAGGCCTGTTAGCAGTGGTGCCCCCAGGGGTCAATACTTGGTCCAGTTTTGTTCAACATTCATCAGTGACCTGGACAAGGGGAGAGAGTGTATCCTCAGCAAGTTCACTGATGATACCAAACTGGGAGCGCTGGCTGATGCTCCAGAGGACTGTGCTGCCATCCAGCGTGACCTGGACAGGCTGGAGAGCTGGGCAGAGAAGAATCTAATGAGGTCCAACAAGGGCAAGTGTAGGGTCCTGCACCTGGGGAGGAAGAATGCTAGACACCAATATAGGTTAGGGGTGGACCCGCTGGAAAGCACTTCTCAGGAGAAAAATCTGGGGGTCCTGGTGGACAGTAAACTATCCATGAGCCAGCAATGTGCCCTTGTGGCCAAGAGGGCCAATGGAATCCTGGGCTGCGTAGGGAAGAGTGTGGACAGTAGGTCAAGGGAGGTCATTCTCCCCCTCTACTCTGCACTGGTGAGGCCACAACTGGAATACTGCATCCAGTTCTGGACTCCCCAGTTCAAGAGAGATAGGGAACTACTGGAGAGAGTCCAGCGTCAGGCAACAAAGATGATTAAGGGATCGGAGCATCTCCCTAATGAGGAAAGGCTGAGAGAGCTGGGACTCTTTAGCCTGGAGAAGAGAAGGCTGAGGGGGGACCTTATCAATGCTTATAAGTATCTAAAGGGTGGGTTGAAGGAGGATGGAGTCGGACTCTTTTCAGTGGTTCCCAGTGACAGGACGAGGGGCAACAGGCACAAGCTGGAACATGGGAAGTTCCATTCAAATATGAGGAAAAACTTCTTTCTGGTGAGGGTGCCAGAGCCCTGGAACAGGCTGCCCAGGGAGGTTGTGGAGTCCCCTTCTCTGGAGATCTTTGAGACCTGCCTGGATGCAGTCCTGAGTACTGTGCTCTGGGCGATCCTGCTTTAGCAGGGGAGTTGGACTAGATGATCTCTAGAGGTCCCTTCCGACTCTGACAATTCTGTGAAAACTGTCTGCATTTCTCACAAATCAGATGAGTAATCATTTCCTAATGATCAATCTTTGTGCTTTTTTCTTCAGTTCAGGGAATGCAGTGTTCATTTGTCTAGCTGAACAGAGAAGGAAAAAAACAAGCAGGGAAATTAGGGTTAGGTCTGTCAGTCTGTAAGTACTCTAATGCTTGAAGTTAGGAACAAGATGGTCTTGCTTGTTTGATGAGCACGATGAGGATAGTGGCCATATGTGTTAACATCTGCACTGGAAGATCTAGGACTAATCATGCCGAGTGAATGAGACTCGCACAAATGCAACTCTATCTCCCTCCGTGTGCTGTGTGTAAAATTGCAGGTGGCCATTATGATATGGGAAGGGGACATATGGCTAGTGGTCTACACAGAAGAGGTTTGTCAGACCTTAAATTTAATATTTACATTTAAGAGCAGGAAAAGATTGAGACTAAAGCCCCAGAAGATATATACAATTGGTGCAAAAGTGGAGTTTTTTGTGACTGAGCTGATGTCAGGTAAATGGCTGTGTCTGCTGAGTATGCTGTACTTCATCTTGTGATTCTCAGCACTGTTGACAGCAAAGGAAGACAAGGGAAAGTCTATAGAGATAAAGGACTGAAACTTGTGCCTCTAATACTAATCCTGTTCTGCCAGACCCACTTTTCTGTCTGGTCATATAGAGGGGCTTGCGATCCCAGGAACTTTCTTATGCCTACCTTCATGAATTCAGGGATTGGAGCTCCACAGTGGCATTCATCCTGCCTAATTCTTGCTGTCTATAAATTACACATCTTGTGGAGAGAAAGAAGCTCTTACACATCTTGCTTATCTGAAATGTCTGTCTTGGGAAGATACAAGTCTGTCTTTGGAGGGGCCTGTGTCTGTTCTGATGGTACAGAGTTATTCGGGATAGGGAATGAAGTCTGTGAACATCTTCATGAGATGTCGTACAGTAAAGTGTGAGCTAAACTACAATGTAACATAATGCCATTAAGAAAAAAAATAAACCTAACATCTTATGTAAAATGGTGGGCCTCAAGTTGACTGTTAGCGATGAAGAGAGAGATTTGGCCTACAATTGAAAGTGTCATGAAAATTTCAGCCCAAAGCTTAGCAGAAACCTCAAAATACTGGTGGGATTGGGAGAGCAGTAGGGGACATCTCTCAGTGCTGCTGTACAAATCCATGGCTGGCCCACACCTTGAATCCTGTAGGCAGTTCTGGTCTCTGCATCTCATAAAGAATACAGTAGAATGGAAAGAAGCTCAGGAAAAGGGAACAAGGCTGATCAAGAGCTTAGTTTTCATAGGAGGAATAAGTTAGGAAGCTCTGCTTCTCTGTGGTGGAGTCTATAAAAACCTACATAGAAAATGAGTAGGAATCAGACAGTCACCACAAGTTTATACATATTCAAGGGAACTTGTAACAAGTTAATGAAAAAGAAATCCAATGCCTTATAAATATACAGCAATCACGTGCAGTGCCGAAAGGTGATAGGCTGAAAGCAGTTGGAGGTGCAGCCATTTCATGTTCTTACATTAATTACAAATTATGGCAAAAACTGGTAGAGAGCTGATTCTTTGGCTAGATAAGGTTGTGCTCCTGTATGAGGAACGCACATCTATGGTGGTTTATAGCTCGTGAAGGATCTAGTAGCAGAAACCCAAGTATATGCTTGACTCCACTGAGCTACTTAAGATACCTACAGAATTCTCCCTGTAAGTCTCAAACCTGTCAAGCTAAACTAAGCTCCTCTAGTAGACCAAGTTTTTTATACCCCAGTGTATGCTTACAAATTCACAAAGATAATGCAAAAAATTATGATGCCTTTTTTTAGAAAGTGTTGTCCTAAGAAAAAATGCTGCTCTTGAATCCATGCTGAGATATAAGCAATGCTGTCAGGTATCAAAGATAAAACCACCTTCGTATATTTTGTAGTCATTCACACAATCTTTTTGAGCAAGATGTGAAAGAGGGATTTGACTGGGTCTGATCCAGGACTTTGTGGCTGCAAATGTAGAAGAGCTATTGAGAAGCTGAGTCTTGGGGCTGTTACAAGTTATTACAGAGGTGTCATGGTTGACATTGGACAAATGTGGTGTAATGGGACAGACTCCTTCTTTCTGATGTGTATGACCTCCTTGATAGTGAACGTGTGAGGACAGGACTCTGCCTCTGTGAAAAGGTTACATACCAAAAGGCAGAGGATGCGCTACTGTAAACACTGTGGATTTGCAGAAAGTATAAATCGGGTCTAAACCTGGCCCAGGGGCTGCAGCAGCCTTCTCTCCTTATTCCAAATTTCAGACAAGATTTGGGTCTACTGAGAAATTGTGAAACTGATGGTCTGATTGGATTTGAAATCCCTCCCCCAGCACTATCCCTGCTTAAAATTCCTAGCTATCAAACAGCTACTTCCTCACAGATTATTGGCTTTTCATGTTGCTCAAGTGCAGCCTTTTCATCAGATCGCATATGTTCTGATCACTTTCTGGCAATTTTTCTTATTGTAAATAGAGCCCATTCAGCCACAGTTTATATAACCACTATGCAGATAATACCCTCCTAATGACCACTTTCCCCGGAGAAACACAATTATATCTCTTTCCACATTTCTGCCAATTGCATTTGAGTTTGCCACAGAGCCAAACATGGCCCCGCTATTGTACTAGTGCAGATGGGTGGGAGCCACAAAAGCCTGAATTGGAAAATTCCCAATCTCTGGGCAAGAGCTTTGGTCTACTTCTTTCTGCTGTAGGGGTTCCTACTAAATGAGTTGGATAGAAGAACTTTTCTGTACTTTCAGACTTTTTCAGACAAGCTTGAAGGGATATGATTTCAAAGGGTTTGTGGAAAATTAGAAGGTTTGTGTTTAGATAGAATTTCAAACAGGAAAGGTACCCAAAATCTTGCCTGATGGAGTGTTGTCTGCAAATAATTGCATGGGCTCACTTTTGCCATAGGTATGCATTATTCATTTTTAAGATGATTGGGGTCCATTTAAGATGCTACAGATGCATGTAACCTGGGGATCCAGGGCAGATGAGAGCTGGAGGACAAGCAAGAGGTTACCTCAAGGAGTAGCCAATCACTTGGCCACCAGCTGGAGGGCAGTAGCAAGTTGTGTAGACAGACATACTGGCAGCAGGTTACATTGGTTGGTTGCATTGCCAAAATTCTGCTAAATTCTGTGGTATTTGAAAGTGCTGGGTTGTCACAACACACCTCTTGACACCAGGGCAGCTGGAGTGAGGAGTGGTATTGAGTGTGGCGCAGCTAGCAGCTACCTTCTACAAGTATTGACCCCCAAAGCAAATGTGTGTGCTGAGTAAAGTCTACCTCCCTTTCTCAAGGTCCCTCTGTGAATAATTGGGGTGACTGTGTGCGTCTGACCCCTTGTCCTGAACCTGGCAGGGAAAGGTGCAAGAATGTCCTTGTTGCTGCTTTCCTGCAGGCTTCCCAGAGCCCCACAACATGGGGATTTCACAGGGAAAGGGGAACAAGGCCACAGATGCTGAATGAGCTGCGTCTCAGCTCCATCCAAGCCAGGAGGTTGATATTACATCTCCCCACCTCCCCATCCTGTGCCACATGGGGCTAGTGTAGGGAAGATGACCTGGCAAGATGACCTCTTGTGGGTAGATGTCCTGGTTTGAGGTAAAACAGAACTAATTTTCTGTTCAGTAATTTTTCCTTTTTAGCTGGGCCTCTTCTAACTAACTAAACTCTGAAATTAACGGCATATTGTTCAGAAACTGCTCGCTCTCATAGTGATAAGACCTGATAATACCAAGGAATGGTATGCAGAGAGGCCCTTGCTTATACTTATTGCTATAACAACCAAGGTCAGGTAAATTTGTTATTTGCCCCGTTGGAGGGTCGGAAGCGGAAAGCGTAGAGGGGTCACACCTGTAGGGAGGAGCGGACAGGACAGGTGACCCAAAACTGACCAACAGGGTATTCCATCCCATCTGCATCATGCTCAGTATAAAAGCTGAGGGATCAAAGGGTCATCTCTCTTCCTTCAATGGCCGACATCTGAGGAGGACCCTGTCTGTTCGTCTGCCTTTGATCCCGATCTGAGCAATCCTGACTCCAGATCCGGAATCCAGCTCCTGTCCATCACCGAGTCCAGCCTGGGACTTTTCCCTTGTGCCTGCCGGTGACGTGATCATCACCCTGGGAGCTTGATACGTTTTTGTATATACTGTATATATATTTTTTTCTTTTCTTTTTTTTTTAATTATTTATTATTTCATTATTTATTAATATTTTCATTAAAGTAGTTTAGTTTTTTTCTAAACTCATAAATCTCTTTTATCTCTTCCTCTCCTCTCTTTTCCTTAGGGGGGGGGAGGGGCCATCTGTTGCTCTGATTGGTTAATCTGGTCAAAACCACGACAGTAGATGACAAACTGAACAGTTTGGGAAACGAGAGACACATTTTCAAAGGCTTTCACCCAGCTCTTCAGGTGCCTGCATATTTAGGCATCCACCAGAAGGCTCAGTACAGGGGCCATATTTTCATAAATATTTATTTTTCTAAAAAATGTTGCTCCTTTTAGTACTTTTGAAGTATAGAGTCTGAAATTGTTAGTTAGGCAGAATTACTAGGCTGCAGATGTGGCCGCTTCAAAAGCGAGGTGAAATACTTCCAGGACTGCTGCTGCTGCAATCCAAGTGATCTCAGGTCACCCAAAAGACAGTGTTAATTAGCCAAATATCAAAGCAGGTGCAGCTATTTAATTCTGTAACTTTTAGACTCAGCTAGAAAGATTGAAGGAGGAGGGCCAGAAAGGTCTGAGTTAGGATGGTGCCTTCCCACAGACGGTGATGGGTGTGACAATACAGGTTTAATGTTATTCTTGCACAGATAAATGGCATTTGGCTGGTTTTGGGATAGCATGGTGGCCTCGTACCGGCTTACAAAAGGTGATATAGATATATTCTAAGAATAGCCATAGGAATACGCACATGTACACATGTAGATGCATGCAATTATGTACATTCAGAAAGTGAAGTATCTCTCAGAGAATACTGATGTGTTTAGAATTTATTTTCATTTAAGGGAAGCAAGAAAAATTATGCATTTTTTTTTTCCTGTCACAAATAACGAAGTATCACAGCTTAGAAATATCCTAGTAAGGTAACCTGCTTGGCAAAATGCAAAGGCATACTCTCAGATCAAGCAGAACAGAAAGAAAGATGAGGAAAACCCAAAATGTCTTTCAGTTGCCTTCATGTGAATCAGACAGACAGAAAGTTTATTATCCGTCTGTCCTTTTCTGGTGGTTATAACATCATTTGTTGCCCTTTGTGGGGAAAACTCCAGACCCCTTGCAGACAATGCATGTTGTCTGTGCTAGGAGAGCAGAGCTTGCTCGTTTTAGCTGGAAGCACATTGACAAGGTGAAGCTCCTTGACTCGGACTGGACGCGTGGCCCAGGGCTCCCTGTTTTGCCAGGGGACCATGTGTACAACATGGACTGACAGTTTGGCTGGACGTAATACATGCAGAGGTTTTCCCATTAGGCAATGAGAGAAAGAAAGGGAATCAGTTCTAGATGTCTTCAGTAGCCTTTATTTATCATGGGAGAGCGCCCTTCCATTGCCCTTCCTCATGTTTCTTTCCCAGCAGTTCATTATCTATAATAATCTCGAGGACTGAGCCTAATGGGTAGGTTGTGGGCCAGAAACGTATTGTGCTACGTGCCGTGCATGGACCCCGAAGAAGACCATTACTGCTCACAACACATGGGCAATTTGGAAATTACACAACTAGATAAATGTACCCCAAAACTGTACAAAATGAATCACCCATTGACTGCATTAGACTACAGCATGAAGTTTGCAAACTGTTAGCAGTGAATTTTAACGGGAAATATTTATAAATTCTTTTATATTTTTAATATTCTCTGGAGATTTGGCTGATACTGCAATTCTTAAAATTGCACAGAAACATGATATATGGCATATTCACTGGTCTAGAATATATCAGCGTGTCTTTCCGAGTCGCTGCCAGCATACTGGGGATGTTTTCAAGGTAAGTCTGTAGGGGAAAATCACTGCTGGCTCAGTGGTGTAAGTGTCAATGCCAAGTCCTGTGACATTGGATCACAGATTTCACTGCTTCCAAATGTCCTGAGTCTGCTTTGTTACATTGCCAGTGATGCCCCTGTGAAGAGAAATCAAGCCTGAGGCTCCTTCTTGGGCCAGATGGCCTCTCAAACCTGGAGGCCAAGCTCCAGTCTTGCTGACACTAGGCAGGATCCACTGGAGTATCGTGTCACCCTTCATCTTGCTTGAGTCACTCTGGGCTGATGTGGGAAGGTGACAAAGAGCCCTGGGTTTGGCTAAATGATCAGTGCGGCCTTTGTAGCTTGCTGCAAAGCTTTAAATCCCTCTGTGGGTCTTGCAGTGAATAAAACCCTGGCAGGAATTAGCCCCAAATGAGTAATAGCGGCTGGCTCAGACAAAGGAGACAGCAGCACTCAGACTCTCAGAGAAAACAGTAGCAGGTTTTCGGTCCAGAAAAAAAGGGAAAGTGAACCACAAGGCTCAAAGTAACAGTCTGGCAGAGAAAATATATCTCGAACAGTAAGTTATTTAAACAGGCATGCTGAATTTGCTGCTCTCTTGTGTCGGCGCCATCTATCGATTGCTTTATTTATTTGTAAGGCAGAGATGTACAGAATAGCGGCGAAGCTGTAGAAGCTGCAAAGGTTGCTCACGGCAGTGGGTCCCGCCAGTTGGATCAGACTTCAGCTGGGGAACACTCAAATAATATGAGCAGGATCTGACCTCATGTTAGCTGACCGCAGCATTTTATTGTGCGGTGCACATTATGCTGGGCAGAGCTCACCCCTGTTTAGCAGATTCCTTAATGCATGCCTTGGAAAAGGCACACAGCATCATTCACAGGATCTGTCCCAAGTTTTGTTTATAAAAAGACGTAATGAGAAATTCTGAGACCTAATATTGGTGGACAGACTCCCACTAGTCAGGGCTGTCTGTACCCAGGTGATTTGAGCATAGCCACAGGTCAGCGCAGGGACCCTCCAGGGTCAGGCAGAAGATGCTATGGAGCATTTTCTGATCATCTCAAGAGGTGTCAGAACCTCTTCTATACACACAAGTCTCCATGGCAGAAGATGTGTGTTTAGACCTCCCTTCGAGGCATCCCCAAGCCAGCTGTAAATTACCAACTTCAGGTGTTGCTACGAGTTAACACTGCAGCCCTGGAACTGCCTGAATGAGGTTTAACCTTGATTTACCCTTTATTTTATAAAGTTTACCCCTTATTCAGAGTACAATACCCTGAGTACAATATCTCCAATCAATCCTGTTTAAGATAGGCACCTCTTCCCAGCCCAGCTCTGCTGTAAGAGAAATGGGTGATGATGAAGCCTTGTGTTTGTTCAACCCTGTTTGGAATTTACAGCGCTTCGTAAATGATTTATTGCAATCGTAAATAATTGATGCCTCTGGAAATGGATTCCTGTCAACAATACATTCAGACTCAGGCCTTCATTTCAGCCTTATGGTGGCAATATGCATTTAATGGCAAAATTGGTCTGGTTGCTTTAGGTTCTTGTTTATGTCTTGCAATGTAGTGCTTATATGCCTGGTGGTGGTTCTCACTTCCATAAAAAGAAAACTGTGTGGAGGGTGCAGGCTCTTCAGGAGCAGGAGCTATGGTACAAGTCCTACCTGTGAAGGTGCGATGCCCTGCTTTGTGGAGAAGTGACGTGAGGAATTGTGGTGTGGGCTTTCTCTTATGCTATCAATCTGAAAAGTGGAGTCTTCCCAGGAACACAACATAATCAGAAGATCTTGACTGGTGGGGGTAGACATAACCAGATGAAAACATTAAGGCAGATCACAGGATCATAGAATGGTTTGGGTTGGAAGGGACCTTAAAGATCATCGAGTTCCAACCCCCCCTGCCATGGGCAGGGACACCTTCTGCTAGACCAGGTTGCTCAAAGCCCCATCCAGCTTGGCCTTAAACACTTCCAGGGATGGGGCATCCACAACTTCTCTGGGCAACTTGTTCCAGTGCCTCATCACCCTCACAGTCAAGAATTTCTTCCTAATATCTTGCCTAAATCTCCCCCCTTTCAGTTTAAAACCATTACCCCTCATCCTATTGCTACACTCCCTGATAAAGAGTCCCCCCATCTCTTCTGTAGGGCCCACTTTAGGTGCTGAAAGGCTGCTAGAAGTCTTCCTGGAGCCTTTTCTTCTCCAGACTGAACAATCCCAACTCTCTCAGCCTGACTTCATAGGAGAGGTGCTCCAACCCTCTGATCATCTTCATGGGCCTCCTCTGGACCCGCTCCAACAGGCCAATGACCTTCTTGTGCTTAGGGCTCCAAAGCTGGATGCAGTACTCCAGGTGGGGTCTCATGAGAGCAGAGTAGAGGGGCAGTCACCTCCCTCAACCTGCTGGCCATGCTTCTTTTGATGCAGCCCAGGATGTGGTTGGCTTCCAGGGCTGCAAGCACACATTGCTGGGTCAGTATTGTGCTTCTTGTCCACCAACACCCCCAAGTCCTTCTCCTCAGGGCTGCTCCCAATCCACTCTCTGCCCAGCCTGTATTTGTGCTTGGGATTGCTGTGACCCAGATGCAGGACCTTGCACTTGGCCTGGTTGAACTTTGTGAGGTTCACACAGGCACAGCTCTCAAGCCTGTCCAGGTCCCTCTGGATGGTATCCCTTCCCTCCAGTGTGTGACTGCGCCACACAGCTTGGTGTCATTGGCAAACTTGCTGAGGATGCACTCAATCCCACTGTCCACAACGCCAACAAAGATGTTAAACAGCATCAGTCCCAGTACCAACCACTGAGGAACACCACTCATCACTGGTCTCCATTTGGACATCAAGCTGTTGACTGCAACTCTTTGACTGAGACCATCTAGCCAACTCCTAATCCACCAAGTAGTCCACCCATCAAATCTATGTCTCTCTAGAGACAAGGGTGTCATGTGGGACAGTTTTGGATTCTTTGCACAAGTCCAGGTAGTTGAGACATCAGCTGCTCTTCCCTTATCCACCAATTCTGTAATGCTATTGTAGAAGGCCACCAAATTTGTCAGGCATGATTTACCCTTAGAGAAGCCATGTTGGCTGTCACCAGTCACGTCCTTATTTTCCATATGCCTTAGCATCCTTTCCAGGAGGATCTGTCCATGATCTTGCTGTGCAGAGGTGAGACTGACCGATCTGTAGTTCCCCGGGTCTTCCTTTTTTCCCTTGTTTAAAAATGGGAGTTGTGTTTCCCCTTTTCCAGTCAGCACAACTTCACGAGTCTGCCATGACTTCTCAAATATGATGGGTAGTTGCTTAGCAACTTCATCCACCAGTTCCCTTGGGACTAGTGGATGTATCTCTTTAGGTCCTATGGATTTGTATACCTTCAGGTGTCTGAGATGGTCTTCAACCTGCTCTTCTCCTACAGTGGGCAGTTCTTCATTCTTCCAGTCCATGCCTTTGCCTTCTACCACTTGTGTGGTGTGGCTAGAACCCTTGCCGGTGAAGAACGAGGCAAAAAAGTCATTGAGCACCTCAGCCGTCTCCATATCCCAGGCAACCAGCCAGGTCTCCTGTTTTTCCTTCTGGAGAGGTCTCGTATTTTCCCTAGTCTTTCTTTTATCACTGACATACATGTAGAAGCTTTTCTTGTTGCCCTTGACGTCCTTGGCCAGATTTAACTGGGCTTTAGCTTTCCTAACTTGATCCCTGGCTGCTTGGACAATTTCTCTGTATTCCTCCCAGGCTACCTGTCCTTCTTTCCGTCCTCTGTAGGCTTCCCTTTTCTGTTTGAGTTTGTGCAAAAGCTCCTTGTTCGTCCATGCAGGTCTCCTAGTGTTTTTGCCTGACTTCCTCTTTGTTGGGATGCATCACTCCTGAGCTTGGATTAGGTGATCCTTGAATATTAGCCAGCTTTCTTTGACCCCTCTTCCCTCCGGGGCTTTATCCCATGGAACTCTGCCAAGCAGATACCTGAAGAGACCAAAGTCTGCTCTCCTGAATTCCATGATAGTGAGCCTGCTATGTGCTCTCCTCACTGCTCTAAGGATCTTGAACTCCCCCATTTCATGGTCACTGCAGCCAAGGCTACCCTTGAGCTTCACATTCCCCACCAGCCCCTCCTTGTTGGTGAGAACAAGGTCCAGCATAGATCTTGGCCTCTCACTCTTCACTTCCCCTCAGCTTGAGATGGAGACTCCTTTGCTTGTCTTCTCTCATCAAGACTTCTCCTAGAGACCATATAGTTTCTTACTGGGATTCCATTCTGGTCATATCTTGTGGTAAAGAGGAGAAACATCTTCTAGCATGCAGACCAGTTTTAGGTTTTTCATTAGATTTTTCCCTTTCTTTCTCACCAACGTGCTATGAAAGCTTCTGGATGAGAGTCCTTGTCTTGCAGTACCTGGGCTGTTGCCCTGTTGTTAGATTTGGTTCCCATCTGCTTCCACCAGTGCCAACAACTCTTCTACTGATGGGCACTAAGTGCTTTCTGCCTACATGAAACCAGGACACTTTGGAATTTTGGAGAAACTGGCTGTTCCACTGTAGCTGCAGTCACAGTTGCTCCCACCAGGGAAAACATCTGGGGATAATATCAACATGGAAAATATAGGGAAGTTGCACTCGTTCAGTAGCAGGCATTTGTCTGTGAACTCACCACCATCATGTGAACTGACTGCAAAGGAGGAAATCAAGGAAGGAAGGGTCTCTCACCAGGACATAGATACAGATTCTGCTGAGTAAGTTCTCCATATCTGCATTCACAAGTCCATCTACCCTCTTCCTTGGAGTTTTGATATCTACAGCTTCAGCCACATTGACCTGTGGTCTCAGCTGTGACAGTAACACAGTTCTGTGAAGTGAAGCACGTTGCTTATGTATTTTTGAAGTAAGGATAAAAAACTTGTATGGATTTGTTAATAAATGCAATAGAAAAATAATTCAACTTGTCCTTTAGAGTCAGTAATCCCAAATAGCCAGAGGTTAGGCATTTCACCTAGTGCCTGATTACTGTTTTCAATCATCTCATTAAGTGCCTGCTTTCACAGTGACTGCAACACGTTATCTCTAAGGGGATTAGCACACCGAATACAGAGTAATTGAGACCTTGCGATCATTCTGTCACAAGTATCAACAGAAGGGAGAAAAAAACCTGTTATTTTTTTAAACTAGATACTTCAGGGGAAGGAATTGCCTTCCAAAAATAGAAGCCAGCGCTTTCAGAAGTCACTTGTGATTTTAAGGTGTCACTGTTGTTTGATACATGATTTTGGTACATCTTGAGGGCTGCAGGTTTTAGAGAAGTGATGTCTGTCTTCACTGTGCTATTTACTGAGTCGTGTACAGGGACCGAAGTGCAGAGGGAATATGCTTCGATTTCTTATTAGAAAGGCTGAGTTGAGAAGGGATGAAGTCTTTTGTAGGTGTGACCCTCTAATGTGCCTGTGGGTGAGCTGGCCTGACCCCCTAAGATAGCCTTATGTCATGCCTAGTTGCCTGAAACAAGGTGGGGCAGACTTGATGCTCCAGGTGGCTTTTTTGCTTTTCTCTTGTATACTCCTAAAGTGAGATGGGTTTTTTGAGTTCTTTTTGCTTGTGACTCGGAACAAAGCCACGTTTGAACCCTCAGCATGAATAGACTGGCTGAGATTTGTCTGCTAGGGACTCTTCTCCAAACGCTTAGCTCTCCTTTTCCTTCAGGGAATTTCCTGACTGATCAAGATCCAGTTTTCATTACTTTCTGTCATGTGTTGTGCTGATGGCTTTTGCCTTTCTTGCAAGGCAGTCTTTGCTTGCAGTAGGAAGATTGGGACATGGTGATGTGCTTCTCAAGTCTTGGGATGAGTTCGTGTGACTGGCAGATGGAAATAGCCAATGTTTTAGGGGCTAATATAGATGACATGGCTGCAGGGCCCATTGGAAACCCTTCAAAAGACCAGAGGAATCAAAGGGAATTAAAAATGTTACCTCAAACCTAGCTGCAAAACAAGGGGGTAAAACTGCTTCACTAATTCAAGCAGAAGGAAAGCAGGACGTTTTTGATTGCATTGCCACACATGCAGCCTGCTTCTGTCAGTTCACAGCCTTGCCTTTGTGTTTCACTGTGTGCTGTGGTGGTTTTTTTGCTTCTGGAGGTAGGTACCTAATCGTGAGCCCATGGATCTCCCTGTGTGTTAGGTTCTTGCACGTGTATGCTTTACTCCCATCTGCAGTGAGAAAACAACCGTGCCTGCCCCAGCAGACGGCTGTGCAAGTAAGGAGTGAGCATTAGGCAAACCTGTGACTGAGGCTTCCCTGAGCAGTGCTGGTGGCTCAGCAACAGCAGCTCAGAGCCATCATGCTGATGATAGCTCGATGACAGTTTCACAGGCTGTCAGTGACCGATGTGCCTGAGTGAGCCAGCTGAAGGGTAATGGGATTTAATTGCTCTTTGGAGCAGAGAAGAGATGGGGGGGGGGTGTGGTGTTGAGGTGGTGGGGGGTGGGTTGGGGTGGGTTTTTTGGCACTGTAGCATGCATTTAAAAAACACTTTATGAGGTGAGGTTGGAAGGGAAGAGGGAGTGGAAATGGATATGTGCCTTTATGGAGTGGCACCAAGCTGCTTTAGAAAGCAGAGGGGATTCTTTGATGCATTTTAAATGGTTCTGTGGATAGGTGGTCAGCCAATGCAAACAGCCTTGGAAAGGCTGGAACAAGGCGGGTTTGCCCTGCTGAGACTCTGCCCCTCTTCTCTTTGCGTTCCCCATCCTTCCCACTCTCCCGGGCTCCTGGGGCTCAGGCTCTTGCCACAGGCACCACATGAAGGCTGCTGGGTCCGTGCTGCCTTTGGGCTCCCAACCAGTTTGAGATCTGGGGACTCCATGGGAGTGTATCACTCCCGTCCCCTAGACCGTCTGTTCAAGCCACAAAAATCGCCCAGTAATTTAATTTGACTCCATCTCACGTGGTTTGGCTCTGTCTCTGCAGGAAGGAAACATCGGGGACATTGGCAAGGCAGCGCAGAAGTGAATCCGACCCAGCTGGTAGCAGGGAACTCCTGTCTACACGGTGTCTGGCACCAGCACCAGTTCTCAGTCTCCCCCTTAACTCCCTCCTTCCTGAGGAAACAAAAAGAGGCATCTTGGCTCCTTTCTCCCCCAGCAAGTGTCCTGGCAACGGAGGAAGGTCAGTAATGGTTTTCCCTTCCCTTCTTCTTTCCTATTCCTTTTGTCTGGCACGAGGGCCCCTGGCAAATCCAATTTATTTTTTCATTTTTCATTCTTGGCGGTGCATTTGAAGTGCTAACTGGTGCCACAGGAAATGAGCTGTGGTAGAAGCCTGCGGGGACCCAGGGCTGTGCAGGCACTGATGGATTGTGCAAGTCAGGAGAGCAAAGGAGCTGCTCTCTTCATATTTAAAGGTACCACAAAACACACTGCCAGGGATGAACACACCCCCAGAGGTTTCTTGTTGGAGACATGTTTATCTATATTATGAATATTCATGGCTCCTTGTTTTGAAAAACTCTTGCAATTAAGGGAAATTGCAAGAGTTTTTCAAAACAAGGAGCAATGAAATTCACTAATCTGTGTTAAACATTGTCACATCTTCCAACACAGACTACATCTGCGGGTACCCGCTTGCTTCTAGTCATGTGTAGTGTGTTTTGTTTTTTGCTTTGTTTATTAATTTCTACCGAATTAACCTCTTTTTTTTCCAATAGCCAGGAGATAATGAGCTTGTATAGTAGTCTTTTATGTTGTCTGTTAAACGCTACTTTTGATGCAAGCTAAGCTAATGACACGGGTAATTAAACCTCATGCTTCAGGATGTAAGATGATTGGCAGCAGACTCAGGATGGCTTTATTCCCTCCCCACCTCCACTCTCCCTGGCCAAGGTGGCTATGCACAGATGTGTAGGGCCAGTGTGTGGGGAAAGGTCACCTTTCTCTGGAGCAGTGAGTCTTATGAGAAAGACTAGGGTTAACAGGGGCTAATACATAGCTGTGGTCTGAAACAGTGTGCCAGACTTCATAAATGAAGGTCTATCTGAGCAGACCCTGAAACCTCAGTCTGAGTCCCGGTAAGGGGATGCTCGTGCCTGGAGCAGGTCCCACACACTTCACTGCCAAAGAGCATCTTGGACAAGCCCTTGAAATTAAAGGGTGACTCTTCCTGTGTGAGCATTAAAAGTCATTATGGAATCTCTATTAGCTAAAACAGTCTTCTTGGCCAAAATTAATGTTCCTTCCAGATAGCTCTTCATCTTGCTACACAGTTGGATGTGCTCTTTCCTTTCCTTATCCTGCACTTGCTGGGCTGCACAGACATATAGGCACTGACATGTACTAGAAGCAGCCATGTATAGATCAGGGATCAGTTTGTGCTGTATTGGACTTGTGTGGCAAGGTTTTGGTAGCAGGGGGGCTTCAGGGGTGGCTTCTGTGAGAAGCTGCTAGAAGCTTCCCTTTGTCCAATAGAGCCGATGCCAACCAGCTCCAAGATGGACCCACTGCTGGCCAAGGCAGAGCCAATCAGTGATGATGATAGCACCTCTGTGCTAACATATTTAAGAAGGACAAACAAAACCCAACTGCATGACAGCAACCAGGAGAGAGAGAACTATGTAGAAACCAAGGTCAATGAAGGAGAGGGAGGAGATGCTCCGGGGGCCAGAGCAGAGATTCCCGTGAAGACCATGGTGAGGCAGGCTGTCCCCCTGCAGCCCATGGAAGTTAACAGTGGAGCAGATATCCACCCACAGCCTGTGGAGGACCACACGCTGGAGCGGGTGGATGTGCCCAAAGGAGTCTATGACCCCATGGAGAGCCTATGCTGGAGCAGACTTCTGGCAGGACTTGTGAGCCTGCAGGGAACCCATTCTGGAGCAGTCTGTTCCTGAAGAACTGCACCCTGTGGAAAGGACCCATGTTAGAGAAGTTTGTGGACAACTGCCTCCCATGGGAGGGACCCCATGCTGGAGTAGGGAAAGAGTGTGAAGAGTTCTCCCGCTCAGGAGGAAGGAGCGTCAGAAACAATGTGTGATGAACTGATCATAATCCCCATTCCCTGTCCCCGTGCACCGCACTGTTGGAGGAGGTTAAGAAAATCAGGAATAAAGTTGAGCCTGGGACAAAGGGAGGGGTGGGAGAAGATATTTTAGGATTTAGTTTTTATTTCTCATTATCCTACTCTGATTGGATTGGTAAATTAATTTTCCCAAAGTCGGGTCTGTTTTGCTTGTGACGGCAATTGCTGAGTGATCTCCCTGTCCTTATCTTGCCCCATGAGCCTTTCATTATATCTTCTTTTCCCCTGTCCATTTGAGGAGGGGGAGGGATAGAGTGGCTGTGGTGGGGTCAACCCACCACAGGGGCTTTGCTACCAAGAGCAGAGAGATGACAGTGATGAGAACTTGTGGAAAAAATCTCACCGTGGAGCTTCTATTTTCTATCCGCTTTGGCTCTGAAATGAGAAAAAGGAGTTCACATTTTTAAAATATTGCTTAGTAAATCAGTAGAAATTAATCCCTATTCCACAGAAGATGGAACTTCAGCATAAGAAAACAGCAAGCAGATCATTAGCTGTTAGAGATGTGATAAGTTACTTGCTGGGGAAAGTGATAAATTTGTTTTCTTGCACATTTGCACACCTTCCTCTTACCTCCTGCCCTCCATCCCTGGATAGCTAAGACTGTTTAAGGGCAATTTCTGTTACCCAAGTATGTCACTGACCCATGTTGGCATGAGCTGACGAGCACTCTGCAGCATATAATGCAACAGATAATTTTGGCAGAGCTCAGAGTAACACCACTCTAGTTGTGGGGTATCTGTATCAAGCAGGTACTATCTATAGTATCATTTAATTGTTTGAAGCAAAGAGAAAAGCAATGAAAAAGGAAAAAACCAAAGGGAAAAGATAAACTGTAGATAAGTTTATATTTTCTATTCTGAACAATAGATCAGAGACCTGCAGTAACAACTACATCAGCATTTATTGCATCTCTGATCCAAAAGCTGTCTGATTAAATTCTAGCTAATTTCCAGGCTTGGTTTAGAACGAAGCAGCAATTTCTTCTGAACGTCTTTTATATGCCCATTTTTATTGCAAAGCTATGAAGTAATTTTTTTTTTTTTATGACTTGCCTTTAAATGTCCTCCAGCATTATGCCTTTGCTCATCCATTGACTACTAGCCTGGTCTGACACACTGCAGCTGAGCTCTGTAAATATTGAAAGTCTGTACCAGTTCGATGCTTCAGGAGTCGTGAGCTCTGTTTCAGAGCTGATGTAAACTGTCACACTCGCGTGACAGAAAGTGTACAGCTCTGGTCAGCGGGTCCTCTGCAGGACTGAACAAGGGGCTTTCCTTGGCAAAGCTGTTCAGGCTGTATCTGCAAAGGTATTGACTGGAGTGGGAATTTATATACCCTCAGGTGTAGTGTGCATTCCTTAGTTAATAACTGAGTCCTGCCCTAGCTGAAGCTGCTAGACACTGTCCCCATAGGAACTCAATAATATTTTCTAATCAAAAATAGCTGCAGTTTTACCTTGTCATTATTTCATTACAAGTACTCGCAGAAAGTATTTTTAGATCATATTCTGCTTTGTTTTCAATAGTTTGTTGTTAATTTGGGGTATTAACTCTTGTAATGTATTTTGTTAAATTATTTTGCTTTTCACAGTTATATGCCCCACATCTTTGAATTATTATTGTGATTTCAGTCAAAAATTCTTACTAAACCCTTTGGGTTTTTTATGAGTCTTGTGCATCAGTCCCCAGATTCAGGGGGGATCGGGGTGGGGGGGGCTTTCAGTGTTGCAGCATAAGTGCTAAAAACCCAAAGCCCCAGGGGTTTCCAGTTCGGAAGCCCAGCTCCATTTTTTTTTTTTTTTTTTTTTTTTTCTTTTAATGGGAAACCCCACCAGGAGGCCCAGTCTGAGCAGAGACAAAAGGGGGCACTTCCTTGGGAGCAGGAGTGCCAGCTCACTGGGAACGCTGACTTGTTCTGAGGAAAGGACAGTGATTTGGCTGCTTAACAGTGCCCTCAAGAGTGGGAAATCCAGGGACACACATTAGTGTCCATTGAAATGAACCAGCAGGTTATGGTCTTTCTGAGCCCCAAGCCTGCAAGCTGGTTGTTGACAGTGTTGTGTTAGCCATCTCCAAAGGGCTACCGTCTAAAAACAAGCAAAACAAGATATTCTCCTCCCCCAACTCCCACACATTCACCAAATACTTTCACAGGGGATTCTTCAACACTGGGAAAAAAATAGAATAAAGGGAATGAGCCCTTTCAAGGACTCTGTTAATGGCCCAGGGACTGAGCTATATCCCAGGAGATGGAGCTGTCTGTCTTATACAAGAGCTACAAAGCCTGCTGGAAAAGCACATGTACCCAAGAATACTTTCATTATGACTCTATCAAGCTCTGTGTTGATATGCTGAAAGATAAGGACAAAGTCAGGCTAGTCATGATTTCTCTCCCTTTCTCCCCTTCCTCCTACATTGTCAACACTGAAACCTGGAGTTCCTGGTCTCCACCACCCCAGTGAACTTTTTTAAGGCAGGGAATGTGGCAGAGCAAGTCATCCTGTGTCCTGGAGAAAAATAAACTTTCCCCCCTCAGGGGGAACTGCTGAGGCTCTGAAGTAAATTAACATGCTTTCACTGATACCATATTATTTCAGTGAAGAAGATTTTGATAATATTGAGATTTTAATAATGGGGTGGACACCACCATTGATGACATATCACTAAGGACATGTAACATAATTAACCCTATGTATCTCTCATGCAATCTGCTGAGCTGTAAATGCAATCAAGCATTTTTAATTCCCCCCTCATTGCTTTGCCGGAGTTCATGTAGCCTGTTTGGATCGGGTGCTCTGTGGTGCTGGGGGTTGGTAGTATATTAGCACAAGCCTACACCTTGTGGTTACAAACCCTGGGAGAGATGTGTGATAGTTTTCTTCAGCTATATGTGAAAGAGCTAAGTTATATGTTAGAGCACTGGATGTCATGAAGATGGAGTCACTTTGTGTGTGATGAAGGAGGTTGTGGGAGCCCTGGGCACCCAGCTCTCAGAAAGCAAGGGCAGGATTTCTGAAGTGCTGAGTGAGAACGTGCATAATGTTTTGTACTAATGTCTGTTTAAAGAGCCGTGTTTGTGCTCCTGGCACCCTCTACATGCAGGCCTCCATAGAAACTCCTGGAGAAAATTTGATGTCTGTGGATTGGGAGTTGGAGAATAAAATCAACACAGAATGCAGAAGCTGGAAAACAATAACTTTGCATAACCTGATGTTAATTTTGTATGTGGTATTCTTCTTGTGAAGCTTAATGTCAAGTTGATGATCTAGAAGTGGCACTATCTCAAGTTTAGCTTAGACAGAAGACCTGCATTCGCTGAAGTCAAGCATAAGCATCCCTGACCCTCACCAATAACAAGCAGGCACTCACTTTTTAATCTAGTTATCAACCATCTCTGATAGATCAGTGGGTTCTTCTGAAAGACCTAATGCAGCCATGTGGACAGGTATCTCAGACAGAGAGTATATACCTAGAAAACACTTCTTCTTCTCATTGTGCTGCTGGTTAATAATCAGCAAATGGAGAAGCAACTTGAAAACATTTAGGCTGTTATCAGTGGTGGCTTTTTTATGTCTACTAGAAAAAACAACTTGATTATAAGGACAGTAAAATGACAAACGGTAGAGGACAGGGCATTCCCTCTTTTGTATCACGGTACTTTGGTCCCAGTGCTGTGGGAATCTCCAGGAAGGTAAGGCCAACTGTTGAGACTTGCTACTTTTCTCTGTGTGTCTTGTGAACGTTTTTAAGTGGAATTACTGGTGTGACATTTCCGATGGAAGTCTTTGGCTGTGTATCACTAAGGTTAGGATGAGATGGGAGCTCCAGTTTTGGGGATACAATTTTACTTCCAGCTGAAGTTCAGAAAGCAGAGCGTGATCTCTGAAGCAGTTACTTCTATAGATAATGACCAGGTCTCACCCAACTGAAACCTCCCTGTGCCTTAGCAACCGCCTTTCCCTCCCAGGAAATGATGGATTAAGTAATCTGTGTAGTGGTGCTGCTGGCTGTAACATTGTAAATCGTGTGCATGTGCTTCCAGAAATACGAGATCCCACATTGGTTTTTAAAGAACTGCCACAACAGTAATGCTGATAAAATCTCCCTCTCGCAGGGGGTACGCAGTGAGCCAAAGTCTGCTCTCAGACAGGCCCATGCATCAATGGGTGATGAGCACACGCCTCTGACAGCAGACGCTTCCCTTTAAGGGCTGCTGAGCTGAGTGAAATATCTCTTCCCGAGATGTTTTGCAGTAGGTTGGCATGTTACTGTACGTGAACTATTGCTGAGGCAATTGCAGGCAAACAAGAGCCATTTAGAAATAAAATGAGAATGAAACAAATCATAGAAACAAAGCCTTTCTGCTTCAAAAGGATGCTTCTCTCCTGCGGCCCTGGGCATCGCCGTGGGTCAGGTCAGTATCTGGTGCGGTTGTCCATCTTTTTGGGTTGACTTCAAGCAGGTGATGCCACTTTGTACCAGTCAAGACCCAAGGTCAGATATTCACATCAGCAGAGAAACAGAAGTAGCAATGCAAGAGCAGCAATCTCATTTTTATCATCCCCAGCAGTGACTTACTGGGACCTCGGCAACGTCTGCCTGCCAAGGAATAGGCTGTGGCTCTGAATCTGTTCTTTGTGCCGACTGCTGGCAGTAAAAGTGATGTTTGCTACCTCACGCTTGTTGTCATCCAAATAATCGTGGGGCCACGCTCTCAAGTCATAACAGTGCAGTGATAAGGGCTTCAGTGACTTTCAAAGGCTTGTTAGTATTGGTTTTTTTTGTTTTGTTTCAGTGTTCTGGTTGGAGCAAAGCCTAGCAAGCTGTTGTATGGGTATAACTGGGGGGGACAGGGAGGGATGTGCCATGTCATCCCTGGGCTTGATGCCAGGAAGAGAACAAAATACTGCCTCGAGCCCAAAAGGAAAGCACGAAGCTTGTCTTGCCCTGTAAGCCTGTCTCTTCCGAAGGGCAGCTGCATGTGCTCTGCCATGCAACAGCCCATTCATCTCATGGAAGTACTCTCTCTTTGAAATAAGCTCCTCTTCCTAAGTCCCCCATTTGGGTTGCCTATTCATGGCTGCGTCCTGTTTTGTCTCCTGCATGCTAAACATTGCCTAGTTCCTACCTGCTCAGAGATCAGTCTAGCTGGGGCCAAACTCGTGTTTCAGAGGGAAGTGAAAGGCATCAGGAATCTGAAAGTGCCCATACAAGGTGGGATGTGATTTCACTCCTCTTGGTTTGATGGGACCATATCTGAGAGCTGCTCATCTCAAGCTAAGCCAATCTCCATTTTGGAGCCTGGCAGGACCCCCAGCACTGGCTCCAATTTTGCTAGAGATGGTGTTTTGGGCTGGCAGCTGTAACACTGCAAAGCTGTCTGACAGCAAGTGGAAAAGTCCCCTCCTAGCATTTGTTTCTGAAGAAAGGCTATAGAGCTCTTCAGAAACGAAAAATAAAGCAGTAGCAAAGATAATTGGGGTGGCTGTGAGCTAGATTGGAACCAAAGTTGTTTGTAGCTGAGTTGCAGTTTAGGGAAGGCAGTAGGACTTGGACTAACAGGAGAAGGGAGGTAACACCATACTCTGGGGACTGTGCAGCATTGTTGCTTTTTACTCAGGGTTTGAGGTTTGACCTCACCTCATGCCTCTGGGAGCAGCTCTACTGGGAAGCAACAGCTCCCAGTGTGAGCTTGAGCAAAGTCTCCTATAGGTTGGCTGTCAGCCAGAGGGGCTTGCCCACCCCTACTACCCAAGTGTGGCCAGTGTCCTCCTGCCACGTCAGTCCCCCAAGGAAAAGCCAAGCAGCCTGTTAAATGGTGATTTTGCAATACAGCCCAGAGGGGGATTGGAGGAATCCAACAAACTCACTGTTTGCATTAGCGATGCAAGGTGGAGCGTGGCAGCAACTGCACTGTCCAGCTCTCGCTGCTTCCCGAGAGCCGGAGCAGGCAGCAGCCTGTGCCTGGCTTTGCTCCAAAATCACTGCCTCCTCCGTCAGACCAGTAGAGAAGCTGCCTTAGCACTGCTAGAGGGAGAAGTGACAAAACTGCAATCTAAATGTGGCTCTTTCAAGATCTCTGAATGACAGAAAACACCTGACACGCTGTGTTGGGGAAGGCTGGTTCTTTCTTTCTGCACATTGACAGGGGCATTAAAATGTATTTATAACAGCTGGGGATGGCTTGCCCTGAGGAGTGAACTTAATTCTTAGTCTGCCAGGCACTCCTTTGTGAGTGACAGTGATTTGTCCCCTGTGTGTTCGTTCTCCTTCTTGCCCTCTTGCATTCCCCTTGCATTTTATAGAGCTTGATTTGACAGTCTAATTTCATATAACTAATAACATTATGTAGTGAAATGAGCTCAAATGTCCGTTTATCTCTCCAGTGCTGAACTACTTGGTAAACACTACATTTCCCACCTCTCCTGTTGAGCCTCTGCCATGATTCAGTTTTGTGATCTCTCTTTAAAACAAATATTTTGATGAAAGAAGTGCTCTGACTTCTATCTTCCATGTGACTAAGCCAGGGAAGTGCTTTATACAGCTGAAAGAGGTGTTTTGGTGACAAGCTGCAACAAGTAACTAAACAAAAAGCTAACCTGAAATTGGTTATTTTAATTTTTCAGGTAGAAATCTTGACAGCACATCTCAACCCTCCTCCTCATCTTGACATTGAAACAAAATGAATGCAAAAATCCCAGCTCTGCCAAAATCAGGGAGAGTGCCAGTGCTGACTTTGACAGGCATCAGGCTTTGACCCTGCAGCTTCTGGTCTTTCCTATTCACCCTTGATCTGGAGCCACCGAGATCTAGGTTGTTTTGCCGAGCCAAGAAGGCCCTTTCAGGTAGAGGACTTGGATGCACGTGTTACAGCCCCCTCTCGGTGGGGGTGATGGTGGGGAGAATGCAGAACGGTGGGGAAAGGCAGAGCTTCAGGTCAGTGCAGGACGCCTGAGACAACTTACAGCTCTGGCTGCCTAATTAGAGGGATTTTCTTAATAAGATTCATGAGGAGTTTTGTAGCTGAGGATATATATTGCACACCGGCTATGACTGCATACAGATTCCAGGCACTCAGAGAAATGACTAATGGGTTTTGTAACAGCTTCTTAAAAAGTTTTTGTTCTTGGCCACCAAAATACCTTGGGGCAATCAGTTCTACTGGGTAAGCCTCTGGGGAGAAATTTTGTTTTGGTAGCTCATCTTAATATAGCAGGCAGATATATGTCCTTGCTATTGTGTGGAAAAGGTACAAACAGGAGTATATGTGCCATCATCAACTTTTCTATCCTGCTCTTGATGTTCCAAACCTCTATCATCCCCTTATTGTCCTCTTTGGACATCCCATTTGCATCTTCTGTTCCTGCAAGGAAGAGTCAGATGCAGGTTGCTTTTGAGGAATCAAGCTCAGACCTGTTTTGAAGCTAATGTTTTAAAACTTATTTTTATTTTTTATGAATCTTTGCTTTTCCCATCACATTACACCCATGAATAATTTGTTTTGGTCAATTCTTCCATCAAATTCTTTTTAGCCAGGTACAAGAAAGCGCTCTGATTGAAAACTGCATCTTTTACAATGTAATCCTGCCCCCGGCCTCGTCTTTTCCCAGTTGTGGCTCAGCCTTGGCTTCTGACATTAGCATGGATTTTCCTGACAAAATGAATTCCCAATAAACGGAAGGAGAGGGGGGAGGCACAGCTCAAAGCTGGCAGCTTCACAGACCTAATCCATCCAACAGAGCAGTGCAAATGACTCTGCTTATTACCTGTTTTGCAGAATATCATAGCACATCCTCCAGAAATGGGAGAAACAGATGTTTTTCTACTCATTACCTGTACTTCCACTTCCCACGAGGAAGCAGAATGTGAAGGGAAGGGCTGGTAACAGTGCAGCATATCTTGCCCATCTGTCCTTTCTCAGCATATATAAATACATATGTGTGTCCATAGATAACTTGTATATATGAGGTGGGTTATCCCCATGATTGTATACAGCATGTGATAAAGCAAGTTAAAAGCATGGAGGCAGGTCCCCCAGGTAGTGGGGACCACCTCACCAGCAAAACTGTTTGCTGTCAGTCTTGGCCTTTGCTCGTTGTCCACGTGGGCTGAGAGTGGTGACCTCTCCTGCCTGCTGTTCCCAACCACCACTGCTCCATGGCTTGTTTATAGCCACAAACAGTGTGAAATGAATTTGGGATATAGCCACAGTTGACAGCAGCAGTTTCTCCTGCTATAGGAACCTGGCCCACAAGATGTTGGATGTTTCCTGCCCATTGTGGAATCAGTAGGGATAGGAACAATAGCTACTTCAGGATCTGCAGATGTGTTGTCCACCCTCTGTAGTGCAGTAAAATGGCTTTAGCTGAGAATGAGGATCCCGCTTGCTAGGCATGTGCTAAACATACACTGAAGAACTGCTCCTGCACCTGGTGATTTACAACTAGCTCAGGGATAAAAGGGAGAAGAAATCACCTCAGTTTATGGTGAGGAAGCAGAATGCTAGAGAGAATAAATGAGTATGGACAAAATAAGGGGTCAATAATACATTTCAGCTCACACTTTGGAGCACTGAATCTAGCCCTAAGATCCTTCTGCTTGTGTTTTGCCTTGTTTCTTGCTATGCCATGAAAAAAAAGACCAACCAAGGAATGATGATTTCCCTTCAGGGTAAAGGAGGAGGGAGAACATCACATGGATAGCAAGTGTGTACTCCTTATTCTCTCAGTCCATATGGAGTGCAAGCTCAGTTGTAAAGAAAACGCCAGAAAAGTATTTAATATTTTATTTTTAATAATAGATATTGCCATGTGGAGTAATTAGAAAGATGGCAAGCACTAGACAGTGAAGGGGTTACTTTCTGATGTTTTCACTGACATCAGTTCTTTCGACCGGCTTCAAAATCACAGTTGATAAGGCCTAAATTAGCAGAATTGAGCTGCAAAACTGAGAAGAGCTGCAGATCTTTTTTTTTTTCCCTTCCTGGCATTCTCTATAAAGTTGGCTCAATGGGTTTTTTCCTCTCATATTCATTAATATATATTTTAAATGCTTAATTTAGAAACGACCACAGTCCTTGATCACCTTCCTTTTTACATTTTGATGTTGCACTTGGAGCAAAGGGACCCCTCTTGTACTTCTTCTCTCCCTCCTCCACTCTCAGAGCTTTGTCACCCTCCTTTGGGATCTCTTTTCAAAAGATCAAGACTAGAGAAAAGGCTCCAGATGCCATAAATATTGCAGGAACCAGTGTTCATCAGAGAACGGCCTCCTTTAAGATCAATATGTCTTCCTGAGGGGGCATTCAGTCCTTCAAAGTAAACAAGCTGGGAACTTTAATTCAAATGCTTTTATACTAAATACATATACATGAAGTAGCCTGTGTGGCTGTGATAAATAAGTGTTATATAAGTGAGGTTTAAAGCAAACCACACATGCAAAAAAAAGCAGACTCTGCAAATTCACTTGGCACAAGCCAGTTCCTACTGCTGATCTTCTGATGACCGAGATAATTTTGTTAAAGGGCTAAAAGGAAATTCTCTCCACCTTTGTGCATAGATTGATCTGGGCTATCAGAATCTTTTCCTGAGAGGAGGAATACCATTATGCTGATGTGTAAGTCGAGATACTTTGCAAAATGTGCTGAATCTACAGTTTGCAGTCTGTCATTGCCTGGGTGGTTGTTTCTCGCGGCGGAGAGATGGGATTACCTCCATGTCAAGGAGGGACGGTGGAAGCAATATGTCTTTATTTCTCTCTGTGTCAGACACTGAACAGTGCCTCAGACTGTTGTCAGATATTTTGAGCAGGTTTGTAACCTGCCAGTACTTCCCGAGATGGGCAAATTGCGGAGCTGTAACTGCCCTGCAGTTACAAAGCCTGGCAAAGATTTGGCTTGAACTGGAAGTGGGTAATACTGTTTGATTCTTTCATGATTCTGACACCAGATTCCCTCTTCCCAGTGCCACAGAGCACCAGGACAAATGAAGCTTGTTGGAGAGGGGGTCCACAGAAATTCAGGAAAATTGGGATGGTTCTGAACTGACTACTTGGGTTTGTTCATGTTCAGAATAGCCCCCGTCCCTCAGTGAAATCACAGTCTCCTCCAACCCTGGAGGAGGTAGGTATTCTAAGAACATTTGAGTCCCTAGGTTATTAACTCTCGATGATGGTTTCAAGAAAATCCTTCCCTCATAAAGTATAACAGGGAAGAGAACACAGCAAAAAATAATAATCACAGGAACACAGGAGAGGTCGATCATAGAAAAAATGTTAATTATGACGCATTTGAAAAATGTGTTAGAGTAACCAAGTGGAAGAAAGGGGGAGGAGAAAGAGTCTAAATGGGTATGGGAATTAGTAGAAAAATAGGCTTGTGGTCATCAATTCATATCTGGCATAGCTGGTAATGCAAAAAAAACACACCTATATTAGAAAATGGGCTGGATGGTGGTTAAAGCATGGGACAAAGTGGTTGTTTGTTGTTTCATTTTTTTAACACTACTTCATTTTTTGTGTTTGAACAGCTGGAGGGTTTCCTCTTAACCCATGAGCTCTCTAATTCAGCAGGGTAGAAAAAAAATCAAAGCCTTCAGCATGACTTGGCCAAACCTCCTGATTATGCCAGGCATCAGTGCAGAAAAAATGTATCTCTGGGCCTGTGCAGATGCAGACTCAGAGTATTGCAGACATGATACAGTACCAGCATCTTGATGCCAATGAAAGTACATATGTTTTTATAGCTTAAAAGAGTTTAAGCCATCTAAATAGTTGATCAATTAGCCTTTATGCACTACTTAATTCCTTTTCTGCCAGGTGCTCTGGAGTCTCCGATCTTGGGTGGTGGTGAGCAAGCAGATTTATATCACAGCATTGTGTGTTGAGCGACTCGAACATGAGGATGTTCCTTCCATGCCCTCAGGCAGGGGTGAGTCCACCTGTTTTTCTGAGCACAGTTTCCTTTTGTGTCACATAATCACACGTCCAGCAGCCTTGAGTGCTGTGACTAAGACTCATGAGGAGACCAGCAGTAGGACTCTGCAAGGGCAGGCTTTGCTGGGTTGTTAGTAGAAGAGAGGGTGAGAAGCAGGGCAGGCAGCTGAAAGGTTGAATCTGAGAGGCAGTCGTGCTATCCGCCATGCTCTTGGTGTTGAAGGGTGAAGTCTGCCTTTTTATTGCAGAAGCATAGAGTTGCAAATAATTTTGGCAAATGACATTGCCTGCTCACAGGTCCTAAGGCACCCCTAGATTTCCCCAGCTAGACACTGAAATAGACTTTCCATTCATCTTCCTCTTTACCTTTAAACTAATGGGTTGAGATCTCCAAGTAGCTTTCTTCTTTTTTTTTTCCAATTCGAGGCTGTAATCCTCTGAAAGGAAGACTAAGTGAATACGAAACTCCCAGCCAGGAGGGTGAGTTTTCATGTGGGCATTCTGGTCCTGACATGCAACAGATACAATTTAAAGGAATTTCATACAGGGGGGATGCAAATAGTAAATCCAGCAGGCCTGGTAAGGCTGCTGAGAGTTATTCCTTGTCCTTGGGCAGCTCCACAATATTTATATGCATTTTGTTCATGGCCTTCCTTCTCACAGATCCGTCTGCTGCCTACTCTAATGGGGATAATAAAGACTCCTGAGACATTTCCCAGTGTCTCTGATACAAAAGCCACAAACTCCTCTCCATCAACCTCATTCAACACTGTTGGAATTGGTCTGTTTGTTTGGGACTGTGCTCACTCTGTTCCTCTGAAAGTGTTTGACATTGAGGTTCCTCTGAAGAGTGTAAAAACAGCCACGTGTGCAGAATATATGGAGTATCAATTCTGACTAAAATCAGTTATCATCATATAAATTTTAATCAATATTTGCAGCATTGTAAATAACTGGGAGGTGATATTTGACTAGCTTTTGGACATACTGGATGGATGTATTTTCCATGTGTGTAGCTGGGAGGTCACTTTCTGAATTTATATTATTTCCCTGCAAATAAACTTTGACAGGAATCAGAATAAAGCAAAAGCATCCAAACAACCTGGAAGGGAGGTGCCTCCTGCACAACACATTGTACAGGATAAGCGTACCTGTCTCCCCTGAGCAGTGCATCATAATTTGTCCTTTCATTTATTCTAGCTCTTGTGCTCAAGTCATTGCTTCACTTTAATGAAAGCTCTTGATAGCTGCAATTCTCCCTCTTCTTCCCAAATCAAATTGTGATCCAAAGCCTCCTGCAGGCAATGCAAAGACTCTTGTTGACTTTGAGGTTTTTGAATCAGACCTCAGTGAGTTTTCTAGACAGAGAGAAATGCAGTTACAGCTTCTCTATCCTACTCTTCCCCTATTCTTTCTCTTGGCATTCATGGTTATGAGTCCACAGGCTCTTTTCCAATGTGAATTTTTCTTTTTAAAGGAGGGATTCCCTGTGCTCCATACCATATGGACCACATGTCCGTATGATCAGTACTGAAATAGAAAGCCAAGTCTCTTGAGCAATGGGCTAATATTAATATAAGCCACCTGTCTGGAAGCTGTGAAGAGTGGGCTTGTGCCTAAGTGATTTAATTTGCTGCTAAAAATCTGTTCCTCAGGCTTAGCAGAGCAGTGGGGTACTGGTATCAGTCCAGCAGAGAGCACATCAGGCTGCTGAAGCTGCACAAAATGAGTCTTTGAGGTACTTGAAAGCTTGGTGAGAACAGGGCAAATACCTGCATGGATTGGCTCTGTGCATAGCTTTGTCTTTTACAGGTTAGGATTTTCAATCTATAGGGAGCTGGACTCACCCAGCCCTTCAAGGCCATGCAAGGCAGGCTGACGCTCAGCAAATAAAAATGCAGCAAAGAGTTTCCTGCAACTTCTCATTCTGTTGTAGTTCTGGTTTATTTAATTTGACTTCTGCTATGTCTAAGGTGGGGAAGACACGACACAAGCAGGCAGGCAGTGATATAAAAGATTAGCTTCAGAAAGAGATGTGGGTGTATGAACAAGCAGAAGCGGACACTAAAAAAGGTCAGCTATTTAAATGGCCTGATTTAAGTAAGGCACAAGTCAGGCTGTACTGCCCCCAGAGGAGATTCCTCATGTGAGTTTATGAACTCTGGGAAAGGGGCCAAGTTAGCCCTAATTATATTTTGTTTAATCAGCTATTTAAATAGCGAACTGCTTTTTTGGCTCTCTTCCCCGTCGAGATCACATCTTTATACTCTTGACCTTTTTATTTTATGCAAGAGACTCTCTTATTGGTTTGGACCATACTTCTGAACCCAGGTAAGTCAGCTGCACTTAGCTTGCTCTTACATCACCTCTCTTCTTGGAGGAGAGAAAACCCAAGGTTATTTATTTCTCATGTTCTCAGTGTTAAAGAAATATAGAATTTCACTTTTTTCCATTTTCACTATGCAAACTCAAGAAGGCCCTATGGAATAAAGGGAAGTATGTTTAAGGATGTAACATAAGTAGATTTCCAGGCAATATCAGAAACATCTTGCAGTTTTGCTTTGAACAATGTTTGGAGAAAAACACAGCTCACCTATCTTCAACATATATATTACTCCTCTCTTCTAAAGCTTCATTTAGCTGTAAAGAAATGACAGGAGGGCAGAGGAATTAACTGTCTGAGAGGTATATGCAGTGTGTTTCAGAGGGCCGTTCTCCACCATGAATACTGAATTACTGAGTTCCTTTGAAATTCAGCAAGGTCTGGAGGTATATTAGTTGAAGAATAGAAGACTAAAATGATGCCTTTCCCACCTCTCAGTTTGGGAAGGAGTGAGATCTGGGCCATATACAGCTTCCTTTCTAAAAAGCTAATATCATAGGTCTGGAACCTGCCTGCTGGTGGGTAGAGACCTGCGTATTATCTTCAGAAAATGGAGGCAGCCATATCACAGTTATTGTTGTAATTTCCTTCAGAGAATTTCTAAGCATTTCAGTTACTTCTCAAGAGCTTGAAAAACAATTTAATTACAATTGTGGATTTAACAAGAACAAGACACTATCGAACAGCAGCCAGGTGGATTTTAATGAGGAACATGTTGGCCCTCCAGTTTATCTTGTAGGTAGACTCTTGCTTCCCAAGCGGACACGTAAGTTTTAGCAGCAGTCTGTAAGCTCTTTTGCCCTTGGTTGGGAGCAACTCCTCTGGCTTTCCGTCTTTAAAAGGAGCCTCCTCACATTTAGTTCCTGAATTGGCCCTCTCTGAGAGAGATCTCTGCCCTCTCACCTCCATTATGGTGTGTTTGTGGTTACAGAAATTTTGAAAGTAGGGTTGTCAAAAAAAGTACCATTGATGCTGTGGAAACCTGTCTGACCAATCCCTGCTCCCTCTCTCCCTGCTGCCTCTCTGCGCAGCACTGTGTTCAGGGAGGTCAGGTTCATCTCTGTGAAGGCCACGGTTCAGATTGTCGTGCCCCAGTTATGAGCTCCTCTCTGGACTCAGCAAGTCATGTGTGTTATTAATCATCCCCTCTGCAGCGGTGGCAGGATGCTGAGGGGGTGGTTTTGTCTTTGCTCTGGCAGCAGGGCGGGATTCTGCTTGCTCAGTAGTGGGAGGCCACGGGTCGCTTGTGCACCAAGGTGATCTATGTCCGGAGAAATACCCAGGCTTTCAAAGAGGTTAGAACATTACCATTTTACTGTTGGGACACTGATGTGCTTCTGGTGTACATTCTGCTTTCTCAGATTAAGGACCTAGGGTTGGGCATGCTAAACAGCCAGTAGAGATATTTTGAAGCAGAGGGTCTGTATATACCTGATGCTTGGCCATAAGGGCCTAATTCCCCTCAGGTTCCCCCACTGCGCAAAAGCGGCCTCCATTTCTAGGCAAGCAGCTGCCGCTGCCTTTCTCCCTACCGTCATCTCCTTTCTCCTTACTGCTCCTCTTGTGCTGATGTGCATCCTGGGGTGGCGTCTCTGGGACAGTTAGTGTTGTTTCTGCAGTGTGGTAAATGCGGTTTTTCTGAGGGGGAGGCCTGTCATTCTTTGGCACCAAGTGCATCTGTCCCCTCATCCATACACAGCAGCTTATTTGCACTCTGGTCCTGAGGGAATAGACAGACTGAATTTTAAGCAGCAAATCGGCACCAAGCTTTCCTTGGCACATCTTGGCTTTAGGAGGAAAATCTGAAAACAAAGGCAACTTGCATTGAAGGGGTCCCTGGGCAGGGAAGGGAAGTATCAGTAAAAATCATCCCCTTTTGAAAACAACAGAGTTCCCCCTCTGCCGCATATTCCCCTTCAACGCCTCTGTCTCCCAGAGGGAAACCGCTCCACGAATCCGAGATTGCGAGAGCCTAAATGAGTCAGACCTCCCTCTCCCTCTTCAGCAAGGTAGGGCAGGCTCCAGGATTAGTTATGCATCTGATTGTGCCTCTAATAAACTAAATGTAATTAAAAAATAGAGCAGGGCCATTGCATTTTAACAGCTTGGAGCTTTCCCTGTGGAAGGATCAGCAAACAGTGAAAGAATATGAAAATTCAGCTCCCCAGCACCTGCTGGGCAGCCTCTGTCAAGATTAACAGCATCTCACCAGGTTATTAGAGTGAACATGAATACTTTGGAGGCTCTGTGGGTAGTTATGGTATCACGTTTTATTATCTTCCACTGAAATGAAATTACTTATTGTAATTGCTTGTCAGTCACAGGCCAACAAATCTGACAAAGGAAAGCTTTTGTGCTGTGAACGGGGAGCAGGAGACAGAAGGGATAAGATGGACTGAGCAAAATTCTGCTCCAATTTTTTTGGGGGGGGAAAAGGGGAGGTTGAGAAAATATAACCGGAGAGGGAGGGAGAGGAAGGGCTTCTGCCTTGCATAGGGAGCTGAGACAATTCTGGCCAAATGACCTAAATTGAGCAAGCGTTCTTTAAGAGCTGTGAAAGGAGTGAGTGAGCTAAACCAGGGTGGTGCCTTAGGCTGGGTGGTAGTGACTGCTTTGTGGGTAGTGTATCAGCCACAGCAGCTCAGCAGTTTCTTGATAACATCAAATATTATATCTCTCAGAGTCACTGCTGAAGCTTGATGCCTGGGGACTACCAGTCAGCAGGAGGTGAAAGCTTTGCACATTGCAGAGATCCACGTCAGACAAGAAAATGATCGATTCAGTTTGCTTGCTGTTGGATGGCCCAGTCTTTTCTGTAAGACTTGGACTTAAAGGAGGGAGAATGGTGTCTGGGAACAAAGGTGCTGGCAGCGAAAGGGAGAGCAAGGGAGCACTGCAGATATTTGGAAGCAAAGATTGCTGTACCAGCAGATAGACGTGCTCTTTGAAAAAAAAGAGCTCAGGGAGCCAAGATTGCACGAGCCCAGTAATCACACATAATCTGTTATGGCGCAAGGGAGAGATGTGATCATTTTGGCTGCAGGCAGTCAGCAGTTCCAGCCCCACCAGGAGAGTGGAGCTCGCTGCAGCTGTTGCCTTCTCCATCTGAAGAACATCTCTCAGGTCTGCACCAGCAGAAGGCAAAGGGCTCAATGTGTAATTAAGATGGAAGTGTGCCACTGGTGAGGCAAGTGGCTCCAGCGTTTGCCATTTGCCATGAAATTACATAAATCTGCCAAGTAACCGTGTCACTCAGCTGTTTGAAAGCATTATAGTGAACCCTAATGGGATATTACAAAAAAAAAAAAAGAGAGAGAAAAAAAAAGACAGGCTCAATCTCAAAATCTCCAAGTAAAAGGATGCCCTTGAAAGGACTCTGTGTCTTGTGTGCAGCCATAGCCAGCATCAGGCAGCAGGAATGGGTAAGACCTCAGGAACAAGGCAATCATTCCCTACTTCCTCAGTCTTCGTGCTGTTTTCTGGCATTTGCAGCTCCAACTTCCAACTCAGAAGTATTATATTTCCTTTTGCATCCATGATATTGATATTCTGTCACTTTTGGAATTTCTGTATATTGTAGAATCTGTAGTTTTCTGCAATATTTGAAGGACATATCTCCCTTCATGTATTCTGAACTTGTTACTTCCTGACTTCATCTGATGCCTCCTCATTGCTGCTTCAGAACAGACTGTAAGCAGTTGCTCCTTATGCTATGGCTCATGCTACTCAAAATGCCAACTCAGTGACCCATTAAGTCAAACTATTTATAAGAAAAGCATGGGAAATAGCAGCTTCTAACTTCGCCATGGGCATAGAAGAAAACCGTAGCATTGAACATCACAGATCATGTTGGATGTCCAACATCATGCAGATTGCCAGCCCAGATGGCTTGTCTGTGCCACAGCTGAAAGGTACAATCCTTCATTTACACAACAGTAAATGTACTAGACACTGTTCCAGAAGCAAGTATGTTCAGCTCTTTAATTATTGTTTTGTCTACTGTATCTAATTTCCTAGTGCATGAATCCCTGTCTTGAGATAGTTTTTTGTTATGTAATTGCTGTTAATGATTAGAGCTCAGCATTAATTAAACAGATCGGTTTTCATTCTCAGACATTTTAGTTAAGATGCCTTCAGGCTATTAGACTGGGAGGGGGTTCTATTTTTTTAAGCACGTCTTCATTAGAGCTTATGTCTCTTTTATCTGCAGATGAAGATTCTCTGCTTTCTTTGTACTGCAACGTCAACCAGAGTAGTATTGGTTTTTCCTCCTCTCAGCAGAAACTAAGATCCAGTACTTTATTAGAGATATAAAGGAAGCCTAGTGATACAATTACAGCTCATACCTTTTGTTATTTTGGTTCCTGTCCTACTGGCTGCTTTTTAAATCATGAATGATAGTATGATATTTACATACCAATTTTACAACTTAATCTTAAAACTAGCTGGATGCCATGCACTGATGTTTTCAGCTGAGCTCTAGAGTTTAACAATATGACATCCTCCTTTAAAGTTTATTCTGTGATGAAGCATCTAAACACGGACTGCTTATGATAACAATTGCAAATTTTGTTAACAGTAAAGGCAGGAGGAGTCATTGCAATTGTTTGGACATCATGTATAACACAAAATGAAAAATGTCATTTTATAACTCCTATTTTGCTCCTGTCTTATGTGTGAGCTACAACAGACCCTTGGGAATGTCATCCAATCTTCACTTACAGCAGAGTTGAATCCATCACATTCCTGTGTTCCTGTAGTTAATTGTCTTCGTCACTGGAATTCTGAATCTTGTTTTGAATCCGAGTCTGTACCTTTTCAGTTTTTGGTCCTTGAATCTTGTAATTTCTCTGTCTGATATATGTAAAGTGCCTTATCATAATGAAAATCTTCACTTCCGTAAAGATAATTATAGGTGCTCAAGGGTTATGTCCAATTTGAATTTCAAAATGGAAGTGATTAAAACTCCTGCAATCATTAGTGAGGAGGTTTGAACTGTTCTAGACTTTCATGATTTTAGAAGGTGGGATGCTTCTGTAACAAGTTAATCAATATCCTTCTCTAAGAGGTAGGAGTTGGTTCTGTAGGTTTCTGATCAGAAGATCTGACCAAATGGGTAGGGCCAGGTAGATTTCACAGAATCACAGAATATTTTTGGTTGGATGGGACCTTTGAGGTCATCGAGTCCAACCAACAAAAAAACAAACAAAAACAAACAAACAAACAAAAAAACCCCCAAAATCCCAGAACACCAAACACCAAAACCAAACCAAAACAAATACCCACACACCACCCCACCCACAAACAGACACAAACCAACAATCTCGGGCACTAGAGCATGCCCTGAAGTGCCACATCTACACGTTTCTTAAATACCTCCAGGGATGGGGACTTCACCACCTCCCTGGGCAGGCTGTTCCAGTGCCTGACCACCCTCTCAGTAAAGTAATTCTTCCTGATATCTAATCTAAACCTCCCCTGCCCCAAGTTCAGACCATTTCCTCTGGTCCTGTCATTATTCACTTGGGAGAAGAGGCCAACACCCACCTCTCTACAACCGCCTTTCAGGGAGTTGTAGAGGGTAATGAGGTCTCCCCTCAGCCTCCTCTTCTCCAAACTGAACATGCCCAGTTCCCTCAGCCTCTCCTCATATGACTTGTTCTCTAGACCCCTCACCAGCTTGGTGGCTCTCCTCTGGACACACTCCAGCGCTTCATTGTCGTTCCTGTAGTGAGGGGCCCAGAACTGGACACAGTACTCGAGGTGAGGCCTCACCAGTGCCGAGTACAGAGGCACCATCACTTCCCTACTCCTGCTGGCCACGCTATTCCCGATACAGGCCAGGATGCCGTTGGCCTTCTTGGCCACCTGGGCACACTGCTGGCTCATGTTAAGCTGGCTGTCCACCAATACCCCCAGGTCCTTTTCTGCTGGGCAGCTTTCCAGCCACTCTTCCCCAAGCCTGTAGCGTTGCCTGGGGTTGTTGTGACCGAAATGCAGGACCTGGCACTTGGCCTTATTAAACCTCATCTCACTGGCCTTGGCCCATTGATCCAACGTGTCCAGATCCCTCTGTAGAGCCTGCTGACCCTCAAGCAGACCAACACTCCCACCTAGTTTGGTGTCATCTGCAACCTTACTGAGGGTACACTCAATCCCCTTATCCAGATCATCAATAAAGATATTAAACAAGACTGGCCCCAAAACTGAGCCCTGAGGGACACCACTGGTGACCGGCCGCCAACTGGATTTCACCCCATTAATCACAACTCTCTGGGCCCGGCCATCCAGCCAGTTTTTTATCCAGTGAAGAGTACACTTGTCTATGCCATGATTCGCCAGCTTCTCCAGGAGAATGCTGTGGGGGACAGTGTCAAAGGCCTTACCAAAGTCCAGGTAGACAACGTCCACAGCCTTCCCCGCATCGAGAAGGCGGGTCACATGGTCATAGAAAGAGATCAAGTTGGTTAAGCAGGACCTCCCTTTCATAAAGCCATGCTGGCTGGCCCTGATCCCTCGGCTGCCCTGCACTTGCCATGAGAGCTCACTCAAGATGATCCTCTCCATGATCTTTCTCGGTACCAAGGTCAGACTGACAGGCCTATAGTTTCCTGGATCCTCCTTCCGGCCCTTCTTGTAGATGGGCGTCACATTGGCCACCCTCCAGTTGTCTGGTACTTCTCCTGTTGACCAGGATTGTTGATAGATAATGGAGAGAGGCTTGGTGAGCTCTCCCACCAGCTCCCTGAGTACTCTTGGGTGAATCCCATCCAGCCCCATGGACTTATGCGTGTCCAGGTGCATAAGCAAATCATTAACTACTCCTCCTGGATTACGGGGGGGTTGTTCTGCTCTCCATCCTTATCTTCCAGCCCAGGAGGCTGTACACCCCGGGGGTAGCTGGTTCGACTATTGAAGACAGAGGCAAAGAAGGCATTAAGTATCTCAGCCTTCTCCTCGTCCTTGGTTGCAATGTTTCCCCCCGCATCCAGTAAGGGATGGAGATTCTCCCTGACTCTCTTTTTGTCGTGCACCTTATGCTAGTTAGTGAAAAACACGTGCCATATTTTTCCAGGAAGGTAGGCTTTTTTTTATTGCTGCTTATTATCTTAATTTTCTATTGGTCCTTGGGCTATAGATGATAAGTTTTGATGAGTCATGTTGCACAGGGTAAAGTAAATAGCAATGTGGACATCTTGTGAGCTACAGGTATTATCCTTTATAAGATGATCTGATAACCTCCATGGTATTAACCTGTCAGCTGCACTCAGTCATGGCCCAAATTCTCTTTGAAGAAATTAGTAAGAGCTTGGGTGGGACTGAGAGTATAGAAAAGGGCCCAGGTTTTCTGCACTTTGCAGCAACAGTTATCCTAAGAGTTCCCCAAAGTGGCCTAGGTCTTGGGGCTCAGAAGCTAACAGGAAAGAAGAAAATACAAAAGCAGCAACAAAATATAACCTTGCCTTGGTTTTCTCAATATCAAGTGACAGAGGCCACCAACAAGAAACAAATAATAGAGCTGGCTAAATACTCCTGGATTCCACTGTCCAGCCATTTGCAAAAATGATGGATTCTCCTCAGCATGACACAGTTGGAAGTGCTTCATCTTCTCTTGGATGCCTGTAAATCCTTTGGCAAATTATTGCAGTTCCTTATTGATCAATTAGTCATGCTACCTAACACAAATTACAAATTACAGTTTACCTCTTTTTAGTTTCAGTTCATTGCTCCCTGCTATGACACATACGGCTTGGCCACATAGTGGGATTCTTCTCCTAAACTCTCATGGTTACTTATAGCTTTGTCTCAGTTTTAACCTTCTCTTCACCATCTCCTCATGCATCCAGTCCTCAGCGCTTTGAGAAGAGTGTGTCGGAGTCATTAGTTAAATATTACGTTTGGTTTTGTTTACATGGAACAAATACCCAAATTACAAGGCTGGGTTACAATTTCACCTCTGTCATTAATGGCAGCCTTTTTATTCACACTTTCTTCCATTAGCAAACAAACACGTACTGTAGTAAATTGGACAAAGAGTGAAGCTGAGGTTTTGATCCTTGCTTTGCCCAAACGCTGTAACCAGGGCAGCCTTCACCATCACAGTGTAGCCCTAGGGGCCTTTTTCAAGGCTCAGTTAAGTCAACTGGGACCATTGATTTAAAGTGATGAATTGGCTTTTCATTGCTCACGTGGGTAAGGTTATTCATCTACTTTGCAAAATAAAGTCCTCTGGATGGAAGTAATGGCCAGGAGACATAATCCCATCCTGATTCCCCAGCACATCTTTCCTTATTTGAAAAGATTTATGTGATTATTTTTTTATTATAATTTCTCTCAGAAATGAAATTGTAACCAAATACATTGCGATACAGGTTTCAAGGCTCATTTCCTCGGTGGATAAACCGAAATCTCTATTGCTCTAATTCTTTAACACTTTCAGAGTCAGTAAATTACAATTTGGTGACGGCAGGTTTTGCTCAGAAATTTTTTCCTCTGTAAGGTGTCTTCATAACAAGGGGGCTGCAATAATGTAATAATTGTGTGGTATTTTAAAATGACTGTTTAAATGTGCTTTACCTCATATTAAAGTGGGCTGATATAAACAGTGTTCTGTTTAAACACTGTTTAAAAGGACATATTTAAAGCCCCTAGAAGCACAGCTGGCTTGTTTTTTTTTTCTGTCTAATCAGATTAAGTGTAATATACAATGCCTTTCTGTAAAGGGAAGTAGAATGCACTTCTCATCAATTTAAGAGGAGCCTGTGGCAGTATTTAAAAAAATTAATTAAAAGTTGTTCTGTTTAGAGGAGCCAGCCTGAAGCATAGATCCTCATACACGCATTTACATTTCTAAAGCCTGCCTGCAAAAGAAGCATGTACTTCTCCAAAATGCTCCAATCCAGCTCCTTCACACCAACAGTTTATGGGGTTGGCAGAGCAGCCCGGAAGACTGGTAGGGGACTGGCCTTAATTGGAAACAATCCAGAGTTACTGGTTTGGTATTTATTAAAAGGCTCCACCCTATTTTCCATCTTGGATCAGGAAATTTCACCTGAGAAAACGTGAGCATTTGTAAATAAGCCTCTTTAAATGCCATCTTATCACATGGTGTTTCAGGTGTTTGCTGTATCACTGAAGGAAAAATACACAGCAGACTAGGAAGAAGTAGAGAGGAAAAGGCCAAACCACAGAACAAGGTGAGCTGTGCATATCTGAAAATCAAGTGGGACTTCGAAGATCTCAATTTTTTTTTCCTTGGTGCTTTTAGACATGGGCAAAGCATTTGCTCCCACGGCTTTGAGTAGTGCCTGTCTCCCTGAAGGTAATGAGAAACCGTTGGTATCCTGTCAAGAGTGCATGAAATGAGAGAAATCAAATAGGTGCTCTATCTAAATTCTGTAGGTCCATTGGGGGATCCTCCTTGAAGAGCAGTTTGAAAGGGAACAAAGTAAGAGCCAAAGAAGTCGAGCAGCCTTGAAATTGCTCCATAGTCCTCTTCCTGTTCCTGGGGCTGGGGACACTACATTTACACTGAGTGGTGTTCTCTCTAAAAGGAAACTAAATGGGGCATGAACAGCAATTCAAGTCTCTGGGGAAATATAAGGAAACTAAATCAGATTGAGCATGTAGGAGAGAATTGTCAAAACCATCCCAGGTGATAGAGTTATGGGAGAACAAGGAAGGACATAGACAAATGTGGGAAGGAGAAATAGATGCTGAGTGCTGTGAAGCCTCCTGTGTCGATGCAGTCAGGACCAAGGGCATCCTGACCTTCCCAGGAAGGAAGGAAGGAAGTTGGTCGAGAGACCGATGGACTGATGGCTACTTGTCCTCACTGAATTCATAAAACAAAACTGAAAAAGACCTAGCTAGTAAAGAATGAGGCCTGAGTAATTCTGACTGTTTACTAAATGAAGCTCCTAGCCCAGGATTTGCATGTGCCAGGTAAAGAAGCGGATCAGCATGTTTTCTGGTTAATGAGGGAATGAGATGTTACATGATGTTACACTGTCTGTGATCATGGCCACTGTGAGAGTGAGCACTATCAGGTCAAGCAAACACAGCCAAAAAATTGCTCACCCCTCTGCAATCATTTCTGGTTTATAAAAAAGACTATTTTGTCATGCAGCCAAGAGTCTCGGTTAAGGACTTCTTATTCATTATCTGTCCACAGATCCAGAACGGAGATCATTGCATCATTTGTAACCATGACTGGGAGCAAATGGAATTGAACAACTGTATGAAATGAATTAATTTTCAGTGAAATGTGTCCCTTTTTACTGGAGTATCTCAAGATCTATACTATCTTGTAAGTACCACCTCTTTTGTGGCCTTTGTCACTGGTGCAAATTTTCCAACAAATGCACCTTTATCTAAATATTGTAAATCAGAAGCAATATTTTCTGGGTAATGTCACACAAACCCAATACAGAGAATAAGAAATCCAGAAAATAGATAACAAATAGTCTGTATTGGGGGAAGAGCATCCTAAGGTAATGCTAAGGTGTCCTAAAGAATACCATTAATGGTATCTTTGGAAGAGAGAAATGCAGGAAGAAAAAGCAGCTAGCCTCTCCTTGGGAAGCTACTTAGAGATGACATTTTGAAGAAAACAGCCTATAATTGAAAGAGACATGAGAGAATGAGCACCCTGTAGGTGTAAGCAAACAGGTGCAAAAATGAGAGTGGCAAATCTCTCCACCTTTCCTCAGCTTCCTCCATCTGCAAATAAGATAAATTGTTTAGAAGGGAATAATGGACGCGATGAATTAAAGCTGAAGTAACAAAGACTAGAAAAGCAACGCACAGGATGCAAAATAAATGAAAAATACACCTCACTCCTGTTGTGTGGTGATCAAAATCTGCCATCTAATTACACACTCTGAGATATGTGTAAGGGTTGGTACTGGAGATGGCTCTCCGAGTTTTTAGCCTTGTGTCTATGTTCAGAGATAGCTGCAAGCTGGCAATCGTTTCTTGCAACCAAGTCCATCTATGAGTGTATGTGGGGCAGATAATCTTTTCTTTTCCATCTGAAATTGAATAAAGGGTGTAAACTATTATGGGCCTGGGAAGGGATTCCCAGGGAAAAAAGCAACAATCAAACATCTTGAACAAACTACAAAAGTGACAGTCTATAGCTTTATGGCTCTCTTTCTGTTGCATGGCTCCACACTGTATATGAGCAAGTCCCCTCCAAATGGAGGTTCACCAGAAGAACTGATTTTTGTTCCCCACAGGAAAGTGAAAAAATTTTTGTTAAACAGTTATGTTTGCAAAAAGGGGAAAAAAAAAGAAAAACAGAAAAAAAACAAAGGAAGGCAGCGGGAGCTCTTCAGTTCCTGAGCAACGCTGGCTATGGTGTAAAAGCAGGTATCTATTCAAACTCAGGGCAAGAGAAGTTCAAAATCCGGGAAGGAAACGATTGTTTTTCTCTGCCCAGGGTGCAGCATGGAAAAGGTACAAGAAAGGCAGAGAATATATATGATCCCTGCAGGATAAAGGTCTTGTCTCAGTCAACATTTACTCTCTGAATGAAGGAGATGAAATCATCCCAAATGTACACAGTGCTCTGTCTCTTCTTTATACCCTTTCCCAGAGGTGCAGTCTGAGGTGTTTCAACCTGCAATGGTGGTATTAAATTACAGAGTACGAGGATTTTCCTGTGCTTCCTTCCCCAGAGGAGAACAGTAGGCCATTGAGTAGGTTGTTGCAGCATGGATAAGCTCCATAGTTTCCACACATAGTGCTGCTGAAAAGTGGCTTAGAAGAGTGTGAATCCCTTTGATTATGTTCCTTGTCCCCAGGTGGTTGATTGATTTATGAACATGCAAAATCACAAGTCCACCAATGCCAGCCCAACAAGCAGTTTGTTTGGTTAAATGTAGAAGAGGCTCAAAATTACCAGTCTTCATGTTTAGAGGGATGTTTTTTGTTAAATATTTATGTCAAATATGCTATCCTCCTCCAGAAAAAAACTCAGCTGTCAGTGTGATTGAAAATAGCAGGGGACTCTTGCCTTTAACTGTCAATTTGGTTAAGCAAATTTAGCAGTAAAGATTTTCTAATATTTCAGCTTTTCATTAAAAAATGGCAAGTTAAGGGTGACAAAATCCTGCAGAACTTCTTCCTTGCTTTGTTGATGCATTGCTTAGTTCTGAGAATTGCAGCAAAATAGTCATGTGGAGCCCTCCAGCCACAGGGCTCGTGTAACTGGTGTTCACCTGTTGTTTTTGTCTGGGAGAACTGCTGGACTGAAGGTCCTGAGAGCATGGTTAGAAAACAATAAGTTTTATATGTTTGCCAGGAATCTGTGAACCAAATATCCTTTCAGCTATGTATTGTCTAGGTATTTTAATGCTCTTTGATCGTAATTGGACATGCAGAGTACTTTGCTGCTTCTCTATTGCTGTAGCTGTCCTGAAGGCAGAGTTGAATCCAGCACTATTTTGTGGTGGTGTGTTGCCCATGTCCAAGAGGAGAGGGCAAAGGTTGTTTTCAGAGACGTTTCTGAGGTTCGTGTTGATTACATGTATTTCGAGGAGATATTTTCAGCCAGTTTCCCATCTGCTAATCCTAAATACCCGAGTAACAAGACGTCTGTAAAGCAGCGTGGGTTTTGTCCATCTTCTAGACCGTGACTCTAACTGTGCAAAGTCCACTGCCCTGGTGCTTAAGTAAAGAGTAGGTTGTATCATTGTACTACAGAGATAAAAGGGATTTCAGCAAAGGCCATGGTTTTTTTAAGAGCCTTGGAATTATGTGTTTAGTCCCTGTCAAATTTCAGTGAGATTTTGGATACTCACAGACACCTTCCAAAAAACCTCTGTCTGAATATTTCCTATGTTTGCTGCTCCCCCTGGTCCAAGCTACCCACAACTGCACCTGCCCGCATTTCACTGTGTTTATTCCAAGAGGTTTCCAGGCTTTATCCAGAGGGAATGTGCCCAGAACAGGCTGAAATATTTTGGAATATGCACTGAGACATTTGAATTAGGATGAACCAGACCAGGCCATAGAAATGACTTATAAAAGATGGCTGACTGCTGTCTATGCTGAGATCACTCAAACAGTGAATTTGGAAGTAATGGAGTAATAGGGAAATATATTCAGAATTAATGTATTCATATAAATATTGTACAGTAAATTATTTGCCAAATAGCATTCATTACTCTGCAGCAGAGGTCAAATAATGGAGAAAATGTATTTGTGAATAAATTATTCAACAATTAATGCAAAATGTAGCGGCTAAATTATTCACAGAGACTAATTCAACCAGTTCTAATTCATTTCTACTTTGAAAGTGTTTCTGGGTGCATCTACATGAGCATTTCAGCTGGGGTCACGAGAGCACTTTTGAAGTGAATCTCCCGGTTGCCGGCACTCACACGGTTTCAGCTCCCGTCCCTCTGCCTCCTCACGGCATGCGAGTGGGGTTTGGGGGAAGCTGAACCAGGAGAGCAGCTAACGTGCTCCCTTTGTGGCACGTGAGGGTCAGTCCTCCTCCACGCTGGAGCAAACACCCCGCAAAACACGAGGGATGGGGCTTCTGCATCCTCAGTACTGGTCTGTCTGTGTGGATCTGCTTCTGCGGTGCCATGCTGCTGCCTAACTGGGGTGTCATCTGTGGGGAGCCCACACATCCCAGCTGAGTCCCGTAGGAAAGCTGAGGTCCTGGTTCTCCTTGGTGGTGTGGGATAGGGGGAGGAGGATTGAAATGGGAAATGACAGCAACATGGGATGTGTGCAAGAACACTGCCCTGTTTCACCCACCCCAGCATGGAGAACCCCAGCTGATGGGAAACGTGTTTAATCTGGTCGGGAGCTGCTTTGTAGAGGGGTGCCAGAGAGTAAGCTTGCTGTGATGTCAGTGTGTGGCTCTCACAGCCAGCAGAGACCATTACTCTTATGCTCTGCAAGCTGCAGTTACTAAATTTCATCCACTAAGGCCTGTGTGGAGCCTGATAACTTGTGCTTAACTACATAAATCCATATAAGTGTTTATTTTTCACTTGAAGACACAAATAATCTACTGCTTTCCTGGACCATTTCTCCCAGTGTTGACTACTCCGGTATAAAAAAAAACTCAAAACCCTGCAAATTAGTCTTAAATTGAATTTTGTTTCGAGAACAATTTCACTGGAAGTTGTTACGCCCCTTCCCACCAGCCCAAAGTGGTTTTTTTAGGAACCAAAACTTCTGCTTAGGGATCTTAACATACTTTTTCAGTTATGTAAGTGGTTCGACCTCTGTCAGCTTCAACCTGTGAGATCATTTCTTGATAACCTCGAATCATGGATGTGCAGAAGAGACTCAAACTCCTGTTTGTTGGGTGAGTTCAAAAAGAAGGTAAGCAGCCCTCCATGAGGTATCTAATTACCAGTTTGACTAATAACATAGACCTGGAATAATGACACCACTTCCGCTCGTTAGCATTTACTTTTCTTTTTTCTAAGGCAGGGAGCGAGCAGCGCCATTTTGTGGTGGCATGGTAGTCAGTCCCTTTGCAGAAGGTCCCCCAGGTGGGGATGGTTTTGAGGGGCAGTTGGACCCGCTTTGCAGCGTGGCAGCTCTGACTGTGTGAGAACCCCAGATGCGTGTTCGCAGGACCAGGGAAAGGCTGGGGATTCCCCGTGGCTGCTGTAATGCCAGTCAAGTTAATGAAAGTGCAGGAGGGAGATAAGAATTACATATGTATTAAGGAGGTTAAGACATGTCAGCAAAGATGACTAAAAAAAATGACATTTTTCATAGTTAATTGCAGTTTAGAGTAACAAAGTACAATGTGCTTCTTGAGGTAAAATCTGAATGCAGAGAAACACAAAAGAGCAACGTAGTCATTCATATATTTCAAGACCCCATGTTTCCGCTGTATGAGCAAAGCAAGCTGCTTTGCCAGCGGTGCTCCCCAGCTCCTGAGAGAACACCACAGAGTGGACTTGTTCAGGGGACAGCCAGCTGGCGAGTGGGTTTCTCCCTGGGCAGAGGCACCTCATGGCCCCACAGCACACATGGGTCACTGGTGGTCTCCAGCTTGGGGGTGGCTTTTGCTTGAATTTCAGTGTACAGAGTCAGGATTTCTGGGTGCAGATGCAGGAACGTGAGCAGGAGCAGAAGGTGATGCAAGAGCAGGAGGGAATCCAAGAGCAGAAGCTGGTGCAAGTGCACAAGATGGGGCACGAGCACCAGGAGTTGGAGCAGGAGGCAATGTGGATGCAAGAGAAGTATGAGGGGGTGCAGGAGCAGGAGGTGATTTGGATGTAGGAGCAGCAGCTGGTGCAGGAGCAGGTGCAGGTGCAGGGCCTGTCCCACCTTGCTTAATTGCCTGATTGCCCAAGTGGGCTCAGGTGTGTACCTCTCCTCAGCCAGCCCTCAGCTCCTCAGAGCAGCCATTGCCCAGGCAGGAGGTGTAGGCTGCCTGGGGAGCACTGTCCCCTCAGTGGGCGCCTGAGGGGAGACCCGTGTGGGCCTGCAAGTTAAGGCCGTGAGGACCTCTCTCTTTGTCTCGCCTCTCCTGACCTGGCTTATCGTGTCCACAGAGGATTTGGGCTTGAAAAGGCGCAAACATGCAGGTCAGTCAGCTTTGAGATGGGTGGCCATCTCCTCACCACATGGCATGAGGCCGCGGAGATGGCTCCCCCCTTTCCTGGTGGAAAAGGGCATAAAGCAGCACTTGGTTCCAAAGGTGTGGGGGGCCATGGGGTGAGGTGGTGTTTGAGGCTTTTCTGAGGAGAGAAGGATAGGTAAAAACGCTCTTTTAAAGTTAAACAGGCACCCCAGCAACCTGTGCTTTGGCAGGACTACTCCATGGTTATTTTAGGGCTGCTCTGAAGAAGAGAGAAATGGCAGACTTCTGTCATGCGGTGTGTTAGAGGCCGGAGATCACGGAGGTCTGCGAGCAGGCTGCCCAGCAAGGGTACGAAAAACACCCTGTCAGAGGAGGGGACAGTTTCTCTGCTTCTAGGGGTTTCCTTCCTCAAACAGCGATGTGTGGTGTTGGGTGTTTGCTGTCAGCAAACTTTATTTTTCTTCTAAGCCTTATTCGAATCAGCCTGCTTGCAAGTGGAGGGGCAGTGTACTCCTCCCAAAAAATCAAGGTTTTAACCTCTCCATTCTGCAGAAGAGCCAGGTTTGCAAGTTCGGAAACGTTTGGAAACCGGAATCTCAGTGAATTTATGGCCTGTGACAAGGTGTTAGGGGCATTTCTTGATAGCTCCTTCTAGCACAGACAGGGCATGGTGAGGTAGATGAAAAATACTCAGACTCTCAGGACCTGAAACTGTGGTGTTTATTTGGATTTACTTTTGTGAGACGGGGTTTAACATAGTCTTCGATGGAGTGGAAATCTTACCTGAAGAGAATGAACATTTTTCTCTTATCATCTATTTTGAGAACATACTATTTTAAGATAGCTGTTGTTTTTAAATATTCATGGTGGTTTGGTTTGGTTTTTTTATTGTTGGGGTTTTTTTGGGTGGGTTTTTTTGTTGGGTTTTTTTGTTGTTTTTTTGATTTTTTTCACATTTTCTACCATATATCACAACCAGAAGTTTGGAACAGGTCACTTGTTCCATTGACACAATTTCTTATTCCCACTGAACCAGAATCCCCAAATTTGCAAGTATTCATTTGTGCCTTCATTATGTGCTGCTGAAGTGTAATGAATACATGGATGCCTCAGTAGCAGATCCAGATGCCTTGCAAAATAATCATGAAAATTAACCAGCCCAAGCATAAAATGTACTCTTGCCCTTACCATGATCATATTGATATTAATCAGGGGGAAAAGAAGCTATTAACTGACTTGGAAAGAGTATGAAAGGAATTATTCATTTCTAGTACATGAGATTCTGGAGTTTTCACTAGAAATCTGTGTTTTGCTGTCTCCAGAGAGTTGCAGTGGGTGCTGGCTCCCAGCCCCTGCCGGCCCGTGGCCGTGGGGGCCTGGGGGTGAAGTTTTTAGGCAGGCAGGGCTGTGCGCGGGGCCTCGGTGCTCAGTGGCACTGGGGCACTGGCACCAGCTCAGGACTTGCTGCTTTGCTCTATGTTTTTACAGGAGGTTTAGCAGAAACTTGTGCGTGAAGAAAGCATGTTAGGCTTTATAGCATTTCACGCTGCAGCTTTCCGTGGTCTCCCAGGACTAAATCTGCTTTTGTGTTGCTGGTAGCAGGAGTAACTGCTGGTGTCTTTGGTGTTACAGCAATGAAATATCAAAATTATTCACCTGTAAGAAAAGAGGTTGGGTTTGACAGTGCTCAGGCTCAAAAGCAGGTTACTGTGGCTTAATGAATTCTCCTGCGTTAGCTGAACAGTGTGTGCCTTTATTCAAAATGTGAGATAAAGCCACGTTAGAGAACGTCTCTGTCATTAAGGTTTAAACAGGTAACCGGGTGTTTGCCACGTTTTGAGTGTATGCCTGGCAGCTGCCTGCCCGCTGACCAACAAGAGGTGGCAGTGTTTCTGTGCGGTTGCAGTGTTTCTACTGATGGCTCTTCATTTACCGAAGTGTCTGACAGAAGGGCGTTCTGACTATACAGGAATATACTTTTTATAATCACCTCTAAGAATATTATGACAGACGATTAATAATCTGACAGCAAAGTAACTATTTTTAATGGCTTTAAATGAACGCTTTATTTCATCTCTGAACCAATCCTCACTGTAATCCCATTACTGCAATAAAAGTTTGGGTAGCTGAGTATGCGCTGGTCTTGCTCTGCCTTGGTGAGACCTGTGCTGGCAGGAGCAATGTGTCTGGCACCAACACAAAAGCCTCAGGGCAGAATTGACCTGCTAGGGCATGTAAATGTGGCAGCATCTTAGTTACAAAACATCTTAATTAGCTTCAAAGTAATATCTGTTTGGTTTTGAGTGGTGATTTTTATTTGGAGAGAGAATTTCTGAGGATGTACACCTGTTTTTTAAAGGGAGACACTGAGGTGTGCACAACATACTCCAGAGTGCTGATCTTCCTGTTACACAACATAAAACTTCATCCAGATTCTGCTGAACTTAGTTTAAATAGTCTGCAAGGTGAACTTGGAGCCTTCCCAGAAACTTTTGTGACCTTTAGATGAGATTTTGCATAGCTGACAACTGTTCTTTGGTATGTAAGCATCCTTGGTAAGGCTTATTCTGCTAGTGTGATCATAGGTACAGGCTTCCTTATTCCTGGTTTCCATCTATTGCAGTTTTCATTTGAGAATCTAAAACCTGCTGTTACTCAAGTCCAGGGGAAAATGGTGCCTTATCCTTAGACACAGCTATGGAAAAATAATAAACAGAGTCACTCCTTGGCTGTAAAGAAGGCTGTATAGCTTTCAGCTAAAACTATGGCACTTTAGCAATATGCTGAACTGTATAATAAACTGTTTCTTCCTGAACTGTGTGCCAACACACAATGTGTGCATTTGAAGGGGGGTTAATAGAATATTTTGAATTATCATTGGTAAGCGTTACATCGTACATGGCTTAAATCCAGAATGTGACAGATACTGCAGCTCGCTGTGATTCAGGTAAGGAACATGAATGATTCACGAGGTTGGTAGAAGTGGAGTAAGTAATTCTTTCATCTTGATCATTTTCTCCCTGAAGCCAAATATCTCGCATATGGTGACAGCTTTGTAAAATAGCAAGATGGCCAGTAAGGATAGGGGGAGCTTAGAAAAGACCTGCTAAAACACATTTGATTTGGATATATGAGATGGAGCCTGTCTCTCTGTCTTTTTTTTTTTTTTTTTTTTTCCCTTTTTCTTTCTCTCTGAGTACACAGGGAGTTGTTAGGAATGAAAGGTAGCTGGCCCAGAATGCTAATATCTCTGCTTTGATAAGTATGAGAGATGTTTTAATTAGGAAGAAGATGCAAAGACTTAGAAGAATGTAGTTACTCGTGTAATTTGAAAACCCTGGAAACAATCCTGAGGGGCAATAGCCTGAGGAACAAATGCAGTTTATTTCTTTGGGAAAATATAGCCAGATGTAGCTTACGTGTGGGTTTCTGATGTAGCTTTATTGGAAAATACCCGTGTGATTCAGTTTCAGTTGGCTGTTCTCTGGACAGAAGAGCCCTAAAATGCACTTAGTATATTTTCAACTGCTACTACCCTGGACCTCCTCACTTGCTTTAATAATGTAGATAAAGAGCATCTTTATCTGAGCCAAACCCATAATCTAGTAGACGTGGGATGTAATCCATGGAGGAATCCCTGCAGTAAGCTGGAGGAGAAGGAATCACTTGTTATGCTGCTGAACATCAGTGCAATTCATTGCCAGAAGCTGAATCTTGCCAAAGAGGCTTTGTAGTGCCAAACCTGGCCATAGAAGCCCACTGGGGACTGGCCAGTCACATAAAAAGGGAAGGATGGTCTCTTAGCCTGTCCTAGCATAAATGGTCAGAAGGTCCTTGTTCCTAGGATCATGATCACCTCAAAATTGCTGCCAGACTCATTACTCTTGAAAGGATGGTTTAGCATAACTGAGAACTGACTTCAGTATGTGTTTCTGCCTTCTTTTTTTCTCTGCTTCTGTCATTTTCTTTTTAAGAAAGACACCCATCCTTTTTTTCTTTTTTCTTTTTTTTTTTTTTTGTCTTTTTTGTCTGTCTGTCTTCTTCGGTCCCCTACTCTGAGGCCTAATTGCAGGTCATCAGCACAAGGCTTCCTCCAGCTCACCTTCCCTGCATCAGAAAGAGGAGTTTCATGAGCCAGTGCAAGGCATTGTTGCCTTCTTTCTTGCCTGCAGTGAACTCCTCAATACAATGATAAACTACTTGTATTAAACAACAGAAGAAGAATTTTGAGGCAATAAATAAATCATCTCCCTGCAGAGCAAACCGGTAGACGTGAACAGGGTAAGCTTTAAGCACTTCCAACCTCAGGAGCCACAGCATGCATAAGGATTTGGTCCAACCCTGCTGAAGTCAGTGAAAAGAATCCTGCAGGCTTCTAGGAGCTTTGGATTGGGATTTGTGATTTCTGGGGAAGCATGAACTGTCGGCATTCTTGTTAGCCCAGCTGCCTCCATCAAAAAAAACTAAGCAGATCTCACATGTTCTAGTTTCACTCTGATCCCCAAATGGCACTCTGATCCAGCAGTGGTACTAGGGCAAGCAGGAATCTGGACGTTAGCAAACATCAGTAACCTCACTTGTTTCTCTTCCATAACATTCAGTGGTAATATTTCTTTTTTTTTTTTTTTTGTTTAGAAAAGTAGATTTAAAATGAGTTATTCATGATAATCTGCTTTCTGCTGCTTGTTAAGTTTTACATTTTGACAATTACTTTCAGTGATAACACTTCAATCAATTTTAATGTTTACCGTAATTATGAGCTTTGTAAGCCTGTAATCCACAGTTTTGCATTTCTTCTGCAAAATGGTGGTCATGTGATTTATAAAGATGATCAGAAACTTGGGAAAGAAATAGCAGAGGCATTGGCCTTTAAGGTTACCTTATTCTATCTCCCTTATTGTCTCTGGTCACAGAACTTTGTGTATTGGGATGAAAGCCAACCTTACTAGAGAGAAAGCAATGTTTCTCAGCAAATCCACTTTCAAGAAAGCTCAAAAGCAATTACATTGGGTAAACAAGAAAGGATGTTGTAGATCTTGTCCCTTTTTCTAGCTGGGTACTAAATGCAAAGCTGATGGGATTATTTGATTTCACTCTTCCAAATCCTACTGTGTGTTATCCTTGCTGAATGACTTTTATGTAATCTTTAGTGTGCATAAATACATGTTAACAAAAAATGATGCAATGAAAGCAAAATGGCAAGCACCAAAAGCGAAGCATTATCATGCGAACATCATGATACTAGGCTTGTGATTTACATTTTTTTATTATTATTTTTTCCCTGTAAGCCCATTGGCTTGGGTACTGCAGGAATTCCTTATGTTCCTTTTCCAGAGTGCAGATTCGTAAAAAATCTAATGTGATATAGAAGCTGAACATATATTACTTTAAAGGAATGAAGAAAGCTTTGTGTGGTTGCGATCATGATTTTCACCTAATCACGCTGCATTTGTTCTCCTGGTTTCTATCAGATACTGAGCAAACTGGGGGATTCTCACTTTTAGAGCTCCACCTCTGTTTTCTTGTATGTGTTTGTCCTTGTGAGACTTGTAGTCAACGTGTACCATAAAGTTCCTCACCTCATAATGAAATGTATGCCCTGCTTTTTAGAGGGTGTGATGAAAACTTTCATCAGAGCTTGTCACTTGGTTTTCAAGGGGGGTTCTTGGCAATCAGCAGTAGAGAAGGAAATGTAAAGAGCTGTGTAGCAACCATGATGATTCTTCATTTCATTGCAGCTGCCATCTGGAGGGGCTGCCATCCCTCATTTCACATACCAGATGGTGCTGTGTCTTCTGTCCTGAAGTTTTGAGCCTCTTGAACACTCCTCAGAGCTGTTTCGGAAGGAAGTAAATTACATCCTTTGGAATCAAATGTACAAGAGGAAATCAACTAGATCGTTTCTCATTTCCGCATTTCAGGGAAAGCAAAGTACTCCAAGAATTTAAAAAATGGTTTAGAAACACTGATTCCATACTGGCTAAGTCAGGTGCATTAACCATTGCAGTAGCATGCCATTCTGCTGTCCCCAGCTTCTGCCTATGACCTGCACTGTAATACAGTGGGAATGCAGCCACTTCTTCAGTATTTGTTGTTCAGGTACCAGCCTTACCTCACCGTCTTCATCTGAGGCCCCAAAGGTGTACCTAGGCAATGAGAGCATCTACTTTCATGAGGGAATGGTGCCTTAGATTATGTCTTGCATTTCTGATTGTGAAATTTGCTTCTATGTTTGGGGAAAACATTGAGGTTTAAAGGCCTGCAAAATGCCCTCTCTTCCAGATTTGATTGCACATTCATTATTCATTACCTCATGGTATGCAGTTTGCTGTACAGAGTAGCAGTAGTGCTATCAGTAATATCTACTGTAATTAGCATTTGAAGATAGGAACTCTGGAATCAGGCCAGCCAAGTCCAATTTTGCATCTTGGAAATGATAAACAGGAAAATTGTGCATGCATGAAATAATGTCACCTCAGGCTTGGGCAATTTTCTAATTATGACATGATGGACCTTCTGCTGTAGGAATGGATGAGGGGTGCAGATCCATCTTCTACCTTCATGGTCAGGAAAAAAACATCATGAGTATCTGACTGCAGCAATGGCATCTCCATGCTTGTGCAGTGTTCTTACCATTCAGAACTGTGCTGCCCAATTGCATTTCAATTCAGCCCCGTCTGACCTTTCAACATCTTGCAATAGGAAATTCTATAAGGTGCCCACCTGCAACTTTCATTTGTTTGACACTGACATGCTTGTAATTTCATTGCTTGAACTCCTGTTCTCTTGTTCTAGAATCATAGAATTGTTTTGGTTGGAAAAGATTTTTCAGATCATCAAGTCCAACCTTTAAGCTAGCACTGCCAAGTCCACCATTAAACCATGTCCCCAAGCATGACATCTACATATCTTTTAAATACCTCTAGGGATGGTGATTCCACCACTTCTCTGGGCAGCCTGTTCCAATGTTTCATAACCCTTTTGGTGAAAAAGCTTTTCCTAATATCCAATCTAAACCTCCCCTGGTACAACTTGGAGCCATTTCCTCTTGTCCTACTGCTTGTTACTTGGGAGAAGAAATGATCCCTACTTCACTACAATCTCCTTTCAGGTAGTTGTAGAGAGCGATAACATCTCCCCTCAGCCTCCTCTTCTCCAGGCTAAACAATCCTAGTTCCCTCAGCTGTTCCTCATAAGGCTTGTGCTCCAATCCCCTCACCAGCTTCGTTGCCCTTATCTGAACACGCTCCAGCACCTCAATGTCTTTCTTGTAGTGAGAGACCCAAAACTGGACGCAGTACTTGAGGTGGGACCTCACCAGTGTTGCGTACAGGGGGATGGTCATTTCCCTAGTCCTGCTGGGGCCACACTATTCCTGATACCAGCCAGGATGCTGTTGGCCTTCTTGGTACCTGGGCACGCTGCTGGCTCATCTGTTGACCAACACTTCCAGGTCCTTTTCTGCCGGGCAGCTCTCCAGCCACTCTTCCCCAAGCTTGTATGGCTGCACGGGGTTGTTGTGACCCAAGTGCAGGACCCAGCACTTGGCCTTGCTGAACCTCATCCCATTGGCCTCGGCCCATCAATCTAGCCTGTCCAGATCCCTCTGCAGAGCCTTCCTACCCTCAAGCAGGTCAACACTCCCACCCAACTTGGTGTCGTCTGCAAACTTACTGATGGTGCGCTTGATCCCCTCATCCAGATTGTTGATAAAGATATTAAAAGGAGAGATGGATCACTTTCATATTATGCCCTTCATAATCATAAATACTTTAATAAAATTGCTACTAACTGTAATATAAAGCAAGAATGAAGATTTAATAATGTTTTACAAAAGAATTGAGCAAAAAGGCTGTGTCTCTTCTTAATTCCTTGTGACAGTTACAGAACAGGAGAAAGGTTTGGAGATGTAATGTTTTTTAACTTAATTGTAGCTGGAATGGAGTTAGTGAGAACACTGTGGGTAAAATAACAATTCAGTCAAAATGTTATTTTATCAAAGCTGGAGGGTTTTGCAGAGGCATATTTATTTCTAGGATCCTCTTGCAGGGGACTCTTGGGTCTGCGGCAGAAAGCAGCGTTTTACACACTGACCTCAGCTGCAAAGAACTTGTGTTCAAATCTTTTTTTTTTTTTTTTTTTTTTAGGATGAAGGGAAAAAAGAAAGAAAAAAGTGCTTTATAATTTGCAGTCCTGGGACTTTGCACATGGGATTTTTTGCATTGTAAATCTTCATACATGTTCTTTTAGAAAAATTTGCAAATATAGCTCTTCTTTGTTTAGTGGGAAGGCGAATTTTGGCATCTTAGCTTTTACCTTGAAGTTACAACTGTTGCTTTCTGCTCTGAGTACTTCATCTTCTCTGGATTTGCTGGGGAGGCTCTGGGGGATGGCTGCAGCACATTCCTGGTACCTGGGGATGGGGAGGGGCGTTGGGTATCGGGAAATTAGTCAGTTGTTTGTGAAAGATTTCTATTGGTGTTTGGCTTGAAGTATCATCTAGAGGACCAGTCACAACTTGGATTCAGTGGTGCTACAAATGCTGCAGAAAGGGGTGCCCTTTTTCAGAGGCACCAGAGTCATATTAGGTGAGGCAGAAAGTGCATGGGAGAAGGGAAATGCTCTCGTGGTTTTATAGAGGGGAAATGGAGATGTGGAGATATATAACGATCACCTTGAGCTTGACAGGAGCCTGCAGTAGAGTCAGAACTGCAGCTCTAATATTGCCCAAGGCTCAGAGGAGTCCTTCAGCCTCTCTTTGAGCCTGGGGAGCTCCTCTGCTTCCCCCTTTCCCAGAGACAGCCAGGAGGCACCTTGCAGTGAGCCAAGGCAGGTGCTGAGTGCAGTAGATGTTCCTTTTATATTTAGTGCTTTACTTCCTTAACCCAAATGAGGTAAGCAATGGTGACTCTCATAAAGCTCCTAAGAAATACACCCACTAGATAGTAACTGTGGTACTTTGTGCTGCACAAACCCTCCCAAGCATCAGGCCCTTGTTTCATTGAGCACTGTGCAAATGAAGAGCTGAGTCTTACCACAACCCAGCTGAGGATGTGGTTTCAGAGCACAAGTGCAGGACAACAGTCCTCCACTCTTCTTGCTTGGAGAGGACACGGCAACGTAATCTAGTGATCCAAAACTATGAAATGAAAAATTCTTACCTTAACACTTCACGCACCAATTTTTGGGAGTCCTTTGTAGACAATTTCCAGACAATGGAGCTGAATGCAATAGGTTATTATTAGTATGATAGTGTTATGGTTTGAAGAACCCACAACAACATATTGTCCCAGGAAGGGGAATCGGGGGAAAAAAACCAAGGTTGAAATGCTAACAGATTTAATAGCATAACACTAAATAATAATAATGAATAATAATTCTTATAATAAGAAGAACCAATACTGATCCTGATACCAAGATAAGACATACGAGGATTACACTCAACCAATTATACCAGTAGGAAGCTGTGCGCTCCCAGCAGCGGACAACAAATGTCGGACACTGCAAGCACTATGGCTTCAGGAGGAAGGGAAGGGCTCAGGGGTCTGGCATCGAGGCAAGAAGTTCTCGGGATCTCAGCCATCATGAAAGAGGAAAACTCCTCAGCGAACTTTCTAATTTATGTTGAATGTTACATTCATGGTATGAAATAATTCTGTGGGTCAGCTTGGGTCAAATGTCCAGGACTCGCTGTTCTTTGTCCCTGCATCTGGCTAGCTTAAAAACACTGAGACCTTGAAACCTGCATACTATAGCTGGCTATAAAGTAAATATTTTCACAGATTCAGACACTGGAGTCTTCTAAAAATGCAGTTTTCCCTAGCATTAGAAGAGACCTTACTGAAAAGTAAAATTACAGAAAGAGAAATTAATTCTGTGTCACTCAAACCAGGACAGGTGTTAAACTATGAATATAATGCAAATAATATTTCATATAATAAAATGACTGAGTAATGCAATAGAAGGTAAAGACTCAGTCGTGAATCCCCAGTCTTTTTTGACCTCCAGGTAGTGGTATACTTAGGTTCTTCCACCAAGACACATTTGGCTATTAGCCCCCTTTCTGTGGACTACCAACGGCTTGGCAGTCTGCACCAGAAAGACTTCTTATTTCCCCACTCAGCTCTGCAGGATTTTGTCATAGATTTCATGAAGACCAAGACTGCAACCTCACGCATTGACGGTTAGTGTCACTTAACAGATTTCAGAAATCCTTAAGCTGGGTCAATCCTGAAGCACTATGTCAATGCAGCAGCGCTTCCAGACAAGGGACTAGTCTTTCTGTGATGTGGGATTATGCCAAGTAAGGAGGTTCTATGTGCTTCCGTGAGAGCTGGGAGAGTGACAGCTGTTTGTTATCGATGCTTTATCCCAAGATCCAAGTGTTGATGGAGGGAGGGAGGACTTCACTGCCCTTTCATTAGATTTGTACTCTGCTCACATTGCTTGGTGTGAAATTCTGCTCTGCTGCAGTTAGTGGAGCTGTTAGCACTGATGCTGAGATTTCACCCTCAGTACTTCCAGAGTCACCACGATTTGCACTTGGTTTCCAGGCAGGCAGCTGAAGGAACTGAGAGCTGAAAGGAAGGTCTGCAACCTGCTTCTCTCAAGCCTTTCTGTGGTGCTTAAGAGAAACAGCTCCTTCTCAAAATACCAACTCTTCAGATTCATTGGCTCTTTGCTTAACATGAAATAGTCTTGATTTAAGGGACATTGAAGCAGCTGGAGTCAGGTTGATTTTAGACCTTTCTGAATTGTTTCCTAAATGTAATGTAAGTTGCTGTGAGAAATTTACAGCAGTGTGAGAACAGGCATTTCAAAATGTCAGATTGTGTCTGTAAATTGCTGTGTCTGGTAATAAACCCACCTGTCAAGTAACTGGCAATTGCATCCTACTGGTGAATCTGATTTTGCTGTGCACCGTTTCTTGAGTGAATCACAGACAGAGCAAAACTAGGTGATTCTTTCTCATACTCTCAGCAAATTTTTGGAAATTCAGGTGAAAGCAAACCTGGAACTGTTAAGTTCAAATGCCCCAGCTAGTTAAAAGCAACTCTAGGGAGATAAAATTTTAAAGCTATACAGTTAAGCATTTAAATCAGGAATTCTTTAAACTAAGATTTGTTCTTCAAACCTGCTCCTCAGTGTGGTTATATGCATAAGAAACAGTAGCCTACAAAATCTTCCCTTAAATATTTGGTTCGCCATATATTGACTATTATCCTTGCTGTGCATTTTGTGCACACTTATGCGGTGTGATGTCTGGTGTGCTTTAATTCTTTCAGTTCAGCCATCTGATCTGAAGAGGGAAGCAAAATTATAGCCGTAAAACTGTACCCTCTGATTCACCTTCCTGTTCTATTTATGATTTTTGCAACTGGGATGAATAAACTCCATAGTCAGCGTTCAGATGGGCGGGTGTATAGTTAGCTCATTTCTCTGCACGTGTCCTCAGAACAGAATAGTAAATCTCGCTATTTTTGAAAACACTTTACTGCAATATTGTAATTATAATTCTTTTGGCATGTTTGTATTTAAATGTGGTATATGAGGTGAATAAGACCAAAAGGCATTTTTGGAGTGCTGCCCGTGAAGGGCATGCGTAAGTTCATTAGTTGTCAATTGTATTAAAACACTGAAAAGATACCAGGTGGGCAAGTCCTCTGTGTTGAGAATTATCCAAATTGCCTTGCCCGTTGTCGGTTACTGTCTTGTCTTCCTATGTTTTTAATAAACAGTGGTATCTCCCAAAATGGTTGACTTTCAGAAAGTGCATGCCCATCTCTTAGCTCTAATTGTTGCTGAAGCATATGCCACCTAAATTCCAAAAAGGTACACCTTGACCCTAAAATTCTGCTAGCGTCCTAAAAACGTATTTGATCTACAACTTCCCCAGTTAGTTGGGCATTAGTTTGGTAGTTTTAGTCTGAATTTTTTTTTTTTTTTTTTTGCCCTTAATTGATTTTTGCAACTGTTCGAGCTCAGACATCTCTTCCTTGCAAGGAAAACCACAAGAAAACCCCTGTCCAAAGATGAGTTCTAATAGCTGTATTTTAGGTACCGGCAGCTAGAGGGGGTCAGCAACATGGTTTGAAGCTTTGTCCTCTCAGACTTTTTACCTGACTGGTGAATCTTACAGCGTGTGTTACCTGGTGGGGAATGTTATAGTGTATATCAGTAAATGGTGGAGTCGCTGATATACAAGGCTCTATATTCTTCCAAATAATTTGTTTTAGCACATCTCAATCTCAGAGATTTTTTTGAAAAATTGCGTGTCTTCTAGAGCATGTTTTCAGCCTCCAACTCTCACTTGCTATGGATGATGATACTTTCTAGAGCTCTTCAAATTTCCATGGTAAAAATCTTTCTCCACAGTAAAATCTCTGTAGATGCAAGGTGAAAAGATTTGTTTTCTTTTTTCCTTTCCATCCAATTTGGCATGGAAACCTGATGTTTAACTGTACTTCACTGGTCTTCCCCACCAAAGTTGAGGCAGTGATGTTAACTCCTCTTGTGCAATGGAGACGACTGAGCCAGGGTAGTCTGAGCAAATGCGGGAGACCAGGGGTGGTACAGAGACTTGATTCCAGGTCTCTGAGCCATCAGCTGGTTGTCCGCACTATTCAGGTGCCCCCCAAAAGGATGTTCATTTGGGCAGAAGAAACATCAAGATGTGACAAACACACAAAACAGGGGCTGAAGCATTTAACCAGATAGTATCTTGTGTAATCACTAATTACAATATACCCACAGCCTAATAAAGAACCAGACTGAACAGAATTGGGAGGCATGCCAGCTCGGTGCTGTGCCAGAAATCAGCCTGGCATTTTAAATCCCATTTCAGTCACTCTTTTCCACTCAATGAAGCACTTTTACACGTGTTTATGAAATGCTTTCTTGTTGTGGGACGTCACATGTCCTTGCCTTTGGTATGTTCCTACCCGCTCTCCTGTAGGCAGTGCTTCATCTGATACGGTGTATAGTAGGATAGTTTTAGAGCAGCTGTATTGCTGCAGAAAATGATAAATCGGGTTTCTTCAGGGATGTTATAAAAGCATTTACACAGATGACATTCCTGAAGCTCAGTAATAGCACAAATGTATTGGGGATGTTTCTCAAATATTTAATATTCTCATATATCCCCTTCCCCCATTTCCTCTCACCCCCTCCTTGTAGCTCCTAACAACAGGGATGGCTGTGAAAAAAGAAAATAGGTTTTTCCCTATTCATGATAAAGCATGAAAATCCAAGTCACCCAAGGGAAGCCTATGAAATCACATAAGCTCCAGACATCTGAAGATGCTACAGGTTTCACTGAGAATGCAAATACTCTGGTGAAGCTGTTTTAGATGTTTGTAACAGGAGATTAATTCAATTAGCAGAGCTGGGAAATGCTGCCACAGCTGAAGTATGCTTGTAACAGGCCATACTGCTGTTTCTTATGGGAAACCTCATGGGCCAGGGATAAAGGAGCATGGTTCCTTTAGGAAATTCCTCTAGTAAAGCTGCTAGCTTATCAACTAATTACCTCCCTTGTTTGCTAGCCCAGCCTGACAGAAAATAGTAAGTGTCCATGGCAGACCATTAGTTAGGAAGTCCCTGGGCTAGTGGGAAAATAAAAGTTAGGAAATGGCTGTTGCACCAGAAACAAGCATGGAGAATCTCTCAACTCTAACAGGGCTCCTCTTCAGAAGCACAAAGATGTGCCTGGCAGACACACTGCTAACTGTGGTGTACAGAGTAATACTGAGTGCACGTTGACAGGTGTATTTGCTAGAGATTCAAGCTGGTGTGGATGCACAACAAAACAGATAATTTCCTTAAGCTGTTTTCTGTAGTAAGGTCATAAAGAATGAAATCGCTTCTTCTCTTTTAAGTGACTCCACTTTAATCCAGCTGAGAAGCAATACCAGGCTTTATTGGTGTAAAGGGACTTTCCTTGCTCTTTGCCTGTATAGTTACTATTCCACGAATCAATAAGAGCCTGCAATATTTATGTGACATCTTGAAGTCCTCTATACAAAAGCTCACTCCAACAACAAATATATGAAAATTCCCTCGGTTTTCTGTCCATTAGAGCCTTCAGCTGGGAAATGTCAGGGAAGGACTGCTCAGCTGAAACATGACCTGTACTTTTCCTTGAATGAAAGAGACATTGATGTTGCAAAGTATTGATGCCTTCAGAAAGATGCAGTTAAAGAGCAATTTTATTTACTTTACAACATCAACCTCTGTGCTAACTCAGTGCCCATAAATGAAGTCATCATTTACGAATTATTCTAACACAAAAATAATCAGGTTCTGCAGCAATTTTCACCTCTCAGAGTTGGGGAAGATCTGTGTTATCTCCATTGGAGTACCACCGAGAAGGAAAATGGGAGGTTTTGTTTATTTGGGTTTTATTGGTAAAGACCTAGATTTACTAAAGCTTTGCCACACATGCTTGTTAAAGTTCTTGTTTTGGTCATCTTCTGTGCCTGTTACCCGAGTCCCTCTTTGGTTGTGTAAATTAATATTAACTGATGGTGATTCTGTTTTTTATTGAGACATTCCCAGAAAAGAGGGAGAGGGCAGAAACCCCTTCCTGTCATCACATTCTGCGCTTAACTTGGCCGACTAGTTCTAATACTGCAGTGGTTTTAGACTGAGATGAGATTCAGCAATTAGCAAGTGAAATACAGCTATTGCAGAAGAGAGATGTAATACTAGTGTTTGTTCTTTTGCATGTACTGTGGCATCTCAATTAAACACCATGGTATTTTTTTCAAAAGCTGCTGAACACACTATTTTTAGATAAAGAATCTGGCACAGCCCACTAATGAGAAGTTTGTTCCTTGCTGCTGCTAGCCATGGCCTCTATTTTTTTTTTTTAAATTTGTTTAAAAGCCAAGTAAGTAAATATTGCTAGGCTCTTGCCTTTTTAATCTGAAGATCAAATCATTCCCATGAGGAGCTTCTGTCTCTTCTCATACAGCTGTACTCCTTCACAATCAAGGGCCAGCATTTTAAAGTGGCTGATATATTAAGTGCTTTAAATTCTGGGTGCTTAGTTTGACATGTTCACAGGGCTGATTTTCAGAAAGTCCCAACCCACCCACTATTAAAATATTGGGTTCTACCTGCTGGCTGCACAGAATTCCCAGCCAAACACCACTACTTTATAGTGATATTTTAAAAGCAAAATTCTTTAACAAGAAAGATCTTCTGGAAATTATGCCATCAGTTTGAATTTATATTTGGGGCTGTAAAACAATATGGGAGCTCAAATTGTAGAATCATAGAATGGTTTGGGTTGGAAGGGACCTTAAAGATCATCTAGTTCCAACCCCCCTGCTATGGTCAGGGACACCTTCTACTAGACCATGTTGCTCAAAGCCCCATCCAGCCTGGCCTTAAACACCTCCAGGGATGGGGCATCCACAACTTCTCTGGGCAACCTGTTCCAGTGCCTCACCACCCTACCAATAAAGAATTTCTTCTTAATATCTAATATAAATCTACCCTCTTTCAGTTTAAAACCAATATAAATCTAGCCTCTTTCAGTTTAAAACCATTACCCTCATCCTATCGCTACACTCCCTGATAAAGAGTCCCTCCCCATCTCTCCTGTAGGCCCCCTCTGGGTACTGGGAGGCTGCTATAAGGTCTCCCAGGAACCTTCTCTTCTCCAGGCCGAACAACCCCAAACTCTCTCAGCCTGTCCTCACAGGAGAGGTGCTCCAGCCCTCTGATCATCTTCATGGCCCTCCTCTGGACCTGTTCCAACAGGCCCGTGTCCTTCTTGTGCTGAGGGCTCCAAAGCTGGATGCAGTACTCCAGGTGGGGTCTCATGAGAATGGAGTAGAGGGGCAGAATCATCTCTCTGGACCTGCTGGCCACACTTCTTTTGATGCAGCCCAGGATGTGGTTGGCTTTCTGGGCTGCAAGCGTACATTGCTGGGTCACGTTAAGCTTTTCATCCACCAGTACCCCCAAGTCCTTCTCTTCAGGGCTGCTCTCAATCCACTCTCCACTCAACCTGTATTTGTGCCTGGGATTGCCGTGACTCAGGCGCAGGACCTTGCACTTGGCCTTGTTGAACTTCATGAGGTCTGCATGGGCCCACCTCTTAAACCTGTCTGTGTCCCTCTGGATGGCATCCCTTCCCTCCAGCGTGTCGACTGCTCTGTGCAGCTTGGTGTCATCAACAGTCTTGCTGAGCGTGCACTTAATCCCTCTGTCTATGTCACTGACAAAGATGTTAAGTAGCCCTGGTCCCAGTACCAACCCCTGAGGAACACCACTCATCATGGGTTTCCCCTTGGACATCAAGCTGTTGACCGCAACTCTTTGAGTGCAGCCATCCTGCCAGTTCCTCATCCAAATGTGTATCCTCTGGTTCTGCCTCCTTGTTACCAGATGCAGGTGAGGAGAGGGTGACCTAGGGACTGGGATGAAGTCCTGTGGCTGTCAGTGGTCCAGGTACTCAGACAGGCAAGCTGAAGGGAGCCTGCAGGAGCTGAGGGCTCCTCCCTTCAGTAAAGTCACAGGGGGCAAGCTTGGCTAAATGCAGTTTTTGTCTTCTCCTTTCAGTACACTTGCTCTCTTCTCAAGCATACCAATCAGATAAGCTTGCATATGTGTTTGTTTACTGCTCTGTTGCTGCTGTTCTACCATCCCCAGAAGCTTGGTGGAGGAAGTAAATTACAAACTGCCACTCAGCAAGAGGTGATCACAAACAAAACTGATTTCTGAAAGCAGAGCATGTTGGGCTCAGAGCACATCCATATCAGTCACTCTCAGTTTTGCCATCAACTTCTGAGACATCTGGCAGTGACTTCAGTGGAGCAAGTTTGCTTTTAGCCAGCTGACCATCTGCTTCTGAGCACCTTTCTTTGCAATGCATAAAAACATCTTTTCCAGCAAGATTTTCACCTGGGGCAAATCCTTGCACTTCCATGAAAGTCAGCAGAGCTGTGCTGATTTATTCCAGCTGAGCATCTGACCTTTGCAGTCCAGCCTGCTGAGTTCCGTCCTCAGCAGCACCCTAAATCTGAGGGGACGCTCTGCAGCTGCAGAAGATGAGGGACATTGTTTATGGACTGGTATAAAGAGTCCAAAGCTTTCCAGGGATAAGTCCTTAATTTCAGTCCCTCTTGTGTCTAATACTTCATAATGGAGACAGTCTATCACTGGTGAGGCTTTTTCCTAGTGTCCTATTTTAGTGCTAAAGAAAATGTGGTTCTTAGAAAGAGGCTTCTGCTATTGTGGCTGAGAGAGTTGATAATTTTTCAGCCTGGATATGTTGAGATGAACAGCTTTTTAATTTGTCATGGAAATTAATCATTTAAAATACATGTTTTCATAGTTAAGTGTACTCACTCAGCGTGAATCACTGTGTGAAAAGCCACGCAGAGCCAGCCTCGCTTGGTGATCCATGTGAATCTCTGGAGCAACACTTCATCAAAGTCAGTAAATTTAATTTAAATAAAGTAAATCCAGTGTGAATGAGTCTGGAATCAAGTCTCATGTTTTCAGACATCTTTGGTGGTTTCAGACCTGACTGGAAGCAGTTGAGAGAGTGCCACTGGGTGATTTTAATGGCCCGCAGGAGAGTGCCTCTATAAAAATGATGGAGTGGCATTACTCATTAGCTGCAAGCTCTGAAGGTGAAGTAGATAAACTTCACAGCAAAAAAAAAAAAAAAAAAAAAAAAAACAAACCAGAAAGGGGGTCTGCGAGCCATTTGTAGAACATGTATATGCCATGCAGTTGAGAGTGAGAAAGCACCCACTGAGCTGCCTGTCTGCATATTCTGTGGGGGGGCTGCTGCGTCTGCCACATGCTGCTTTCCTGCCCTTGGCACAGACTGCCTATAGGCATAGGAGGGGCATAACTTGTTTAGATCCTAGATGGTTTGGCTTTTAAAAAAGTGGTGTTGGATCATAAGATGGGATTTCAAGTAGAGTAAGTGATTTAGGAGCCACACATAATTTCTTGCATTTCTTCTAGACTGTTCTGTCAGTCCCCACCACCTCAGCGACCACTGCCGTTAGCAGTGGGGGTTAAGTTTCCTGTGCCAGGGCTTCAGGGCTGGAGAGTATTCCTCTTATGTGGCCAGGATTAGTGGCCTCTAACATCTGTGTGGACTTTTGGTACTTACTAAACCTATAACTTTCAGATTTCCCGTGATGTTCATGCAAAGGGAGATTTTCCATGTACTCCACGTTGGGTACAGACATGGCCTTGCCTTGGAGGATTTATAAGGGTATCCATGGGGGTTCCACCAAAGTGTAAGGGCCTAGTTTACTAACAGGAGTGGGAAGAAAGTGAGAAAAATAGCTGGTTATCCAAACTAGAGGATCCAAATTTTGAAAATTCAGGTATGCATTTGAAAATGTCTACTACCATCTTATCTCTGCACAGTTTCATAGCTCCTGCTGCTTGGCCAGTGGCAAGTTGATCAGTAGCTCAAGCAGCTCTGATGACTTTTGCCACGAGCCTGCTAGTGACGCAGTGCTGTCAATTTGTATTCCTTTTTTCCTGCCATTGCTGGATGCAGCAGCAGAAAGCTGATAGCAAGGCAAAGCAAAGAATACTCGTGTCCTTTTTTCTGTGAGCAAAACAGTGTTGCCAATTTGTTGGATGGTTTCTGATTAGCAGATGCTGGCTAGAATGACGTGGACATTGGAATACATTTTGGTTCCTTGTTTGCAAGTGAAAAGGTATGAAAAACCCTAATGGCATTCAGTTCTGTTTATTTTAAATTATTAATTTTTGTAAATAATGCCCATTTACTTGTGGAGGAGCATAGTCTGAATTGTCTCAGCACACTGCACTAGAAATTATCACAGAATCGCCATGGTTGGAAGGGACCTTTGAGATCATCGATGTGTGATTTTCCTGATGTAAATCGGACCACCTCCCCTGACAGCTAATGTGCACCAATTGAGGATCTGGCATGCGCTGTTTTATTACTTGTTGATTCTCCTGTGATATTCAGATCCTGCAAAAATAAAAAGCTCTCTGATGGGGTCAGATAAAGCAGGTCTTTCTGGAAATGTTTCTTCACAGAGATGAGAGGTAGCAGATTTCTTCCCCACCGCTTGTCTTGCTGAACGCAGAAATGCTCCAGTTGAGTAGATTGGATGGACTGAGTTGACACTGGTTCATCATTGTTATGCTGTAGTCAGCAGAGGCCTCAAAACCTTACATGTTTCTGAAAAATTAGGTGTTGCTGTATATTCCTCTGCACTGGATGGCTCAGCACAGGAAGGACAGGGACCTCGTGGAACGGGTCCAGAGGAGGGCCATGAAGATGATCAGAGGGCTGGTGCCCCTCTCTTGTGAGGACAGGCTGAGAGAGTTGGGGTTGCTCAGCCTGGGGAAGACGAAGCTCCCAGAAGACCTCTAGCAGCCTTCCAGTACCCAGAGGGGGCCTACAGGAGAGATGGGGAGGGACTCATTATCAGGGAGTCTAGCGATAGGATAAGGGGTAACGGTTTTAAAGAGTGGAGATTTAGACTAGAGATTTGGAAGAAATTCTTTACTGTGAGGGTGTAATTCTTTATGCCGTGAGGGTGTGTGAACGCCACCCCTGGAGGTGTTCAGGACCAGGCTGGATGGGGCTTTGAGCAACATGGTCTAGTGGGAGGTGTCCCTGCCCATAGCAGGGGGGTTGGAACTAGATGATCGTTAAGGTCCCTTCCAACCCAAAGTGTTCTATGATTCTATGTGCTAATGATGAGACTATTAACCCTCAGCACTGTGAGATAATGACAGGGGTCTACAGAGCAAGAGTAAGGTTTGCATGTTATGTCCCTGTTACTGGTGTTGACCATGTTTGGACACCCTCCTTCAGCACCCAGTTGGTCATCTGTACAAAAGGTGGGAAGATACGAGTTGTCTTCTCCTCATACATGATTGCTTCTCAGCGCAAACATTCAACCCTTGCATTCTTGGGAGCCCAGTGATTTCAGCAAGTGACAGGCAAGCAGTGAGAGTCAGCTTTTGACCTTGTGTCTAGTACAGGTTTTTCTCTATTTCAGTGTTATATTCCACACCTGGTGCTAAGGTAGAGCAGCTCCAAGGAAATCACTGTTCTTGATTTTCTTCCCCCTCCATTATACAATTAAAAGGCTCTTGAAGCTTCTGATCCTGAAAATGAGAGCACTGCTGGGAATTTGAGTGCATCATTGGTTTTACTAGAGCTAGTCCTGAAAGCAAATTTACTTAGGTGTAAAGTTAGTGTTTGCAAAGCGAGGTTTTGATCCCGTAAACTGTCATGCAGGGGGAGAGTGCTTCCCAAGAATTTTGAGACATAGGAATGAGCCCATAACAAGTGTATCTCTAAGTCATTTAGAAGCTTGTAATCTTGCTTTAGTGTTAGCACACCTTCAGAAGAGTGTCTGTCAACACTTAACTCGGAATCCAGTTAAAGGCAGCTGGGAGGAGGTGGCTGAAAATGTCGGCTCGAAAACTGCATATGCTCCATTCAGTCTGGATATTGCTGACATAAATATGGATAATGAGTCTCTACAGCTGTCAGTGCATTTACCCCAGTGCAAAACTAGGATGACAGGGCTACGTCTGGTGTCTGTCATGAGTCACGTTGCTTAATTTTTTCATGTCAGGACTTTTTTTGCACTTTTATTTCAGCTTAGTATGCCAAACATTTCAACATATGTAATTTAAAAAATAAAATAAAATACACAAACCTTGCATGATGAAGATGTGGTCCTAAGGGATTCTGAAGTGTGAGGTATAGCAAAACCAGGGTACTTCATGACTAAGACACTTCTGATTCTTCTGCGTCACTGTGTTATTTCTTGTGAGTTTTATGTGGGCTGAAATAAAGCAGGTGTTTAGTCCATTTTGATAAGGAAATGTCAGCTTTAGTCTGAATACAATGAAATCAATAAGCTCAACAAAGCTGTGAATGGAAGAGTTGGCCGAATAATCGGAGGGTTGAATCCCATGGCTCCGTCTGCAAAATAATAGCTGCTTTCTACAACTGCCAGGACGAGATTGTATCCTGGGTGTTGCCAGGGTCTCACAAGAGGGTGTGGGAAGGCTGGTAACTGCTGGAGCATGAAGCAGCAAACCAGCTTGCATCAGGCAGCTGTGCAGCTTGGGTAGAGAAGACCTCTGAAATGCAGATGTTACTTCAAAGCTAATGGAAACTCCAAGGCATTAAGGGTCGTTCTGTATGGGAGAAGGCCAAAAATGTTTCACTGCAATGTCTTCTGCAATGTTTTGTGTCCCTCTAAATCTAGGACGCATGCAGGCTTTTAAAGTAAGATCCTTTTAAAGGTTTTTGACTACATTCATTTAAAGCTTCCTAGAAAATATACAGGTAATTTCAGAGCAATGTGTGGTGATAACATTAGTCTCTTGAGTGGTTTCTGCCCTGGAGAGGCGACATGGCTGGACTCATCTACAGATTTTTCCAAAGGTGATATGTCTCAAGGAAGGAAAGGCTAACAAGAAGATCTGCCAGCCAGCTGGAGGACCCAAAGAGCACAAGCAAGGGGGAAGGGCAGCTCTGAGGATCAGTGAAGGTTGTTTTAAAAGTTTGAGGGAAAGGGTTCATCTTATGCTGGGTGTTGAGCAGCTCGGCAGTCTCAGGTCCACTCGGTTCAGGCAATAGGGAGGGGAGGTGAAAAGCTCAGATCAGATTTGTTTTAAGGAACAAGCAACTGTTTGTATCAGGTTCATGGGTCCGTTTTGAGGAATGAGCAGAAGTTTGTGGTACTTCATGCCACCCAACTTGTTCAGCCATCCATGTAATAATAATGTGGCCTCATGTAAGAGAAACCACTCTGCACTGGTTATGGGTGGCCTGACCTACTGTTAGGGAACTCAGTACAGGTAAAATTCAGTTGTTCATTGAACTGCTGGGGAAAACAACAGCTGAGGTCTGACTTGGATCCTCCAGTGATGTTACGTGTTATGAACTCAACAGGGCTCTCTGGTAGGGATGGGTGCTGTGGGCAACAAGAGCACTTGTGATAGGTATCTCCAGTCCTCCATTTAACAGGAGAAAACATCACTTTTCAGGTCAACTGTTACTCTTGGTCTTTCTTTGTCTGTGTTTGGTCTCTCTGCATGGCTTGTGTCCGTCCTTGTTAGTGCTGTGTTTTTGCCTGCCTTGCTATGCCAGGTGTATCAGGTACCAGTCCAGCCACCAGCTCAAAGAGGTGGCAAGGAATGAAGGGACCTGCTCACTGGAGCAGATGCAGCTCTTCAGCATGGCATGGTGCTTGAAGGAGGGTTGTTTCAGATCCTGGCACCTGGTCCATCCCTTGTACAGACCTGAGCACTGTGGTGATTCTCCTCCTAGTGTAGTAAGCTAAGGGCTTTCAGGCAAACTACTCTCTTGAACTGTATGGAAGGCATTTTGATGCAGGGGGTATTATAATATGTCAGTTGACTCTCTCTGACTACAGTATGATTTTTGTCTCATGAATTTTATTTGATTTTCACATAACATCTTCAGAGTGTGAATACAACTTCTTTGTAGTGGGTTTCCCATCCCCCCCCCCCCCCCGCCTTTTCTTCTTCCTTTGATTAAACTGCTGTGGATTCGGGTTGCATCCTGCATTCACGTTCATGAGCATAATATTCTTGTTACTGCATGGATACCAAAAACATTACTCTGGTTCACCCTTGTGCAACAGCCTCAAGCCTTTTATCTATAGCTGGGTTATGGGACTCCTGTCAAAATAATCTATTTATTTATTAATACATTGCTATTTAGGGCCAGATTGCGGGATTTTTATAATTTTTTTTTTTTTTTTTTTTGTTCCTTTCTTGCTTGACAACCCTAGGGACAAAGGGTACCAACTGTACAGAGCTTCTTGAAACAGTAGTGTAGGGCGAGCGGCTCCTGCCATCTGCACAGAGGGCACTCTGCAGCGCCCCTCCTGATACACAGTGATTTTCTGCCTTTCCAGACCTTGGCTGCATGGGGCCAGTGCCCAGGTAAGCCCATTTGCACAGCCACTGTGCTTTGGGGAACCACTGACTGTGACAGCAACTTCGCTGAATTTACTGATCAGTTGGAAATGCTGCATTGTTTCTTGCTGGCATGCAGTCTCCTTTGTTATTGACTGGCTGATGCCTACGTGCACACACGTGTGCACAGCTATCGGGACTGGCCAGCCTGTGAGTGCTAGAAACATAGATGCCCTTATATTAGAATGGGAAGAACAGCTTTCTTATGGGGTTTTCTTAGTTTCTCTTTCTTATATTCCCAGTTCCGTAGGAGGGTGTGTAGTTTTAATAAATGTACCGTTTCATTTCTCATGTGATGCATTCACACGCCTACAAAAGTGCCGGGCTTATGGACCACACTCATAGCAGGGTTATGAAACATGGCTCAGTAGATTAGATGCCTCTGTTCATGTGACGCCATGTCTATTTTCCTTCCAGCTCCTTCATCGCTGTGCATGACTCCAAAGACATTTCCTGCTGTTTTCCCTACACTCGCATCTCGTGTTGGGTGGGCGTTCTTTGCCTTTGCCTTTTTTTAATTTACTAGCCATTTCCTCTTTCCGCAGGACTGTCTGAGGCTAAATGAAATAGTAATACTGAGGACTCCTAATAAAAGGAGGTATTATAGCTCCAGAACTACTTTCTGACATTCACTTATATATTATACCCTCATTCTAATTTAGTTACACCTTCTTCCTCCTCTTTGCCTTCCCACCCACCCAGCTGCTCTCTTTTTATAATCTCCAGTGTTCTCCTTACACAGCAGAATCACAGAATCATAGAATTGCCTATGATTTTGTTGCATAAGGAAAATACTGGACAATATGTGATCTCGTCACAAAACCAATTTCTTCTTTTTGGGCAGTAGAGTATTAAGATTTCCCTCTGCATCTGCAGTAATAACATAATTAAATAAAGTAGTAATGATAATAATAATTCTGATGTTTTGCTGTGATAATGTGATGGCCACTGCTAGTGTGATCAGCATGGAGATGTCTCTTGCTGCTGGTAAATATTTGCGATTAACACAGAGCTCCGAGATTTTGTTTTTTCTGTTCCACATTATTTGCTTTTTTTAAAAAAAATTATATTTTTAAGAAAAATACAGAAGGAGGCGCTAGAAAACTTGCAGTACCTTTAACTTCATATTGCCCACCTTACTCAACCTGTGAAAATTGAATTCCAGCCAGGTTCCTTTTGTCTGTCATGCTTGCTGGCTGCTCATGGACCTCTGCAGCATGAGGTCTCAGGCATCGACATGCTGAAATTTGTAATGAACAGCCATTACTTATGGATGGCCTGGCTGTTTTTCTCTCGCCAGAAGGCTTGAGTCCTTCATGTTTCACGTGCTTCTCTGGGGACGATGGGCTGCGGTGACCTCGGGCAGCATGTACTCTTTGCTGCTGGAAAGGTAATTAAAAACGAGAACTGGTAAACAGGGCTATGGCAAGTTCTCAGTCACATGGAAAAACAACCACCACTTCATGTTAGACTTCTTCCTGGATAGGGAGAATGTGCACAAACTTGAGCTTAAGCTCAGTGTGTAGCGCTGAATCCCGAGAGATTCTCAGCAAAGGTCACCTCCTTGCTGAGACAGAGGAAGAGGTGGTAGGACACAGGAGTCATGGGCTTGGAGAGAGGCACATCTGAGACCGCTCCTGCCCCAAAATATTGCAGTTCCTCTCAGCTCCCATGAAAACAGCAGGAGTCCAATACCACTGTGCGCGGAGGCACGGTAGTGGTGTGTCCATCTGGGTCTGATTCCTGGAGATGCTGAAAGTAAAGGTTCCCACCAGCCTCCCTGCGTGCTTTCGCAGCTTAGCAGCCTTTCAGAAAAAGTTAACAGAAGGGTGAATGGCTTACGTGTTGTTTTCTTTCCCGTTGTGCAGGCGAGTGGGACTGTGGTGTGGGAGGGGAAGCATGCATTTCAGTGGGGTGGTGGGAATGGACGGTGGGAGCCGAGGCAGCTGTCTGGCACCCAACTTTCTCCTGCCCCAAATGACAGCACTGGTACTCAAGTGGAGGAAAGTGGCAGTCTGGCCCTGTAATTAAATCTCAGCAACTGTGCAGTGTTCAAGAGCCCGTCCTCCCAGCCCATCAAAAACCCATCACTCAAGAGAGATCCTATTAATTGCCTGTGGAGATAAGCAAGAGGCATATGCAGCAAGGCGTGTCGAGCTGGCTGCTCCTAGCCCACCGATATTTGCTTCCAGAAGGCTGCGTTTAGTCAAGCCGATGTGTGGGGCCAGCAAGGACTCGGAGCTGTAATTTGCACCTCCTAGCATGATTCAACGGTAATGGGATGAAATGTTATGGCAGGGTATTGACCTCTCGCTGCCGCAGTTGCTCTGGCATTGGGAGTAAACAAATGTTAACGTGGGGGCGGTGATTCTCTCATAAACAGGCAGCAGGGATCCTCGGATGCTGTTTTGTGACAATGAATAGATCACACTGAAAACAACAGATGCTGATTTCAATAAAATAATAGCATTTTCAGGCAATGGTTTTCTGCAACTTCAAAGAGCTTTGCAGGCCAGAATTAATAAGCTGGTGTTGCTGTGGATTGTTGCTGCGCAGCACAGCGATAGACCTATTTCATTGCTGGCTTTCAACTTAGCCTTGTTCTTCACTCCAGTTAATAGTAAACTGCTTTGCACAAAGGTAGTTTAACAAAAAAAGGCTCTACTGGCTTTTATGAATGGGCAGAACTCTGAATTATAAGACGACAAGAGGTTCGACGTGCATTATCTTATCAGTTATTTACTGATGGACAGCCTAGTGTGATACTGAACATAATTGTACTTATCTGCAATTAATAGAGAGGTCTTTTTCAAGTCCTTGCAGTTGGAGAACACTGATTGTTCCAGCCTTCTGGTTCAATCTGCAGTCTCGGCACTGCTCTTAGCTGGCTGAATTTGTGTACTGAAATAGTTCCCTGCCCTGATTCACTATTCCAAGATCTCTGAATCTCAGACGTTCCCTGAAGAGCAACAAAAAGCTGAAATGCAAAATTGAACAGGACAGTGGACTGGAGAATACAGAATAGGAATACTTTTCTTCCTGGTCACAACATGGCAGCAGATATCTTTTTCTCCATTTCTATTTTTCTATTAACTTGTAAAAGAAACAGAAAACCCGTTCTTTTGGGGTTAGGCTCTAAACACACTGCAGGCTGAATAACTATTTGGTAATTAAGTTGGTACAAAAGCCTGGTGGAAGACAAGTAGATTAAAGCTGTGTATTACTGCAGGAAAAGAAAAGCATCAGTAAATGTTTTCTTCTCCATGCACTGTTTTACTCATCCCAGTGGTGTGGGAGCCTTCTATCCTCAGTGCCAGTCATTTTGCAATACTAACACTGCACAGTTAGTGAGTCTCCACCTTCCAGGAAGTGCCCTCTCCTCCCACATCTGTTCTGCAATGTAAACATTGCATGTATACAAATAGAGGACTTGGTAAGATGTTTTGGGTAAACAAGTAAAGCTTTTTGTTAATACAAGCTCTGTGTTTTGCAGTCCCTTTTCCTGGAGATAGGTAGATTTTTCTGACCCTGCCTGGGAGGCTGTTCCAGATCCTCACTGCTGCAATGATTGGAGATGTTTTCCCCTTTTTTCCTACGCAGGTGCTTCGTCCTCCCTTTCCTAAATGGTGATGATGTGATCTCAGATGATCTGAGATCAAAATGAACTCGTTGCCCTCACTTCAGTGCTTTGAAAGGTCTCACGCTTCTTATGTAGTGATACCTCTCTCTTCTTGTTTTTGTTGCTGAAAGATCTTTTATTATTTGTCCAAACTTCCTTCAGAAGATGTGTCCTGGTTTGTTTGTTGGGCAGGCCTCGTTCTGTATGGGGGGAGTATGCTGTTCTGTATGCTCCTTCACCACAGTAACAACAGCTTTACTGGTTTTCAAAAAATAACAGGCTCAAGTGTTTTCAGAGCCCTGCAGATGGCACCGCCTTACTGGGCTATTTGAATGCCCGCTGTACGTCTCTGTGGCGGGCTCTGGGTAATCTTCAGTCAGAGCAGAAGCTGCTCTTCTTGCAGCTAGAGTAAATAGCTCAAAAGTTGTGGCTGTGGGATGTTTTTAGTTAACAATGAAAAATAACATGGAAAATGCTCAGAACCTTTCCCCTACTCCTCTTTAGGTGGTTTTGTTTTCTGGACTTCTGTTCTTTTTGAGGTTTATCTTTAAAGGGTTTACAACAACTTCACCGTACAGCTATTTTTTTCTCCCCATTACATTTCCCTGTACCACTTAACTGCCGAGTTGGCTGCAGAGTTAATTGCCTTTTCATAGGAGGACCTTGCTAGCAGGGACCAGGGGAAGGAGCTTTTTTGTCATTGGTGTTCCCTCCTCACAGGGCAGAGAGACCCTCCTTATAAAGAAGTGACAGCATCAAGGACATAGTGGTAGTGATGCACCTCCTGGTGGTGGTGTTGCTGCCATTTCTTTGTTTCTTTCCTATCGCTGCCATCGCTTTGTTTGCATGTAGTGGTCAGTTCCCTCAGCTTTTCCTGAAGGCCTGAGAGGTGTTGGGGACATACCTTCCCCATTATGCAAAGATGGAGCACTGCTGGCCTCATGCTTGCAGCTCCCCAGTCGCCCTGTGGCTGTACCCTGCCCAGCACATGGCAGCTGATGCGAGATGTTTGTTTTCTGGGGTGCCTGCACAGCCCGTGGGAACCTGCTCCTTGTAGCCAGCAGTGGCTGGTTCTCCAGAGGTGGTCTCACACCCTCCAGGACTCTTATTCCAGGTCTTCCAGCCCATTTTTACATCATCTTCTGTCCTATGCTGGCTGCAACACAGAGAGACTGCAAATTGTTCAAAACCTGCTGACATTGCAAATTGCTGGCAAGCAAATGGAGGTCTATTTTCTATGATTGCTCTCTCTGGGATTTCATGGTGGGCAAAACGATTTGTTTGCTGTTGCAGTGTTTAACGGAGGCAGCAGCTATCATATGTGAGGGATCTGCCATATTTCCCAAGAGTCAAAATAGCCACGGAGAGGTGTTTTCGGCTGCTCCCTGTACATAAATCCTCAGCTACCTTCCTTCAAGGTCAATCGGGTATTTCATGCCTCATAAGTGGTTCGCTTTGTTGAGTGACTGGGAAGTACTGCTGCCCAGACATATCAAATCTCTGATTTCACTGCTTATATTTGTTCTGTATGGAAACATTCGAGTTCTGCTTTGCTTCGTCGCCAATATAACTAATCACATATGCACACTAGCAGTTCTGGACCAGCAGCTTTCAGGATGAGGGCCCTGCAGCCATTTGCAGGGAACTCCATTTTGTGATGGCAGGTGGAGAGCTGCTGCCCGTATATGCCGAGGTTTTTTTGTGTCTAGCTGCTGGGGGTGGAATCGGTGTTTGAAATGCCCCATCTCCTTGGGCTCTCTTAGTGCTACTTCATTTGAAGTATTTGAAAAGGAAGCTTTGTGTCTCTGCTGCCAACAAACTTGTCTGAGTTGGCTTTTATGTTGAAAAGTTTAATCTGCAGCATGTATGGCAAACTTTCTGCGTTTGATGCTACATTAGTTTTCTTAATATATTTTTTTAAGTGGTTTTGTATGTTCATACATGCAAAGTTAGGTTTGAGATTTATTTTTTGTGTGTGTGCATACCAGCTCCCAAGGACAAGTGATCAATGAGCAAACCTTAGGTTGGGAACAAAAGGAAACTAAATCTCTGGGCTGTGAAGAGAAGCCTGAAAGCCAATGAATGGTTTAAAAACCAGAAGGCAGTCAGGCGTAAACTCAGAAATAATATTTTGGTCTGAATGTAGTTTTCCTGATTGTACAGCAAACCATGCTGTCACATGCTTGTGACTACGTATTGCAACGACGAGGACTGGTTGAGGGAACATACACAGCCTGGGTTCCTGGCTTTGGCGGCACAGAGTACACAAGCTCTGGCAAATTAAGCTGTACCTCAAATCTTCATGATGAGATTAATTAGCAAAACCATCATTCATGTTACAGTATCTGTAGCATCAAATTATTTTAAAAATTTCTGTTGGACATGTAACCAGTTGTTATTAGAACTGATCAGGAATTAGAAGTTAGGTTGCTCTTAAATAACTGTCCTTTATTTCAAAGACTTCATGTATCTTTTCCAAATTTAAGTGGGCAGTAAGCTGTATGTCCCTGCCACAGTGGCTGTTTGCAGGATATCAAATCCATGTTCTTTGGTATGGTGATAACAGGATTTTCTGCAGGGGAAAGAACCATCTCCATAATAATAATAATAAATTTTTAATCCTTAAAACAGTTTCCCCTCCTATCATGACCCCACTTAATTTTGAGCTAAACCATTAAAACTGAAATTCCCTTTCTTCCTCCAAACAAAAAGGCTGCCTTGTACAACACCTCTCAGAGGAGACTTCAGTCTGAATGGAGGTAGTCTGACAGAGCTAATAACCAAACCAGGACATCATCGTATAGTGGGAAAATTTTGTGTAACAGTAGTAATCAGTGAACATTGCCTACAGCTGTGTGGGGTTAAGAACTAGAATATTTTTTTAGCTGCTTGAGCCTTTCAAAAAAAGCCCTTCAAATACTTTTGTTGTCTTATTTTTGAGAATTTCTTAGCTTTAGAATCCAGAGGTACAGAGGGATGGTAACAGGTGAAAGATATCCAGAAATGTGAACATGTGGAAATACGTATTTAAGGGTCCTGGTGCCTTTTAGTTCTGCTGCTCTCCTGACATTAACCTCAGTCATTCCATCTTTATATATACATGACCCAGGGTCAGGTCTTTTCTATGTTCAGCTTGGACGTGTAAATTTGTAGAAATTTAGTGTTGGAACAGCAACCACAAAGTTCCCAGCCTTCAACTGCTGCCTCACTGTCCTTTCTTTTTTCTGGGGCATGCAAAAATAGTATTGAGGAGTCTGGTACTGCAACAGCTTTGTAGCCCTCTTGCCGTGCTTGCTTCCTATCATAGCTCCTACACAGAGGCAATAGCCAGATTTTGTGTAAGTCAACTGAATTTCTCGGTGAGTTCTGCAAAAAGGATTCTGGCAAGCAGATGGGCACCAGCAGCAAAGGCCTCCTTGCAGCTTTAGGGAAACTTCAACCAAGAAATGGTAGATGCGAGTGTTGGTGTGCGAGGGCCATTTCATGCCGTGCTCATGTGAAATTTCTAATGCAGACCTCTGAAGCACTGCCTGAGGAATGCTATAGCTTTGAGGCTTGGGATGGTCCATGGGGACTATGGAGCAAGTGCAAACAGGCGTAGCTGCAGTCAGGGCAACAGGACTCTGCCCATTGCCTGACAAACCAGTCCATGGCAGGCTTCGGGCTGCTCATTTGAGGATAGGGTTGCCCCACAGTGGTCCATGGCACATCTGCAGAAACATGACTGCCTTGGACATTTTTCATTTCAATGCTTTAGGATATTCCTGGTTTGGGAGAAATTTTGGATGTCAGCAAATGGTAAGAAGATGCTGACAGTGCTGGCATAGGCACAGGTTTTCTCTCCTGGCTCTGAGCTAAACCCAAGCAAAAATATCCTTTGAAAGGTAACTAGGGCCATGCTCTGGTTTTATATCTGCTTAAAATCTTGACTTACAAATGGGTTCCTATTATATGCCTCTCTAAAAATTAGATTTTTTTTTTTTTTTTTTAAATGCCTTTTGAAGTTATTGACTTACCAGCCCTGTCACTAAAACAGAATTGAATCTAGCACCTCCTGATTGTTATCAACTGCTCCTGGTTGGCTACAGTGCATGATTGGTATCGATCTTGTGGGAATAAAACTAACAATGCTTTTGTTTTTGGATCCAGAGAGATATTTATCTTTTCATCTGTAACTATCATTTTCTATAAAAGAACATATCCAGGTCTGTAAATTCACACTACAGTTATACACTTTATTATTTTCTACCAATGATTTTCATTGGAAATATTGAGCGAGATGCTGGGTTTTTGTTGTACAACTTTCCACTCTGTTCTTGTCTGGTAATGTTCCTGAGGGCTAATGGATATCAATATGTAGGATTCTGGGAGATGAAGAGGGGTGGAATCATTTTACAGCCTAGGTCTTCATCGTCTATCAGAACTGTATGATGATTTAGATTTTATTGCATGTATTTTTTATTTGTATATTGTATTTGGGTCAGATGCACAGCTATTTAATGAGCGTATCGATTATCAGGTTTATGTACCTATCAACAAGGGAGGAGAGACATGAATGTAATAAACAAGCATTTAGTACTAGTTCGTCCTATGCCATGATATTTATTCAGATGGGTTTTCTGCATTGAACTCAATCTGAAAAAGAGGAAGGTGGACAGAACCCTCCTTTTTGCTGATTTTCCCCCTCTGATGCCAGCGCAGGAGGTTCCTGGGAAATGGAGGAAATGGAGCAGATGCAGGGGAGGCTGACCAGATCCCTCTGTTTGCTAGGTTTGCTACTGTTATACCTGGTGATCCCAAACAACAGGATGCTTCAAGAATATCTTACAGCTTTGGTGGGAGGAGACAAAAGGAGGCATCTGAGCTGCTTTCCTTACCTGCTTCTTTGCTTCCAGCCTGGGAGAGTTTGCTGGCCTGGATGAGGTTGCTGCTCACCCTTGTAGAAGCAGCACTCGCCTCCCCTGAGTGCAGGAACACGTCTCAGTGATCACATCATCCATGGGGTTTGTCTGCTCAACTTAAACAGCTACGGACTCAGAAAAACACACAAGCCTGCATCAAATCAGATACAGGTGTTCATCCTGACACATTTCAGCAAAGCTCCTGTGCATGAGTTCATGATAGGATCGGTTTCAGATTAATGGGACTTGGGAGGTGCCAAACGATGGATCCTGGCTTGTGTAGTCATTGGAAAGAGTTTGGTCATTCCTCTAAAGCACATTGCTGAAGTGGGCCTTTTAAAGTCCTCCTTAGAGCCAGAAAAGAAATCAGAAGGTAGTGAGCTGAGAACACAGACTGCTTTGATCTTATGACATTATGAATGCCAAAAGGTATATAAAGGTTGTTCCCTTTTAGTTTGGATGTGGGAATTACCAGAGATGTGCAGAATTTAACACAGGGAGAGAAATCTGGTATTTGATGCCCTACACTCTTGAGGTTTTGTAGCATTGGTTTGAGTTTCATTTAAAATGCTTCAAGAGGAGTCCATCTTATGGAGCAAACTGAAGTTTCGGCGAAACATTGATTTAATGGGGTTGGTTTGTTTCACTTCCTTTTCATTAAGATGTGCACCGCTTGATATGGCTTAATGCTTATTTATATATTAGTAAATAATATGCTATTTCTAAATTCAATCATGTCATCTCTAAATTCATGTATATGTAATAATGACTTTTTCCTTGTCTTATGCCATTTCTAGTGAATGGGAATTTAAACACTGTCTCCCAAGATGCCAGAGGAGTTTTCCTTGTTGACCTAAATGCTGTATATAGAGAGGAATTGTAGCCAATGGTTTTTCTGGTACTTTGTGGGTTTTTTTAAGTCAAAAATGAACTTTTCTAAATAATTTAAAAAAAAAAAAATACTGGACCACAAAACTATCACTGAAGTATCAGTGTCCTGGAAAGATGGACTTTTGACAGCACATTATGAAAAAAAAAATCATAAAGTGAATTTTGTATCACACAAAACGAAAGTACCTTCAAAATGTTGTGTTATTTTGTGGTTCAGATGAACAACTGTTAAAATTGTCAGCATGTCAGAAATTGATTGGACATGTCCTCTAAATTCTCACTACTGAGGGGACAGTAACAATGGAAAATAAAGGCAGTGCTCACAGTTTTCCAGTGCACCTTTGTACACTGCATAATGCCATAAGACACTCTTAATGGTAGGCAAATATGAGCGGGGGGGGAGCTCTGCCTGAAGGAGGCTGAGATAAGAGTTCCAAACAAAAGCATCTCTCTTAATTCTGCATTGCTAATTTCTTCAGTTTGTTTGTATGCATAGGGAGAGCTGGTAAAACAAGACAGAATAATCTGAATAATTGCTGTGAATAGAAAAACATGAAGTGAGGAGATATAATGAGAGATAGATGGTACATTATTGTGTGAGTTGCAAATGTTATCAAAAGGTTATCTTCAGCTGCTGGTGCAAACAGACAGTGGAAATGGCGGCAGAGCTTCCGAAATGAGTGCTTATCCAGGAAAAGAAATGGACAAAAAAAATTCTAAGTTCCTAGGTTTTCTGAGCTTTACATGTGACATTTGGGAATTCAGACAACTTCTCCCATGTGAGCAGTTTGCCTGATCAGGAGGAGACAAGGACTGTGTCTTACTGGCTGCTAAGAGAAATTCCGGAGTGGTGATATTGTGCTCTCTGCTGCAAGTATGGCAAAGGTCATTAGTTGGTGAATGCTGTGAGCATTTAAAGATGTAACTTGATGTAAGTTTCATTGCCTTTTGGTGGAGGAATGGGTTCCTGGGATATGAGATAATTACATTTCTAGGTTTTCCTTCATCATCATGGATGTTAGAAGCTACTTTTTAATGAAAAGGTAATTTCCTAATCCTGTGAGTCTAGGAGCTGGTAGGTTTCAAAACTTTTTTGAGAGCTGGCATTGAATTTGTGGTAATTAGGACCACTGACTATTAGCTGTGATCACATTGTGCGTGTTCAGCTCCTATAAAGAGCAGTCTTCCCTGTAAGAGAACAGCACATAACTCATAATACAGTGTGATAAGCCAAGGACTGTCCCTGCACTGAAACATTTATATCTCAGGCAGTGAAAACATGGCTAGCGATAAGGCAATAGAAGAAGCCAGAAGAAAAAACAAGCATTAACTGGTGTTTGGCATAATGGCAGTCATAAGTTGTTTGGTTTTTTTCATATTTTTTCTTCCACCAAGGAAAACCGTCCTGTTCAAGCTGTGTGGCTACAGCTGAAGACTGAGGTCATTATAACACCAGTGGCAGAGCTGTGACTAAAATTTCCTGGGAAATATGAGCTTCACAGGGAGCTGTCGACAGCTTGCCTGGATGTTCTGGTCTGCCAAGACCACTTCCATTTAGAGCGTCATGGCTACGTGTCCCTGTGTTTCCGCATTCCCTAGATGTTGCATCTCCCATGTTTTTCTTACTATTGATTTTCAGCAAGATTAAGTTTCCCCAAGAAGCAGCACTTTCAGTTGATAGCTTCCGAGTGTTTAAGACAGGTAGACAGCCATATTTTGGGGCAAATGTTAAGTGCGGTTTCAGCCACCCTGAAGTTGTGTTTGATTTTCTTTGAACTAGACACACAAAGTTCTAAGGTAAATATCCTACTGTGAAGTTTAAAAGTTAGCATATTAACTCAGCCTCAGCAAGTCTCAGCGTGGTTTCTAGCTTAGCTTAAACTCTCCTTTTGCTGTCACTACCAGAGAAATTTATTTTCCTGGGGCAAGGTGCCTTCAGCCTGTCTCTCTGGCATTGTTTCTTCACTAACTCAGTGGATATTCGCTGCTGTTGGTGCACTAGCTTCTAGGGGTGTGTTCTGTTCACCATTGCAGGGAATCTTTCTCATGCCCTTTCTCCATGACTTTATCCATTGCACTGAGCAGGGTGGTGGCTGTAGGTGGTGGAGAAGACCCTCTCCAGCTCCATCTTTCAGAAGCGTGCTGTAATCCACGCAGGGGTTAAAACACTTAGATGAAAGGCAGACTCCCAGCCTTAAGTCAGGTTTCCCTGATCTGCTTTATTGAAGTTAGTATTTCCTTCCCTATTCACACAAGCACACATAACAAAACATTTAATTTCAGAGCAAATGGAATGTCAAGTGAAATGATGTGGTGGTGGGATTTTGTTCTGCAGAGGAAAAAAAGAAATGATCCGGGACTGTTTGTTTAATTTTTTTTATTTTCATTCTCTATTTTTTTGGTTCAGCAGCTGAACCAGAAAACCAATTGTTCCTACAGTCCCTGCATAGAGGGGCAATACAGATGCAACTAGAACCATATCATTTTAATCTGAGCTTACTATTTAGAGGTGGCACTGAAAAGTCTTTTGAGATACGCAAATGTCTAAATACTACTTTAAAGAGAGTAATAGAAACGTGAGTGTTTGGATAATTGTCATTTGTTCATAGATTAATTGCATAGAGAAAACAGGCAGAAATTGTACATTTTAAAATAGGAATTATGGCATTTGATCCTGATAATTTAAATTAGTTTCACAGACTCTGTTATCTTACTTGATTGTGATCACACATATGGCTTAACCCACCAATAAATGGTTGTTAGGCACTGAAATGAGGTGTTTCTGCAAAATATTGTTTTATTTAGGTCTCTGCAACAAATGAAGCACAGAGACTGAGCTGGGATCAGTACGCTGCCTGCTATGTTTGGGACCAGAAGTGGGACCCTGGTCGGATAAAGGATGAGGATGGTGAGGCAGCTGCAGTTGGGATTATGGGGAGAAACAGTGTGCTAAAGACATGTGCATTGTGGATAAGAGTAAAACTAAGGCTGGGAGCAGTGTGGGGTTGTGGATTTTAGGGATAGAGCTGAAAAGGTCTGGAGTTCCCCAGGTACTATTAGGATGAGACTGGTAGGAGTTAGTTTCCCAGACAGGATCAGGGTCAACCTTATATAGATTTTGCTGCTAGTTTCATAATTGCTCTGTAATTATGACAAAGAAGGTATAATATAAATTTGTAAAAGCCTGGTAACCCAAAGAGCTAAGTGATGCAGCCTTGCAGCAACCCTGGAGCAGTGGGAGTCAAGACTTATTGATCCAAACATCCCAGAGGCACAGGTTCCCTTTTAATCAATGAAAAATTGATTTCAGAGCATCTGTGGCTTCATTGCAAGTGCAGCGATGTTTGTTTGGCCCTCTTTTACAGTCACATTGTGACTGGTTGAGAAGCTCTTCTCTTTAGGCTGTTAGCGTAATCCGTAAAGAGAAGATCCTCTAGAAGGGAATTGGGGCTGTGATTCATTTTCAGAAAGAAGCTAATTTCTGTCAACTGACAATGGAAATAGTTTAAGGGAAAGTGTCATCAAGCTGAGTGAACACTCCCCAGAACAACCTTCTCCTGCTCTTTGATGCATTACTTCTCCATGAACTTTCACGAACAGTTTTACCACTGAAGGATAGAGCAGCCTCACTGGGTTTCAGGTCAATGTACTCTGTTTTTATAGTTTTGTTGAATGTTTTGCTGCCAGGGAACACTTCAGATCTACCTCAAACTGTAACGCAGTCTAAATCAAATTGATCCTCCCTTCACATAGGCATCTGTGACCTCTGCTGGTCCCAACAACTGATTTGGACTTTCTGGAGCTGCCTTTGTGTTGTCCCCAAAGCTCCGCAGAGGCTGAGATCTATCCTTAGCCTAGTCCCTTCTCATGTTCATTGAACACCTTTATTCAAGCGGCCAGTTGGTGGCCAACTTCAGAAAGTTGTCACTGCTAGAAGTCCAGCTTGCATGTATGTGGTTGCCTCATGTGTGCCCTTGGCTGTTGGCAGTGGTGTAGGCACTGGATGTCTCTCATGGGGTGGTTGTGAGTTCAGTGAAGCTTCCGTCTCTCTTTTTTGTTTTTTGTTTTTTTTTTTTAAATGAAAACTTGAGCAAATAATTGAGCATAAAGAAGCTCAATTTTTGTTTTTCTTAGCACTTCCCATCTCTAGTTGAGCTGTGCTTGAGGAAGTATGTCTGTCTGCTGGTTTCATAGGCAGGTGGGGTTTAATCAATGGCTTGTAATGGAAGCAATGCTAACTTAAATATTTCATTTGAGTGTAGAAATTCTTCTTTAATTAAATATTCTAAGGCAACTATTGAAATCTTTAAAGGCAGTTTCTATTTGTAAGAAATATTTAATGTAGTATAATATTCCCACGTAGAGCTAACTTCACTGTAGACAGGTCTTCCTTAACTTACAGAAGGGTCTTGTTCTTTTTAAAAACCTTCCATTACTGTCAAACTACACTAGGAAAAAAACCCCCAAATCTCTCTCTTGAAAATTTGCAGTGTGTTTTAGAAGAATACTATGTCATTTATAATGCTGTGAAAGCTCTATTATTGACTCATGGGTAGTCTCCATTAAAATATTAAATTATAGAGTCTGTCTAAAAAATCACTAGGAGAGATGCATTAACTCTGAGTATTTAGATGGGTCAGTGTAACTGTAGTTACAGTGGTGGGTCACTGTAATCCTGATATGATCACATGGTTCTTAGTGACAGCAATCCGGCTCCCACACAAATCAAAAGTAGAATTTCAGCATTTCCAAAACTCTGAGCCCCTGGGAATTTTACCAGGCTCAGTGAGTTCAAAAGTTGGCATCTGTTGTTCCTAATTATTCCTTAATAATTAGTGATGCAAATCCCACTTGGGGAGGATCTTCCCTGTGCTTTTAGAAACTAACAACAGAAGACAGAGCCCTCAGAGCTGAGGTTCAGTGCTCAGTGAGGTGATTATGCAGTTATGTTAGTAAGGATTAGAAAAAGCGAGCCAGCTGCCTCCGCTGCTCCTGATAACACAAAAAAATGATATTTTCTACTTGGTGTGATTTTTCAAGGAAGTATTATCTGATGCATCAGTGACTTACAGCTGAGCAAGTCTATACAGACTAAATAAATTATCATTTTTGTTTTTAAATACTCGTCTCCCCCCAAAAATGTTTAATGTTTTACCATTAAAACAGCTAACTAATTAGAATGATTTCAGATTGAATTAATTTCCTGTTGGTTTACAAAATTCCTCCAAGAATTCTGTTCTCAATGATTTTATCTCACGTGATGTCTGTCAAACCCAGCCGTGAAAGAGGATTTGGGCCCTCTGATTTCAGTCTTTTCTGTAAATGTTTGTCTCAACTTGAATGTTCTTCTAGTAAGATAGAAAATTATATCTTTTGGTACAGTTACAGTAATTACAGTATATCTCGAGATTGTGAATCATTCAGAAAAGAATGTATACTGTCTAGCAACAGCTATCCTTAGACAGTACAGAGTCAGAATAGCACGGATAACCCTGGAAGACCGTGCATTTTGGGTCATGAAATAAAATGTTGTGCTTCTGTTGTTCCTGCTCTCAAGAAGAGGTGGCTCTGATTTTGTGCTACAAGCTCCAGATGGGTATCTGCACTATCCTGTCCCCAGTGTCATGGCCAAATACTTATCTTCAGAAATGGCTGTTGAGCTTTCCACTAGAGTCATTGCTACTGCTGTTTGGTCATGCCAGGCCACCCCTCAAGACCCTTTTTCTGTCTCTCTCTTTAAAATTGTCTCTCAGTAATATGTAAAGTCTGATTAGCCTCAGAAGTGATCAGCTGTCTAGATTGCATCAGGGAATTTCATATTCATGAAGTAACTTAAATGTGTTTCTTACGCTCTCAGATGATTTAGTTTCAGTGTACAATTTATCTTCACAATGTTTGACTCTTGACGTCTCATGAAAAAAACAAGAGGCCACAGAATGACAGGAGTGTTGGCTAGGGGAGCTCTCTAGTCCAGCTTCCTGCTTGGAGAAGGACAGTCACCAACACTAGACCAAGCCAGGCCTGGCTTTCTCCAGCCAATTCTTGAAAATCTCCAATGATGCACTTTCTACCACCTCTCCAGGTACCGATTTCCAGCTGACTGGAAAAGGGGAAACATAACCCCCATTTTCAAAAAGGGAAAAAGGAAAGACCTGGGGAACTACAGGCTGGTCAGTCTCATCTCTGTGCCCGGCAAGATCATGGAGCAGATCCTCCTGGAGTCTCTGCTAAGGCACATGGAAAATAAGGAGGTGATTGGTGACAGCCAACATGGCTTCACCAAGGGCAAGTCATGCCTGACAAGTTTGGTGGCCTTTTACGATATTGTCACAGCACTGGTAGATAAGGGGAGACCAACAGAAGCCATCTAACTGGACTCACGCAAAGCATTGGACACTGTCCCACATGACATCCTGGTCTCAAAATTGGAAAGTCATGAATTTGATAGATGGATCACTCAGTGGATAAGGAACTGGCTGGATGGCTGCACTCAAAGGGTTGTGGTCAACGGCTCAATGTCCAAGTGGCGGCTAGTGATGAGTGGTGTTCCTCAGGGGTCAGTACTGTGACCAGTGTAGTTTAACTTGGCTTGTTTGAAGCACATCTCAGTGCTGCCTTGTGTTTTATGAGCCACAGCACACGAGGTATCTACAGTCAAAAAAACTATGCAAGAAGGTAATGCTTGGTGCTGGATGCAGGATGCATACCTGAAATTGAAACCATGGCTGTTAATTAAAAAAAAAAAAAAAAAAGAAAATTGAGACTTCCATAGACCTCCATCTTTGACTTGCTGAAGTTACTGGAAAAGTAATTTGGCCATTGCCTTTTGTGGCTTTTTGGCCATACCTGCGCAAGGCCTTCACACGAGGGGCTGTTTTTCCATTCTTTGTGACTTACTAAGATTTTGGAAAACCTTTAATTCTGCATGCCAAGAACAAGCAGGACCTTGTAATTTTTCACTTAGACCCTGAGCAAGATGCCAGAGGGGTCATGCAATCAGAGTCCTTTGCCTGAATGTTACACAATGAAATTCAACTTCACCTGCCTGAGTGAGCCCAGGCTCAGTGTTTCAGACTCATACACAGCAGGCAAGAGCTTTAGCTGCTGCTTCTGCGCTGCATCTCTCTGGTTTTGACCAGATAGTTCATTCAGGACCAGAGGAATCCAGACAACAATAAATACTGTTTAAACTTTTAGTGGTAAATAACAGATGCAATTTCAATGAGTCAACATTTTCTGACAAAAGCAAAATGTGATCAGGAAATCTCTGACCTGATCTAAACCTTACCAAAGTTTTGGTCACTGTGTAAATTCTCTTCACTGCAGAGTTGTAAATCATCATTTTAGTACAGACATTGAAAAATTCTGTTCTCCTGATGCAGAAACAGTGCTGCCATTTCTTCCAATTAATTTTCATCAGCCTTCTCATAGTAATTGTTGTTTTGAATCTCCTTCACCTAAATTCCTGTGAATATTGGCTTGGTTTCTCTCTGTGGGTTTTTATTTGTTTGCTTGGGGGTTTGGGATTTTTAGTTTTGTTTTAAGCAATTTTCTACCCTTGCAACTAAAGAGGAAAAACTTTAAAACCCAGTTGAACAGTAAGGAGCAAAAACCAAAGTACAAACAAAAAGAACAACTATGAACTCTCCCGCTGGATTTTTCAGACAGCTTTAAAACATTTAAATGTAGATACTGGGATTACATATTGTGGGCTGCATCCTCATACCTCCTGTTGGAGTCAAAGTAGGAGTTGGATGACGGCATACTCTGTATGTCTTCTGCATCATCTACATCTTACCAGGCTGGTGGTTTATTTCCACACATAAATGCTGTCATGTTTTCCCTCTCCTCATTATTCTTGCTTGCTGATGGCTGTTTTGGTTGCATAATTAATTGCAGAGGTATTTATTAAAAGGGGCTTTTTCTTTCAAGATACTTGGTTCAGCCTTTGCTTTCCCCTGCTGTTGTTGCAGTAAAGTGCACTTCCACAATTAACCATTAAGCGGGGATATAAATTAAGCTGCTGGACTAGCAGATAAATGAAACTGTCACACGTATAATTGCTAGGCAAAGTGGCTACAATTTTAGCTATTTTCATTGGCCTATTATTGCAGCTTTCTATTGCTAAAATAATAAATCATTGTTTGCGTGGAAAGAGGTATGGACCATATGAAAGAGAGGCAGAACTATTGCATATGCAATAAGGTAGATGTCGGGAGATTTTTAAGCAGCGATTTTGTATAGGAGAGCTTTGGCAAGGCCCCAGGTCCATTATAAGTTAGAAAATAATTGTTTAAATGGGATACAGTGCTGTCCTGGATGCTTTGCTAGTGTCCATGGACAGTGTGCTTGAAAGACAATGCCAGGAGCCGAGCTGAATGTGGGGTGTTGGCAGCCCATGGAAGCACCAGGCTGGTGCTCTACCAGTGCCCAAGTGTTCCCTGGTGGGTCCAGAGACTAGGTCAGACCTCCACATGAGGTCAGCCTCTGTCTTGTCTGTTCAGCTGTGAGCCTGTTTCGGGGACCGTGTCTTACCATATGCATATGCCACAGTTCACTCAGCGATTTGCATTGCCACAATATAAAACACAGCGAATAACTTGAAAAAGTCTTGGCAAGCTTTCATTTTTTCTCCAAAAGTAATTCTTCCCTAATGTTTGTTTCTGCTTAAAAGAGAGTATGGTGTATTTGATCATTTCCTTTCTTGTATGATATCCAAGAGACTTATTCATATGCCAGGTGACTAGAACATATCTTTCACTTAGAAGTGAAATGAGAACAGTTTGGTACATGCTTTTGATGCATTTTTCAGATTGCTCTGTGTAACTTTAGCCTGTCTGTTATTGTGCAGGTATTTGGAGCGCTCAATAGCACTTGCTTTGGTATATCAACTGGATATTTTGATTAGTTAAAACTTTCATTTTGGGAAAACCCAAGATTAGAAATTCAAGTTTTATTAACTGTGCCTACAGCAGAAAGTCATTGGAGTTTCAAATAGGTCTCAAGAGCCCAAGAAGCTATAAATCATTCAAGCTCATTAGAATGTTGCTTAAGCTCTTTTGTTTGCTATCCTAAAATTCTCTATTATGCGGTATTTTATCCTATATATAAAGTCCGTATAACTCCTCATTGTTATGAAAAACAAACGCAGATCTTTGCAATTGTTTGGTCTGTTTTCATGGAGGAAACTTTTGAGATATCACATGAAGGATCTATACTGCACTTTAAAAATAAAAAAACAAACCAACAAATAATAAACAAACAAACAACAGCCCCCCACTTTTTTGGACAAAGTTTCTGAGGCTATCCAATCCCTCAAAGAGATGATAGGCAAGTGATGGAAGCCCCATCTTTAGTAAATTATGCTACTGTAAGGAGTCTCTGGTGGGTCACTCAGACATTCTGTCTGCTAAAAATACTGACCTCAGTATCTCTCTTTACCCCAAAACTTATCAGTAGCATTGACAAAGGAACCCTGTCCTGGACTGAAGTTCCTACTTTTAATTGGAGAATATCACATACTGTAGGCTCTGAATAGCTCCAGCACAGTTGCAGATCCAATTCAATATGAGTGAGGTGTTTCGTCTTTCTGCAATTTCCCAATATTGCAATTTTCCCAGAAATATTAGCAGATAAAGATAAAGCAATTTTAGCTATTCCTCAGTGGCATCCTCTGTACTGATTTCAAGCTCTTCTTGAAATGCTAATATACCATCCTCACTGCTGTACTCTTGCAGCCTGTTCCCCGAAGGGGATTCGGATTGCCTTCTTAGTAGCAGATTATTTCCTGATCACATTTCTCATATTAGGAAATCCATGTGTTCAGCAAGAGACCAAAGCGCAATGATCATTTTACAATTTAGCTTTATCTAGTCATCTATTAGCAAGTCATATGATATTTCAAGTCATTTTAGCTTTGATGAGGAAGAGAGCTCACCAAGACATTAATCACTCAGTAGTTTGTATACAAAGCAAATAGGTGCCTCAAAGCATCTAAATAAAATACTGTCTCTTTGCCTAAAAAACAGATACTCTTACTACCAAGGGCACCGGAGGATGTTTACAGATGCCTTTATGTGTCTGCTTTGCTGGACCATTTAATGCTAATCTAGTGTTGGATTACCTTTCTGAAACTGCTAATAAAATCTGTTACATTACTGTGGAGGCCCCAGGGCTTCAGAGATGAGATTTCTATCCGCTGACAAATCATGGCTGGGTGAAAACTCAAAGCAGATACTTTTCTGTGTCAGGTGTGAAACACACTCGCATCCTAATCCTGCCAAATGATGGGGTAATGGAGAGATGTGTAAAAGGTTTGTTTATTCCACAGAAGAGATTTCATCTGGGGATGAGGGCAGGGGAAATATATATCCTTGAGCTATATGGAATTGCAGAAAGGCCAAAGTGGATGTAAAATGCTGTTTGGCACCTGGGGAGTGCAAATTTTAAGGTCTGTACACAGTACAGAGTGGTAAAGGCTAAGAATCTGTTTGTCTTCCCAGCTCTGCTGGTCTCGCTGGTGCAAACAGTCCAGGGAATTCAAGAAATCAAAGACACCTCAGTGAAGAGGGCTTGATAAGAGATTTTCAGCTAGCATAAATCTGTATCATTCTCTCATGTCCCAGTGTAATTATGGCTGCTAAGCTTTTGGGGCAAGAGTTGGTGAGTAAAATGGGCCCTGGAGAGCATGTCTCTGGATCGCAGCGTGACTGGAAGACTGAGATTTTTCCAAGACTAATGTGACCCATTGGAGCTCTGTGCTCGTGTTATTGATGGAGTTACTCTATTGTATTTATTGCCCAAATGTCTTCCCTTTTAACAAATGACAAACTGTATTTTACAACTACTGCTATTCTTGGAAGATTCCCCTGGAAAACGACTCAAATTCCTTTGTGTAGGGATTCACATTTAGGGGTCTCTAATGTTTTGGATGGATAGTGCTGGCTAGTGCCCAATAGGCATGCAATTTGGAAGGAAGCTTGAGTTTGATTTTTCACAGCATTCTATCTTGTGCAGCCCTTGAAATCTGGACACTGAGAGTAGGAGATAAAACACCTCTCATACAGAAATTCAGGACACTGCACTGGCTTTGTTCTTTCTGCAGTGCCATCCGAAACTGGAAACCAGCAGGAAAAAAAGCCTTCTCTTTTAGCTTTCCAAACAATGCATCCGATTCCTTCTACTTCAGATGGCAGCAGATGAGCTACTCATCCAGACTTACTTTATAATCACTGCTAAGAAATAGGCATTTCTAGAGTATGATTCATCTGATCTGTTTCAGATGTCTGCATTAGGAGGAGGTGGGATACACTCCTTCTCTCTGCCACCTGTGAAGGGAGGCTTTCTATGTCTAGTTCAGAGTTAAGTGTCTAATCTTAGATGACAGATCCTGGCCCATATGTTCAACCCCTTCCCCTGACAATCTTAGCTGGCCCTGCTAGAGAAAAAGACCTCTTCTGAGTCAGTCTCTGTGTATGTGGCTTTTTTGGCAGCTGAGCAGCGCAAAAATGCAAAGCCCAGTGCAGATATGCAAGTCCTCCAACTTAGAACAGGCAATTCCCAGATTAAAACCTACATGTTTCCAAGGCTTGCTCCTGTTGAAGAAATGCTCAGTGATGGTCTTCCACTAGAAGCACTGAGTTCCGCAAGGGGTGAATTGCCCTTTGCAGAAGTGGGACTCAGTGGGATGTTGGTTCCCTTTGGCTGCTTTAAAAAAAGAGGTGGCAATTTCCTTTCAGAATTGAGTGTGAAAAGCTGGGGCTTGACCCCCAGTTCTCTGGTCTTATTGCAGCAAGGATTGACTTTGCACATGGCAGCTTTCTGCCGTACCTTTTGCTTCAGCTGCCCACCCCCTCCTTGAGACATTTTGCCTGGATGACCAGATTTTCAGACTTACCCCTTGCTGTGAGTCTAATGGGAGAAAAACGAAGAATGACTCAAAGGCACCAACTGCAAAAAAGGGAAAAAAAAAAAAAAACCCAAATGGCTTTGTTTATAGAGGGGAAAAGAAATTAAGAGCTGGTCTGAAAAAAGGCTGGGAGTTGAAATGAAGATTAACTAGAAAACAGTAAGCAGTCAGTAGACAGGATGGTCATTTTTTGTTCTTGAAAACTCTTTGCTCTTATGAATACCAGTGACCCTTGAAGGATCTTTTTGATTGATTGGACAACTCCAGCTAAGTGGGGAACACAGCAGTATATTTTTCATAGATCCTAGAGACAGGCCTTCTAGCACAGGCTCAGTAGCAGCTTGGATGGCTCTTTTCTAACCCTTTTGCACTGCTATTAGACATTCTGCAGGCTGCCAAAGCAGGGATAATGAAAATCAAGCCAAGGGAGGTCTAAAAACCTCACTCCATCAAGGACAGTGTCTGCTGTGGGAATTGTCAGGAAAGGTTTAGATATTGGCACAGTCTTCTCTCCTGGAGGCAGGACAGTCAAGCAACTGAATTCTCCATAAATTTTCCTGTCATTCATCTGCCAGGAGTATTTTTCAGAAAAGCTGCTGTTCCATCCAGGTACTCCCCTTTTGTAATCGAATGATGATTTATTATCCAAGCAATGAAGAAAAATATATTACCTTGGAATTTATGAATGCATAATGATATGTAAGCCATAATAATGAATCACTCCTTTCCCTCCCCTCCCTTCCTCATGTATATTTGGATGTTTATTTCCATATAAATTTCCATTTATTGATGTCCTCTGAAGTTCTCTTTCACGAAGGGGAATTCCCAAGTTAAGGTGTTGGAGAGTTTGAGATACTTGAGTTAAAGAACAAACAAGCAAAAACTGTATGCCTTCCAGCTTTCTATGTCCCTGTTTACTTGCTTTCCCAACATTTCCTCGGTCTCCTTGTCTGAGCTATCGCGTGTCCCTTGCAGACATGTTTTTGACTCAGGTAACTATTTACTTAAGGTTTGGGTATGGAGCGTTGTCCAGGACTGAGCAAAGGCTAAGGCAAGCCAAGGTCCTTGACTGCTTCACCGCAGTCACGTGGTTCAGCCAGAACTGGTGCAGAGGCAGAGAAGTGCTGGATTGCCTGCGGATTGCCCTGGTGAGAGATGCCAAAATGGTGAACCCCCCAGGACAGCAGCGTTACATGCCTTAGAGTTGTTCTCTAGTCCATAGACTTGGGTTTTACCTATATTTGAGTAAAAGCAAAGGAGCCAAGGGTCTAACATAATCCAGGCTAGAGTAGAAGGAAAAAACCTGTCGTTAAACCCTTGAGGGAGCAGTGTTGGAGAGAGACTGAAGCCTGGCGTGAAGTGAAACGAACCTGGTGATGCAGCTTGTTCAAAGTAACTCCAAATGTATGTGCTGCATTCAGGTGCTGAACTCGGCTATCATGACGCCTAGCCTTCACTTGCAGGGTTATTTTTTCCACTCTAATGCATTACTCCATCTGGACCCATTTGGAAGACAAGTTAGTGACATGCACAATGGCAGAGCCATTATGAAAGAAGAAATCTATCTGAACTGGACTGAAAATTGTTTAAGCTGGTTCAGTGGCATGGCCTTGGCCAACGCTGTGCTCTACAAGATGGGGTCGATCAAGAGTAATTCCATGATAGCTAGAAGTGACACCAGTTACTGCATACCTAATTTCCCTGCCACACATTCCCCAAACTTCTGCTACTGTTTGCCAGGGAATCTTCTAGCTAGGCTGGTCCTTATGTTTATTTTCTGGAGTTATTTGCAAATATTTGTGTGCCGTTTACAAGCTTCCCCAGCTGGTTGCTACTATGCGGTGCTTGAAATGTGGTTAGCAAAATGCATCCTTTTAGGCTGGAGATGTCAAAAGAGCTTTGTGGTGGTTAGAGACCCAGATCTACTGAAACCTGAGAGGAGCTGGGTGTCTAACACATAGATACTTCATTGAAAATCCCAGGCTAGGCCGTTTGTTATGCTTGGTATATTCACAGCGTGTCACGGAAAAAAAATTGTGGCCCATAAAAGCTGTAGGGAACAATCCCACAGTTTTGGCTGCTCTGTTGAAGTCTCATAAGGCAGGGTAGACACTGCAGCAGGCTTCATCCCTTTGGGGCTACAACATGTGGCTCTGAAGGGATTAATAAACCCACTGTATTTCAATGAGTGCTGTAACAAGATGGTATTGCAAAAGTGTCTCAAATACTGAGTAGGACTTTGGCCGGAGGCAGACTTTTCTGTGTCTGGAACTGCACGCACACAGGCGCTCTTAGCTTGCTCAAGACTAAATCGGGCTTTAGCAAAAATGAAGATGTTACTGGAAAAACATAAAACTTTATCCATCCTAGCAGGCTGCATTTGCATTTGAATGGGTTTTTTTTCTTTTCATGCTCATAAAAAGTGTTATATTAAATATTAATATGGTATTTTTCTTGTGTTACTGTACACTTTCCACAGACCTGGAAATTAACTCCATTGTAACCATAATAACCCTCTAAAAGAGGACAAACCCCTCTGTTTATATTAGTGGAAGAATATTGCAAAAGCAGATTGAAGAGTTTCATTTTTCCACCGGCCTGCCAAATTCCTTGACTAACATCACTAAAGAGACAGGCACGGCTATCTCTATGTTCCTTTATTATTAAAATGCAGCAGAAGAACAGGGCAGGTAGTGCTTGGTAAAGCACGGAGAAGGAACTCGTAAAAACCTGCTTAACAGCCTTCTCTTATTTTAGGGAGTTTTGCTCTCTGGAGGTGAGTCCAAACAAGCATGAAAATTTTGACTTGAGCTGCAGGGTATGTTGTCCCTGATTTTTTTGCAGGCTGGAGTGGGACGTGTGTGTGTTGGGAGGAGATGAGACGGGAGAGGACTACATGAATTCCCTTGCACTGGCTGGCACCATGAAAGCACACCAGAAACATCCTCATTAATGTTACCGTGAGCTCAAGGGCAGGCATTGATTCTGGTGCTGTTCCTTTTGCACTTACACTGGCTTGAGTAGAATTCAGTGGACTTTGCTCCCTGTAGCAATATCTGTGCTCTTACTGCTTTCCATTCTTTCAGCATTAGGTTTTGGCATTTCTGAGCAAGATATGAATATGTGAATTTAAACTTGAATTTGGAGCAATGCAGAAAAGGAAGAAGGAAATTTTCAATAGGTATAATGGACTTTAGACACAGAATATCTAAAAGCGTGGTAATTACATTTTCATGCTCTCAATCTGAAATCTACTAAGGTATCTCAGCTGTAGTCCCTCATTAAATTGCTATTTTATCTGAAGGTTTGTCATGGAAACTCCATGTCAAACTTCAGATCTAAGGATGAATCCTCTCTTCTTCTGAGGAACAAACTGATTTGTTTAGGCTTGCTACACTTATGTCAAATTCTTCCTGCCAGTTGCTAGTGATTAAATAAAAATAGCGAAAAGATTCTCTTTCATGGTTCTGGTCAACTTATGTTGCAAACCGGCTCACTGGTCTTCTGAAACATCCTCAAGTTGTGCCAGGAGAGGTTTAGACTGGATATTAGGAAAAATTTTCACACTGAAAGGATTATTAAGCATTGGAATGGGCTGTCCAGGGCAGTGGTTGAGTCACCATCCCTGGAGGTATTTAAAAGACAGGTAGACATAGTGCTTAGAGATATGGTTTAGTGATGGTTTTTGTCAGTGTTAGGTTGACGGTTGGACTAGATGATCTAAAAGGTCCCTTCCAACCTCGGCGATTCTATGATTCTTATCAAGCTGACCTTACAGAGAAGGGAAAAGCTGAAAGAATCCAGACCAATCCTACCTGATAAGACGAGAACTGCTGACTCAGCTAAGCCGTGTATTTGAATTGCACGTGCTAAGCTAACAGACTATAGTATTTACAAGACTTCACTAAACACTTAAATCTGTTTTGTGGACAAAAGGATTTTAAGTTAATTTATTTTGTTGAGAGAATAATTTAAGCAAGTTAGCATTTTGTTGACAGAATTATGATGAAATTCATTTTCTCTACATAACTGATTGGACAGTTAGCTGAATGCATTTTCTCCACAGAATCAAGTATGTGCCAGGACTGTCAAGCAGGGCTTCCTCCATGGTTTCAAGTCAGTTTGTCAACAAAATGAATACAAAATCCTTTTGTCTACAAAATGAACTTAGGTGTTAATTGTTTGTCGATAAAGAGTGCAAAGCCAAATGATCCTCTGTTGAACACTGATAAAAACGTATTGGGGGGGGTATGTGTGTACACAAACACACAGAGATGTGTAACTTGCTTTGTTGTCAGAGTCCAAATGTCACAAACCAAGTGCTTGGCAGGGAGCAGTGTCCAATCCAAGCTGGGGTGAGACATGGTCTGGGTATTGTGTTCACGTTGAGAGCATCATAAGGAATTAACTAGTGTAGAAACGCAAAACAAAGGGGCTGGAGAGCCCTCAGTATTGTTTCTAGCAGGCATTCAAAGCCTCCCATTGTGAGTGTTAATTCCAGTTCTACTTGATATGGTAAAACCGCACATGGGGATGCCGTGGTTTTCCTACCTTGAAGAATTGTATCACAAATAGATGTGGCAGATGAGGAGCAGAGAGAAGATGTGTTCTATTCAGATTATGCTGGCTGGGAGCTGAGGCATAATGAAAGAAAGTCATTAGTTTGAAGTCCTATGGGGAAACACCTCTGAAAGACCAGGAATAGATTTAAGTCGTCTTGACCACGTAAACTGCCCTCTCATTCTGAGCAGACGCTAATTAAGATGGTACACCATGAGCCATGTGTCCATACAAGATGGAAATGTTACTTAAGCCTTGATTTTAAGCACAACTGGGCTCATCTAAAGCTCACTGATGGCTTCATTTTCTTTTGCCATTTCCATTTTTTTCATATTTTTGCGGATACAGTGTGATTACAACTATTCCTAGAGCTCAGTTTTGAAGATAGCATCTGGAGTGTCAGCTCTGAGCACCTTATGGGTAGACATCAGAACATAATGGAAAAAATGTGTGTTTTATTCTGAAAATAACATTATACTTTTGGAGCAGTCTGCTTACCATTAAATATCTGGAAAGGAACAAGAAAAAAAAAAGAAATATTCACTCATTAAATATGTCATAAAAATTGCACAAAATCTTTTTTTTTTTTTCCTTTTCCCTCTTCTCCTTTGTGCTTTTAAGAGGGTTAAAGTCAATGGAGGGTAGGAAAAATACGAAATAAAGCTATGAAGAAATATGACAGTGTCATAGTGCAACATAAAAGTTCAGCCATCTAATATGTTTTCATGTTCATTCAGGAGGAAACAACCGACTAATCCCCAAGTTCATTTATACTGTTTAAAGTACTCTGGCTTTCAGCTCTGCTAATTGTCAGAAAAGCCAAAAGGAAAGAAAAGCAGTCCCTTTTCAGCTGTGTTTTCTCTAAATATTCTAGTCACTGCTAGAGCGTTGAGGTTAAGGAGAGATACATTGGGTATGGAGGGGCGAAGTTAAAGGCACAAAAGTTGTTTCTCCTAATGAGGTTTGTCATTTACAAGGGCATAATCATCTCTGTTTTCTGCGAGGGAACATTTATGTCAGGAGCACTATGTGAGATGCCATTTTCAGTCTTTTGCAGAATGTGACCTTTCAGAGAAATGCAGCCCCCCCACCCGAGGGTTTAAGGCTGCTCAGACACGGCACAGGTTGCAGCAGCGCTAGCAGGAGCTCGGCCGACGCTGGGGCCTTCCAGCTAACATTGGACACACAGAGCGACTGGCCTCACATCAGGAGGTGACAACCCTGTTTGGGCTTGAGTGCCCATTGCTCTTTTATTATGTGCGTTTTTTACAGTGTTTCCAAAATATTTCCCTACTGGCTTTTGCTTTTTGCTTTCTGTTGAGAACCGGTCCGTGGGGCTGCGCAGGAGCAGCATTGGGGGTTTTGCAGTTTGATTATACCATTTGTTCGTGCTTTTTTAGTTGTGTGCATTATGCTGTGTCCTGCGAAGAGCCACAATTGCTCTTCCTGCAGAAGGTAAAGCAAATAAGACGTGTCAGACTCCCTTGTTGCTCAACAGTCGCTAATGACTGCAGCATATGTTGCTGCTTCCCGGGCTACTGGGAGCTCAGCACATCTGTTACTCCTCCAGGAGCCAAGTCCTGATTGTCAATACTGTGATCCCCATGCACTTAGTCAGCAGAACCGTGGTGGTGGTAACTGGTCCCAGGCCAGCAGCAATGAAGCTCGAGAGGGACTATGCTGGAGAGGGTGTATTGGGAAACCCAGGGAGAATTAGGCAACAACTGGGAACCGTGACATGCTGATCTGTAATACGCAAATGATGCGTCTCACAGAAATCTCAACCTGGAAATGAAAAGGTTGCAAATTGCAGATGTTGTGTTAACGTGGGTTCATAAAGCACTCACTGAGGGCTGCATGCATAAATTGTCCAGGTAATAAGCAATTGCAGTGCTTGTGCTGAGGGACTTCTCCAAAGCCAGGACCTCTCAAAAGGATGCAGTACCTGTAGTGTGGGGTATCTGTAAATCTGGCCAGTGGGCTGTGACTGTAAAGGCGGGAGACCACATTTTTAAAATGACCTGGTAAAAACAAAATGACAAAAAAAAGGCTTTAGTCACCTCTGTATTTCAGATACCTCCTCGCCAACTCACATATTTGCATACTTCCCAGCAGATCACACTGCATTTCCATTTTACCCTGAGGTCAAGTCTGCAGTGTAGGCAAAGTCACACCTATTCATAAAAATGATTTTGCAGTCTAATAAGTCTCTTCAGGGCTGGGGAGAGGAGAGTGAGATTTTAATACAGGAAAAGGCAGGACAATTGGAAAAAATAAAAAGTCTGTACTACGTGCTATAAGGAGGAGAGAAGGGAATATCTGCTATTAAACTTATAATGTCATAGTATATAATAAAACTAAAATTTGAGCCACTAGAAAGGCCAAACCCTGTTCTCCTTTGCCTACCTGAATTTTCTTTGCTAATGTAGTTATTCCTGCTATTGGCTCCAGCACAATCATCTCCTAAATGACTTGGCCTACATTACATCTCACTTTCTAGGGGAAACTGTAAGTGTCCTTTTAGTATGTTGAGGTGATGTAACAGACCTTCTCAGTATGTAAATTATTATCAGCTTCATTTAAAGCCCTAATAACTAAGTGCATGAATGACTAGAGATTCTTAGTAAGGTCTGTCTGCAAAGGTCACATAGGATTATTTTGAGTGTAAACTGCAGAAATGGTTTCTGGAAAGGCTGTGTGGAATTTTGATATAAGGGACATAAATGGCAGCAGTTATTCCACCAATATAAAAAGAAATCGAGATGTATGTGGTTTACAGCTTTGAAGTAGAGTTCGACAAAGGATGGTTAGATCACCCTCGCTGCATGCAGGCCACAGGAGGTTTCTGCTGTTCAAGGCATTTGCTCTTGTTTTGTCCAACAGAATCCCAAACTAATGGAGCTGTCACATAATCTGACAGGTAGCTAACTTATAAAGAGGGAAAGATACATGACTCCGAGCAGCACTTGTTTGGAGCTATCTCATTAGTCACATGCAGGAAATCAATCAGAGTGCGGTGGGGCTCCTGTAATTCAAATGAAAATAAAATAAAATATAAGTATACTTCATAGTCTGTGCAGGTGACCATTTTAGATCTGTGCTGGAGAGCTTTTCTGGCTCTGAGACAATTTTTTTTATGGTATTCCTACCAGGACTTCTGGGTGTAGAGAGGTTCACAGTACCTCCTTGAACACATTTGCTTAAAGACATGGCCCAGCTACCCTGCCTGCCCTTGCAGAAGCGATGACAGGCTGAAGAGATGGTCTGAGTGCTCTGCTGGGTGAGCACAGAGGAAAAAAGGAGGCAAGATTTCCTTCCTGGAAGAAACCTGAGCTGGTTTGCTGCACAGTCATACTGGATTTGTAGCCCATATGTTGTAGGTAGCCTGAACTAGGGTGAGGGCAGCCTGCTAATAAGAGGCCCTGTGGATGGACAATGGCAGGTCTTGGGGGATAACCTGGGAATCAGAGCACGATTGCCATCCTCCCATGGCCTTGGAGCTGAGTCCTTACTCATCAACATGCTGGAGCCTTTGTGCATGTCTGTGTTTCTGTGTTGCACTCGGTCATTTTGCTGCTTCCAAGTAATTTCCTGGTCACCTTGTACTCTCCAGCAGCCTTGCTTTTAGTCTCCCACTTATCTGGAGCTACATGGCTGGCAGGCCCCTATCTCCATTAAACACTCATGGTGCCCATCACGAAACAGATGATTCTTTCTCTGGACTGCTCAGCACAAGACACGAGTCCCACCACCACATCCCTGCATCTGAAAGGACCATGTAGAGGGTATACACCTGGCAACTGAGGTGAGAGAGATGTATTGTATTAAGCTCTTATGAAAGAAAATAACTTTTTCAAGCTCACCTTTAGCGTGATTGTGACCCCACTATACCCATTTTGGGAACAGATTTCATTCGTAATGGCCAAAACCAAATCCTACCTTTCTTTTTTGGCTCAATTATGTCAGCTAGAGGGGCAGCAGCAGCAGTGTTATCTTCTCTTTTTATAGCCTAATGAAAAAGCATAAAAACGATGCTTAGAAACAATAGGGTTGACTCATAAGGGATGACTGTATGTGACTCATAAGATGTGAGATTATTCCAGAGACCTGAAGTACATATACATGCACTGAGACTTGGGCTTGGGGGGGGTTATTTTTCGTAACTGGAAGAAGAATGTTTGCTGAGTATTTTGAGATGTGCTTCACATATAAAATAATGTGTTCCTTGCCGTTGTATATATGACTTATAAGATTCAGTGGTCTTTCTAAAATATTCCCACTCTCTGAGAAAATCCAGAATTAATCACGCTTTCCACATCCTTTGCTTTAACTCAGAAGGCTATGGCTGATGGCTGGAACAGTGGGAACTGCAACTTTCTAAAGAAATTGAAATCACCAGGTTTTGTTAGAGACAGCCTGGGAAAGAAGAGTCACAAACCAAGGTTTGGCCTGTAAAAATCCCCAGTATTATCCTGGGATTTTGCACTGATTGAAGATGGCTCTGCCATTTTGCTTTGAAAACTAGCAAAGCCCGATTCAGGAATGTCTGTGCAAGGGACAGACATCCTATGGATTAATGGCCTGTCCCTTTAAGCAGCACAATTAAGCACCAAGTATCCCTGAGTGACAAAGATGTGCGCTTTCAGTGTTGCAGCCTCTCTAACAAACCCTTGTGATCAATCAGCTGTCCTGTTCAATTAGAAAAGAAAGATGTCACTTGCCTTCCCTCTGCCAGAGGTGTCCTTGCAGTCAGCTGAGTGGAGGCACTAACCTGGAGCCCCGGAGCAAGACTCAGGGTCACTGCCGGGTGAGCACTTGTTCCTTGCCTCGGGAGCTTTGTTGGTTTTCCAGCCAGAGGAGGCTTTTGCAACTCTTCATTACCACATGCTGGCAAGGAAAGGCAGCGTGATGAATTAATGAAACAAGCCTGCTTGAATGGGGCTAGTAAGCTATCGATGAGTTTCCTCTATAGCTACGTTGTTCTCCTGGATTATAACCAAAGCTGCTTTTTCCTTAAAATAAGAAAGCTCTTGGGATTACACCTGCCAATGTTATTTTCTGATACTGTGACACGTAGTGGCAGTAGTGGCATCTCGTTCCACTAAATTGCAACTTGGAGAATATAAAGATCTTAAAAGAGCAGATCATGATAAAATGGGATAGTTCACACAGCTGAATTGCAGGGACCCATTAGTCCACAGGGAAAGATCTCTCCTTCCCGCTCAATGGTTTCTTTTATTTGGCTGCACGTAGCAAAAAATAGGGGCTTTTCGTCATGTGCATCCAGGTCCTTACTGCCTTTGAATTCTCTGACATGCTCCAGTTATTGAAGCGCCTGAATGGCCTAAATGAAAGGAGCACGTCTTTGGCATACTTTTTATTTTAAATTGATTAGTTTGATGTGCATCTTGTGCCACGTATGATTGTTTAACCTGTGCTGTGGGGATACTTTCTGACAAATTCCAGCAGCTTCACAGCTGCTGCGAGCAGGTTAGTTGCTCCTCTCCCTTCTCACCATTTTATAGAGCGATCAGCTGTGGTGGAAGGGAAAATGCCAGCATAGCTCAGTTGGTCTTTTGGGCCACATCCTGGGTGATAGTCATTTCCAAGATGATGTTTGCATGTTAGGCTGTGCGCATGCTTGGGTGGGAGAAGGTTATTCAGTATTTTCCTACACCGCCAAATCAGCTGATGTGAAATTAGAGGTCAGAGGATTTTATTGGGAAATTTGCCCCTTGTACCAGCCCAAAGAGTCTCATCCTGCTAGTTGTGGTTCCCAGCATAGTGCAGATGTGCGCTCAAGCACTGATCACCTCTTCTCTCCATACTCTACTTGCAATTGTTTATCAAAAGGAATGTGAAGAGGCTGTTGCGAAAGCGTGCCATGCTATAAATAATGGCTTTGTTGTGCCGAATATGAGCCATTCAGTGACTGGAGCAGAGACAACTGTTGACAGAAGGCTGAATTGTTCAGCAACAGCAGACGCCAGGATTAGGTGTGAGATTTGGAAATTGCCTTATAACTTGCACAGCAGCGTTAACGTGACATCAAAGATTATTGGTGTTGTCAGGCATGCGCTCTCACAGTAAGCTTTCTTTGAGTAGGATTTTCCTCCTGGAAAAAAAATAAGAACACAGATTTGTGTAACTCTTTCCAAATTCTTAGTCTATTTTGAAGCTCTGGTTTGTTGCTCCCTTCTACAGCTTGCAGCCCTTATCCCAGCTCTAGCTGGGATCCACGCAGCAGTGCGTGGTAGGTCAAGTGTGCACATACTGACTCTGGATGGTATTTTAAAGAACAAGGTGTCTTCTGAAAAAATTGTTGTGTGATAAATTAACCCTTTCAGTCACGTGTGTGTCCAGCACCAGACTTGTCCACTAGCTACATAGCATATGCAGAAACCTGTACTCAGATTGGGATTTAGCCAGCATCAGAGAGCTCTGTACACGTAGCCTGAATTTCCCACCTTCAGACAGAGACTGAGTTACTTTGATACGTGTGGGCACAGCAGTGTGAACACGTCCCCGGGCTCCAAGGTGTCGGGGTGCAGCGCAGCCCAGCAGACTGGAGCACGCTAGCTCTCTCAGTGAGGACTGCCAGGGAAGAGGCAGGAAGGGAGGGAGGGAGCTTGGCAGCCCCGCTCTCAGCTGGGAAGATACCCCGGGCTGCTCATCCGAGCAGTTTGCGCGGGAGCTGCTCCTGGGCTTACAGCCAGCAAGGCGCGAGTCCTGGTGGCTGGCTTGGTTAAGACTGTTCCAGTCTGGTTCACGCTGTACTCAGGGCAGCTGAGCAGCTGGGTGTGTGACATCCTCGTTTATTGAGGAAATACACATGATGTCTCTGACACCTGATACTATAAACCACCATGAGGATCTGCTTAGATGGGAAAGCGTAGGATGCAACAGGAAAACCCCTATTTCCTTGGGGCTGTTTTTTGTTTTGTTTTCCTTTTTACAAATAGTAAATATACTGTATTAGGGACTGTATGTCTAGCTTTTCATGGTAATTATGGTTTGGAAAAGATGACAAATATTAGATCCCCATATTACAGAGTGCAGCAGTCCAGCAGCTTGATATTTGGAGCTTAGAATCACAGGTTCATTCCTTCTTGCTTGTACCAAAATCAATAAGCAAAGTCTATATTAACAGTGTAAGAGAGGCTTGGCAAGAGATCCAGAATCTTGGCAGGAGATAAAAAAAAAAACAGAGTGAATCCACAAATCTTTTTTTTTCAGGAAAGCATTCATTTTAATTGCCTCTAAACATGTGGTTGGACATGTAAGGTGGGGAAAAAGCAAACTATTCTATTGTGGTGAAACCAGGACAAAGTGGGGGTATAACTCAACATGGTTCCTGGCTTCGGAGTGGAAATTGGCACAAGGAATTTTTCCGTGTGTAGCTGGGAGGGCTTTGAAACTGTGCCAGTCTGAGCTAGCTTGATTTTTTTCCATCATAGTCAGTGGTTTTTGCTGTAGTGTTTACCTTATGAAGCAGGGCTTTTCCTGCTCCCTTTGAGAGGTGCTGCCACAGCCCTGTGAGATGTTAGTTGCAAGAAGGTTTTCCTGGTCTTTATCCTACGTTTTTCCCTTGCTCATTCTAGCCTGTTTTTCATCATTAGAGTTGGTTAAAGTGGGGGGCGGGGGGGAGGGAAATTTTTTTTTTTTATTTTAGGGAATTTGTTGAAAATCCACTCACTCTGTTCATCCTTTTGTAAGGGGGAGATGTGTAACTGGCAGTATCAGAAGTTTTGATGAAACACTTTGTTGGACTCATGAAGGTTTAAATGAGCTGTTTCCCTAATTGGTAACGGGCAATGTCACCTTCTCGTCCTCCTTCCTGCCTCTTTACTGGAGACTTTGGGCAAGCACTGAACTTTCATTACAACCTCATTTCACAGCTGGCTTTCTTGAGGACTTTCCTCCATCCCTCTGTCCTCTCTGGGAGCAGCTTGGCACCAACCTCGTTCCTTGCAGCGGGTGATGCAGTGACACGTTGCTGAGCCGTACTGGTGTGAGGGGCGTACCACTTCCACCTGGTGTCAACAGACCCACCAGGGCACAGCTGAGCCTGGCAGTGTTGCTGGTGGCGTCTCTGGGAAAAGACATTGAATAAAGGGCAAAAAAGCTACACAGGCAAAAGAATGGGGAGGAGGTGGAGTGAGAAACAGGAAGGTCATAGAAGGAGGAGGGTGAGGAGATGCTCCCATGCATGACAACAGGTGCTGCTTGCAGCCTGTGGAGAGGACCATGGTGGAGCAGGTACCACTGGCAGCCCATGGCGAGGACCACAGTGGAGTAGGTATGACCTGCAGGCTGTGGAAGACCACGGTGGAGCAGGGGGAAGATGTGAGGAGGAAGGAGCGGCAGTGCTGAACTCAAACCTCTGTTTCCCATCCCAGGGAGGAGGTAGAGGGGTTGGGATTGAAAGAGTGAGGCTGACCCTGGGAAAGGATTGGGGCGGAGGAAGGTGGTTTAGTTTTGCTTTTGTTTCTTGTGCTCCAAATTTGTTTTAATTGGCAATAAATTAATTTTCCCCATGTCTAGTCTGTTTTGCCTGTGACAGTAATTGGTAAGGGATCTTTATCTTGACCCATATGCTTTTTCATCATATTTTGTCCCCCTGTCCTGTTCGAGGAGGGTGAGTGAGCGAGCGGCTGGTTGGGCGTCTGGCAGATGGCCAAGGCCAACCCACCACAGAAGAAACATGAGGGTCTGTGGCATTGACAGGAGGTGACCCTGCCTGCGTTGCACCACACAGAGATTTGTGGTGATGATGCTCGCGCCACCCAAGCCCTCCTAGCTGCCACAATGAAATGGAGAGACCGTTTTCTCCTCCTTTGCTGCGGAGCTCGTAGCAGGTATCTGCTGATTAGGATCAACCAGTATAGTAGCCATTTCTGTTTGCTTTTGCCCTGCCAGAGGACAGTGCCTGGCAAAAATTCAGCAGCTAGCATTCAAGGTCTTCCAAACCTCCTTGTGTCTGTGCTGGATGGAAATAGGCCCGGTGGACTATAAACACCCTTGCTGTGGCAGATGCTTGACTTTGGGAATTTTGTTTCTGTCTGTGAGGGTGGCTGAAGGACTTTGAAGTCAGCAGAAATCAGTGTCATGTTCACTGAGGTACAAACCATCTATTGTCACTTTACAAGCTACAGATACAGAAAGATTAATGAGGAACAAGTTACACAGGTTGAGGATGGGCTGGTTTTTTTATCGCATTTCTGCAGCACTTCAAAAGGACTGAGAGAGAAAAAGAAAAGGCTAATGCCCAGAAGTTTTGGAGATGAGTAATTATTATTTTGGGAATGAAATATCATTTCTTTTCAGTGTCCCAAATAAATACCTGATCATCGCAGGAGGAGGGATTATCAGTTACCCCAAAATATCCCCCCAACTCATCAGTCACTTTTTGCAGTTGACCGGTTTTGTAACTCAATGGGTAGTCCAACTTTCCTATTTTTGTGGTAGTTTAAAGTCAGCTGCCTCTTCCTTACAGGGCACTTTCCTTCTTTGAGTCCAGTCTTTGTAACTAAGCAGGAGATGATATTGCAATGTGTAATTCACCATGTAGAAAGCAAGAACTTCAAGACAGAGGTGGTTGCAAATGGATACTAGAAATGCGCCTCTTCTGAATGGCACACCTCAGCAACTGTTTACCTCCCTCCCTCCCTCCCTCCCTGGTTTTACTGGACCAAAACTGGATCATCTTCTGCTGCCTCTGCTGGAACATATTTGTCATGTCTCAGCCACTGTTCATCTTTCTCCAGATCTCCGCTGGAAGCACATCATCTTTTGCTACATCTTTTGTTTATTGCTTTTCCATTATTATTCATAGCCCCTTGACTGTCTTCTCTTTCTGAAGGACAAATACTTTTTTAGATTTTGTGAAGCTGGAAAGCAGAGCCACACATATCTTTGTGGATCATACAGATATAGAAATTGTTCGTGTCCAGCGGTCTGCATTGAACATAGTCTCGTAAGCAGTGACTTCAAAGTCTGTCTTTACCTGCTCACTGCTTAAAGCAGTTCACAGTGATTTGAAAATATAGTAAACCGTGAATCTACCATCTACATACAATTCACCTATTGTATGTATAAACTCATGCATGTATATATTTATATAAGTAACAAAATATTTTCAAGTCATAACTTTTGTTTCTCTTTCTAGGAAGTTGTTATGCCTCCATATAATTTAATGATGTATTTACCATCTTAGCATAAATGAGTAGAAGGCCCTAATAATACAGGATGGAAAGGGAGGTGAAATTTGAATAGACAAGCCTTAGTGGGAAAACTATAGGTGGTATAAACACAGGAGGAGGACAAGGTGGCTCAGAAGGCCTTGTCAGATGTGCTTGTTGCCAGTTACGGGTGTCCGCTCTCAGCACATAGGCAGGGAATATATGAGAGCAGGGAAAAAGCAAAGTTGTTCAAGTGGGATCTGATTGTGCTGTGAACGAGAGGAGGGTGCAGAGCCATCCCCCTGGAGAAAACCTCCACATCAGAAGTGACCTCTTAGTCCCATAGCTGATTCCCAGGACTCCTGCCTCCCACTTGCAGAGACAAGCTAAACACCTTTGATCCTGTGCAGGGTTTGACCTTGTAAGAGATGATCAGGATTGCAGGAAATTCATTAGGGACTTGATTCCTGCTTTTTATGAAGAGCACAGACAAAAGCAGCAAGAAAAAAACTTGCAATGGGGGAGAGGAAAGATTAGGCTGTTGCTTAGGCAGCAGCATAGCCTGGGATGCTGGAGGTGCCAGGGGGCATGTTGAGAAATTGCTGTGTAGTGAGTTGAGGATCACTGCCTGCTGCCCTGTGGGGGGAGATGCCTGCCCCCTTTCCTTTCTTTAGCACTCTAAGATTTAAGGATAGTTTTTCCCATTGTAAAGGTACATAACTGCTACTTGTGTCAGGAAAAATTAAATTTACATGTTACGTATATTGAGCTTCACAGTATCTTACCTGTAAGGGAACTGTTGCCTTGTTTTCATTGCAAAATGAGACAGTCACAGATAGGTGAGGGGGTAACAAAAGCAAGCAAAAATAGCTTTGGTATTTATCCAGTCTGTGAAGAATGCTGTGAACAACTGTGTGTGAATTACAATAGATGTGTCATACAGCGCTTTCTTTACCATGGTTTCCTGGAAATTGCAAGGCTGTTTTTAGTTGCTGATAATTTTGTCAGACTTTAATTGCTTGGGTTGATCTTCTCTACAAACACAGCTGTATTCTGAAATTGCTATTATTTTAGCCAAGTCTGTTCACCTGTTTTTGGAAACAGGTGATTGAGAATGCTGCTTTGATCTGTACATACTAAAAAACTCTGGAAGCCTTTTCCTGAAAAGTTTGGGTTGTGGTGGCTCTTGCATCCAGCATGCGGCTTTCTGTTCCACTGTGCAAAGTTAGACTAAGCTTGATGAGGTGTCTGGGGAATATAGTTTGTACATGGTGGAGAGACCTGTTGATTTTAGCAGGGAAAAACCTCTTGGAGCACATGCCATCCCTTCTACCCGCTAGAAATGACTGATGGGTGCAGGTTTCATCCCAACCGAGTGACATCCCATGTCTCCCTGGCCCAGGACTACAGTGCTAGGTCAGTGTTTGATATTGCTGCAGCCGTGTGCCCTGGGGGAGGCTTTTATTGCCATGTGAGTTTGCATTTGTGCGTCATTCTCGTGTTTGCACAGTGCAGGCAGGAGAGTCATCCTGGTCAAATGCAGAGCGGAGGGGGGGGTGTGAGGAAAATTAGGCTTTAGTGCTGGTGTTTTGTGACCTTTGAGTGCATGATGTTGCAGTACTAATAATGATATTTACTGTGATCTGGAGCTCGTGCACAAGAGTTAAGCTGGAGTCAGCTTTCAGAAAAGCATCTATGGTGCTGAAGTTCCTTTTTAAAACAGCTGGGACTAGGAAAGGGACAGTTGCTCACGGCTACAGAACAACATTTCACTCGCAGAAGGGTTCACTCATGCTGTATCAAAAAGGAAAACAATTTGAAATATGCAGTGGATTTTGAATTATAGATGTCCAAAGCCTGAAGAAACCAATGAACCCATCTCACTTATCATTCTGTATCATCAGATCAGAATGGTTTCTGATTCCTCAGTAGAAGGTCCTGAACACATAGTGGTTAAATTTTAAAGACATCAGGAGGGTGTCTAGATTTTCTGTCTTCTTACTTCTGTTCATTATTGATCTGCTTGTTAACATTGCAGATGGGTTGAACTGAACTTTCTAACACACTTGCACTATGGATCGTTAAGTACTGTGTGCCCGAGGTGGGATGAGCATACTAATTGCTGCCATCTTCTGGTGGGATGGTTTTTCCAGATAAGCTCGTTGAACTGAGCAGTGGCCATGCCACTTCTGCATCTGAAACCCTCCTGAAAGCAGGAACAGGCAAACTGTAGTCTATGCAGGGACCAGAAATTGTCTTCTGTAGAGCAGGAGGAGGACTTTGCCTCAGAGGATCTGTGGGTGCATAAGCCAAGGATTTTGACCTCAGACTCTGGGCAGCCATCAAGGGTCCACATTTCTCTAAAGAGAGTAGATGAGAGAAAACTCCTCATGGCAGCTTTGTGTCCTCTTGTGAGGAAAGAGAAAGTGAAATGCTTTCTGGAAAGCATGCAGAATGGATATACTGACCTGACATTGCACATCCTAAAGCTCTGAGCAACCACATCGTATGTCATTGCTGACCCTGCTTTGAGGTCCCTTCAAGCCTGAATTTTCCCATGATTGCTGCATGCAACAGCTGCCTCAGAAATTTCTGTCCCAGTTCACTCACCTTTTCTGCCACAGGCTTTGCATACTGAGCTGGAGTGATACTGAGGAGAGCTGGAATCACAGGCAAGGTATGAGGGACTTCCACCAAGTCCTGGATGCACTGGCACCCAGAGCCACAGGAGCATCCCACAGAGTGTGGTGGCTCTTCAGCCTGTGCTTCCCTCTAGGGCTGGGTTTATGGAAGAGATGGGGGAACCATGGGAAGAGAGGTTCCAGTGCTGCTCTGTGTCCTAGGTGGGAATGGGTTTGCTCTTTGCTGCAATCACCTCTTCCCTTCCCTCCCGGGCATTTGGTCTGATATTTGTAACGCAGCTGGATTAAGGCCTGCATGCTGTGATTATTACCTGTGATTAAACCCTAAAGGAATAGGACAGCTGGGAAATATGGAGTACTGGTATCTTCTAATGTGAACAAAAGGTAAAAGTTGACCTGCTGAGGAACAAATCAGTCTGGATATTTGTCACTCTCTTGTTGAACATTAAATTCTGGCTCCATGCTTGCCATTTATTCTTTCCTTTAACCTCCTATTCGTTTTCCCTCCTTCCCCTTTTTCAAAATTATTTTTCAGATGCCTAAATGAGTGGCTTTGCAAAATGCACAGTGTGTTTTCCTTATGTTTCTGCCCAGACTAAGAATAAATTATAGCTCAAACTTGGGAATGCTACATCTGCCACTAGTTGTAAAGCGGCCTTGAAGAATTTTGCCTTGGCAAGGGGTAATTGCTGATAACTGCTCCTTTTATGCAAATCTCGGCACGCGTGGGACTGCTAATGTGGTGGGGGGCTCAGCAGAGGCGTGCAGCTGCAGTGGGCTTCGCAGGCACTGCTCTGCATTGCAACGGCATGCCCCGGGAAGCTGGATTTTGAATGATCATTAGTTTAGATACCTGCAAACAAGCCACGTGGTATTGAATCCAACCCAGAGAAAAAAAACTACTTGCTTAAGTTTCTGCTCATCACTAAATTAGTCTTCAGTGTTTATTTTTATATACAAGGAAATTGTCTTTCGAGCTGTGGTTGCTTTTATTGCCTGGTTCCCTTGCCTTCAACGGTAAATACAACTGCAGTGTGATCATGCTGCCTGCCAGCTTGGCTCGTGGGACTCTCACTGAATTACTACACCATCTTACCTGCTTCTCCCTTATCACAGAAGCAGTTATTGCTTGGCAAAAACTGGAAGTATAAAGTCATAAGGCTGCCAGCCCCATCCTTGGCCTCCAGATGTAGTTACGGTGCTGAGTGAGCAGCCTTGCAGCCACTGAGCTGCAGTAACCCATGTGTACCTTACAGGAAATAAGGTGAATCACTCTCTTTCTGCTCCTTCAGTTAAAGGAGCAACTGCTAAAGGGGTGGTAGCCAGGAAGAATGTTAAGATAAGGCTACATGCTTTGCTGAGCATCCTGTAGAAGAGTCTCTTCTTGCTTTAAGGCTTTGCTGAAGCATATTCACATCACTGGGAATCTGTCCACCCAGTTAACCGTCCCAGAGACAGGTACTGTCACAGCAACAACTCTGAGTATAATGTGCACACCGTTAGCTAGCATCTAGCTGCTGAGATCTGCACTACCAAAAACGGAGTAATTATAGAGCACAGTGGGGCTCAGTGCAGCGTGTGAAGCATATGTTCAATGCTACATGGCTAATAGTACTAATTGTAATACCTGACTTATCTGGAAAGGTCAGCAAGCAATGCAGCTGGGCGGCTCTTGTGATTGTCACGGCTGTCTCTGCAGCCTGTTGTCAGAGGCTGGTTCCAGCACATGGATGCTCCAGTGGGGCTGGCATTCAGTAGACTTTTCCTTTTTTTTCTTCCAGGGTACAACAGAAGTCCTGAGACCCGGTGTGATACATGATGCAGAGATGCAGGGCCCAGCAGGAGGAGATAGCCCAGGTTCAGCAAGTCTTTGTTGTTGGCTTGTTAACAGGGAACAATCGAGTAGTTATTTGTTGCTTGTGCAGAAGTGGCACTTCCCTGGGTGCTGGTGTGGGAGTCCTCAAGACGGGAGGTGTGATAAGAAGCATGGATGCCCCATTCATGTGAGAGCTGGGCATGTGCTCTCGGAGCTGTCAGCTTTGAGCTGTCAGCTTGGGAGAGTGTCCTTCAGCATGGCCTTGCTGGGAGCGCTGCTGAGCAAAGTTTTCCTGCCCTGTGACCCTTTTCAACCAGGTGTAAGCTGGAGTGCAACAGAAAGCTCAACACTGTGCTGCAAATCCAGGTGGAGCAGCTGTCAAAGGGAGGGAGGTGAGGTGGTCACAGAGGGAGCCTGAAATTAAGTGTTAGCTTGACATTTTGAATGAAATCTGAGCCCTGGTGTACTAAACCCCTTAAAAATAGATCAGGAGAGAAATGCTTGCCTTCCTTTTTACAAATGTTGGACTGGTTTCCTTGAAAGGTGTGCTGGCACTCTAAGGGACACAAGGTAGCATTGACCTGGAGGTGAGTTCTCAGCTCACATGTCTGGGAATTCTTATCAGGTGGCACCATTTGCATTATCACCAGCTTGCAAGAGCAGAGACAATATTTTCTTGCTGTAGTCTGAGTTTGGCAGGTACAGTTATCAATGCCATAGACTGTGTGTCCTCTCATTTGTCTGTGGCTGGGCTCCTCCTACCATGTCATAGATTTCACTTCCTGAAGAACAAATAGGGCTTTAATTGCACAATTCAGAGTGTACAGGGACCATATCGACCTGGAGCATTCCTGCTGGCACTCACTCCATTTCACCTCTACCGCAGTGAGCTCCTTGCTCAGGTTTGCTGTCACAAGCATGTGTGATGCCACACTGCAGACCAATTTGGTGTACTACAGTACAAAGGCTGCAGTAAAATGCAAATAATACAACTGACTTTTTCTTGGGTCTTTGCATCCTTCTGGAGGAATAGTTTTTTCCTGTGTGTTTACGGCACAGCTCCATGGATGTTTTGGGGAAGTGCTGTTGCACAGCAGCATGACATGCTGGAAAAGGATGGAGAGAACAGGCTCCTTCAGCTGGCCTTGTCATCAGCGTCTCTATATGGTGAACCTACAGCCTGAAGAAACTGTTTGTTGGAGGGTAGTATGACTGGGTTATTTGTTTTTTCCTGGCTTGAGATTTTTGTGGCCTCGGCTGGAGAAAGGGGGCTTGGGAGGAAACCTTTGGTCTGATCATGTACTGGATCATCTTATGCACTTATGATCAGTAACGTTGGATTTCTTTCATTTTGCGTACCTGTCAAGAGATGGGCTCAAATGTCTGATTTGCTACTTTTGGGTGCTTTGTGCTTCCTGAAGTCATTTTTTTAGGGGTTGTCCAGTGAGAAATACAGAAACTGAGATGGTCTGAGATCACCAGTGGTTTTTGAAAGTTTTGGCTTACATTCACTTCAAGATACTGTGGGATCCAGCATAGTTTGCTGTGTATATGTATTGCCAACTGAGACTGCTGCCCCTTGGTAGTGGGCTGTACACAAACGTACCGTGAGAGATGGGGTCTGCCCTGAGAAAAGTGTAGGCTCCACAGACAGCAGATGTGCAAAATGAATAAACTTCTGTGGATGTCTTCTCCTCAATGTAGTGCTCTGCCTGCTGGACCGTACAACCTCTTGGGCCTAAAATTGGTTCTGTCATAAAGACAGAAAGACATAAAGGCAGTATAGGCCCATGTATCATCTGTTAAATGAGGATGTTACCCACGTCTGCCAGATCTGATCATCATTCTGCCCACAATGCTTAGGGAGTTTGAGCCACTGAGTTAGCTCTTACTCTGTGAACTTGAAAGGTGCAGGTCTCACCCCTGCACTATTTCATCTGTAGGATTTCATAGTGTCTCTGGGCTTCTTAGGAGGCAAGATACACACAGCTTAAACCATGCCCTTGCAAAATAGAAAGCAAAGGTGATGTTGGGGTCATCCTTGTGAACCCCACTAATGAACTGATTATTGCCTTTCTAGTAGCTAGAATAAAAATGAAGGAGTGCCGCTGTGCTTATAATCTCGGGGACAAAAATCACCTAAAAGCAGGGGTTTATTAGAAAAGGTGGAATATGAGGTAAAATAAATTTTGCAATAGTTCTCTCACAAATTGTTCTAGACATGTAAATGTAGCATGGCTAGTCCATATTAGTCACTTAGGGTCTTCATTATAGACTTGGAAGACTCAAGAGTAGACTAGGAATAGTTGGTAGGATTACACTCAATAATTATACCTATCTACAGATGACCAATACAGGTACATAAAGGTATTATCTTGTTTCACTTAATAAAAAGTTCTGAGGTTTGGGGAATTTGGAATCCTTGCTCTGCTCAGCAATATCTCCTTGATCTCCCTGGTACGTGGGCACACCAAACATTTTGCCTGGAGAATAGAAGAGAACAATAAGGAAAAGTGAAGTGTTCAAACTTGCTGACTAGGGATCCTGTTTCAGTGTTACCTGACAGAGCTCAGGGCCATCAGATATCTTGGCCAGCAAGCACATAGCAAGATACGGAGAAGAATTAAATTTTTGTATGAGTAACAAAATGCTTAGTGGTGAAAATGGGAGGACCCAGGGATATTTTGGAGGGACAGCCTTCATGGTTGGCTACAGAACAATTTTGCAAAGGAAGAAAGTTCCTTTATAAGGAAGAAAATTTCCTCGCAGAAGCTTTTTCTGTAGCACTTCTTTTACTTTGCTCTGGAGGAGCTGGTGTGTACTGGCTCTATCAGCGTGTGTTTTAAGTCACGGTGGTACTCCTTGGGTCTGGCATTTCAAAGCCTCGCACTGTTGCCTTCACAGCCCATGATAGATTTGCCTGGAGGAGAACATTGCATGGGCATACCCTGAAGCGTGACTCCAAAACGCTGCATTTAATATTGTCAAAGACCTGTGCAAAATAAAACCAGAAAGAAGAGCAGTCTGTTCCCCTGATAACTACATATTCTTTGACTAGCAGTAGCTTTGGGGCAGGTTACTGCAGAATGATGGAATTAAATAGATAGTTTAAAAGTCCTAGTGTAACTATTGATTTTCCTGTTCAGACAGTTGTGGTTTAGACAAGGAAGCAAGGGAAGTGGATGCCTTTGCAAGCTTTTGTGGCAATGAGCAGAACGGCCATGGCATCCACGTGAAAGAGGCTGTTATTGTGGAAGATCACCACAATCCTTACTTGTAGCTCAGTCTTTTTTCCCCTCACTGTGTTTAGCGCAGATACTCATGCAAGCAAGACAGAAAAAAAGGTGCCCGTAATAGTTCAGCTCCATGACTACGTTAGTGCATGTAATTTTTTGGAAACAAATATGACTGTAGATATCTCCTGTAGTCACAGGCAATATTGAACAAGTCACCTACTTAACGGGGACTGTACATCTGAAACTGCTTCACCTATGTGGATGATTGGGTCCTTTCTATGTGTATAAATCTGCAAATGTGTAGTAAGTTGTAAAATTTACGAGCACTTTAGCCCTTACAAATTTTTATCGAGTGTGGCCTTTAAAACCAAGGGTTGTTATTAGTGTTACATGCAGATTATAATTATTATTAACCCTCTGCTCACACTTTGCTGCATAGTGGGGAAAAAAAAGAGAGAAAATAAACCCTAAAAAAAAAAGGGAAAGAGAAGATTTAGTTCATTGGATGAAAGTAGTGAAATTGCTTTCAGGTCCAAAGATTGGTGGACTAAGGCCTGGTAGTAAAGATTATGTAATTCAGATGGGAGGAATTTGCAGGAGTATTCCCATTAAATTCTAACTACCTAAATGCAGTGTTGCTAAAATAAAATATGTATCAAATAAATCACTGCTCGCTACAGCTTGATGGAAATCAAATTGTTTTCTTGCCAGAATTTAACTCAATTAAGAATGTAAGACATAATGCTGTTGAAATATGCTGGACTGACATTATAAGGAAGGGATTGGTAACTGGAACTGTGATTGTGCATCTCTGTGCTCCTTTTTCCATAATTTGGATGTTGTCCATATGAGTCCTGTCAAAGCACGTGCAGGGCTGGAGCATGCCTGGGTCCAAGGGAGAATGAGGCAGTGCAGAACCAGGCTGCAGAACGGAGCCGCTTTTCAGATCTACAGGGACCCTGGGAGAGTCACAGAGAGACACAGGATTTTTGATTCTCACAGACTTGTCGGTGGGCTAGAAAAACTTAACCCAGTGCAGTGTGAGGATATCAATGCTCCATTGCAGGCTTTGGGCCAGTCCTCATCAGTACATGGTATGTTCTCACTCCTGTATTTTCTTCTCTCCTTCCATTTTTTCCTTTTTTGCTTTTTTGTCAGGGAGTGGAGTCCTTTTTTCTCCTTCTTTAAAAAAAAAAAAAAAAAAGGAAAAACGCCTGTTAGGATTATGTCCTATTACTTAAAGTGCTTGTTCTGCTACATGTACACGTAAATTTAATTATATTGGCCATATGAAAGATGCATGAAGGTTCACTTTTGGGAAGTATGCCAAAGATATCTTCTGAATGTGTAGCTGTTTGATGTAGGCTTGTGCATGGTAATTGAATTACTGATCAAGTACTGTATCAATGAAATAATCTTGGTAAATTCTGTGTACTTAAGTAACTATAGCCTTGAGGCTGTGGTAACAGGAGTAACCCTGTTATTGATTTTCTTTGTTGAATATGCATATTTTATGCCTCTTAATAAGACCGTCCTTTTTTAGCTGTTTCCGTGTCCTTCAGAACTGAGGTTTTTCTTTCAGTCACTTGTGAAGGATTCTCCTGTCACTGATTATATTAAGGGACTTCTCAGATGTCCTTCTCACATCTCCATTGCTGCCTTCCTCCTCAGCCATAGGGAATCCTGCTGCAGTGGTGCTCCAGTGAATTGCCCTTGCTTCTCCCTCTGTCTCCTGTGGCCCTTGTGAGACAGGAAAAGTAGGACATTCTCTTTCTCTTATGGTTGCTTTCCGTACAAAAAGTCCTTGCTCTAATTCTGCTAGAGTTTTGTGGGAAAGCCCATTTGGATCTTCTCTGTTGCTTCTTCCTGGTCTATCTGTTCCTATCTACCCTTTGTATTGTCAGGAAGACTTAAGATCACAGAACTGGGACATGACAGTAGCAAATATAATCCATCCCTTGTGTGTCCCAGGGACCAGGAGAAGTGAGTCCATCAAGATCCTATTAATATTATGGATTCAAAGTTAATTGGTTTGTTGTTCCCCTTCTTTCTTATATGGTTTCTTTTTTTCTCCTCTCCAGTAAGCTGCTCCGTGGTTAAGCTCTGGTCCAAGGTGTAGCTTAATTAGTGTTCTTCACAATGTTGCTATCGAATTGCAGAAAAAACAGCTGAAGAAATAGTGAGTGTCATCCTAGGATCACCTTCTGCAAACAGCTGTTGAAGATGCTTCATAACAGCGTAGGATGGCAAATATAGTAAACCATAACACAGTGACCCCATGAATATGTGACTCCACCCACATATATAGGGGCATGTAAGGTATGCAGTGGATGGACTTGAGTACAAGTTATTTTGCAGACCTTCATTTTGGAGCCAATATGAATCCCAAAGTGAGATCTGAGCATGTACTTTCCACTTTTCCTAGAGCAAAGCTATTTACTTTACCCTTGTCAGTACTGGATATGACTTATAGTCTGGATGGCAATAGTATAAATGACTGATAAAGGTCATTCAAACTCATTTTTGGATATAGGCATTACGTATAAACTCCTATAGTATGGCATCAGCAAGAAGCGCAGTCTGAAAAATTGATCCAAACCTTCTGTACTGAAATGCATGATTTATGAAATGCACTTAGTCATTTCCTTTTGGTATTTTAGCAACTGAAGATTTTAAAGAAAATTTCTGACTTGCTTGAAATCATTCATTGTTCACTGCATTATGCAAGGTATTGTTACAAGCTGAATCTGACATGCTCCTTTAGCAGCTCTAGTCTCCGGTGGCCTGTTCCAGTAATTCCTTCATGCATTCAGGAGGTTTTCCAGTGAAACTGAACCCCAGCATTGTGCTCAAGAGATACGGCATGCAGAACCTGGCTTTGTTCAGCTGGAGAAATAGCACTTGGGGACGTATTAGGAAGCTGGATCCGACACGGCTGATGCATGGGGAATTGAGGGACTGCTGTTCAGGTTTCATGGACAAAAGCTTGCCTCTGGATGAGAGCTATATGATCACTGAAGGAAGTCCCTCGGTGATCAGAGTCACTTGGCAAGAGCTGAGCAGGTCCTGGACCTGGCTGAGGAGGGAGGAAAAGCATCAGGCAGATGTGATGAGACCTCTGCTAAGTGTGCACTGCTCTATCCAAGGGAGAATCTCACCCTTCACTCTGAATGTTGCCAGTGTGTCTTTTCTAGCAGCTGTTTCTGCAAAAACTGGAGGGCCAGTTTTCACTCTTCTCTGGAATCATTGGTTCCCACTGTTTGTTGTTATTAGGGCCAATGTGTGAAACAATGGAAAAAGAAATGTCTGATTTTCTTAAACTTGGATGACCCTATAAAAGAGACACTAGAAATAACATGTCTTCACTAGTAAACTGAACAAAAGTGATGTAAATACCTCTGAACATAAGTTTTTAGGTTGTCATCTAGCCAACTGAATGGTGTAACTGTTCTTTCTTTGATGTTTGAGGTGAGAAAAAGCCAATGTTTGTCATCACATTCATAAAAATTAATCCTGTTTCTTCTCACTGATAGAAGGTGGTGCAGGAGCCTAAACATCAAACCATTTTTTCCACATCCTCTTCTTTCCCACAAATCCCTCTTTGTGGCATTCAGTATCAATATGATCAAGCTATATTTTCATTCACCTTTTTTTTTATTTATTTGTTTCCAACTAAATAGAGCAGCCAAAAGAGATGGGGAAAAAACAGCTGTCTGAGGCTCTAGTGTAGACTTTATTGTACTTGAAATACTCCTTTAATATTTTTTTTATTTATTTATTCAAATTTACAGTGTGTTTAGTTATATCTTCAGGTCAGGGCATAGTCAGGCCAGAACCTGCAATGGCAGTTCGAGTGTGGATCACACCTTTCCTGCACAGCACCATGGGAGTGTCTTTGCTGCACACAATGAGACATCTCACTTTTCTTAACAAGGGTGCAGGTCTGAGCAGCTACCGCTCCCTGCTTCCACAGACCTCTGGCAAGTCCCTGTTTTCCCATAGAATCATAGAATGATTGGAGTAGGAATGGACCTTGAAGATCATTTAGTTCAAACCCCTCTGCCATGGGCAGGGACACCTCCCACTAGACCAGGTTGCTCAAAGCCCCATCCAGCCTGGCCCTGAACGCCTCCAGAGATGGGGCATCCACAGCTTCTCTGGGCAACCTGTTCCAGTGTCTCACCACCCTCACAGTAAAGAATTTCTTCCCGATATCTAACCTAAATCTCCCCTCTTTCAGTTTAAAACCATTACCCCTCGTCCTATCACTACATGCCATTGTAAAAAGTCCCTCCCCATCTCTCCTGTAGGCCCCCTTTACGTACCGGAAGGCCACCATAAGGTCTCCCTGAAGCCTCCTCCAGGCTGAACAACCCCAACTCTCTCAGCCTGTCTTCATAGCAGAGGTGCTCCAGCCCTCTCATCATCTTTGTGGCCCTCCTCTGGACTCGCTCCAACAGGCCCATGTCCTGCTTATGTTGGGGGGCCCAGAGCTGGATGCAGTACTCCAGGTGGGGTCTCACCAGAGCTAAGTAGAGGGGCAGAACCACCTCCCTTGATCTGCTGGCCACGCTTGTATTGATGCAGCCCAGGAAGTGGTTGGCTTTCTGGGCTGCCAGTGCACATTGTCAGGTCATGTTGAGTTTCTTGTCCACCAGCGCTCCAAAGTCCTTCTCCTTGGGGCTGCTCTCTATCCGTTCTCCGCCCAGCCTGGATTTGTGCTTGGGATTGCCCTGACCTGTGTGTGTTCTCCTGGTGTTTTAGTCTCCCAAACATACAACACACAGATTTCCTGTGAGGGGGCAGGGCTGTGTTTTCACAGCCACTGGCATCATGCAGGCCTGCACCATCACCAGCATTTCTAATGTCTGTGGCAGTAGCAGTATATATGAATAAAACTCAAGGATTACAGATGAGGTTTTGGTCCTATAGGGCTTAGTAAGGATTCCTGACCTCAGTTGAATGCGTCAACTCAGCATCTGAGGGCACAACCTATCTCTCTGCACTTTCACTCTCTGCCATATTAACTTGATTCAGAGTGGCAAGGATTATGGTTTGGGGATCATTCCCTAAATATGAGGCAGAGGGCAACAGCAGAGATGCATTTATGGTTATTTTTATACAATGCCATGGCCAATGAAAATTTCTGAAGTCTTTCTAATGCTTTTCACCCAGGGTAATTGATGTACAGAATCTCTCAGACCTTTAAAACCTGGAATGCCTCAGGCTTTGCAGTACTGTCTCTTTCCTTTCCCCCTGCCTTTCTCCCAGTCTCATGCAGTTCAATACTTGCATTTCCCTCACCTCTGCTGTACAGTTTGACTTCAATTGCACTAAGTTCTGGAGGCCAATTCTTTGCAAAAATCAGCCAATAGTACCACCGGCCAGCATTAGCTAAAGAGCAGCTTCTTCCAGGTTTCTGCCACAAGAAAATAACCCTGTGTAACCCAGGCCTGGAGAGGGGGTTTCTGTGAAGCTTTCCCCAAACCTCTGTTAGCAACCTCGGAAAGGGGAGTGAGATTATACCTGACACATACCCTCTCATTTCATCTCTCCTGTTGCTTAGAAGAGAGGTGGTTACCTTCGCAGGTAGGCAATCTTGCTCCTGCAACATCGAAATTACTTTTCTCAGTCTTAATTGGATTTTGAGTCCCTTCTAAGTCATGGAATGTAATTTTAATAGCAGACAATTAGCTGTTTTTGAAAAGGCCTCTTAAAATTATGCCTTCTCAGAAGGTCTTTAAGATCTCCATGCTGGTTTGGTTTATTTTTAATAGCACGAAAGTTTTCTTGAACTCCTGCAAATATTCCACAAATACGTTATTGCCTGCCACCCAGAGAAGGTGGAGAAGAGATGCCCAAGAAGAGTGGGTTTTTCCCGTGGCAAAGGACTGGGTGGAGCTGGCACTGCTGGAGCACTCCCTGTGCTGGCCTATGGTGGCCTCCTCTGTGCCCTCGCATGGTCACATGGGCAACAGAGATGGACTGGTCTTAGGCTGCCCCCAAGGCATGATATACTCAGTGATTATTTGCAGATTGTGATGAAGAGTCAAGGTGTCTCCTGTTCCCTCTCAGTGAACAAACCTGGCACTGAATAGATGTTAACTTCTGTGTTTTCAGAGATTCATGGCAGCTGTTGTAAAAAAGGAAATGGGGAAGAGGGAGGAGAGGAAAGGGGAAGGGGAGGGGGCCCCTCTCAAGAAAAAGTTCAATTGTTCACAAAGAGCTGTGTCACAAATGTCAGGGAATTGACACCGTATGGGAATTTGAGGGATCTTCATTATTTTGAGATTACAAAGGACAATAAGAAAGTGCATTGAATTTCTTAAAGGTTCTACTGCTGGTTTATATTTTAGTTTCGATTTCTAATCTAATTAATGTATTTAGTTAAAAAATGCTGTAATAACAATCCTTCAAATGTTTTCCAAGGCATGTTTAAGCATTTAAGCAAACAAAAAACCCAGACCTTACGATGTGATGTATACGATGTTTTCCCTCAGAAAGAGTATTTAAAATAAGCGGGCCTGTGTAGAAACCTGTATGAACAGATCCCTTTAAAATTCTGTGGTAGAAATGTAGTCCATGGAGATTACAGCTATGGAACATATTGCGCTACCAACACTTACTTACGCTTTCCTCAGCAAAATATAGCTAATGAGACCACTTCAGCTTCCAGTGCTCTTATGAATGCTAACTTCATTGTTTAAAAAAAAATAAACAAGCAGGAGTGGGAGTGTTATTTAATAAGCATGGTAAACAGTTTGGCTGTCCCTTGGGGAGGGGTTGCTGCTGCAGAATCCAAGCGGAGGTAACAGGCAGGTTTAGTGAAGGGAAGCTGTCATTAGTGGTTTCATTTCACATGGAGATTAATAACCTAATTTTCTATTCCTTTCTCTTGATATTAAAACCATTACAAAGGCAAATAATCTGGTTTTATGGGATGAAAAAACAGGGGAGAATAGAAGTTCAGTGCACATAAAAAGATAAAAGAGAAGGAGGCGAGTATCTCAGAGTAACTTGCAGAAGCACACAGTGTAATACAGGTAGAGGAAAGCATTTATTAGTTTCTTGACCCCCAGATCTGACTCAGTAGAAAAATCTTGGTTAAATATATGCTTGCTTGTATGTATGTGTTTTTAATAAAATCTTTTCTGATTTTATTCCTCCTTGCAGTTCTGAATCAAAGACCAATATCACTGGTAAAATGGAGGTCAGCAATTTAACAGCATCTTGCAGAACAGATTTGGAGGTGAGTGAAATTAAATGGTTCTCTGAATTAGACGTTCTTCCATCAGGGCCTGCAACCTCAAAAATCATGAGGTTGCCAGTAGGCATATTTGGAATTTTGGAAAGTAGCAGAATCCATAATGTTGGGGGAAAAAAAAACTATAGAAATTGAGGGATCTGTGACAACTCATGGAGATCCTAGCTAATATTGGGGCCCCATTGTGCAGTACCATGTCCTGGGCCTGAAAGCTTCTGTCTCTAGTCTCTGATTTACCAGCAAGATCAACCAATTAAAGTGCCAAATTATTTTCTTTCAATTCAGTGGATTTGAAGTACTTAGAGCTAATCTGAGCTTCAGGTCCCGCTGGCTCAGAGGTTACAGGAACAAAAAATAAGAGATTATAACGTCAGCTGTACCAGGGCAGATGAAAAGTACCTGTCTAGGCTGTCACTCTCCGGGGTTACAGCTGTAGAGTATTTCAAGCTGGAAATGTGACTTTGGGGAAAGTTATGAGTAGGAGGCCATGGTCCAAAGCCTGGCTGGCTACAGGATGCAAAATCTGCAGGGCCTCAGAGAGGATGCTAAAGGCAAGTGTAAAAATTAGTAAAGGTCTGAGAGTCAGTAATTTAGCCGGAAAGGGTTTTGTGAGAGGCAAGGGTTGAGGGGCAGCATAAAGGTTGGGAGGTGCTCCAGCCTGGGATCTGTTCTCTAACTCCAGACAACATTTCCCTTCAGGATAGTCCTCCTACCCTGCAGTGGCATCTCCCCACCCTCACTGAGACTGTCCTCTCATATTCTAAGATACTTTTGGGGAAGAAAAGAAACCAATTCTTCAAGCAGAAAGCAAAAATGTCCAGCAGCTTCCAAACATTTGTACTGTGTTGTATAGGAGGATTAATGCTGTCTGGGTGTACATCACCAACTGATGTTTTCACTTTGTTTTTAAGTTTGGTTTTCTGAGTGTGTGAGCAAGCTGTGACTGTTGGGAAGATGTGCTGCACTGTTGCCTTTGGGTTACAGCTTTGGGAGAGAGGGGCCTCTGTGAACAGCAGGTGCGCTTGCTGTTCCGGCTGTAGTTTGTTTTTAAGATGAAGTTATCCCAGGAGAGCAAAGAACTGGTGTGGGCTTTCTTCAAAGAAAGATTAGTTTGCACACGGTTGAAAACGTGGGTTGATGTGTCATGTAACACCTTTGTGTCTGCGTGGAGGCTGCTCTGCTATATCTCTGTTTTGGGAACCACGTCCGCTCCTAGCTGGAAGAAAGACAGTATTGATAGTAAAAGAAGGCATGAAACTGGCTTAAATTGAGATGAGCCTTAGCCCATAAACTCAGATATGAAATAAAAGCAAAATTTTGAGTATTTTATGGTGTTCAGGCCATATTCTTTTGCTAAGAAATTTCTGTTGGTGCCCTACTTTCTGACTGCTGTAATAGAGTAAACAAGGGGCTAAATTTTCAAAAAGTGTTCTTCCTCTGTCCTTTCAATTTTACTATTTAAAAACTTTTCTCTGTATAAAAGCATCTTAAGTGAGGGTCTCAAAATATCTGAAAAAAAAAATGCAAATTAGTTAAACTCTCAGTTATGTTTTGGTCATTTTAAGCAACTCCAAATTCCAGTGGTATTACAATCACTGCTCTGATTTACCTCCAACCACTGATTATTACTAGATTCAGTAACTGCTGATCAATACAGTTTGTGGCTCTTGTACATTGTTGCACAGAATAATAACAGTTCAGAATCTCTATATGTCAGTTCTCTATTTTGTGACTTGCAAACTTAATACAGCTTTTCACTCGCTAAATGCAATCATCACCATCTAGTTGTCAGACTGGTTTAAGTCTGTTACTAGAGTAGGATACATGCAGAAATATTATTAAAAATCTGGCATCTCCAAAAAGGTAGACAGAATGCATGTAATCACAGTCATAAGCATTTGATTTTTTAATAGAGCCTTAACAAATACACCTCTCAAACCCCATTTTGCTGCAAAACAGGGAAAATGTTGACCCTCTCTGGAAGGAAACAGGAGACCTAGTCACGCAGGATATGGAGAAGGTTGAGGTACTGAATGACTTTTTTGCCTCAGTCTTCACTGGCAAGGGCTCTAACCACACTGCCCAAGTTGCAGAATGTAAAGGCAGGGACTGGGAGAGTAGGGTACCACCCACTGTAGGAGAAGATCAGGTTCGAGACCATCTGAGGAACCTGAAGGTGCACAAGTCCATGGGACCTGATGAAATCCATCATGAGTCCTGAGGGAACTGGCAGATGAATTTGCCAAGCCACTTTCCATCATATTTGAGAAGCTGTGGCAGTCCAGTGAAGTTCCTGCTGACTGGAAAAGGAAAAACATAAGCCCTATTTTTAAAGAGGGGAAAAAAGGAAGACCTGGGAACTACAGGCCAGTCAGTCTCATCTCTGTGGCTGGCAAGATCATGGAGCAGATCCTCCTGGAAACTCTGTTAAGGCATATGGAAAAATAAGGAATTGATTGGTGACAGTCAACATGGCTTCACTCAAGGCAAATCGTGCCTGACAAATTTGGTGGCCTTCTATGACAGGGTTACAACGTTGGCAGATAAGGGAAGAGCAACTGATGTCTCATCTACCTGGACTCGTGCAAAGCATTTGACAATGTCCTGCATGACATCCTGTCTCTAAATCGGAGATATGGTTTTGACAGATGGATCACTTGGTGGATAAAGAATTGGCTGGATGGTTGCACTCAAAGAGTTGCGATCAATGGCTCGATATTCAAATGGCAACCACTGACAAGTGACCTTCCTCAGGGATCACTATTGGGACCAGTGCTGTTTAATATCTTCGTCGGAGACAAGGACAGTGGGATTGAGTGCACCCTCAACAAGTTTGCCAACTACACCAAGCTGCGTGGAGTGGTTGACATGCTGGAGGAAAGGGATACCATCCAGAGGGACCTGGACAGGCTTGAGAGGTGGGCCCGTGCAAACCTCATGAAGTTTAACAAGGCCAAGTGCAAGGTCCTGCATATGGGACAGAGCAACCCCAAGCACAAACAGAGGCTAGACAGAATGGATAGAGAGCAGCCCTGAGGAGAAGGACATCAGCATGTCACTTGAAGAGAAGCTCGACATGAGCTGGCAATGCACGCTGGCAGCCCAGAAAGCCAACCGCTTCCTGGGCTGCATCAATACAAGTGTGGCCAGCAGGTCAAGGGAGGTGGTTCTGCCCCTCTACTTAGCTCTGGTGAGACCCCACCTGGAGTACTGCATCCAGCTCTGGGCCCCTCAACATAAGCAGGACATGGGCCTGTTGGAGCGAGTCCAGAGGAGGGCCACAAAGATGATGAGAGGGCTGGAGCACCTCTGCTATGAAGACAGGCTGAGAGAGTTGGGGTTGTTCAGCCTGGAGGAGGCTTCAGGGAGACCTTATGGTGGCCTTCCAGTACTTAAAGGGGGCCTACAGGAGAGATGGGGAGGGACTTTTTACAATGGCATGTAGTGATAGGATGAGGGGTAATGGTTTTAAACTGAAAGAGGGGAGATTTAGGTTAGATATCGGGAAGAAATTCTTTACTGTGAGGGTGGTGAGACACTGGAACAGGTTGCCCAGAGAAGCTGTGGATGCCCCATCTCTGGAGGCGTTCAAGGCCAGGCTGGATGGGGCTTTGAGCAACCTGGTCTAGTGGGAGGTGTCCCTGCCCATGGCAGGATGTTGGAACTAGATGATGCCCATGGCAAGGGGACTGGAACTCTATGATCTTTAAGGTCCCTTCCAACCCAAACCATTCTATCATTCCATGAAAACTGTAACCATTGTGAAGCTCCAACTTCACAACTCTCTCGAAGTGATCAAAAGAAAAGAAGAGGAAAGCTGATCAGATCTAGCACATGGTAGATAAACGATAGGTGATATTTAAGCATTTTAATGTAATAAATTCTATTAATCAAAGCCCTTAGGGATGTAGACTGGCCTAATATGTGCTAAGTGGGATTCTGCAACACATCAGAATTTTATTTGTTTCCGTCTACGCGACACTTTGTGAGAGTGCAGGTGCTTTTTATAAATATCTCTCAAAGGGCTATCAGTAATGACAGTGATGAAGGGCCACATTTTAATCAATAGTTGCTGGGTCCCTAAATCCATCCATAACATTGTGCTTGTTGCTGTCTGCCACAAGACTTGCTTATCTGCAAAGCCTCTTAATTGTTCATGTACTCTTTGGAGAGGGATCCCCCATTGAAAGTGTCTCAAAATCACCTTCTTCTTTTGCCTTTTATTCTCCTTTTTTTTTTAAAGATCTTTGGGTGTTTTTACAAATGAGTAAATTATTATTAGTCATACCATCATATTCGTGTTACTAATGTTCACAGGGAGGGCCTCTTCCTACAAACTTAGTTGCCATGGTCTTTCTCTGCTGTTGCAACTTCCTTTAAGGTCCTTATGTTATTAATTTAGCAGCAGTGGAATTCTTTCAGTCCAACCTTTAAAAAAAAAACAAACAACAAAAACCAAAAAAACCACAATAAATTAAGTCTAGGCACTGTAAAAGATGCCGTTGTTAAGCAAATGAAGAATAGGGGAGGAATAAGCTTCTCCATTAGCACCCATCCCTTGTCTGCACAGGCTCCTTCCCAGTATAGAGTTGCGAGCTCCATTCTGCGCCATGGGCTGAATGCCCTCTGCTCTGCCCTGTGTAGCAAGCTGCACCTGAGAAAAACTGAGTCTGAATTTATGCAGAGCCTGTTGGATTATAACAGACTTCTCAGTCTGGAGGGAAAAAAAAAAATCACTGTCTGCAGAAAGCATGCAGCTGAGAAAATGGCTTTTACAGACTCTTGTAGCCTTTCTTCATGGTATCAAGCTTGAAAAGAAGTGTACAATGTTATGCCAGTCTGAAGCAAGAGAGACCATTTCTGACAGAGTTTGCATTTCTATTGGCTGCATATACAACACTAGGCATCGTCTGTTAGCCTAGTGGGAAGGGCTTACTACTGAAAGGTTGTAAAAATAAAAGGATTCATAAAGATTCTGTCCTCTCTTGTGAACTCACTGGCTTTGTGATCAATGTGCTTTACTTCCACTGCATGCTGTAGGGATTGCTTATTTGACCAAAGACAATGAATTTTTGCCAGATGAAACAAGAGAACTGAGCAGGTTTAGGCCAATCCTTGTAAAAAGGAGAAGCTAAAACTCTGTGCAGAGTCTCTGGGTTACCCCAGCAGGGTAGAGAGCTGAAGCTGTAGGAATGGGTCCTGCCCCATGGAAGTGCCATCCCTGAAAAGGGAGCAGATAGAGGGCATTGCTGCTGTTGCTATTGTGGTCCTCTTCAAGAAGCACTGCTAACCCACTTTCCTCTCCCTGTTTATTATCAGGAGAAAGAAAAATGACAACAGCTGCCTGATCTTTAACTGTAACCTAACTGGCTAGAAAGCCTGATATCATCTGTCCTGTTTTCTTTGTGTATTTTCTTGATTGCTTTATCTAGTGATGTTTAGTATTCTTCATTTCTCTGTCATCTGATCTGTTGGATGATAATAGCAGACATCAATAGTGAGGATTTTGTCTTATAAAACCCTATTGAGGACAGCACAGGCTTGATGTGGCAGAAGCAATAAGCTCTGCATCTGCTGGTATGCAGTGAGAACTGTCTTATCAATTAGACCGTCACTCGCAGGTTTGTGCCGGCTTCCCAACCCGGCAGCGTGTGCTGGTAATAGCAAAGTAACAATGGAGATAACTCTGCTTTCTGTATCAGGTAAGGTTTTTTGCTGTAACTTTCTCCCCCTCCGTATTTCTCTCCAGCTGTTTTCTCTCCAGCTGGCATGGGCCATCTTTGAATTGCACAGAGGACACTGATCATATGCTAAGAGCTGTGTGCGAGACACCTTGGTGGAGCTTAAACATCCATGTGTGCATGGCTTCGGGTCAGTGAAGTAGTCCTGGCCCCTCCTTGTTTAGCAAATCACCCCGTACAAGCAATCAGGCTTAATCCCACACTTAACATTCAGTGCAGGCACAGGAGTTTTGCTGCACAGGACTTGATTTTCTTTCTGATGGAAATTACAGGTCCGAATACATAATAGACAAATATAACAGAGGGTGGGCTCTGCCAGGGGCTAGGCAGGTGCCCAGAGGAAGCAGGGTGGTGTGTACTGTGCCCATACGTATAGGAGCTGGGAGAGGGTGATGTGTGCTGTCACATCCCAGGCAGCAGCATCCAGCCTCATTGGTGATAAATGAGTGGTCCTTCCTTGGGTCCTGGGGCAGATGGCCCTGCAGAGTGGTTGGACTCTGCGAGGTGGGTTGTTTGTAGGCAGTGGTTAAGGCAGATTATGGCTCAGAAGTCCCTTAACTATAGATGCTATCTCCCAGTCTGTTGGGTTATGTGGCATTGTGTGGTCCAAAAGCCCTTCCCCAGGCCACACGTGCTGCACCAGCTGGGAATTAGGGACTGGGGGTGAGGAAGACCATCATCCTTCTCCTCTCTGGGAGTACCAGGCTTTGGGAGGGGATAGGAGGGCTCAGGGGGTGCTAGAAGGCAGCTGCGTGTCAGAGAATAACAGTCATTAATCCCATCTGCAGCAAAAGCATTGGGATTTGAGACCTATCTTTTTGTTTTTTTTTTTTTAGAAAACTGAAATATTGAAAATTGGGGGTCTGCCTGCTTTTAGAAAATTAGCCAGGTTTCTGACATGTTCCCTGAGGGTTACGACCTAGTAACTGGTTTTTGTGGCCTTCTATAGAAGTAGCCTGTTCCTACCCTTGGTTTCACTCCCTAGAAGTTGAAAAACATCACTTTCAGTGTTACTGCATGTGAGAAAAGTATTTCTTCTCAACTGAAAACGAGGAGCTGCAGGCTTGGGACTACCAACTGGCCTACTTTTAAACGTGTACTGAGCTCCCTTGAAATACAGTGTTTTATAGAGTTGGTCAATAATAAAAAAAGCCCCAGCATAACAGTATTAACTGCAGCTTGGAACTGAGCATTACGGGCTGCAGTCTAGACGAGCTTGCAGACTTCCCCAGATCAATCCCATTCAATTCCATGCTGTTTTACAATGATTCTTGTAGTTCCTACAGATTTATGTGTTCAAATCCTTTTTTGAAACACAGTAAAAGCTGAACTCGACCTGGGTGAAGGTACACAGAGTTCCCACCAGAGTTTTTAGGAAGGACATTGCTTTGCCTTACAGGCCTGTCTGCAGGAAAATGCTGCAAAATGCTTAGCCAGATGCTTGTAATAGTAAAAATTCCATGAGCAGGGTTGTAGCAATATAAACATGCTTGGTTTAGGATGGTTATTCCCCTCTTGTTCCAGGTAGAGAGTCCAATCAGACCAGTATACTGCTTGTTTTCTTCTTTACACCAGCAACTGTTGGCACAATGCGGTCTTTTGGTAGGCTTGCAGGGGTCAGTCCCCAGCATGTGGCAGGGGAGCTCAGGCTGCCTGCACAAAAGTTATTGGGGCTGGAGGCAGCAAATACTGAGCCAAATCACCTCCAGCATGGCTGCTCTGCATAGGGTTGCGCGTGTTGCCTCCATGTCACAGCTTGGTTTAGCTTGACTCTTGTGTCTTCAATGGGGAACTTTGGGCAAAATGGCATGTACCACATTTGAGAAGTCTCCTTCTGCCCTGCTCTGTGAAGAGCCGAGGAGCTGGGTGGCAGCTCTCTCTAACACCTAACACGCTTCTCAACTGCTGCACCCCTCTCTGCCACAATTTGCTGCTCAGGGCACCAGAGTTTTGAGTCCAAATCAGAGGCTAAATGGTCAGGGCTAATTGTGAACTAGTCATGTTTGACTCTGCCATAAAAAGCTTCTGGCCCAGATTCTTATATAGCATGAGTCACTGACACAGTGCACAAGACAGACAGTCAAGGGAAAGATCACTGTTTTATACCCTGTACCAATTTTTTTTAAGGATATTATGCTGGTTAAAGATGTTTAGTGAAATGTTTGATGTTGCTGTTACAATTACTGGGATTTACATAATCCTTTCTAGAACATCTGAATTTAATTTCTTATATATAATGTAATTTACAATAATATGTCTGTGTCTCTTGTTTTGTTTTGTTTATTTGCCTACACTCTTTCAGTTGTAAAAGGAACCCAGATCTCTTCATTAGAAAGACAGTATTTGAGGAAGACACCCTTTGCTCTCCACCTGTCCTTTATCCATGGCAATCCAGCCCACAGTCCTGGCCACCCTGTGATGACAAAACATAATCCAGCTCCTTCACGAGCTCCGGCGAACATGCTAACTGGGCAACTGAGATGCAGGCAGTCCTCCCAGGGAGCTCATTCCCTGGGGCTGCCTCAGTGTCTCAGCTTGTCCCATCTGCTACCAGAGCTGTCCTCTTTCCTTGTGTGTCCGAGTGGATGTCTACTGCACTAATTGCTGGAGACCAGAGCTGCTGTAAAGGTCCTCATTTGCTTTAGGGCTGGGAAATGAACTCTCTGGGACACTGCAAAGTGCTGCTTCAAAGGCAAGTGTGGTTTTTTCAAGGTGTAGGCTCAGAGCCCACTGTGGAATCAGATGGCCACATTCTGTTCATTTTAAAGGGAACTCGGAGAGCGAGAGAGAGACTCTTGTTGGCAGCTTTGAATGTCTGTGCTTAAAAATGAGAAGTCTTGCTAATGAAATATGTTGCATCTGTTGGCATGGAAAATGAGAATCTTATTTTTGAACTAATGCTCTTTGACTAACATAACATGTGCTTCCAAACTGCTTTGTTTCTAAATACCCAAATAATGAGACATTTCCCAGGAACAAGTGTGACTTTCTCCAAAGTTTTCATGTCCTTCATACTTTTCGGCCTGTTTCCTCTCCCCTCTCAGGCCTCTATTATTTGCCAAACTCGTCTCTAAGCCTTTCTCTGTCTCTGATTCTCTGTGCATTAGTAGTACAGCTGTTTTACAAGCGTGGCATTTGTTTGTGGGAGAAGCTAAAATGCTTTCCTGGCATAGGAGAAATCTCTGCCCCGAGGAGTTCAGAGACTAAGCCTAGAAAGCCTGGACTAAGAAGATAACAGACCATTAGTGGTTTGGGTATTACAGCATCACTTGGGTGACCAGATTATATTCTTCTTGCAAGCGCAAACCCCCTGTTTGACCTGGGGCAGATCATGCAGATCCAAATAGCCAAAGATACAGAGGCAGCAGTGATTTGGGCGTTTCAAAAACCCGGTCCTCCCTGTAAGATAGCTCTGCTCCCACCTCCATGCAGCACTTCAAAAATAAGTGTGTTCCAGACAGTAAAACCTCCAGATACTAGCAACAAGGAACAGCTTAAGTGCATTAGCTGGGATCAGGAAAAGGGAAGCTCCTGTACAAAGGACCATCATTTGTTGCAAGCTGGAATTAAATTTTAAAACACAAGAGAGGTGGTTACGCTGACAGCTCATTCACAAAGCAAATTGGCATGTACTGAACTTCTGCTGGCATGCAGAAGCTACATAGCTTCCTTAGCCTGACCTTCCTCCTCTGTGCTGAAAGGATTCATACCACATCGGCAGGCTGGACAGAAGGAGGAGATTGCAAAAAAATGGCAGGAGTATGAAGCAGAAAAGTTCAGATATGATGTAAAAATTTACAAGAAATGCTAGGGAGGGAGACGAAAAGGTGACCAGTAATTTTACTCTGCAAAAGGGATTTCTGAGATGTTCAACTATATAGCCCGTGCTGTATACTCAGCAGAGGTCAAATCTTTTTCTACAGTCTTCTATCTTTCAGTGCTTGCCTCACTGAATTTTGATGGGTGCATGGCTGCATACCTGGCCAGTCAGCCCGGAACTGCCCATGTGTCTAGTGGAAAATGACCCATACAAACACAGGCATTGTCTTTTCAAACTAAGGATAGTACCTAGTGTTTGAATTTGTGTGGCATGCAAGATACCCATTTCTTTATCAGGCAACTTCAGTTCAGAATGAATAGGGTTAAATGAAGGCCAAATATCAGGGAGTGAATATGTTCATTTTCTGTAATACAGTCTGTCCTGCAAATCTCTTACGGTGAATGATGGACAAAACTGGTGACATAATACAGTAGTAAGGGACTACTTAGCCCAAGTAAAATGGTAGCACAAATAGGTACAAGGCTAATGTTCTGCTTTTTATATATATATAACAAGAATTACACCCTCAGGAGTACTAAGAGCAGCATGTAGGAGGTGTATCAGGATTTCAGTGTTCCTTTGAGCTTCCAAAGACAACATATATTGGCTGGGGGAGACACTAACTCTGGTAAGCAGGCTGGTGGGGGGTGTGAAATTGCCACTGAAAATCAGTATTTCTAATACACTGTTCCCTCTTGTCCTCTATTCAACAGCTCTGAGAATTAAATGGTTTTAAGCAGTCTCCTGGTCTATAACAATTGATTCAGCATTTATTAAAACATCTATTAAGTATGTATTACCCCTTCCTAAACCCTTTATTAAGGGACTGCTTGAGCACTGTGTGACTGTGTTACAGTTGCTATCCGTGTACTCTAGCTGAGTTCTTTGGGATGTGAAGATGCACAGACAATAAAAAGTCTTATTATATTATAGCCACATACATCTTGCTTGTTCTTTCCACTCCAGATGGCTCTAGTTAGCAGAACAGGGTGGTTCAAGGAAAGCATGCCTGCAGCAAACTGCCTCTCGGATGATGTTCCATGAAAGGGGCCTTCAGTTCTTGTTTTAGTGCAGCGTGTCTGTGCAATGACTGAAATAATACTTTGGGGTATGGTGTGTTTTAAAGGGCAAAAAGGGACTAGAAAATCAATCTAAGTTTTTAGGTGACATATATTGCATTTCTATCTTGTGTTACTTAATGAAATATGGTATTTTTGTTATGTCATCCTATCTATTTTAACTGCAAGTTACTTGATCTTATATAGGAACCTTTGAAATATCCGTTGGCAAAACCTGGTGAGAAGACAGCAATGTGCTCAAAGCAGAAATTTGAAGAACAAAAACCGTGGCCGTTTCCGAGAGATGATAAGAAGATGACAGAACCCATAGCTCTCTACAAGGAGAAACAAGTAGGTAATTGGCTCTCTGTGAGGACTGATCATCACTGCTTTAATGATACAGACCCAATGCCAGCATTGCATAAGCCACAAACTCTGTAGCTTGATGAAACCAGGGGCACCCTGCCCACCCCTTATGCCTCTGGGAGTCCTCCGCTTCTGCTGGCACCAAAGAGTGGGTTGGTTTGAAGTGCTTGGCTTTCCTAGGGCTGGGTTGTGACTAATAGCATAATATTAACTGACAGCGCCTCTGTAGAAGCTGTGGGTTTAGTTTTGATGAACATTTAGATGGAAATGGACAAAATGCTTCTCAACACAAGTTTTTCTGCCCGTCTGATGGGCAAAGCGTGTGATTCAGTGGTGAGAATACCTAGTTCCTCCTAGCTGAGACCCTGGCACCTGCCCAGCCTGCCAGGGCGGCCCTTAACCTGAGGTGGTCCCATGCTCTGTCCCCTTCCCATCCTCTTTTCCTTCTCCCCACTGGTGACTGCCTGCAGGAGGCTCTGACACAGTCCTTCTCTTTACCCTTCCCTGTGAAAAAAATTCTCCCCGCATGCCTTCTGGATTCACAGAGTCAATCCTCAGCTGCTGTGTAATGTCACTGGTTTCAGAGGTGCAGCTGTACACCATGGGCTCTCTCTGTCCCTGCATAGGTGCTCCTGTTGCATGGGAGCACAGTGGTACCAGGTGGGCTGACGTCTGAGGTACATCTCCTCTGTCATAACACTGCAGCTACTGACAGCAGCTGCTGCAGAGGGAGCTAAACTAAGGAAATAAGGAAAAATGTGTCACTTGCTCCCTCAGAATTTTGTCTTAGTCCCTAACAGAGGCAACTAAGCATGGACGTTTTGTTTGAAATAATTGCTATAATGTGGAATAGTCTCCTTACCCACCCAGAAGTTCTATATTGGTGTTACAACTGAGTCAGTCAATCGAAGTAAAAAAAAAAAAAAGTAACATAAAACTAGAAAAAAGAGCCAGTCCCTTCTGTTTTATTGTGAACCTGTTTTCCCCTTCAACATTTGCACCTGAAGTATAGGGGTGGGTTAGATCTGAAGTGCACAGAAAACAGGCGTGCATTCCCTGAAGGGTTGCCTTCCTCACTCTGCTTGAAATGACTGTTAGCGGGTGGGAAAAGCCTGCAGCAGCGCTGCCCGGGCCTCGCACAGCGCTGTAGGCACAGGTCACCTTAGCTCACTGTACCAGGCAGGCCGTGCAAGGCTGTGGGTACGCCTGGCAAAGTGGAGGTGGGAAGCACGTCACGGTTTGTCTATTCTCATCCCACACGGACGGGGGCTGCCAGGAATCACCTCCGTCCACTTTTAGGCAAGAGCGGAAACTCAGTCCGGCATAAATAGATCTTCATTAGCCCTTGGCACAACAGGACTTGATTTATTGTGCATGAAAGTGTGTGAATTTACACGGGAGCTCATTCTTGAAATTACGCTTTGACTTTATTCCTATCTTTCTCTTTGAATGTCTTCTATAAAAACACAGCTGAAATCCAAAGGATTCTGTTTTTAAGTAAATAGCAATATAAGATGTTAGATTACTGAATGCACTCTGTGATGAGTCTAACAGTGAAATGTTCACAGGTTTGAGGTATTATTACTTGAATCTTTATTCAGGTAGCTCACTGAAGGAAGCATTTGTAATCTTCCTGAATTTCCAGTGCAGCCAATATAAAAATGAAAAAAAAAAAAAAAAAAAAAAAGAAAAAGTTGGAAGCAGAAGTAATTAAACTGATAGTTAAACCCACACTGAAGGAACTGTGGGGTGCAGAAAGTCATGTAGCTTTTTTTTTTCCAGGAGTTTTCCTTTTGTTGCTTTCTTTCAAGTGATTTCAAAGGCTTCTCAAAGGGAAGGTTAGTGTTACGCTCCAAGTCAGAGCAGTCTCGTGGGATTTGTTTCACCTGGAGTTCCTTGGCCAGCCTCCCTGGGCTCATGTCCCCTGCTTCAAAACCTGCCACATGCTGAGGTATCCATCTGTGTCGCGAATGGGGCTGTGTCTCATTATCTCCCTATTCTTGTCTGGTTTAAAGCAGAGACTGTGAATATATTTCTCTTCTGGTCATGGTTCTTTCAAAGGAAGCTGAAAACAAGTTTATCGCCTTTTATGTTTTGAATCATAGATCCAAAGTCCTCCTCTGACCTCCTCCTTTTGCGTACTCTGCAATAGGCTTTGCTAAGTAGTAGCTGGCACCCTTAGAAGAACTGCAAAACAATATATCCCTTGCCTTCCTTGCTGGGTCTCCCATGTGGATAGTGCTGGGGCTTAAGGCATGGCAGTCACAGAGGAGAGGAAAGAAACTGAAAATTTTCAAGGGGTGTAGGACTCGCTGTGCTCTCAAGGAAAAAAAAAAAGACATCAGCAAAGCAGGAAGAACAGTTAATAGAATTTGTAGGGGAGATTTACGGAGTACGAATTAGCCATTGTGCCAAACATCTCATTTGATTGTTTTGTCATGCACTGGTTTTCAGTATTGCTATTGATGGTACCAAGCAGGAAATAAATGAAAACAAAGATGCAAAAGGAACATTTATTTATGAATTAATTCAGTTGCCTCCAAAGCTAAGGTCTTATATTTCAAAGCTGCAAAAAAGTGCCTGAATTTTTCTTTTTTCCTGTACTTCTTCAAGGTCATTCCGGCTCACCCTTTTTTTTTTCCCCTCTCACTTCCTGCTTCCTGCTCAAGTATAAGTGAGCATATAACTGCTTGATCAATACAGGTGAGTGCAATCTTGCTGGAGACAACTGGAAAGAAACTGGTGGGATTTTTTTTATTATTTCTTATATTTTTACATTGAACAAACATCTTTTTATCACTTTTTGGTGCCAAAGAAGTGGGGAAGTGGTCAGGGAGAAAACCACAACAACCTCTCAAGCCATTGAGCTCCAAAAAGTATGAACTTAAGTGAACAGAAACCCATGATTTCTTTCCCTATGAACTGTTGGTGCGTCCTCATATTCCTGCAGGAGCCATGCACACAGACTTGCAGTGAATGTTAATATGAGGGCTGGGCTGAAAGGTGATGGGCACCAAAATGAACATAGAGGTTTTTTTCCCTTTACTTGGCAGGGGAGGAGGGGACGTAGATGATCCTCCCATTTCTGGTCTTGATATGATATTTTAGAGTCAAAGACATCAGCACAGAAAAACAATCAAGCAGGTAATATTACATGTTGACAATGGCACGAACATTTGTACACTGTGAGCTGTGCATGGGCTTGGCTCACTGGCTGCATTCAGGCTGTTTTAAATGGAATAAATGTGCAAATAGAGTTTTACAGAGCTTTTGCTGAGGGAAGTCCGTGAGCAGAACCAGAAAGCTTGGAAGTTTGTCTTTAATTCATTTCTTGCCTGTTTGTTAGTTTTACATTATTTTGTGTCATAACATAATAGAATTGATGTATTTTTATTTTCAGCTCTTGGCTGAGAGTTGAAATTTAGTGATGATTGAAATATTTTAGTAGTAGCTGCCCAAAATTGTTTTAAAGAGAATTATTTAAGTAGTGTATCATATTATTTCACTAAAACATCACAGTAATGGCCATGTATATTTTGTAAAATGCACACATAAATATAAAAGTGAAAGAGAAACATGATATTCTGAAGCTGATAATCTTTGGATGTATTTATTGTCAGTGTGTATTGGAAAGAAAATAAATGTTGACATATCCAAATTTTCTGCAGACCAGAAATATATATTGGCTATCATATAGCCAAGTATACTGGTTAAAAAGAAAAGGACAGGAAAAGAGAAAAATTAGAAAGCACACTTGAATAAGAAAAAGCAAAGATGAGAGAGAGGTAATGGAGATTTTTTTGTTTAAATTAGTATTCAGAGCTAAGCAAAACAGTCACTGAAAAAACAACACAGTACTCCCAGAAGATATCAGGAGAAGTTAAGTTCTGCATATTGTACCTTTTCATGCACTAGCCGAAGTAGATAATTTACCAAATGTATTTTTTTTAATTAATAAATGATGGCTGGATCCTCCCACTTCGCTTCCACCAAGTGAACATATTTACTGAAGTTGCTTCTCGTTGACTCTAAGGTCTGTTTACATCAACCCAGGAGAGTAAAACACCCTTTGAATTTTCTTAGGTCCACTTTAACACATCCAAAGTGTTGGTAAGGGGGGACCCACAAAATATGGTGAGGGAAGCAGCCTTATATATGTTTTAAGCCAGAGGCTCTGCACTTCTGCCTGACAAAGAGTGTAAAATAACATTGAGGACAGGAATTCAAAGTCCAAGACGAGTGTTTGTGGATCTGCATGTCTCAACGTCTCTAACTCTCAAAATGTCTCCAAGAGAGGTTATTGTCAGAGACTTCACATGGAACACTGTCTGAAAAGCAGACCTTGTTACAGAAAGTCATCCTTTCCATTTCAGGTCAGTATTAGGACTCACAGAAAATTGTATTAAAAGAAAAATTACTGATTCTTTTTACTTCTGGACTTTTGAGTGAAAATTGAAGTAATTTCCAAATTAACCTGATTTCTTGCATCCAGTGTTGTCCTCAAAGAGAAGCAAATGGCTGTCACCACAAGGAGCTTTACCCCTTCTCAGTGAAATGTGTCTGTGTTGGAAGTAAAGCATGGTCCTAATCTGAGGCTGTTCTTCCCCCTCGAAGGAAAGGACACAGGTGCCTTTTCCAGCGTGGAAGGTTCAAAGATCACGTATACACACACATGCATACACTGGGATCAAATTTAAGGCTCCAGTCTTTACTGTGTTAATGAATAGTCACACCCTGGTGATAATGGCACCCTTTATTAATGCACAGTGTAAATGAGAAGGGGTATTGCTGAAGGAGAGGGCAGCAGCCTTGCTAGAGGATGTTTGTAGGCTGACAGCTTCTTCCTAGAAGTCTCAGGTTGATGTGTGGTGTTTTTTGCTGCTTTAGAGAACATTACGTTATCAGAGGAAAGGGTGGATTTATCCTGAATGTATGTTAAATAGACAAGTTCTCCCTTGCCAATCAGTGCTCTCTTCCTTGCTTTTCTTTCTTTGCCCACGTTTCTTTCCCTCTGCCTCTTGAGCGAGGGTTGGTGTTGTGGAAGTAGTTTGATAGAGCATCCATGCAGTTTGTGAAGAACAATAGGGTTTCTGGAGTGTCTTTCTTCTTGGAATATTGCAAACTAATCACCACAAGATTCAGTTGTTTCACCTCAACTTCACATCTTTCCACCTGATGGATAGCAAATAGTGGTCAAGACAGGAATAAAAGGATTAACCTGAATTGCACAGGAGTTTCTCCGATGTTCCTTGACCTAGAATTTAATCAGGGATCTGATTGAAAACTGAGTGAGCTAAAATAAAACAGGCTTCACTGGGCCTTGTCTCAAGCCCTGTAGGTATTAGACACTAGGAAATAAATTTGAAGACTCAGTGTGAGAACAGCACAGAGAAGTGCTGTAGAAATTGGAGAGGTAGACCACTTAGTGTCTGTGCCAGGTATATTTCTTATGCCAAAGTTCATTGTTTTCCCTCATTCCTGCAGTCTTGGTTAACTGACCCACCTTTTTTTTTTCCAGTAAACTATTACTCTCTTCTGCCCCAGATTTAAAAAAAAAATATTTTTTTTTTCCACTTGTCCCTTTGGTCTGAAGGTAGGGTAGATAGGTAGACATCATTCATCCAGGGAAGGGATAGACGCTGCTCCAAGCATCTTTTTCTCTGCAGAAGTGTAAATGTATTGTACCTCTACATCGCTTGGCTCAGAGGTCTCAAAAGCCATTTTTCCATCCTTTATAGCTCCTCTTTTTTGCCATCCCTTTCTCTTGACTTCACTCTTGCCTACTCCTGGGAGTGCATAGAGAAATGATGGCTTCTTGGAGGTGACTGTGGCTGGGGAGCCAAGTGGGGGTCTCTGGGGGGGATCAGCCACCCTGGGAAACCTTGCACGGTCCTTGTTGGCTTTGGGAGGACTGTGGTGCTTGTGTCTCATGGGGCAGCCTCTATCTCCCCTATCCTTTCCTTCTCCACAAACCCAAAATCAGAGTAGCTGTAGCAAATGCGAGCAAGTTTATCAGCTGTGGCCAGCTGGAAATCTGGCCTTGCACCAGATAACCATGGTATAACTCAGACCGCTTTCCATTCTCCCATGCCGTTCCCTCCATGAATTAGTAGCCGTAAAGCACGGAGATGGGCAGCAGCAAATCTTTCTATAATTTCTGCCTTCCAGAGCTGGATAACAGTCCAGGTTTCTCATCATCTCTCTCCCCTCTCTTTCGTGCTCTCTTTTAGGGACAGGTAACAATAATACTACACATTACATGTCCTCCTAACTAATGATTGCCATTATATCTCTGTCAGAACTAGGTAACTGCAATACTCTTTATTATATATCTGTCTTAAAGCCAGTAACAGCAGTACTCTAAATTATGTACCTTCCTTCCTTTTTCTCTGTCAGGCAGGTAATTGTTATGCTCATCTTTATGTGTCTTTCCTGGAGCTGTAATAGTTTTCATTGTATCTCCTCAGAGCTTATTATGGTAATGTTCCTCGCTGTATATTTCAGAGCTGCTATTTTTTAGAGTCACCTCTGTAGTATTTTGCCTTCTATATTTCCTACAATTTGAGTAATTAAAATAGTGTCCTTAGATTAACAGCTTTCAGAAGAATTGTGCTTTTCCTCTCAGGAGCTCTCTGTGGACTGTCTTGGGGTTGGCAGTGTCCTGTAAAACAGCCTCTGCCCACTCTTGACCCCAGGGCTGGCTGGTGCAATTTCCTCTTTGGATTTCAGCAGTGCTTTACTGCCGAGCCGCCGTGCCCACGGGTTCAGCCATGGAAGATACTGAGAGAGGCTTGGCTTCCCCTGGTACTCAGGGGCCACCCTCAGCAATGCAGTTGTCCTACACACCTCCATTTCCATGTCCAGCATTTTGCAAATTGAGATGCTGAGTTATTCAGAGGAACAGGCTGGTCCTGCACAGTACCTAGCACTGTTACTGATTATTATTAAGAGTTATCTTTCTGGGATTTCAGTGCTTCCTCTTCATTTTTCTTCTGACAGTACGATGTCTTCTGTGAGGCCCTGATGGAGCAGAAATAATACTGTGTGGTTTAGGCGGTCTTCCTCCTTACAGCATGTATGCTAAACAGGATAATAAACCAGTAGTTGGTTATCAATTTATGTAAAAGAAGTCCAAGCAGCAAGCCCAATCTGAAAATCGCTTGATAAACTATTCAGTAAATGTATCTACATAAACAACACACGAATAAATTGGAGCTGGTTTGAGAGCAGAAAAGGAGGGCTACGTTTGCAACATGGTTCAGAGACTGTAAATCAAATCAAACCAATTTTGTCTCCCGTTCCAGCTTTTATTAGAGAATCAAAATTCAGATCAGTCTCATGTAAAGATCTCCTTGTACTGCTTGAATCTCATAAGTAAGCCTGACTTTACTTGGAAGTGAATACTGCCTCTAAAAAAAAAAAAAAAAACCAGAAACGCTGCCTGCCCATTCCAAACATGAAATAGCTGAAAAGTAAAATATATTTCAAGAAACATTTTGTTTGAGTTTTGAGATGAACCGGAGGAGAAGCTGCTTAGAAAAGCAATGTACCGTAACTCCAGCTTAGGGACATAACATGTGGAGAACTCTCAAATATCATGGGAAATTAATAGGTATAGCTGAAGTGGGTAATTTCAAGAGTGCAGCCATAGAAGTTGATGCAGACCTGTGAATAACATTACATCCAAGAATGGTGTTATTAAAATTGCCACCTTATTGACTTGCATGGAAAAAATCACAGAGGAAATCACTCACCAGTATTAAGGTCTAATCGTGACAAGCCAGCTTAAATGGAGGGCATTCTGCAACTTAGAAAGAAGCTGTGAAGTTTATTGCAAAGAGCACTGCATTTAGGAGAGGGGCTTCTAGCAAAGCCAATCGAAGTGAAGTTACGTTCAGCTTAGATGAGAAAGATATGCTGGCAATATTTTTTCATATAAAAGAAAATTGAATTCTTAGCCAGAATAAGGAGAAAAAAAAATGGAATCTAGTGTGATTGTGAAATTCCCTCTGTGGTAATCTGATCTGGAGACCATCAGCCAGGGGAGGCTTTATCTGTCATTGCCTGACAAGGAGAATATCCAAAGAAAATTTCCAAAGAAGTCAGCAGAGGTAATTGCTGTCAGCAGCAAAGTCCATCGACTGTCGTAAGAGCAGAGCTGAGCACCTCCTGTGGCAATAGTTCATACATAAACTAATGTCATGAGGTATTTAGTGTAAATTGCTGTTGATTTCAGCAGGTGTAAAACCAGTCCTCATAAAGAGCTTGAAAGTAGTAGATAAGTATGTGCTGCCCAAAGTGCTTCACTTCTCTGCACCTCTGTTTCTTAGATGAAGTGTTTTGATGTCTCATTTCCCCATGTATAAAACAAGTAAGCGGGCACTCCTGCCTTTGCTTTATATGTAGAGGGTGATGGGCAGTGAAAGGCTACCAGATTGCATCGTAACTTTAAATGTTAAATGTTCGATTTATTAAATTGAACTAGGGTATGAGTATTAATGTGATATCTGCAATACAGTTCTGCACAGCCCATCCCAGGCTGGTTTTATGCTCCCCAAGAACTCAACAGACCATGAGTTCACCACTATTGGTGTCTCCTAGGATCTGTGGTACACAGCACCAATCAGACTCCCTGTTTCAGATGAAGCTTTTTATGTTCCACCCACTCCCACCCCCCCAAAAGAAAACCAAACAACTTAGTACTTGTTAGGCCGCATTGACTAAGTTAAAGGAATGATTTCTATCTACCTGCTAATATCAGGAAGAATAAAATGAGCCATACTGTGTATCTAACAAGGTCTACGAGTCTCAGATAATAACATGCCAGCATAGGCAGCTGTAATGAAAGCCAAGCAAGTTAGTAACAAGGAGCTGAAGGAGTCAAATTCTAATAAAAAGAAACAATTTACATGGAGGTATTTCTTTAATTTGTTTCAAATGAGGTGAAATCACTTGATTCTTTCTTTAAACAGCTGGAAAGTTTTTACAGATTTCATAATGTGTTCAAGGTAGCTTATGCTTTTGCAAGAGAGCTGCTTTCAGAGAGCTTCAAATACTTATATTCTGATGGAGGTGGTACTAAACAAAGAAGAGTTACATAAATGCCTTGTAGCATAGGCTTCATGTGTTAGGAATATTAAAAATAACTTCTCAATGCTCAGAGGGTCTTATTTCAGTAAGGCATGCTACATTTTCCATCCTTTTATGCATGACTTCAGCTACAAAACCATTATGGAATTGAAATGTATCTGAATATCCAATATACAATGCCCCTTGGCAAAACCTATGTGGAAATAAGAGGGCTAAAGAGGGAAAACACATTTAATATTCATACATGAATTGACTATGTAGTCAATAAAGTGGCTTGCTTTTTGCTTAGTCTTCAGTTAAGTGTAACCGTTTTGTGTCCAGTTTCCATCAAGCTTCAATGAAGCAGCATACAAAAAAGAAAACCAGACTAAACAGAGAAGAGGTCCCAGGTGTAAATTTGACTTCCCCACGTTTGTGATTGGTAAGATCCATGGTTTGGGGCTCTCTGTTATGAGACCGGACCCAATTTTGAACAACTAAATCCAGATTTCCTAAAGATTCAGGCAGGTCTTGAAGTCGGACTCTGTTAACTCTGCTTTGAAGTTTTATATGAATGCATACCAAATCTCTTCCTGCTCTTTTAGCCTGGCTTCTCGTATAAAATGTCTCTCTGGATAGGACACTCCATTATTCTTTCCCCAATAACTTTTGAAGTGGTTCATCTCAACGTTTCCCAAGGGATCAAAAGCATCAAAACATAGTATTCCTACAAACATAATGAATATGAATTGCTGGATAAAGGCGAAAGAGTGTAGAACTGGTCCTCACTACAAACAATAGGTTACAGTGGACCCTTCCTCATAGCCATCCAGGAGCTGTGAACCATGAGAAAGCTCAGGATAGAGCCCTTTTCTCCCTCGACTTCAAACATCTAAGGACAAGACACAGACTCATGGTAAAATAGGCTCTTATTCAGCTACGTGGGAACTCTCACCTGTTTTCTTTGCTAATCTGGGAAAATATTTTTAAGCTTTTAGCATAAGTTTTGCTCCTATCTGAGACCAGCAAACAAGGTTTGCCAGGGTGGGATAGGAACCTATTACCTTTGAAAATTAACGTGCGTATGCAAACCAGTTCCTCAAACACAAACTTGACACCTGATTCACAGAGCTTGCAAGAGCAATTGCAACCAGATTGTAGTCCTGCAGACAATCAAATAATTTTGTGAAGAGCTAGGGTTTGGTTTTTTGTTTTTATGTTTGGGTTTTTTTTTTAAATCTAATTAATTGGGAGGAATAGAACAGAGAATGAGATCTCTCAGGGCCTTTCAGCCCTCTCTACAGAAGAGAAAAAAAAAACCAAGCAAATAAAAAATCTTTATTATTAAAGCCGTTTTTAGGAGTTGCCAGGAAATTTGAATACCATAAATTACTTACGTGCAACACAAATTCCCATGTATTTATACTCACAAAGGCCTTAAAACTAATGCAGGAAACTAATTTTTCTCAATCTCACGTACAGTATGTAAATCAAAGAAAGACCTCTTTAAAAGAAACAGTATCTCTAGCACTTACAAAACCACTAATAACTTCTGACTCTTTAAAGTTTCCCAAGTGCATATACATGTGCTTTCCTAGGAGGGCCTGTTATCTGCCTCCTCCTAATGGCAAATACTGGGTGTGAGTTTCCAAATTGCACTGGGCAGGTGTCAGATTGGATGGTTGGCTCATGTTTAACGTACCAGCAGAAACTTTAAGTATATTCATTTTGAAGTTTTAGAAATATAAGGCAGTGTTAATAGGTGTTTCATCTTAATCACTGCCAGGGCATGAGAAAGGATAAAGAATATTGGGGGAAGGATTAACGGAGTAGCTTTGGGACAGTTTTGGTGGAGGTAGCACCTGGCTGGCATAGTTTACTCTCCATTCAAGCTGGGTTTTAGAAAAAAGTTCCCACTGTATCATATAGGTCCAGCAACCTAAAATAAGGCTGAATCTGTATAAGGGTAAATCTTTCAAGATTAGTGTTGCAATGGAAAACAGATCATCAAGACACTTCAGATTAGGCATGGTAAATTTAGGATTTTGGAAGGGAAGGAATGAAGACAATAGTTTCCTTCTGAATATGTCATGTCGCATAGAACAATGAGGAGAGACAAACTTTTTCTAGGGTTACAGCAGACACCAGTTACCTATGTGTCCACCATGGTAAGACTAGGGATTTTGAAAGAAGGTAACTGGACAAAATTTTTCAATATTTTTTTTGTGACCCTAAAAGCTAAGCTAGGAAATGGCATTTGTGAGAGAAAATGGCTTTACGTGAAGTAAATTCTCAGACAGCACTGTTCACTTAGTTTTTTTTTTACCTAGTGTTAAGGATTAGATATAGGATTTCTAAAAGAAGGAAGGAATTTTTTTCCATGTATATTTACATGTTTTTATGTATCTCTATATGGAATTATAAATAAATATGTATAAACATATATTTCAAATGTATATATATGTATAGATACACGTTTAGTTTTCAGAATTGCAATACTATCGATTCAGCGACTGGTTATCATGGCGTAGTTGAAGGTAAGGGTGAAGGGTAGTTACCCCTCCAGAAAAACAGATACAGGGAGGGAGTATGATGAGTTTACTGGCTATGAAGATAGCATGAGAAACAACAGCTTGTGGAAGTGAATGACTTGGATGCTTTTGTAGAGGCATTACCAACCCAGATGTAGTTTTTCCTGGGGCTGTGGTAGGAACGAAAGCAGATTAGATTGTTTTCTATATATCCTTTTATGACCAAATTAGATCAAATAATTTTCCATTTGTTTAGATACAGATATTACTTTTGTGGATATAATTTTCTAGGTATTTAGAAACAAGATTTTTAAAAGAAAGTGGTGTGCAGAGCAGTTTTCATCCATGCATTGTACTGTTTAGAGGAAAAACAGTCCTTGTAGAAGCCATTTATATAAATCCATTTATATAATATCTTTTGTGTGTTGACACTCCTTACCTGGATGTGTTTTTTTGCCAAGTATTTAGAGAGAAAGCAGTGAGGTGTGCAGTTTCCTACTGATTAGTGAGGTGATCAGTTCTGGGCCCCTCACTACAAGAAAGACATTGAAGTGCTGTAGCGTGTCCAGAGGAGAGAGTCACCAAGCTGGTGAGCGGTCTAGAGAACAAGTCACATGAGGAGAGGCTGAGGGAGCTGGGGTTGTTTAGCCTGGAGAAAAGGAGGCTGAGGGGAGGCCTCATTGCCCTCTACGACTACCTGAAAGAAGGTTGTAGAGAGGTGGGTGTTGGCCTCTTCTCCCAAGTGAATAATGACAGGACCAGAGGAAATGGTCTGAAGTTGTGGCAGGGGAGGTTTAGATTAGATATTAGGAAGAATTACTTTACTGAGAGAGTGGTCAGGCACTGGAACAGCCTGCCCAGGGAGGTGGTGGAGTCGCCATCCCTGGAGGTGTTTCAGAAGCGTGTAGATGTGGCACTTCAGGGCATGCTCTAGTGCCTGAGATTGTTGGTTTGTGTCTGTTTGTGGGGTGCTTGTTAGTTGGTTGGTTGTTTTGGGGGGGGATTTTTTGTTGTGTTTTTTTTTTTTTTTTTTTTGTGGTTGGACTCAATGATCTCAAAGGTCCCTTCCAACCATGAAGATTCTGTGACTGGTGTTTGGTAGGAGCAAACGGCCTCAGAAAAGTTTCAATGCAGGGACTGCTTAACTGGGTATGATTTTCTGCCCTACCAGCAGTGGCAGGGACAGCTGGAGTATGGCTTTCTGGAAGAAAGCACTCGGGAGGGTGATCCTCCACGGCTTCTGCTGTGCCCAGGGAGATGGGTAGAGGTGTTGGATTTATACAAGCTCTGTTGATGCAGGGCAGGGGGTTTCCAAAGAAAATGGTCAGGAGAACAGTTTTGCTCCTATCTGCTGGATTTGGAGCAAGAGGGTTTCTAGGAGCAAATGCTGAGTTGCTCTGTTTGTTAGAAAGGGGAGTGGAGAGAAAGACCTGTTGTCGGCTTAGAGACGGGTATGGGAAGGGTTTCATGGTTCTGGTTTGGTTTTTGTTTGTTTTAATAGTACTAGATTTATGGTCCTAAGACCAAAGGGAGCTCTAAGTGTAGCAGGTACTCTTAAATTCTTCCATAGTCTGTAGATTTAGGAAGGGGGAACAAGTCTGCAGGAGAGCATGGGTTTGTATTAGTGTGTGGTGTAGACTCTGGATTGCTTTCGTTAAGTTTCATACATGTCAGGCTAGGGTTTCAGAAAGGCAACATCATGGAGAGTACATTTTTCTTCTGTTTTCTTTACCCTGATGTTAGAATGTGTAACAATTCTTCACCGAATTGGATATGTACTCTTTATTTTTTATATAGATCCTATTCATGCCGGTACATTTTGGTCAAAGTTCACAATAGAGGTCAGGTTTCAGAGAAGAAGCAATTAGGAGAATGGTTTTCCACTGAAATTTTGCTTGGCTCACAGCAGGGACCAATTTTGAATAAGACCATGATCTTTATTTTTGCACACAATGGTTACCTGAGTGCTGTTTCCGTGGAGTTTAGGTTACATGCATTAACCTGTAACATTTTGAAAAGCAAATATTAAGGAAAGACATAGGTCTGGGATGAAGAATCATATGGGAAGGAACAAGTAGATTTGATTCAGCTCTGTGTGCAATACATTTTACACTGGGTTTGCAACTAACATTACGGCTTCGGAAAGGGGGCAGGGAGGACTTCATTTTCCTATTAATTGTTGAATGTTCCACCAAGTTATGATAAGGATGATGGTTCACAGGGTAAACGGCATTTATTTAGCTTGAAGTAAATATCAGTCACTCAGGTTTAGAATTAGTGTAAGATTAAGGTTCTAGGAAGAAGAAAACAAAACTCTGGTTTCCTACTGCTTCTTTATTACCATGGTTTAACCCCAGCTGACAGCTAGGACCACGCAGCCGCTCATGCAGCTCTCCCTCTTCCCCCAGAAGGGCAGGGAGAAGAGGGAGAAAAGGAGGGAAAAGCGAAAGGGAAAAAACAAACGTGTGCGTTGAGATAAAGACACTTTAATAGAGCAGTAACAGAAAAGGAAAATAACAATAACAGTAATGACATAAGTCACTCTCACCACCTGGTGCGTTGGTACCTTCCTGAGCAGCGATTGCGAATACCTGCCCCCCGGCTAACCCCATTTATATACCAAGCATGACATCTGTGATACAGAATGTTCCACTGGTCATTCCATCCTTCTGTCTGGGAACATTCTCCTTCTCAGCTTCTATGGGAAGCTGAAAAAAGTCCTTGAAAAGATATAAGCATCACCTGGCGACAACTAAACCAATATGTATTATTGACATTTCTAGAAAGAAAATTAACTCTGTCCCAGCTGAAACCAGGACAGTAGGGAATTTGGAAGAAAGCTCCTCCCAAAATATTACCTTGAGTACATGCTTGAGGATTTTGGGATATTTCGTAGCAGAACACTATTAAGGGAATGCAGAGCTTTTGTGCAAGTCTCACAATTGCACTGCAGTTTGCTGGACTAACTAACTGAGGCAGATTACTTTTGAGAGACAAAGGAAAAGTTAAAATAGGCTGATAAGTTTCCAGGGAAAGGCATCGTGCTTGAGACTTTCTGGCATCTCTGAAGGCTGGGCAGCCAAGGCACATGGAGAATGAGAAATACTGGTCCAGAAAATGATCTCTTCTCTCTGAAATGCCGAGTTGTACTCCATAAATAAGACATAGGGGTCAGATTAAATGTGTTTGCCCTTGTCTTTCTTAAAACTGGCTGTAGGGGATTGCTATCAAGGAGTCCTAAAGTGATATACAAGCAGGTGAGCTCTGTATGTCCTGTCAACCTTGGTAGCATGCTGAAGGCAAGCAGGAGCACATAGCATCCAAAAATTTAGTGGATGGAGAACAACCCTATGCAGCGCTACAGACTTGGGGAAGAGTGGCTGGAAAGCTGCCAGGTGGAAACACCTGGGAGTGTTGGTCAACAGCCAGCTGAATATGAGCCAGCAGTGTGCCCAGGTGGCCAGTAGCATCCTGGCTTGTAATAGAAATAGCATGGCCAGCAGGACTAGGGAAATGATCATCCTTCACTTCACCCTGTACTCAGCACTGGTGAGACCGCACTTTGAGTGCTGTGTCCAGTTTTGGGCCCCTCACTGCAAGAAAGACATTGAGGTGCTGGAGCAGGTCCAGAGAAGGGCAACAAAGCTGGTGAGGGGTCTGGAGAACAAGTCTTATGAGGAGAGGCCAAGGGAGCTGGGGTTGTTTAGCCTGGAGAAAAGGAGGCTGAGGGGGGGACCTTATCGGTCTCTACAACTCCCTGAAAGGAGGGTGTAGCGAGATGGGGGTCGGTCTCTTCTCCCAAGTAACAAGCGATAGGACAAGAGGAAATGGCTTCAAGTTGTACCCAGGAAGGTTTAGATTGGCTATATATATAACGATTTCTTCACTGAAAGGGTTATCAAGCATTGGAACAGGCTGCTCAGGGAAGTGATTGAGTCGCCGTCCCTGGAGGTATTTAAAAGACATGTAGATGTAGCGCGGTGGGACAGGGTTTAGGTGGTAACTTGGCAGTGCTAGGTTAATGGTTGGACTTGATGATCTTAAAGGTCTCTTCCAACCAAAGCTATTCTATAATTCTATGTTATCAAGAGTCACTAAGAAGATGCTCTGGCTTGTACCAGAGGTGAAGGCCAGAGAACAGAAAGATGCAAATGTGTTAGGTTCATGGCATGGCTGGACATGGGAGTTGCTTGTTATTAGGACTCATTAGATTGTTAATTTGGTCTTGGGTTATTAACATGGGCAGTGTGGTTCAGTAAAACCTATCCCATTTATGCAGGGACTCTGTGAGACCTTACAAGCTGTGTTGCCATCACAGCTGTGTTTAAAAGTTTAGAGGTAGTAAAACTTCCACGTGGCAGTAGATTTCAAAAAGAACACCAATAAACAAATCCAGGAAAAAAAACCCTGAGTTTGCCCCTGTCTTAATCCCTGTGATTACAGTAGAGTAGCACCGATATGTGCTGGAGTGAAATGAGATCATAAAAAAATTGCTGTAACTGAGCAGCAGCAGGTTTGTCAGCCTGGGGAGGCTGCAAGAACTACTATAGTAAAGATGAGCAGGGTGATCTGGGGACAAAGCCTGTGATATTTGGAGCTCTCACAAATGGTAGTCATTTTTAATGGGAGCTGCTGGAGCTTGGTAGCACTACAGCTTGTCATTTCAAAAAATGTTGTAAAGGTAAAGTTATGCCCTGTTTCTGAAGGAAATGACAACAGTTTCCCCTTTGGAAAAGGCTCCCCAGAGCCATGTTGATGATTAGGTTTTGCATAAATTAAAGCATATACAGACCCGTTCAGAGGGGCTGGTGTACCAGCAAAGGGGAGGAATAAATCCCTCAGAGACAGAAAAAAGCAGAGACAGATGTGGTGTGTATGAGATTGGCAGCCCTATACAGTGCAGTACAGGCATGTGGCCTGCCCAGAAACGTACAGTCTGAGTCAGAAAGCTATCAGCACAGTCCTCGTCATCCCTTGGAGGTCAGAGAAGCTCTTAAGGATGGAGCTAGGCAGTGAACTTAGCCTGCCAGCAAGATCCTGCCAAAAATGCTATACTGCACCAGCTGGCAAGGGTCAAATAGCATTGCAAAAATATATCCAAGAGGGAAACATCTGAGTAAGGAGTTGAGAGACAAAATATGTCAAACATATAGGCTGTGTCTGAAAAAGCCCTCGGTGGCAGCATGCTGCTGCCAAAGCATGGGACTGGGATCTGCCTGGCTCAGGGCTCTTTGCTGCCGGGGCAGAGGATGGTGACACTATGTGCCATGGAGGCTCTTGATCCTCCACAGTGGGAAATCGCATGCCAAAGGACCTGCACTTCTGCTTCCTGCTGCATGAGACTTCCTCGGCTGTGCCGAGCGTAATGTGCTGCTTCTGGAGACTGGCAATGATTGCGCCAGGCAGAGTCAGACCCTCAGTGCCAGAGGGAAACAGTCTGTCCTCAAGTGTGCTTCTCACCCCAGTGCAAACTAGGAATTCTGCCTCCTTTCCTATTATACTGGGAAATCCCTGTTAGAGATAACCCTACTTAGGAATTACGAACAGTGCTGAGTACATCTGCGGTCTTTAATACAACAACATTCCCTTCCTCTGTTTTTGTGCATTTCAATGGGAATTTTTGAGAACTGTTCCAACAACACATGAGCAAGGCAGATAAATGTGTCTGTGATTTTGTGTAGCTCATGCAGTTGGTTTTCTATAGAGGTTTGATATTATTTTGGATAATATTGATTGGTGTTATTTTCCTTTTGAGACTGGCCAGGGTTTTGTAAAATCATAACTGTGTGAAATGAGCTCCCTCCTTTAAAGTTATGAAGTGCTGGAACAATGAGGAAAGAAAAGACATTTATGCTTTTGCTTTCCCCACAGATCTGGAAAGCACCTTGTGCTTCTCTGAGTGGAAAGATCTTACAAGAGAAGCATTTTTGGGGCAAAAGACCAGCCTGAAGGACAATGACCCAGCAGCCCTTCTATCTGCTCTGTGGGCTGGTAAACTCCAAGGGGAGCTTTCCCTGAGCAAAGCTGTCCACTGTCCCCAGTGTCGGGCACCCAAGGACACTTAGCTTCTGTGTCATTCTCCACCCTGCACCTAGTTTGTCTTTCTGCTCTGTGCCTTCTTCAGGGCAGGCATAGATGAGGCTCTGTTTTGTTAGGCACTTCACGTCCTGGTTCAGCATATACCATCTTAGCCTGTCTTTGCAGAGGGGTAAATATTTTTTACTTCTGGATGGAGAACTCATTCAGATGTTTTTTGAATTGCTGGAAGCTAGTACTTACTTATAATACTAAATCTATTAGTTAGACATTTGAGAGTCTATTTCAGAGATGTCTCATTTGGCTATGATCATTTGGGTAACTGCTCTGTGATGTGTACCTGAAGTGTCCTAGAAAATCTTTTATTGGCAAATAAGACATAGCTTTAACCTTCAGCAATTGGGAAAAATAGAGAAAAGAACTTAACAGATACATATCTTTGTGTTTTCTCAGTGCTTCTCTTTTTATTAACTTGGTAAAGCAATTTTAAAAATTACATTTCAGGGGTTTCAAATGACCACAGTCTCTGGACATATGATTATCTTTAGGCTACTCAGTACATTTGTACTGTATTTTCTGCACAGTATACATTTTTAGCTCTTTTTTTCTTGTTCAGAGGAATATTGATTTATCCAATGAAAGCTAATTAATTTAGGGGGGGAAAGTGTCATCCACAAGGGAAAGATACAGAGCAGGAATATTTGAACAATGCATATATAGTGAAAAACATTCTTTGCGTAGTTGACTGCATTGAGGTTAAAGGGAATAGAGTTCCTCGCTGCTCTGGAGATTAATTTCATCACTGACTGAAGATAGGTTTCCTGAATCTTTTTATACATGGGCAGTGATGTGGACATAGAAATGCTGCTGATCTTCTCCTGATGTCAATCTGTATGTCAGGGTACGGTCACAAATGCACTATACTGTATTTGTACATTCGGTGCCCAATCCAGTCAGTTGTGTCCTTTGATGTGTTTTAGACAGGATTTTTAGCAAATACCCTGAGAAGGAAGGCGTGGAAGTAATCTTTCCCATGCAGCTCCTTTGCAGGCTCATGACATGAAAAGTCATGACATGCTAAACTCCCATGGTCCAGGGTGAGAGATCAGCCCCTCTTCTGCACACTGCATCCACCCATGCCCCCTTGCGTGGTCTTGCATCCTGCCGGTGGAGACTGCCGGTTTGAGGTTATTCTTTGGGGTATTGTGCCTTCTAGTGGTTTGGGGTGGAAAAGATGCAGGCAGGGAGGCGCTGGGAGGGAAGGCTGAAACGGGCTGAAAGCTTGCTCTTCCATGCACAAGCTGGATGTTGAAGCCTGAGACATGGTGGGTGCAGGCAGATGGCTGAATATAAGAGAGCCATGAGGTGTTATTAATCTGAATTATTGTTAAGACAAAATACAGCCATAAATTTTCAGGTTTGTATATATATATATGCATTTTAATATAAGTATGTATTTTCTAGGCATATTCTTAAATTTGTATCCAGTTTGGAGCTCACAAAACAGCTAAAAAAGATCTCAGGTGGGACCCAGCCCCTGGTCTTTAAGGCCTTGTAAACATCCATCTCCTGCATGTCTTTTGACATACCTCTGCGCTTGGGAGATGAACTCTTCATTTGCATATAGGAAAGCTGCAGTTCCAGCAAAGCTTCAGCATGGTTCCTCTTTATATCAGTATAACTGGGATTGGCCCTGGAGCCTATATCACCTGCCTGCTTTGGAGATGTGCATGCTTCCTGCTGTAGGAATCTGGGAGAAGGATATGAAGAAGGATCATGAGGTCTTGAAAAATCCTGTCTCGAGACAACTGGGTGTTGGGTCCCGAGGCTCACTCTGGCTCAAAGGCAATTGGGTCTCCGAGTGCTTTGGGCACAGACTGCTCCTGCACGGTGGTGCACCTGCCCCACTGCCTGCGGCCCACCTTCCTGGGGTGGGAGAAGAGGGTAATGTTCATCAGATAAACCCCCTGGTCTTCCCCCTCCTGAGGGCAGTCTGCACAGCAGGCTGACTGGCAGCTTGGAGGCCAGGAGGGGAAATATTCCCAGTGCCTTCCTGTGCCAAAGCCCCTGTCTTCATAGAATCATAGAATGGTTAGAGTTGGAAGGAACCTTAAAGATCATCGAGTTCCAATCCCCCTGCCATGGGCAGGGACACCTCCACTAGAGCAGGTTGCTCAAAGCCCCATCCAGCCTGGCCTTAAACACTTCCAGGGATGGGGCATCCACAGCTTCCCTGGGCAACCTGTTCCAGTGCTTCACCACCCTCAAGTGGTCTTCTCTTCACAAGTCCTCTTCACAAGTCGTTTCCCCACATCCCTGCATCTGTGCTACAAAGGTAACTTAGCCCTAACAGAAAGTGCTGGGAAAGGGTATTTGACTTTCATTTTGTGTGTGTGGTTTTTTCTTTTTTAAAAATATTAGTGTTTGTTCTGTTTTTCCTTTTTGAAGAGGGAAATTCTGTCTCATGGAGAGATGAGATTTGACATGCTGCAATAAACAGCCGGTGGGCTAGCTATATATTTAGACAATTTTGAAAACTTGTCATACTGCTTGTGTTTTGGAGTTGTGCTATCTATCACATCGGGTTAGCAGAGAGCTGAAAGAAGTGCTAACCACACACCAGGTGATCACATTAAAATTACCACAGTGACAATGGACACCAAAACATTTTCAAATGCAGTGTTTTGTGCCTTATTTTAAGGTGACCTCCAAAGCAAGCCTGTCTAGAGAAGCATATGGGTTTAATGCCAAGTGTGACTGAAATGAGTGGATGTTTGCATGGCTCCTTAGCCGTGCCCGGAGGCCCCTTAGTGCCCAGCAGTTACATGGGCAAGCTCATCTTCTTCATCTCAGTTACAGTTCTTGAATCTATTTAGTTTTAGTCCACAATAATATAGCAGCTGAAGAGGACTGGCTTTGGGATGCATTTCATTTTAGTCTCTGAATCCACACAGCCTTTTCTTTAGTGTGACCTCTAGAGCATAGTACAAAGATGGGGATAAATTTTCTCTTCTAAAAGACCAGTATACGGTCTTCATTTGTGACCAGAACCGTTCTTCCCACCCCTGTTGCTGTCCTGTGGAAATATTGTCACAGCTGACTTGGATATCCAGTATTTTGATGGTGTGCAGAGGATTGTGTTTTACCTGCATTCTCCTGACTCCAAAACAGCACCATGAGTGCCCCACGTTCCTCTGCCAAAATATGGCTTAGAAGTGTAAGAAGAAAGAAATAATCTTTTTCATTCCCTTACTGAGATTCCTTTAAAGTGCCTTTCTCCAAGTGGCTCCAGCTAACATCCCTACAAACAATTAAAATAAAAAGAAAACTAGAAAAAGTTTTTAAACACAAAGGCTAAGCAAATGAAACAAAATCCATCTGCCTATGCAAAGTAGCTTTGACTAAAGGACATACTTTCTTATGAAGTGTAATTTACCAAGTACTTAGATAAACAGCAATAGTTAGTCTATTTTGCAACATCAAAGGCTTTCCTACATTTCTTGATCTTATTTCAGCTAGTACCAACTCCACTCATTAATTTAAACCTGAAGGGAGTACTTCTCTTCAGTGTCTAGGAATAAGCTTAAAAGATTTTCAAATAAATGCAGCAGATTCACTTTCCTTTTTAGCATTGTGTATATAAGAGGCATCCAGTAGCATGTACCATCCTCCAGATGTGTCTGACCTGATGAATCCATGGGCCAGGGTGCAGTTGACTGGAAATGTTATCAGTAGGAACAGCAGTAGGGATGATGCCCAGGGTTTCTTCAGCCTGAAAAGGCAGTGGGAAGTTTCAGTGTGCTTCATGGTGCCAGGAGCATCCCCATTTCATGAGGGAAAGTGGCTTGTCCTGGAGAGCCAGCAGCTGAGCCCAGGCCTCCTCTGGTGCTTTCAATGAAGTTTAAATACTCAACTACTTCCTGAGGGAGAGAGGAGAATGTTCTGGGAAAATAAATAATTTTGATGCATGTTGAGAATAATAATATTTTTCTTCTCTGTGGGTCTAGGCAGCTTAGATAAAAGGGAGGAATTCAGATATTGGTGGCCTAGAGCCTAGCTGATGTTAATAACGGTGGTTCTCTTGACTTCAATCACAATGGTTTATGCCAGCTGAGAATTAGGGCTGTGTTTGCAGAGCTCTTTGAACAATAATCCTACTGTCTTCTCTCATACCTTTTCCCTCTGATAAGAAGCCATCTCCTGGAGAACAGGTAGAAAAATCAAAAAAAGTCAATGTACAGCAGGGTGACAGGAGGGAAGGCTGTTTTGCCATGAGTGCAGAGGAGCTGCTCTGTCCTCAGGGGTGGCCATGCAGGGAATGGGGTTTCTCCAAGGTGAAACATGGTCAAGCTCTTTTTGTCATGCAGGAAAGGGAGGCACAGTTGAAATCTTTCTCCACGTGTTTTTTGTGATATAAGGGAGTTGAGCTTTAAAAGGATAATAGGGGTAATCAGTATGTTCAGTTGCTTGTGGCAGCCAGCAGCATAGGGGAAGCAGAGGGATATGAAGCATGCAGATTTGAGTGTATTGTCACTGAATAATATGCCCTCAATTAGGTATGTGGTGGAGAAGGGAAAGCAAGTCTGGGAATTTTTTCTCTTTGGCATGATGAGAGTCTTGAACTCCATCAATGCTGTTAGCGTGCCTTGACATGGTTATGTCAGCACCAGTCCATGAATTAAGATTTCAGGTGTTATTAGGACATCAAGCAAAAACAATAACCCAAACTTTTTTTTTTTAAATTTAAAAACTAGGTACAAATATGGCAGTATCAAAATTGTAACTATGGTATTTCCAAAGTGGAGGGTGGAAGTTATTTACAAAAGCTTTTTTCAAGGGCTAGGGGCTCTGCACCTATTATCCCCATAAGCTTCCATAGATGACAAAAATAAAAAAGGACAGTCTCCTTTGTTCGGCAACAACCTGTGAATGGAATGAATTCAGGAGAGACACTTTGCTAAGGCAGCAAAGTCCTCGAATGTTACAGGCAATGTGCCAAGTTCAGTAGAGCAATTGCATTCACAAAGGCTACTAGGGAACAAAGATAAATGATCACTTAGTGCACCAGAAGTGCTTATTTTTTCTCTTTCTCCTTCCCTCTCTTGCCTGTGAAGTGTGAAGAAATACACTCATTTTGTAACATTTCTACTAGTTGTTTTGGTTTCTGCATGGAAATCTGCAGATGTAAGGATATTCCTCCTACTTCTCGTCCTACCGCCAGTGAGGTTATCAACTTCAAGAACATCTGGGTAGAGTAGAGTGAATCCTTTCTCTGTAATTAAAAAACAGTCAGGCTATAGGAAGGCTGTAGCTCGGTGTTGTGCTACTGTGTGTTTTGCAAGATGATGGTTATTAATTGGAAAAACATTTAAAAATGGAAAGACCAGTGCTTACGTCAGTTGTTTCTTATGGTATGTATATAACTTCTAAAGATGTGTCTATCTGCAGTTTGAAATTGCTGTTTCAAACTCCAGATTGTTGTTCTGCCTTTTTCCATTAGTTCAAAGAGTCCTTCAGTGCCCCAGGTTTTCTTCCCATATAGTGGTTTTTCACATCCCTGGATCAGCTGTGAAATTAAAGGGGAGAGCACATTTGCCAAGGGAGTCTCCTCTCTGGCACTGGATGAAGACGTGGCACTAGAGAGCCCCTCTTCCCTGTGCTGGCGCTGTGAAATGACAAGGTATCTCTGAACAGGTCCAAATTCTGGCACCTAACAAAAAAAAATCCTGTCGAATCCTTTGGTTGAACAACCCCACTCCTTCCCTGTAGCCAAATGAATCCTCTTTTTAAGGGAATAGTTAACAATTCATTTCTTTGAACCTAATTCACTTTTGCTCAAGCTTTTTTCTAGCACAAGAAAGGATTTATTACTTGCTATTATTGAGTCTATCCCAACCTACACATTCCCACATGGAAGTGACAAACTCTGTGTTGATTTTGTGAGTGGCAACTGCAGAAGGCAACGCATGGCTTTGGGACACACTTCTCAGAGCATGGCCACGTCCTTCTGCTATGACTTGGGCACTGTCAGGCTGAAAACCCTCTGGTTTCAGTATGGGGGAGATGCTAGAAAACTCTCAAAAGCATTTTGAACTGTCATACGCTTTCTTCCTTGAGCCCATAAATTCTGTATGTTCAATCCTTCAGTCTGCAGCAAAAGCTATTTTCATTCCTAGACAGGTAGAAAGATGGGCCATAAGGCTTGAAAATGCAGATGGCAATTGCTTAGGACTGGCAGAAATTATTTTAATTTCTCAGCTTTTGTTGGGTTGACCTGGTGAGTTTTGTTTTTGACCATTAGCAATGAAAGATCGTGAGGATTTCAAAAGACAGTAGTTGGGTGTTTGACGTTTTCCATTTCAGCCCTCCTTTGCAAATACCGCAGGGATTGGTCCATATTGGAGCGTGTCTGGTTTGGAGGCTGCAAGAGAGATGCTGACAAGCTGGAGTGAGACCAATGGAGGACTGTAAAGGTGTTTGGCAGTTGGAGCGCACAAGCCAGGGAAGTGGGGGACGGGCTTGTTCAGCCGTCTCAGGAGGGAGAGAGGGTGTTGGGTATGGGGGGAACTAACTGCAGACTGTCAGTACTGAAGAGGGATCATTGTAGAGGTGGTAGCCTGTTCCCAGGGGTACACAGCAACAGGACAAGAGGCAGCAGGCACAGGTTGCAATAAGAGCGATTCTTGTTGGGTAGAAGGTTTGGTCCTGGTTGTCCTAGTTTGGTGCAATTTCCATTGTTGCAAGTTTTGAGAATTTGGGTGAAAACGATGCTGAGCAATCAGATCCAGGTTTGATGTTAGCCCTGCTCTCAGCAGGGGATGACCTCCAGAGGCCCCTTCCCACTTGGATTATTCTGTGATGGCACGATTGCATGCAGTTTGTGTCGCACATTGTATACAGTTATGTGTGCTTTACCCTATGCTTACCTTTAGCAAAGGGGAATAAACTCTTAAAACAATATTATCATCATTCCTATTGAATTCACTTGTTATATAAATAGTTATAAATATTAAGTTTCCACTATGCAGTGTTGTATTTTCCTGAAGATCTCTGGTTAGAAAGGAAAGCATTAAGAGCTCCCCTGTCCTTGCTTAACATGGCACTCTTGGCTTGATAGTGAAACCTGCCCAGTGAGTGCCCATCTGTATTCGTTCTGTCCTCCTGAAGTGCTAATCCAGATTATCCTGTTGCCATAACCTCACTAAGTCTATTTATTTGCTGATTAGCTCTAGGCTTGATTATTCCCTTTAAGCACTGACAAAACATGCTGAAAACAAGGTGTACACATGACAAAATCTGGATAAAAAGAATTATCAAGGAAATACTAAAGAAAGTCCAGGACACAGTGCCGAAGATGCAGAGATGGCTGTTCACAGCCATTAGTCTTAGATGGAAATCAAGGGGAGATTTAGGTGAGTAATGTCAGAAAACTGGGAAATATATAGGTGCCTGCGATAAGGGACTCGGATTTTTCATCTCATGACAACTGATCAAACTCCACTTCCTTCAGTGGAACTGCAATGATTTATTCTAGCTAAAGATCTGGCCTTGTGGTTTGTAAAATCAGCTGTGAATATGCAATGGGGATGGTTTGGGCTTCTTCAGAAAATCTGAGACCTTTTAAATAAATATGCAACACACTTAATATGTTGTTAGAGGAGGACCAGTTGCAGGAGAACCAAAGGACTTCATATAGTCTCATACATTACAGCTCATAACAATGGTGCCCCGTGGTTTTAGAATGACCTCATGAATAAAACAGCCCATAGTATTTTGTCCTGTGCTCATTCCTGTGTTAAGATTATAACCTTTTTTGAGTTACCACAGAGCTTTTAAAAGGCAGATGTCCTGCCTACCTTTAAAGACATGAGGTGCTTCTATCAAGTCCCTAGCCCAATTGTTTCAATGGTTAATTACTCCTCACTATTAAAAGAAAATAGTGCTTAACGTGGCCTGAATTTATGTAGCCTTATCCCCTGGCCACTGGGTCATTTCATGTCTTTGTGTGCTGGGTTAAGGGACCGCTGGTAACTGAAATGTTCTCCCTGGGTGTTTGGTTAGAGACCAGCAAGATTTGCTTAAGCCTTTAAGTTTCAATTGTGGCTTTCTTACCAAAGTTTATGTTTCCCAAGAAAATAAGCTAAACAGCTTTACAATAGACCGTGCAGCCCATATTTACCTGGCTAGCTTCCACCTGAACCCTCGTTCCTGTTGGCTTCTTGCAGAAGGGTCTAATTAATGACAACCACAGACATTTTTGAAAATGGAGTTTAGACTCCTTACATCTGAGAATATCCTTAAAGAAGTATATCAGTGTCTACTCCAAACAGGGTTATTGTAACAAGTTCTGGGATTTCATATGCCTGTTATTGCTAATTTAGTTACAAATAACAATCAGTTCATGAGAATATACACAGACACTGTGCAGTAGTAATGAATTCATATCATTAGTGTGATGAAAATAGCAATTGCATTAATGAATATGGAAAGAAACATTTATTTAATGCAGACTCCTGGTGTCAGACTACTGAACTTTTTAGAAGTAAATAATAGATATGCGTTATCTGCCCAACACACTCTCTGCCATTTTCCACTCTTCTGGTTTCTTTGGTAAATTTATGGCATTAAATGATTGGAACTGCTTCAGTCTGTCCCATAGACCAAAGCTGAATCTTACAGGTGTTCTGCATTGCCCGCACCCTGCAAACCTGTCCAAGGGTATCAGTGCATCTGTCCTACTACACTCATGTTGTATTGTCTGCTAATGCAATTAACAAACTTTGGAGGATGGTTCCTGTACACGGTACCACCTTTGGAGTTAGCACTCAAGTCTGTTCCTATTCAGATATTCTTATTTACTGAGTTTTACGTCTGACTCCATTGTGAGAAGACTTGAGTTTGTCTGGGGGGGGCTGACCTTTCATATGATTTCCAAAGTACCATTTTTCTCCACTTCTATGATTTTAACATGGCCAGATAGATTAAAATTTGAGCACACAAAAATATATCGCCTTCAAAATTCATCTCTTAGGAAATACAGCTTAGTGCTGGACATGGAGGGATCAGACAAAATTTTAGATCATATCCAATTGCTCACCTTGTTATTCCCCAGCGTGTTGCCTGCAACAGAACCAGGGTCCAGGAGCATAGCAAAATTGCTGTGAGTAAAAAGCAGAGACGGGCAGGGAATGAATTAAGATTTGCTCCTGTCCCCTCTCATGCTGCGTGCTGAAGATACTGATTTGCCAAGAGTAAGCCAGTGTTGCAAGAGCTAAATAGAGGAAGGAGGTTATTTTGCACTTTGGAGTCCACTGGATGTTATGTGGGCCCTCTCTTATTTGTAGAAGACCAGCTGATTAATACCACTGTATTTTTAGTGACCTGGCACATTGTTCTTCTCCTGTCATGGGTATGAGGCAGGAGAATACTCGCTAATTCCCTGCAGTGAGTGTTAGGAGTAATTAAAATGGCTTCTCCACAGAGAAAATCCCATTGTAATTCCTAATTAGGAGAACTTTTGAAACAGAAAGAGTAAAATGCCATCTCCCTCTGACAAAGGTATTACTGTGGGACAGACTTTCCTGCTTTTAAACTTGCACAGGGAAGTCTCTATTTTAATTCTCCTGAAGTGTACAGCGGTGTTTTCCATGTGGGAAGCAGCTTCACGCCTTTATTTCATTTGAGGTCATTAGGAGCCTCTTGCAGCTGAGGAAGCGCTAAACGTGAGTGGTCCGCATCCCCTTCCCCGGGTGTCCATGAGTCCCGGAGGCCAGCACTACTGCTCACTTTCTGTGCTGTCCCCTATTCCGCCCTCGCTGGCAAATTGGGCAGCAGTCTGGCTGCCTGCAGTGCACAACTTCCTCTAACTCTTAGAAAATGTGGCACAGTGCTCTAACTTCAAGTGCTAATTGCTGACACAACCTAAGTTATGGAGTCATAAACAGAGAACTTTTACTGTTGCATGGGGGATTATTTACAGTAGAGAAGTGTGTGAATATGGAATTCTCTGAGTGATTTCTAGGTGGATTTCACATTTAACTTATGATAACTACCTTGATAAAAGCCCTGGGAGAATAATTCCATCTTGTAGCTTTTTCATGATTGCTATTGTACGGGTTATAGATCTTACACTTTTCATTTAGATATGCTAAATAGACTTTTTCTTCCATTAATAATGAGAAAATTTCCCCTTTTTTGTATGCTTTTCAGAATTAAAATTAGTATTAACATTATTTGGCTATCTGGTTACGTAGGGAATTTCAATGATGTGAGCAAGAATGTTAATTCCATTTTTAGAAGGATGGATGGAGAAGAGCCACACAAAGGAGAATTTGTGGGATTTGTCTTCTCTCTAGCAGATTCACAAGTGGTCTGCAATGATAAAATTATTTTCTTTTTGCAGAAGAAAAGTTTTGGAAACTCCAACAAGCTCCTCCCTGCCTTAATAGTAATGTTCTTATTCTGTTAAATTCTAAAATTTGGGCTCCCAATGTAAACAGTTTTCTGTAGATTCTTTAGAGACCTCAGATTAATGGTGATGGAAGGGCTAAGCCATGCCCTGCCTCAGTTTTTCCTGGGCCACAGCAGAAATGAATGGAGATGGTTGCAGTGCTAGATGGTAGTATTTCTGCTCCTGGGGCTTTCCAGACTGACTGGGCAGCTCGTTTTGCTGTTCATGTTGTCTTTGTGTCCCTGTCCCCAGTGCTCTCAACAGGTGCCCGGCTTCCTGTGTCATGCCTGGAAAAATCCCCCTGCTCTTTGTTGCCTGGATTCTCCTTTCAGGTCCCGTATGGGAGCTGCAATTGTCTCTTCTTTTTGAACCTTGTCTGGTCCCAACCTACTTCACAAGCCTGCTGGCCTGTTTCCTCCAACACCAACCCTACAGCAGGCCCAAATGGCTTTACAGATACAACACAGGGGAATGACATCTATAGGCCAACTTTAGCTTAATAAGGCTAATCTCACTAGGTGTCCATGAAGAGGAACTTAGACTCTCCCCAGGGAGCCCAGCGGAGAATGGGTTGTTGGGTTAATAGTCACTGTGCTAGTCCAGTGCAAGAGCCTCTCTTGTCCATTTTGAGCCCTCCTCTGAACGGCCTTATCCCGTCCATCACAAAAGTAGAGAACAGAATTTTTACAATAGCTGAAGATGGTTATTTGGTCCTGTCTCAGTTTTCCCCTTTTAGGGTAAACTATTTAAATTCTTGCAATCCTTTCCACATAAATTTTGTTTTCTGGACCTCTGATCCTGTTTAGTGCTCCAGTCTAAACTCTTCCCAGATGGCATCTGATTTTCTAGAAATGCAGAGCCCAAATGTGGTGCTTCAGCAAGGTCTTCTCCCTGCTGAAGAGAGCAGGAGGATTATTTCATGTGCCTCACAGGCAAAATGAACCCTCAGTCCTGTTAAAGAGCATTCTGGTGATTGGGGCTAGAACTCTCATTTATTAAATCATTTTCAATTCCAGGTCTGTTCTCCAAAGGATGTGTTGCTCTTCCTCAATTGGCATCATCTGCAGACTTAATGAGCATGCTCTCTGTTTTATCATCCAGATCATTAGTGGAAGTATTGAATAGTCCTAGACCCAGGGCAGCTCCCTGTGGAATGCACAGGTCCACACTGCTATTTTGATGCTGAAACATTGATAAATGCTTTCCAAGTACTGCTTTCCACCCACTTTTGCATTCTCCCTGCAACGCGAACCCCCCATGCTTCCTTAATTCAGCTATGAGACTGCTATAAAAAACAATGCCTGAAATTGGGATACGTGCCATCTGCTACTGTTCTTCTACCTATAGAACCTGTCACGCTCTCACAGGAAGAAATTATATTGGTTTGACACAACTTGTTCTTGAGAAATCCATGGTGGCTGCTATTCAAGTCCTGCTTTCTCCTAGGTGCATACAAACAATGTGTTCAACTATTTGGTCCTGTTTGTTTTTTCTTTTCCCAGGTTTTCACGTTGCTTCTATTTCATTTTTCCTTTCAGAGAAGGAGCCAAAACCAGGACCCATGGATTTGGAGAAGTGGACACTGATAACGCTCATCACAACTACATGTGAGTATTGTTTGAGAGAGAAGGAGGAATGGTTTTGTGTGAGGACCTGAGGCAAAAGCTCTCTCCTTGAGCCTGCCACATTTCCAGGGTGATAAATTTCAATGACCCAAGGCTCTTTGTCAAAGTTTTGTAGATAGGCCTTCCCTGCTCACACAATTCTCACTAGCCTTTTTGGGTTATGGTTTTTTGCACTCATAATGTGAGTCAAGGACTGCTACTGGCTCAAGAGCCCAAAACTGACCCTGATTTTTAAGTGTGATTTAGTTTCAGGTATAAAACTTTACAGGCAGTTACAAAGTGAAAGCTATCTGTTACAGAAAATGGTGTTGTTTTCTCTCTTTTCCTCAATTCCCTCCCCTGTAAATGAGGTCAGGAATGTTATGAAGCTAACATCATTAATGGTTGCAAAGTGTTTTGAGATCCCTGAATGGAAGGGCTTATATAAGTGAGAAAGTCTTATTAGGATAATTATAATTGCCAACTGTACTGGCACAATATAGATCACTTAATGAATTATTTGGTTTTCCTTTCTCTCTCCCTCTCCCCTTCAGCTCCCCAAAGCAACATAAACAGACTGATTTTAATTGGCAACTTTCATTTCTAGCAAATGGATTTTTCACTGAAGTTCAAACTCAGCAGCAACATTTAGAAAATGCAAGTTGGTTTGAGATCAATTGGAATTTGCAGGGCCACGGTAAAGAGGAAATTCTCTACGCTCTTTGATCTAGAGAAGCACACGCTGAACCTGCCTTTTGAATTATGAACACTTCTCTCTCCATTACCTTGCAGTGTGTTCCCTGCAAGAGCTGTGCTCAGCTGTTGACAGATGATTGTGACTAATATGATGAAGGTGAATTGATGACTTAGGCTGGAGACTAACATGATATAGCTAATGGTCTCTGTGGAGGAAAAGAAAACCCCTTTGTAGTTTGATCTCCCACTGCTGTGATTCACTCTCTTGGTTTTGCGAGCATTTTGCTTGTGTTGGTTTGAATGAGTGGTCTTCTGGAACAGACCCAGAGGTGGGATGAGGAAACCAGTTCTTGGTCTTTTATTAGGATTTAAAGGACTATTGATAATCAGCTACCTTCCTTCCCATAAGACTTTTTCTCTTAGTTGCAGTAGTGACTCATGTTCATCCCTGTGAGTGAGAAGTGGCTACTTAATGCTTTATAAAAATAGCTTAAGAAAGCTATTAAGATTTAGGAAATTACGATCTCTTTGTACTTACTTGATACCTCCTTGATATTACTACCTTACAGTCAGTAATATCAATGCTTCAATCAGTAGGGAGTTACTTCTTGTTGAGCCCTGAAAATTGTATCTAATATGCAGTGTAGTTCCATTTGGAAATGGCAAGTGTGTTGACTGCTATAAAGCATATATGCTCTTTCTTTCCTTTCTTCCTTCTTGTGCGTTTCTTAGAAGTGGTCCCAAAGGTTGTTTGCCCATGCATCGAAACACCATGCATTTAATTTATACAATTGCCATAATAAGTAATGCAATACATTATTATTATTACTGCCATACAATACTTAGCTGGAACCCATAGCTACAGTTCTGTCCTTTTCTGCTAAAAGTTTTTCAAATATACAAGGAGTGAATTTCTCCACCCTATAAAACAAATAATGTAGCACAAAAGGTTGTTCCCCAGCTTTTCAAGTTCGCCTTCATTCCTGCTGTCGGCATGGCGGGAAAATAGCTCTTGCAATACAAACCAGGTGCTCCTGAATCCTACTGTTGAAGAGAAAGTGCCTTTGCTCAGCTGTGAAGCCAGGAAGGGATTGGTTACTTGCTTAGCCATCACCTAGGTAGGCTTAATACTGGTGTGGCATAGGCCCGAGGCACTGTGTTCAGTTGGAAGGAAGACAAGTCCCAGTCTGTATTTGCTGATACATCAGTATTTTGTTCTGCACAGTGCTGATGACCATACCACTTAGCAACAAAACAAAGCCACAGCTACTACTAAGTTCAGCTTTCCAGAGTAGCTGAAGTTTTTCATGCACTATTCTTTTGGATATTGTATTTACCTCTGGATAAATCACCGTGAACTGGATCGTGCTTTTAAAACATGGGAGGTGTCAGATGCATAAGTGCTGATTTGTGTTTCAGCGTCCTCCTGAAGCAGCAAAATGGGCTGGGTTCTGCCTGGTCCCTTCCCAGCTCCCCACATGCTTGGCAGAGAGGACAGCTTACACTGTAGAACTGCTGTCAGGTTTTTCCTAGGACAAGTTAAAAATTTAAATCTCACTGCCGTCCTTACTAAAGATAATGCTGATGTTTACAGCCTCTGGAAACCCTTAGATAAATGTACTATGTCCGCATTGCCTGCCTTGAATCCAAAATGTTACAGTAGGAATCACATCCCGTACAAGACTTATCAGCTATAGTCTTGCTACAACAGAACCCTGTTGCATCTGTAATTAGCTTTGTATCTTGTGTGTGTGTCAAAAAACACTCTGACATTAAAGCCCCAGAACATCACCAGGTCTCTGAGGGGATGCTGCCCCATCTCTGCTCTCTGTTCAGCCTTAGAGTTCCCACCCTGTGCATAATACTCAGTATAATGTTCCTGGTCCTGGTGGACTGGAACATATCCACCCCTTGGCAGAGTCTAGCTGAACGTTTCAGGTACGGCTCTAGGGACTTTTGCTCTGTGTGCCTGTTTCTTCAGTTAGCTGTTGTGCTGCCTGAACCTGGGGCTGGGGAGACGCCACATGCTGCAGCACGCTGCTCTGCACCATGCTCTGCAGTAAGCCCTAGTTGTGGTTTGGTGCTACCCTAACAGCTTTATCTCCCTCTAGACCTCCTCACCTCTCTACAGGTACGTGCATGCACATGGCAGCCCTAGGAAGAGTTTGGGGATCTTGAGATACCAAACCTGAGATGCCTTTGTACTGGCCAACCATGCAAATGAATAGGAGGGAAACTAAGGCTAAAAACTGCAGTTCTCTTTGTGTCTCAGAGGTGTGATCCCAGCGTGCACAGTGTGACTTTACCTTCACTTGGACGAGTAACAGCCAACCAGCCCAGCACGTGGCTTATTTCTTCAGGAGTTTCAGTCATCACTTTGTCTTCTGTTACCAGTCAGCCTCTTTCCATACAGACTGAGAGTATGAAGGTGGGATGCAAAGCCATACAAGCCTCAATAGCACACTGTGCTTGGCATAGGGAACATTTCTTTGTGTGAGAGGTTGCTAGCTGTGGTGACAGCTCTCATTTTTTCCCGGGGAAAGGTTATTTTTAAAGGCCTTTCCCTTCAGTTAAGACAGAAATTGTTAATATTGAAGGTACATTACAGTTTTTAGAAGCAGAGGGAAAAAATGCTTTAAATGACCAGCACTGGCATTTTCCACCATAGCCGGTGCCACCAGTCTCCATATGGAGCGAGTTTCCATTAAATGCTTCATCTCATGATACCTGACAGCTCAGCATCATGGGGACCTGGGTGGCAGAGAGGATCGCTGTTGTTACAGGCTCAGTGCAATTCCTGGGGGCTCTGGGTGCTGTGACTGAGGACTGAGGCATTTATGTCATTTTTGAGAACACTTTGGTTTTGGACCACAGTTTTTTCACGGAGGACTCACATGCTTTGAAAGAAAGATTTGATTTCTGCTGCTCTGCAGAGCTGATGTGTTTATAGCATCCCTCCTCACCTATTTGTCCCAGCTTCTGCAGGTTTTAAAGAAGGAATTGGAACAGGAATGTGCATCAGCTGTGGGTGAGAAGGGTGCTGACGTGTGGCAGGTCCAGGTGGTCCCACCTGCTACCAGCCAGAGACTGCCCAGAATAGCAGTGGGAAAAGCTCTTGACAAATAGTGAATACATCAGAAAAATGGAAGAGAACTGACAACATTTAATAGTTCAGTGGGGACCCTGCAAGCTCTAATAGCCTCCAAAAGGGGGAGGGGGTGATTTCTGAAATTCAAAGTCTTTCTGATTTTCCCCTTTTTTATTTATTATAGAAATAGGAAATTCTCGGCTAATTCATTTCTGTGGTTTGCAAACAAAATTTCTTAGTTTTTTTGTTTTCCTTCCAAAAAGGCCTTTCTTTATTTAAATATTGACCTACCAATTTAAAAGGAGAAAAGGTTTAGAAAAAGGATCAATAATCTGAAAATTAGATGAAGGATTTTGTGTTGGACTGAATAGAGCAGTTTACCCAAAATGGCTTTTTGAGGCTTTTCTTTTTGTTGGCTGAAAGATATTTTTATTTAGACTGCAGTTAATTGTTTTGTTTCGGCATTAGAGACTGCTGCATAATTCCAGAGAGACACAAGCAGGGGAGACTCCTATAATTGTTTATTAGCTATGGACAGTGAAGCTAAGGGAATTAATTCTTAGACTTGGGATTTTTTCTGTTGTTTTCCTGTGCTTTATGCATTTTGGCTAATCTTTGCTTCTTGCTCTCTTGCATTAACCCTCCTTCTTTAAGCATGTCCTTAGTTGTGAATCTCTCAGCAAGTTTTTGTTTTCTGTGTGTGTGTTTATTTTATTTTAATAGTTCCACCTACAAACTGTTGAAACTTCAGGTATCGCCAAGGGGAGGGAAACATGGATCAGGACTGGGCCAGCAAGAGCTGCAGGCTCAGCTGTGGCAGTCCTGAAAGTGTAGCAAACATGGGCTTTTAAAGTAAGAGAAATGATGATCAATAGGTGCATTGCCAGGACGCTTAGGTGCCAAAATTCAGTTCAGGGCAGTATTATACCGACCAGTAGTGCAAGAAGTAATCCCCGACAAGAACACCTCGTAGTCTAGGTATACATGCTGGGATTAATAGTTAAAAGGAGCATATTCCACAGGTCTCAGATGGAGTTGCAGTACCAGGAGATGGAGGCATCTGCTGGGAAGTAGGGGGCTGTCAGCAATGTGGTGCTGGCTGGAGAGACCCGATTATGTACCTGTGCTGTCAGAAGGGATGGGGCACCGGGAAGGAGCTGTGGGAGATCCCCACTGTCCTCACTGGTTGTGAGCAAAACAGCCAGAAGGCAGCGTGCCATTTCGTACAGTCAGCCTGCTGTTATCCTGATCTAGCATGACAAATTGGTGTTCCCAGAGTGGCAGCAGAGTAATCAGACTGTGACAAATGGTTTACTTAGAGCAATTTGTTTTCATTTTACTGAAAATTTCCGCAGTCTTAACAAAAGGTTCCCCCCTGCCTCCTCACTCCCACCGCCTCCTTCTTCCTTTAATGGCATTTGCATGACGTTGGGAGAGGGACTTGGACCTGACCTGTGGTCGAGAGGGCAGTGTGGCAGCTGGGAAATCACATTTTGGGGACCCTGGGCTTTTTGCAGCGGGAAGCGGTTGCTGAAGGCAATGAGCTGGTGAGTGTGAAGCTCCCCCTCCATTAGCCATAGGGTTGTACACGTGCTTTTGCCTGCATTTCTCAGACGGGAGCTGAGCTATCTCTCACCTTTTGCAGGTTGGTTCGTGGTAGATGAATGGTGTGTGGGAGCACAGGTCTCCCTGAGGATCTGAAAAGCATGTCTGTCAGTCTGGCACCTTTCACAATTATTAAAACCAAGCACAGCCCTGTAGCAGTGCTGTAGCTGGGAAAGGGGAGCAGTGTCTCCCTGAAGCACTCCCAGCCACATCTGCCCCGTGGGTGATAGGGCAGCTGTGCAGACCCATCCCTGTTCGCGGCACAGCTGGATCCATCTGCTTTAGCACACTTGCAAAAGCCAAAGAATTCAGAGAGAAGGGGAAAACTGCTAAAAGTTAGACAATGCCAAAAACTGACTTGGAATTTGAGAGTGTTCAAGTCCCTGTCATGGCAGCGCCTCCAGCTGGTCCTGGGATGGGGACCTTACTGCCTTGCCCAGATTGAGTTTAGCCCAGTCGTGCACAGGGCTTTTCAGTATCATGATGCCACTACAAGATTAAAACTTGGGTGGATTCACCTGCTTGACTTCCCTGGCAGAGAGGTGAGAAATGGGTAAACTCTGTATTGTCTGTTTAGCAGAATTTGACCCTGCCCTACAGCCGGGAGGTAACTGCCATGAGGACAACTGACCTAGGAGCGGGCTGAACTCAGACTCCTCCTCTTCTTCTTACTCCAGCTGCTCTCATTTATAATGATACTGCTTATGAGTGCAGTTCTTGCAGTTCCAGCAGCCAGTGCTTTCCATGGGCTGCAGGAAAGGGAGACTGAAACCTCGAGTAAAATAAAAGGGTAGTGGTATGTGTCTGGAACCAGGGGCTCTGTGCCATGGGGGAGATGCTGGGAGGCAGGGAAGAGTTAGGGTGGTGGCAAGGGGTTCTGCTGCAGTTGGACTTTAGAAGTGGGTTACTGAGATGGATATTGAGAGTGCCCCGCTCAATACCATTCTCCGAAATCATGCACCAGGATGGGATTGGTGGCAGACCTGGCCAGCAGGCCTTGCCATCTGGCTTTTTTTTCAGTTCTGACTTCTTTCTTGACTGGCCTTCTCCAAAAAAGCATCACTGCCCAGGGCAGAGGACCTGGAGCTCTGCAGATGTGATATGTGCTGTTGCACTCCTTTGAACCCACACCAAAGCCAAAAAACAACTATTTGGGCCTTCTGGGGTACAAGCCTTGCTTCTGGACAAATGGTGGGCCTGGAACATTAGAGGGTGAAGTGATGAAGTCAAGGATTTTCTCCATCATGCTGCCTGTGGCTGCTACTTTTTTATACCTGAATGCAATTGTTTAAAGATTGCTCAGTACAAGCTAATGGGATGAAATGCTCAGGCCACTCTCATATGAGAGGTTGGACATGACAGCCTATAATGCTCTCCTTTGGCTCCAAGGTCTGCCCGTAGCCTCAAGGACTTGATTTGGCAAGCTGCTGCATTAGGTGCTGGTACTACATCTTGCATCCTTGTGCTACTGCACAAATACTCAACAATGTGATGCAATTTACTGCTGCATCCCCCATCCAGCCGCTAGAGACATCCATCAAGGTCTGGGGAGCAACCAGCCCAGTCCTCTTACTGCACTTCGTCGCAATGGCAATTGTGTCTCAAAATAGCGCGGTGCCACTTAGAGAGCCTGGCGGTGTAATGGCTTTCCTTAAATAAAATTTCCACTCTGTTGGCAGCTTTGCTCTTTGCAGAAGCCCTTGGAAATGGCATAGTGGTGTGTAACCGACTGATGCACACTGGAATGTGTCCCTGGCCTTGGGTGGAACAAGCTTTCTGGTATATGCTCATACAACAAAATTACTTAAGTAAGACCATTATCACAACATGGTTTTCATAATGTATTAGCAAACATAATAAAGTGATGGAAAATTACTTGCACTAATCGGACATCCATAAATAGACTCAAATAGTATGTTTGACTCTCAATTGGAGTGAATAATTTATCAGCTGATTAAATCTGATCATTTTGTACAACCTGCCAGTAGTTTTCCAGTGCATGTTTTTACTGTCCATATATCTCCATTAGATTGACGGATTTGGGTGGTTCAGAATGGTAATAGGCAAGAAAATGCCATGTGTAAGTAAATAAAGTCAGATTTACAGCATTGGGGCACCACTCTCAGATAGCTAACACCAAAATGGCGTCCTGTTACATATTTAAATAATAGCTGCTCTCATCTCTCAGATGATTTCTTAAGACCAAGAGAGAAAGGAAAAAGAAAACCAAAAACTTAAACCCTCAACTGCCAAATATAACTTTCCAGATATTGCAAGTAGGGCAGGAAAGCTGCCCAGAGGCCCTGCAGCGCCTTCTGGGTTGCTCAAGGGGAGCAGTGGGGTGCAGTGGCAAGTAGAGGAGATCAAGCACTCAGTGTTTCAGTCCTGCTTTGTCAGGGGAGGTAAGTCCCAGGGGTGAGTATCCTTCAGACACCATCTTTCCATCTCCCTGCTTGTCTCTCCAGGTCTCCTCTCACCGTACCTGCTCCCAGCTGCACTTGCATGCTGTCTGCACTGATGTGGGGATTTTCGGAATGTTTTGGTGTTTGCTTTCCTTCCTTGATGTTAAACACTAGTTCTTTTTTGCTATTTGGATACGAGACATTTCCCTTGATGACACAGTCAACTCTATATTTGGGTGCAGAATCCCACATGGCTGCAAAACTTCCAAAGAGATAGGATTAAAAAGAAATTATAATTGTGCATAAAATGAATATTAGATAGCTACAGAGGTCTTAGGCAAAGTCTTCTGGGAAGTGTGGTATTACTGAAGGCCAAGCCTGAGAGCCTGTGCTCTGGCTTGCCTTGCATGGTCACCTCATCCTGTGCCACACAGACCTGGAGTCGCCGCATCCCCACCTTTGGATGGCGGTGCAGGATCCCCAGGGTGCTGCTCCAGTGCCCTGTGGCACACAGTCCGGAGCTGGCATCTCACCCTGGCCAGGGTGGTGCCAGGAGCACCACAGGGCCAGCAAGGGGAGATGGATTCCCCACTCCTCCAATATGTGCAGCTGGCATTGGTCAATCAAAATGGGTGATGACGCAGCTTAATTGCTCTTTACTCTGCAAACAGGATAGGTGTACAGAAATGCAAATGCAGATACTCTCTTGATTTATTTGGCCTCTTCTTTTGCACTAAGGGAATACGCCAACAACCTGTCATGAACTGAGACAGTGCTTAGCATGGTAGTCCCAATTCTGCTCTCCTTTGAGAACCATACCAGTGAAACTCCTGCTGACTTCCCTAGGAAGAAAGACGATTTGCAGGGTTGCTTACCAGTAATTTAAAGGAATTAAAATGAAAAGCACCAAGGGGATGAATCAGTCAGCCAGGGAGCATTCGTAGGGCTAGCCGTGTGTGAAGCAGGGATAATAAGTGTTGCCTTTTCCCTTCAAATTTGTAGCTGAAACGTCCCTGTTATCCCCAAAGACCATCAGTTCTGTTCCTGACTACGGAAGAAGGAGAATTGAGAGAAAGAGAACAGGCTTTCAGTACTGGATCAATACCTCGGGTGGATAGAGGTACGAGTATAGAATAAGTATAAAAAGTTACTATATATTAGCATATAAAAGTAAGCATATGAAATATATACCTTTGGTAAGTAAATAAAGTTAGCATTAGTGTTATTACTTTGTACTGGAAATATTTCCTATGTCTATCTCAAAGTGGTGGTAGTAATTAGCAACATTTTTTAGGAAAAAAATTGCATTTTTTTTTTCTGTATTAAATTGCTGCAAAACTAGATCCCAGCCTGGATTGGCACAGAGCGGTGAAACCTGGAGAGCACCTAGGAAGACATAGAGGTTTTTTGAAAAGAGAGAGGGTCTACATACACCAGGAACACAATCGTTGTTTGTCACTCAATGACAGTGTTGCTTGTCATTTAGAAAACTAAAGCAATTTCTCCAGCATTTCCTCTTGTCACTCTTCAGGCCAGCCTGGCCTCAGCACAGCGTGGGTGAGGGATGTGGCCAAACAGGGAACGAACGGCCAAAGCTTTGGATTTGGCAGAGCTTTCTACTGCTTTCGTTTCTTCAGTACTGCCGCTGCCTTCAGTGGGACTAGCTTTTGTCCAAGCCTCTGGATAGTTAGCACCGCTGGTAGCATTATTCTCCTCAGACACACTCAGCCAAATAACACTGTTGTGCAGCTCTAGGCTGGCAAGGTGGGAGATGCCAGAGGTGTCGTTCAGAGGCTGGAGCTGTGTCTTGCCTCTTGCCAGTCTTTGCACAAGAAGAATTAGCTTAAACCCAGATTCGCTGGATCAGGTCTTCTGGGAAGGCACAAAAATACTGATCCACCACAGTTTCTGTTCTAGTTTCTTCAGATGTATTTACCGTAATGAAGCTTGTGATGATGTTAGCCCTAGACACATCTCTGTGTCTTGTAGCACTGGCCATAAATACTGTGATACGAGGACTGTTTCTTCCAAAATGTCTTTGGACTGGACAGTGTGGTTTATCTCTTCCCTCTCTCTGACGGACAAAAACCAAGTTATTCTTGTACAGCTTTGTGAATGGAATGGTGCGTGGGAGCGGGTGTATGGCTTGTCTGGAAGGATGGCATCAAAAATCAGGATTGGGGTTCAGAAAATCCAGTATTTTCTTTGCATCGATAAATATCAGCCTTGAGGACACTCCCCGGGTTTTGTTGTTTATGCATTGCTGGGGTGACATTTGACACTTCAAGTAGGAAAGACAAATTGCAGTGTTTGGCAAAGCAGCTAAATGTTCATCAGTTAGTGATGAACTAGTTAGTGATAAGAAATTGATGTTCAGGTGTTTGGGTATTATCCAAAGCCAACAGATTGGGTCAAATCCTTAACCCATCTGCATCAGCATCCTTCTGTTGACTTAAGTGGGGTTAAGACAATTTACCAGCTATGTACCTCAAAAGAGTACTTATTTCCTGGTGCATTAGCAGCAAGATCAGAGCCTAGGAGAGTTATTTAGCTGTGAATAGGCTGTGTGTTCAGTGCCGATTCCCTGCAGGCTCCCTTGTGCGTGCAGGCAGAGCTCACTGCTCGCTTGCGTGCTCGCAGTCAGCCTGCTCTCCCTTTTGGACCTGGCATGTGTTTCAGCGTTTGTTGTTTGCTCTGTGCTTTTCTCTTGCAAGCCTAAGATGGCCACCAATGATTTTACGTTCCCCTTCTCTTCCTACCCCAAATAAGGAGACCAGGAGTTTCTTAGTCGACAGTGTTTCATTGTCATAATTTTGAAAACAGACTAGCTGCTGATAATGCCACAACACTTTCTGACACAATTTTATATGACATTATTTGCAACTGGAAGGGAAGATGGTAATATGAGGGAAGACACTAGGCTTTAGTTTTCTTACTTGCACCCAAGGAAGAGTAAGGAGAGTAAGGAAGAGTTTTCTTTTGAAACTCAAGGAAAATGTTGCAAATTAGTACAGCTGTAGAGCACAAAACCTGAGCCAATATAGCCAATATAACAAACTCTTCAGACAGAGGCAGAGGAGGAGGAAGGTGCAACCCATCATCCCTCCCTAAGGCTGCCTGGGGGTTGTAGAGAGGTGGGCCAGGGAATGGGGATACAGAAAAATGTATCTCATCCCACTTACACTCCAGTCATCTCTGACCCAAAAGCTGCAACAGTGCACGAATATGTTTATTCCAGGGGCTAAAAAAAAGGGATGTTTTTGGAGAGCAGTATCAGTGCTTTTTCCCAGAGCTTGCTACAGCAGGGGTCTGGCCTGCCTCTGATGAAGTAATAGCTGGAAAAGCAGATGGATGTTTATTTTCATTCATGACCTAAGGCTTAAACTGCTTTCTTCAGCCTTGTACATTTGTCCAGTATATGATCTGCATCCTGGTCCCTCCAAGTGACCTGTTGACGCCACACTGGCTTTAGCACAGCATTGCCATCTTTTAACATTACTCTAAGGATCATGGCTATGTGAAGCAGGGATGGGGTATCACAGGAAAGCCTGATTTCCTAACAACTGAAACAATATATTATTGGAGAGTTCTGGAGGTAACCCTGGTGATGATCAAGTCTGTGAGTTTGCTGTTTGAGCTTTTGCACACTGAGATGTTTGACTATTCCCAGCAGGAAGAAGCAGTGTCTGGGTGTGCAGTCAGGGCTTTGTGTCTCTTAAAGATTCATGAACAAACCAACTATCAAATCCAGAGGAACATAAATAACGCTGGAAAATCCAGACAGATATTCACCTTCATTCCCTCCAAAGTGGGGAGGACTGACTGTGCGAAATTCCATCTGAAAGAAAAAACCTTCATTTTTGCTATTTATTATAATAAAACTGAAAGCAGCCCACATTGTTTCTGAAATGGGAAGCGTGACACAGTCAGTATTACATTTTCTTTCTGGATGCAAGAAAATGACCTTCATAGCTCACTTGAGGCTTTGTCTCTTTAGAGTTATGGGCCATTCCCTTGTTAGTGGTAATAAACTGCATTATATTCCACTTCACACTGATGGGGTTTTTCTACATAATGCCAGGGAACTTGAAAAAAAAAAAAAAAAGAAAAGAAAAGAAAAAAGGTCAGTGAGTTTCAAAATGTGCTTTATTAAAAAGGATATAAAAGGGAAAGAGCTCGTATCACTTCTCAAATTATATGTTATATTAATAAGCCATTATGTTTTAAGCACTATTTGTAAGTGTTGCGCACATGTAGTTTGGGATGTACATGAGGGTACCAGATGTTCAGTAAGGAGAATGGACTGGGACAAATATCAGATGGAGGTGGTGGCTCCTCTGCTGAGCATAGCTGAGGAGCTTGCCATCTTGCCATGCACCTTGGCCATCTGAGTCAGCAGCAGGTCCCAATACCTCAAGCCCTCCCAAATTTTTGGCTCTGCTTTTAAATAACCCTACCTGAATAATGGAGACCAGGACACTGTGTTAGTGCAAGCCAAAAACCCTGTTGATGTTGATGCTGTGCCTTTAAATAATGCTCAGAAACCCCCTTATTTCCCACCTGCACTTTTGGCCTCATGACAGGCCTGTAATTAGCACAAATTTTTCACATTCATGGATAGATTGGAAATTTGGAAGCACTTAATGAAAAAGGTCAGTTACCTTGACCAGGCTGAAATTGCAGTTAGAGGACATTTGCTTGCTCCCAGGGCTGGCAGCATACAAATACATGAATATTAACGTCCCGCACGCAAAAATGCAAACACCGTGTGTACTGTTTGCAAGGGTAGGACTTTGCATTCAGCCTGACTCCTGCCTCGAGGTCTTTCTTGTGTTTTGGGGGCATTTCCACCCAGACTTAGGAAGGCAGGGCTGTGTCTAGAAATATCTGTGTTACGAGGAGCTGGATTAGGACATGACTGCAGGTCCAGATTAACTGGCAATCCAGATTAACCACCCTCCCATATGATTTGAGCTAGAAATTAGGTCCAAAACGTGGATTTCTTTCATGGTGGGGCCAGCACCTGACCCACCACAGCTTTTGCATTTGCTGATGGTGCCAAAGCCTGTGTTTCCAATAGATTTTGTCTTGGGGAGCTAGTTTTGATAGGAAGCTAGGTGTTGTTTTGGTTTGGGCTCGGGACTCAAAGGTCACTACCCATTTTTGGGTTTATATTCCTGAAACAAGGAAGTGCCTGTCTAGACAAGGAAACAGCCCACCTGCAATTTTGTGGGCTTTGGGGTGACTTAAAAAAATAACGTAAATAAAATAACACCGTCTGGATACAAGAAAGGAGTGCCCCTGTGGCAAGGGACTGGCTGGTTTTGTTCCCATGGCATTTTCTGGGATGTTTGTTCTTTGATATTTGTGGGCTGGAGGATGACAGCGGAGGTCAGAGGAGGCTGCCTCCAAAACCTTACATGCAGGCTGGGAAGTGATTAAAGTAGTCCTGTGGAAATAGAAGAAGGTATGTGAAGTGTAGTATGGTTTCCTGTCTCTCCCTATAGTTCATGAGTTTATTGCAGGTTTCTAAGTCACTGGGCAATAAGTGCATAATGCATTTTTATTTATCTGTTTTAATCTCTCAGACTATGCTGAATTATGACAAAAGTAAAATAAGAAACTCGCACAGCAAATCCTCCAAACAACTGTTAAGTTAGAAAAGCTCAGATCCCTTCATTTCCAGATCTCCTAAGTGCAGTTAATACATAACGGGAGAATAAGCAAGTCCCTGGTAATAATTATGCAGTTTGAATTGAAGCTTGTCATCAGTAGCAGCGAGGATTCTTACAATAATGTGCAAAGCAACATGGCCTATACTCATAAAAAAACCCACGTGCCTTTTAGACATTTATTTTTACTGTGTGTGTTTAATACTAAAAGTGATTATAGCACATTGCTCTTCACCTTAATTGTTTGGCAAATGTCATACTGTAAAAGCAAATCCCTCTCTTGCACTTACGGAATACCATGACATTCTTGTGCTGCCAAGAAGCCCCTGCAAGATGCTTATGAGAGCACCCTCCCTGTAGCACAGTTTGTGAGCATTTCATAAACCTTTCCACGCAAAGCATCCCTCGGAGATGAGGAAATTATTTTAGTCCCACTTTACTTTAAACTTGGAGAACTGAAGTACAGAAAAACCCCAGATCCCCTGTGGTGCTCAGAGGCATAAATCCCCCGTGACTGAGTTCTAAGTTCATCCCACCTGACTTTCAGGATGTGGCTGACAGGAAGGTTGTGCTGGAAGTTTAGTTACCCCTAAAAATCAGTCCTCAACCACCAGACCGCTTTTTTTCTTTGTTCCAACTCTCTGCAGCCCTAAAGCTGGCTTGCCCACCAAGTGCAGAGCAGGATCAACCAATGCGTGGCCAGATTTCCAAAAGATGCGAGCACCAATTATTTGAACATCTGGCACCATTTGGATCTAGTGTTTGTCTTGTTTTTAGAAGAAATTCGGCCCTAGCATGTGCACCGTGTGTTCATTAGCATGGAAGAAGGACAAGTGTGATGAGCTACTCCTCTTACCGAGGAATAAAGCAGAACAGAGTGAGACTCACAGCTCAGCACAGTCAGAGGTATCAGGGCAGAACTGTCGCCTCTGTCACAAACTGGATGGACAAGGCAGGGACAGTTGGGTCTTCTCCAGCACCAGCTTCTCATCTGACTGCCCATGAAGGTGCCAGTGGTGAGGCTGCAGTGATATGGCTAGACCACCACTAGGGAAGGGAATTCAGGACCTTCAAACTTGTTGCATGTGGGAAAGTTAGTGCCTGGCTGACTGGTGCTCTTTGCTGTTGTTTGCTGGTTGTCAATTATAGAATAGAGAAAATAGAGCTACCAGCATCTCAGGAGATGCCTGATGCCTTGCAAGATCAGGTTCTGGAAATAAACTACTTTATATCACAATGACTGTCACCTGCACTCTCCGCTCCACTAACTGGATTTATTGTAAGGCTGCATCAAACAAATGGAGTCATCAGCTGCACTGTCCCCAGGGCAACTGGATGAATTAAAATATCCAAGACAGTGACGAATGTTGCCAAAGGGTGTTGATATTGGGCTGCTGGACCAGTGGTCTCTGGCAAAGCCCAAGAAAGAGTCTTGTTGTGGGGAGACTCCAGAGTTATTATTCTCAGCAGCCAAGAGGAATTGGGTTCCTGTTTCTTCCACCTTTGCTACCAAAGGGGCAGCCAGGCTCTGTCATAAAGCATGGTGCCTCCCCACGCTTTTGAGAATGAAAAGCTTCATATCTTCAAATTTAGGTTTCACAGGTCTCATCACTTCCTTCCCTCCACTGCTCCAAAATTCAGCAAAATAAACTATAGATTAAAAACACGCAGCAAAATATTGTGGGCCCTATGCAGCTCCTGCTGACATCAGCAGTGGCAAAACTCCTTGTTATTTAAATGACCTGAGATCAGGCACGTGCATTTGTCTGTGCATTGTTATAACAACGTATGTTCTTTGTCTGCGTTCATGCACATGCATTTTGTGTTACGTATGGTTATACAGGTATGGAGATGAGTGCCTGTTTATCTACAGGCAGCAAATGTGTGACTGTCCAGGTGTATGTGTTTGAGTGTATGCTGCTAACATATGTTTAAGCTGGCATAAGGCCAGGACTGCCTGTCTTTGTAAGGTGTGTATCCCCGTATGTGTACATAAAAAGTTAGTCTTTCAAATTGCAGAAGCCAGTTCTGGGCATAAGCTGTAATGGAGACCTTTGATTTATAAGACCTTCTCTCATGGTGGCTCATTGTGTAGGGTTTCTGCGTGACAAGAAATCTGAAATTGGTGATGGATTGTTATCTGCTGGGCCACAAGGAGAAAGCTCCGCGTGTAACCCCATCAGCTACAAGCTCCTTACACGATGCTGTTTTATTTTACAGGTGGGCAGCCATCCGAGGGGAAACTTTAATTTGAGAAAGTCTGTACTTAACAGCAGTAGTCCAGAGCCCTGCCATGTCCTTTCCATCGACCCGTTTTGTTCCTTTCTAAAAAAAATGATCAGAAGGCCCTTCACAGAGGAGGAGAAGTCAAGGAGGGTAACTGAGTATATCTGCTCGTGGTTGCAACGGCCAGCCCAGCTCTTGGATGACTGAAGCCCTGTGCTCACAGCCGAGCAAATGATCCCCTGCCAGGAAACATGACAAAGAAGAGAGATTTTGGCAATGCCACGCTCAGGCACTCAGCTCCCATGGAGGAACTGACCCCGGGGAAGGCCAGGAGCAGGCTCTCTGCTGGGAGGAGCAGCAGGGGTTACACACAAGCCCCAGCACTTGGAGGATGACTCAAAATCAGAGCAAGGTGAGCAGTGCATGTATACATACCTAGAAGAAATCCATCCATTGCACCTATGTCAGCTGTACCGAATTGGTTACGCAGCCACAGCCATCCAGGGCTGCATGCTCATACACAGAAATTATACAGCCCCATCTCCAGCAACCCCCTTCTCACATGGTACGCATCTTCCCTTTTCCCAGCTCCATCCTCTCCTGTTTGCATATTTCTGTCTCCAAAGAAATTGCTAAAGGAGAGGTACATTTCTTTTCAGCATCATACTGACCCCCTTTCTCCTCCCCCCAAGGCCTGAAATTAATTAAATGATGTCACGCTTGATTTTATCTGATTTGGAAGCAATTCATCACCCTTTTGCTGGTTCTATTAGTCCAAGCGATCAGCACATTAATTCATTTGTGAGACTAAGCTCAAGGGTAATTACAGTGAGGAAGCTTAATGCCTAAACGTGTTAATGTCTGTAATCAGAACTATTTTCTCAGTGCGGAACAATTGTTAGACAATTACACTTGGATATGATTGCCCTGGTAGGCAACAGACGCTGTGTCAAGAGGGGAATAGCAGAAGCTTGTTTTGCAAGTAGTGTATTATCAGCAAATTCGACTCTTTGCAATCTCCCTTTTTCTGGATTCTGCGTAACTCACCCCTTCCTCAGGTTTTGCATTATTAATTAAGTTGAAAAGTCATCTCTCTCTCTTTTTCAGGCTAGGTAGTGTGTGGCACAGAGGAAAATAGACTCTTCTGCTTTTTTTCTGGCATAAATGTCACAGGCTTTTGATTGTGGTGTCCTGGTTTATGTCCATGGAGAGAAATCATGAATTTAATAGGTGACCCTTTGCCGTCCAACAATCAGTGCCTTTCTGTCAAAAGACCAGATGAATTTAGGATTGAGATTCTCTCCCTTTTGCCCATCTGGAGGTCTCTTTGTTGACCTCATGGTGGGGAAGTGTCCTGCCAGGGTGATTCTGGACTTAATTTAGAGGAAAAGTAGCTGTTGATCGAGGGACCCATATGGGCACAGTGGGACTACACAAACATAGCAAGTGGGCACAAAATCTTTCCGGGCGAGGTCATTTCTTCTTGCTCTCTCTGAGAGAGCTGCCCCTTGTCTGACCAGAAAGCTTCTAGTTTTATGTTAAGTATCCTAAATATGTCTATTTTCTTCATGCCTAGCTCCAGAAGGAAGTGAGGAAACTTACAGCTAAATGTACAGTGTTCAGTTTTTAATATAAAGGCACCTGCCCAGAGTATCAGGAAATATCCTCTGTGTGTGATCACCCTGCTTAACACCCAGCAATAACCCCACATACGCTGCACAGCATGTATGGTCTACAGGGGTGACGTCTGCTGGTACACGCTCATGTGGGATGAGCTGGCACGCCGCAGTCTGCATGGATGCCATGTTCCGAAGAGCTTTCGGGGAAAGATATAGCTCTGGCTCCTGCCTGCGCAGCATGGGGTTGTGGTGGAAACCAGTGTTGCTGGGCCATACAGAGGCTATTGCCTCCATGTAGCAGGAAAAGGACAGGGACACGGCAGTGGGTAAGGATCAGGAGTGTAGCAGTGAGCAGGATGCCACGGGAAGAGCAATAATGCCTGCAGCATGGACTGAGGGAAGATGGGGCTAGCCCAGCACCTGCAACACAGTGCTGCTAGTTCAGAGCAATTCAGCCTTATGGGACTGCTGATCCCTGCCCACCTTATCCCTTCTTCCAGCTGGTGTGTGGCATTTGCAGGGAGATTTTGTTTAGTCTCTTCCCTCTAGATATATAAGCCCTCTCAAAGTGAGGATGAACTTGTTGCAGTCTCTGTGAGTTGGATGGTTGCGTCTGGGCAGAGGGATATGCCCCGCAGTCATTCCTCTTCTTCCCCAGGTGGCCACAGTGACCTCTGCTGTTACTGAGCAAGTCTAAGCACTTGTGCTTTTCAGCTGGGGAGAGATTTTATTCTAGCTCAGCCTGGAGGTCCTCCAAAGCGCAAGGCACTGTACCTTGCAGAAATTCTCATTTGGGGTAATGTCCCATACACCACTGGTCTTGAAAAATGCATTTCTTGCTATTTGAAGAAAAGCCTCTAGCTGTGCTGGATTGGCAGCATCCTCAGAGGCCCCTGTCTTCGTCCTTAGCAGCAGCCCCAGCCTCCTGCCACAAATGAGGCAGGGGAGGAAATGAGTTTACAATTATGTGTTTTGCAGACATGGTGAAGCTAGTGCCAGCGACAACCACAAGAAGAGCTGTCTGCTTGGATGGTTTCAGAGAGCTGTCTACACCCAGAGGACGGTAAGAATAAAGTTTCTGTTGTCATTAGTGGCATAGATGAAGAGCAAATGATTTTTTTTTTTTTTCCTCAAGAGAGCAATCCTCTCTGGTCTCCAGCTGGATTTTCAAAGGGGCTGTGGCAGTGACCTTCTCCTTTCTCCACATCCAATTTATCAGGACTGGTTTTAGTACTTCCCTGCTTTCTCCAAAACCTAGGATACAAAAAAACCCTGCTGGGGTGTTCTGAAGAGGTCTAAGCCCTCTCTTAACAGCACAGGAGCAGGGAGTCTCTGCAGGTAGGAAAGACAACATGGCCTGGGAAATTGCAAACCAAGCGCAGTCCCAGCCACTGATGTGCTTCAGCATGACCCTTCGCCTGTTTGGAGTTGTTCCTACTCCAGTCTTTGGGTTGATTTCCTTGGGAGCTTCCCAAGAAAGAAAACGTGTGCCAAGGGTTTCATACAGTGCGCAGCACGCCAGTGAGAGCAGCTTCATGGGGGCAGGTGGGAAACTTGCCCAAAGAAGGGCTGAGAGGGCTGGTCCTGCCAAGGGGAGCAGTTAGGGCTGGGGCAGGACCAACCATACAGGCAAATTTCTCCTGCTGAGGCAGCCCGGGGGATGGCGATGGCTGGGCTTGCTGCTTGTCGCCCCGATGCCATTTTCTGAGGTCTCGCTGCAGGCTTGCCAAGGAGAGGGGGCACGGCAGGCAGATTTTGACAAAATGGTGTGAAAACCGACAAGATATCTCCAATGTTGAATGAGTTAAAAAAATAATGAAATTCAGGGCAATCTCACATCTGTTCTCACCCAGCTATCAGGTCTGACAATGGGGAATGTAAGCACAATAGGATAATACGTGAAGAGGTCTGAATTTTGCATTGTTTCTTCTCCTTTATGCTGGAATACCTTCTTAGCAGTGTGGAAAACCCGTTTCTCACCCTTTCACATGCTCCTGGCAGATCTGTGAATATTAATGCTGTCACCAGCTTCCATGAGTTGAAGCGATCTGTGTTGGGTTGATGAGGGCTGTAGGACAGGAGTGACATTCCTCTGCCTCCCCCTTTCCTGTGCAGGCAGCAAGCAAAGCCCTGGGGCTGCAGTGGCATGTGGTGCTGCAGGACAGAGCGCTCACCTGCTCAGCAGGGACCCTGGCCTGGGAATCAGGGATTTATTTGGCAGCTCTGGCACTGGCTTGCCAGGGAAGCTTAGCCAAGGCATCTCCACCCGTCTTTTGCCTGCCTCATGATTTTAATCCAAAACCCCTCCAGTCCTTGCTCTGCCGATGATGTCAAAAGCACATTGACTCTGGGATGGCTGAGCCCATTGTACCTTCCAGGGCTTCCAAATTTTCCCTCTGCTGTCCAAGTTGCAAAGAGTAGCAGGAGACATACCCCCTCCACTGTGTTATGGATGTTATTCCTCAAATTTAGTCCCAATTTACTGTAGATACCATTTGAAACTGGTATTTGAACAATAGCTTCTAAAATATGCACCTACTCCTCCTCTTTTTGTCTTTATTAAAAGCTATAGAATATTTCTAATGTGACAGGAAACATGCTCCATTGTTTCTCCACTCTATTTGACTGAAGTGAAGCTGCTCGCCTGCACAGAGGTACCACCTCTGAATAGTTTGCTATTCTGAGCCTTGTTAAATTCAGAGCCTAACTTATTTTAACTATTGCAGCCTCAGAGAGCCCGCCGTGCAAAGTTCTTCCGTGCCATCAAAGCTCGATGGGGTTTTACCCTCTCAGACAACAGACCCAGAACAATACCTGGCTTCTGATGAAATGCAAATTACAGTCAATTGAAACAATTAGGAGATTAACTTCTTCATCCTCTCTCCCATGTTTGGTGGTTGGATGCTTTGAGATCCTTACTCCCCACCGGAATGCAGTCTCCTTTTCCATCACGCATTTAGCCAGAGGTAATGGGATAACAGATGTAATAAGAAGAAAAAAATAAATTGGCCAGGACATCCCAGACCCAGATTTGCAGTGCTCCCAGCAAAGCCCAGTTACCCAGTGAGGCCAGCTGCAGGGCTGGGGACAAAGACTCATCCCCCAGCCCCATCCCCGGACACAGCTCATGCACCAGCATCCCTCCACAGGGTGGGGTGTCTCCCTGTGCATCGCTGTGGCAGCGCTGTGCAAATGCTCTTGGACGTCTCCATCCCATCTGCAGCGGTAAGAGACAGCTGCCTAACGCTCTTCCCATAGACATGTGAGTCAGGGAGGTAATGGACAGGTAAAAGCCAAGCTGCTGTGTGGGTACAGGTGATGTGGAGCAGCGAGTTTTTGCTGAGAACGAACTGGTGCGCATATCACCGCGACTCAAGAAGTGAAAACTTGCTATGGGTGTTAGCGGCCTGGTTGAGATGAGTGGGCTAAAGGCAGACCTCCACGGCGCCTGGGGTATTGCAGCTCCACAGCCTCGGGTGTTTCAGCCTCTGCCCTGCAAAGCAAAGAGCTGCCTGTATCGATTTACATTGCAAATGCACAGCTATAAGTCACCTGCAGACTTCTTTGTAAATTTGTCTAACTGCAAAACCCATCAGAAGAATGAAACTCCTTGCTTTCAGATTTCGGTTCCTTTGCCCCTGGTTATGGCTTACAGAACTAAAGAAAACAGCGTTTTATGATGCAGGAACAGTACAGTTACTGCGACTGAGCTATTTTTCCTTGTCATACAGCCCTGAGTGCTGGAGGACTCCACCGGCATTGGTACAGAAACACCGCTGGGCTAAAAATAGCTGGAGACCACAGGGCTGTGGGGAGAGGAGCAGCGGTGCTGGGCAGGACGCCTGAGGTCTCCTCCGGCCAAAGTGATCCATCACTCCCAGCCCCACAGCTTTGCACTCACTGAAGCTGCCTTAATGAATCTGTTCACTTACCGTTCGGTGTGACATATCGATGTGTCTGCCCGCAGCTGCGCCCTCTTCCCTGAAGTCGATGAGCAAATGTGGGTGCGTTGGTGTGGGCAAGCCAGGGCTTGCCAGGGTTAGCTCCTTGAGGACTTGGGGACCAGCTCAGGCCATGGTAACTGTGCTGTGGGCCAGCACTGGAAGATTACTCAGTTCTTACTCCTGCCTTCCATGCATGATCATTTTCTCCCTCGCAGTTATAAATATGTTCACTCAAAATGAGCATGTTTTACTCTTCCCTGTGAACAATGCAAATGTAATGCAAACATTTCACTGTCTGCTGCTCAGTATTTCTGCATAATCTGGCAATCCTGCACAGAGCAGATAAAATGGTAGAGAAAGAAAGTTCTTACCTCATTTCTCTCTGTTGGCCAAGACAATACATCTAATGGCAGGACATGCAATCTGTCTGCCCCAGATATGCAAACATTTCATGTCTAAGTCTGGCTAATATCACCTCTGCTGGGGTCCTGGGAGGCTTTGTGGTCCCCTGTGCCTGCCACAACTCCTGGTTCCTGGTTGGAAGCTATCATTGCCCCATCAAACACTCTCATTTTAGCAAATCAGCAAATTCAGACAAGAAAATATTTCTTGTACAATTTCTTCTTTCCTGCTGCCGTGCTCTCTCCTCGGGTCATACGGGCCACATTGCATAGCAGGAACGTGTTTTGGCAGATGGCTTTGCTCATGGGCTGGGGCCCGTGTGTGTGTACGCGTGTGCGCGTCCATTTGCTCAGACTCTCCTGAAATGCCTCGTTCAGCTGATGAGCGCGTCGCTCTGCTGCTGGCCGGCTGCGTGCTCAGCACATCGTAGAAAGTACAAACTTCTCCTCCTGCACACCTGCAGCAGAGAGGAAGCACCCTGACAGAGACAGGCTCTGGGGGCTTCTGCTGGGTTTATCCGGACTGTTGGGGCAGCACGTTTGTGAATGAGGTTTTAGAGACCCTTTGGGAAAGACTGACGTTGCTATTCAGTGTTAAGTCATATTAAGTATGGATTCATTAACTATAGTTGGTTTTCCTTGGTTTGGCAGGATTTTGGGTTGCCACAACTCCTTTGAAACATGAAGCGATGAGTGGCATTCAGTGCAGCTATCAAATGGGGGGTCCAAACCCGCCATCTGCTGTGTCAGAAAGTAATAGAAGAAGGAAACAACTCATCTGTGGAAAGCTGCTCCCATACATAGCAAAGGAGGAGCAAAGGGCAAGGTTCTTTCCATCCCCAGGTGCTGCTTTGTCCTCCTCAGAGCAAGGGAGCACAGGACCTCTAGCTGCTGACCGGCGTGGTGTACTCAAACTTAGGGCCCATTGTTGGCAAGCAGGATTTTGCTGGAGCTGTGTCCATGTTTGTTTTCCAGGTTGCCTTCCCTGTGCCATGCTGCAGTGTGCAATGCCTTCAGCCATGGTCCAGCTGCCGAGGAGAGCCCTGCAGCCCCAACCAGGCCAGCAAGGTCAGAGGGAGAGAGGCAGAGAATGGAGAAAGACACAAGTGCCAAAGAAGCAGGTCATGAAAGGGCTCAGTTTGCTTTTTTATGCAGTACGGTTGTTTCTTCATCCCTCCCGCTTCTCCCCTGTTCCCATCCCCTCCCTGGTCCCGGTCCCTGCCTTGCCAGGAGCACACTTTGGTACAAAGGTCTGAAAAATCAGGACCATTTGTATTCTGTATGAACAAAAGGTTTCCTTTGTTGCGATTCCTCTGTTCAGCTCTGCACAAGGCCCTCGCGTGGGGCACAGCAACATGTGCCCTGTGTGTCAGGGACAAAAGCAGATTACTGTGGGGATGGCTGAAAGGAAACCACGACTCGTTCTCTTGTTGCTACAATCTTGTTGAGTTGCTGGTGCTTTGCAGGATGCAATTCATACAGATTTTCTTTGCATAATAATGCAAAGGCTTGTAGTAAAGGCTTTTCTTGCCAGAAAAGAGCAGGGGGTAGGGGAGGAGGATTTATTACAGGGACAAACGCAGCCTTGCCAGAAACGGTTTATACCATTTATGCAAAATGAAATTATCAATTTCTGCTTCCCAAATGTTGTCTCACAGTGTCGTGGCCCTGATTCAGCGTGGTGGAGAGGGTGATGTGATAGGTTGGGGGCTCAAAGGTGGCGTTAAACTCTTATTTCAGAGCTGGCGCATGACGTAGAGTGCAGCAGAGAGGGAGGACAGCAGCTGGACACGGACCTGTTGGAGCAAGTCCAGAGGGGGACCACGAAGATGATCAGAGGGCTGGAGCACATCTCCTATGAAGACAGGCTGAGAGCATTGGAGTTGTTCAGCCTGGAGAAGGGAAGGCTCCGGGGAGACCTTTTAGTGGCCTTCTAGTGGACCTGAAGGGGGCCTACAGGAGAGATGGGGGGGGGCTTTTTACAATGGGATGTAGGACAATAGGACAAGGGGTAATGGTTTTTAATTGAAAGAGGGGAGATTTAGATTAGGTCTTAGGAAGAAATTCTTTACTGTGAGGGTGGTGAGACACTGGAACAGGTTGTCCAGAGAAGTTGTGGATGCCCCATCCCTGGAAGTGTTCAAGGCCAGGCTGGATGGGGTTTTGATCAACCTGCTCTAGTGGGAGGTGTCCCTGCCCATGGCAGGGGTGTTGGAACTAGATGATCTTTAAGGTCCCTTCCAACCTAAACTATTTGTTGATTCTGTTATTCTAATTTATTTTTTTTATTTTTAATAGTGACATGTAAAGACTCATGCCAGCTCCCTGATTTGGGCTGCAGGTGTGCCAGAGGACTTCACCCAGCTTCTTAGTCCTGGCAGTATCATCTCTTGGAGGGCGTGGGGACTTCCTGTGGTCTCAGGGGCAAACTGCTCTCACAGGTATTCATGACTCTGACCACACAATTCACCTTTATCTCTTCTGTCCCCCATCATGTCATAACCCCCATCTCCCATATAATTTTCCTCTGTAGCTGCTGAGACAGTCTTTGTGTTGCATGGTGGCCCACAAGCTGGGACATCCCCTTGGAGACTGCACTGGCCAACCTTCAAATCAGTTTTGCTCTAGGAAAGAACAAGCCATGACTGCAGGAGAACAACAGATGACCCCCTTGAGGTAGGTGGGCGGGAGCAGGGAATGCATTTGGGCTGCACCAACACTCCAGCCTGTCCCCAGGAACTGCCTCCGGGATCTGTGTAGGGAGCTTAAAAACCAAACAAACTCAAAAAACTACACCCCTAAAACCCGGACCCAAACCAAACAAAAAAAGCCCCCTAGTCCTACACCCCACCCCCCCCCCCCCCCCCAAGTTTCCAAAGGGATCAAGCATATGTTTCAGTTGACTTAAACCAAAATGTTCTCAGCTTTTCAGCTGGGAAATGTTTAGTGAAGGGGTCTTAAAATGTCTTAGGAGGACATGTTTCAGCCTTCCTGTGCAGTGAGAGGACTTGCCAGTACGAAGGGCTCAGGCAGCAAATCCACCTGTTGAGTACGATGCCCACCCGCCCCCACTCGCAGCACCCCTCCCAGCTCGTTCTTCCAATTCCACGTGTCCGGGCCCTTTGTTCACCCATCCCCACAGAAGCCAGTCCGAGGATGGGCAAACGCTTGAGCGCTGCGGTGGTTTGGAGCTGAGCTCCTCGCACAGTTGGGGTAAACGCTTTGCACAGCTTGTACCTGCCAGCGTGATGAGTAACTCTGGCAGGGAAATTTTGAGCAATGTGTTATAAACATTAAAGGAGCCAAAGGGAAGCTCATTTGCTGGGCTCTAACTTTTATGTTTTGACTTTTTCTATCTTCTGGCAGCAATTACCAAAATATTTGCTGGCCCAGTTTGAGCTCTGATTCAGGAATGCATTCAGCTACTGGGCCTTACTAATCACCACTTCAGTAGAGCTGGGCCGATTTTCATCTGCTGATGGCTTTTACTTGACATATTTTTAATGCATGGGGGTATGTTTTAAATCGGGTGGTCACTGGGCCCCTTTAGTAGCTTTGCAATCATAATGGTTTGCAAACTGAGCGCAAGCTTTGAAGTGATTTCTTTGACTTTTGGGGCTGGTCCAGTATTACTGAAACTGATAAAAGAACCTCTCCTGCCTGGAAGGTCCCAGGCCTTAACAGAGGTGTTACAGTATGTGGCGGTGTGCTCTCCCTGGCTTTCTCCCTCTTCTTCCCCCCTACTCCCCGGCTCCTGCTTGGGCCATGGCCACCGTGGCCATTGCAATATTAGTTGCGATAACTTGCATCTGGACTTTGGGGATGGCTGGCAACACAGCCAAAGCACCGTCTGGAGTGGGGACCTAGATATTTTGTTCCCATGAGAATGTGACTACGGGTCAGTTGTCTTATTCTGTAAATAGTGGACAGCCCAAGAGCCCTTTGAGCTCTCCTGCATGGCTGCGGGCTGCACGCCAGGATCTCCCCTTTTGTGAGGACGCTCGCTTAAGGTTCTACTCCTCGAGGTTAAGAGATTGCTTGCCATAACAGATTCTCGGTAAGTGACTAATAGCATGATAAACTTTGAAATCTTAGCTAAGTAATATAAAGGGTCGATTGCGCAGATATAATCCTTTAGACATAAACCGTTGACCAAGTCTGGGACTAGGATTGGATCCAGCCGCACCTAGACTCCTCTCTGAGAAGGAGTTTAGAAAGCAAGGGGGTCCTTTCTGAACCTCGTGACTCAACGGGAGGGTCTCCCTGGCAGCTTGTCTGACCCTGTCCTCTCTGCAGTAAATAACAGAGTGTGCCTTGACATCGAATCTTGTAAAACACTGTCGCATTTACTACTGATTTTGTTAAATCACTGTTTCACCTTAATAAATATTTCACTACGTCTTTCTTACGAGTGAAGTTAATCACTCCTGCGACACGGTACCAGCAGCGCCTCCGTATTTTGCTTTTGGAGAGAGCAGAACCCATTCCCCCCACGCACAGGGGTGTAGTGGCGGGACACAATGCGCTGCTGGCGGTGCAAGCTGGCCAGCTTTCCCACTGCAAAGCCAAGAAAGCTGAGCGCTGGGCAGTCGTGGGCCAGTTTGTAAAGCCCAGTGTTGGGGGTTGCGTGTGCGTTAGGCCCTAACATCCCTGGAAGTGGTGGAGGGTGTGTGTGTGATGTTTTGTGTGTTTTGGTTTTTTTTAACCAGCAAGATGAGCTTTCTGCAGAAATGAGTCTTCAGGTTTGGATAGCTTCATGTGCCCGTGCCCATCTGGTTCGTGAGTGACACGGAGCTGCAGAGAACTTCATTAGCGCAGCATGAAACCGCTTGCTGAAGCTTAATTGTGCTTTTTCACAATGTAGCTTTAACACCCGAGTTCCATGGCCTTTGCTGAGCTTTTCTGAATGGCAGAGGGCTTTAAAGTAGTATAGTTATCACTGGAAAATAGCAGGTTGATTAATGTTTTGGTGGGGGTTTTTTGTGTTGGTTTTTTTTTCCTTCGGCCAGGTAAGTGAAATCCACATGGCAAATAGAGATATTTAGTCTATTTAGAGACTATAATAGAGATATTTAGTCTCATCTCTGTCACGTCTCTGGATTTTATTTATTCTGAGGTTCCGCTGTGGTCATGTCACTAGTTTTTATGTCAAATCTCTGCTTTTGCATCAGACACCATTTCCTCTGCGACGTATTAAAGTAGCTGCAGCCGTTCACGCTGTGCCTGGCCCCGAGTGCAAGCCCAGCCGTGGGAAGTGCCTCGCGGTGCGGAGGTGGACGGGGCTGCACTGCTGCCCCCCCCCCAGCAAAATACAGCTTATCATACCTACAGTCGCAAAGCGTGAATGTTTAATGCCGTACAACTAACCAACCACTTTTCAGCACGCGGTGCTGTTAGAAACAGCTTGTGTTGCCGGTGCTCTCTGGCTGCCCGCAACTGGGAGGGGAAGGTGAGCAGCGAGGCTGCAGCCAGCACCGCGCCGGGCCGTTAGGAAAATGTATGTGTCTGTGCAATGACCTTTCCAGACTACTGGGTATAAAACGTTGAGGTCATTCGTGAAACAAATAGTTGCAATCCAGGGAGATTGGAGTATTTTAAAATGCGCCTCAAAGAGCAAAATGACCTTTACTGCTTCTCGCTAAATTTGAAATGCTCCCCAGAGCCCTGGGAATGCGGTTGGCCGGAGAGGCAGGCTGGAGGCACCGGGAGCATTTTGATTTAGAGTGCGTGCCAGGCCCCGTGGGATTAACCGCGGCTTTTGGGGTGAATGCTGCGCTGGGGAAGGGGCCACGTGCTCGGGCTGGAGCCTGTCAGCCCTGAGGTGGCGGGGATGTGTGCGGGTCACAGGGCAGTGGTGGCAACACCTGCGGGTTTATTCAGCTCCTTGGTTGGGGGGTGTGTGTGTATGTGTGTGGGGGGCAACAGCTACACCTTTTCTAACTGGATTTAAAGATGGATCTGCTAAAGCCAAGCCACAATCGGGCAGGGGCCGGTGATGGGGGTGTTAGGGTGAAAGCAGGTGCCTGGAGGGTGTATGCTCGCATGGGGTGGGGGGGTGTAGGGTTGGTTTGTTTATATTTTATTTATGGTGTTGAGTTTCTACGTCTTAATAAACATGTCATCCCCAATCCCCCACCCAGTTAATGAGCTAACATAATTAACAATTAATTGTTAATGAGCCATAACCTGGCCCCTGCCGGGGCTGCCGTGGGTGAGTGTGGGTTAATGAGCTGCAGCCGGTCACCAGGTGAGTGAGTGGGGGCACAGGGCGTGGGACTGAAAGGTTCAGGAACCATCCCTGTTTTGCACAACCCTGCTGTGTAACAAGTTGGGGGTTGTGACACACACACACAGAGGGGTGGGGGGAGTATACAAATTCAGATGAGAAGGGTGTTGCTGGAGGAGAGAACTTCAGCGTGGCAGCATCGCTGCCCCAGGGGAGCTGGGCAGTCCCGGGGTGCCAGAATTGGGGGTTTCGGGAAGGCTGTGCTGCTCCAAGGCTGCCCTGGCCTTGGGGTCTGCTCAGCCCTTGCCCTTCCCTCGCTGACTCTTCTGGTGACACCCAGCTGCCAAACAGCTGCGGCAAACCTCCCCGGGGTGATGTTCCCCACCCAGTGTCCCTCACGGGCTCCCAGCCTGCAGCATGGGGCTGCCTGAGGGCTCACTGGCCTGTCCCCGGCTCAGGGCCACCCTGGTGCTGCGGCTATAGGGGTGGGTGGGGAGAAATGGAGGGGACTTTGGGTTTTGGCTGGGTGAACTTTCACCAGAGCCCGGGGACACTGAGGGACAGGGAGGGGGGTAGACTGGGGTCAGGATGTCCCCCCGGCCCAGCCAAGGTGCCAAGCAGGGTCCTCTGCCAGGACACGGGGAGTCTGTGCTGCTGGAAGTGCTCAAGCCCCGGCAAGAAATTCCACACGTCCACACAGAGTTTGTTTCATATTTTATTGAATTTCATTTATATTAAATTAAAAATATATTTCTGACAGATTCATGTAACAAAAAGGCAGAACAGTTTTCAAATTGTTCAGCTGGGATGAGCGTGGGTTGATGCAAGGTGGGTCGCAGTCTACATTTGCCTTAACAAACAGATAAAGCTCTACCCCAAGGACCATGAGGAGAAACTCGGGACTGCACACGGGGCGGAAAATATAACCACACAAAGAGAAGATCCACAGGTTTCTCCCCAGCCTCCAAACAAGACAAAAGGGGAGGGAAGAAAAGAAAACAAAACCCAAGAAACCATGAAAAGAAGGGAAATTATGCTAAAATATGTACCTAATATTAACCCAGGTCAGTATTTTAACAGTGCATAATCCTCGATAGCTAAAATATGAGAAACTAAAGGTTAAAGTAACATTACGCCACACGCAATTGGCATACCCTACTGTGTAAGCAAGTGCAGAAAGTCTGAACACACCACAATAGTGCTAAAACACAGAGTCACACAGAATGCCAAAAATGGTACTTCTAACCAAAACCAGAGGGTGGGAAGGGAGAGAAAGAAAAGGGGAGGAGCGGCTTAAATCACAAGCAAATTACCTATATACAAATCAACCCTAAGGACAATTATGTTCCAAATAATGGTGTCCACAAGGAAAATAAAAGCAACATTATCCTTATTTACAAATGCAACTAGCTGTGTCTTTAACAAGCTATAAAAATACTATTCACATTTTCAAAGTAACATACAGTAGTTTTTGTATTTTTTTTTTGTTTGTTTCAGAAAGGCAGCTAACTCTGAATGCATCACTTTGCAAGAAATGAGTCTCTTCCCCAACATGCTGATGCTTCTCTTCTTCTGAAGGTACTTCATAAGGCAGAAGTATTGTTGGTTTGTCTCTTTGCACTTTGAGAACAGGGAGAATTGGCGTAAACCCAGAGCCTCCCCATCTCTGCCTCTCACTCCACCTCCTGGCAGGAGGTCGGGCTGGTTCCCCTGGGCCAGGCTGGCTGCGGGGAGCACAGCCCATGGAGGCAGCCGCCCCCCAAGGCTACCGGCATGGTGTCATGTAGGAGCTCGGTGCTGCTCCTGCATCACTTCCCAGGTGGGGCTTGGCCTTTGATTTCGAGGGGACAGTGATGTCACTCTCCAGCACTGGGAACGTGAGCCTCATCAGAAAAGGAAAAGTCAATAGTTCAAGACTGCCGGGTCAGGAAATGCATTTTGGATACCTCTGTTTTCAGAAAGAGACTGCATTTTCCCCTCCCTACACAAGGGCTGCTACCTCTTCAGAAATTCCAGCTTACAATGTTGGGGTAATTGCAAAAACCAGGCAACAAAAAAAAAAAAAAAAAAAAAGGATTAAAACCATAGCGAATAATGTATCGAATATGTACCAATTATTTCCAACATTAAAATGCTATAAAAAAATGTGTTTTCATTGATCTGCATTTTCCTCTTAACATACCCCACCATAAAAAGACAAGTACCCAGCAACTACCTTCAGTCCCCCTCTTCAAAGGAACAGTGGTTTAGTGCATTCAAAGTTAGCTACCCCGTACACAGCTGCTCAGTTAATAATCGACCCATTTAACAGCAGTACCAGTTTATGCTACATATGTCATAGTACCTTACCTCAAAAGAACGGCATACATATCTACACTTACTTATAAAATACCATTCACAGTTTATTACTGTGGTTATCCCAAAAGGGTTTAGTCTTCGGAGTGCTATGGACAATACAGTGTTTTCTCCCTAAGAGGCCTCAAAGGTCGGGCAGGGCGCGGGGACGATGGCGCTGTGCGGGGACCGAACTGCTGGCAAACGGCGCTCAGGGCCAGCGCACGGCAGCGACAGCCCATGGCTCGATGTACATGTGCCCCCCCGGTCACATCCCAGCCATCAGCGGGAGAGTGCTGTGCGGGATGCACCTTTGCCCTGGTGGTTTCATCCACGACACACACGGAGCACGATTTCATGGCTTTTTTTTATTGGGGGGGGGTGGGGTGGGGAGAAGGGCTGGGATATAATTACTCACGCTGCCTAACACCTTACAAATCGCCCCTTAAAGCCCCTCTCTGCCAAGGTCCACAAAGCTCTCTCTCAAAATTAAGTAATGAAAAAGGAAAAATAAACAGCTCTTAGTGTTTCCTAATTGGGAGAACATCCTTAGGTTTCCCCTTCACACCTTTTCCTGGCCTGTGGGCACAGACGCCAGCTGGAGGACGCCCTGGGTGGAAGCAGCTCTTCAGTCTGGCTCTGGTCAGGAGACGCGCCTGCCTGCAGTTCCAGCAAGTCCCACCCCCCACCAGTCAGACCTCAACACCCACAAGCGTTCCCCAAAAGGTGCTCTGCATCGTCCAAACCTACAGCAGAGCCCAGCCTTCAGCGCAGCACCACCGACAACAGCCTCACCTGCCCGGAATTTCCCCAAGGGCAACGAGCCTACCAGCGTTACAACCTACTCAAACACACAACGGTACAGGAATACGACCCTGTGCTAAAACAAAATTAAAACAAAAGGTGGAGACAAGTGATTTTTGGACATTTTAGGGTGGTGTTTCTAACCATGGAAATTTTATTTCTGTTATTTATTCCCAATTTGAAAACCCCATTTGTAACAGTGACCTTTTGTACCTGTGTAACACTTAGCAAGAGCCAGAAAGCAAAAAAAGAGAGGGAATCTTGCAAACACAGCGACGCTGCACAGAGGCTGCCCCGTGGGACAACCGTGGCTCCTTGCACGTGATGGAGCATGAATATTACAGTCAACCAACCCCCGCCCCACACAGCCCTGGCTTTCTAAAAAAAAAAAAAAAAAAACAAAAAAACTTGAACCCAAATCCAAGGGTTTCTATAACAACAGACGAGCTGATGTGTCAGCAGCAGAGGTCTAAGATCCACAGGAATGAGAATATTACAAGTGACAGAGCTAGAAAGGAATAGTCTTCATGTAACCGCAAGTAACGCCACCTTTTAAAAAGTGGTTGCTGAAGGAAAGGAACTCGATGCGATAATGCTTCCTTTGAGGTGCTCTTTAAGAGCCAAAGAGGTGACTAATAACCTGAGGGTCGGCTCTGGTTCATGCTAAAGCCTCTGTCCCACCAGCCACCCTGAAGCTAAACAGCCTTCAGAGCAGGTAAATACCTACCTCAGCTCAATAGTTCCAAAATGTGACTGGAAAAGTTGTGCAAAGTGAGGGAAAACTCCATCCCAACAAGTGAGCGATGCGATGCCCCTGCTGCCACTCCCTGCCTGGGGCTTTTACGGTACTCCCATTCCCTCCCCCTGAAAGGGTCGGCAGACAGAGGCACAGGGCTCCTGGGGGGAGCAAGGCTGTCTGAGATGCCTTCAGTTATCCCGGGGATTACGTGACCAACAGCCCAATTCTGAGTTGGGCCAAAGCCTCCTCATCTCCTGGGTGGTATAAAGGAGCCCAAATAATCCCGTCATTCCTTTAGCTGCCACCATGATGCAGGACACCTACACAGACACCCCATCAGAAAAAAAAAAAAGAAAAGATTTTTTTTCTTTAATCTATGAGTTTCCCGTACAGGTCTATCCTCAATGCCCCCCTCCCCACCCCCACCTTCGCCCAACCCCAAGCTATATTTCTAGGTTGACTCACCTCACATCTAGTGCTTTCACCGGTGCTGCCCCGCTCGCTCTAGAGCTATGGAAAGAATCGAACCACAGAGAGTCGGGGCCAAGCTGGTCTTTCAGAGTTACCTTATTACTTGCTTCTAGGCTGGGATTAGCAATGGCTGAGGGTGGGGGCAAACGCTCCCCTGTAACTTCCTCTCAAATCTTTAGTGCAAACAGGTATGGGATCGGTGGCATGTGGACAGGCTGCCCTGCCCCAGCTGCGCATCCACACGCGTGCCCTTCGAACACAGCCTCTGCGCCTGGGGGATGGGAAGGGAAAGTAGTATTTTCCCATTAATTACAGAACCATAGAATGATTCGGGCTGGAAGAGACCTTAAAGATCATCTAGTTCCAAGTCCCAGAAATAAATGAAGGGAGATCATCGCATACAATTCCTGTAGCCAAGAAATGCATTTTCTACCAACTAAAAAGTGGTACAAGCCAGGGTTAATGCAACCTTCCGCTGTGCAAAGGAAAGGATTTCTGGGCTGAGCTTACGGGATCCGAAACAGACCCACACTGGTGCTACGCACTCGGATTTATTTCCACTGCTTGCTACCTGTGAGAGATGACCTGTTGGAAAGCAAGGTGTAAACACTCTGCTACATCTGAGCAAACGGCCAGATGTAAGAGCCCCTCCCGGCTATTTTGCAGAAAAAGAAAAATCTGAAAAGAGCTGAAACTTAAAAGTACTTGGTTTCAGTCAATTATGTTACAGGAGGTCAATCAGATCCAGCATCCACATCTGTTTGAAATAACCCTCAGGTCGGTAATAACATCTAAGCCAAGTATCACCGAAAGAGATTAGGAAAAAATAAGCTGTTGTTCTCTTTCTTTCATTTAGTGCGTTGCTTTGTGCCTTGGACAGGGGCTGATACACACTCGGGTATCTGCTCTTGACAAGTCGCACAGGCTACGATAAGGGAAAGCAGGACATTTACAAATAGGAGACCACATTATAAAATCCATAAAAACCGCCAGCGCTGTGTAGAGATACCGTGTACAGCTAGAGAATTAACTACACCCAGACAAAATACTTCTGCTGATGCTCTCACCTACTGCTTTGTGCTGAGAAAATGCAGCTTGTGTGGAAACGCCTGCTTTTTCCCCAAACCTGTGATTATTCATTTAAAAGCCTGACCCTCATACGTTTTCACAACGGAATCAAGTTGAACATTTGCTGTGATTTTGCCACGTACGTTTGCCCGCCTTCCTTTCACCAAGCCAGGAGCTCTACCCACCGAGGCAAACACACGAGTTAGGGCCAGCCAGGTGTTTCTGCTGATCGGATTAAAGCAGCCAAACAGTTCTGCTCTCGTAAAGACCATTTTTGGGGCAATCGCGACTCAAGCCAGAAGCTCGGGGTGGGGGGAAGCCCATTTGTGAGGCTGCAGTCTGTTGAGTTTTCCATCATCACGAATTACTGTGTTCGTTAACCCTTGGTTTGCCCTCCCTCTGCTATTCAAGACACGGCGAGCACGGCCCCGCCTGCCTGCGTGTAAAGCCCCAGCGTGAGGAACCTTCCCTTCTGGCCTTCATGCTGCCTCACTTCAAGGAACCTCTGCATTTCTACGCTACTTAATGTATTGTATCACACCCACAGTCAACAAAATCAATAAATAATTCAAGTTTTGTAAGAAATCAAATGTTAAATTGTTAAAAACCACAATTATTTACATTTTGATTATTCGACAGGCTTGCTTCCAACACTGGTACTACTTAATTACCAGAGAAAGAAACAGGCCTCACCTTCTGTTAGCAGCTACATCCCAGCACCATCCCACCCGGGTCTGGAGGTGTGCACGTTTCTGCCCCAGCAGCCCTCGAGCCCACCTCTTTGAATTCAAACACGTAAGCTGTACCAGGATTTGATTTTATTTTTTTTCTCCATTAGGAGTTACTCTGTTACAAGACTCTGTTCAGGGACAAATCAACCTCTTTTTTCACCACCTACCTACGTAACCCGGGCTGCGCCTGCACTGAATCAGGACATCCACGATCCCGTGCCGGTCTTTGTCCCCAGGCAGCTTGGCAATTGCATCCCAACCCGGCAGACCTTTATCCGTGCTTCAGATGACACCCTGTGAGCACCACCACCGGCAAACCTTCCTCGGAGTGGTGTCTCCAGGACCTCAGGCCACCCCCCTATGCCCCTAGCCCCTGCCCAATGCCCACTTCTGTCTCCTGCCGAGATGATGAGTTACAGGAGGACACCAGGAAGATGCAAGGCCTCTCAAATGCATGACTTTTTGTAACCACCTATTCCACTTTAGTGGTCTGCTGGTCACTTTATGCAGCCAGCACGGATCACCTTGGTACCACTTGACCCGACATCTCTTTTTACAGCTTCAAAAGATCTGTACTTGTTCTTGCTGTTTTCAGACTCTTCAGCTACATACTTAGATTACAGGTTTAATATCTGCCCCGCAGCTGGTTCAAGCTGCCCTGAACACACCTGATACAGAAACAGGCTGTCGGCTGAACCAACTTTGACCTAGCGATCATCCACAATTTGCTTCCCACCTGCAACCAACCCAGGTTTGAAATCTCTTCATACCTTTGTCAAGCTGACCCTCAGCCATCAAGATCTGGGTAACTACTGCTCGTTTCTTACTCCTTCCTCTGCTTAAAGGTGGCAAGCTGTTCAGATGGCAGGATTCTGGAGGAGCTTGATGCCATTTCCAGAACACTGGCTGTTGCTGATTTCATTGCCGGGTTAGGTCACCCGAAAGATCTCGACTTTAACAGTACTGAAGCGCATAAACTGAAATACTGTTGTATCACCTAAGAGTGCCATCCATTGGGTATTGTTTCTTCCCCTTTATAAAAGCCTTGATGGATAGAGACACAGGCAGATCTTCAAAGGTACTTAATAGTTCCTTAAGATTTTCGGTGGGAACTAGGTATACAAATGCTCTTATACATATGGGTCTTACACGTCTGCCTCAGGTTGCTAAAAACGTCCAGAACTCTGGCTGAAAGGTATTTCCAAAGAGGAGCAGGCCAAGGGGTGGGCAGTGGGGTGTCTACCTAAAAACTGAGGTTGATGAAAGCAGAACTAAGTGCAAGGAGACTGGTTTATTTACATTTTTGACTGAAAGCTCTGCGAGTCATGCACATTGTGACTTCTCAAACCTCATGTGCACCGGCTTCTGTGCCAGAGTAATCCTCCTTTTAGAAAAAAGTATTCCATCCTGTGCGTCAAGTCAGAGCAAGACACTTGTCTCCTCCGATCCCATTCAGGGCTTGCTCTGCTGTCCTTCACGTGGCAGCAGTAAGAGCTGCTTGCTCTGTCACTGTATGCTCTGAAGCAGTCAGTGCAATGGCCTGTCAGAACTAGTAGACATTGTTCCAAAGACTTGATTTGCTTCATTTTGGCATTTCCACAGTCATCCTTTACATATAATTCTTTTTTTTTTTTTTTTAATTTAAAATTATTATTTGTATTTTGCTGGTCACTTCCATATTGCTTCATTCAAAATCCAGAAAACAGTTCAAATAAAATTTGAGCTTAAGTGCAAACTAACTCTCCAGTGAACCGCTATGTGCGTTTTCTCCAGTCTGGTGTCTGTCTTCCAGTTTAAATGACCCTTCCCACCACCACCCCACAGAACACCAGGAGACTTCGTGACCCATATCAAACTCTCCGCTTCTCCATCTTGTCCTCAGTGTTGCCTGACAGCATCCTCAACTCCCTTCATGATCATGAAGAAGAAAAAGAGGGAAGAATTGGTTTGGGTCCGTTTCTATCTTTAGTCAGCAGGTATAAAACAGGAAAGCAAAGCTTTTTGCCTACAAATCTTGGTTTCTTGGCCTGTCTTTTAGCTTCAAAAACAAGAGGTTGGAGGTGTGGTTTTGTTACTCTCTTCTGAAAGGGTTTTTGTGTTTAAAGTGTTTGTCATGTTGGCACGTATACAAAAATGGTCGTGTCATGTACCAGTTCTGAGCTGGAGTCTCTGTGGTAAGGAATTGGCACAAAAATCATGGTGTGGCTCAGAAAAAGGGTTTAGCCGTATATTAAAGTCACATCATCATTTCTTGGAAAGCCACAATGAAGATCTGAACGATTATGAAAAGCCAGGTTAGCCATTTTCAGTTGCTGGGATAGAAAGTGTTAGAGAAAGAAATTGGATTCTCAATCTCAATTACTATGCTATCACACATGATATAAAAATTGTCCATTTTTCCCCCTAATGGAAACTGCATTGAGATTTCCAGGAATGCTGTACAGACTCTCCTCAGTTCCTGCTGAAAGAAACAGCCTCTCTGTGGCTTTCCCTACAAGTGTCTGAGTTGAATCACTGAGAACTAGCTCGACAGCAGGCAACACTCCCACTGGCCGTTACTGGTACTGTCTGGCTTCTCTGACCGTCCGACCCCCTAGATCTGCGGAAAGTGAGAGATGCCAGGTTGTACGCGCCTTCTTTCAGTCTCTTTCCTTCCTTCCTTCCAGGTTCCGTAAACCTGCAAGGACTGCAAACGACTCCAAGACATCCTTTCACTTGGAAACAGCAAAAATGAGTGAACTGGCAAGAAGAGGAAGCTCATGGGAGAAAGAAAGGGAGGGAGGGAGAGAGAGAAAAGGAGAGCGAGAGGAGTGAGGCAGCTAGAAGGGGTTGCCTTTCCACTTGGTAAGACCACGGTCACTACACCACTGTATTTCGGTGTCTGTAGGGCGGCGGGGGCAGCACAGTGCCAGGCTTCAGGGAGAACTCGGAGAGGTATTCAGGATTCTCTGCCACAATGGGCCGGATCCGTCCATTCTGTTTGTAAAAGTATTTTGTGCTGTACTCTTGCAGGTAGTCCGGGTGCTGGAGGGTGCTTCGTGGGGGCAGGCTGTGATTCCAGTAGTCTGGGTTGTCAAAGGCCTTCTTGGCTTTCTCTGGCAAGTTGTTCTTCAGGTACTCGGCATTTTCCAAGGTGTTTGCAAAAGTGTTGAGGTACAATGGCTCGTTCACGTACTCATCCTCTGCTTTCGGCTGCCCGTTTGGAGCATTGTGATACTCTGGGTTGTCCACAGCTTGGAGATCTCCATTCTTTCGTCGGGAGACAAATGGGTTCTCTTCCACTGGGTTTAGGTAATCTAAGGAAAGATAAAAAATAAATGAGCAAAGAGAGGGAGCAATCCATCCATGTAGCAAGCATCATGTGTATGTTACTACCAGGCTGTACCAGAAGCAGTACTTGGATACGTCTGTCCTCCCACCCCAGTCATTCCTAGAAATCCAGATGAGATCAGGTGCCGACTACGTTGAACACACACATGGTAAAAGTGAAGAATTTACAAACTAAACAGACAATACGTGTTAAAGTGAAGACCCCGGAAGATGAATTGACTCATCAAACATACTGGCAAACTAAACTACAGCTGTCACTGAGCCCTCACTTGTGCCTTGCTTGATCCTGGACTTCCTCTCGGTGTATAATCTACAGAGCCAAACACGCCAAGCGACTTCTGCCTCCGCTGCTACCTCTCTGTGCAGCCTTGGACGTATCAGTCAAACCCTCTGCTCCGCAGTCTTTCCCTCCAAAAAGCTCTATAGAAATCTTAGTGAGCCTCTCTGTACAAAAAACATCCCCAAGGGCTAACTTCTAAGACAGCTTCATTTCTAACAGAACAATTTGCCTGATTAAAAACCTTCCATCCCTGAAGGACAAAGGGCCTCGAAGCATTATGAAAAAAAATGATTCAAACGAGCCCTGGAAAGAGTACAGGAGAGCCTTACATCTGCTCTAAAACAGGACTCGCAGCAGGTTCAAATCACCTTCTCTGGATTAACGCCACAAAACGTTGTAGCTGAATTGCAGAAAGGTTTTAAGGCATATGGAGCTTGCGTGGAAAGCTAGGCAGGGTGTGGGGTGGGAAGAGAAACATAAAGAGACTGGCTGTCCTAGGTTAAAAACACACACGTAGTAAGGTATCTCCCACGGTCACACGCAGGCAACCAAGCCACGAAGCAACAGATTCATTGAGTGTCGTGTCCTGCCCTGCCTTGCTCTGTCTAATGATGTCCCACTGCAAAAGAGAAAGCCAGTCAGCCTGGGCAGGAGGGCGGTCACTGGCAGGGCAAGGGGGCTGCAAAGGGAACGGCTTGGAGGTGAGCCAGGGACAAGAGGGACTGGGGGTGGGAGGTCTGCAGCAAGATACGTCAAAAGCATCCAGATCATTCAAGGCTGGCAATTATCAGATCAAATCACTTTCAGTTCCACTGTTAATTCTGCGTTTCATCTCACAGCCTAGAGGTTCCCTACAAAACAGGGTCTCCCAAGCCACCATTAGTGCGGGATGATCTCTCAGCCTGCCTGTGCCACACAGGGGTTGCCACCACAAGACCTCCATTTCCAGTGGCATGGCTCTGGTCATGGGCTCTGGAGACACAGAGTCCACACAGAGTCCTGCCTGTAAGGACTGTTGTAAGAGGGTGGCTATGGTCCTCACTTCAGCTCTGTTTTTATCCAGGACAGGGCCAAAACTATTAAATACAAAAGTTCAAACCTTAGCGAGTACCTCTGAACACAGGTAAAACTTCACTCAATCTGAGGTGAACAGGCACATCTGCCTGTACCGAGAGCAAAGTGGGAACCTACTAATTTCTACGATGACAGCCAAACAGTGCTTTGATTTGAATCCCCCAGCTCACAGACAGCACGCAGCACCGTGGCCACACTGTGACATCCCTGTGTCTGTGCCCAGCGAGACAGGAAGGAGGTGCTTTCTCCTGAGCTGTTACTACCACACCCCCAAGGGCTCAGGTAGCACCTGTGAAGTGTGTAAGTTCCTGCAGAACTCTGAGGATCCCCAGGGTGAACCTGTATGTGAAGATACGCATGGGCTCACACTGAAGCAAACTCACAGCATCAAATCTCCTATTGCGAGGGTGGTTGCTGAAGTGTGGGGCCACGAGTGCACTCCCACAATCGCTACTGCTGTGGGTCAAGCCCCACTTGGGAGGACTCCCTCTACTTCCACCACGTAACAGAAAGGGTAAGTGGCTTCCGAATTCTGAAGGAAACTCAGTGGTTACTTGACATTTACATTTGCATTAATTAATTTCTTTAAAGGTAATGCAAAGGTTTGAAAGCAAATTACTAATAGCACATCCCTTTACACCTAAGTGACTGTTGTCACTATTTAAACAGGAAGAAAAGAATGATGGCAAACTGGGAAGTGTAGCACTCTGAGCTGGCACAGATCTAGGCAAACTTCACCTTGCAGTGATGGTCTCTCTAAAGCACATCTTGTTCTTTCAATCCTAAACTTCTCTTGGGTATAAAATGCCAACTGTATGTATCGGTTCTGTGGTATGTTCAACGTGACATTTACCAAGCACAATGCCATGAAGATAAAGAAGATCAATAAACAAAGCGAAATGGAGACTACGGCTGGCAAAAGATAGATCCTTTTCCTGGAAACAACTGAAGATTTGTGTTTGGATAAGAAGGAGGGGTTTGGCTTTTTTTCATTCACAAATTGCTATGTGCTATTTCCCAGAAAGAAAAGTTAATGGGGAATTACCAAACCTGACATTTTGGCACATTTGAGCTTCTCCAAGTAGCAAATTAAGCAAAGAAAAATGAATCCCCATGCAAAGAAATATTAACCAAGTCAGAATGGTTCAACCTTGTTGAGTTACTCGATAAAGCCATTTTTGTTGAAAAGCTGCTGATGTAGAAAAAGAGAGAATGCAGTCAGACTAGAGCAGGAGCTTCTCTGAAAAGACAATTTTTTACCTGTTTTAGGTTTGTCTCGCATTGGCGTCATGTACCCGTCCTCATCCAGCTCTCCCCGGACAACTCGCTCAGGTATGAAGACCGTGGGATCAGCGCTGTACCTCTGGGTGCTGCTGTCCTCTTTTGCCAGGGTTGCCACTTGTTTTCGTAGGGTGCCATTACAGCAAGTATCTTCAAAGATCTCTGCTGTAGCCCCTTGAGCAACTGGGGCTTCTGGTATTATGCAGCCAGGAGCTCTGTACGGCATCGGCACTTCTGCAGCGTAGCCACCATCTCTATACACAAACTGGTTCTGTTGAAAAAGAAAAGGCAGCATGAGAAAGGAGGCTCCGAAGGGAGAGGAGATTCAACAACAAGTCATCTCTGTGGCTCCCATGCCTTTCCTGCCACGCTTGCTCAACGGTGCATCTCACTGGGCAGGTGAAGCCTTGTCCACCCTGCAGACTTCTGCGTTTCCAGCGCTGCGGGGTTGGCAGCAGCACAGGCTCTGCTGTGGACCGGCAAAGCATCCTTCTGCCCACTGGTGCTGAGCCGGCTTCCCCTCCCAGGAAGGCACCATCGGTGCGGCGAGGGGAGCGGGGAAGCGTGCTGGCTGCTCCGGGCTGGCCGTGGGGCTAGAAATGGGGCAGGAAAACTTGTCTCCTACATAGACATGTGGAGGCTGGATACGCACAGCTGCATGAGGCAAATGCAGTATCTCCTCTTCTATTACTTTGGCAATCCACCTTCCCTGATTTCTAAACAGAGCCCTTAAACCTCATGCTAGGGAAATCTGCAAAGAGCACTGGGGATAGAGGACGTTATCATCTCTGAACTCTTGTCTGTTCCTGGGAGGCCTACATTTAGGGTGTCCTGCAGTGACAATCACATGGTCACCCAAACACTATGTAATTCCATCAGGCAGTGCATTTCAGGCTGGTGAACTGTGTTTGTATTGATACCTCAACTCAGTGGTTCAACTCAACCTACCATTTTGCTTGTCAGCAAGGGCGTGCAAGGAAATTTCGACATCATGACCTACAAATAGGAAGGAAAAATTTATAGATTCATCCAAGCCTGTTACCTAAAAGCTTTTTCAAGTAAAGTTGGCAGTTGGCAGAATTTTGGGTGTGGGTCCATGGAGCTTGCACACAAATCCAGGCTGAATGTAGAGATCCTGACTATTTGGTTGCTTACACACACGCTCTGTTCACTATTAGCTTTTGTGTCATTTATGTAGGAAAAAACAGAAAACACGTAGTGAAGGAAGGAGGAAAACCTAAAGGATGAAGGTTGAATGTGAAATACTTACTCCTGACATAGGGGTGTAGGCAGGAGGAGGGCTGTGTCCAATTTCACTCTAATAGGAAAGAAAAATGGAATGATGGATACGCAGTAAGAGATCACATGAATGAAACAAGTCAGATGAGCTGTATGAGCTAATGGGGAGAAACATGCACTTCAGTTAGATTTCCTAACTGAATACAAAATTCAAAGAATTCAATCATGGCAAATGTCTCACCAACATCAACAAGCTGTGTGCCTCCCCAGCCTTAGGGAGGGCTACTGAGTTCCTCTTGATGGGTAAGAGCAGCAAGTGCCGTGTTACACCTGCTGACAGTTGTATACCCTGCAAAAGCCTTGTGTCTAATTTTTGGAAAGGTAGATTGTATAGAAAGAATGACAGAGGGTGCACTCAACTTTAAAGGAAATACAGGGCAGGAGAAGTGCAGAAAGCCATCTAGCTTCAAGCCACTTCCTTTCCCAGGGACAAAGCAGGAGAGGGAGAACTGGGAAGGCAGGAGGGTGCAGGACTCTCATTAGTCTGTCACAGCTAACCTAAGTATCACAGGAAAAACAGTCCCTAGGCTTTGGTAAACCCAAATTGCACAGCACCTGCTGGATTTCAAGACTGCAACACGCCATGGTCCTGCTCTCAACATATACCACCCTTCTAATGTTACCTCTGTATCACAAGCTAAGGGGTTTTACCGAGAAGTCTAAAGGCTGTACATCAAAGTACCCATGCAGAGATCTTCATTTTGATATTGATTTCTGGAACCATCTTACGCTGCCCTGTGGAGCCTGAACTGCTGTAACATCACCAGCACGGTGGCTGCATTTATACTATTATTGCTACTCAAAGCCAGCCTGTTTTCAATTGAGGAAAAGCTGGTTTTTGGAGGAAAATAAAAATAAAACAAAGAACTCTTTACTTTTTCATGTGGTTTTCTTCTGCCAAAATGTTATTTTTGAGACTACAAGTTCAGTTCTGCATAATTACTTTGTTTCCTATTTTGTTTCAAAACCTTTATTGTATTTCCCTTATCTCCTAGTTGAGGGAAAGAAAAAGTCAGGGTTTGAAAAAAGGAGATCTAAATTTGAGACAATTATTCGGAAAACCACACAGCCTCAGGAAAGAAGCCTAATCTCCCTGAGAATATTCTACTTTAGAAGAGATCTCATTCATCAAAATCTGTTTCAAAAACATATCCACACCAAGAAACAGAAAAATTAGAAGACAAGACAACGTGCATCCTTACACAGTAAGGACTGGATGTACTACAGTCAATCTTTTCCTTATGAACTTCTTACCAAAACATTAGGATGGAGATGACGCTCACTGTCAAATATCTTACTTTATAATGGAATGGTTTTGTGTTTAAGAAAAATACCTGATCAGGAAAAAACCTTGAAAACACACATAAACTTATTTTAAAATGCACACTGCCCTGTCTGAAGACCCTTTTCTGGTGATCAAAAATATGCCTATCTCCTCCTATTTGAAATATCCCTGCAGCCATTTTGTTACTCAGATCTAGCACCTGGTGTTTGAGGTGTAAATGTGGTGATGAGCCACAGTTAGAGATACACTTAATTCATTTCCATAAATTCATCCACATTTAGCCAAGTTATGACCTAAAATGTCTCCAGGTTGCAAATTACAGAAGTGCAGGGAAACCTTTGTTAGTTGAATCTGCTTGATCTGCTTGAGCAGGATTTTGTAGTTGTTTTTTTTTTTCCCAGGAAGTTAGGTGCTGGAAGGAAACACAGGAGAAGATCTATCCCATGGCCTTGGTGATCCTCCTGCCAGTTGGAGGAGGAGGGAATGGCAGTCCGAGCAGGCTGCAAAGGAGATGAGAGGCTTGCAAGGAAAGTGGTGCTGGAGGAGCTGGCAGCAGGGATGGTCAGAAGCCAGGGAACAGTGGCTGGTAAAGGAATAGAGGACAATGGCAAGGTGTCTGTAAGGTGCAGACTGTAAGGTGCAGTGAAGGAGAAAGGATTGGCATGTGACAGGAGGCTGAGTAGGAAGGGAGAGATGGTAATAGGATCTCAATGTGACAGGGAGAAACGTGAGGCACGAGGACAAAAGACAGTCTGAAAAAACTGAAACAGCAGCTTCTCTAGAGGCTGGAGCTGAACTTGAATCTCCTCTGCTGTCAGCAATTCGCCCTCAAATCAAATGGCCAAATGTAGGCCTGGTTCAGCTGGTGCAGAGGGAGCTGAGCAGCCACTGGTCCACCCTTAGCACAAGTGGCAGAGCTCTGTCTCGTGCAGTCAGTGGGAGCTCAGGGGGCTCCCCGCATGGGTAATAGGGCTGAGACACCAGCAAGTCTGGGCCAACAGTGACCAATTTCACTAAGCGTTTGCCAAAGAGCTCATTATGTTTGAAAAGCAGAGCTTAAACTTAAGCCTTAGGCCTGGGAGCAGCTTCGGCCTCTCTGACCCAGCTGTGGCTGCTGACAGCCAGAGAAGCGAGGATGATGCCAACTGCAAAGAAGTGCTGTCTAGGGCAGTACAGAAAGAGGTGGCAGAGGGCTTGGCTGGATCAGCCTGGTAACTTCAGTGCTGCCCCATCTGTGTGTGGTCTGGCCTGCCTCTTGTTCAAGACAAGCGTACTCGTATCCAGAAGAACAACAGCCAAGAAAGGTTCACAAGCAGGGAAGGAAAAAAAGCCAGCAGTTGCCTGGCTGAGATCACACTTGAGAGGGAACATCATAACAGAAGAGGGAACAGAAGATACTTTACTAGAGATTACTTTTTGGGGTTTTTTAAAGGGAGCAGACATCAAGGTCCTCAATACGTATCTGGACACAGACTATGCAGCAAGCTTGTAACTCAGCAGTCTTCTACAAGAGGCTTGTTTGGGATAACTAGGAAGGACCCTAAAGGTCTAAAGACAGGGAGCACTGTGGAAACTGGAGATGCTCTGGTTGTGGAGGTCAGATCCTTTGGGAACTCCTTCACCTTTCTTTCATGCCACAGATTTACTGTCACCTTGTAATGACATATGGACAGGTTACAACCTAGAATGTGTTAGACAAATGGATAAAAACCATCCCCTGAGCCTGCCAGATGCTACTCTGAAGTCCTACTGATGGCTATAGGATGTTTCACTGCAGGAGACTTAATCTGCCTTCTTATTGCCCTCTGATCTCGCATTTACTTGAATTCAGGGAAGCTTTCAGTATACTCCAAAAAGACAGAAAGACTGAAGACAGGTAAGTAGTAAACTATGGTCCACGGATGGTGGTGGAGATTTAGGCAAACTGATGATTACAGGTAGGATCCAGAGAAGAGATACAACGTGGTGACTACAGAAAGTCAACTCTCTTAACAGTGAAGAATCCGAAGCTCTGCTGGGAATCCTCTACCTCCTTGTAAAGCTCCCCAGCTTCCTTCCCTCCCGCCCACAGGCTGCGAGACTCCCAAGAGGGGCTTTGCTTCTTTTGGTTTTGAAGGTGGCTACAGCCCTCCAGACTGTACGAGAGTGAAAAGAACTGCAGCAATAATGTGTTAGTATTATATGCAGGATATTGGAGTTCACTGCTGATGCTTTTCACAGACACTAAATCAGTGACTGTAACCACTCCTTTTCTATTTGGTACTACACTGTGCTATATTACACACCTTTAATTTACATCTTCCTATTTTCACAGAGGCGCTCTCATGAATTTCAACTTGTGGTTCATTGATTCTGGATGAATAAGAGGAGAGCTGTCTTGAACTACTTTTATTTCACAGCCCACAGTGACCTCCTAATGGTAACTCAGAAGAACAAGTCTTTTGTTAACGGTCTTGGCTTCAGTACACAGGGCTATACTCCTCTGCCAGTAAATATTTAGATGATTAGCAACTTAAAAAAATATTTTTCAAGGATGGCCGCATTATCTATCCGTGGTCATGCTCTGCTCCACCCTCATCACAAAAGGCTAAACCCACCGTTCTATCTTTAGATCTTCTTGGCTGTGACTCTAACATTTAAATACATACTATGCAACTATAACAACATAATAACAGGCCCTCTTAGAATAGCCCTGCCCCAAGATGTCAGGAGAGAACGGACTAGCATTAATGTATTTATTGCTATTTTTGCTGACAAGACCCTCCCCAGTCAGTGATCTGCCAACTCAGATCGCAGGAATGGTATTTTCTTCATGCTTCCCCTTTAGCTCTGCACTAAACATAGCTGCCTTGCAACCCCCTTAACAGTGAACCTTACAGCTTGGCTCTTCTCCAAACCACTGGTGTCTGCACACTTTTTTAATTCTTTACTGTTTTTCCCCATGAGTTAATATCCTGTGGCCGCTATTCCAAAAAAAGGAGGCAAAGAAAACAGCTGTGGTGCCAATTAGTGGGGCTGAAAATGTAATATAATTGTTTAAAAGTCTTTAAATTGCCTAATTGCAATGTGATGTCATCATTTTTAGGCTTCTAAGATAAGTACTGAAAGGTCCAGCCAACTCTTATTGGTCAGGACATGAATCACACTGTGAGCAGAAAATACTTTTAGACTTTACCAAGTAAAACTTAAATAGCTTGATTTGTATGTGCAATCCAATTTACTTTGTTGATTTTGTTGTTGTTGTTGTTTTTACATCTTAAATGCTACCTTGAAAAAAAGAGCGATGTTCCTTTACAACCTGAGAAGATCTAGGTGTTTGGGTTTCTGATCCTGAAATTCTGACCTGAATGATCAAGATCTCCAGCTTGTTGAGATGGATAGAGACTTCAGAGGCTGGTTGCTCAAAGACCATACTACTTAAAAAGTCTCAACTTGCATACTAAAAAAAAAAAGATAAAAATTAATCAGTAATCACCCCCTTTTGATAGTGTAATATGCATTATATCCATTAGCTCTAGAGAGCACATATTCATTGACGTTTAAACTTGAAGCATCCTCCAGAAGGAGCCCAGCCTTTTTAACTGCCCACGAGCAGCTCTAACCAGAAATGCCAGAGATTTCATTCTTTATATCACATGATTGAATTTTAGGCACAAACATCAGGGAGAAAAGATAAAAAACAAGCAAATGTCCCCTAAAGCCTTTTTAGAAGCCCTTTGGTATTAAACACCAGTGACATATCAGCCATTATAACGGCTAACGTTTGTGTAAAATGAGCCTTGATAAAAGAGAGGTATACAACAATTTTGTGAATATTGGCTTGTGTTATTGCTTTTTATTCATTAATTTCATTTTCCAATGCCATGCTTCTAAAATGTCCCAAAGGTAAATATCTCCCCCTTTATAGCGGGGACATAATATTTTCTGGCTGCATGTTAAACTGTAATGAAATCAAAGCCTTGTTGGGTCCTGCCGCTCATATTTATGTAGTTATGTGAATGTGTGTCTGCCTTGTCTCTTTTCATTTGAGTCTAGCGTCATGCCTGGAGTACGGCACCCAGAGCCGTGTTCCTCCCCCTGCTCATGCCACACCAGCCCTACAGTGACCACAGCTGCCTTCAAAGCTGCACCCACAGCAGATTTCAGGTGGAAGAGACGCTGAAGGTACTCAGCGATGTGATGCTGCTGTGGGACTATGGGTGGTACAGGACTATCACCAATTAGAAAATAAATAAAACTTTATTTTACAGCATGATCTGGTACCCCCTTGCTTTGCTTGCTAGCACAGCCTCCCAGCAGCACCCTTGCATCCTTGTCACCCACCGAGATGTGCACACACATTCGATAGGGTTGCATAATTATTACTGTTTCTTGTCCTTAAGCAGCCTGCTAAGCTCATGGGACTGAAAGATTTTTCTTTACTAAAAGCAAGGCTCTGCCAACATCAATGTCTACACACACACACAATTGAACCCACTCTGATACTGCTCCTATCCGCATGAAAACCCAATTCCCTTTCATTCTCCTTCTGCTCTCATATGCATAAAGCACCAAACCATAAAGTAGGAGTAAAAGACTCCCATCTTCTCACTGGGATGCTCCTCACACATCCTGTTCAGGGCTGTCTCATGGTCCGTGCTTCAGGCAACTCAATGATTATCTGTTTTGATCAAGCTCTCAACACTCCTTTGTACGAGTTCAGTCCTGGGCTGTGTGTCCCCAGAGATCTCACTTTCCCCTAGAAACTGTTTACCTGATTTGAAACCAAGTGAGTATCTGGGCTCGAGTCACCAAACTGCAGCCTCCTAACATACCCGGCTGAGCAGATCTTGCTGCAAGCACCAAGATTTCAGCAGCTTTCTGGGAAGAAGGACAGCTGATTTATGTGAGTGGATCTGAATAATACGTTTGGGATGCTCTGGTGGGGCTGCAGGCAGAGCACATGATGCAGAGCTGTCCCATCAGCCCCGAGCAAACTCCAGCTGCATTTCAAGGGAGCAGCCTGGTATTTACAATTGATCTGAACTGAAATTCAAATAGGAAAGACCACCCCAGGAGAGCAGCCACCTCTGCTCAGGAGCAGTCCTGCTTCCCTCTGACCACAGAGCTAACAGCTTACTCTGCCTTGCTTCAGAGAGCCCACAGCAAACATGTCCGAGACAAAAATCAAAGGGGAAAAAAAAACCCAAAAACGTGTACCACGAGGTTGCTGGGTAATGTTAAATAGAAATGAAATGCTGTTTGTATAGTAATAGCTAGAAGGATTTGCAGACCTCTGGAGTTTTCTGGTCCTAGCCCCTGCTCAGAGCAGGGCCATATATAAAAAGAAGGGATTAGACAGCCCCCCGGGCCGTTACAGTTAAAGCATATCTGTCCCTATGGCTCGCAGCACCTGACACAAGTTTGGCATTCCTCAAGCTCTCTCTTTTGTTTGGCCTGAGCTCCTGACTCTACGTAAGAAAACTTCCTTCCCCACTGGGCACTTTCCTCTAGGACTACGAGGAAAAGCTCCCATTAGCATCACTGCCAAGTGTCATGGCTCAGCCCCAGATACGGGTCCTTGCTGGCACCCTGCATCATTTCAGCACGCAGAAAAACAATCACAGCACGCTGGAGACGCACATCCTCTGCCTTCCTCTGAAGGCTCTTTGGGATACGTGCATGTGTGTGTCTCTCACATCACCCGTTTCAGGCACACACATGGCAATGCAGCCCACCTGAGTTAACGTAGCAAGACGTTTTTCCAGTGAGAGGAAAGTGGAGCCTGTTATTCAACAACAGAAATAAAAGGTAGGGATAACATACACAGGTTGTGGACAGCAGCTGTGCAACAATTTACAATGCCCTTAGTTCAGTGGCCATAAAGTTCCATTGCGGATCAATGAATCTTTATTGGAAATGATGAAGCCCCAGTCCCTTTTCCAGCATTACCCTTTCTCAGGACGTGTCTAAACATTTAAACTTGAATGTTGACACACAAGTATGGAAAAGAATGTAAGCACCATCCTGTGTTAACTAAAGTGTTTGCTCCAGTCTCTGATGACTGCTCCTTCCACAATCAAGACAAAAACCATCCAGTTTAGATTAGTGAGGGAAAAATAAATAAATAGAAGAATCGAGGAATAAGGTTTTTCTGCACCTAAGTTTTTTCTGGTCGCTGTTTGTCAGAAGAGAGGTAAGATTTGCAGGCAGCTTGAGCTCTAACTCAGCTCACACAGGCTGCCTGTACCATCTGGATGTGCCAGATCACGTCCCGGCAGTACGGTGGGTTTAAGACATCCCTGAACTTGTTCAATATCAATATGGATGTTTCACTGGTGACCTGTGTTCAGGTCAGTCTTGACTTACTTCATAGCTTCAGATGAGTCATTTCAACTTTCTCTTGCACAATATTCTCTCCTAACAGCTGTCTGCTTTCAGACTTATAAACTCTTTTAGAGCAGTCCACACACAGTGGGATGCCCAAATACAGTTACAGCTTTCTAAGAGCAATTTAGTCTGGACTCCGAACAGTAAATGACATATATCACAAACAAAACATGCCCAACAATGTTGGCATATTGGTATATGAAATGACATACCTAAATATTGCACAGAGTATTTCCTGTGCTTTTACTGGAAAATACCAGACATACACCACATATTTTCAGTCTAACACTTCAACAAGAAGAGGAATCAAAAACTACAAGAAGGCCAATTAAAATAACCTGTAAAAGAGATGCATGGTATGGCCACGAAAGTCAGTATCCAGGCACACTGACAAGGAAACGTAGGTGAAATGCTTTTCCGTAGACTCATCTCCTATACCTGGGCTGGGAATAAAAGCATTCTTCTGCTATACGGCATCAAAAACTCTCCCTGGAAAACCCTCTGTCCTCCAGACCTCGGAAACCTTTGTCCTTCCAACTTCAGAACAGCTGGCAAACAGACTTCAGCTGGTACAACATGTAATTTGCTATAAGCGTGACACAGGAATGAAGATGCAAGAATTCCTTTTCCCTATTATTTTGTATTAACGCACTGTGAGTGCCAAACAGACAGGAGAGCAGGAAGAGAGACAGCTTGCAAGTGTCTATCTTTCCCTTTCAATCTTTTTCCTCCTGTATCATTCCTGTCACCCATGACTAGCTTTCTGTCACTCCTTTTTTAATACACTCTCCAAGACGTTTTACAGTAAATGGCACCTTCTAATACTGAGCCAATTCCCCACAGTTTGCAAGAGACAACATACCATTTCCTAGCTACTCTAGCAATTCCCTGGGGGAGAGAAGGGTCAAGGCGCTGCTCCTGCTCATATGCTGCAGCATCTGTCCAAAACACAGGGGCAGCAGTAGCTCCTTTTCGGTGCAAACCTCGAGCTTCAAATCCCAAAACAGGGAAAGGATGGGGAACGGGACCAGAACTACAACACGGTCATGATTTGTGATTGCGACATGGCAGACAAAAAAAAAAAAAAAAAAAAAAAAAAAAAAGCACAGAAGAAAGTTGATGAGCAACACCCGGAGCGGCAGCCCCCTCCTATGCCGCACGCTGCATTGCCATCTTCCCCAGTCTGTTTTATACAGTAATCAAAGGATATTCTGAGCCTCTCAAAATGCCATCAACCCTCATTGAGAATGAAATAGAGCACATCTCCACTGAAGCCTTTACAGCAGTAATCATTACAGCATGCTGGCCTGAACAGGGAGCTCTTACAGACAAAGATGGGTTTTAAAAATAAAATAAAAAAGCCTTCCTAAAATCTGAATAGAAACTTGATGATAATCTCCCAATTTTATTATGCAAGGGGGAAAAGAAACCCATAATTGTGCACTCTTGGTCTCTTATAGCAAAGAATAGGCTTCTTGATGAAACGCTGAGTTGATTTAGAGCAGGGCTGAGGTTCTGGTGGCAATAATACGCTAAAAGAAATAACCATCCAGCTGATTTGGATAAAATAATCATTTTTTAACATTCTAAATCTAAACTTCATCTGTGCCTCCTCCCACTTCTCCCACTGCATCTTTTGGAGAGTCTTTTTATAGCTTTGAGATTTTTTTTTCCCTCCCCTACCACAGCATTTAACAAGAAAGACAGACTCTTTACACTGGCTAACAAAGAGCATTTTAGGCTGTGCTGGCATTTATCCCCATTCCACGTATGTTTAGAAAGTAGTGTTTGGCACAGGATGCTCCAGAGTCCTCCTGCCACCTCCCACTCCAAGCATTATCACAGGAGTCCCATTACCATGGGACACTGTGGACGGCGCTCTCCGGCTTGTGAGTCCCAACCGTCACGGGCAGACAGGTGCTTAGATGACAATCCTTGGAGCCCTGCCAGGCGCCTTTCCAAATCACAGCCCCTTGTATTTTCAGGGGCTTTTATTATTTTAAGAAAATATCATTTCTCAGAAACGGACATTTTTCACTAACAATTTCTCTTTCAAATCTAGTCACTGAAGGAAAATTTTCTCCCGGCTCTCATAATTATTTCCTGACTCTTAGTCCACTTTTCCATCTACTGAATTATGTAGAGTTGTTTAGCTTGCTGTTTTCCAAGAATGCCTCATCAGTGCAGTGTAGAAATATTTATTACTTACTCTCTTTATATCTATTGACTTTTTTTTCTTTTCAGGAGAGAAAAGAAAATGGATCAGCTGTGAGCTCTTTTGACTGTTAACACAGCCAGCAGCTATTCACAGATTAAGCAGATGCTGCCTGATTTTAAAACAGTTTATATTAAAGCTCAATAAATTTACATGTCACGCATCAAGGTTTAAAGCAATATATAGCTACAAACTCTTCCACTGATACCACTTACAGTAGGTCTCACCAGGAAGTACTGTGAGCTTGTAATTTGTAATTGAATATATATTAATTTGCAGAGACCAAAACGGTATCCAACACTTTCAGAAAGTCTGACTCTATGTCAGTATAGTCTACGTGCCTGAATTCAGGAGCCCAAATGTGACAGAAAACAGCCAATACATTCAAAAATTCCTGGTTTAGAGCACTTGACCTGCAAAATCATGAGGCAATTTGACAAGTTGGTCCTGATAATCTATTCAGGCTGAGAAGGGCTTACTCCTTGAGAAACACCACTGATTTCAGCTGGCCTGGTTGCAAAGCAGGAGACTAATTGCCATAAAGCACTTTCAAAGAATTCTCTGTGAAAAGCCAGGCATCATCTATTCTGTTTGAGTCCTCCATACGAATTTTCTTCCTTTTTTCCTCTGGCAAACTTAGCACATTTAAAAAGAGTATTTAAATACTCATATTCTAAATACACATATTTTGCGAGTAGCTTTCCTTTTTCATGTAAATTATTAAGACTGAAGTAATTTTTCATCTAATTTATTTTACAGTGTATTTTTGCATGTTTATTCTTCCTACTGCATTCACCCAGAGTAATGAAATTAGGCTGACCAGTATCAGTCTGGGTTCACCTCTTGCTTTTCATGGACAAAGATGGCTTTGTGCTATTCTACATTTCCAATAAAGACTAAAAATAGACACAGAAGAATTTCCCAGAACTAAAAAGTTACAGCAGGTAAAATATTTGTGATGGTCGACTAGCTACCAACAAAACACTAACAGCAACTGAGAACTGCTTAATGTAAAAAGCAGAGCAGAACAGAAAGGAGCCTCCTACCACCAGGATGTCATTAAAACTCAAGGAAGCAGAAAATGGGAAGATGAGATCTTGAAAGAGAGCTTGGTGGGACTTCCAGAATTACATGAAGGTCTGATGGCAGCAACTGCAGTATCCAGCACACGGTTGCCTAGACTCTACTAGGAAAATACACAAAATGTAGTCTTTCATTAAAGACATGTAAAATGGATTCATACAAACTCTCCTAACTAATCAAGCAGTTTTTCAGGAAGCAAGAGAGCTAATATAGAGAGTGTCAGCGTAATCTTCTGAAATGTTATGAAAGCATTTGATACAACGTCTAGTTCATTCACAAGTTCATCTGTTCTGGCATTGGAGATTTCATTGCAACACTTGCTCAAGGAAGTGACAGAGTCTAGTAGAAAGGCCAAAAAAATTACTACTAAGATTTTCAGAAAGTTTTTTGATCACCTTTTAAGGAGAAGGAATTAAAGAAATGGGATAAAAATAAAGAAAGAAGTCCACGACCTGACAGACTGCAGTAATAAGCATCAAATTTAAGGAAAGATTCCCCCATTATTTTTGGTAAGACACTGCAGAAGTAGACGAGTGGCAAACACCACAAATAAACCAAATAAAAAGGAGACATCATTGTTGTCCTTCTTTAACAACAAACATGTACAAATGGTACTATTATATGCAGCCCTTTAAGCAGAAGAGATTTCTGATAGCTGGCAGCTCCTTAACTGAGCACAAAAAAGGGTGCATGGCAGATCCAAACCCTGCTGAAGAGTCAGCATTAACTGCCCAGGGAGACTTTTCTACACAGTGATGTATTTTCCATCCCACCTGATACGATCAAGACAATCTTTCTAAAAGACAAACTCCACCTCAAACAGAATTTCTGCACTTGACACAGAAATTAAGAGACAAGAGACTCTGGCCTATGTTATGCCAGATGATTAGACAAAATGCTTGCAATGGCCCCATCTAGCCTTGATATCTCTTCACACAGATTATGGATTGACTTTAGGATGAAATAGTTTTACTGCCATCAGCCCCACAAGGCCAGGACACACCTGGAAAAATAACTAGCTTGAGAGCTCGGGCAGGAACAGCTAACTGCCTTTTCTTACAGAAAAAGAAATGGGGACCAGGAAGGCACTGATTGCTACTAAAGCCATGGACACAAGGAGAACCGTGGACAAATCATGCTGCCTTCTTTGCCAAGAGCAAAATACGCTATAATCATCTGCTAGCTCTCCCCACCTGCAATGACAGTACCTCTCATACTAGCTCAGCTGTGCCGACACACTGAGAAGTGCCCCTCCGAATTCGGACTGCTCTCCAAAATCCCTCCTTCCAGGAGGTAACTGGAAGACAGCGGAGCTTACAGTCCCCCACCTTCCAAGGCTGCTGTATTTTGGTATGTAGAGGAGGTCATATTAGACTTCAGATCTGATCTTCTACCACTGGAGCACCGCAGCTGCCTAAGAAATCCAGCCCCATTACTTAAAAATCTAATAAAAGTCACTTAATTCTGGCAGCAAATCCACTGGGTGAATAGTGCCTATTGTCCATGATATGCTTTGGAAGGAAAGATGCCACACTCATGTGAAACCCATCTGAAAAACACTAACAACCATCTCTTTTGTACTCTTGTGATTTAAAAATGGCTACCTTTCAAATTTAGAAAACAAAACAAATTAATCATAAAGATAACTTCTTGCCTGGTTTCCCTCTGGAATAATCTTTTTATACACAGACATATATAGACGTTCAGCCACGAAACACTACCAGACCTAAGGCTGCACCAGGACTCCTGCAATGGCATAACAGACACTACTCGGGGAACTGAAAACTGGCGTTTGACATATCAAAGTCTGCTTTAGCCAAGCACAACAGTTTCCCTGGACATAAGAATTAGACACCTCTGGAAAAAGTAGCTTGATATTTAACTGCAGGGTTGTCAGGTGCTTCCATGATATATAGCGTATGGAGTAAAATTACAGGCACAGTATCAGCGAGTAATAAACAGTATAGACAGTTTTCAGTAGGAATTAGCCAAGGATTTAGAGCAAAAAGCATCCTGGGGTACACAGAGTGATTTCTGTATTAGTATTATCTCTGTGCACACAGGACGGTACTCGTTACAAATACCTGAATGAATCATCTAATGGCTGTGAATGTAGGACACTCGAGCACTAGCTGGGGTCCTGTGCTCACGGAAACACTGCCGAGGATTCAGCTTATCTCTCAGAAGCACAGAGCTTCTAAAACTCCATATTTCTAGAATATCTCTAGTCAATGGAAAATAAAAGCTCGAAAAAGCTGAAGAGCTGAAATTGCAACTGAAGAGTCTCAGACGCAATGAAAGAATTCAATTTAGCTTAGGATGCTAATTTTTATTTAAAAATTGCATCAGTCTCAAGATGGACTTCATAACAGAGGGCACCGTTATGGACTAGAGCATGTGCCAGCTTCTGTGCCTGGCAGTACAGGTCCCAAAGACATGCTAGTATGAAGCCAGTGTGGGTGTGATAGAAATACTGAAGCTGTGTCTGAGCCTCGCAGCTTCATAAACCTCAGTAATCCCTTGGAGGAAGAAGGATGTGACACTTCCCTCCTTCCCGTCTTCTTTCCTTGGGCTGCAGCTCTGTGCGTATCTAAATAGCTTTTTTCTTCGCGTGGCAGGGAGAAGGCAGGCAGTGTTTTATGCAAACCTCATCCAGTGGTGCCTCTCCAAGGCAACAAGCTGCAAGGATTTAGGACTGAGATCATCCTAGGGAAACTTCAGAGCTTTCCTTAGAAAGTAAATGCTCTTGCTCTGACTTAATTCCCTGACTTCAAAGCCCAAACGTGAGGAGGCTCATGACGTCCCTGCTTTCTTCCTGCAAAATTTTGTCCCCAGTAGAGCTGTGCTGCTGGAACACTCAACTAAAGCTGTCAGAACAACACGCCCAGAGAAGGAGCACAATGCTCTGCCATCACATAACCAACTCTTTCTTCGCTAAAACAATCAGACAACTAAGATGGGAAATATAGTATCCTTCATGCTTGGGATCTCTGAAAATGACGTGAAGATCATGTAGGTCCTACCTGTGTGGTTTACTTCACCAAATTGCCCGGCAATGTCCCCATTAAATTTAATTTGCCAGACACAGTGAACCCAAACTACTTAAGCTGTATCAATTCATTTGGCATCTGTGGCTGGAGCAGCACCACAATGACTTGAGTTTGTGTAATATTAATATTCACTACCTTAAACAAGCATAAATCACAAACTATCCAAAGGAAACACAAAGACAGAATCAGACAACTACAGATAGAGAGCTCTGACAGCATTTCAATTCTGTGTGATTCTTGTAGCTGACATCCATCTGTAGTGAACTATGCATAGCAGATGCACTATTACCTTAAAGGAGCCAGCATGTATTTTGTTTTAAATCAACATGAATTTTCACTGGAAGAATAGCTAATGTACCAAGAACATGAGTGCTTCAGAAAAACAACAGACAAGTATGTAGCTTTCTGCACAGAGGGGAAACAAATGTACTACATCCAGAAAAAACCTCTCTGGAAAGGAAACCAGGAATGCTAAGATGGTATGGGGCTTTCAACTTTGCCACAAGCCCTTCCAGCGACACGGTGCTGTGTCCTTCCTGCAATCTAGATGCACTCGCCTATATGGCAGTAGTAGCAGTACATTTAGGAGATGCACAATTGTTAGCAAACAAAGCTCAGTCTGAAGCTAACCTGAGACACGGGACAAGCATCAAAATTCTACTGGTAATCCTGTTATGGGACAGGAATCAGTCTCCAATGACACCAGCAAGTGTTATTATAAATCAGCTGGCCTTAAAAATGACCCCACTGTAAAGAGGTTCCTACAATAAAGAAGGACACTATTAAGATGGAAGCAGTGCAAAAATACAGAACTGGGTGCAAGCTTTCTGTCCCCCAGCTGCCCTCTCTGGGGTTACCTGGGGCAGAACACTTGGCTCAGAGTCTGAAAACTTTTAGCAAAGGGTAATTCCAGGTTTTTTAAAGTGTTAGATTGTTGTATGATGCCAAGGAAAAATTCTCAGCAGTAGGAATTACTGAAAGAAAGATACAGTCTGGCTACTGTCATTAAATTGAATTGCAAGGCAAAGCTCCCACTGCCTGGTACAAGATCACAGTCTCAAACCAAGACGGGAAATCGTGAGCTGTGGAGAGAAGACGTCACATCAAGAACGTGATGGAACCTCTGCGTGGCAAAAATAAAGGCACCGGGTCTTCTTCTGGAGCTCTGCTGACTTCAAGGGAATCACATGTGTGCAAGAAGCTGCAACAGTATGGTTTCAAGTTGGGCAAAGGCTGTGAGAAAGTTACTTAAATTTTCATATAATAATAATAAAAATAAATGCCTGTGTTTACTCTCCATGAATACCCCAGCAAGCATGTCGGCTGCCCAAACACCACATTTGAAATAAGTCTTTCAAAATATTTACTCTGGGATTTTTTGTTGGAATTAATTCCCTCAGCTCTAGTGGACGACTCTGCTTGGCTGGCACTAAAGACAGAGGGCAAAAGGAACTGTTGAAAAGGCAAGTACATTTTCCTACTAATCCCTTCTCTTTTAAATGTGCCCCAGTATTCCCAGTAAATATGGGAGTGACGGGTCTGACTGCTCTCTCAGCCCTATGCCAGGGTAAATGGTAGAACTCCACTGTGTAAAATTAAGCTACAGTGATTTACAACAGTGTGCCAGTGAGCACACTTCAGAGGTAACTATTGTCGTTTCCTTTTTTCAGAAGTTGGCAGCAAAGGAAACAGAACCCCTCCAGAGACAGCTAGGAGTAAAACTGACTTATTTCAGATCAGCATCAACACTAAAAATTAACTCTTGTTGCCATAAAGAGGAAGTTTCTTGCTTATTGCTAAATCATGCATCATCCCATCCTGCATCATGCCCCCTTCAGCGCCTTCCAGTGATGCAGGAGAAATGCTGCCTGAATCCAGCTTAGCCAGCAGGACTACAAACCAACCTTTTTCAATGACGTGTCTAGTCTCCTTGCCTTCAAAAAGAATACCCATTTCCTTATGAATTGACTGGATATTACTTAAGATCAGATTTTGTCTTCCTTATTCCAGAAGAGCACTGCTTTACTCAAAAGGAGTGAAAGAACTTGATGCAGTGTATGGTCAGAGCATGAATACTGACCCTTCTTATATACTCTTAGTTCCTTCGCTTACCTCTTCCCTGTCTCACGTGGTGTAATCATTTCAGACCACGGTATGAATTTGAACTACCTCGGCTAATGACAAATGTCCAAAAGTTTCTAAACCGGGAGGAATAAACACCAACATTTCAACAGGACTCCACTTAGGATTTAAAATGTGACTTCCACTAAAACAAAAATAAACAAACAAACAAGCCCATAATTACTAAATACTTGTGTGATTGTCCTCACATTAGTGATGCATTTCACCATCTCTTATTTTTGTGAGAAGAGGTGGCACCTAAACTGTTGAAAGGATGGAGCCAAGTGCAGGAACAGGCAGAGGTCAGAGCTGGGGGCAGGGACCTCAGGAGTGAAAAGGAACTCTGGAAATCTGAACTCGGATCCCCACCTGCAGCAGGGCTCCTGTGGCACCGACGGTAGGGTATTTAGCACAGGATGCAGTTCACCAGAGCTCACACCCCAGGTCTGAGACTGCTCTGGAGCTCTCAATAGTCAGTGAGAAAGACACCTCCGGAAAGTAACTTATCCCACCGTAACTGTCCAGAGCAGGCAGCAATAATCACCTACTGGACACACCCGCCCTTTTCCAATGACATGAAATGAAATCTAGACGAAAGGCTTACGTTATGTCCCTATTGTTTTGATGGTTAGGTCTATAGGAGCAGAATTCCTCCTGAACATTCTCTGTGCCTCAGCTCCCCCTCTAAAATGAACAGCATTTCAGGGATGTTACAAAGATCAACATGCTAAAATCTGTGATGTGCTCAACAAAAACACATGCTTTTAAAGGAAGGGCCATGAAAGCATCACATACAAACAGAAAAAGGGGCTGGGTCTAAAATCTGGCTCAAGACACAAAAGCAGTATTATCTATATATTCCAGCTGCCCTCAGTTACATCAGTGCCAGCCCTGTCAAGACAACAGGATTGCAGGGGTGGGAGAATCAGAGCTGTGCACTTCCTGGCCAGGATGGTACACAACTGAGAAACAACACTGCTTGACTTCACAAGCTTCAGCTGTGCTTTTAGGACAGGCAGTTCAAGTCGAGCCTTTGTTCACTCCAGGCTGAGCTATTAATTTAGAATTCACTATGGCACAATGAATAGGGAACCCAGTGACAGCATTTTTATAGTCGCTTCCATTACAATGGGAGCTTATAATTCCCAAGGCAACTCTGGTCTGTGTTTGATTAGGGTACTTAAATCTCCACCTGTGCTTTTATAATAACCAGTATTTTCTGTCAGAGTTTGCTCTTACCCTGTTGGAATCAATTCTTGTCCTGGAGGTGTAGATGGGAGGAGGGATGTTGAAGGCTTGAGGAACAAGATACTCTTCAGCATCCATCATATCTTCCAGGTCTTCCTCATCAAGCAGGTTTTGGAAGAACTTGCTGTCATTTGGACTTGGGAGCTTCATACGATCATCTCCCTAAACAGATTGTATTGAGAGAAGAAAACGGTCAAAAGATGGATTAATTTCCCAACAGGGAACTTCAGCCTTCTTCATGCTTTGGCAGCCAGGCTGCAGGGACCACACATGCTGCTTTGTTTGTTCTAAAGCACCACATCCACATCATTTGTTTTGATTTTTTTTTTTAACTGGGACTATGATGACAGAAAGGGAATAACTGAATAAATCAAGCAAAGTCATTTTTTGGCATTCTTGCGATGGAGCTTTTATTCTTTCTTCTCTCTTTTTCCCATACAAGCTCAGTTTCTGACCCAAGTTCTGTCAAGGCCTGATGTATTTTGTGAAATATCTCAGCTATTTAGGCTCACATAGGGGGGAAAAATAACATGGAAACTGCTGTGTCTGGGTGTTTGCTTTATTTTCATTTGTATTTTTAGAGACTTAGAGGCTAAATTTCCCTCTCATCCATATGGAAGGTTCTGCAGAATGTAACAGAGCTGAAAGCAATAAAAATCAAACCAGGCAACAAAAGCAACAACAATGATATGTATTTTTATTGAAATGGCATCTGCAAGCTGGAGAGGCAAATCAGGGCTACACTTGGCTCGATGCCACAAAACATCACAAAAGGCAGCCCACCGATGGACAAATCTTGTCCCCGGTTTCATGAGAGAATGCAAAGTACTGAGCAGCTTGCAAAGCCAATCTTGTATATGTGCTCATACATACAAGCTTAGGAAGAGAATTTCAGATTATTTTATTATTATCATTATTTTTGAGAAACTGGAACTGGCCATTCTACTTCACTCTTGTATGGTACTGTGGTGACTGTTTGCTTTAAGTTCAAGAGTACCTCGAAGTCAAGAGGGCAACCCCCTTAACAGACAGGTCTGACAGACATAAGTCTCTTCCCCCTTTCCCCCCCCGCCCTGGGATGCTGCACAGTTACTTACTTGAATTACCAGGTATCTCTGAGGGTCTCGGGCCATTCTAGAGAATTCGGCAGCTAGCTCCTTGAATTTAGGCCGACTGTCAGCATCAATCATCCAGCCTGGGGATGGATGAAAGATAAGAAAGTAAACAGTTAACTGCCAAGGGAAGAAATTAGATTTTTAAAAATGTACAAGTTTGAAGTGAAAAGATGTCCTTGATAGCCTGGCCTAAAGAGAATATGCAATGAAGAGCCCAGAAGAATGGAAAGCCAGAACTCTATGATACATCTAAAATGGAAAACATGTGGTCTTGCCCAGAGAAGACTACATGTTCCACACTGCATGGATTTCTTCTTAATTTGCTTTAAGCTCCTGTTCCCTATCCCCAAAATAGAGACAGAAACAATGCCTTGCAATTTTCTGTGTCTGCCTTGTCCATTTAGATGTCAGCTCTGACTGTCTTTTATTATGGATGTGTCCAACCTGTAATAGAGTGAATCTGATCTCATCTGAGTCTAGTGGGTTTATTACAAAGTTACTACTAAATACAATTTTACTTTAACTGACCTACTGTTCCACAGTGACTTAGATTAAGAAGAGCTGTTCAACAGATTTACAGGATGACTGACCTCGCATCTGCTTTTCAAGTAATTCTGCATTCACGTGTCTGCGTCATTAACACAGACCTCACACGACGCACTAGGTGCTATTTTAATTGAGTAAGGGTAATTCTTTTGTCCTTCACTGTCCAAGAAAACGCTCATTAGAAACAACAGTTCTCAATTCCTGCTAACACTTTCTGCAAAGCAAGCAAGTAGTATGGGCAGTCACCACCAGCAACTAGTTTATCTCAGCGTCAGCTTTTTCTAATGGAAGATTCTATCAGCAGTTTCCCAAGAACATGTTCTCATTAGCAAGAAAGGCCAAAAGAAGCAGGCCTTATCTCCTTTGTGCCGTTTAACTGAAGAAGTGACCAACGCAGAAAAAAACAAAGCTTGTAAAGAATTTCACGCAGACATTACAGGACTAAGTCTGTACCTCTAGCTGTAACTTTCCATCTTCCAGAATGCTCCATCTACTAGAACTTCTTTTTGTCCACCGAGATTCGCCTTGTATACTTAGAAATCCTCTCAGATGGAACATTTTTGTACTCAACCTACATGAACCCCTTGCACTATTCAAACAATTTCCATACCTGCGTGCACAGTACGACTGTTTTCAGGAGATACGTTATCTACCTCTTCTAGTTTTATTTTCTTTCTTTCAGTGTTTTTGTGTACAAAGCAAAAGGGGAAGGACTATATAAGATGGATGAGATGTCTGTATGTTAATCTCACTTAAATTAAGCCAGAAATACCAGAGAGATGTTCCTAATTCTTTTTAAATTAGAGGCATAGCCTTGGAGGATACTGTCACTAGTGTGGGTATCTCGGAGATAAAAGAGTAGGCAGACTGTTTTCCTTTTTTCCTAAAGTAAAAATATTCATAAATTATTGTACCAGACTAAGAATGATAAAAAATTATCCTCTCTGTAGGATTTCTTGTATTAATTTAATTTTACTTTTTATTATTACTATTGCAATCATCATTCTTGTTACTACTAACAATAAAACACTTATGCATTTCTCCTCACAACCTTCACTGGCTGGGTATCCATGTACCATAATTATGTTTAATACTATCTTTTTTAACATCAAAATCAATTGTCATGGAAATGACAAGGGTTTACAATAACAATCATACAATTTTGACTTCATAGCAAGAAGATACCATCTGATAGTAATAAGAAGCTGAGCTAACTCAACCTTTCATGGTTAAATTCGTATCTTTTGCAATTGCAAAAAAATGTGCAGACAGTATTTAAATGGAATTTACAATATCTCGGGAAGCTTTTGTTTTGGAGCAGCCTGCCCTATTACCCACCATTGTCAGAGACTACAGATGCAAATGTTCTAAAATAGAGTCCCTCTTGCACTGACCATAGTGATATTAAAAGAACAATTACTTACACTTCACCATCACCATATAAACATCAATAGTGCAGATTGGAGGCTGGGGCAACCGCTCTCCCTTCTCCAAGAGGTCAGGGATCTCTCGAGTTGGGATTCCATCGTACGGCTTCCCACCAAAGGTCATAAGTTCCCATATTGTGACTCCTAGACAGAAAAAAAAAGTGCTAATAGTTGAGGTCATACTGCTCAGATTCCTTCACAATTCCCTACAGCGCAGTATTCTGGCCCAGTTCTGGACTGCAATCTCTTCTTCGTTACCAGTGGCTGTAAAAACACTGAAGTCTGGTCTGCCATTTAAAAGGCTCCAGAAAATGGTGAAACAGCACTTTGTGGTAATCTTCAAAAGCAACTTCCCTCATTTTTATTGGTGTAAGAACCAGCATGATAGGCCTGAGACACAAGAGACAGGTCTAAGACAAAGAAATGGTGGTAAATGGATGCAATAACAAAGAATGCATCGCACTCTTTTATCGTATCAAAAGCGAAAATGAATGGCTGATGTACTCTATTATTTTAAGGGGAAAAACTGCAGATGTTCCCTAACTTAGAGCATCAATTTCCCACAAAGGTAAAGCACTGAGTAACATTATGTCATTGTCTTTGCCTTGTAAGTCATTCACAGCCATTTGTATTATTTTTTTCTTTAAATCACCTTACGGATTTGAGTTATGACAGTGCTGTGCTTCAAAACCAAGATTCTCTTTTTGAATAGCCATAGGATTTGTTTTGGCATCAGAGCTAGTAATAAAGATCATATATCATAAGTAACAGAATTCATCCTCTGAACAAAATCTTAAATATTGAAAATGCTGCTCTCACACCAGTTTAACTTTTGTTTTTATTGCAAAGGTCATTTTAAACACGCCTCCAGACCAGTAACTGTATTTTGCCAGCTGTCATGCTAATGTGAAAGGTGATGGGCAAAATTACCGTATGTATAAAACACATATTCATTTCACCCTCATTCACCTCTGTTGATGCTCAATAACTGTAACTTGCCAATTGTTTTTGGTCTTGTCCTTTCTGATTATAGGTATTCTGGGCTTCCTGCATTTAAAATTAATTCCATAAATGGAGGCATATTTTTTCCTAAGTGATATGGGGTATACAGAATTCGAGGAGAAAGAACAGCTTTACACTATCAATTTAACTTTCATATGTTTTTCTCAGCTGAAGAGAAGAGGGCAGCCACCCAGTCACAGCAAACAGTGTCTTTTGCTGCTACCCACAGGTAAAAGTGAGTAATGAATAGAATTGTACACCTTTTTTTTTTTTTTTCAAAATGATATGGCAACAGGAAATGTAAATAGGAGTCCATAGCCCTAGATACTGCTAAAAAATTTCACCTACAAAGCCATACCTGATTTTTATTAGTAATAGCTACACTAGGTAAACAGGCAGGCCGCTGAGCAGATGTGGCACAATAGCTCGTCTGGATAACAAAATTAACAGTAAATGAACATCTCATTTCTCAAATGTGAAATTTTTGTTGGTGTGTGTGGAATCCAAATGACCTGACCTGTCTACCTATTTCCCAAGTTACCCATGAAATTAAATGGATGCTTGTTTTAGTTAGCATGGAGAGCCTGTCTTTTTCTTTTCTTTCTCTTACTGTATTTGCTCTGTATTACGACAAATTCACTTTTATCTGACTGTAGGTACAGAAAGTCCCATAAGCCTGAAAATGTTTTTTGACATTCATGGCTTTTAGAGTTAAGATTTTCAAAGGACTGCTGAAAATTATGACCTGCAGCTGTATTTTTATGAATCTGTGGCTGAGCTGAAAGAGTCCTTCTTCTGTCATAATAATCAGCCAAACTGCTACCAGCCCAGACCTTACGGCAGTCATCCCAGCAGGGACATCATGATAATGTATTTTAGTGAGCAGGGAAGTAATGCAGGAGACAAGTAACAATTGCTGTTTAGAGTTACACATCAAAAAACAAGCAAACCAAACAAACAAAAAAAAAACCAAACAAGAAAAAGGAAAAAAAAAGAAGATCAAAAACCACTGGAATTAACTCCTCTAGGAAAAGAGGGTATCTTTAACATAGCAACACAACTTAGTTGAATGCTTTACAAGAGACAATTTTTTAAACTAATCACGTGAAGATTTACCATAGCTCCAAACATCACTCTGATGGGTAAATTTCCTGTAGTGTATACACTCCAGAGCCATCCACTTAATTGGCATCTAAGGAAAGACAATAGAAATGTAACCTTAGAAACAAAATAGTAAAACAATACAGACAGATCATGTATGTAGACATCAGATTACTCCCTGTTTTCTTTTTCAACTGCAAGCTTAAAAAAAAGCAGCACTACCCAGCAGACGAAATGGTTGCTCCTGCCCTCTAGAATGGAGCTTTGCCTCATAAGACGTACAGAGGTGAGAAATTGTTATCTGCAGAACTTCTCATACCACCCAAATTTTACTGATTCAGATGTAGTAGAACAACTCACTTTTTAATCATACTGTATAAAGATGGGACCAATGCAAAAATTACATCCAAACCTCCTAAACCCGAAGTGAGGCAGAGAAGGTGGAATACAGAACCTCTTCTGCCTCAACAGTTTCCAAACCCAGATACTGCTATCTCGATTGCTCTCTAATGAGGCTAGTTAATAATGCAGTGTCCATAACACTTCACTGTCCACATAATCATCACCAGAGTAAACAGGCAATGGGGAGAGTTTACAGTGCTTACTTTCTAACTCCTAATATTAGGAAATTAGCCTTCCTAGTTCTCTGTATCATTACTGCAGTGAGAAAAGTTGCTCCTGAAAGCAAGTCAAAAGTCCCGAGTTAGCCTTTGGCTCTGAATCACCCTTACGGGGAGCTCATCTCTTCTGACAGAGAAGGCTGTGTAGGCAAACACAAACCTAGGTTTGGCATAAGGATCGGCCCTCTTGAGTTTGTGTTAAAATGAGATTCACAGTGTTTCCTATTGCTGAGCCGGGCCTGTGAGGCACAGCCTTGCAGTCCATTCATTTCTAATGGGCAGACATTAAAACCAGATTTTTACCTGGCATGGACTTGTATGGTCACCTCTAATTTGGAGCTATAGAAGATGTACTAAAATAAACCGGAGAGATACATAACTGCACACAAAATCTGAACATATGGTGGGTGTAAAAGCAGAGGATGTCTTCATTCAAATCCTTATGAAAATACCTTCCATGAAGTTGACTAATGAACATAACCTATACAGTTATGGCAAAATAGCACTCTCTAATAAAGGTTGGCTTAGAACTTGCAAAGACAGTTCATCCTCCTCCACTAAACTGCAGAAGTGTATCACTTTCATTGCCATTAAACATGACTGAGCTGTTCCAAACTTGAACAATTGCTGAAGTAGCAAAGCTGCATTGCTCATCATGGGACAGCTCAGGTTGGAAGGCACCTCAGGAGGTCTATAGTCCAACCTCAGGCTCACAGCAAGTTCAGCTATGAGATCAGACCAAGTTACTCCCGACTTTATCCAGTCTGGACTTGAAAATCTCCAAGGATGGAAACTGCACCACCTCTCTAGGCAACTTGATCAACCGCTGGATTGTCCTCATGGTGAAAAAGTTTTTCCTTTTGTCCAGTCTGAATCTGTCTTAGCATGCTCTCAATACAACCTTAAGCTGCAAATGTCTGCTGTATTTCACAGGGTGCTTCTCTAGAACTGGGAAGTGACACGTCTGACGTGTAAATCCTGCTCCAGAACTCCCAGCAGTGTGATTGGCCTCACAAGTCCAAGACACCATCTAACAGCTGCCAGGGAACAGCTAGTTTGCAAGGACCAGCTCATTTTCTGTCATTCACTGGCTGATGGAGGGAGGAGGCAGAGGGGTTACTGAAGAGGGGACTAGAAAACTGAAGGGATCAGGGAAGACTGCCAAAACTCCACCTTCCCCGCCAGGAGGTCTCTTTACTGGGGAAATGGGAAAACACCGGTGACTCCTTTCAGGCTCTTCACCTCACTGACTGAAATGCTGATGTAATCCATGCAACAGCTGTCAAGGGCAGCAGCCCCACAAATAAAGCAGCAGCCCATCCAGGAGAAAAGCACACACTGGCAACAGCTGTTTGTCCCAGACAAGGGCATCAGCGAGCACAGAAAAACAAAGATAGCAAGTAGACAGAAAACAAACTGAACATTCAGGAAAAGGAATGACAGGAGAGGCAGAATCCCTTGGGATTTTGTGACAGGTTGAAATGTGGAATTTCAAGATGTTTAAGGAGCAGCCAGCAGCACTATGTACTTACAGCCATTACCTACAGCCTTCTGAATTTTATAGTGCATTAATCTGAAGGCATTAGAAATGAGGTGAGGCACCACATGGATGTTGTGCGGTACGCTGAAAAGCAATGTGGGAAAATGTCTGGTTTCAAAATTATCCTCAAGTTAGCTTTTTAGTGGCCTGGCATTCAGCACAGTATTGGAGGCTTGGATGCAACAAATAGCATACACAGGCTCTTCCAATGTGATAGAAGAGGTGGCTCTTTGCTGAGCACACGTAAACTCTTAAATACTATGAATACAAACATGTTCTGTGACCTTCATTTTTATTTTCTGGAAAATTACTTCTCTGAGAAAATGGGACTGCAAGTTACTGAGGTCCATACTGACCGGAGAAAGAGGCTTGGCAGAAATGTGCTAGAACATCTGTCACTCATTGAACGGACTTCAGAAGTCTTCAGAACAAGACACAAAATGGAGCTTATGCACAAAACCTAATTCTGAGTGTGAAAACTGTTCAGACAATTATATTTTGGTACCTGGAGAACCTCACTGAGCAAAAAATTAGCAGCTTTTATATGTGCTGTCACAACACAGTTTGCTAAGTCATTGACAGACTTTCTTACATACATAATAGTCCTGTAGGGATACACTGCCCTAAAGAATAACTTCAGGAGGTTTGTCACAGTTGTATATCTACTTCCAGACATGTACAGCACTCACCTTCCCTCCATCAGCATTATATTCCTTCTCATCCCCTTCCAAAAGTCTGGCCAATCCAAAGTCAGTGATCTTCACATGGTTTGGTGATTTCACCAGCACATTACGGGCTGCCAAGTCCCGGTGGACAAGTCTTCTCTCTTCCAGGTACATCATTCCCTGAAGGACAAAGAACAGTAAAATAATCTTAATGAGTCTTACATGATTCTTTAGAACTACTTTTCACTGGTGACATGTAAAATTTCTGGTTCTCTTATTAGTATTCACAATAAGACAATGGCCTAGAGGGCAGAAGTTCAACACTGCCCTTGTTCAGGACGTGGGATGTGGGATCAGATGACCTTAGATTCTTTCCAATGTGAACAATTCTGTAAGATTCTATGGTAAATGCCAAAGGAAAAAAAAACAAAACCACAAACGCACAGATATCTCCTTTGCTCCAGCAAGTTTAAAACCTGGAAATGTGAGACAAAGAAAACAAATATTATGGCTCTCATTTTTCAGACAGTAAATCTGAAGACCATAAAAAATAATCAACTTAGCCAGAGCCCCACAGACATTAGGCCAGACTGGGAAACAATCCCAGCTCTTCTACATTCCAGGCAAGTGTCTTCAATTGAAGAGGAAGCTTCTTATCCATCTCCAAATGCTTTCCATTTGGACACAAATTTTCATGACCCTCAGTGGATTAGAAGCAAAACAATTCTTTATTCCAAGTGCTGCAACACACTTGCCTTTTCATTCCCTTAAACTTTTGCATGTAGTATTATAATAAGACACTAGATCAATGGGCTTTTTTTTTTTTTAATGAGCATGTATGTTCTGTGAGAAATACTTTTGTTAACAAGCCCATGCAGCTGCTTTTAAAGATAAGGTAGCACAGTCAAGCTTGGCCTTAACCTTATTCTTACTCTGATGAGAGACTAACCATCTACCATCAGCATGGAAGTTTACATGATGCTTTGTGACACCGAGATGAACACCAAAGCTTGGTCTTATTAATTATATGACACATAAAGGATAGTCAGGCAGGGTCACAAGCCTATAATTTCATTAAAAGGCATTTATGACATTAACCATCATTATAAGAACCTACAGATGAAATTACACGCTTGATAATTACCCTTAAGGTATCTCTTAATATATTAGCTCTGTATAATATATATGGTAATTTTTAAAAGTCATTGTTGAATACCGAAGAGATCATATTATCCCATAATACAGATGATAATTCAGAGAGTCACAGGTAGTGATTAGAATAACCAGATTACTCAGTGTCATGGGCCAGATTTTATTCCCTTTCACAGCGCAAGAAGCTCACACATACCTATCCCCATTCATACCAGGAGGACAATGCATATGGGTAAGCCACCACTCATGGTCACTGGGCCAGAATGTAGCCCTTTCTTGACAGGAAGTGGATGTCTTGAGAAAAAGGATCAAGTGGAGCTCTGAACTGCTATAGCTTTTAGGAGAAAAATTTCAGTGCAAGCACCACTAAAAGGTTTGAAAATATGCGGGAGAACGTTTGGCATAAACACTAATTCATTTTTAATGTGGTAAGCTTTGCCGCAGTCAACACAAAGGTGGTTTGAAAGGGGACACAGGGACTATTTGGAATAAAGCAAATGGAATTATTTTTCAAAAGCACTGCTAGTTGAAGCAAACACACCCTCCTGCCAATTGCAAATCAATACTTTTGGCTGTTGAACACCGGAACTGTAAGTCTTTGAAAGCATAATGTTTTCTGACATCAAATTAAAACCTGTAGAAAAAAAAGGACAAATAAATCCTATAGGTCAAACAACTGAGAGTCACACAACAAACACACTATGAAACCAGAGGCGCTATAACTTAGCACAAGAATTACCATGTGAAGAAATCCAACCAGGAAAAGACAACACAGTCAATAGCAATGACACTGTGTAATAGAGGGAAAAAACCCACAAAAGTGGTCCCGTAAAATTCAGGCGGATTGGGAATTTATATAAATCCTGTTTCACATCTCTAACACAAAACAGTAACCAGAAAGCCCTTCAAGGCAGTGTCCACATTGCTCATACCGAGTACCCTGGGAAGCAGGTGGACTACAGCAACCTCCCAGTCTCGTGTCCCTCCCTTTCACCTGGGATGAGATGTCTGCAGGTAGGTCTCAACCAACCTGTCTGGATGTGTCTCAGAAAGCCACTGAGAGAGCACCATGCCCACCCTGGGCTGGACAGGCATGCAGAGCTCTGCAGGCTTTGCAGAGCAGCCTCTGGCCCACAATCACACGTCCAGCTTTGCTGCTCTTACTGATAGTGAATCTAATCTTAAGGGTGGCTTCAGGGTGCCCTTAAATAGTCATTCCTCACACATCTAAAATTATATTGGTTCTTTGCAGTTCCTGAAAGTGTTGCCCTTGAAGTCAGGACTGCAGTCATGTGCAAACAGACAGGTGCCCTTGTGCTTCTCCCAAACACTTCTCTCCTGCAGCTCACAATCTCTTCCTCCAGTTTCCACAGGGTTCAGCATCTCTCTTCAATCTTGCATCTTTCAGTGCAAAAGAGCACCTCCCTGATCAAAAAGTCTCAAGGTGCTGCTTATGCTTCCTCTCTACTTAATTTAGGAAATATCCCAAATTTTTAGAATGAACAGAAATACTTCTAAAACTTCATAGATTTGACATAACTTCCAGTATCATTATTTGATCAAAATTTCAATATCTCAGAATAAAGGGGGAGAGAAGAAAGGTCCAAACCTGCAAACAGATCTTTGTGGGCAGAATCTGGTGAGGACACAAGAACCCAGAGAATTTGATGAGAGAATTCTGTTGGTATAAGAATACATTAGGCCCAAATAAAATCGTCATTTTTAATGGACTAATTTTCACCTATCGGCACTGAAATGATATGAAGATACTGCAGATTTATGGCAGAAATGAAGAAATAGAATTTCTGTCCTGTTAAAATCAGAACAGATGACCTCTACCAAAGCTTTAGCCTCCCATCTCTAGCTAATGGTGGCAGGAATGGATGGTAAGGTGTTCAGAAACATCCTTCATTGAAGGAGTTAAACAATCAAACCCTTCACCATGCTTCCTTGATCTTATTTTACCTTCTCAACCTATTTAATTTCCGAGCATTTTTTAAACATGTAGGCTAACACTTCAGGATGTTTCACTGTTTATTCTACTCGCTTATTTCCATTTCTTTCAATCTTGTGCTATTATTTAATATCATCTTAGTAAGATTATATTTTATCCAACCTAACCTCATACTCTTTTATGAACTAGAAAGATGTCTAATCACCAACCTGAATACTGCTCCTAATCAATACCACACCTGTTTTCTTCTGTCCAGAAAGAGGGTAGAAATAGCTGTGTATCACTGTACTTAACATTTTACTTCACCTCTGTCAAACAAGCTTCTCAGGGCTTTTTCCCACCTGTGTTATCTGCAAAGCTAAAAACAACCTATGTAGGGTTGACAGCTACAAAATCCTCTGCAGGTCCGTGAAATGTAAATTCTCTTAGGAATACTCAGTGTAACCATGCTCAATTTTCAACAAGTTTTAAAGGTGGATGGTGGAAGTATAAGAGAAAAAGTATATATATGTATATATTTTCGATAAATGAGATTATACAAGCAGAATGAAAACAATCTAAAAATGGGAGTCCTACAGTATTCACTGCAGCAATACTGTCTAAACATATACTATGCCAAGAATCATTATTTGAAGGCATTTTTGAAACTGGCAGGAAAGGTGCTTTATATCATCTCTAATCTTTTTACATGCCACAGAAGAACGATAACAAAACCTACTCTCTGCGTTACACAGCTGGTGCCATCACCACCCAAGAAGCCCGTGATCAAATACCAAGAGGACATTTTATAAGTTACACGATAAAACTACAAGTGACCGTAGACCCTGACAATGCAAAGAGATCTCTTTGTAAAAATAACACTTTAAAGCCTGACCCAAAAGACACTGTGCTGTGCCACTTGTGGTGGGATCTGGGAGGCTGGGGAAATGAAGTGCCCCTCAGGACTTGTCCAAATTAGGGCTATGCAGATCCCTAATATATAATCCTGATATAATTATCACAGTATAAAATGTCCAGGTAACAAGAAACCCCATACTTCAGTATATATATTAGACCACAATAGGGTGGGACTTTTACGCTGAAACCACTGAGAGGAAAAAGCTCAACATTAAGCCATCAAGGATCAGTCGTCCCTTTATCTCTGAGCTTGGGTTCATCTCACATGCACACAAGAATCAGCCATGACCTACCTGTCACTGATACTTCCTCATCACGGTCACGACAGAGGTTCCCTCAAAGAGAAATGTTATTAGAAATGCAATTACTGCTAGGATCCCTTAACATAAAATCACTCTCTGAATGAGTGCTGAACGCTATTAAGAAGTCAAACAGCCACTGCAAACAGCTACAACACAGATAAGTTGAGGAAGTCTCTTTGGAAGTTCAGGACGAGCGAGGAATAGCCTTTTATCTTCCACAACTGTGCCTCTTATACTCACCCAGTACCAGAGTCATGTATGAAGACCAACCTTTTCCATATGGATCTTTACTTAGACATCCATAGCAGTAAAGCTGTCTGTAGCCTAGATACCCTTCTACCCTGATGATTATGCAACTGTGAAAATGAAAATTCTCCTTTCAGAAGCAGACACAAATACCCTTGCTGGGACTTCGATTAGTGTTAAAGGTCTTTTATCCTTGCCTACACAATTACTAACCTGACCTGCCCACGTGTTTATACGTTTCACACAAGGCTTGCAACAGCACCAGGGAAACTAATAGCAACACTGAAGGGTGGAATAGGCCAAGACAGCTTTGTCCAAAGAAGGGAGGTGGAGAGGAAAGATGTAAATGGCCACTAGGAACTGAATTTCTTGACTGTCGCTTTTCAGCCTTGACAGTTTTCTATGTAATAACTTGGGGGGGTTGGAAGCGGATCAGCAGTTTTATTAGCTGAGGTGAATCTTGCTCTCTACCCATAAGTTTGCTCTCAAAGCTGCCTAGAAATAACAGAGAACAAAAATTATCTTGTTGAAAGCTAATTATTAAGAGCTATAAAAGAAGAAAGTCTTTCCCTATTTTATTATGGGGTTTTGGTGAAGTCTCTGGGACTGTGGGCAGACAGATTTGGTACGGTCATTTCAGGCACGGGCAGGTATGCTCACGCTCTTTTCACAAGAAAAATGACAGACCTGAAAATGCGGTAAGATGTGCTGGCAACAAACTGAAGTGAGACAGTGGAAAGGAGACTTTCTGTCAAAAAATCCATGGGAGCAGAGAAGACAAAGAGATAGGACAGCTTTCTGTTCTAAGTGCTGAACCGCAGTAGAAAGTATCAAATTAGGCTCATAGGACTTCCAGTGCTGCAGACATCTACAGAGGAGTACCATCAAAGGCGGGCTGGTGGTGGAAATAAAAGAATAAAAGGGATTTTTTAAAAAAGTAAAATGAAGTTTTTCTGGAAAGTTATGGGTTTGCCCCCTGAGACTTCCCGCCTTTAAGATGTGGTCATAATTTGCTGTTTTCTTACTTTGAGTGTTACTTTCTGCTGCTGTCATTTATCTCCCAGTTCCTGAGGGCAGTTTTTGAGCACTGCCCCGATTTGTACAGCTCATAGTGGAAAAACTGCAAGCACATACTGTTTCAGACACCGGTATTTGATTTCCATCACTTTCCTGGACTTTTCAGAGTCCCAGCCCCCCACTGAGGATGCTTTTGGATTCATTTCAGAAGTGGCAGCTGCCATTCAGGGAACGTCCAACCCTTTGAATTGCATGACGCTTGTGTGAAAGCTCTTCCCATTAGCTGTCTGTACTTTATTTCCAGAAAAAAGGTAGTCATTACTCAGGACAAAAGTTAAGCAGGTATGTAAGTCATTAAATGCAAAGTCCCTCTGGGATAATTACCAGAGATGAATCGAAGTGTGCTGAATCACTAACTACAGTTTAGGTACATACATATGTCTTTGCACGACACAAGACACCATTTTGTATGACAATTCAAATTAAAAAAGTAAGTATAAGACCTTTACCTGCCCCATGAACTTCAGCAATACCAGCAGACAGCAGATGTACTATAAACACTTTTTTTTCAGTGTGACTTTTTGCTGTTTTCTATAATAAACATTATTAACTCCCTAAATAGAGGGAATGTTGATCTTATCTCATCCAGAAATTAAGAACAGCCTGCCTCTCTTCGATAATAACTTCCACCCACCAAAGCCAGCACATATGGCAGATGCATCAAACAGGTAGATGAAGGAAGAAGATTTCAAGTCCAGCTCAAATCTCATGGACGTTTATCTCCAGCCTTGGAGACTGCCCTCTTTTCATCCTAATAACTTGAGGCTAGCTTAATAACAGGAATCACTACAGAAAGCTTGAAATGATCATCTTTTCCCCCACTCACCCCATGGAAAAAGTGTAATTTTACCTGGGGCTAAATCAGCTTTCAAGGAAAACGCGGTGCCCTTTGTTGTCAGGAGCAACCAGAATCATCTAAGTAGCTGTTACTCCAGAGACAGCTGTGGGAGGGAAAAACTGACACTGCTCTGAAATACACTGACTCAGCTGCAGAGGTGTGATTTGTTATGTAGGTCTGCTTGGGAGCTGGGACTGGAGGTCATCCTCACAGCCAAGGGAAAGCGAAGGATGCTCACTATTTCAGTCCAAAGCTGCCAGACTGAGCTGGAGACTGGCACCTTGCGCTATGCACACCTCCACCAGGTGAGCTGCCAAAGGATTTCTGAAAATGCCCGGAGTTCTGCCAACTCTGGTGAAGCTGGCAAGGGAGGCCCATTCCTGCATCCTGGGCTGTGGTATAACCCCAAATACTTAGGAGTTCAATTACTTCCTATTTATACAGCGTAAACTAGTGCCTCCGGGGTAAACTAATACTTCTCTCTCTCTGGTAAAGGGTATACAAAGAAAGTGATAGTAATGTATTTCTTCCCATCTCTTGTTCCCTTGAGTAAGCTAGCTCTCTTTCAAAGTTTCTCTTCTTTACAGTTTATTTAAGTTTGAAGCAATGTGTTATTCACGTGTAACAAGCTGTATCTTGGGGTAAAAGCACGTTTATCTCAAGCTGGCTGTCTTCAGACACAGCCTTAGGATACAAAGCTGATACAACTAGGTGGATTTTCCTACAGCTGCTTTGGACCTGTCCACCTGACCAGGACCAGACAACTGAAACTCTGCTAGACTTGCACTCTGAGCTGGTGAGACATGAGCAGCGTGGATGCTGTGTATTCATGCCTGCTAATATATCCCTTTTCTCACAGTCCTGCTGTGACTCGGGAGGTGATCGTCCTCCCGTACTCGGCACTGGTGAGGCCCCACCTTGAGTGCTGTGTCCAGTTTTGGGCCCCTCACTACAAGAAAGACATTGAGGTGCTGGAGCGCGTCCAGAGAAGGGAAATGAAGCTGGTGAGGGGTCTGGAGAACAAGTCTTATGAGGAGTGGCTGAGGGAGCTGGGGTTGTTCAGCCTGGAGAAAAGGAAGCTGAGGGGAGACCTTATTGCTCACTACAGCTACCTGAGAGAAGGTTGTAGAGAGGCAGGGGTGGTCTCTTCTCTCAAGTCACAGACGATAGGACAAGCAGAAATGGCCTCAAGTTGCGCCAGGGGAGGTTCAGATTGGATATTAGGAAAAATTTTTACACTGAAAGGATTATTAAGCATTGGAACGGGCTGCCCAGGGAAGTGGTTGAGGCACCATCCCTGGAGGTATTCAAAAGACAGGTTGACATAGTGCTTAGTGACATGGTTTGGTGATGTGGGGTTTTTTTTGTTGGTTTTTTTTTGTTTGTTTGTTGGGGTTGTTTTTTGTATCAGAGTTAGGTTGATGGTTGGACTAGATGATCTTAAAGGTCCCTTCCAACCTAGACAATTCTATGATTCTATGATATTGCTAAATGGTTTTGGACTAAACAGTTCAGAGTACACAGAAACAAGCTCAAGATCACCTGTACTTGATTTAAGAGGCAGGACCCAGTGCAGCTGGATTATTATCCCTATGGAAAGACAACCAGTGCAAATACAACTCCTGCACAGGTAACTCAAGCTAGTTCTGCTGTGAAAAGAGTTAGCGGTGATGCTTTGCACACAGGTTAGTTTTACATCTCTCCCCTTCTGGATCACCCAGAAGTACAAATTCTGCCTGCTCATGCATGGGAGTATGACCGCACATTCACTGACCGGCTTCATACCAACCACAGGAGGACACAAGCTACCTGCGGCGGTATAAACATGCCAGTTACCCACCAAAAGAACAAGTATGGAAAAAAAAATAGTCTATACCAGATCTTTGCTTTGCGTCATGTGGATGCTGCAGTGTTATTTGTTCTAGTAATAGGAATCCCAAAGCTTGATTTACTGCATTGGTGAGCTATGGCCCAAGACACAGAATAAAAAAGATGCTAAAGCATAACAGGTCAAAACAAAGTCAGGAGCAAAAGGTAACGGAAAGAGGTTATGAGGCTAAAGTTTAGATGAGAATTACAGGAAAAATGCAGGCTACTCCAAAATGACAGGTGATTTATAAAAGGGAGAAAGAGTACAAAGAAATGAGAGGACAAGCAAGTTCATAAGCTTATGACATTTCAAGACTTAATTGACTGGACTGAGCAGACATTTTGATGGGCCCAGATCCACTGAAATCTTAAATTAAAATCTCAGGATTGTCCTCTCACCCCTTCAAATGGGTCGCCGCTGAAATGACTGGTTCAGGATTCTAAGGTTGTGGGGTCCTTAAAATGAAGCTATCTGTTCTGGGTGGGTGTTGCAGTTCCTTGGGCATCACTAGAAGCAGAATTTGTTCCACTGTCGTCATCAAACATGTCCTTTGTCTGAATTCCTGCAAAAAATATGAGCTGCCTCCTTGGCTCCCTCGAATTATGCAGATATCTAGATTAGGAGGTGCTGATCAAAAAGAGTCTATGAAGCACTTCATGTTCTTCTGATGAAAGATGTTACATAAATATATTAAGTAGCATAAGCAATGAGATGCAAAACAGGCACTTCAATACTGCCCATACTGCATGTGCCTCCAAGTTTTGGTCCCACCTACAGTCACCACTGTGCAGCTGTTACATGGAATGTGTAGAACAGGAGAAAAAAAAAGTTCATTCCTATGCATGACATTCTGAGGGAGGAAGCTGTGGAGTTATATCTCATCTCCATTTTGCAATTAACTCAAGACCATTGCCGCAGTGCTTCCTTAAGACAGCTGGGTGCAAGGCGCTCTCCTATACCAGCCTTAGTGACTTCAATGGCAAACTGGCTCACATTGGCTGTGTTACCACTTCCCTTGGGCCAGGTGTCCCAGTCTCCTGGGCTGTGTGGACACAGGCTGCCTTAGTCTCCTGCAGTACCTTCTCCCTATTCCCAAAGCACTCAAAAGGGCAGGGATGTTCTCTTAAAATCTCTGAAGAAAACCACAGCTCAGCTTATGGTACTGCAGCCCAAAGAGCAGACAGAAACTGTAGTTTGTAGCTGCGCTTATAGTAGGCATATCACCAGTGAGGACACAGTAACCTGGATACAGCTTTGCAGCTCCTCTCACACCCTCATTAGGCCAACATAAATGCGATACACAAACATACGCTGCAACGGAGACTCACCGAGAGAGTTTCTGACCCTCCAATTACTGAACAGGAGCAAAAGCTGTAATAGGAAAAACTTAATAAAGCCAGGGACTCATGGGTAAAGGGTCACCCGCAACCCTTTAATAAAGTACTTAGCATGGGATGCCTCCCTGCTAGCTCTGCAGTATCTGCTTCTCGCAAGGGCTTCTGGAGGTGAGCACACAAACCAGTCAGGTGTTTGCAGGAGACTGTCCTTTGGGTGCATTGCCCCATGCAGGAAGAGAAGCAGCAAGGTAGAAATCTACTGACATTCCCCGTGTAAGAAAAAGACTGACCGTTCAGATGCAGATTTCTGCTCCTCTGCAGGGACACCCTTCCCCAGCCGTACCACAGCGCCTGGGCTCCGCCCGCCAGAGCTTAACGCTTGCTGTGTCCACTATTGCTAACTCAACTCACCTTGGTCCAGGAAGCACAGAAGAACTTAGCACTGTTTTGGCTGCAACTGCACCTACGTGTTGCCAACACCTTTTTCTGTAAAAGAATCTTTAAATAAGAACTAACTGCCTAAATAACAAAGTTATGACTGCAAAACTCTCCTTGCTGAGCAATAAACACTCATTGTAAAGTAACTACAGTTAAGAGGCTGGCAGGAACACAGTCCTTATGACAAAGACTGTGAATTACTGTTTCAAAAGCAAATCCTAGTAACCTGTGCTACACATGCCAGCAGGAAGAACGTACCTATCCTCTGATTTGGGAAGCACTCAGAGACTTCAGGTTTCAGCTCCCAGTGGATAACATACTCCTGGAAAGCGTTTGATGCTTTTCAAAGTGGCAACCAAAGAGAGAGGTATCAGCACATTAGCGATTTGAAAGGGCTTTTTGAATGCTATTCTTCTTTCTTAGATTAATTGCTGCAGTTAGACTAGCTCCAGCTCCTTCCTCTGAAGAGGCAGGCAGGCTAAATGTGTCCTATAAAGGAGCTCCCAGTGCAACTTTAAGAGTGGAGCCGTGACCAGTGCTTTCTTGATACTCTGTAGTTATAAACTGCCCATGAGGGAGATAACTTGGCTTTCTTGAAACGAAGCCAGCAGAGAAGCCTGTGCTTGGAGAGCCAGCAGCATACTAAACAACGGGCTACCTTTCTCCCACCCCAGCCACTGACCTCTTGCCAATACAATTACAATCCGGAGAGTATATTGTGTAGTGCATTCACTCTCTCCAAGAAAGTGTATTTAAAATGGATTACTTCTGCTCCTTAGGCAGGCGATCAATACAGATGTGGACTGCAATAAGTACAGAGACGTCTGTGGGCTGCAGCACTTATCCTCTGTGTCTCTTCAGAAATTAATTAAAAATCAATGAAGTGTGCAGCCTATTAATAAGGAACCTCCAGATTAACAGATACAAGCACAGCCTTCCCTCAGTTTCAGAATGAATACAGCCGCAGCACAAACACATTAGAAATTCTCCAGCACTTCAAACAATACTGTAAGAACTGTGACCTTTCATGGCTATGCCCTGCATCTGACTCAACTGCAATATTCTAAGCTTTACGCAACCTTAATAAATTATATGCTATTTGTTTCAAGTTGGTTAATGCTTGGGGTAAGCATTTAGAGGCTTCCAAGTTACTGTGCTGGCTTTCCAGGAAACGGTCTTATGACAAAGCAAAATCACCAGCGTGAAGATCGGATGCAGTAAACATCTAGGAGAGGGATAAGTACACTTTGTAACTCCTGAAGGTCACTCCCAGGATTCAGCAATAACCGACAAATTCAGTTATCTGACTTCTCCCACACCTGAAGACTACACCTTGCAACCTGATGAATGTTTAATTTCTGTGAAAGATTGAATTTGCCTGGGTTTAGCAGCAGCTAAGAGGATGTTGGAGAAAAGCATTTTTGTTGCCGCTTTCTGTCAGTCAGGACCCCCAACCCTACTGCCCCTCCACAGCCCAGCAGCGTTAGCACGCAAGGCACAAAATGTAGAGCAGCTTATAATACACCTAGAGCTGCCAGACCAGGTCAGGGCCCCTGCTGAGCAAAGAACAGCACATGCCCATTGCCAGAGCTTTGCTGTGCTTCACAGAATCACAGAATGATATGAGGTTGGAAGGGACCTCTGGAAATCATCTAGTCCAACCCCCCTGCCAAAGCAAGTCCACCCAGAGCAGGTTGCACAGGAACACATCCAGGCGGGTTTTGAACGTCTCCAGAGAAGGAGACTCAACCACCTCCCTGGGCAGCCTGTTCCAGTGCTCTGCCACCCTCAAAGTAAAGAAGTTCCTCCTCATGTTTAGATGGAACTTCCTATGTTCAAGTTTGTGCCCATTTCCTCTTGTCCTGTCACTGAAAAAAGACCGGCCCCATCCTCTTGACACCCAGTCTTTAAGTATTTATAAGCATTGATCAGATCCCCCCCTCAGCCTTCTCTTCTCCAGACTAAAAAGACCCAAGTCCCTCAGCCTTTCCTCATCAGAGAGACGTTCTAGTCCCCTCATCATCTTTGCAGCCTTTTGCTGTACCCTCTCCAGCAGTTCCCTGTCCTTCTTGAACCAGGGAGCCCAGAACTGGACACTTCCAGGAGATGAGATTCTAAAACCTGCCCGCCCCCACGTTAATAAACATAGTAATATAACAAAAAAATAAAACATTTAATAAACAAAGTTGTGTTTTAGAAAGAGAAAGATGAAATTACTTGCCCAAGATCACTGAGGCAGAGGCAGGGACCGCTCCTAGGTCTCAGGAATCTTTGGTCCAATACAACACTTATCTTCCCTTAGTTCCAAACTCACCTTTTTCAGAGAGCTTTCTTGGGAAATGAGTACTGACCCAGTAGCAGGCAATAATTTTCCACTGGAAGTACGCTGATAAACTGAGATGTCATGCACTGGATGCAAGGTTCTCCAGTATTCACCTTATGTCACATGTTATGATCATAAAATATGTGACAAAACAAGTCTTTCTTGTACTCTGTGTATTTGGCTGGTTAAGATGAGACAATGTTCTTGGACAGCTGAACTTCTTACTCTCTTCTTCTCTCGGACAGTGCCCACCAAGCACACAGGGAACACAGCGGTGGCTACTGTCTTGTGTGTTCGGATGAAAATCATACAAGAAGAGCACACAGCAGCTCCTTGCTTTGCAAAAGGCAAATATATATATATAATTCCACTGATCCCCCTGAAACACTTGAGAGGGGAAGTTTTTGACCTCAAGACACGTTTCATAGGGTACTTTTAGTCCAATTAAAAGCTTTTTGCATTATTCTGTGTTCTCATTAAATTAAGCCTGGATGATTTTATTTTTTTTTTCTCAGCAGACAGCATGATTGGGGCTGAATTTCTGAGGTAGGCACCTTTACTTGAAAAAGATGCTCCTGAAGCAAACACAGCTTCTGGGCTCTGTACGACCACTTTAAAAATCATCCTTTCGGTGTAAATAGGAATACAACAGGACAATGGAAGCACCGCTTCCCCACGAAACCACCGCTTTCACAAGCTACCCCAGTGCAAGGGCCACTGGGATCTGCAGAAGAAAAGTGGAACAAGCACATATTTACCCTCTCCTGCTCCTGTTTTCTTCTCACGTGAGCAGAGCAAGGAGTTGGTCTGTATGATGGCTTCTGCTTAGGACTGCAATATTGTTCTACAAAAGAAAATGTTCTGAATTTATTCTAAATGCTTTTGATACTCTGATTCAAGAGAGTTCTTGAATAAATTAAAGCTTTGAACTTCCAAACTCTGTTGCCACTAGGTTTCGGAGCACTTCTTAAAAACCCACATCACAGGTAACCATAGTTACCTATTTCATACTTTTTCTTTTTTTCCCCTTTTCTAATTGAGAAGCTTATGACAGCTGACAGAACAGGAGAGGCCAGCCACATAAACAGTGTGCGCTAGCTGATAATGGCTGGAGAAACCTGCTAAATAATCCATTAACCTTATTCAATAAATCCAGATGAATGCTAGAGTGGGGTGGGTGGAAGAGAGAAATGTGGTTTCAAGAGACACGTATCTCCCCCCAGCTAAAACGTCACGTTATTATTAATGGTTCAGAGCATCACTGTGTTGACAGTGAGAGCCCACAGAGTGTGAGTCAAACTGCCACCGTGCCCCGCTAGTTTCATGCATTCAGACTGAATAGCCTTTAGTGTGTGTGTGGGGGGTTAATCATTAAATACAGCCTGTCACTTTTTTCTTTTCACTTTATGATGCTGAGGAGGATGTTTATAACACAGATAATTTATCCAAGAATATATGAAAGGTCCATATGCTCCTTGAGCATATGGAAACAACAGCCAGTGACTTTGCACTAGCAAAGTAAGGGACAGCTGAGCATTGCCCACTTGACTACACAACCTGCCCCCTTCCCTGCTTCTCTGCACCTCAGCTCAGCCCTATCTAGACAGTAACACCGACTCCATGGAGATGTGGGGATAACGCATCCAAGACAAGTTTAGACAAGCCCTCACATTGCTTTGTTACAGGTTACTCACACAAAATAAAGTATAATTCTACCCTTTAGGTATATGGACTCAAATAATTACGGAGCACTGACTGCAGTAATATTTTGTGCTATACATCAGTTCACTCATCCTGCAAAGTGGTTTTATGGTTTTATTAAGGGACTACAATCCTACGTAGAGGAGAAACTACTTCTGAAGTTGTAAACGCCTAAAAAGAAACCTTCATTATGTCCTCAAAACAAAACTGATTCTTCTTTTTGCCTAGATCCCAGAAATATCTACATGTGATTTGGCTCAAGCTTTCAAACGTCATTAATTTTTAAGGTGTACACCAACACTGGAAGTTTCAGTTCCCAAATCTGAGAAACTTCTCACCGAGTGAGAACTGGCTGTTTTAATTAATCTCTGTACACTTCCCAGCTACAGCAAATACTTCAGTTACAGCTACATTTTTGTTAAGCTGTCTCCGGTGCCATGGATGCCACGAGTTATTCAAAAAGAAAGAAAAAGACTCATGACTTTGACATGTCAAGATTTGAGCATGTGGGTGGGTGAATACATTGGAAATTTTGAGAGCTGCTGAGCTGGAACAGGTGACCTGAGTAGAACAAAAAGGAATCAGGGCAGGTGTATTTCCACTGATCGTAACATTTCAAGTATCTTAAGACTCAATTTTGATTCACTAAACTCAAACAGAGTTTTTCCATTAATTACAACTGAGACAGGTTCAAGTGCCTGGGCCGGTGCTGCTACCACTGTATAGCACCCAGCCGGAACACGCAAAGCAGGTTAAAATGGTCTTTAACCATTGGTTAGTAAAAAGTCTCCTCTTGATTTTGGTTCATTTGTATCAGATCCAAACACATGAGAAATCTCCAAGTAGAGTTTCCACGTGTCTCTTACCTGGAATTTTTCATCCATACTTCCATTTCTTGGCTGCTTCATTCACAGTTACTTCCCTCTTTTAAAATGCCTAGATATTTCAAAGGCTCAACTGTAGAAACTCACCATTTCCCTAAGGACTCAATCATGCTTGTTTTTTTTTCTCCTCTTCAATTAAAACTAACTGACATCAGGCTTAAAATGTTTCTGTGTCTTGACTGACACACACTGATTAGAACATAGGCACAAGCATAACATACCCCCCAAACAGAAATACCTTTAAAAAGGTCTTTACAGTAAGGGTTCTTTAGGAGCATGCCAAGGAGAATCAAGCCATCACCGAGGAAAGCATAAAAAAATCAGGTCAATAAATGCTGCACAGTCACCAGGTTGTACAGACTGTAATGGAAAGAACTTTTCTAGAGGCACCAAGATGGATGAGGATGCTTGGGATCACAGATGGACACCTATCAACTGGCTTCTTGCCCATGATATTATTACTAGAACATACCACACCCATATATAATTCTGTTGTCTCTGCCTCTCCAGAAAACTCACATGACTTCTCCAAATTGCACCACTATAACAATTACTTTTAGCACGTCAGCACACACAGCACAGATCATATGTGCACCTCCTATCCCAGACTCTAGAAATATTAAAATTAATTTATAAATTTCTAGCAAATGCAAAATGAACAGTACTAATGACTTCTCAGAATCTATACTGCATCTGCTAAGAGTCATGCCAATGGGTTGGGATGGGATGCAAAGGCTGCAACACTTTCATATCACAAGAGCTCAGAAGAGACCACTCTCTCTTTTCATTTGGATCGACATTTACTTTTTTTTTTTTTCTCCCCCTTCCTGTACTTTTAGCTTGGGTCCCTAAGAAATCAGGCTAGTGCAATCACGACATGCATATTTATCTTTCTATCTGTCCCTCTCTAATAATTTTTTGTGCTTTTGACTGCTTTCAGCCCGATTTGGCACATTCGTCTCAAAAGTTTTGCATTCTTATGAGTTTCCCGAAAGCAAGTAGGCAAGGAGAAGAGAAAGACTGTAATAGTTTTCCTGCTATTGTGAGCACAGTCTTTCTTCGGCACTAGAGACTCCACATAAGAGAGAGACATTATTGAGGATACTTTAACTAGCACTAGGAACATATTAAATTCCAGATAACCTAATCACGAGACATAAATCATAAGCAACCAGCTCTCAGCAGCTCTACTGCTCATAAAACTGCTTTTCTAAAGAGCTCCAGGGGGCCTCATTGATCACAAATTCCATGAAGTTCTACCGGAGGAAAAAATGCAGCTCTATTTACATACACCTATCTAGACTAAAACTAGGGCTTGGGGCACCTGCTCTGGGGAGCTGCAGACCGGCACACTACCCATGGGATGCTGAGCCATCTTTCCTTTGAGTTGCTAAATGACACTAAAGAGCAGCTACAGAGATGCTGGAAATGGGATCAGAAAGAACTTTTCTTCAGGAAAACAAATTAAATTTCCTTCACGTGGAAATTTCTGTGACACAGCCTCACCCAACTTAGCCCACGAGGGGCTGAAGATTAAAGACTACGTGGCTTCAAACTTACAATAGCTCTGGTCCCCTACGTGGTGGTGTGCCCTACGGACAGTAGGTGTTCAGGAACGGGAAAGACACAACCAAGCACAGCTTCCTCTCACTAACTCTGAGGCTGCAAGCACAGGGTGGAACACGCAGCTTAGGAAAGCAAGCCTAGACTGGCTACGTGTTGCAAAGGCCAAGGTTGGACGCAGCGCAGCTGTTTTAGCCTCACGCTGCATGTAGGTATGGAGGCAGCCCAGGTATTCTTAACCTGGAAATACCATGGCAGCAACCAGGATATTGCATCTGGACCACGCTGCTAAGTCCTGTATGGTGCCCTACTGCACTACACAGTCCCACCTGCAGGTCACAGGTTCCCACTGACCTGTACATTTCTGCACCATCTTCCAGTCTACAGTGGGGCTATGACCTGCAGAGTTTCCCTTGTAAAAATGAGACATCCCCAGACCACAAAAAGGCTTCATGAAGCTTAACACAGACTAATTTACTCCTCTTTAAGGACCTTGAATCCTCTTCCAAAAGCAACTGAAAGCCCCCTCTGAACTTTAGAGAGCTTGAGATCAGCTAGTTTTGGAGGAATTAAGTAGCTTTCCAACACTGAGCGCACTCTGAAGGTCCTGATGTGTCATGCTGATGCTGCAGGTGCCCTGGTGTCCTGCTTTAATAGGAGGCAATCCCACTACAAATACATCCAGGAAAAAGGCATGGGTTCATTTTACTTTGCTGTTCTTACCACTGGGATGGCTGGGCAATCTGAGTGGCAAAAGAAATGGAAACAGGAGCAGGGAAAACTCTCCAAGACAGCCTGAAGGCAGGTTTTCTATGTCAGTCTCCTGCATGGACTCTCAGCTGTTTAAAAACGTGGTCGAGTCTACAGGGCCTTTTTTCCCTTTAGCGGGAGTACTAATCACAGTCTCATCTATCTAGATGCCTATTTTTATGAAACTCATACAAAGATGGTATCTTTGAGACCTTTTCTCCCCTGTCAAATCAGAATAAATTCAACCAACATTTTGAAAAGTTATTGCAAGGGAAACTGAAGACAGACACGGAGATTGCAATGAGGCTAATTTCTATAGAAAACTAGGCTAAATCCAAAATGTTTTAAGAAAATTCAAGCCCTTACACATTCCTTTCTTTTAAAGGAAAATAGCTTCCCTGCCATTTTTAAAAGGAGAGTTAAAATAACCATCCAGCCCTGTCCTGAGGAGGAAAAAGCATGAACTACATAAATACACTTTAAGCCTTATTTTATGGATAGCAAACCTCACGTAGCTCTGGTAACTACCATCTGCTTCATCTGAACTGTGAGCTATCGTCAAGGAGAGAGACCGCACTGGAGCATCTTTGTGTCACAAACTGGACCACCAGCTCACTGGCACATCTAGGCCAGCAAGCTTGGGCAACATCCAGGGTTTTTTTTTGCCAGAGGTATCTTTCTCATCTTTTCTGTAAAGTGCAGCAATACTGTAATTCCCCAGAAGCCAGACTGTCACAGAAGTAAGTCCATCAGTACTCCAGAAGGCTCACATATCATATGGATAAATTTCATGACTTGCTCTGCAGTCATGCAGGAATTACAGCCAACATAACAGACACAATACTGCCAACCTCACACACTGGAAAATCAAGGCCAAAGCCTCTAAAAAATATATATATATATATTTACTTACTAAACTCTGATATAAAAAATACATGGGGTGTTCTGTTCTCATTTGCATTTTGGCCTCTGAGCCATTTTTGTATACTTCAACCATGTGTGCAGGCTCATCCATTCTTTGATTTTGCTTTAAATGAGAGCAGAAAACCTCATAGTCTGACTGGAGCTGGAGTCTTCAGAATACCCTGAGGAATGGTGGTTCACAACACAACCGTTGGGCAAGAGGGTGGATGTGCAAGAAGACTTAGACAGAGAATCTGACTCTCAAACTTCTTCCTGAAAGTTACAGAAGTTTAGTTCATCTGTTAAATCTATTATAATTTATACTGCAGAAATCATACTATCAATTTATAATGTGTATCTCGTAGCCCCACAGTGCTAGGCACCCCAACAGCAGAGTCTTGTTATGTGCTGAACAAACAACAGGTAAATCACAATAAGCAGCTGACCTGGCAAACACCAAATGTTTTCGAAACATCACGCTGTGTGTATTTTAAGTAGGAAGTTGGTCTTGCACATTTCTTATGAGAGAATTAACAGTGGCAAAGGAGAATGGATAATATTATTCCAGGAGTTGTGTTAAACAACATCGAATCAGGTGGGAGTGAAAAACAGCTTTCATTCAGTATGAGAGTGAGCAGGGATTCAGTTTGCTGAGTGGATTAGATGGCTGAAGCAAGAGAGGCCACCTCAGGAGCCCAGCCACGAAGCTCACATCTCCTGTGGGGTCAAAAAACAGCCATGGAGAAAGGGAACTGCCTGAACACCAACTGGATGTCCACAGACTAAAGGATACTACAGGATGACATGCAGGAAGAAGGACAAAGAAAGCTATAACAAGACTTTTAGCAAGACTTGAGGGAAAACCTGAGTATAATGGCTTCTGCATCCAGGGCAGAGGGAAATCAGGGACTGTTTTCAGGGAAGCAGGACATTTCCATATATTCCCAAACCAAGTAAAATCCGTTAAGGAAAAACTTGAACACATCATCTCTCTGCTAGGCTCATGGAGACAGCATAACAGATCTCAATTTTTGGCTGATCATGTAAGTTCATAATTACTGGTGTTCAATCTTTGTGTGTCCCTGCCGTTCCAAGGCATTGCAACACAACAAGAGACACTGTTCTTGGGAGAATGACGGTTTTGGGACAAGACTACTTTTCAGAAACAAAAGGGACAAACAGTTGAATGCTAACAGCCTGAGCTGTCAAAATGTATGGGATTTCTCAAACACAAACCCAGAGTTCACAGTGAGCTGCTATTCCCTGTTCTGGTGATAGGAGCAGGGCAATCCTAGTCCACTTCCTCCAGCTTCACTGACTCTCCTACCTTGGGCACCTAGAGTCCTCCTGGTTCTGCCATACTGCTGTATTTTCTACTGCAGGCAGCCCTCAGCCTGCTTACCCTGCGAGATTCATCAGTCCCTTTGGAAACAGTGAGAGCTGAAGGACTGGCAAATGAAAGGCAGGGGCAGAGTTCAGTGTTTTGGGCAGAACTGGTTTGGGTAGACAGATGTAGTTCACAAAAGTCAGCGGAAGAGATTGCAGCTTTTATTTAAAAGTTCCTAGGTGAAAAGAGAAACAGACGAAAATGGGAAGGGAGACAAAAGAAGATGAATTTACAAGGGCAGTGCCCTCAGTTTTCAAAGGACCTCAGGTAAGGTCATATTTAATGTTTGCAATTTTGAAGGAAATTATAATATTTTCTCTTGTAATTAGCTGAGCATTAGAATCAAAGCTATACTACTTAGACAGTTGCAATGTGTTTACTATTCCGGGTTGCTTTTTTTTAATATGTCTAATACAATCTTAATACTTTTATCTTTTACGACAGGACTTAGTTCAGACCAAAATAATCACTGTATTAACATTTTTTTCTTACCCGCTCAAAGTAATTCAGTTCATTACTGCAGAAACAGCAAGCCTCCCCAGTCCATCATTAATTCCTACTGTTTTAATTACGAGAAAGAAAAAAATTCTCTATGGAAGATTTTGTGCATAATGACACTGTAAATACAAACCTTAACGCAAAGCTATAAAGTACAAACCAGGCAAGTCAGTTGCTAAAGTAAGATTCTGGTAAAGATCACATTTTATTTGGTAGGAACTTAATGCTTCCCTCTGCCAAGCCACTCTTATGCTGCTCTAAACCCACTGAAATTAACTGCACCACATCTGCCTGGAGAAGAATGAAGCCCTTAAAACTGTCCTAACAATGAGTTCAAACCATATCCCCGTACCTTAATTTGACAAAGTTCAGGGAAATGTCAGCTCTAAATGGTGTAGAAAAGATTTATTTCTATAATGAGCATGAATTGGGATTCTAATTTCAAACAGCTCTTCAATGTAGGGAAAGTTTTCATGAAGATCTGAACTTGGACTTATTTCTAGTTTGGGCTGGTTTCTTCAGCTATTTTCACAACAGAAGCCGAATTGATAAACCCACTGCTTTCAGACAACATCTGTAATAATACTGATAAGCTACACATCTAACATGGATGGGATTTTCAAAGGTATGGACAGACTTCATTAGGACCATTGTGACCTCGGGGCATTTGGATCTCAAACTGAAGCATGAGAGGAGTGTCACAGCACAGAAACTGCATTTCCACATTTCCAGAACGGAGAGTTCAGTACATACAGATGTGGCACCTCAGAAACAACAAGTCTGCAAACCCACAAGATAAACATGCAAACTGGAAGGATTTTTGTGTCCATTCCTAATCCAGCTCAGAGATTTTCCAGCTGAGAGTTACGCCTGACTCAAATTCACTTGCTTCAAACCACTAAGTCCTCCAATACTGGGAAATAGATGCGATTAGACAAATAGATAAGAAACTCTAGGGATCTTGTTAATGGTCAAAGTTTCCTGCTTACTCATGACTATTTTAAAAGAATACCAATAGAAGCAAAGAGGGCAACAAGAACACCTAGCATTCACACTAATAATACATTCAAGCAAAACCAAATCACAACTTAAAACAAAACCAGGACCAGAGAAATAGAATCTTCTATTAAAAAAATAATATTTTCTTCTTCTATCCACCAAAGTTAATTACTTTTTACAACTAACAACTGCTCGCACCAGGACATCTTATTTGTTCATATCCTCGTTACATTATATTCAGTTCAACTACTGAATGATCTAGCAGATATATTATTAGATCTAGTAGAATCTTGTAGAGATTACAGAAAGGGAAAAGCTTCTGGCATGTATCTTTGCTGATTAATTGATTCTAGCAGTAATATCTGAAGCAACAGTGACTATTCCAAATAATTCACTGAGTAACTATTTTCATATATACACACGCAAAAAAGCAAATATGAAATGTTTACTTGATACAGAAAATCTCTTGAGAACCTGACCTGACATCAACAAAAAGACTTTTCAACTCCCATAGCCTTTGGATTAAAGTGCGTAAAGTGAAAAACACAGAGAGTGGCTGAGAAAAAGCATAATGTACCCTCACAATGACCTTCAAATACTGCATAATTATCAGGTTCAGCTTTGACAGATCAATATTTGAAAATAAAAAAAATCCTCAAATGTATCACTGGATTTTACCTTGGGGCTTTACCCCTTATAAAAATCATCATCAAGCTTGACTCTATCACCAGTGACCAAAACCATTAATGGGAATTGCTGCGTAAGGAAATGAGAATCTTCACTGCTTTTGGCATCTTTGCTGGCTATCCAAATTGTATTTGGACTGTCTGTACTCTGCCTCTACTCCTTTGGCTTCTACTACTTCAGCAATATGGGCATCAAGAAACTTAAATCCCTACGGGACAGGTACAAGAGCTCCAGCTATCAATCATGTCTGCCAGTTATTGCAGTGGTAGCACGGGTCCTTCCTTTGACTTCACAAGATGGAGCCAAATTAGACCTCAAGCCACCTCTGCTTCTACATAAAGCCCAACTGGAGATCACTAATGGACTGAAGATGGTGCATAAAGAAGCACCTCTCGGCCTGAGTTTCACTTCAGGTCTCAGGCAACTCTGAGCAGTAAGGCAAGATCCAGCAAGGACTGAAGGGCTATGATCTACACGGAGGCTGGCTGGTGTTGGGCAGGATAAGAGCTTAGCCTGATAGGACTGCAGTTGGATCTGGTAGTAAGGACTAGAAAAAGCACATCATGAAATAGATGTTTTATAACAAAAAATGATTTCTACACAAACAAGGCCAAGTGCGAGGCCCTGCACATGGGTCAGGAAAATCCCAGGCACAATTACAGGTTGGGTGGAGAATGGATTGAGAGCAGCCCTGAGGAGAAGGACGTGAGGGTGTTGGTGGGCAAGAAGCTCAACATGACCCAGCAATGTGCACTTGCAGCCCACTTGCATCCCAGGCTAACCAAAAGAAGTGTGGCCAGCAGGTCGAGGGAAGTGATTCTGCCCCTCTGTTCTGCTCTGGTGAGACCCCACCTGGAGTACTGCATCCAGCTTTGGAGTCCTCGGCACAAGAAGGACACAGACCTGTTGGAGCGAGTCCAGAGGAGGGCCACAGGGATGATGAGAGGGCTGGAGCACCTCTCCTATGAAAACAGGCCAAGAGAGTTGGGGTTGTTCAGCCTGGAGAAGAGAAGGCTCCAGGGAGACCTTATAATGGCCTTCCAGTACTTGAAGGGGGCCTACAGGAGAGATGGAGAGAGACTCAGGGAATCAGGGAGTGTAGCGATAGAACAAGGGGTAACGTTTTTAAACTGAAAGAGGGTAGATTTAGGTTAGATATCAGGAAGAATTCTTTACTGTGAGGGTGGTGAGACACTGGCCCAGATTGCCCAGAGAAGCTGTGGATGCCCCATCCCTGGAAGTGTTCAAGGCCAGGCTGGATGGAGCTTTGAGCAACCTGGTCTAGTGGGAGGTGTCCCTGCCCATGGCAGGGGGGGTGGAGCTAGATGATCTTTAAGGTCCCTTCCAACCTAAAACTTTCTATGATTCTAGAAACTTGACCTCTGCTAGGGCTGACCACCTTCCTGATCCCAATTTCCTGTAGTTACTCTATGATCAAGAGGTTGATCAGAACCAACACCCAAAACTCAAACAGAAGACATGCAACTGCATTTCCAGCATGGATATAAGACCAAGTGAAATAATAGAACAAAATTCATCCCCTGCTGGACAGGAAACAAAATTCTGCAGTCCAGTCTGATTTCTGGACATTACTTTTCATGGATAGAGGATGAGAGAGTTAGTATAGAGACTTACTGCAGAAAAAGCAAGAGTGTGTACAGTGAATCTGCCACACCTGGTGAGAAGTAATTTCTAAAGAAACTGTTCTGGCCTTGAGCTGCCTCTGCCTGCCTGCCTGCATTTCAAACAGCTGCTCACCTCTTTCCATGGGCACCCTGTTTCACAAAATCTAGTGAGGCTGTTCACAAATAAGCAGTGACTGGGAAAGCTGGCATGGAACAAAACTTGAAAGAGACTACTTCAGAAACCCTGAAGCCTGAGGTATCAATAGAAAAGGATTTTTTTTTTAAAGACATAGTTACAAACAGCCCACAGTTTTTCAGCCACAAAAAAAAAAAAAAAAAGGCAAAGAGAGCCTTCCATGGCATTATTTATAACTATATTTGGTAAGGTACAACAGTTAGAAAAAGATGCAGACTTTCTTTTCATCATTCTCCTGTAAAAGTAGGTTTTTCTTTCTTACTTTGTATTTAGCATCTCGGGGCTCATGACCGATTTTCGGCAACTTGAAGAATACTGCCTTCCCTTGTGGCTGCCTACTGGACCATACACGGAACTCTTTCCCTTTTCTAGCAGTAGCACACAGCTATTGTGACAATACACCAGACCAGGGACTATCACAGACATATAAAATGCAACACTCCCTATTTCAGCCAAGGGCGCCCATTCACATGGAATGGAAGTATGTGTAAAATAAGCAAACTGGACACGTGCCGATAGGATAAGGGTGTTACAGTGTGCTAGGGACACCCTGCACATGGCTCTGAAAAACGAGGCACCAGGCACCTGCCTGATGATAGATGTAACTGCAGTAAGGACCTCCTGAAAACTATTTCCCTGCCCATTTTCCATTTCACATGGGGTTTTTTTTGTGGGGGTTGTTTGGGTTTTTTTTCCTGGTTTTGAGCTGCCATTAACAAATGAACTTGGAAACGGGGAACTTAAAGGTTGAGTAAGCCAGCAGGAAAGGTAACGGACCAGGATTTACTTATTCATCTCAAACGACCTCCTCTTCTCCCCTTGCTCCAGTTCTGATTGGGACCATGGTCGTTGCCATTATTTAGTGGGGAGGGGTCCTCAGGAGCCCCATTAGCTTTCTTGGGATGACTGGCAGAAGTAATGACTTCAGCTATTAGGCAAACAAAAATAGCTGCCAGTTCTCACAAGGCTTGTGGGACCCACCCGAGCTGCTCTGTCTCCTTCCTTCGCTTAAGTTATTTGCTGGCTGGCTGGCAGAAGAATGCCATCAATGTTTGCTAGCTGCTTATAAGACATTTTTCCAAAGGGAAAAAAGCGTGATCCCTTCACCTCTTCCTTGCCACTGCCACCCCCACCCCCAAACCAGCCATTCAGCTGCTCAGCTGCCTGCTCTACTCTCTCCCACCCCTCTGTCTGCCTCTCTTTGACTGTATTTTAAATCCCCTTTAGTGTGTTTCCTTAATGCACTGTCACACATTTTAATTCCAGTTCTTGGTCTTGTCAACAATGAACTCTGCCAGCTAAACAGAGCTGAAAGTGCTTGCAGTTGGCGGCAAAGATCTATTGAAGTAGGGGGTAACATTTTTTCAATAGCGGGCTTTCATGTAAAATCCTAAGCTGTAGTGCAGTCTTTCCAGTATAGACTGCGATTAAACTGTAATTCCGTGATAGACTTATAACCATGATTTCCTACCAGCTGGCCTGGGAAATTATTTCAGTACTTCACCCAACAGAGCTGTTATGTAGATGGCTCGCACAAAAAAGGCACGTTCAGATTTGCAGTGCCCATGTTTGGAAGGGAAGAATGTGTGGCAGCTCCAGCCAGGGGCAGGTTTCTACAGTAGATGGCAGCACCCAGGAGCTCTGAAGCTTTCCAGCTGGCCAGGCTATTCAAGCAGCCCCCTCCTTCTGCCATCTTTCTTAATTTCCACAGGTTACCCACAACAGGGATCTCCTCCTCCTTCCCTGCCCTGGTTGTTGTAACCTCAGCTTCCCTTCCAAAAGCCTCTCTTTACATGCCCCCTTTCAGAACAGGTGATGCTCAGCTTGTTCCACTAAAACAACTTCCAAGCAGAGTCAGAACAGAGAATCTGAGAATCTATCCCTTTGCTAACTCTCTTATTTGACAGATTTATTTCATCCTGTAAAAACAAAACAATATGACATATTCTTCAGGGCACAAAACTTAAATGGCTTTATACTTCACTTGCAGCACTTGTGGAGTGAAAACAGAGGAGCAGTAACAGGTAATGCTAACACAGATTACAGGCCAAAGGAAATGCTATGTGGTGGAGGAATGAGCTCCAAGCAACCATTCTTAGCTTTGCAAACTGACAGCACGGCATATGTTGTCTTTATTATTCTCCCACTTTCGCAGAGCGGCATCCCGCTACTCACACCAGGAAGGGGACACATTTCCCTCTGTACCAGCTCCGGGTCTCTTCACACGCTTCCCTCCCGGCTGTGGCTGTGCACGCTAAGGCCTCCGCTCCAGCCTGCCTCCAGCGACTTCCTACACCTGTGTGACTCCCGCGAACGCTCCCGGATTTCTCTGGAGTCAGAGGAACAGTAACCATCACCTTTCTAAACTGTTCCAGCCAGCTTAGCTGATTTAGATTGAAAGAGGTCTGATGTAGACTGAAACAGGCACAAGCAGTGCTGTGACAACCCCAGGGGTGTGACCTATTCAGACAGCACAAGCACAGCCAAAGGGGACAGCGTCCCACGACACCCCCGCCTCAGCTGTTGTGGCTGCCAGGTCAAGGAGCAGAGCTACTGCTCTGGGTACTGCATGTCAGGACAAGGGGTAACGGTTTTAAATTGGAAGAGGGGAGATTTAGATTAGATATTAGGAGGAAATTCTTTACTGTGAGGGTGGTGAGGCACCGGAACAGGTTGCCCAGGGGAGTTGTGGATGCCCCATCCCTGGAAGTGTTCAAGGCCGGGCTCCACTTTGAGCAACCTGCTCTAGTGGAGGTGTCCCTGCCCATGGCAGGGGGGTTGGAACTCGATGATCTTTGAGGTCCCTTCCAACTCTAACCATTCTATGATTCTATGTCTGCCACCACCTACAGCAACAGCATGGACGCTCCCCTACACGCCAGTAGTACAAGGTATCAACACATTTCCCTCCAAACATCGTCTGTACGTCTTCAATACAGAGATAGAAGTACTGAGGTCCTTAGAAAAAGAAAGAGAATCTGCAGAAAACATGAAGATGAGCCCACAGGTTTAGCAACAGGGAAATGACAAGGTATGTTGCTGCACAGCAATTGTCTGTCGGATGCCTTTGCACAACAAGGCAAAGTGCTGTAAATCCAAACCTACGATGAACCATGGCATAGCTAACAATGGCCACTGAATGAGGCAGACCTAGTTTTAACCAGACATTAAAAAGACGCCAAATTGCAATTTTAAAAATTCTTACTTATCCTAAACTTTTCCCAATACTGCCTTTCAAACCTCAGTGCCTTCATTCATGCAGGCTTGGCAACAAAGGTCTTAAGGAGATCTGCAGTGGCCCCGGTACGAGCAACACCAGCTGTTTTCTTTTTCCTCCAGATTTCTGTGGTGCCGTAATGCACTTGAGGAAGGTATAGTAAGACAAGCATGACCAGGGAGGGTTAGTACTACCTTTAGTACTATCTTGCAATCATTTCTGTGTGTATAAGCTGATTTCTTAGTACAAATGCAGAAGCCATCGCTCCTGTAAGTAAAGCCTGGGATTGTTTTCAAAGTGTGCACCTGCTGATTTAATTTTAGGTCTTATATTTTGTGGGGTGCATTTCTAAACCTTGTTTTAAGTGCTCAGTTCTCTCTGTTTTGCCTTCTGCATTCAGAGGTGCTATGGTAGAGACTGAGGACAGGGAACAAAGGGGAGATAGTGCTGTTTACTGTGGCTTTCATTCTGCTCCATTCCCTTTCCCAGATGAATGCAATAACTTTCACTGCCACTTTGTCGGTGAGACAGAAATATGCAGCATCAAACATACCATGTTAAAGCGGTGTTTGGGATATGAGCTGAGGGAGCTTGAGCCTTTGCTTGTGTCAACAGCATCTTTCACATCTCGCAGGCATGCAGAGATGAAGGTCACTGAGGAAGAGCACTTGAATCAACACAAACTCAACTGACAGTGTTAAGCTTGAAAGAAAAAATTGATCCTGATTTTTTTTCCTTGTTTCTGGCCAAAAATAATAGGAGGAAAATTGCTATTTAAAACTACCATACTGCTAACAGCACCTCACCCCAAAACAACCTGCACCTTTAAGATAATGATAGTACTGTGTCTTCCCAGGACCTTAGCGCTGTGAATGCTCCTGATGCACTTGCCATTTCTGGCTTTGTGCAGAACTGAGTTCTGGGACTGGAACTTGCTTTTACCTCTCTAATTTAAAGCCACCTTGCCAGCCAAACATTCGTTGCCACTGGGAAGAATTCCTCTATGAAACACCAAGTGGATGAGCAGAAAGTGACATAGGGAGAGAGAAATGCACATTGCAAGTCTGATCCACGCACCATTCAAACAGTGAGGGACGATCTGAATGAACTGGGAATCAAGCTCCAGACATTTTTTTTTTTTCTCCTGTGTGCATAGAGGTGAGTTCTGTTTTGAGATGAGGCTCCAAATACACCTAGTTCTAAAATACACAGCAGATATTTCATTTGGCAGCAATAAGATACTCCTATATTGTCTTCTACAAATGAGTTCAGAGAACATGAAAAAACCCACCTAATAAATCGCTTTCGTTATGCTTATATATTAAGTAGGTAAGGACTTCCACCGGCATTGTACAGGGGGGAATACGAAACACAGGAGGGATTAGGAAGCCTGCAAAAGGCGAGACAGAATGTCCATGAGATAATCAGAAACTCTGTTCCCAATCTTGTGCTGTTATCACTGTCTGAAGACATCCCATGCTTTCAGGACACTATTATCTGCTCTCAATACAGCACCATGTTAAAACGTCAAATCAACAGTGGGGCCATCAGTCTTGTGACAGATTGGGAGTTTAGTGCCCTCCCTTAAAACAATCAACACAATAGCTACTTGAACATATCTGCAGACACATTCAAAAGATGGTAAATCCTACCACACTGTTTCAGGAGGCTAGATCAAGGCTAACAAACAAACAACCCAGGACGTTGATTTTTCAGGTTTACAACATGTTTCAGACACAGCCGGTTCTGTGGCATTTGGCACCGAGTTTAGCATGGAAATAATGTACAGTCTCTGTCACACATTCAATTTCAGTGGGGATTTTTGCATTTTCTGCATTATGAAATTCTTCATTTACCACAAACCCAGGAAGAATAAAGTTAAACTCTATATAATATTACCCACAGAGCTGGCAATTTCCTTTTTGTCCTACACTGTGCTCTCTTCTAAGATCCATGCTGACTGCAAACCTGATGCTGGAGAAGGCATCTAAACTAGACAGACAGCCAGGGATTCCCAAACAGAATCACAGGCACTCCTGCACCACTAGATAGAGGATGAATATTAAAGCCCCACAGCAATTCCAAACCGTCTGGCTTTTCACTCATTTTGCTGTAGGAATATGTGCCAAAGTACAGTTAATATTACTTTTCCCTTTTGTGTTTCTAAGCTAAGTAGTAGCTGGAGACATGAAGACAGAAAAGGAATATGCTGCCAAGACAGTTTTATCATCAGAGCTGTCCCCCAACACTATTTACGCCACATCATTATGGTTCTTCTCCCCTCCAGACGAAGGGAGAGCACATATAGCCTCCAGACACAAACTCGCAGTCCTTTGTACATTCTTACCTGGAAAAAAAAAAAAAATTGTATTGCAAAGAAATGCCAAATTGCAAAATACTGGGAGTTTGGAAAAATACTTGGTTCAGATAGTAGCAATCTGTAGTGTGTATTTGAAGACAGTATTGAACAGCAGCCAGCAACGCACCATCGTAGTCATGAAGACTAACCACGTAACTGAGCAAGAAATAGCTGGGAGGTCAAGGGAAGAGATTATTTCTCTCTACTTATTTGAAATTGCATATGGAACCTCATGTACCTTTCCACAGTACAAGAGAGATGTCAACAGACCAGAGAGAGTCCAGCAGAGGGAGAGTCCAGCAGAGGACCGCTAAGATGGTTAAGGGAATGGACTAGGTAAAATAAGAGGAGAGGCTGAGGAAACTGGGTTTTGTTTCCCCTGGAGAGGAGGAGGCTAATGGGGGAGTCTAACTGACCACTTCCAGTACCAAAAGGGAGGTTACAGAGGAAAATAGAGCCAGATTTTTCCCACAGGTGCACAACACCAAGAGGCAAATGCCCTGAGGCAATGGCCACAAATTGCAAGAAGGGGAATTTCTACTGGGTAGTAGGAGGCATCCAGATTGTTCGGATTTCTCTGTTTGATATGTTTCCCTTGCAGATTGCCTTACTGGTGTGGTGGGGGAGGTGAAATGTTTAATCCCATTTTCTCATCAACAGAACGTCCATCAAAAAATGAGAGGAAAAAACCCCAGAAACATACAGAGCATGGCCCCCCTTCGTATGTGACTAGCATGGAGTGGGGAAAAAACCTGACCCTCATTTTTAGGACTGCCTGTGCGTATTTGTCCCCCACAGCCAGTGTGAACTGGTGTGGCATGGTGCTGTCAATCTGCAGAAGACACCTGAAGAGGGATTCTTCTCATCTGCGGAGCTACCTATTTTTAACAAGTTTATCAGGTGATTTAAAAGAAGATATTGTCTATCCCACTTCCCTCACCCCCTAATCCTTCTCTTTGTCATTAGATCCATTATGGACATTTCCCCCGAAGGATCACAGGCCATCCTGGCTGCAAAACAAGGAGGCCGAGAGCTATCACGGACAAGGAACCAAGTAGGCTTCTTTATGCTCAAGCCAGCCCCAGTATTCTGTTTTTAACCACCACCTTCCATTAAAACAGGACATCACCTTTAAGCCGCAACAGCAAGCAGACTTCGGTATCACCTGAATTACAAGAAGAGAAATACTGCAATGCTGAAGTTATTGCAAGTGAGGAAATCACAGATAAGCAATAGCTTCTGACACAAAGGAGGGACACACAACATGTGAACCTCTACAAGTATCAGCTTATCACTCTTATGATGAACCAAGTACCCACTGTCCACTTCTATGTAGTATACTTGTACATGCTACTATTAAAAATGAACATGAGGATTACATTTAAATCAGCAAACCATAATTAAATACTTCACAGAGAGAACCTAAAGTTGGACCTGACAGAGAATTAACGGACTGGTCAAATGATGGCGCTAACAAAATATGAACTCTGCAACGCACTTCAGCTTTCTGCCTCTGAAGAAGGCTATTTCTTTGAAATTATCAATATTTGGAAAAGCAATGGGAACCTCCAAAAAAGCAACAACAAATGAAGATTCTGCAATTACTGTTTACAAATCCAGGTTCTGGCAGTAAAGGTCAATCCCCTTTTCCTGGGAACCCTGCCCTGAACAAGTACTGACCTGTGCAAAGGTGTTTTTCACGACATTTGGCTGAAGACTGAAAGCTGCAAGGTTGACTCACATGCAAGAAGATGGGTGATCATAAAAGTGTAGGGGGGGGAGTTTTCTTCCCATCTTTCCATGAATAAAAAACCCCAACATCTCAGCAAGACAGGCTTAGCAGCCCTTAAGAAAGATTTTATAAAACCTTTACACAGAATTGCTTTCCTGTTATAAGTTAGCATTGTTGTTCAAGACAATGGCCTTTACTCAGCAGGAGGCAAGGGTCAGCAGTCTTTTTGTGATAGGTAAAAACGGTGCCTCACAGCATTACAAGGAGTTAAGCAGATAACACGTTTTAGTTGAAAGAGAAAATACCTGCTTGCAATGACATATGAATGGTTTTATGCCCTGCACTTCATGTGCAGCTGTAAGGCAACTCAGAGGTCTTGTGAGCTCATTCAACACTTAGAAGGGCAACGGTGTGTCTGTAGCTTCCTCAACTTCACGAGTTCATCTCAGCCGGGTCTGAGGTTACAGAGTCAGTGCATAGTAACTCTGTGAATGCAACCCGGTTTGGCTTTTGCCTGCTCCTCTACTGGGTCCCTACAGTTTCTGGCATATAAATAATGACCTCCTTGTCAGCAAAAGCAAGATTTGACAAAGCCTTGATTTCACTTTATATTCTTATTAGCAATTATTATATTTCTTTTATATTTTATATTTTTTATGTTATTATATAAAATATATATAATATTTTATTATAAGAATTATATAATTCTTATATTAGCAATTTAAGTTTTGTTCTGATCCACTTACAAAATCCCTCAATTTGCAGAATCAGGAAAAGGAGAGGCAGAGGTAATCAGGCCATTATCACAATTATACTCTGGGGGAGAAGACAGCTTTTGCAGCTGATACCCCCCTATATAAACTTTCTGCAAAAATGCATTTAAATAGCATGGGCATGCTTGCCCCTTTCCTAGGAAAAACATGGTCTATCAACAGGCTCCCTGAACAGCTGACTAACCTGAAACAGGTTTTGAGTTGTGCTTCTACAAATCTGAGTAATCTAAGTAGCCAGTTCTGCAAAGAGTTACAGTATGAAACAGCATCTTCATTTCAGCATTTTCCCTTCCCCTCGCTTCTTCATTATTACACTCTGGTCCCATGCATCTGAACTTTTAAACACTCCACAGAACAACTTGCCTCGTCAAGAATTTGCATTTCCTACATAAATGTCTATTAGCAACTGAACTGATGCACAGCAGACAAGTGACTTCCCAAAGAGAGACAAAAGGCTGTTAATTCTATTTAGTTGCACATATAAAATATGCAGCAAATAACAAACATGCACGGGAAGGTACACAGCCCTCCCAGAGGATAAAACTCAGAAGTAAAAACCAGGAATGACAGAAAAAAAAATAGTATTGCTGAAAAACGTTAAGCTTTAGAAGTAAAGATCAAATCTCTGCCTGTGAGACTAGGAAAAAAAAACACAACAGGATCAGAGAATGCCCTGTTGTGCACGGTATTCCTGCCGTGATATGGAGTCAGGAGAAGATGTTAAAATAATAAGCTTATTTTGACAATAAGGAGTATTGTGCTAGTATGTGTTTCATATGAAAAGCAGGAAGTACTCCCCAAATAACAGTAATAATACTAACTTCAGGTGTCCGTTTGCTAGTACCAGCATTTTCCTAGATGTGAAAGAGCATATGGATGTCTGCTTTTATGGCTGTTTGTTGGACAAAGGGATATCTATGACATCCACAGATAAAAAAAAGTAGCCTGTAAGAAGTTATCATTATACACCAAATGACTAGGAAGGTCAATGATATTGACTGACTCACTAAAAATGAGATTTATAAAAAAGAATCAGATGAATAGCTTGTACACATGAAATATTGCAAATAACAGATAATGTACCAGGGGATTTATTACTAAACCAATTTGATTTTCTAAGCCTTAGGTAATTTAGAACCTGCAAGCAAATAAGAAAAAGGCTGTTTGCCCCTAGAAAATATTTATTCTGGTAAAAAATAGAAAAAAAAAAAAAAGGAAAAAAAGAAAAAAAAAAGGAAGGAAAAACCTGCTAAACATTCTCCCCCCCCTAAACCAAAACAGAAAAGGAAATAGGAAAAAACCCTCAACCCTTAAGGTAGCAGAGCTCTGTGCTTCATAACTTCATGTACTGCATTGTCAACCAGACTGGCAGATATGAGAAAGCTGACAGCTCTCCAGAGGACCCTGCTGAAGCCGCTGTGCAGAAGCCTGGAACGGCACAGACCTGATCCTGCATGTAATGAGACTGAAGAGAGCTGGAAGGTAAGCTCCCTCCCCCAGCTGTAGGGAGGGAGCAGACAGGCTGCCTGCCAAGCCTCACGTGTACCCCTTTGCGTGTGCAAACGCACATACACAGGCATGGGCCTTCCCTCCCAGGTGGCTTTGCTCAGGGGAGGCATCCTCGTGGGGAGGGGAAACCGAAAAGCCAAGGTTGTTTTTGCCATAAATGCACCACGAAAAGGCACTAATTATATTACATTAAAAAAAACCAAAACAGAACAACTTGCACTCAATGTGTCTTACTCATGAATCCAGAGAATACCGTCAAATCAAGGAAATACATATCTGTGCTCCTCTTTTATGCCTTAGGTTAAGCACTCTGGAAAAGCCTCATTAACTAGTGACAGTTTTAGCCGAAGGTCTTGTGCACCAGGCTGGCTGTGAATATTAGGCCTCATTAAATTAAAAAAAAAAAAAAAAAAAGAGAGAAAAAAAAAAAGGAACAAACATAGCTACTCTAATACTGCATTCAGTTTGTCTAATTCCACTTTAATTGGTATCCATGTAATTGATCTCTTGCATTCCTTGTGGAACCATCCCAGACACATGCACTTCACACAACCGAACACAGCAAACAATCAATCCTTTGTTTTGCTCCCTCCGACACCAGCCCAAAAAGGCTCCGGAGGAGCACAGAGACTTCTCATAATCTCCCAGCAGGTGAGGCAATCAAAAAACATGGCTGTGGTGGCCACTTGGAAAGCGCACAGCTCAATGTCAGATGCCAGAGGAGCGGGGGCCCATTGGTAGCTAAGAACTTACCATGAGCACTGTATGAGGCAATGTACCAGCACTTCACCATTTACTGCAAATTTACCACCACCTATAACGAACAACCAACCCCTACCAATGCTATGTGACTTCTCTTATTGAAGGTTTACCACTAGCACGGTGAGGTCAGCTCTCAACAAGTTCAGGGTCTCTCTGATCTGCATTTAAAAGAGAAGCCCTCCCTCTGCCAGTCATTTACTCTGAAAACCCAGAGTAAACTGGCTGAAGAGGCTGAGGGTAGGACTCATGACAAGCCATCTCTCTATCATGAGATAGCAAACCAAAAGTTGACACTGCCAGTTGTGTGTTTGCTGCCTATGGCAGGAGCTATCCTGTTGTATCATCACCATTTATGACTTAACAGGATGAAGGCTCAACAAAAGAGACTGCAAAGGACAAGTGCCACCCTAATGCAATGCAGATGTCAGATCATCCCTACTTCAATACAGCATTCTGTACTACCAGCGGTGTGCTGGTTTAAAAGATGCAGAATGGGAAGGGGTTTGCCATCTTCATGCTCCCTTCTGACAGTAATGCAAAAAATGGCCTGTTCTGCAGGATGGTTGTACCGCCTCCACGTATGATGAAATTAATAAACATACAGCTGTACATTAATGCACACACGTATGTATATGTACAGACACAGAGAGCACCAACAAAAGACAGAAAGAGAAAGAGAAGGAGCACACATCTTATTCTTTGCATAATAGTCACAGATGTGACTTTGGGTTTTACCTTCTCTGACACGCGATCTCTCCGATTGCATTGCAAAGTAGTGGTGCTTTCCTTTAAGATGCGCAAATTCCATCAGAAAGGCTGTGGTTGTGACACTAAGAAGTCTAAGAAATCAGTATTGAATGGATACGCTGCTGCCTTGCAGATTTTTAAAGGAAAGTATCTCATTGGCATTCCTTTGTGTCCAGTATATCTCAACTAAAATCAGTCACTGTGTGACAATAAAAAAAAGAATAGAAATACCAACATATAAAAGAATGATTTTATAGCCTCATGCCTGTGGTGAGTAGGATATGTATAAGGATTACGGTAATTCTGACAAAAAAAGGTATCGTCATGCTGCAATCTGGGGAAAGACAACGAACTACTCATGTATATCACACGTGACACTAACAGACCGTGCTGGCATCTTTTAACAGCAGGCAGAAAGGCTATGGCTAGGTCCCTGCTTCCTCATCAAACCCCTGTGGTTGCACTGCAGAACAGCCACACTGACGCTGCTGACGTGAGCTGCCAAAGCCCCTGCACCTTCTCACCACAGTCACCTCCTCGTGAGGTTCATATAACAAGTCTTTAAAGGCACTAGGAGGAAGAGCCCTTTTATTCATCAAGAGTTGATGCTAGTAAAGAAGCACTTGAGAAAGGATGCAGAGCTTCACTTTTAAAAGTGCTGAGCAAGACCCTTTTATTGCCACTAAAGAGAGCTTTAGCAGCATTGCAGAATGACTTGGAATAGGAATTTTCACTCTTTGCTGAGCCTGAAAGACCTAAGGTAGGTGACCCAGCACATGCTTTTTACTGCAGAGCATGAAACTAACCCCCACAGCTTCCATTCACATGTCCATTCTTGCTCTGCTCGTTTTTGCTAATGTGCCATGTTCTCTCTTTCTGGTCTCTCTGCTGTTTTATCATGTTGTTTCCTTTTTCAGGAGATAATTAATGCATTAAGTATAGCAAAACTAAGCAATCAGAATGCAAACTAAGAAAGAACAGTACATTGGAAAGATGTGGGTTATTCCTTTTAAACATCAATCTGCATACTAATTTAACTTTCACTGGCCAGAACCAGTCTGGCCCCAGGAACTTGGTCCAAAAGGACACTCCTCTAGAGCAGATGTTCCCTGGAGTGCTCTGCATGGGAGAATGTGCCAATGGTGATGACAAGTTTTGACAAAGACAACGCTTCCATTATGTCACCATCCCTCATGGTCAAGTGATCTCAGACACTCACCCTCAGCATCCCCAAACTGATCACAGAAGTTGTAATACGCTCATCCTCTTCGCACATCCATGGCACCTAACCAGACCACCTCCTCCATACATGAGCGTTTGGGCCATGTTGGGTGAAATTCCTGGCCTGTGGAGACTATGGTTTATGCCTCACCTGCACCACATGGTTATCTGGCTTCCCTTGACTTAGCAGGTCCCTCACAAACATTGACAGTGTGTTACAGTGGTTTATCTCTCTGCTTTCATCAAAGCCAGCAGAGACAGGCACTTTCAAAGGACTGCTCACAGCCCACCTCTGTTTTCTGTGTTCTTACTGCCCCACTGGAAGATGGCAGTAACTAAACTTCCCCCATTAACTAAAGAGGGGCAAGAGAGCGATAGGCCTTGACATGAGTTACCTTTTCTGACACCCTCTTGTAATCTTTGGGACCCTGCACAGCTGTCTGTGCTGCGATGTGACTCTCCCTTCCCCACTCCTCCACGCTCAGGCATGCACACACAGACACACATGCAAGCATTCCCAAGATTTCATTGCTACAGTTTAGGCTGATGAAAAGAGCAGCTTTATGGAAAACCCCTCTGGGACTGACTGTACATTCTGCAAAACTGCCTCTACAGCAAGTAAATAAATAAATAATGTGATCCTTGTTTTTGATTTAGACTGTAATTTCCTTTTTAATAACTATCTGCTTTCACAGCACACTCACCAACTCAACAGTATTTAACAGGAGGCTTATACTATTTTCAGGGGACTTCAATTATGAATTAGACTGTAAACTTCTTCCTCTTTTTGTTTTTCATTTCCTCTAACACTTTACTAAGTGGCAATGTATTCAAATTCCTCTTCAAACAGATGTATTGCTTCAAGTTTTTACATTAGGGAATAGGGCTATTCTCTTCCTGCCTGACTCTACTGTTCTCCTCACAGCCATCAGATTAAAAAGCAAAACAAATGGAACAAAACAGCACATTAAAAAAGCACAGGCACCGAATAAACATTGTCTGAGATGAATCCTGTGTTTCAATCACTCAGTGTTCCTTCATCTTGCTACATACAGCATATTTGGTTGAAATAAATAGAAACACTTAAATCTCACAGTCACCTCTGTCCATTTTAAATGTCAAAACACATTTGACTTTGTAATGAACTGCAGAGCTGTTTATATAGCCTCCATGTTTTAGAATTAAGCAATAGTCCCCATGAAATCACTCATTACCACCAAGTTTGCTTATCAGAGCCTCAGGCAAGTGTAAGGGCAGTTAACTCTCTAACATCACAATTGCCAAGTCCAGTAATGACTTATTCCCAGGTCTTTCTTCTATTAGATATGCCACTCCTTACAGAGCAGAGGTTTTGCCAAATGCTTTAAAAGTTACATCTCTGACTGATCATTTATTAATAAACATAAAAAAGTAGACATGAGGGGTAAAGTTACTGGGAGGAAGATGCATCCTAAAAAGACCAACCAAGAGGACAACCTTCATTTAGAAGTCGGAGCCACAGTCTCTAGGTCAGTAACAACAAGCCTGAGAAAGTGGAAATGCCATCACAGAGAATCATCCACGACACATTCAAATGTGGCAAGAGTGGACAGGAATAAAGTGATGTTCTCAGATCACTGCCAGTGAGAACCAGCTAGGCATGATGGGGAGCCAGCCAAATCTTCTGGCTTTCCAGTACCACAGAGGGTTACCAACAGCAGACCCAGAAAGCAAAGAAATTCCCAGCCATTTCAGCTCCTCTGCATTGCTCAGATGTCAACTGTGATTGTGTTCAGCTGATTGTCTCTTTGGAGGTCAAAATAATAACCCTTACTCCCAGCTTACAAAGAGGGCAGAGTTGTATTCTGATAATGAAAATGAAGCCGAGTTGAGTTATGCTTCAGGAACTCATACACCACGTGGTCCAAGCTTTGAGAAGGAGGGAGATGTGAGAGGGCTTCTGTCTCACTTCTTAATCCCGCAGCATCCAGATGATTAAAAGGGACTCTGTCATCAGCTGTCATTATGAGCCAAGCAGTCGGACCTGACTACATCTAACAGGCTGAATTCAGACTGGATTTATGAGGATGAAGCTCATACTAGACAAACAGAGATGCTTCTGGTTTAAGTCAGTCTGAATCAAGACCCAGCTCTTCAGGAATCATAGGAATTTTGATGGCAACAAAGGATGTTGGCTTCCTTGCAAAGGGAATTTGTATCTATTGTACCACTTGCTGAAGGGAAGGGCTGGGCTTCCCACAGCCCTGAACTTCAGTCAGTCATTGACAGGACTGCAAAAATGTACCCCCATGGGGCAGGATGCTCTAAATAAATCAAATACGCCTTCATTTATCTGCCTCTAATTATTAATACATCTGATTAACCTGTGAATGCAACACCTCAATATGCTAGGAAAGGGGGGCATGTCCTGAAGTCTACTGGACTGTAAAGTGGAGGGGGAGAGGACATTCATGCCTTCAAGAATGGCAAGACAGAGACTGCTGACTTGACTGTAAAGCAAACTTCTGCACCACAAATATACAAGATTACCTTCAGAAAAGGATCACAGGCTACTTAAACATGGTTCTAAGCAGTAAATACAATCAATAAAAAATTTTGCTCATTTTATATTTAGTTTGTAAGTATATATATACACACACTGTTATGTAAATATTTGAGTATTTATATACAATGTATATTTTGATTATAAATCTGTTACAAAACCACTCTGGCTTAAGATTACTTAAACCAAGAAGGAAGACTTGCTCTTTTACATATTCAAAATTACTCTTCTATTAATATAGTGTCCAAATGACTCTGATGGAGAACGCTACAACTGCCAAGCTCTTAAGACCCTGGTTCTGTCTGCAACTACCAAGCTGTTAAGACCATGGCTTGATGTAAGTCTATTTTCAGTTTCTCTGTTATACACCCAGAATCAACCATATTTCACGCAGTCCTGATACCAGCGTTCAGACTTCTTATCAACTGAAAGTTTAATATCACATGATAGCATCACTGTGTGCTGTCAATGGAGTCAAAATATGAATATATCGCTAGACAGCAGTAGGATTTATTCTCATCCTCTAAACACACACAGGCACAGATATATGGATCTGTGCTACAGAGAGGGAAGGAGGGAAGTGAGATTTCCAAAGATACAAGAGAAATCAGTTGCCCAGTACCTTTCCATTATATAATATATATGTATTTATTATAGGTATGATAAAAAATACACCTGTGCACTTAACTGCTTTAGAGAGAAAACTATATATGTAGTTGGGAAAAAGAAGAGTTATCTGTAACACCTGCATTGTACTAGCTCTTTCAAACTCTTCTGCTAGGAAATGAAGCTGAGGAAGCGGGAAGTTGAAAAATTAGCTTATTCTTTACTACTGACCTGGAGAAGAACGGCTGAGAGCAGAAACGAACCCATACGTATATATTTTAAGGCAGAGACAGAACAAAATTCCTTGAAGATCTCTTTTTGGTACACTGCAACTTGAAGGAGTCACCAGTATTAACTAATGTTCATATATTTTTCCCAGTTACGAGCGCAGGTTGCCACTCACTCGACTGATGTTGATCTGGCAGCCCAGACTGACAAAAGAACAGCGGCGCCTTTTAATTCCACATCGCTCGGGCAGTAAGAGAGCATTATGCTATTACTGTAAATTACACTGACAGTGGAGGGCTACTGGGGTTATATGGGATAAGCAATGTTGCACAGCCACCAGTAGAAGTAATTAGCTGGTGTAATGAAGAGCGAGAAAAAGGAGAAGAGCGTTGGACAGCAGAGTGTTGTACTGTCAGCATTATCATTCTCCAAGGCTTCGGCAGAACAATGCACTGCTGAGCCTCTGGTAATCTCTACACATGGCTACCCATGAAGAGAGTAATTAAGAAATGTCATTGCCTCCTTGGGAAAATACCATCGCGTCTCAAAAGAATGATGATAATCTCCATAACAGCCCTGTTCTCTCTCTCTCTTCTCTTTGTTTTGGTGGAGAGTAAAAATGCGTGACAATGCACTCAAAGCTAAATGCGCTTTTGTTCTTCCTTTTGTTACACATCAACCCAAATAAAGAGCTGCCCGTCGAGCCAAAACAAAGCTAGATTTAGAAGCAAGTGCATGCACTCCCAAAGTCTGTATTACCAGGCGAAGCCAGATCAGCGTTGGGCATCCCTACTAAAAAGAGTATTTAAAATTCAAGTGTCTGGCACAAGAGAGGCAAAATCTTACAAAGTCAAGTCCGCAGAGAGTGAGGCTTTAACCAAAGCTTCTGGATTTGACAAGCACTGAACGATCCGGTGAAAGAGGCAGTGTTACAGCCCTCCTCCAAGGGCCAGGGAAGTCAAAGCAGGATTGCTGCTTCAGGTCCGACTGCAACTGCAGAGCAACGTTCCTGCAGTGGTGTGCAGCAGTCGTACCTAGGAAAAAAGATCAATACTTCCAGGCCAACGTAAACAAGACAACGGCTATTTTTCCAGCGCTGGGGCAGACTCGTGTCATCCTTCACTAGGTGACCTTTGTGTCGTACTCATTCTTTGTCAATCAGCCATAAAAGACTGACCCTGTTAATTGACACCATGCCTGAAAATATATACATAAAACTAACCTTGAAGGTTACTACCTATAGTTTTCTAATAGATTTTTCAGAGAACTCCATACTGCTGGGGAGCAAAGCAGTATGTACTGTCAGAGAGCAATGCAAAGGCCGTGTCTTGAGTCACTGAGGAAGTTAGAAACATCTCTGTCATTCCTCTCCCTGCCTACTAGATGCGTACCACTGGAAATTCATGAAAGCTAAAAGGTATCTTGCTTGTCACAGCTGTACCAGTATAAATACCAGAAATCCTCTTACAAAAGGTGTGATTAATTACACAAGCAAGGTTTTCAGAGAAAAAGGGTTAGTGCAGCAGTCTGCTAATGAGGCTGATCAATTCAAATACTTTTTTTGTTCCCCAAATTTCATTCCCGGTTGTTTACTCTGCTCTCTGAAATTAAGCAGTTGAGTCTACACAGCTAACATACCTTTGATTCTCCAATTCACTGCACATTTGTATTGTACTGGAGGCAAATATTTGCAGCTGGAAAGTAGGCAGCTGAGAGTTTAAATGTAACAATTGCTTTTTCTGTTTATTCCAGCCTGTTTCTCTGATAAAATGGAATGGATGAGATGAGAAACTTTCAAGAAAAAGGTGTCTTTTGGGTTCTGTGTTACACAGTGCAAAAGGCCCAGGTTCCCGGCTCGGGGTTCTCAGACACTAGTACAACTAGTGTCACTAGTAGGTCACTAGCGGTAGTAGTCACTACCACTACTCACAGGTTTTATTCTGGAAACCTTTAGGCAGAAACACAGCATTGATTAGTGTGTTTTGAGATTCTGAGCAATTTTTTCTATGAGCACAATCACATACAACATGCTTATGCCATGTTGAAGGAACGAAGGGAAAATTAAAAAAAAAATTAATTCTTTTTCAGCCTCCACTGGTTATGGTAACTGTCATTCTCCAAAGGAGCCTGATGGGTCCCTGTTAGCTATCTCTAGCTTCCCAATTTCATGACATTATCTAGTGACATTGCTGGTTTAGACTGGCATTCCCCCTCAGGATACAGCTGAAACCAATCAGGTAAGTAACTAGGCAAAAGATAATCACAGTGAGGTTAAAAATATAATGGAAAAATGAATATTTAAAAAGAGCTGAATACACAGTTTGGAGAAAATGGAAATGATGGAAAATGACAACTCCTCATGAGCAGATTCAAAAAGAAGGGGTAGAAAAATGTAAGGCTTTTTTAATGGCTATTGGAGAGGGCTAAGTATTTTAAATTTTGACATTGAACTACCAGTTCAGTAACCACTTTGTTTACTAACAGTAGACAAAGACTAAAATCTGTTAAAAGTCCAAATGGAGAATTACCTCTGCCATAGACACATAACCTTGCCTGATAAGAGTTGCAGTCCCTGCAAAGGCTATATTAAGTGTCTTGGCTTCCTCTATATATTTTCTTTGCCTCCATCTACAGAAATAGACATTTTTCTTCAGCTATGGATTAGTAGGTTTGTACAAATACAGATGGTATTTTCTACATCATTCCTATACATTCAGTAATGATGTCTCTCAGACTTATTTTCAGTGAAAGTTGCAGAAAAATACAGGTATGATAGTGATGCATTCAACTGATAGAGCCTGAAAAAGCTGCAAGGATCCTAAACTCCTTTTGATTTCATGTACAATTTAATTTCTAAGCAGTGAGCTATGTCCCTTTCTGCCCATTTATGTTGATCTGAGTTGTTCTATCATTGACTTCAATAGACCCCAATCTTGATCTGGAAATGTCCAAATATGGTAAAAGGACAACCATTTTTCCTTGTTTTATGAAGCCTAAAAGTGAAAAATCTCACCAAGAATTCTTGTATATAAGGTTCTGAACCAGGTGTTGACAACCAGCCCAGATAATCTGGATGGATACTTATCAAGCATGTCTGATCAGGGACCATTTTCAAAAGCAGTGTTCTTCATAATGCAAAATGATTTAACAACATTGAGAGCTGGAGAGGGATTCTTTGTCAGGAAATGTAGTGATAGGACAAGGGGTAACGGTTTTAAATTGGAAGAGGGGAGATTTAGATTAGATATTAGGAGGAAATTCTTAACTGTGAGGGTGGTGAGGCACTGGAACAGGTTGCCCAGGGAAGTTGTGGATGCCCCATCCCTGGAGGTGTTCAAGGCCAGGCTGGATGGGGCTTTGAGCAACCTGCTCTAGTGGAGGTGTCCCTGTCCATGGCCGGGGGGTTGGAACTCAATGATCTTTAAGGTCCCTTCCAACTCTAACCATTCTATGATTCTAACATTGGTATGGCTAACTGCACATATTATTTTTATTTAGCTTGAACAAATCCCCATAGATGCTTTGACTCCAATGGATTTGCACCTAGAGGGAATTCACTCACATATTTTCAACGGGATTTACAATAAAAAGTAAAGCTCTGAGTCTGTACTATTTTGACTAAATACCTGACTAAATACCTGAATGGGAAGATACAACTTCATCCTCATCTTTCTCTAAAGCCACCCCACTAAGATGGCTCCCAAGGAGCAAAGAACTACAGAGCTTCAAAGCAATGGAGAAACACTTGACTGAACCCTCAGGGTCCCAGTAAACGGACTTATTTTGTGGGCTACTTTGCTATGATGCTGTAAAATGGAAAAAGAGAGAAGGGTAAAAGATGCATGTGGTGGACGGGGGTGGAAATTACATTTAATAGGGCTATAAAATTCTGCCTGACTCAGATCAAATGCTTCTGTCATTGCTGTCAGGCAAAATTATGGCAGATCAGTATTAACGGTGCGTTCTTTGAATCTATAGTCCTGCTTCTCATATTGATTTGTGGTAATGGGTCAACACAGAATCCTTAAAAAAGTGCACATATATATATGTGTGCATATATGAGTTGTTGCCAGCAATGCTAAATTTGTGTGTTTCGTTTCATTTTGCTCTCATTTGCCACATGAACGTCTTTTCAGACACATTCATTATTGTGACAACAGGTTGAATCTGCAATTCACCATCTGCCTAAACAACATTAACCTTCATGCAACCTCATATTATTATTGTTAGGCTTTGTCTGAAATTTAAAAACCTCCTAATATAAGCTGGGGGGACAACCCTTGCACTTAACATTGTCCCTTCTATTATACGCATAACCATCCTTCTCTACTGCAGCTGGAAACTTGCATTTGAGATTGATTGTATTTAGTGAAACACGCTAGACTCTTTTGAGACAGCGCTAGTGTGTTAGTAACTGCCTTGTACCACTGGACAGACTTCAGATACACACACCCCCCTCCACATCCCTGCCTTTCGGCAGCTGCAATTCCCAACAACGCTGCTGGGCTGCTGAAGTACATCGCCAAATTCCCTTTTCTCCGCTTCTAGAGACCCAGGTACAAGATTTGTCAATTGCCTTAAATACCACAATGCTATTCCTACAGAATCTTTTCAAAGGACTGCAAGTAGTTCTGAATGTTAAGAATTTCCACTGAAAAATACAGCAAAGTCCCTCTAGTGGGAGCATTAACACAGCTTGCTATTGCAACATAAGCAGCGTAAGGTAGTGGCACCACATCCAGCACTCGTTTCTTGACAGCAGAAGTATGGAATGAGACTAAGAAAGTTCAGTCAATGCTGCCTGTATCATGCATTCATCCTGCTGTTTTCATGAGAGCACAAAGCCTTTCCATAGATCCAAGTCTAACCCTCCTGACAGAAAGCTGATTATACATACACTTAGAGCACATGCACAGCTGAATAACGGATCAGCTTTATTACTTTTTAAAAATATCTCATATTAGACAGTATTTTAAATCAAAATCAATTCAAAAAACTCTTTCCTAAAAGTATGTCACAGTTTAATAACTCAGGTTACAGCATCTCTGCGTTACTCTTTCAGAGAAAGAGATAGGTGTCTTCTGCATTTCAGTCTACCAGCATGTGTTTGGCTCAGACCACAGCTGGCACATCTGTTTGCAACTGGTGTTCACTCAAAGCACCAGTCAGGCAGGAGAGACTCCAGTTCAGGAAAACTTCCCTGTATGCGAAGGGGCACATTAAGCAAATGGTTATAGCACTTGCTTAAGGCCCTTTCCTCAATCACACCCAAAGTCAAAACTTGTTTTTCAATTACCTGATTTAGAGGTGCCTGAGGCGGGAGCAGAGCTTTCATTGACTTTCAGTCACTCGAAGGTTCAGAGCCCCACCTTCACGGATTCCGGGGCTGTGCACAATGAGACGGTGACAGTCCTGCACAGCGCTATCCACTATTGACCACATATTTCCAACTCGTATTTCTTAATGTCATTTGGGCAACGTGTCTCAAACATGACCACAGAAGACACAAGAAAAGAAACCCATTAACCACTTCGCAGTTCACTTCATGGTTTCACTCTTCAAACCACCAAGAAGAAACGGAAGCAGATTTTCTGAGATCTAGGTATTTCTGCAATATTAAAGGTATCTTTATATAAAATATATACTTTTACACTTTACATTTTTGCCTTCCTAGGGTCAGTAACTTGCACTGCCTGTCAACTAGATACTCAGTTATACTTTCATATATAAGAAAAAGGAGAAGTCTAGGTTTGCAGCTAGAAGTGTTCTGAAATACTTTGCTATTTTCCTTTTTATTATTTCTGAGAAGAGCATCCTGGTTCCCCAGCTCTCCACAAATATGCAGCCTTTCCTTCTTGTGTTTCCCCTCCTTACGGACCACATTACTCCATGCTGGTTGTTCCCTGCTCAGTTCTAAACAGGCCTTTCCACTGTTGCTACCAATATCCATTAGCAAAATATTTTTATATGTACACTGTACAATTTACTTTCATTGTCCGCTACCACTCTGCACTTAACACTCAGAAATTAAGGGCAGTGACTGGTCGCCATTCCCACTATCTTTGAAATCTAACCTTTTGCTGTGTGCCTCGGATTTTTTGCAGTGATGAGGTGTCAGCCCAGTTGCTCCCATTTTATTCTTTCTTTCCCTGTGTAATTGCGCTGGCACAACAGAAAACTGGTATGGAATTAAGATACAAGGTAGCCACTAGAACGAAGCCCCCAGACATCCACAGATCTCTGGGAAAGGCTGGATCTGTGTCTGAATTCTGAAATTTCTGCTTCTCTCTGGGCATGATCAGGGTCAAGACCTCCTGCACTCGATGGAAGGCATCACACCTACCAGCAATAAGTGCAGCACCAGGAATGCTTAGGTCCCAGTCCTGCAGAGGCTGAATGACATATCCGAGGATTTAGGTGCCAATGATGGCAAAAATGTGTCACTTTGAAAACAAACATCTTTGTTTTGTTTCTGCACGCTTGTTTGCTATAAATGCTTTAGCTAAGCCTCAATAGCTATATTTCACTGGGAGAACATTATCTGTTGACAATTATGCAATTCTATTAACATCATTGCCTTTTTAATCTATGAAAGGTTACATTAAACAGAAAGAAGGCACACAGGAGACTACAGAAAGGAAAGTACCTACCCTTTCAGGAAAAAAAAAAAAAGATTATTCAAATTATCATCCTGACATTTATTTTTATATGAAGGAAAATAGAACAAGAAACATAACAGGGTATTTTGGTGACCCGAATACCAACAGAAAGTAAATTAAAATTCACACAATAAATGCAAATGATAGGACAGATTCTTCCCTCTGCTCAGATATGTTTATAAGGGTGTGGTGAATAAGATTAACTGGGAAATGGTTATTTTTGTGGACTTGTCTGCACCAGCCATTACTGGACTGCCTGACAAAGCACAGTGAATATCAAAGAGGATGATCTAATATATGCTACCTTCTATAGACCCTTAGCTGTCTAAAGAATCTGGGAAAACCAAAAGCAACCGCTACCTTTGAAATATTAGTAGTGTAATAGCCTTCAGAGCCATAGGATGAAACACATTTACCAACTGACATTTATGCCCAGCCCAGCACAGGGAAAAGTGTAGGGTCCTGCACCTGGGGAAGAACAATGTCAGGCACCAATACAGGTTAGGTGTGGACCTGCTGGAGTCAAGTTCCGAAGAGAAAGATCTGGGGGTCCTGGTAGACAGCAAAATGACAATGAGCAAGCAGTGTGCTCTTGTGGCCAGGAAGGCCAACGGAATCCTGGGCTGCATAGGGAAGAGTGTGGCCAGTAGGTCGAGGGAAGTCATTCTCCCCCTCTACTCTGCACTGGTGAGGCCACAACTGGAATACTGCATCCAGTTCTGGGCTCGCCAATTCAAGAAGGACAGGGAACTACTGGAAAGAGTCCAGCGAAGGGCAATGAGGATGATTCAAGGATTGGAGCATCTCCCTTATGAAGAAAGGCTGAGAGAGCTGGGACTCTTTAGCCTGGAGAAGAGAAGGCTGAGGGGAGACCTTATTAATGCTTACAAGTATCTGAAGGGTGGGTTGAAGGAGGAGGGAGCCGGACTCTTTTCAGTGGTTCCCAGTGACAGGACGAGGGGCAACGGGCACAAGTTGGAACATAGGAGGTTCCACTCAAATATGGGAAAAAACTTCTTCACGGTGAGGGTGACAGAGCCCTGGAACAGGCTGCCCAGGGAGGGTGTGGAGTCCCCTTCTCTGGAGATTTTCAAGACCCACCTGGATGCAGTCCTGAGTAACATGCTCTAACATGCTCTAGGCAATCCTGCTTCAGCAGGGGAGTTGGACTAGATGATCTTTATGGTCCCTTCCAACTCTAAAAAAATTCAGTGAAATTCAGTGAAAATTCCAGCACCATTTCCAGGAACCAAGCTACTCCTGTTGCAGGGGCTTTGCAGAGGAGAGAACAGAACTGCCTCAAACACACCCCTTCCCACAGGGACAATCCTGGGAAGGTGCGTTCCAAACCCATACAACCCAAGGGAGCCGTGTGGAGCAAAGAGGAGCTGCAGGCTTTCTCTGCATCTGGAGGTGGAGCATTACTGTATCGATGAAAACATGACAGGTGGACAGAATTTGCTTATTTTTCTTAATTCACAAAGTGGGGAGAGGGGGGGAGTAGGGAGGCCCTAATGAATCTAACAGGTTATACACTCCGAATACTATGCTCAGAAGACTCCCTCCTAATCAGGACTACAATTCAAAATTGTCTCAGTAACCAAATATACCACTGCTTTAGTTGCTTCCAAAGTGCCACCTTTCAACTGGAGTCACTGGCCAGCAGCATACAAAGTTCTGGAAGTTCGTAAATGCTTCTCTGACTTACTGAGTATTTGTGGCTTGAGGTTTTTAATTAACTTTGAGAGGAAGAGGGGCAAATACATGGGGACGAATGGCGCATTCTTCTTTCCAAAACTGAAATGTGAATGTACGTATGTATTTTTCACTAAGCATGGGCAAAGGACAATTGAAACAGCAGAGAAATTACTGATGCAATTGACTGACTTTCCTACCTTAGAGATCCCATTAGTTACTAGTTAGGAGATTTCAGAAAAATCTGTTCATGACCATTATCTGTTCAAGTACATCTGGATGGGCTTGTGACCTGAAGTTGACCGGCTCTTTGCATCACTCAAGTACTCTTTATCTTCCTTTCCAACGCTATACTGCCTATTGTACACAGCGTAGGAGGGATCTGTAATCACAACCCAGAAAGTAGAGAGAAGGGGGTTATTTTTTGTATGTTCTGTTAGTGCTTGAGAGGTTGTACATTGAATGGAGGGGGCACCTGAAGCAAAAGAGAAATACGAGGGCATCTTTCTTGGGAGCTGATGCTGTGTTTTGCAGAAGTTGAACAATGGCAAAATTGCTAAAGAACTATAGCAATTGCACCCCTATTTGACATTAGGGCAAAATTACTAAGAGCCAGATTATGACTTCCTATGATGGACAACACTTTGCTCCACATGTATGAGTACAGGTATTATGAGCTGGTCCTTGGAATTCAAACTTCTACCAAGGAAATCACATTTCCTGTAAAAATGTGCATATTCAGCCTTTAGATTTTTCACTGTTCCTCACTTACTCTTTTCCTAATTTTCATCTTGAGACTTGTGCTCTGCACATGGTTGCTGTCACGTAGAGGTAAAGAAAGATTAGTCGTTCAGTATGCAGAGCCAATGTAAGGCATGAAGGTACGGGAGTACTTTTTATATTTTACTTTGTAGCTATGATAATGTGTATTTCTAATGGTGCTCCTCACAGAAGTATTTCCTTGCCCTTTATAAAGCAGTCAGAATTACTCAGTCTGGAACCGCACTTTTGTAGCTCTCTTTACTTCACCTGAAATAACTGATTAGAAGACTGTATTTATAATACAAGTAAGGGGTAACGCCTGCCACAAGACAGTACCTACAAGGACCTAACACTCAGAAAAAGCCTGTACAGAATCTTATTTCGTCTGTGACTGGAAAGGATTTGGGCTTAGAATAAGGCAATTACACAACTGAGGAAAAACCAGCCCACATGTTCTCTGCGAAGAGCCATGAACACACATAGAAATGTTAGTTAGAAGGAATTCTGGAGGTGACCTGGGCCAATCTCCTTCTCAAAGCAAGACTATCGGCCAGTGCTGATTCTACTTCTCTGAGTATTTTTAAAACAGACTTGTAATTTGCAAACATTTTGTTTTCTAAACAATTGATTTCTTCATATGCAATGAGTAAAAGACCAATAAATAAAAACATCCCTGAAGATACATGAGATCACACGTCTTTAGCTATGAGAAGGTCTTTCACCGGATCTGTGAGTTGACCAATTGTTACTATTACTTTAACTTACATTTAGCTCAAACCACATACCAGCCTCTGGTTGGCCTTCTTGAATCACAGGGAAGGCTGGTCATGGCACACAACTGCATTTGTATGAAGACAATCCTGCATTCCTCCATGAAGGCTACATGACAAGGCTACACCACTGAGAATTTTGTACCTTCGGGTCAAACACTACCAAGCAGATCCCCAGTAAGTGGCTGAATACATAGTGGGCCGTTCCTATGAACTTAAGAACTATTTCTATGAAAAACAACACTCCCCCTTGCAGTCCTGTTATTTCTACCAAATTCTGCTCGAAATAAAACTGAGGACTGAAACAACTGGTTGCACCAAGACGACAGAGCAACATTTAAGTTCACAATGCCGCATTTTCTATTACTTTATGCTGATTTTTTTATGAAAGTCTAAGCTATTTAGGCACAAGAATTTTGTTGAAATCCCAACAATTGTGCTAGAGAAGTGTCACTAACTCACTAGCACCACCTACACGTGCCGACAACCAATAATAATACACTTGGGCAGTATTGATATAGCCAGTAACTGCAGAAAAGATAAATTAGTCCCTGTGGGGGTATTATGGGGCTGTAATTTCAGTTCAAATTTCTATGACAATACAAGCCAAGAGACTGAAGTCTGAATCACACTGAACCTAATTAGAAATGGCAAGCTTTGGAAAGCCATCTATAACTTTCCTTTTAAATGGCATGCTATACTAATAAATGAAATGGTTTTACATGCCTTTTACCAGTTTCCACTAAGGCTAGTTCAATTTCAGAACCCATTCTTTAATTGTGATGTTGTCTAAGAAGCCTTTCCAAATGCCAAGGTAAATGAGCATCAGCAACGTGATGGATGAAAAAAGGATTGTGCGCTGTAGACAAACGTCAGTACGTAGATACAGATTCAACTAAATAACATTTGCCTAAGCTCTTTTGTTGCAGTCCTGCTTTTAGATCACCATACATTAAGCCCAGACACCTTCAATAGACTGAAGCTGGCCAGGAAAATCTGCTTCCTGGAATAGGAAAAGCTTTGGATACATAAATGTTCAGATTAAGTTTTCCTCTGACTGCTAGCTAGAACGAAGAGAAGTGCCATCCAGCTCCACATGGTAGCCAAGTACATCAGCAGCCTTAAAGTAGGATTACCAGACTCATTATATGGCATAGCAAAAAGCGTGACTCTTCCAGAGATTGCTGATGTTTGAAACGAAGGTCTGTCTTTCCCTTGGGTTTTCGCTTGTTTTTCTTTCTTTCTAAGGAATCACAAGAAGTACTCGACAATAAGCCAGGAATTCTCTTTTAGAAACTGTACAGACAACACCTACACAGTGATATGTTTTCCATTATTGAACCTGTACTGACTATTAGAAACTTTAGAAAAAGTAGCGTGTTTCAGATCCGCTGAAGCTAAAATACCTGCTGTTCCTAACAATCTCCAATTTGATGTTGGGCTCAAAATACCCATTAGCCCTCTTCAGGGCAGTGAAAGATGAGATTATCAATTATAAAGCAGATTGCTTATGACCCTCTGCTATCCAGGTTTTGTAAGTATGGGGTTTTGGCTTCATAAACTGACAATAGGCCAATAAATGATGTGTTGTTGTCTGTGTCAACTGCATCTGGAAAGCCGAAGATTTAAGTTAGATGATGCAACTTTACAAATACATATCTGTGTTCTGAATCACTCTTACTCACGGTATTTGTGGGTATTGTAACTGGCTCAAACACTTTTGATTTTGCCAAGCAACGTTCCTGGTGGAAATAGATAGTGAGATTTTAAAAAATGTTTGAGATGGAAATAAAAGTATGTCTATGGAATTTGAGAAAACTAGCTATGTGGCATATTCAACACAAAGATTTCACCCTGGCTTTTATGCATATTCCATATTTATTTAGACAGATATTATCCCATCTCAGACTTACCACCTGTCAGCTCTGATTTGATAAAACATTGTGCGTGAGTGCTACAACCCACTGAGAATGCACAGTAAAACTGGTTAACGTACATCACCTTTATCTAAAAAGCTTACCTAAAAGGGACCTCACATAATCACACTGCTGTGCAAGAAAAGAAAGCTGTAAGGTACAGTTAGTCACTGTATGTCAGCTGACAGGTGGAAATTTATTAAGATATGCCAATTCGCATGCTTTCAGGTAACCACAAAGGTACATACTTTGTATGAAAACTGGAATTCAACTGTTGCACTTATCTTCAGGTTAAAGTAAATAAACAAAACTGCGACAGGACTTGCATATGTCGTCTTAGAAAATTCTCTCAATTTGAAACAGTCGAGCAGTAACACTTGGCACTTGTCTAGTGCCTCCAAATGGTTTATTACATTAAGGGCTGCAAGCCCATTTGCTGAAAAGAGTTAACTGATGTGTCAAAACCTCATTAAAAAAATGAAAAATTCTATAAAACAGCTAGGAATAGAATCCAGCCCTTTCTAAGTTCACATCTTGTCTTTTACCATAAAAACAGGGACTCCCATTCGAATCATTGCCTTCCAAACTAACACTGAGTGCAGGCATCACTGAAGAAGCTGGTTAGAGTAGGTTTTTGCTTTAGAATCAATGGCATTTGTCATCCACTGCTTTAAAATGTAAGTGGTCTTTTCTTCACCTTAATTTGTTCTGGGGCAAACATTCAAGATTAAAAGTTGTATCTCCTCTCACTGCGTGCAGCCTGGATGAAGTGAAAGATTATCATTCGTGAAAATGATGAGAAACTAGAAAGCACCTCCTGACAGGTTCTGCACACAAACTGACTATGAAATAAAAAATGGTGTGAGGTTACCTTTACTGTAATTGCCAGATGACTTCAAGTGGTTGACTCTTCAGTTGCAAGCCGCTACCCATTTAGCATAATTCCTATACTGCATAAGCAAGAGGCACACCCTTGGCACTTACGCAAAATTCTCTGCAATGCACCTGCTTTTCCACCTGCCATTTTGCAGATTTCCAGCTTAGATATATTCATCATATCAACCAACAGAACACTGGACCTTACCAAGAAAACAAATTCAAGAATGTCATGTCTGCTTCTTTGTCTGCTGGGTGAAATAGCAAGAGGCCTAGCACTTTGTGGCCAATGTGGAAATGTGCATGCACGTGCACTTAGAAAGGAAAAGAACCAGAAAAAATCCCCACAGGCTGATATGTTCAGCTAATTAGAAAGTTAAAAGAGGATATGAAGATAAGCTACACCAAATTTGCCCCTGGAATGTACTGCAAGAATTCTAATACACTTGGACTCCCATGTGTCCATTGGGATTTCCAGGACAAAAACACAGGCAAGTGTGCTGTGGAGCACCTATATGGTAAATCCAAGTGTCTGACATGAATTGTGCATAAACTCTGAGGGCTTAGATCATCAATGACGTTGGTCTGACAAATCCTGAATGTGCTGCAGCTTTGGGCATGCTGCACAGTCTGCGTGTGCAGGATCTCCAGTCTTCTAGAACCTGGAGAAGAGCCCTGTAAAGCATCAGTCTGCTCAGCATTTGAGGACTTCAGCCTCCCCCCAAACACAAATGCAGGTTGTTTTGTTTCTCCAAGCAGCTTTTGATGTAATTATTATGACTATTCTGGCACACGTTACATCAGTGGTAAAATCCTGATATTAATCTTTCATACAGTTAAGAGCTTTTAACCTTTTTTTTTATTTCTCTCCCTTTCCTCAAATAATTTTATATAGTTATGACACATCTACTCCTGTAATCCTAATGTGACACCATATCATAATAAAACACATAGTGGAAGTATCAATTTCTTCTTTATAAAATTTTACAATATTAACAAGTATTAAAAAAAGCTAGTACTTAAAGAAAACTGCAACAGCTTATTTCTTTGTTAAAAGCATCTCATTGTGTTGCAATGAAATGGGTGCTAATCAAAAGTGCCTTATATTTTATTGTTATAATCATATATTATTATATAATGTCAGAATCAGGTATGTTATCATATGATACACTTGACATACCATAGTATACCTTCCAGGAAATAAAGTAAAAATATGAGATAAATGTACATAAAATGAACTTGCTTGAGTTTATTTCAAGATGAAATATGCCAACTGCATTTTTTGCAGCTTCTTTTTAAAAGTACAATCTTTTTCACTATTCGGATGTTTCAAATTTTGGTAACTGGCCAGCTCTGTCAGGCAAAAGGACCTTCCTCATGGTTTTCATCCGTTCTTTAAGCCCATTTATGCAGCGGCTAAGGTAAAGACTGGAAGCCAAATCAAAACCAGCTCCAAAGAAGGTCAAACAATATTCAAACCATCCTTGAGATTTTTACAAAAACACAAATCACCAGTTGAACTGGACAAAACCACAAGCTACTTAAAAAACACCCACAATCTTAGACATGATTCTCTTTCGTAGAGGAAGCCTTTCTAACTCATTTGTAAGAGACAGAGAACACAGAAAATGGGCGTCACGTAGGACTGCACTAGACAAAGGGTCAAAAGCCTGCTTGCTTTACAGATTGCTTATTTATTATAGTTTTCTACATTTAATCCTAAAATAAGTGTGTTTCATGAAGTCACTGGCTGATCATCACTTAACTCTGTCATGGTCTCTGAGGAAGAAGAGTTCTAAACCAAAGTCAGTCTTTTCAATCACAGAGGAGCAGTTTAAAGTCTTACCCTAACAAAAGTGAATCCTAGGTCTCCACCTAATAAGCCTGACAGTTGGGGGCCAAGGGACTGCAGCATGTTGGAAAAGGCTGTGACTATGTCAAAGATGCATTTTACCCTGAAATTTTGACAATGAAGGGGAGGAAAGTGAGGATGCGAGATGGGAAAGGAACCACAGCTGAATTTGAAAGAGAACCACTCCCAGGTACAATCCCACCTCTTCGGAAGGTAACAACAGGGAGTTGTGAATGCTGGTGAGGCTGGGATTTACACAGAGATTAAAACCCAAACAACACTTCCCTAGTGTCAAAAGAAGAGTCCGATGATACAGAGGCAGGCTATTAATAGATCATAGAACCATAGAATCATAGAATGGTTAGAGTTGGAAGGGACCTTAAAGATCATCAAGTTCCAACCCCCCGGCCATGGACAGGGACACCTCCACTAGAGCAGGTTGCTCAAAGCCCCATCCAGCCTGGCCTTGAACACCTCCAGGGATGGGGCATCCACAACTTCCCTGGGCAACCTGTTCCAGTGCTTCACCACCCTCACAGTAAAGAATTTCCTCCTAATATCTAATCTAAATCTCCCCTCTTTCAATTTAAAACCATTACCCCTTGTCCTATCGCTACACTCGCTGGCAGAGAGTCCCTTCCCATCTCTCCTGTAGGCCCCCTTCAGGTACTGGAAAGCCATTATAAGGTCTCCCTGGAGCCTTCTCTGCACTGCTCAACTGCCTGGGACACTACTAAATACAATACATGTCACTGGCGCAGACATGATCCATACAAATACCTGAATCTAACCCCTTGGCAGCAACAGCAAGTAACAAGACCAAGTCAGTGTAAGGTACTAAGGGATCTGAAATATCTTCTCAACTGTTAAGATCTGCTTCAGGAGCAAAGGACTTTGAATCAAAGAAGTGGATTGTTTTGCTTTGTTTATCATAGTGATAACTACAAATGCCTTTGCAATTTTCTATGAAAAAAAGACGCCACAAATTAAATCTATGCTTACTTCAGTTTGGGAGGCAAAGCGAAAAAAAAAACACAACACGTAGAGCTGTCAAAACAAACGTTTTCTACTTTTCTACTGTTTCTATGATTAAATTTCCTTTCTTTCTGACATTCATGGTTTTAAAATGAGAAGTAAAAAGAATTATTATTAGTCTTAGAATTCAAGATACACAGAACTGTACAGAGCATAACACCATTATTAAGATTTTATTCTTAAAAAGACAGAACAGTATATAGGAAAGAAAGTTAAGTAAGAGCAAAATTGGAAAGATTACAGAGGAGGAGGTAACAAGCTTTACTTGTGAGAAGCAGAGTAGAAAAGAATTCATAACTAATGGGAGGGATGCAAGAACTGCGGCAGACAAAATATGAAACATTATTCTGTGAATACTGGTAGTCCAAGAAGACGTGTAGGTCTGAATATCTCACAAGAAACAGAGTTTGAAGGCAAGGTAGATAGAAAAAGATGGGGAGAACACGGAATAAATTCCCTCATCAATGAAATATTGTCCAGGTGGGTGAGCTCTGAACTATAATGATGTATTTTTAAATGTAGACAAAATCAAAGACACTGTTATTTCATCTTTTCCCTGAACCGCCAGTTTCACAAAAGAAATGTTGCAGGTCATTAGTCTCCAACACAAACTAGACACTTATGTTTAAATGTAATAAAGTCTTCATTAAATAATTCCATTACGTGTCTTTTCCACCTACTGTACACATACTACAAATTACTGATAGCAAGCCCTAGGCAAAGGCAAAAGGAAAAAAGAAAGTTGAAGTGAAAGCTTCATTTTTTTTTTCTTAGGGTGAAGGAGGCTGAACACACGAGATTGATTCTGATATGTTTACTCACAAGAATAGCATCATCATTGCATGAATAGGCTTGCTGATTTCAATGAAAACTCAGAGTAATGCATTATTCAGTTCACCTAATGGAATCAGAATGCGATTTAATTTGAATTAAGAATTAGTAAGGTGAGCAAGTAAGAAACGGAAAAACAAGACACAATCCAAAGCGCAAAACGCAATTCCATCTCTATCACCAGAAGCTCCAAATTTCAGACCTGGGCTGTGTCCCAGCAAAGCATGGGAATGCTTCCTTTCACGTTTATTCTTGCCCTGTTACTATTCAGCTTTGAAACAGGGAACTAAAAGCAACCATGTCATCAAATTCTGCCCCTTGAAAGCAACCGTACCATTCAGTCCAAATCTGCTTCATAAACTTCTCAAGCTCCATCTGAGATGGACATAAAAGTCATGCATTATTTTGCCTCTGTTATTTCTACTAGAAGGTTTGAGAACCTTACCACTTATAGTGGCTAATAACCTTCTAATCTCCACGCTAAATGTATTCATAGCCAGTAAGGATTCATTCATTCTCATGCTAGTGTTGTCCTTTACCTTACATACTTGTTTCCCTCATGGGTATTTAACCATGCTAAATTTATAGCCGACATTCAGCATACAAAACTTCATTTAGCTAAACTAAATAAACCCAAACATTTCTAATCTCTTCTCCTATGATGAACTTTGCATACCCCCAAACCACTACATCTGTTGCAATTTCATTTCACTTTTTGGGTACAAGTGGACGCTTTTCACTGTTAACTAGAGGAGGTAAAGTCAGAGCTTCCTATAGTGATGATGACACATCCAGCCTCTATTCAAATTGACCTGGCTGGTTTATTGGACACTTATCTTTATGTGGGACTCAAAAGTTTGTATTTTAATCTGAAAGTGTGCAAAAAACCCCAAAAACCCCAAACAAAAAACAATTTCAGAAAAAGTCATCTATGTCCCTGCAAATTCAGAAACACCAAATGCTCTATTCTTCTTGTGCATATAAATAGCATTTATACCCTGTGGAAAGTAAAGATTGTTTGAAGGTTAGGAAATGAACTCTCAGTTTTGGAAGGTAAAGACACTGGCTTCAACCTCAGAGTCCTGACATACCACCTGGTCTTTTGACTCTACAGTTCCTCATCTACTAGGACAATGATATTCCCGTGCTTAGCAGACATGTGGTCTGCAAGGTGGGAAGACAGCACTACTTTGAGGGTGCCCAAGTATGAGGGGGGAGTGCAACAATGATAATGCTGGACAGGATGAGATGATTCCAAGTTCAGCTGCTTTAAATACAACATTCAGAAATGCCTGCGACCAAGTCCCAGTGGCAAACTTCTCCTATGACTTAACACGCACATCAGTGTAGGCAGAAACATGCCAGCAAACATGAAACAGGACCCCACGTCAAGCTTTCTCACCAGCAGAACAGAACCTGTACATACAGATAATGCTCAAGGATCCCAGCATCACCCACTCTCAGGGAACACAGAAGATGTAGTACCACCTGCTACGCCATGCATGCCGGCAGCCTGAGTTGACACAGTAATTCCCCAGAGTCAGTAAAGCATGGCATCATGATCTTATCTGTGCCACCTCCAAAAGCCTTAACCTAAAATCAGTCACCTATCATTCACAGTGTCACAGAATCACAGAATCTTCATGGTTGGAAGGGACCTTTGAGATCATTGAGTCCAACCACACACACAAAAAAAAAAACAACACCCCAACCAAAAAACAACAAAACCCACAAACAGACACAAACCAACAATCTCGGGCACTAGAGCATGCCCTGAAGTGCCACGTCTACATGTTTCTTCAATACCTCCAGGGATGGCGACTCCACCACCTCCCTGGGCAGGCTGTTCCAGTGCCTGACCACTCTCTCTGTAAAGTAATTCTTCCTAATATTTAATCTAAACCTCCCCTGCCCCAACTTCAGACCATTTCCTCTGGTCCTGTCATTATTCCTCTGTGAGAAGAGGCCAACACCCACCTCTCTACAACCTCCTTTCAGGGAGTTGTAGAGGGCAATGAGGCCTTCCCTCAGCCTCTTCTTCTCCAAACTAAACATGCCCAGTTCCCTCAGCCTCTCCTTGTCTGGCTTGTTCTCCAGACCCCTCACCAGCTTGGTGGCTCTCCTCTGGACACGCTCCAGCAGCTCAACGTCCTTCCTGTAGCGAGGGGCCCAGAACTGAACACAGCACTCGAGGTGAGGCCTCACCGTACCGAGTACAGAGGCACCATCACTTCCCTACTCCTGCTGGCCACGCTATTTCTGATACAGGCCAGGATGCTGTTGGCCTTCTTGGCCACCTGGACACACTGCTGGCTCACGTTAAGCTGGCTGTCCACCAACACCCCCAGGTCCTTTTCTGCCGGGCAGCTCTCCAGCCACTCTTCCCCAAGCCTGTAGCGTTGCCTGGAGTTGTTGTGACCGAAACCCAGGACCCGGCACTTGGCCTTATTAAACCTCATCCCACTGGCCTCAGCCCATCGATCCAACCTGTCCAGATCCCTCTGTAGAGCCTGCCGACCCTCAAGCCGATAAATCACAGTGTAGTGTCCCAGTCTACTCACAATGTCAAATTCCTTCTTCAGTGACATCTAGCTCTTAAACTATCTCCACTTCCAAACATATGGAAATTCATGTACTTCCAGCCTTTTCAAGTCCCCTTCTGATAGCTTCTGTTTCATTTCTTTCTCCCTACCTACTATATCATGCTGTCATGCAATCTGGATTGGTTTATTGAACGCTGACATGGGAGACATTGCTGTAGGCAAGTCCTTATGTAAAGGAAGGCAAGTAATGCAAGTTGAGCCTAAACACACACAAAAAGACGTATTACAGTGCAGCATTTTAGTTATACACACAGGTTCCTACGAAATGTTGGTCAAGACTTTTTTTTTTTTAAATATAAAGTTGCTTTCTCTAAAACTGACTTTGGTTATATGTGTGAAACAACCTGACAAAATGCCATTTTGAAAAAAAAAAACCAAAAAAAAAGAACAAAAATGTTTATGAAAGTAAGCCGTTAGTGTTTTTTTCAAAACGATTTATTTTAAAATTAATTAAAAAAAAAAAAAAACAAATCCCAAAGGCATTTCTAAGATCTTGGACAGTGTCTTCATTTGGAAAATTCAGACCTGTTCAGAAATGTTTCAGTTCAGAGCAACGCATTCCTTTAAGGTTCAATATTTTTCATGGGATACATAACCCAATCCTCTTTCCCCTATCATCAGAAGATACTTATATGTTGCAGGACTTCAGGTTTAAGTCACGCACTGTGTGGAATAGGATCCCCTCTGTTTGCTAACATGGACAGTTAGTAAATAAAAATAGAACCAGCAAGCATTTTACTCTGGCCCACAGACAATGGTAAAATTTAAGGAAGCATGAACGTCACAGGATGAAGAAAGAAAACCAAACTACAGTGTGAAGTGCTGCATACTGAGAGCTAATTTGCACAAACGGGCTAGACAAAAACAGATGGGATGTGGGAAAGCGGGAGAGCGTTGACTAATGACACCTGACTGCCAGATGACCCTGTAGGTTTGAGGGCTGGCATGGCACCTGAAACGGTGCCAGCAGCCACTTGGAACTGCCCTCTCCCTTCTCACATTTCATTGAGCGGACTCACCTTGGTCTTCTGCATCGCACAGGACCACGCACAGAGATTACACAGCATCCCCAGGAAGCATATTCTGTCAGCTACACTGCCCCTCGATCCCCAGTTTATCGAGGAGCTGTTGAACTGACTGCTGGTCACTGCTGCAGGTGCGTTCATTGCTGTGTCTCAAGGGAACTCAGTTTCAGTAGATTTTCTGTGTCACGTATCCCGTTCTGGTCTTTCTGTAAAGCTTTACTTTGGGATGGAAGGAATATATCAGCAGAGTACCAGGATATAAGGTGCTATCTTCAGGTCTCATTTATGGTTTGAGATATATATACCTCAGCAAGGTTTCATAAAAGGATATCAAGTGACTGCCATTTTCATATGTTTTTCATGGGCCCCTGATACAGCAAGTCACACTAGGACAGGGAGACAACAGGCTTCAGTCTGCCACTACTCCTGGCTCCCGCTTGGACAGAGAAGCGGTTATACTTGAAAGAGTGGACAGTTTTGGTTTTTTAAGATACATCTGGACTTGGGACATGGTCAGTAGCTCTTCTGCTAATAGACATCTGCTAAGTTTAATCTCATACTATGGACCACAGCCCTCATCTGCAACATTTTCTGCTGAACATCCCCCTTCCCTTCAACAGGCCAGTTCTCTTTTCTTGTACAAAAGGCTACTGGATTTATGCCTGAGCATTGGATTACACAGGAGAACTTGGAGATCCAGCTAACTGTGAAAGCCAAGCTCTCTTCAAATATAGGCACATCCTTTAGAGCCCCAGGACCTTTTACAAATGGCCTTGCAGAGTTCCCTGAAGACTCTTACTTGGTTTTAGGAGCAGGTCTTTGTGGGGCATGTGCATACTTTGGTACTCTGCAAAAATGGGGGGGGGGTGTCCTAACTTTAAACGTCAGTGCCTTTGCCACCCATTTTTTGTAGTTATCCAAGCAGGGTAAGTTACATTCCAAAATACAATGCTGAAAGAAAGACACTAGGGGAAAAAGCATTTTAATTTACGGGTCTATATATAGAGAAATCCAGCCTTTGTTTCTGAAGTCCAGCAACTTAACAATAGCCAAATACATGTATTTCTTGAATAATAAAAAAAAAATATGCTTTGGGCTGAGACATTTTATGCCAAGTCACAGTCCAGAGCAGAATTTTATGGTTGAGTTATGAACCTGAAAAATATGGGCTTATAATGGAAATCCTGACAGACCCTAGTAGGTGCTCCTATAATATCTTGAATTTGATTTAGGAGAGGTTTTCAATAATGCTTTCCCAAGCCAGTCTGTTGGGGACTGCTAGGGAAAATCTAATGTGGTCCTCCCCTGGCTCCCCCACCGTGCAGCTCAGTGTACTCAATGAGAATGCTGGTATATTCAGGCAAAGCCAGCCTTCAGGGCTTTTGTAGCCTGTGGCTGTCAGGTCCCCAATATCAGAGACCCTATAAATGTCAGTACTAAGTGCATTTTTCATTTAACAAAACAATAAATTGTCTATCTCTGTGCAATAAATTGCTCATTTCTGTGCTTTTGCAAATGCCAATGTGATTTGTAAATGGCTGAAAAATCTCCCTCTTTGCCATTTTACTAGCAACCACGAATCATGGAACTGTTTTTGGGAACACTGGATTTTTGGGGGCAAGGGAAGAGGAAGCCTAGATAATCCAGAAGGAGTCAGACTAAGACTGGAGAAAGAATGGTTACTACCCACTATAAACCTCTCCCAGTCCCTGACAAGCTGAGAGCAAGTTAACATCCCTGCTCACAGGCCCTTACGCAGTACAGAAGGGCCAGCTCGCTAACACGGTATGTACCATATTGGGCAGAAAAGAAATCCAAACCACACTCGTGTTAGCAGTTCCGACCTTAGCTTAGTCCTCCAGTGCCTGCTTTGTCCCCGATTCCCTGTGTGTCCCTGCCGTCACCCGCACCCTTCACATCTATCCCCCTGTAAATTAAGCTGTCAGAAAACTGTAAGGTTAGCCTACGCTTGTCTTCTAGACAGTGTACTCAGAGGAGAGAGGTAGTCACCTTCAAAGGTTGAGTCATTCCACCCAGCTCTAGAGCTAACGACCAAATATATATATACGCACACACACTGAAAACCATAAACAACTCAAATACTGAAGTTATTATAGCATGTAGAGGAGCCTTAAAGAATCAGAGGTCAGAGCCCAAAGCTGGAAGAAAGATATCTCTATAATCTGTATATAAACCCAATCTTACACTTTTCTTCCTGTGGTTCTGATGCAATCTTCCAGATTCAAATATCCCTCCCCTGCAAACTAGAACAGCATATGGGGTTCGTGCAGTCATCAGTCAGGTGGTATTAAAACCCTCAAAACCAAACGCTTTATTATGAGAGAAATGAGGACATTAAGGTCCTCTCCAAACCCTGTAATGAGACACAAGAACATAAAAACTCAGGTGGGTGGCAGGCATGATGCTCCTGTGCTCCTTCAGAGCACTGAACAGGTACCAGCTAGAGGGAGCCAAGCAGCCAGAAAATGAGAATGAAGGAGAAATGACGACACTGAAGAAAGCAACAGGCAACAGAGGTTGACACCAAAGCACTGTAGGGGGAAGAAAGAAGTAAAGACAGCAAAGCACAATATTACAGAGAAAGAAAGAGTGTGAATTTCCTGAGTGGACAGTCAGTCTTAGATGGAAGGAGAAAGACAGATATGATAGAAAGGAAAAAAACCAAACTTGTTCAACATTTAAGTTGATGATTTTTATCGTGCGTTCCTTCATTTTATTGCTTTTCACAACAAACTGCTCCTGTTGACAACTGGGTTTGGTAGAAAAGATAAAGAAGTTACTAAATCAGTTCAATATTCCAGGTGAAATGACTGGTGAAGGGGGAACTGTAATATTTAATAGGGTCCAAAACCCTGATTTCTTTGGAGAATTATTTCCAGCCACAGTAACTAAAAGTCAAGGGAGAGTCACCAGGCCCTGATCCTATGTCTCAGTATACTAGCAATGGGCGCACAAAATGTGCCCACATTCATCTGAGCGTGGCAGATCAGACACAATGACTGAAGTTCTAACATTTATTTCTTGCCCTGCCTTGGATGGAAAAAAAAAAAAAATCTTAATATCTGAGAGGATCAAAAGAAACTTCTCCAGCGCCTCACAAAAGCCCAAGACAGTCGAGTTAACCACAGCAAGAAAGAAATCTATCCCCTTCCACCAATTAAAAGTTACAAGCTAGGATGCAGAATTTTGCAAGATCCACCTGAATTTTGTTGCAAGGGCTTCTCAAGTTCGTATGAACCTTTGTAACCCAGAGAGCTGCCCAGCAGGGCACCAAAAAAGTCCCTGGGTACGGGCAAGTCTCAGTTGCTCTCTGAGACTTGATGGCATACCCTCTTTTTCAGTGAGAGCTCTCCAGTGACACCAGAAAAAGGGTCCTTCAATTCAATCTGCCATCGATGGATATCCAAGCTTTCCAGCAGAGTGAGAAAAATAGTCGTGATGAATAGGAATATGAAAAGAAAACTGCACAGAGGGATTCAGGAGAGTAAAATGATAATTTCCCTACCTATTTTGATCCTCCACACAATTAAAGCCTTGTTTCAATATGGCTTTAATTTCATAGTCCTTGGTTTAGATCCTACTCTTCTGTACACTGCACCTCCTAATAGAGCAGCCCCATTAGTAAACTACATTTATGCTAATGTACTTGCTTGCAGTGATAATTATCACAGCCTTAGCCCTGGTCCTTGCCAGTGCGAGCACGTCAGGAGGGGCTGGTATAGCATTATAACTCTACAATTAGCCTCGTCGTGGCAAGGAGCTCTGGGAATAGAGACATCTTGAAGCTTAAAACGTGGACAGCTGATAGATGACTGTCATTAAGCTCCTTTGTTCACTCCATGATGGAACAGTCACCGAGCTGTAGGGTAGGCTTCTTTAATGAAAAAGAAAGACCTTGAACCACAGCCACTCTCCTCCACCTCTTCCCAACCTGTCCAGTCACCCCTGTTTCCTCCCACTTTACACAGCTTCTCTCTCATCCCATCTGCAGCAGAATAACAAAAGCTGTCTCTGACAAGTCATTCCTAATCTATCAAGTCTTGATGGAGGAGAAAGGCTCCTCACCTCACAGTACAGCCAAGGGGACCTCATTTGCCTCTGGCGCTCCCTGCTCAGAACCTTGCTCACTCCATCCATGAGGAGCCCAGGCTGAAACCCATTTAATTTAGGATCCGAGGTGAGCGCTGTACCAGCTTCTGGGTCAGCTTCTCAGTTCCACAAAGCAACACAGATCCTTTGAATTTCACACAGTCTGTGCATTTACATCCAGTTGAGAAGCACTGCCCTGGGCAGTAATAAAATATGCCTCTCTAAAAAGCCTGGCATGAAGAGAGGCTTCAGAAGCAGGCAGCAGACAGGCCCTCCTTTTTGCCAAGCGAACTGCAGAAGGGCACTGAGCCCTGTAACGTGAACTAGCTAAAAGGGAGAGATAACAGGGCGGCAAAAAGAAGTGGTAAGGAGGCTTTGAGACTCCCAGCTGCAGATCTGCACTGCTGGTAGAGAATCCTTAGAGAGAGCAATGACTGCAAGTGTGCTGGAATAATACTCAACAGACTTGAAGATGTGCATCTGCTTCATTAAAATTCGGTTCCCCAAGTTCCTCTCTCTTTTTCTTTCCTAGAGTGTTTTCAAACGTTGTTTTTCTGCATACCTGGATAACTGATCCTGTGCAGGGCTTTAGTTAAGGTAATTTGAGAATTCTTTTATATTGAAAAAGTATAAAAAGTAATCCCCTGAAGTACTTCATTTTCCTTCCATGACATTCCACATCAACCTACTTTACCTCATTAGTATTCTGAGGGGTTGTGAATGAATTACTATAGTTCAGAATGCAAAAAACAGGTCTGGCAGCCCCTAGGGAACACAGGGCAGAACAGAATGGGGCACTGGCTAAGACCCAGGAGAGCTGAGCTCTTCTCCACAGGCTAGGTGATCGCAGGCAAGCTGCTTTGTTTTAGAAAGATTGCTTCCTTTCTCACTCTTCCGCCTTTTCTTCTTCAGGGCAGGAAAAGTTCCTCTGCATTCGAACACTGCTCAACCAAACTGATGCAGATGTAATGCAAATCAACAGCAGCAGAATGAAACCATAATTGTACCAGAAAAAATAGTAAAACAGTAGATGGGGCTGCCTGGGTTGAACTTTTATGTTGAATATAGCAAGTGATGTACGCAAAGTTACAGAAGCAAAAATGTATTTCTATATGCCCTTGACAGAGACAGAGCCTATCACAGCACAAATAAGTCCAAAAGGACTCAGGCTAATTTTTCCACTAGAGTAACAGTGAGAGGATACGGCCTCAAATACAGATCCCTTATATTTACTATAGAGTAAATGTAGTAGTAAACCTCACCTAGAGGCAGAGCGTAACCAACTCTTTCTGCCTAGAAACCTGAAGATGTTTCTTCTCTTCTTGAATGCATTTCCCTAAGAACGTCCTCATTCCCACACCTTCAAGTTGCCAGGGAGTGTGTCTGGGCAGCCCTTGCTGAGAGAAATTATATCAGACCCATTGAAATATCAATCTACACAGTACCTTTTGTTTGGTTGGGTTTTTTTGCTTACATCTTCCTGATTTACATGTATCTGTCATGCACTGGCTGACAAGCACATAATTCACCTACTGAGAACTCACTTCTAGATTTGTGCTAACCTTACAAAATTTGATTCTCAATCCATTTCTCAAGTAGCCAACACTACAGACATTCATGAAGCGTTATTCCATCCTTCCATACCCTAAGGCCACCAAGGTTGTCACTTTTGCTTCCACTCTAGGAATTATCTTGACACATGAGCATAGTTTACTGCTTTACTGGACATCAAACTCCACATAAAACTGCTGAGCTGAACTCGGAGCTAAAAGGTTAAATACGCAGTCCCTAAGTGAGACACTACACATCGAAGTGATACACAAGGAGATGCCTTGTGTATCTGCAAAGCAGAAGGGAAAAAACCCCTTAGACACAGCTGCTAACAACCATGTTTTATGCAGAATGCTGGGGAGATACTCTATTTTTATAACTTTCATCCATAAAATAAGAAGATAAAGCTTCTGGAAAGAGAACGCAATTACCCTACAATGATATAACAGTCAGAATAAATTCAGCACAATCTGTATAAGCAAAAAGAAAAAAGCATCCAAGCTTTTTTTTCAGTTGGCAGTAGATAGTACTTTTAATAACTGCCCTATTGTCAACCTTCAGAAACGATCTCCAGAGCCATATGCAGGTTGGCAACCAGGAACAGCGCCTAACCAGTTTTTGCATCTAGTTGTACAGAAGTAGAGACATATGGAAATGAACAGCCTGGCAGAACAAGTGAAGTCTGAAGCAATGACTTCGATAAATAAATGCCTGCACGTTGGCAGATGGAGAAAAGCGCAGTAGGGAGGAACTGTATTGCAGCAGCAACTTGATTTTAAACGATTTGTAAAAATCAGCCTGAACTTCAGAATCAAGGCATTCCCAATTCCTTCAGTTCTCTTCTTGTTGGGGAAAATTCTCACCATAATAAGACGGAAGATATGGATAGAAAGATGTATGTAACAAAAGATTCAGTTCAGGGAGCAGAGAACAGGACTGGGTGGTCACAGATCATTTTTGCCTCTTATTACATAGCTAATCATGTTTTTAGTAGCTTTCAGAAAGACACAACCAATCATTTCCGAAAGTCTAGGAAAGCAAGATGTGGAGAGACATCCTCAAGCCGTATGGCAGAGCCTGAAACGTAAGCACAGTGGATACAGGTATGTGGGACACACAAGACCTCTCCCGCAGTGAATGGAAACTTGTGCTTGATGCAACAGCCACCTTCTGCATTCATTCCTCTAGAGACCAGTCTATTTGTAGGCAAATTGAATCTTTCCTATTTGCAGGCTGCAGACTGATCCTAGTCACTGTTAAATGTGACAGATAAGTGGAAAACAAGTATTACTACTCCCCTGCTGCTAGCAGGAGACTAGCATGCTTATTCCACTTTTTGGAATAAGGGGTTTCCTTGTCTGGTGATCTCAAAGATTATTCTTCCTACCAGTTCTGAAACATTTTCCTGTGTATGTCCTCTAACCCCAATCAACATTACAGTCCGAGAGATAGCAAGGGAAAAGGCATTCCTGTATCCCATCAGAAAGTACAATGCAACAAAGAAAATTCTGTGCAGCATTTGCCTTACTCTTCCACATTATGCAGTGCGGACAGCATCATACATCCCTACATCTTTCCTCTGTTCACTGATAGCCTCCTATACAATAATTAAGATATGTATCTTTATGCATAGATGCAATCTGACAGGGAAGATTTTCAACACACAACTGTCATTCAAGGTCTCCAAAGACAAGAAAAAAATAAAGACTTAAAGGTACATTTTAATTCTTTGGAGCCTACTTCCTACTGGTGCTGGTATGGTATGCGAGTAGTCAGTACCTGTGGTGATCTTCTCAACTATAACAAGCCATTTCCTACTAAATACCACTGACATGCAGGCAAAAGCAGCTAAATGTGGAACTCCCTGCCAGACACGTACTGAATCTCTTCATGCCCAGTACCAACCACTGCAGTAAAAATAAGAGAAGGGAAAGAGACAAATGAAGTAACCAAGAAGAAAATAATCCAGGCAAACTGTGATGGTTCAGAGATAACAGGTCCTCCATATGTACCAATTACCACACTTTTTCAAGAGAACAGTCACTTGCTGCTGTCCCCAAGCTGTAGCCAAGTGGACAAGTTTCATGCTGTAACGTGAGGCCAAGGCAAAATTAACCTTAAGACTATTGTGAAGCAGATGGAGATTAATTTAATGAAACTTTAATAAACTAACTAAACTTCACTTAACTTCCCCTCAATAATAGGCCACCTTTTGTTACGAAGAAACTCCCTTTCTCTTCCTGACACTTCATCAGTTAATATTACGCCTATGATCTCACTTCTTTGCACTGCTTGGTTACCCACTCTCTTAGAACTCAAGTATCTGTAATACCTCATCTTCTCCTCCCACATCACACGGTAATGAAGAAAACCGGCAGGCAATGATTTTCAAATGACTGTACCTAAATCCAATCTTCACGTTATGCTGAAACCATTTACAATGGAAATCAGTTTAGAACCTGTTTCACTTCGCTAAGAATCACCATGGAAAAACCATGACCTGCCTTCCACAGACCCTCCCACAGATCTGTCAGCTCTGTAACCCTCTAGTATGGATCCAGCTATTTGCTTCACTGCATCAGCTGCCCACATAAAGTCCACAGCAAAGCCAGTACACCTTGTCCATTAGCAAGCACATTAGTCCAATGAGTCAATGGCCACACGCACACACAAACTGAAAATAACGGTGGATTATCTTTTCACGTATGCCACTGTGTAAATGTTTTGTAATAAATAATAACAGCCACTATCAATCAAGAGAGCGAAGAACAGATGGGAAGGAGGTTGTGTTGAGAGAAAGCCTCAAACAGGAATATGTATTTTCTCCCCCACCTTCCTCGGTCTGATAACAGCCCTGAATAAACCCTTGAAAATCTCCAGATAGAGGCAATCCCCATCAGTGCATTCCAACATTCCATGTGACTCTGGCTGCTTTACCACGACAGTATAGCAGCATCACCCACATAGGAATGGGGGTTTGGGATTGCCCTCATTCCTTCTACGGATCAACTCTTCTACCCAGCATTATGGTCATTTCACCTACTGTCACCTTCAGGCAGGTTTGAGAACAGATCTGATCCTGGTTAGAAAACAGTCCCTACTAATGATGAACCTCAAACTTCTCCCTTCTTTGAAGAAAATCTCAGGGCTAGCTGAATTTCTCAGTTTTCTTACTTTTGTAAGAAAGTATTTTGTATTTCAGTTTTTAAAAGAAGTGGATGTTTACATGACGGCTGCTTTTTGGTCCAGCAAAACAGTTGCTGAATCTCCAGGTTTCTCTCTAGTGCTCGAAGTTTAACATTACAGCTTGAATTAAGATCTCATAATACATGTTGTAGCAAATTCACTTAAGGCTGCAGATTTAAAATAAGAGGGCAGTCTGCGGCACACATTTGTATGTAACATACATCTTCACCAAAATAATCTAAAACTTTAAATAACTTCTAAATAACTTTGCATAAAACGCAGGTTCCAGATTCTCATTTGTAGTTACATCATTGTACACAACTCTAACTGCAAGAGCCTTTAAAATGGACAAAAACTATGCTCCCCTACACTCCCAGATCTTGTTACTCTTTGCAACTGATTACCCATAGCTTGGTCTTAGTACAACACTGTATAATTAAATATACGTAAAACATTGTGCAAGAATTACATTAGGGCTGCATTTATGACCTATACTCTGTTCCACGCTGTATCTGAATGATAACTGCTTCACACTTGTTCCTAAGACCCCACAGGAAGGCAGAGAGCGTTACACCATGGCAAGCAGAGAAGGATCCAACCCTTGAGATTTCCCCTTCTGCAGAGATGAGCAATATTACCCTCCAGCATCAGCTGTTGTGATAGGTCTTAAAAACAGCAGAGCCATGGTGGTTCCCAAAGGAGTGACATGAAGTGAATATTTATCTTCTTGGCAGTGTGGGGGCAGACAGTGGATGGCATATCGGAATCTAACCGGCAATACAGATTCAGAAAGGTTGAAAACTATGATCAAGTTAAATCAGTATCTATGAATAGTGAACAGTGGAAGAGGCTGAAAAATCATTCTGTGCTCAACCCCAGATATCACACAGGGGGCTTCTTCCCCCAACTTTTTTTCTTTTTCCCCTGAAAGACCCCTCATTAACATTGAGTTGGAAAGACAAGAAAAACACTTTGGTAACAAGCAATCTATAATACTGTAAGCAGCCAAAATAGCATGTATTTCAAGAAGTACCTAACCTTCTTGAAAACAAAAACACACCTGAAAAAAAAACCACCACAAAACCCAAACAAAACAATCTTTTTTTTTTTGCATGGCATGTTTTTCAGTTAGTTATGAAAATGACAAAAAAAGAACAGCAGGAACCACATACCTTAGCTATTTGGACACACCAGTTTAGCAGAAGCTGGGAGCCAATATTATCCTTATGTTCATGAACATAATCCAACAGGCAGCCGTGAGGCATCAGCTGAGTGACAAGCTGAATGGTCGGGCTCAAGCAGACACCCAGGAGTCTCACCAGGTGCGGGTGGTCCATGCTGGCCATGATAAGAGCTTCCTGTAACAACAAAAGTGATCCAGTTACTCCAGAGTGCTTGAAGACTTTATGCATAGAAGATTTCCCATTTCCCACTGAGCACCTAAAGGGGATCAGTGTCTCCTAAGTACCATGGATTCCTGTGTTGTCTATCCAGCGCTAGGTAAATTCCAGTCTGATGTAATGTATGTTTGACATAATGAGCCCCGAGCAGTAAGTCAGCCTATCTGAACAGATCCAGTGAAGGCTCAGACCAGAAATTCTGAACTGCCCTATATTCCCTGTCCTGTTACTGCCATAGAGGCAGATGGAAGTGTGACACACTTGATTTTGCTTAAAGGTCTCATTGGTCTTGTTTTACTTCCCTTAGTTTTGTTTCTTGAATATATTTTCCCAATTTGTGGTCAATCCATTGGACATCAGCTTTTTTTTATGCAAGCAAACTATGCCACTTGTGCATAGTTTGATGGCCAGTTAGGCCTCATTTAGCAAGATATTTGATTAGGCTGTGCTAAAATGCCTTACTGGATCAGAGATTTCATACTTAGTATTTTACAGGCTTATGCATGTAACATTTATATGTCAACTGAAGCCTTCCCAAAGTTCAACCTGCAAAGGGTTAAGAAAGAGGAGGTTTAGTGTGGGCTTTTCAAATGTGTCTGATGCTCTTAAGTCCCAATGAAAATCAGCAGATTTATTAAACCATTAGGATATGACCATGCTACTGTCTCTATGGTTCTTGTACAGCAATAGCCTAAACTGGTGGTCGTGATGGTACAGTGTTAGAGCAGCTGTAGTAACAGTCCTGCCTGTCTCCTGGTGCTGCCACAAGCAGACCACTACACAAAGCAGCAGCTTTCTAAACCTGAGCCTCTTAGCTCAGCTTCCAAAGTCTTCTGATACATTCTTCCAAAGTCCTCTACCAACAGATTTTGGGTGAGTTATTTTGTTTTTTCCATGGCTTAGCTTCCTACACAATGAACAGGAGGTAATATTCCTTTCGTTCTTCTATACTTTATTTATCTTTTTCAGACTGTAACTTTTCGGAGGTTTTCAGCCAGCTAGCTAAGTTGTCCAACACCAAGGACCAGAAGGACTTAATCTTAGTTGTCCCTAAAGTTTGTACCCCTGACAAATAGAATAGAAGCTCCGTATGAAAAAACCTACATATCTGTTCTTAGAGGTAATAATGTCATCACAAGCAACTGGCATTCGAAAAATGCAGGGAGAAAGCTTTTCTCTCTCATTCACTAGGCTGAGTCCTCCATTTCAAGACCACCTCATCATGGCAATGGAACAATGAAAAGTGAGATGAAACTGCAACTTTGTAAAGCTATTTTAGTTCTCTTTCTTTCTCAAAAAACCTATATGACATCTTTCTGACACCTTAAAGAATAACAGCTGTAATAGTGCCAAAGAAAGAAAGATAGAAAAAAAGGATGAGAAAAAGTTGGCATCTGAGGAACATAGCATGCCCCCCCCAACTCATTAAAGTTTTTTTTTTCTTTCCCTATATTAAGGAAAAAAAAGTCCTGGCAAGTAGGCTGAGTTTGTATTAAAGGAAATTGCTCATCATAGTACAAAGAATATTTGAAACCAAATTGCTGAGTATTTGCATAATAGTTCCCTCTCTTTCTTTCCCTCTCTTTTTTTGTTAAACCAAAAAGATGAACAAGACACTAATTGTAGGGTTTTTTCCCCCCAATAAGAAAAGAGCAGATGGCCTCCACTGGGGGGGGGGGGAGTATCTTCTTCCTTTTTCTTCCTAAATGCATGTGAAGATATAAAATAAATAAATGAATAAATAGGAGTTATTTGATGGGATGATTGGAGGAGGGGCTCTGAGAAAGATTCCAATGTAACAAATTAGAAAAGGGATCTTAATTTAAGCAGTTTTGTTCATATTCAAATTAATGGTTTTTTTGCTCACTCAACTGGTATATACAGGGTCCCCTTGAAACAATTTTAGCCTCTCTTCTGCTGTCACTAGAAACTGTCACTGAAGGCCACCAGAATAATACCTGTTGACAGGTGCATTATGCAATTTCAGGGTGCAAAATTACTTGGCCTCATTTCTTCTTTTTACCCCATTCATTTTTCCCCTGCACATGCATGAGGGGATAATACTTGTTGCCCTCTCCCTCTCTGAGTAATGGTAAGAATTTCTTCAGGAACTTGGAAGATACTTTTCTTTATAATGAGGACTGATCAGAACATATAAAATACATTCTTTTTGCTCACCAAGGGACCAGATGGAAAGCTTTGAAGCATGTGCTCCATTAGTTTCCGGCTACTTGCCATTTACAAGTTTATCTAAGTCCAGAGGAAAGACACTTCCGTACAATAATAAAAACAAGCAGTGCCATTTGTCTCATTCGGATGTTATGGGAAAACACGTATTTTTCCAATAGTTTTGGGCAATGGTTCCAGAAAAAAAAAAAAGTTAATAAAATATTATGGACTGCTCTATAATGAATTGAGACACACAACAGAGAGCAGGGAAACCTTCATTATACATCTAAGTCACTAATGGGTACTAACCGAGCATGAATCCTGGCTTCACATAGTTATTCTCATTATTAAAGTATTGTTATTTTTATTGAACTAGCATCTACAGGAGAACTTAATTCAGGGTTATGTCTATCCGGCACAGCACAAATACAAAGCAAAAGAGATTGCAATTTTTCTGCTAGAGCCTAATTAGGCAAAACAGACAAACAATAACAACAGAAACATTATGACTTAGTAGCACTTTAAAAATCTGTTCAGCAAATAAGGAATATGAGACCCCATTTTAAAATCTGTTTGGACACGAAAGACCCTAGAGCTACAACCTCCATAGCACTTAGTCACTCTGCAGCCTGGTTCCCAATTAAATTTTCTAAGACATTTAAACAGGTAAAGCACCAAAATTCACAGACTTGCCTGCGTGACACCGGCATCTTTCAAAACCAGCCTCTGTAATTTCCCATATCTTTTGGCAGCCTTATGTCTGCAGATCTTGTCTCTACATTCAGTTGGCACCACTACACAAATTGTTTTAAAACTGTACCCATTCTAATTTAATGTAGAGGAAACTGAGGTACAGAAAAGCACAACCTACTATTGACAGTCATATAGGAAGCCTAGAGCAGAAGTGGGAACTGAGCCCCAGATCACTTTATCTTTCTCTCCTGAAAAAAAATAAAATCCTTTGAAGCTTGAAATAAAAAAAGGGGATGAGGGGAGAGAAATTATTATGTTATGGTACTTTATCTATCTCCCAGGAGACAGAGTCTTTGTAACATCATGTGCTCACACTAGCATCTGAGAAATGACAGGAGTGGTGACAGTTTTGAAAGGCTCCTGTTGGACACCAGGCACCCTCCTTCATCTATCTGCAGGAGCAAGAAGTATTATCACAAGAGTCACTCCCCAGCCAAACCAAATCTCTTCCTGGAGTTTGTTTATGCTACTGTCGCCGCTCAGGTATTAATTATCACAGCAGTGTGTGGCAGCCATACGCAGGACAGCTATAAACCAGCCAGCTTAGACACAGATAGCAGTTGTGGAGCTCAGCTTGCCCTTACCTCTAAGATGTATTTTGCAGTCTGTAGTGAGCCCTGACCAGCTGAGGCTAGGGCACTACAAGATCTCAAATCAGTTACTTAAAACCAAGGCTATGTATGTATATTCTATTCACAGCAGTGCTTACGGTGTTAATATATCCGAGGGGAAGGCTGGTAAAGAAAGATCTTGATGCAGAAGGCAGCTAATCCCACAGATTACCTTCACAGGGCCACTGTTGTGTCCCCCCAGCCTCGTCACAGACAGAATAGCAAGTGACTTTAATTGAGCCTTCCGTGTTCAACTCAGTATTATACTTCTCAGATATGCTATTTTTTATAGAGAAATCACGTCACGTTGATCTTTCCTCTCTTCTGCCCCTTTTGAATGTGGTTGAATTATTGCCACATTAAGCTCAACTCCTGTGATTTATATACACAACCCTATTAAACAATTACATTAAACAAAACATTTTAACACTTTACACTGATCTGTCCGTCACGTGCATTTAGTACCACAATAGAATACCAAAGAAGAAGGGTGAGTTTGTGGGTCCCAGTGAGCCACCACCAGACCTACGACACCGGTTTCTGTCAGCACAGCTATGTCAATAGGGGTCTGAGGAGGCACAGTTGCTACCCACAGCGAGGGGCCAGAAGAAGCCCTCAGAGCACCTGCCATTAGACTGCTGAGACATGCTTACACAGGTAGAGCTTATTTAAGTCATGAGAGCTGGCTATCGCCGTAACGATACAACACACAATTACATCCAGACTAAAAGCACTTGTCAACATAGACGATGAAGGGAACTAGCCACTCACTTCTCACAGGTCACCCAAGTCACCTTCGTTCCTTAGATGGCTTTGAATATCCCATCTAAAATTGTTTTCTGAGCTACCCGTACTCTGCAGTCATGTTTGAAATGTCTTTCATTTGACTGCTGTTTCTGAAAAGTAACTCAAAATCCAACCAAAGCAGGATTTTTGTTTCTACATTCTAGCATGAGGAAGAAAAATTCTTAAGACTCTGAGAAGAAAGGGTTTCCACAGTGCCCCGAGTAACACCTACAGCACATCTTATAAGATGGCATTTGACTTCCCTCTTTCCTAATCTGATGTGTTAACAATTACAACTGAACATAATTATTAGCCAGCATGATGGTCCCCGAAGAGCATATTTTGATACTGGTTTTGTTTCTCTGACCGTTTAGTTTGTTAATGAGTGGACTCAGCAAGGTGCATGTGCCACTGGCAGTAAAATAATGCCATACTTATGCCCATGTTGAAAATTTATTCTCCACTGTCCTGGTTTTGGCTGGGACAGTTAATTTTCAGAAGGAGCTGGGAGGGTGCACAGCCAGAACAGCTGACCCAAACTAGCCATAGGGATATTCAATACGATATGATATCATGTTCAGTATATAAGTGGCCAAGTTGGCTGGGGGGAAAAGGGAAAGCTGCTCGGGAATAACCTGGGTACTGGGTTCCCTGTGGTGAGCAACTGCACTGTGTATCACTCACTCTGCATATTCTTGTATCGGCATTATTGTTATTATTTCTCTTCCTTTGCTTCCTTAAACTGTCTTTATCCCAACCCAAGAGTTTCACCTCTTTCTTCTGGTTCTCCCCCCATCCCACCAGGGGAGAGGAGTAGTGATCGAGCAGCCACGTGATACTTAGCCAGCTGGGGCTAAACCATGACATTCACCCAAAGTGATCCAGGACACAGCTCTCTTCCAGCACGTCCTCATTAATTAGTACACCAGTTCAAATGCCTGGTCAAGCATCCATGGTCAGACTCTTCCTGAGATGCTAGACATGGCATACAGGCAACTCCTGAGACCCCTGGGGTCCTGGACCTGGGCAGAGCTGACAGTGAGCCATGACCCTGCCAAGTCCAAAACCATGCTCTAAAGGAAATCTGAGTATCGGAATTGGTCAAGAGACCTTCCTTCAGCTGCTTACAGAGGCTCTGAAACATGTTAACAAGTTGTGTCATTAAGAGTACTGTATCGTGTGGTGGATCCCAGCACTTCCTAATGCAGTGTTTGATAACCTCATCTTGTTGCCGAAGACTTCACCTAACAAGAGAATTATCATTTGAAGCAATATTGGTAATCTCCTTATGCAAAATTTAAGTATCTGGCAGAGAGGAAAAGATATTCCTTCTGTAGACTTGCTCTTTAACACATGAGGTTCCTGAGTGCCAACAGCCTTACCACACAGAGCGCTGGGAGAAGTTCACTTATAGGTAGCCAATGTCCCTTTCCAGTGCTCCACATACACATGCTCTGTCTCAGAGCCAGTGCGGGAGAAACATGGTCCCTGTTCCAGAGAAGTATCACAGATCTGCTGCCCCAATTCGGCAACCCCAGGCTAAATTTTACTGCTCCAGTTAAGCCAGATGAACGTATGTACCCAACAAAGAGTTTGGTAAGCAGGGACAAAGTCTGAACAATCTTTGGTTCCTAACCTTCTGCTTCTAACTGTTCACACCATAAAATGCCCTCAAACAAAACTAGCCAGAAGCAGCCAGAAAAGAACAATCCACCTGTTTTTTCTAATCATTGTTGAGTAAATAGATGTAGTTAAAAGCTGACTTCATACTGTGCTGTGCATTTTTCTGAAAGCACAAGCTGTGCTGTGGTAACAGGAGAGATACTACAGTGTACACACTGCTTTTTACATTAATTTTACAATGCTGTAATGGTAGGGCAAACACCTGTCTGGAATGCACATCTGACCTGCTTCAGGGCAGATCCAATTACAGTCCTATATATTCTCAACGCCTTTTGTTTGTCTGCCAGGTCTTACAAATTTTTTAAGTTATAGCTGACTTACCCTATGCAGTCTGCACAATGACTTAAGCTGAGAGACAGCACAACATAGACTCAACAACATACATGCCCACATTTACCATATGACAACAATACACACTGCTGTATTTCCCCCGTACTTCCTATGCAAGATGCTGATTTCAATTGCTTTAGAGCACTGCTATACTCTCAGCCCTTGGGCTGCAATTTTCCCCCTCCCCAGGCAGATATCCTCTGGAAAGCTCCTGTTGAAATGTCTCAGCCATTTCTGAAAATGAAATGAGAGACACAGCTATAGGGACCGACAAAGGATATCAGAGTCTCACAGCGGGACAGTAGCTAACAGAGGGAGGACAGCAGCAGCACAAACTGCCACAGCTGTTTTTCCAGGAACTGTTTCATAGTCATTAGCAGCAGACACATTTAACAGGGCACTTTCAGGCAAAAGTCTTATTTGGGACTTGGCAACAGCTTCTATAACCAATTTTACTGCCGTGTGATACAGCGAACAACACTTAAATGCTCTAAGGGCGGACTAAACCTTGAGGTTACTACTGCAGGACTGAGCTACGCACTTTAACTTGGCTCTTATGAGTATGGTAGCATATCCCATGTCCTGTGATGGAAAAGGTTTTTCTGTCACTGTACTCTCCTGAGAGATGGTGACAACACCTAGGCTGTGTACTACAAATCCTCTCAATTTCTCACTGAAGAAGCAGGTCTCAGGAAGAAATGAAGAAAGGTATTAAAAAAACCAAACAATCTTCCTATGCACCCACATCCATACTCCAAGCATAAAGCCAGATGAATACTTACAGTAGGTACATTTTCATCCATGGTTGGTGCACAGAAGTGTAACAGCACACATTCAGGTCCAAATCCTATATGCACACTCACACGACCAATTGCTTTTTCTTTGGGGAAACACTGAGTTTAGCTGGCACAGCAAGAAATAACTAGAGGTCTAAGTCAAGGCCCTGTTATTAAGGAAGTCTAACAGGCTGCTAGCTAGAGTTTCGCACTAACCAACCAGCTCCTTGAAACTCCCCCCGTGCTTGTTTTGCTTTAGGAAGCCATGTTAAGGAAGCTATATGTGACCCAATGGAGAAGGTAACAGTATGAGTCTTGTTAACCTGTATCTTCAGAGCCAGGGCAAACTCTTATGATTAAGCAGACTACAGGCTTAGAATGGGTGGTTTTGGACTTTATGTCTTTTGGACCTAAGAGAGGTGAGATTTTTTGAGTTCAGTCTCCAGTGAGGAGATTGATGAGAGGTCCACTGGGTACTAAGTGGAGTCACTGCATACTTAGACTGGAGCACAAGAGTGCTGCACCATTAAATGGTGAGATTAACTTATCCCTTCAGAAAGTTCTGGAAATCCAGCTGCCAGATGTGCCACTACACCCAAAACTTTCTAGAATAAAAACTAAGACTGAAAAAGAAAAGAAAATTCTACAGCAGGGACCACACACTGTGGTCTATCACGCACAAATGTGACGTAAACAGCATCAGGGAAGTACCGCTGGCTTGGTTCTGACCAAGCTAGTGCCATTGGTAGAAGCGGGGTCCAGGTCAGTGCCCCATCCTGCATCCAGGCTGCAGCCTGGTGATCAGCAAGGCATGGTACAACACTAGAGTGATGTGCTCTCCACTCCCCAGGAGCAGAACTGGTCTCTGGCTGCAGCACCGCACAGCCTTTCCTGGAGGCGGGATGTGCCTTTAAGTGTGCTGCATCTCTCAGAAGAGGAATGCCCTCTGAGACTCCTGCACTTGTCACAGCACTTGCACACAGCAGAGAGGGTATGTCATCTTACTGACTCAACCTGCACAGCCTGCATTGTTGACACTGAATTCAAATGCGTGCAATTACCCCACACAATTCAAATGCATGAGAGAGGTGCCCCACTTTCCTCCAAATCCTTACTTGAAACCAGCACAGTCTAAGGATTTGAAAGCTCTTCCTCTCAAAGGTGACACTTACAGACTGCTGGGTCAAATATTCCCTGCTATCTTAGAGAAACAGTGGGTCCTATTCATGCAGGAATAGATACCTTCATGCGCTTATAGAAGCAAATCTGGCTCACTATACATTTTGGAGCAACATAAATTAAATAAAAAAAGAAAAAAGAAAAAAGGCAGTACTGTGATCCCTGACCTGCAAACACTGAGGACACAGGCAACCATGCTGACTCCAACAGGGCTCAGGTGCTTGGAGTTAAGCACACACTTAACGGCTTGAAAGTGTAGGAGAGACGTTTTGAAGAACCCCCACACCATATGCTTCTTACTTCTCCCTGCTGACTTTGTACCAATTAAGTCTCCCAATTCATCAGAGCCCGTGTTAGGCAGCTGAAGAGGAATCTCAAAGTCTAAAGGAACAAACCTCTAGTACGCAACAAGCTTATTGAAGATTTTCCACCAAACATCCAGTCAGGGGACAACTCCCACCAGCCTCTCCATAAACCTTGCCTGAAAACATTTGATTCTGGTAATTAGAAAGCAAAATTGAGACCATTTCAATATGCATAAATGCATATGAATACACTTTTATGCATAAATGGCCAAGAGATCAGGACCTCAGCAACCAGAAATGTTTTCACTGAAAGCCATCAAGAGAAGTAACAGCGGGTTTCAGAGTGACCACCCCCCCCAATCGGGTGTAAGAGGTTTAACAGCACGCACACCTCTTTGTAAAAATATCGTATCACTCTGACAAATGTTTTACTTACAGTTTGTGACACGCATCATTATTTCAGAATAGTCTGTCAAAAGTGATTTGTTTCTTACTAGTTTGATGCAACTAGCAAAAATGTTTGAAGTTTTAAACGTTTAGTCTAAAAAAAACAATCATGTGAGCATTATTTGAACAGGAGGGTAAACAGGCCTTACCACTGACTGGTTTATAAGCATTTTCAGCCTTAGCTGAAGAATCCTTTCAGAAGGAGGGAGTTACTGCTTTGATTTTTGATTTAAGATGAACGACGGCAAGGTCTCAAGAATGAGTGATAGCGAAAAAAAATAATCTATCACGTTCTCACTCCTTTCTGAAGAGTCTTAAGGCATTGCTTTGAAATTTGCTGTTATCACTGAAAAGCTTGACTTTAGAATCATAGAATGGTTAGAGTTGGAAGGGACCTTAAAGATCATCTAGTTCCAACCCCTGCCATGGGCAGGGACACCTCCCACTAGAGCAGGTTGCTCAAAGCCCCATCCAGCCTGGCCTTGAACACCTCCAGGGATGGGGCATCCACAGCTTCTCTGGGCAACCTGTTCCTGTGTCTCACCACCCTCACAGTAAAGAATTTCTTCCTAATATAAGTCTAATACGTCTACCCTCTTTCAGTTTAAAACCACTAGCTTTCATCCTATCACTACACCCCCTGATAAAGAGTCCCTCCCCATTTTTTCTGTAGGCCCCCTTTCAGATACTGAAAGGTTGCTATAAGGTTTCCCCGGAGCCTTTTCTTCTCTAGACTGAACAACCCCAACTCTCTCAGCCTGTCTTCATAGGAGAGGTGCTCCAGCCCTCTCATCATTTTCTTGGCCCTCCTCTGGACTTGCTCCAACAGGTCCATAATCACACATTCAAAGTTTCTTCCTCCTTCAGGATCAATTTAAAAGGAGAGCATCAGATTGAAACCTAATTTCATCAAGAGTACTATCAACATTAAGAGTTGTTTTAATCAGAGATACATTTTGCCCATAACACAGGCATTTCAACTCTCACAATTGTGAATTCAAAACAGCCTCATCTCCGTACTTCCCTCATCTATATTCAGTTGCTTAAGAGCATCACACCCAGGACTCAAGTACTGCAAAGGGATAATGATATTTAAATGAAAAGGTTTCATTGGACTGATGAATTTTTTTTCTCTTTTACCAAGCTGGCATCAATGAGCCACAAATTCATCAAAAGCTGCCACACATCTCCTTTGTAACAGCGCTTTCTTCCTTTCCACATTACTCTGCCTGCTATTTTCTCCTGAGTTTCTACAGTTTTTCCTCCACCCTTTTCTCTGCTACTTTCTTTGTTCTTTCTTTTACCATCCTGTTGACCTACTCTTCTCCTGAAGACAAAATTAAAATTAAAAAAACTCTTAAAAATGCTTGAAAGAACATCACTGCCACCACCAAAATTCATTCACCTCCTGTTTTCTGTGCACTGCCTCGCCTCTGCTAACCGCTGCGAGGCAGGGCTCTGCCCTGCGCTCCACCTGCCATGGCAGAACCTTGATCCTGGCCAAGTCCTTCTGCGTCCAGCAATGTGGTCCTCACCCCCACCTGCTGGGCAGATACCTCCCAGCTTTAGGACACTCCTAGAATAGCAAATATTGGGTGCGCTGGATGTGAATGGCTGGGTGGTGGTAGCAGGGGCGCTGCAGGGGGAGGCCCCTGTGGGAAGAGGCTGGGGCTGCCCTAAACCAGACACAGCCAGCTCCAGCCACCCCACATTGCTGCAGGCAGCAACCAGCTGGGAGGAGAGCTGACTGCAGTTGGGCCAGGGAAAGGGAGAGGAAAGGTGTTTTTTTTCCCCAAATGTTTTAATATGGGTTGTTTTTTTTGTTTGTTTGCCAATATCAAACCAGCTATTAAATATTTATGTTAATTGGCCATAAATTAATGAAGTTACATTTCCCAAGTTGAGTCTGTTTTGCCTGTGACAGTAATTGGCCAGCGACTTCCCTATCCTTATTTTGACCCAGTTTTCTCTCCTGTTGCTCCCATTTTCTCCCCAGACCCACTAGGTGTGGGGAGGCGAGCTAGTGGCTGTGAGGGGACTTGGCTGTGAGCTGGGACAGCTCCTCCACCGCCTTCCATGGCCATCCAGTTCAGTAACCTGGCTCTGAGAAGTGGCCAGAATTTAGGAAGTCAATGCAAAGGAAAGCAAAGGAAGCTCACATCCCTGGCCTGTTTCAGGGGTGGGGACGAGGAGGGAAACGAACACAACAACTGTTCTTATAAACCTTAAAACTGGCAGCTTATCTTATGCTCTAATCATACGGTTTCATATCCCTCCCTGAACTTCCACAAGATTTGAGCACATCCTACTGTCAGGGAAATACACACACACATATAACAATATAATACAATAATAATGAATCTTTTTTTCATGTTCATAAAATCTTGACATCTGCAATAACCCCCACATCAAATACTATGTCTGATCTTCAATGTGTGGCCATGTTCAGATCCAGGCTTCTGTCAGGGAAAGCCAAACAACTCCAAGAACAAACCCGCATGAATGAGTGGGCAACCATCTGTTACCCATACAAAAGCCTCGGTCAAATCAATAAATACATCTGTATTTACTAGTTGTGTATTTGTGGCTGTGTAGACACTCTCATACAGACAAGATCTCATGGAAATATAGAAGCCAGGATCATAAAGTTATGGACAAACACCACCTAAACTTGCAGTATTGCAGGAGAGAATGTCTATTTTATAAGTAATCTGTAATTTGAGAGTGGCATGAATAGGGCCAAAGAATAATTTATGTTACACTTTCATACTCTTTTGTGAATTACCACAATCCCAAGACCATTTAACTATGCTAGTGTGATGGCATGGTATCACAGATCCAGAATTTCCAAAGGACTATTCAACTAAAAGGACGCTATAAGTCAAAACCTAAGCCTCTTTTCCTAGCATTTTCTACAGCAAACTACGATAAGGCTGACTGGGGTGAATCTGCTTTTCAGCAATCAGTGGTACCTTGCAGCTGTCTATAGGAAAGAAAGTGAAGGCAGCCCTTTCGAAGTGACACTGCCAGGGAAATTTCAGGCAAAGGAAGCACAGTTAGAAAACCTGGAACCCCAAGGCACTACCACTGTGCCAAAGTTACTGCTGGAGACGTATTCAGAGCAGCTCTATGGATGTGCCATATAAAGAGCAAGTTTGCTTTCACATCTGAAGCACAGTCAATTTGCACCCTGATTATAAGTGCCCCATCCACACTGCAGAGAGTTTTGACAGCTAGCACCTATTTTGCATTTTGCTCCCAAGATCAGTAGTCAAGAGGTTAACATTTAATAGAAAGCAGGAAAATGTATCCGTAGCTGTTACACCACCAGCCTTTCCAACCAACATAATTACCTATTTGGGATGCCTTTTATGAAACAGGAGTTACATGTAATTAATCCCTCCTACCTATTCCTTGTTGCACGCATTTATGTTGTCATTTTTAGATAGTTGTTTTTATAGACCTACACTACCATGATATGACGTCTTACTGGGATCAAAGAAAATGCTGTGCCTCCAACAGGCACACTGTGAAGCTCAAAACAACACCAAGTTGTGAATTAATTCCTTGGTAATCCTCAGTGGATTTCTGTGCCAGTGAAATGCCAAAGCCACAGCAAGCTGTGGCAGATCACTGGAGGCCTTACAGGAATGTTCATGGAGAGGAGGTTTTGGAAGTAGACAAAGATGGCACGTTTGGACTGTGCTGTGACTATGTAGAAAAGGAGCAAACAGGTATCAGTCACCAGCTATGGGCAGGCCAATATGAATTTGAAAGTGGCCTGAAATTCTGTCTCATTATACAGGCAGGGAAGTGAGACAGACATCTCTGTACATTAATGTCTTTCAGGACTGGGCTACATAAGGATATTGAGTAAGAAAATGCTCTCCCCATGTGGCACTTTTTATGTCCACATGGAATGGTGACTCACTCACAAAGTGAGTGCCACTCAGCACCAGCTCAACTGCAGAACAGAGGGCTGATCTGCAAGTTTTAGTTGAACTAGAAACATTTGTTTGGTGACACAAGTTTTAAGACACTTTCTGAAGATAGGGCACTTTGAGAGCTCGCCAAGCTGTCACATAAACATCAACATCAATAACCTTTGGTAGTCTAGAGTTTCACTCAGATCTATGTTCTCATCTGAATGACAGCACTGTCAAGAACATACATTGTGCTCTCCCCTGATAGAAGAGATTAGTCACAGAGGAACCAGAAGCATCTCCCTGCTCTGCTTAAAATCGGACAGGACACAGCATTCAGATCCTCAGAAAAGACCTACCACTGGAATATGTTTCCCATCCTTTAATCAGCTAAAGAAAAAAATCCCCAGTTCTCTCACTCTTTCTCCCTGCTGTCCACAGCTGAATGCCATGGGAAAATGTTCAGTATCCCAATTTGGATTTGACCAAATTCCTGCCTAATAAACACAGACTGACTTTCAAAATGACCAATGACTTCAAAATAGAAATCTACCAGAGATCATTCAGAAAATGACAGAAGAGGTATTACAATCACTAACATATTTCTAAAACATCTTCTAGGAATTTATCTCTCACTGAAAAGCGTCAGCAGAAACTCTTCCTTTTTGTTCCAGCAAGTTAATTTTGCCATGAAAACATTTCACCAAGGAAAGTCACTTTCTTTCCCCATTTCAAAAAACATCTCTTTCCAAACCTCCTCCAAACACTTTCATTACTAAAATAACTTCTCGGAGGACTTGTATTTTTAGCAGGTAACTCTAGCCACCAACCTAAACAATACTTCATTTTAAAAAAAGCCCAACAATTCACTTGGCTTCAGAAAACATACAGAGCTAAATTCTGCTTTTATAACCATTTACAAATCATCCCACTGAACTCCCAAGGGCACTGCAAAGAACATTTCCAGATACATTCAACCTGGGGGTTGCCTATGGACTGACATTACCTCCACTCAGTAGCAAACCTGGGGAACTGCCTTTAGCTAGTCCTGTTCCCCTTTCCCCTGCTTTATTGAGATCTTACATTTCCATCTGATAAACTGTTACTTGACTGTACCTCAGCCATTTCCTACCATTGCATCAATACTGCTTTGTATCACAGGATTTACCTAATGTAAGTCAGTCAACGAATGCCTTTGAAGCTAGCACTGAGCAAATGCAACACAGCTGCAATTTGTCAATATAGCTCAAAAATCTACGTAACTGTATTTTCTTAAACATGTTTATATCATTTGTCATGTAAAGCATTGTGGTAACAACAGGCTCTGGTCTACCTGAAACCTACTTCATTCTATTTTGTACAATACGATTCGCCTATGCACTTAAAAACCTGATAGCCTATATAAAGCAGAAACCTTCAGGACATAATTGTAATCACCTTTTATGAGGTAAGAACACCTATTTCTCTTCTGTTGCTAATACACAGTTCGCCTTATATCAAGCATAATCCAGCTTCTTTAAAATACGTGACTTGGGGGCAAGTACCTACTAACAAGAGATGCTTGAAAAGAACATTTTAGACACATTCTCAGTGGGTAATTAGATAAAACAGCTTTGTCTGAAAACAAATCTCATGCAGTATCTGCTTTTCTAAGTAAACATTCCAAGTCAATTTAACATCAGAACGTAATTAAAAATAAAAATTAATAAAAAACCATTAAATAATTTGTTTAGAGTTTATGAGATCTGTGTTGCAATTCATAGAGTCTCATCTATAAATGGGTGTAATAATAATAATTTCTCTAGCCTTTATCTGTTGATTCTATCTTGACTGAAAGCCTTTCAGGACAGGGAAAAGCTCACCATGTTTTCACAGCACAAAGGATTTTGATCTTAACAGGTGCAAGAGATGCCGTATATTACAATGAGAAGCAACACCAAAGTTAATATGGAAAATATTGCTCTGCAAAATTGTTTTATTTTTGGAACGACAGTTTCAGTATTGAAGGACCAAGCATTTCAAACCAGCAATTACTGCTCCGTGGACTGCCAGCCACACTGTGACCTCAGCTCTATCTCTGTTTATCCTAGTTATTGCACTGAAGCCTAAAAGGTATTGGCAGAATATTACAAAGTTTATCAGCAAGCCAGTCAGGTACCAGATTTCCCTGTCTTATTTCTTCCATTACAACTATGTGACAAGCAGCGATAGGGACAGTTGACTATCACTTGTCAATAATATGTAGAATGTTAATATGAACAGATGTTAATTATTTCATTTCTATAAGTCTATGACAGCTGCTGATGTGTCAGAGGTGTCTGGATTAGCACTGAGACATGGAAAACAATTTTTGAAGAGTTATCTGCAATAAAGCACTAAGGGAGAAGTATTCCAAACTACAGTTTCTTAGAATACTTGAAGATAAACTATAAATGAAAAATAATAAATAAATAAGCAAATAAAAATAATAAATAAAATATAAATAACTTGAAGATAAAATATATTTTGACAGTTCAGCTCCTAAAAGCCTATGTTTCTGTACCCTTAAATTGCTATTAAAAATGGACACAGTGTAAATATTTGCATTTACAAAACGGTCTCGGATTTTTTTTTTTCTTCACTGCAACACAAAACCCCTTGTTCTCCCTTAACTTTGACTTGGCACTTTGGCAATATAAAACCAAGTATGACAAATACAATGCATTGATCCTCCAGGGCCCTGTGCCCTTGCTCACTTTCTGCATTGTTGCTGATCTGTGAATTGCAGCCTGTGCTCTAGCTGACACACAGCCCCATCAGCCTGCTTTCATGAAAGATCTGATATGTAACAGCCTGCCCATCTGGCACTGAACTAAATCACAGACAAGTGTACCTCAAAAATTATTAGCTAGCATATATGTACAGTTTTACAGCCAGCTCCTCTGACTTAAATATCAAGGCATTCTTCTTCAGTCCTTCCCTGAAACCTCATTAGATCCACCGTTAACCTCGAACTAGTGATGGCTTGTTTGGGATGCATTAGTGTGAAGCTTGTGGAAACAGTACCTCTTTTTTATTAACAGAGGTCCCATAAAAACCTGCATTTTTTTATCAGCGTGGCAACTTTCTGGCACACGCATTGCCCTTTAGGAATTTAATCATTAACATGTACCTATTTTATATTGCTAATGTGAGCTGGAGGCACAAAGGAAAAATGCAAAGCAATAGGAAGTTTCTTAAATACAGGCTTTCGGTTTCTTTTAGTGGTAAGTCAGCACTAGCTGCCCATTTCTAGGTGCCAAAGTTTGCTTTAAAAGTGGCTATCTGGGTTAGCCGCTTCTTCTAACATGCCAGGCATTATTCAATAATCTTATCTTCCATTTTACTAAGTTTTGTCAATTTTATTTCTGTGCTTTGCATCCGAATGTCAGGAAGACTCTGCAAAGAATTCCAGTGTTCCCAGTTACTTTGCTGATGTTTAAAGGCGGTTTCTCATGTGTGTAATTACAAGGCATCATCTATAGCCTACCACTCCAGCAAGAACTGTTCCTACGCAGCTAATATCTTCCCCTTTGCACTAAATCACACCATCTACCGGTTGTGCAAATAAAAAGACCAGCACCTGCAGGCACTATCACATTGGGAGGTGAGTCCCCAAAACTCATGGCCTTACAGTACCCAGTAGAAATTTTTACTGAAGTGCCGAAGATTGCTCTCCTAAAAGCTCACATCCAGATACAAAGTACATAAGTCCTGGGAAAATACGAAGCTGGAGGAGAGTACTCTGGCTCAGCTTCAGATCTAACATGTAGTAAAGGGTGGCAACATAAAGTGCAATGCCAAGAGCTAGAGACACATGGTGTGTCAGAAAGCAACAGAAAACTCATCATGAGAATACAAATCCCAAGAGCTTCTGATTAAGCCTCCTAATTAAACTATTGTGTATCACTTTTGATACTCATTACACCGCCTCTCTGCCTTTTTTATTTTTTAATATTCCCATCCTTTGCCTGTTCAACTTCTAAACACTTTTCCAAAAAAGTTCTCTCCTACTGTGTCCTGATAAAACAGTGGCAACTATGGGATCCTGACCTTCATAACAATAACACATCCAGCTAAGCAAATAACTGACTTCATGATTCAATAACCAAGCTCAAATGTACACTTCAAAGCAACACCAAGTATTAACCATGTGATTGGTGCACCTCATACTTTTAAAAAGAAATCCTAATACATCAGTTCAAAATGTTTATTTCACACATACACACTCTTTACAGCCAAAACTACTTTTTGAATTTGATCAGAATTTTTAATGGTTTCAATTAATCCACAGCTATGTTTCCCAGTGAACAAACTAACACTCCTTCCTGATCTTCTCCCCACGCACAGATTTACCCAACCTTATGTGGGGCTTCCAAGTCGTAAGGCAATACAAACTTTAAATAAAGAGTTCTTTCATCGCCATCAGCAAAAAGCTTCAGAATATACTTCCTAATTCACTACGGAATAACTTGTAACATCGATCACTCACTAAAGCATGTAATTCCCTCTTAAACCTGTGGCAGACTTTTTGGAAGGATGACTCTAGAGGTGAAGTCCCGGCCCTGCTGATTTCATTGGTAAGTTCACAGCTCCCACCGATTTCAACAGGGCTCAGATTTTCCCCATCACCAGTAGCAGGCACGCTCTTTCCCTCACTCTATTTTCCAGTTAGAGCGTTATGCTAGCACAATTGTTTCCAAACAGCCTGGCTTATCTGTCTGTGCTTGTACTTAAGCCTTTCTCTGTATATACTTTCTCCGTACAGCCATATGCTCTTACACATGGAAAATTCACACACCTCCTGCACATACACGCATCTTACCCTCGCATACTATGGAATGAAAAACTACTGCAGTAAGGAAACATTTACAGAGAAAATTATTACTTAAGATAGAAATAACAGAAATGTGGCCTTGAAATAGTTAATCTTCAGATGACTGAAAACAGCTAACCTTCAGTAGTGATCAGATTTCCAGCTTCTGTAGAGGCTGATCACTCTCGGGGCTTGTGCATGGTATGCAGAGTTCTCAAGGACAGCTTGATTTCTGGCATCTCTGGACAAGTTGGAAATTGTAATTGCAATCACAGTGAGCTTCTGTGCCTGGAACTGACAGGCAAACAGCTCCCCCTCCTAAGTGGCTATACTTACCGTGTGCGTAAGTGGGAGGAAGAGGGGAGGCTGCACAAAAGGAAGTCTATAGTCAGATGAGCTAGGTCACCCCTTGCCACCCAACCTCAGCAACTTAACATGATGGAGTGAAAACCTGTTTGAATCACAGCTGAAGCACGCTGCCAGGCAGCACAGCAACATTGTTGTTCATTATCAGCTATTCTTACAAAGACCCACTCCTTACCCCTTATACCAGACGGAAAGGAGGATGTTTACACAAATGACAGCAGATAAGGATGACAAAAAATGTTGCACTGCTGCCATAAAGGATTTCATTTGATCCTAAAGCTGCCCTTTAAACTGAGGTTCAAGATTAACTCGGTTGTATTTCCCAAGCAGCCATGCAGTCAGTGGAATGACTGGGGTGCTTGGATGTCCTATCCAACTAATGTTAGTATCAGAAGCATCTACATGGACCGTTGAAAACTTGGGTCAAACACTTGGCTAGGAAGTGAGATGTACACGAGGAATTACAAATAATTCAAGGGACAGACAAACATTTCTCCGGTTACCTATATAGTCATATAAGGCAGTATCTTACAAGGAGACTAAGTGTAAACACACCTGTGTCAACTGAGAAATTGTTCATCAAAATGTGTCTGTAGGGAGCCCCAAGGACTCTACGGAAGTCGCTTGGACCAGGGAAGGAGGCTTCAGCTTAGAACCTTCCTACATCTAATGCCAAAGGTAGAAACCAAGAAAAGGTAAGTCTTCTCTCACCTTCCCCACCTGACTAGCTGTAGAGCCAGTGTACTTTCTACAACAGCATCTAGACATGTCTGAAGAAACAAAGAAAGCACCTAGACCTATCCAGATCTCTGCGGGTTTTCAGTTGAACAGGAGATAAAATTCTCCTTCGTTAGCCAGCTACATCAGTTTTTTCCTCTTGAAACCTCTGAACCAAAGGCAAGTACAATACTTCTGGAGGACTTGTCTTTACTCTAGGACAGGCTTACAATTTAGGAAAAGGTTTTTCTCTTTCTTTTTGCAGTACAAGACATCTGACTGGTTTATTAATATAGTTAATTAGGCCAGACATAAATAAAAGGTGTAGGTATCAGCCTTCTATATGCAGCTTTAATTTGTTTGCTGCATGCCTGGTGGAGGTCATTGTCACTTATTACCTTTACACTTCGCTTGACAAATGCTCTCCAGCACACTGAACGCTGCTACTACAGACGGCGGGGAGCTACAGTAAGTCCAGGCGAAGTCAGGAAGCTCCCTAGATCTTAATTATAAAACCATAAAAGAAACCAACTGCCTCTGAAGCTCTCTTACCAGGAAACAAATGAGAATGGGAAATTTATTTCCAACCATAAATCCCAAACCCTTCAGTTTAATTTTTCCCAAGTTAACTTTCTCACCTAGCTAAGCAGCACTGCCTTCTATTATTAGCTTCTGGCCCAGTATCAGCTGACCACCATCAGTCAAACTGTCTTCATCTCAATGAGCTCAGGGACTCCCAAGGAACTCTGTGTATGCAGGCTTGTGCTTGCAGCCTCTAATTATTTTCTAACAGATAATGGAGCATTTAAGTTCAGAGAGGATAGATTAAGCTTGTAAGTGGATCAAAACCCTGGACAGAATCACAGCTCACGATTATTTCCTGGAAACACAGAGCTTAGAGGGCTAGAGAGGAAAGGCCCTCATCAATTGTCTGCTTCCCAACGACAAGCTAGTTTAAAGATACATATTTTTAGTCTCAAAGGTGGTTTGCTATGCTTTCCAACTGCAGCATGACTTTGGAATGTGTTACATTATCAGTCAAGCATCTGGTTTGATGTTAAACCATCTTATCAGGCCAATGGCTACTTGACTTATCAGACAATCATAACAGTCAAATAATTTGAGGCTGAGGAGGGGAAATTGTTTTCACAAATGAAATTATAAGTCCCTGTTCTAGTATCAAGTAGCCTCTTAGGTGATTATTTGCCTTTTTTTCCTCACAACAAGCCTCTCTTCCCTCCCTAAAATTCAGGACCCACATATATTCTGTTACCAGCCTTCGGGTGAGGAGCAGGATATCCTTCCCTCCCAATACCCTCCACGTATGCTGGCAACTCCCCTCCCAGACACGCTTGCAGGCAGACCAGTAGCAAGAACACCTGTACTCTGAATTCAAATTCCAGCACCCTTTTGGGACAATGAAGCGTGAGCAGCCAAGCAGGGAGGAGAAACTACGCCCCACAACTTAAGCACCTAACCGTTTCAACGCCTGACAGGAAATTCTTTAGACTGTGAAATTATTCCAGAGATAATACGTATTCAGAAATACGTGGAAAAAAGGGAAACCTGCATTTTACAAAACAGTAGCAACAACCTCTGCACAGTGAAAGCAAATCCACAGAAGTCCACGTGTACATTCTGCTTCTGCCCTGGAGAAGGCGGTATGGGCTGTTTAGTAGACTTCAGCTTGCATTGTTGTAACAGACATAGACTACTGCAGTGATAAAAACTGTGTAAGAAAGTAGGAAGCAGAGTAAAAGAAAAAGAGCTAGCTGGGAATGTGTGGAGGAAGCCCAGAAAACAGACTCTGCTGCAAATCCCCAAAGAAAAATTCCAAATATGGGATGTATTTTTTGATGATGGCCAATTCATCATCCCCTCAACGGCAGGCGGGTGGGAGGTGTTTGGCCATAGCAGGTGCTAACATCCTGCATTATACCATTATAGTCATTACAGATCCATTAGTGAGTGTTCAAGGTGCTGAAATGACAGCCCAGTAGCTAAATTGTTGTTCTTTACTCTTTTAGCATAACATTTAGCAGAATTTCAGGACTTTTAGACTTACATTCTGCCAACATTAGAAGTTTTAACCAGAGTTTATGGACAATGCCACTAACATCTATATCAGCTATTTCTGTAGACACTGAAGTGTGCCAAGTACACTCTCTCTACACAAACTGCTGTCTACAAGAGGCTTTACCTTTTCCAGAGCCTCTCTGAAAGGAATGCTGTTTTACTTGCAAGTACAATTACATACACAATCAAGTAAGAAGTAACTGCTGATAAAAGCACACCCGTACTTGATAAGTACAAAAAAATGAAAGTTAAGGGTGTGATTCACATGATGACACCTCCTTTCCACTAACCTCCTCTTCCCATTCACAGCCAACACGTCAGACACTTATTTAAGAAAGAGTTAACTCCCACTACATTCCTAATGGCACTTCGCCACCTAAATACCTTTAAAAAATCTGATAGAACTGCTTTTAACCATCAATGACTATTCATAATACTCTTTTAACTGAAATCACAACTGATGCATTTTGCTTTCATATGCACACTTACATTTTCCTCATAAACGAATACCAGTAAACAGTACCAAGTTTCACCAGGATAGTTATACTGACCAAAGCCTTGGGGTGAGAATTTGTAAAACATATTTTTCTACTATAACCTACTCTTCAATGGAAGATATTTAAGTTATCCTCTCATAATAGCTCAACGTTTTAAAAAGTTTAAAACTATGTCCTTTCCGAGACTGAGAGTAGTATTTGCATTAAAACCATAAACAACGCCTAAGTCATTCTCTTTAAAAATGTGGTTTGTTTCAGGAAATAATGATTGGGTTAGGAGGTGAGGATGGCAGGAACGTCTGTACAATTGCATGAGCAATTATTTCAAAAAAGAGAAAAAAAAATCCTTTGTCATCAATGCACTACAGCAAAGGATGTTACGGACCACTGTACTTATATCAAATGCAGCATTGATACAAAACATCATATTTCTCTTTATTGTCACGTATATCGACTAATGATGAAACCCAATTTTTTTTTTTGATGATCAAAAATAACCTTTAGGTTATTAATAACCGCTAGGACTAAAAGTAACTTTAAGTTCTCTCTCACCTTGTTACTACTGGGCCAGACTCCCTTTCCTAGTGTGGCTGTACCTTACATAGTTAACACATCCAGAGTTTCTAAAAAACCTTCATAATTTCTGAGCCATTTGTCAGATGTTACAATGCATACACTGGAGGGAAATGTGGTCCAGGGAACTAAGTCAGCTGATGAAGCAGAGCTATGAAACATCAGACAAGTAACTTTGTCTTTTAACAAGGACCTCATGTTTTCTTTGTAGAGTGCTTCAAGGTCAATCAATATCAGAGATGGAGATATTACTATTATTTCTCTATCAGATCAGGGGTCAGTTCCTCAGTGGGTGCAAGCTGCTCAGTTCCACTGACTTTCATGCAGTGACAGCAATTCCCTCATCTTGAGGCTGGAATCTATATCACTGACCACTGGCATCAGACATGGAGTGCAGGTCACATTCAACAGCCTTGCACTCCCTGCACGTTGACTTCAAAAGGGTACTGATACCAGCTCTCCTCTTCCTGCTGCTCCCCTTTAACAATATTCTTGACCATTATTTTGTCCATTAAGGAGGTATCTAGTAGCCTTTATCTCTTTATTGCAATTTATTCCTTTTGAATGGGGCCAAACCAGCTTTTTTTATTATTTATTTGTCTACAATGATTATTGAATACATAATTTGCAGTGCTCTGAAAAACACAGGAGAACCCTTCATCACTGGTATGTTTTGCTTTGTTTGTTTGTTTGAACATTGCTGCAACAGAGAATGCTATAGATATGCATTAACACTGAGATAGCTTCTCAAACACTAAGGGAAGGAGGGAAATGGCCTACACACAAAATCTCAGCATCTAAGCTTTTCTAGGGACATGATACTGTAGCACTCGCATAACATCAGCACAGTATCAGTCCTGTGTACAAGCCTCCTTCGACTATCTAAATATAAGGGAAGAAAATGGCCAGAAATTCCTTTCTACAGTCTCTGTGGACTACAGAAAGACACAGACCCCCACCCTCACACCCTCACCCCGCCCAAGACTCAGAGATGCTGATCGTCTTTTACTTACATCCATAAACTCCACATTGGCTTTCGGACCAGTGGTCTCATTAAGGATCTTAATGGCCACAGGAATCTTCACAGTTTCTCCCTCAGGGACCCAAATGCCCTAGAAAGATTTAAAAAAAGTGACGTAAGACAAAAATCATAGAAACTTCATTCAGAATTTCAGAATTACAGTTCTTTTTGATGCATTTTGCTGCATTATGCAGTTCAGTTACGAACTTCAGAACCGAGAATACACAATGTTAGAAAATAATAAAAATTCCATAAAACTACTTCTTAATTGATATCTGAGAATTAAAAGGCGAGATGGCTAAAAAGTAAACTTTAAATTTAAAATTAACAAACTGTGTGTCTCTTGGTCTGCTTTTCCATCCTTCTTGACTATTGCTGTATTCTTGGCTACCTCAGGGTACACACCTCTATCACTTTATTATGGTCTAAGTATATTCAAACTGACTATTCAAAAATGTAGTCCCATGACTTTGTAGCTGTAGTGACCTGGTCTTTACTTACTCCATTCCTCCCCAGTTTGAAGACAGATGCAGTATTTGTCCTCCTCCACTCCTCTGACCTACCACCTCAATTTGGAAAGTTTGTGTTGCTCCCAAAGGGCTGGGTGACTGGTCTGACTTGCTCATTAAGCCCTACTTCACACCTCTGAGATATGGACATGACCAACAGATCTTAAAAAAAATCTTTAACTGAAGTATTTTTTCCTCTGCGAGTTCTGCTCTTACATCCTGGTTGTTGAAGGGTGGATTGACATAATTAATCTTTTTTTTCTATTTAAGTGGAAGAAACAAAAAGTATTATGGTTTAGCTAATGACAATATTGTTTTACAAGGTATGATTACTATTACAAAACCCACGTGACACTTGCAAAATGAGAGACAAAGTTTATCTAGTTTTCCAAAAGTGTACTGTAAAGCCAATACGTAAGAGCAGAATGACAAACTTTGATACTGCATTTTAGCATCAAGACAGCCCAGCTTGTGTAATGCTCTTGCGTGGAAAGGTGTTGTGGCTGACTCACCTTTTCTCATCAAGAAATAATATCTGCATGCCTGATTAAAACTGAAGTTAACATTTGAGCCTGAAGACGTGCTCCTCCCACACAATTCCACTATCCTATGTGTTTCCCAGACACACAGGGCTCATGACCCCATTCACAGTACAGGATGCTTTGCTCCAATACAGAACTTGACCGTTCAAAAGTTAAAAGAGGGAACTCACTGCTGTGTACTGAGGACTCTTACCTTGTATACAGTTCCAAAGGCTCCAGAGCCAAGAACCTTGACTCTTTTCAGCTCAGTTTCCTTCAGGATACGAAGCTGTGCTTGGTTGGGTGCTGTGCCACTTGGAGTCAAAGGTTCCACAAGCTACGAAGGAAAATCCAAGTCTTAAATATTTGATAATGTGAAGACCCATCAGAAGTTTACACCAAAAACAACCAATCCAACTAAATACTGGAATAAGACAGTGGTGGGGTCTACTGACCATTGACTTGCCAATTTATAGAGGGATTTTTCACCTTCAAAAGCAAATGAGCAATGCTTAGAAACCAAGAGATTCAATAAAGAAAATCCTCACTCAACATGTGGTAATTTCCACCAGGAGTTGCATGATGGAATTATGAACTGGAAATTGAATCGGTGTCACAATAACACACCCAAGGACTTCTGCTAATGGAGGCAGTATAAATATTTTCTACATGACAGAAATACAGCATTTATTATTAGTGCACCACATTCTATTTTTGCCCATTTTAGTGCCTTTTAAGCTGGCCATATTTCTTTTTAATAGCACTGAGTTAATGGCTCATCACAGTCTTACCCTGTTTTGGGGAAGGGACTATTTTTCTGAACTTCTGTTATACCACACAGGAGGACAGCTTTAAGGAGAAAATATCTTATACCAGAATACTAATTTACAACAGCCACTAATTTACCACAAAATGGCATAATTAAACAATTTGCTCAAGGTGTCCCAAGAAACTTTGTAAATGAGCCACAATGGCACATTCAGTTAAAAATGCTCTCAGATCTCCATGTTATACCATCTCTGCCAGAAAAAAACAATGCTTCTTTAAAAATAAATTAAAAATACTTGAAAAGGACAATGCCCCAAACAATGAAAAGTAGTCTGTTCCTTTACAGGAACACAAACGCAAGTATGACAGGGAGAAGTGTTGCGGGCATCTAAAAAAATGCTTGTGGAATTTTACTGAGAATGATCTACAGAAAGAATAGGTCTGTTACAGCCTCCAGCTAGAAACAGAGACTTGAGCTGAAGCTATAGTCACTTGTGTGTTTATCTCAGGATGCTCCTGACTTAATCTTCAGTATCTAAGACAAGACAACAGCTTCTCCACACTTGCAGTGGGAGACTGGTCCCTCAGTAACTGCTGTCAGCCACAGCTTCTATCTGACCAAATAGAGAATGACAGATGGACTTCAAATCCAGTAAAAACTACCTGCTTAAAATCATTTATGCTTAAGTAGGGGCTGATACAATGGCAAGATTTATGCATCTAAAGGCACTGAGTATTGTTATGCTTTCTATACAATTGAACAGCATTTAAGAAGTAACACAAATTCTAGCCAAGCATAAAGATACTTAGGCAAACAGAACAGGGATGTATGTGCCATTTGCTCCCAGGTTCTACAGTGGAGATGAGTGGGAGCAGGATGCTTGGGATAGAAACAGAAAACAGCACTGTCAAAGAATCACTAGCTAACAATATTCCCAAGCGTTATTATCTTACAAGGGGGACTCTCACTTAAAAATATCATCACTTGCAAAGTGTCTCAAGCATAGGACTGAGGAGATTATAGAAATCACCTTTGCTGTAGCTGACAGATAAAGGTTTAATGTTATGTTTAAACATACTTCCTAGACTGCCCCCTCCACTACTGGCATTTCAACACCACTCTGTCCTACAGCTCCACTTCATATCTTTGCTAATAGAACTGTGAATCTCATTTGGTTCTCCTCTGGGAAGTATCTTGACTTAATAGAATACATCATTATTACTGATCATGACTACAGACTTGGACAAAATCTGGACCACAAAGGTGATACAGGCACTGGGAACAAGTTAGTGCCAATCTCTGCATTTAAGCATTCCTGATGAGCTTAAGTTTGCATCAGAGCTTGCTGAAATTACTTCAGTCTTTAAGAGCTGACCTCAGTATGTACTGGGTGAAAAACAGTAATATTGAAGCATGAGAGCTACTAAATATAATGATGAACTGGGATGGAAGTACAGTTGAGAGCAAGACGGGAGTTCAAAAATCTGGTGGAACATGACTTTGTGATCATGTAGATCCTCAAAAGCCATGAATCTGTATCTGTACAGAAAACTATCCTGAAATAGCTTCATTCATTCCATCAGTTTAGTCCTGCAGCAGTTCACAAAATGGTAACTGAAGACCTGAACATCTTTAATATAAAAGCAGAACAGCTCTGCATACTTTTTCAAATATTCTCTGAGAAGCACACTCTCACCTCAGTTTCCAGGAATCTTCGCAATGCTCTCTTCTTCTTAATGCTTTTGCGCCGAACATACACAGCAAAAGTCAGGCCCACAATGACGATGATGAAGAGGCCACCAATAACTCCCGCAGCAATCAGAGGGGTTCTAACAATCAAAATCAGAGACTTTATTTTTAGGTAGAGTGAGAGACCAAAGAATGGTTGGGTACATAAAACACAATCACTTGGAAAGCTTATTAACTGTCTTATGACCAGAATTTCTAAGTCAGTCCAAATGGGAAGTCAGGGGAAACATATTAACATATATTATGACTTTTCTTGTTTTTAATCAATATACCAATTCCACTTTTTTCAAACTGCCATGCACATGTGAAGAGTCGTGTGGACAAGGATATACAACATGCACTTCGATGGCAAACGCAAATCTGCAATGGCAAAATGAGGATACAGGTACCTGCAGTTTTCCTGCAAGAGCTTTAACTATGCTTACTCTTTGGCTCCACCTAGATTAACCCATGGGCCTGTGATGGGAGAGGCAACTTCAAACATGGTGTTTCACAGACAAATCTGGAGGCATTGTACATATACACCTTCCTCAAGGGGAGGATATTTATATATGAACAATGTAATTCATGATTAGGACCACGCACCCTCTTGGAACTCCTGGTTCATTACTATTGCACACAAACATTTTGGTCAGGGGCTATGGTTGCACCCATCTGGTTTTGCTGTGGCTTTTCAGCACAACCAAATCCCAGACTAAAAGACCGGTGTGTTGGAGCCAAAAAACTCCTGTGAACAATGCCAAGAGAGACTCAGCTTTTGCACAAGACCTGTTGTCCCCCCACTACTCCTTATAACTCCTTTCGGCTTTCCAGGATCTTGAGTAGCATGAGCTACAATTACTAACTTGTTTTTCCATAGTGATAAGATACAGTAGGCTGGCATCATGGTAGATTCTATACAAGCTAAAAAAAAAAAAAAAAGACTGTCTCTGTTTGCCTTTGGTGCTCACATTTGGAGATCGCCTACAGTCAGTGGAGAGAAGCAGGCTCCCTCCAAAGAAAAAGTCAAAGCAATAGGTGCTCTGACTCAGTTTTCTTTCTCTCTCTCCCTGTCCTGTTTCTAAAAGATGAGTAGCAGCCTCCAAAGCAAACTCTGAAATTAGGTATTTTCACAGAATACCAACAATTTACTAGCACATTTAACATCCCTCCAACATCAGCTGGACAGTAGCTGAAAAGATGGGTAAGAAGAGACAGCATGACAACTGCAGAGTATAAATGGTGCCGAAAGCACTGCCTGGTAACTACAGGAAATAGGTTAACTATTGTCAAGACTGCTGTGCTTTAACAGCCTTCCTCGGTTATGTCTGAATGATGACGAAAGATACATTATGGCCTATTAATAAAAATGTACCACACAGCTATTGAAAATTTAAAGGAAGGAGACTCCCACAGAAATAGTAAATTGATTTATCTGGCCCTTTATTCTTCTTTTTATGTCCTACCACAAAGCTGAGTGGCGGCAAGCACTACCGTCTAACCTGGTTTGGTATATTAAGGTGTGTCTATGCTGAGAACTGTTTTGAAGCCCATCTCTAAACTGACCTAACTGTCCCCTATCACTGCAGTTTGGTTCAGAGAGGTCTCATACAGCCTGGATTCATTTCAGACACCAACCAGAAGATACATTTCTGAATGCACCTAATATGCTTCAACCTCTAACTGGCATTAATGTCCACAGGATCAAACTAGAGCTAACCCAAAGAAAAATCCCTTGCAGCAAACATAGCCTAGCCATTGGGACCATTACCTATTTCATCCTCCAGATGCAAACCTACTGTGTCACTCAGTTCACATCAATAGAGACAAAGCCTCATACTCCCACATCTAGTTATTAAAGCACCACTATCACGTATGCCCAGGGAAAACACATTAACATTACACAACACTGTAAGGCCTATTATAGTTCAATGACTTTACGATGGAAACCATAAAGTCTGCAAATAAAGGAAGCTGAATGTTGTCTGGCTGTGAAACGGATTACGATGTTAGGGAAATACAAGTCCAGTACCACCTACTCCTCAGGCAGAGGCACTCCTCCTTCATGTAGTTTGGCCTTAAGACATATTCCTTTTTCTAATCCCATTGGTTACTCTGCTGATTTTGAGTGCAGAGCTTAGATTAAAGGACCTGGCATATCCACACAAAACAATGCTCCTCTTCATTTCCATGTGCTTTCCATGACGCTGATGCAAGAAACTCTTTAATAGGCAATTATGAAAAACACTGGACACCAAAAGACTTCTATGGAGCTAGTAATAACTACTGTTCTTGAGCAGAGGAATTATTTTTTTTTATGCTGTATGAACAGTCATATAATTTTTAACAAACGCGACCAAACCACAGGAGATCTCTTGGCTTTAAAGTGCATATTAATAACTATCATAACAGCTGTCAAAATAAATAATTAGAGTTTTATGGTACCGTGTACACTAAAAATGGTCCAAAAATATTTATATGTTAGACCATAATAAGGGAACAGTTCCAAATGAGACATAATAACTAGTGAAGAAAATAAAATGAAGTTACAAATTCTTTGCAGCCCTTTTCTTGTTACAGAATACGGGGGCTCAAAATGAATCTTTAGGATCCACTGGGTCAACTCTCATTGACTTGAAAAGAAAGCCCTCATCTTTTTCAGTAGAGAACTGAAAAAAACCAAGTGATTTTCAAAAACTTCACCAAGCATTTAGTCATTAATATGAAATATGCTGTAATTGCATATTATATCTGAATTTGCAGGAAGTACCATCTACACACAGTATTAAGCAAGCTTAAAAAAGGAGCGTAAGAGGAATCATATAACATGTGAGGAGAAAAAAAGATATTTAAATGCTAAACAAATAACTGTAATGCAGAAGAAGTTTTATTTTGAACTCAAATAGCGATCAGCTTCCTTCACTCTTAGATTCACTATCCTTGCATAAAGATCATGACAGACACAAACATCACAGACCTAAACGGACGCGACTGTGTACTGTACAGCTTCTCCTCGCTCTGCTACTGAGCTAAGCCCCAAAGTCAACAATCGTGTGTTTTATTTGCTGCAATACCAAGTGACAAGTCACTGCTTCCAGTCCCTTCTGGAATCATCAGTGCAGTTCACTGTTGTTTCCCACCACAGACAATCTATTTTCTAAGCCCAGTTTTCTGTGCATAACCTACCTCGTTTAGGTTATTTTTACTTATGTGCGTTAGGCTGAGTTTGCTTTTCTATCTATTTTGCTAACATCTGCCAAGTCTCCTGTATAATTTCTCTACTACTTTCATGTTTGCAGTGTCTTAAATTTAATACCCTGGTGAATTTCAGTAACTTGCTATTTACCTTTCTTTTACATAATTGTTAAGGATTCCTGCAATGTCTTGCTGTCAGAGATGCTGCTGAAGACACAAAACCTTTATCCCATTTTGGTTTTTTAATCCAATCCTTTTTTTGCATATGCACCAGTTCAGCTTCACGTACACCTGGACACACAAATCTCCTTATCTCTAGTGGCATTAAGGGCTTAATCCACTTACATTTTTGCTATATTACTGTCCCACCACCACCTCTGTGAACGCAGTTCACTACATTTGCCCACCTCAGACTATTTCTCACTTAAAAATAATTCCATTAGAGTTAACAGGAGCAATGTTGATGCCGAGAAAGAATTTCACTATCAAAAAATCCCATTTTGTTGAAGTCATTTTTAAAAGCCTGGAGGCCCCATTTCTCTGTTAGGGCTCAAAAAGGCAGCAGCGAAGCAAACAGAGGTAGTTCCATGTCAGTCCCACCCAGCCAGCATAAATAATGGACAGCCAAAAGTCGATCCTAGTTCACATTTCCTTCAGCTCCACCACAAACCCAACAGGAAACTCCTGATACAACCACTACTTTCCTCCACACACTGAAAAGCTACCCCAGAGGACGAAAACAATCCTTGCTACATGTTTCTGGACTTTATGTTCATCCAAATAGACTTAGCAGTGCAAGAAATATAGCCCTGAATCATAATTCAACCCTAATTTGCTATCCCGCACCCCTCCCCTCAGCTGAGGACAGAATATCCAATTAATGATTGGAAAAGGTGGCAGCAGAGGAGGCAGTGGGAGGGAAAAAAATCCCAACATGAAAAATCCTGCCTTTTAAACTGGAAACCATATATCTGTGGCTAAAAGTTGAAAGTAAGATTCTAGTATTCCCTTAGGAGAAATGAATAATATATATTTCTTTTAAAATGTGTACTGCGTTTCCATATTTAGAGGTATGTAGCACCCACTCCCACACACCAAAATTGAGACAAGAAGTTCAAAGTTAGTATTCCAAGATGGACAAGGATGTTCAACAGGGGGCCTCATATCATTCCATCCGCTCCAAAACATCAAACATCTGCAATTTCCACAGTGCTTTGAGACCAGGTATTAAAGCTTAATTACTGATTTAGATGAGTACACAGCTTCATGCCCTTGACTGGAAAGTGAGTGCAGCAGAAGGGGGAAAGGAAACGGAACTGTGGTCCATGGAGTAAAGCTGAGAAAGAACACCTGTTTTTTCTCTTTGGCATTAGCCCACCTAATACAGTATGTAAATAAATTGAGTTTTGAAGCAAAGCTGTTAGAGGGCTTTAAGTGGCTGCCTCAATCGTCCCCACCTTCCTCTCCTTTGAGTTTTATATATATAGCCAAACAGGATTCATTACAACCTTGAATATTTGCTAAGTAGGTGCTTCTTGTAAATTTTCATTATCAAGGCATTATTTCTTCCTGATGGACGATGCATACATTCTGCATTCCTCAGCCCTTCCATCAGTGGGGAGTTCAGCTGAATTTGAAGCTGCACTTTTAGAGATCTAATGGATTCTACTAATCCTGGAATAATAATCTTAGTATTTAAAATATACAAGATAAACAACCAGACTGGGAAGCAAATTTGTATATGTTTTAATAGCTTCTCTCTGCTGTGCAGCACTCCTCTGGCAGAGCTCTACAACCACAACTTCCAGAGTGCCTGGTGTTCTGGTGACCATGAAACAGTGCTCCCCAGGGGTGGGAAGAATTCATCTACTGTTACTCACATTAAGACGTGCTTCGTTTCATACTTTTTTTCAAGAGCAAGGCTCCCTTCCCCCTTTCTCCACCTAATGTGAGGGACTTTTGAGCACTGACTAGTGTCACCATTTATGTACAGATTAGGAAGTTTTGTCACGTCTAAACACAAATTTGAACTCACAGCTGATCTCACAATTACTACCAATTCCGCGTTTAATCTAGATACCGTTTAATCTAGGCAAACTGCATTCCACTGTACTGTCAACAAGTTGCAGTTAAACTCTGGTGACAGGTAGTTCTAGCTGCAATTTTTCAATCTGCAAAATGACCACAATGTTGCAGTCTACGTCTACGTCCATTCAGCAGTTAAACATCAAATACAGTTTTCACTTTGGACAAGGCTACTGCTGACAGATACCTACAGTCAAAATTGCTATTTCCTTACCCACACTGGTTCTTATACCGAAGTCTTCCTGAAGCAAGTATCTGAGGACATTTCTAGATCGCTATAATCGAGTCATCTGTACGCCCAAAGTTTTTTCACCGGCTTTGCCAAATGAGAACAACGTGTGCAGGATAGAGACTTGCAGTCTCTAATTGACGGCGTACACACTTTCCTCCTCTAGTATACCACCAACCAAGATGTGGTGTTGAAAGCAACTGTGCTGTTAGGATACATCAAAATGTTTAACATATGGTGACATCATTTACTGAAGGTTTGCACATAATCTGGTTACCAGAGTGTTTACCAAAAACAAAACACCAACAAGATGCAAACAAATACATCATGTGCATTTCTTAAATTGTAAACATGTGTCCTACTCATGCCTTTTTTTTTTTTAAAGGTAGGATCCCTCATTTCACTCAGCAAAATAAATGAGGACAAAGAAAAAAATATTAAGTATAGCTTTGACAATTAATATAGCCTAGAATTCTAGCCATTAATATGTATCAATTATAAGTTTATGACATCTTTATTATTATTTAGCACACTGCACAATGGATTTCTTTAAAACTAGTTTTAAATCTGAACGGCACAATTTTGGAGAATAACTAAATTTCTGGTATGTTTTTGCCATCAATTACTGAGAAATCTCAGTTTTAACTCCCTGTTAATACAGTTGACTGGGAATAAACTGTGAAATCTCTGGGATTACAGTTTCAGTACAGAGGCTTTTCATGGGCTTCTCTCCCTATGAAACTGAAAAGCCCATCTGACACCTCTTGCACCCCTGGTATTTTTAGGCTGAGATTTTTCTCTTCTGCCACAACATAAAAAAGGAATACTACTGTTAAGAACTTGCACGGTGATTTTGTTTTGAGGCTTGTGCTTTAAGTAAAAGATTAACGTTCCTTGTAAAATATGCCAAGTCAGGCCCCATATAATATAGAGTGATTTATCTGTGACAGAAAGCCAGTTAAATCCACTAGACCAGGCTCACAGGTGAAGCCAGTTCATCAAGTAAAAGAATAATCCTCTTTATAAACTTGTCATATTTCCCATTTTCTTTGGGAAGAGTTGCGTTTTGCTTTAAATAAAGAAAACTAGACCTGTAATGACTATGGGCGCTGATGGACTGCTCTGAAACTAAAACCATCCACATTAGCTCAAAGAGTTTCTCTCTGCATAAAGCATTCCTGTTAGAAGCAATAAACTCAGCCTGCTTCTCTGCAACCAGTTGCAGTCACCTGATTATGCCTGTGTACACGAAATTATTAATAAGAAAACATTGTTTTCTCAACTAGAAACATAAAGCGCATTTTCCTGTACGACATTATATGCCGAGAGACTACTCTGTCTGGTGGCACTGCTTTCTATCCATTAGCCACAGAGGAGCACAGTGTGAGGCAGAGCATGTTGAGGAGCTGGAGAAAGACAAGGTAGCGCCCATTCTAAACCAGTCAGTAGGTAGTCAAAACATTCAGTGGGAGCTGGGTAATAGAACACAAAACCTAGCACGAAAGCGGTCATTGAAACTGAGCAGGAACACTCCTTCACTTTGCAACAGGTGTTCAGGGCAGATTTTTATAACGTTTTGTTCATTGCTACATTTTGGTTTCTATTACACGTTCTAGCAGACACAAGCAGGCCAATTACCTTCACCCTACATCCTGTATAACTTCTCAAGCAGAAGGCTGAACTCGAGACTAAACGGCTCAGAAATTATTCCAACCTGCCCTCAGCTTTGCTCCACCAGTGATCGCACAGCTGAGTGAATACTGCAGTCAGTATCCACAGGAATTCATTAACATTTCAGGTGGCTGCTTGATTCAGTCTAACGCATGCCTTTAGTTTTTTTTACAGTTAACAAACAACTATGTAGATAGGTGTCTGCTCCAGAATTTGGAAAAACAAACAGATTTCCGAGGACATGTTTTCATGATGAATTAGACATTCACTACTTTGTTCACTAAAATTTTTTGTACTCAATATTTGGTACAGGACACATAAATTTCCTTCAGTCGGGTGATAAATCAAACCATAAAGGAATTTTAAATATAAAGGTATTTAAACATAAAGGTATTTTAAATAACCATCAGAAGGAAACCTGTTTAAATACTGTGCTCTTCCTTCTGCTATTTTTTTTAAAACACTTGCCAAATTCCATTGGTGGGAAGTGTTTGTAATTCATTAAAGTTCCAGTGAAGTGTTTGCTGAAGCTGAGATATTCAACATCGGAAATATCCAAGCCCATACACGACAAAGCAAAATCTTGCCTGTAGGACTGCACAGGTGGTTTGTTTACCTTTAAGGAGCTGAAGAGGAACGTTTCTCTACCCCATGCCCTTCATTTTCACTTTACTTCAAAAATCATCATCATCCTTTTGAAAAATGCATTCATCTCTCTTTTTATACCTGCCCCTTTTGATTTTTTTGGAATGCCAGTCTTTCCTGAGAGTAATCAATCACTCAGAAGATTTAAGAAGCACAGAGCAGCTCTTTTTGTCTAAGTGGTTGGGACCACTGGATTCTTTCCTCTTCCAGCTTTGAACCACATGGGGCAGTGAGGGTTTGCTTTCCCAAACTCCAGAAGTATTTCCCCGTAGGGAACCTTCAAAGACTGTGTTTGGGGATCAAATCTGAGATTCTGTCCCAGACTCCCTCCTTCTGAAGTCTTTATGACTTTATGTTTCCCTTTTGCGAGAAGAGATTCTGTATGTTAGAGAGAGCCCTAAATTCCGTCAGACAACTTCTGGTCCAGCTCTGCATCTACACTCCTATGAGCCCTCTCGCCAAGGTGAACAGGCCTCTTCACATGAGTGAGCAGTCAGACTAAGGGCACTGGGCACCGGCAGAGGGGGGAAAAAAGCCCTCCACAACCATCAAAACAAAACAGGACATGATAAACTGATGAGAACAGAACTGTTGCACTATGTTCCCGATCTTCAAGTTTCTTATATCCAATCATTTGTTTTGTGATAAATGTAGTGCTTATGTGGGTTTCAGCTGAGGTTTTTTAACAAGTGGTGGCATTAAAGCATCTTTTGAACCTATGTTTAAGATTTGAGTGCATGGAGGATTTGTAGAAGAATGTGTTTGGAAGTATGCACCCATATATTGTGCATGTATTACATACATTAATACATATATACACACACACAATCAAAATTTTTTTCCTTCAAAGTCTAAATCAAAATAGTAACACTTCAACATAGTAACATTTCATTCCAAGCCGATATAAATGTATATATAAATATAGCATTTGAGACATTTATTAGAATACTAGTAATGGCCATGATGCTATTAACTTCCACATACATTTTAGCTACTCCTCATTTGAGTTCTAAATATACAGAATTTATCTTTGTGGAGCATAGCAGGGAATAAATGCAGCCAGTGCCCATAAATACTGAGGAAAATCTAAGGTAAATAAAAAGCAGGGTATAAGGAGTTTATTTCTAAGTATGCCTGATTCTGCTTTCAGATTTATCACTACTATTTCACAAGGATAGCATTCAGTCTAAACACCCTACACAAATTATATCAGTCATTAGAAAATCTCATTTGATTAAGGGGAAAAACTCACATAAAATTGAGATCCTCCATCTGACACCAGGCTTATACAGGATCATCTTCTATACAATAATATCCCCAAAAATTCTTCTATGTCTGTAACTTATCAGTCATCTCCCAGTATTTCTTATATTATCAAGTGGAGCAGAAAGAAACTCTGGTGTATCCTGCAACTCCTCTTAATTCTAGTCATCATCCCACTGCCAGCATTTCCCCAGAGGCCATTCAGAGAAAAAAATAAACGTTCAGTTTAGAAGCTCCGAACCCACCCACCTTCACTCCTCTCCTCCATATCCACAGCCACCCAAAAGAATCTATTTCACTTCACTGGCTGTAAAGCAAGCCAAGGGAAACCAGCCTTCGTGAATATTATCCTCATCTTCTATTCTCAGCTCTACTGATGATTTTTTTGTGTGCCTATGTACACAGTAACCTCCTATCATCTCGGTAGTCACAGATGTGACTTGATTAGAAAAACAGCTTGTGTCCATGGTGAAGATACTGCTCAGAGTAACCTAGACTCTACAACAGCTGTTTTATTATGATTATTTTGCAGTACAGCATGGCCCACATAAAGGCAAATGATAATTTCGTAAAAGAGCTCTTCCTTCTCTCAAATTTCAGTATGATAGAACATTCCAGAATTTACTGCGGATACCACCTTCTCTACGAATCCTCCACATGTTAAAAATACTCTTCCAATAGCTGCTAAACTCCTAGAAAAGAGCAGGCCAAGCATGTGGGGAAATGGTGATCCAGCTTTAAAAAAAAATAAAAAAAAAAATCTCTTTTTCCTCTTTCCGCCACAAACCTCTTCCTCTCTCCCTGCCACCAAACCCCCAAACCTAAGGACCAGCCTCTCTGGCTCAAGAAAACAAGAGAAGGCTCAGGTACCTTTTTATTCCCACCTCTGTCATAAGGGAGAGAGGGACTGCCTCTCTTTCCACTTCAAAAACATATGTATGATAAGTATTTAAGTGAGAAGAGCACAGAAAGGTTGGTGAAACCAGCTAGACAGAATACAGATGAACTACTGCTACAGCTATAGGTTTTGGTTTGCTTTCTTATTCATTGCCTTTTTCTCATTGGAATTTTCCTGGAAAGGGAAAGAGCTCCCCTATTTCAAAAATACGTTGATTGAAAGATGACTCAAACATCCTAAAGTTTGGAATTTGGAGCCTGATCCACTCGATCCAGAAAAGTTCACGCAAAGCTGATGCGGCGAGTCAGCACTGAACTTAGCCTGCATCCAAGTCATTTACATGCAGAGGATATCGCTGCCACAAGGGACGGAAAAAACATATCTACAGGAGATGGGACTATTTTAAAGCTAGAATATTATCTCTTCAATCTGTTCTTTGTCTATTATCCTTACTGTGATTGAGACTACGCATATTAACAACTAGCAGTCCATTTTTAATGCAGGAATACTTTTTACTTCCCCTCCTCCCCCTACATCAGACATTGAGGGGCAGGGAAAGAGGGAATTTATTCCTGAAACTTACACATTTTTTTTAAGGAAGGTTATTGAATCAAACAAAGCAATCCCCATTCATCCAGAGCCCACTGAAACAAACTGAAAATTTCCCCATGGCTGATTTAAGCCTACTGGGAACACTAGAAGAGACCAGTTTGGCCACTGCCACGCTGGTGAATTCCCCAACTAGAACTACTCCTCTTCCCTCCAGTCTACCAGGTCATTGCTGATTCTTTGCTTCTAAACAACCAACCTACAGGATCCCTATATGATGGTCCATGCTCCCAGCATTATTTTCAGATTAATATGCCATATTGCCAAAAGTAGGCATGAAAACATCTTATCCCTTCTTCAGCATGATCCATAAGACTATACTCAGCAACACTGACATCAAGCCTATGGGTTGTAACTTGGCTGAACCTTAACAGCGTTAACTGAAGCAACCCAAATGGTAACAAATAATTAAAAGCACTTCTGTTCTTTTGCTTGCTTCTACTTTTCCACTGCCACCTCTTCTTTTCACTCACGTTATGCTGCTTTACAGTTTCTGTGCCTTCTAAGAAATATCTGCGCTACTTAATTTCAGGCACATACATAAACATCATTAGGTTTACTACAAGTAGATGACTATGAGTTAAAATAAGAACATGTAATGAAAATTCAAGCGAGCATTTTAAGAGGCAAGTAGCAAGTGTATTGCTTTGATGGCCTGTGTTTCTAATGGACAGTCTATGTCACAGGCAGGGTATTGGGAGTCCAAGATAAAGTATTTGAGGAAATAGTTCACAGTTCTTACTTAAAAGGTAGATTGCATTTCAGACATTTTTCCTGCAGGTACTACAAGAAAAACGTCATATAATTTACAAATCAGGCATTACATCATGACTAGACCATGTTTAACCAAAGTTTAGCCTTTGTCCTGATGACAAAGTTGAATTTGTTCTCAAATTTCTGCATAAACGCTACAACTCTCCAGGATGAGGGATTACCAGCTCTGTTGAGAGACGCACCAGAACAGGCAATTACACAGTAAGCTCCTCACAATTCTCTGCCAATTAAAAGCTCAGTCAGAACTAGCCAGCACCTGTTTTACACATTATCCCACAATCTTTCCTTGACTGCTTGATCATTTGCTCAATCTCAGATAACTACAGAAATTATCTGCACTATCTTCTATTGATTAAACAGCCAATATGTCTGCAAAAGAGCTTGTTCACCAGTGTGTGATGATGGTGTCATTAAAATTTTACATCAGATTAAAAAACAGTCTGAAGTTTTTTGACAAAACTACTGTCACCCCTAAAAAACCCTTCACTTTCAAAGGTTACATAGAAATTTATTTGTATGCAGTGTTTAAACACCACTTAGATACCACGTTTTCTAAAACTTCCTAGTACCAAAGATACAGCTCCATCAAAGCATCTTCCAGGAAAAGAAGGGAGGGACAATAAGAAGAGGGAGAGGACAAAAAAAGGAAAAGGATAAAAAGAATCTGCACTGCAGAATAATAACAGATACTTAAGTACCCCACTAGTATCTAAGGCTTAGAAAACCTGATAGATGGACAAATTAGACCTTATTTGTGTCACTAGTGGAGAAAGTTAGTCATGGTAAACAATTTGCCTTCAGTTGTACGACATCAAATAATAATGCTGAACCACTAACACACAAAAATGCAACTATATTTATTCAAAATAAATGCCTCACTTAAGCGAATATAGGCACGATACAGGAGAGTTCAGTCAAACAGGTAAGATCTGAAAGAGCTTCTCCTCTCTCCTAGGAAAGGACAGTCTGAAACCTCTGAATTTGACCTGACCTAACTGCTAATGAACAAGGATATGTTAGCATAACAGAAACCTTGCGTAAAGTCACTTGGAACTCTCATACTGTGTCTCACCAAAGCTGACAGGAACCAAAGCCCAGTACTGAGCAGTTAGATTTGCTTGTCTATGTCCAACAGTATTAGGAATCAAAATTCAAAGGAGGAACTCTGGGTCCTCATCACAGAGCATGAGCCAAGAGCTGATCGTAGCTGGAAACTATCATCGCAAACATGAAAGTGTTATGTCACACACTGTAAGCAATGACAGGAGGAACCAGTGATATCCTCTGGTCTGAGTATCTGTATAGCACAGCCTACAGGCTTGGCACAAATTCATCGTGCTTGCAAGACAAAGTTCTAGTTTTGATTTTACAAGTGTAGTGGTGGAGAATAAAATATGACCAAGAGAAATCATTCCAGGGACTAATGATCCTCATTAGAAATGCACTGGTATTTTGCTGCTTTGAATGTGACTTTCCTCAGATTTCATCCATTTAAATATCTCGCAGACAGACAGACAGACACCCTACCCACCTTTTCAGTCTGCTAGACTAGTGCCATCTTTAAGCAAACTTTTGTTTGTACTTTTAGATCATAATCAGGCTCTACACTTTAACCTTCAGCCAAAATAAGCTTTAGCTGTTTGAGCTCCCAAGCTTCTTCACTACAAGGCACAATGTAGAAAGCTTTAATTATTCCTGGTGGCTCCTCTCTAAAGCCTCTTTAACGTACAGTCCCGAGAAAACAAACAGTCTTTCTGAAGGTACAGGGTCTACATTCTTGTTCAACTCTGTCCACTACCATTATAACAAGGTAGAAAATAGGCAAAATACCTCTCCTTTACAGAAAAGAGATGCAAAGTAAGCTGAACTAACAGCGAGAGAGCATTGCATGGGAAATGAGTTTAGTATTAGGCCCCCTTTCTCACTACAAATTGAATGCAGTTATTTGAAACTCTGGATCCAAAAAGCCCAAAGGTACAGATAATTTATATGACATTTTCCCATCCTGTTACTTCACTTCACAGCATGACAGGAAAAAAATAATAGTAAGATAAATTAATTTGGTCTGATGGCTCGATTTACTAATGCTCTATTGCACGGTTGCTGCTATTTGTGGTAACGCTTCCACCTTTGGTAACTGCTGACGTACAACTTGCCACACGAAGCACCAAAGGACAGAAGCTTGTTAATTCCTTAAAATCTATAGCTTGTTTTATTAGTTTACCACTGTTATTACAGGCTACACACTGGTGAAACTGGAAAATGTCTTTATCAAATTCAAAGCTGGCATTTCCATTTCTGCAAAAACAAATAAAAAAGATCAACTGTGAACTGTATTATCATTATTAACAAGTTATCTATTTTTGATCTAATGCTGGAAAAACTGCTGCAAATTAACTGAGAAGTAGAACATACACTTTTGTACGTAAAACGCAAAAAAGTTAATGTCAACTGCAGACTTCAAATACAAATTCTCATCTGCATCAAGTGTTCTATGCTTGATCATTCCAGTAAATGCTTCAATGTTTTTAAATAGGCAATGGAAAAGTATGCATGGGGGGAAATTCTTAGAAGATTACTTTATAGATACCATAAAGGAATAAATCTACCACAAACACGGTCCCCAGCTATAGTAGGCTGCATGACTTGAGATACTAACTTTGATCTGAAGAGATCTAATTAAGCAGACTTGACTGTGTACACACTTACAACACAAGCACGCCACTACCAATGGACTTTTCTAAAGAAGCCCAATGAAGAGCTTCCCATTTTATGCAAGAATTGCAGCTCCTTTATCACCTGACAGGTCAAAGTGAATAAGCCAGAACGCAGAGAATTTTAAATCTTGGCTGGACTCTAAACTCAAATACATTTGCTGTGTAAATTGTCCAAATACGAAAGAGCGACAAATCCTACATTACTCAGGTAGACTGGAAGTAAGACTGCAAGCTCTAGTTCTGATTTATTATATGTTAAATATTAATGAATTATTAAGAAACCATTCACTGAGGTTTAAACAACTCTACATCTTACATATTTCTAAAGCTCTACAAATGTATTTTTAATAATAGATAATTAATTTATAACAACATTAAATCTAAATTAAATCCTCATTTCAAGCCATAAAAGAAACCCAGTGGAGAGTGCCGAGATATATACTGTTGCTCTATAATAAGGTCACTTCTTCATGGCACAATTTTATTTCTGCATATATTATTTGTGTAGCCAAACCAGTACAGACACACAACACAAGGCTTACGCAGCCTGATGAGAAATAAAGGCAGTGACCTTTATTTGACACAGCAGGGCTGTGTATTGTTTTCCATTCTAACAAACAATTTTCAATTGAGAATTTCCTAATACTTCTTGTCTTTCGGCAGTGACCTATCATGTTTGGCCTAATCACTACTTTTTTTTTTTTTCCCCTCATAGTTTCAATAAAAATAATTTAGTCTTCTGAAGAAAGAATTTTCTTATTTTAAATGTATTTGCAACTTGTGGTAGCAAAGAAAAAAAAAACAAAAAACAAAAAGAAAGAAAAAGATTTTATTGAGATATTGAGAAGTCTCTGCATTCAAAGAAATTTGGTTATGACCTGACACAATTCCAGTACTTGGTAAATATTGTGTTTAGTGCATTCTGTATATTTTCCATGACAATATTCATAAAACTGAGAAGCTTGTTGTTAAGGTGGGGATAAACATACAGCTCACTGAGTTGGACTCTGTACTCAAGACACAAAGGGGTAGGACTTAATGAACACTTGGCATGAAGTTCAGGGATAACAGATGTACTACAAAATTCATTATGTTACCTTGTGTGCTAAACAGACCAAATACAAGTCCCTGCATGTTTCTGCGAGAAACCTGCTTGCTTGCTTGCTTTCTAAGACTGGGTGCTACATTAATGGGTCTTCAGAGCTCAGCAGCTGAAGAAGGCACAAGGACTGGTACATACCGAATAAGACAATAAGCACTGCCACTCCTATACCCACAAGGCGACATGCTAAAGCAACTTCTATAGCCTCATTATGGCATTTCTCTGTTTGGCGTGCACCACTGCGCAATCATGAGTACTACCCAAACCCATCAAACGAGCACAGTTGCTGAGAAACCTGGTCTATGAGTATCAACAGTCTTAATCTACTCCATGAGTATTTCACTCATATTCCACTCTTTGTGGAACAAACTACTAGAAACTTCAGCCTTATTCTACCCTGTGCACTCTCAACAGGATCCTCAAACTACTGGAGCCACGGAATGGCTTTTAAAAAGCACTCATGTGACAGTTGTTTTAGTTCTTTCACTTTTTCAACCTTAACAGTTCATTGCTCTCTATAATAGCAGTTCCTACGAAATCCTTTCATGCTACGAGACCACACCAGCCAACCCTGCTGAGTAAAGCAGATGAAGCAGAACCCTCGCAGGTCCAAGAGAAATCTTTCTGAACACGTTACAGAAGAATTAATAAAAAAGCTTTTTTATCGGTGGTCAGACCTGTACAGCAGAAAAGATGGAAAACCCACCTAGCCCCTTTCCCAAGTATACCAGTCTTACTAAGTGGGAGCCTTAAAAAGTCAAGGAACTCAAGAAATCACTGCAGTGACTTTCATTCATGTCACAGGGGTACTCAAAATGTATTCCTCCTAAAGCTCCAGGCAGTGAAATGTTGTGATAATAAAAGTGCCCACAGCAAAAGTCTGCTTGAGAACCAGTTCAGTAGCAGCAAGTTCTCACACGGAACAGGGATTTCTCTATCAGTCTCTCCCTAAACAGATCAAGTGTAAGCTCTATCCAAAGCACAGAAGCAGGATCAGAAACGGCCTGCTTTTCTAGTCTTGATTCTTAAAAAATAAATATAAGTCTGTTCCTTCAACTCCTCTGTTTTGATACAGCATGAGAAAGCTTCAAATTAAAAGTCTCTTAAGAGTAGCATCTTTTACAAATCAAGTAATGTAGCTTAGTTTGTACTCACAGCTTCTATTTTTTCTCTTATTTTATACAGAGATTCTCTTCCTCTTCCCCTCAAGAATGACTATAATTATTCTATAAAAATACAGAGCATATGGAACGCTTTCCTCCAAGCAAGGGAACAGAGCACCATAAAAGCAATGAACAGAAGCAGTTTATTAGAGGTGGTTTCCCTTCCCCATCACCTACTCAGAGCTTTTGTGAAATTCTATTGAAGTCGTACTGTGCAGGGGTACAAAACAGCTATGAAAGGATCTGCCTGCATTACATAGGGTTTACTGTTAATTAGCTCTTGTACACACACACAGTACATAAAACCAGCTTTTTTTTTTTTTTTAGGAAGTGATGATTTGTAGAGGGGACGTCCTTTGCTGATATAAAACTAGCATTAGGATTGTAATTTGAGTTAACATCTACACATCATTTTATGTAACCACTTGACAACGGTGGTCCTGGCTAATTAGTTTCTGTTAGTTAAAAGGGAAACGTGAATGAAATTTTCTTAGGGGATAAATAGAGAGAGACAACGGCTTACTCAGACCACTAACATCAAGGGGCTATTTCTGTCCTATCATATCCACCACATGCTTCTGATCACATCTTCAGATTTGCAACCCCTCATGCACTGGAAAACAGAAACTTCACTCCTTTGATGATCTCTTCTCTCTTAGCATTAAGCTAAATGAATCATAGGAAGGATGAACACATTTAAAATTGATACTTTAAGTAAAACTTTGTCCCAGCCCAGCTTCAATAACCAAGTTAGCCAAATTTTTCTGGGAGCAGGGGAACACAGAAGAACCAAACTGTCGTGACTGCCTCATTTTCTTTATGGACAGAAGGGTATTATTTTTACAGTTTTTCAATCTTCCTTTTAGGCAATTCTTATCCAAATCTTTGAAGCTGGCATACTGCTTTTGTTGTTTGTTCCAGAGCTCCTAACAAGTATGCTGTTCCACCCAGAGAAACCATTGACTACAATTGCCAGAAGGTATTGAAAGGAGGAGTGTCATTCTAGTAAGGGGTGGGAAAGGAGGACAGCTACCTCCTTTGGGCACCCTGGGAAATTCCAGCCTCTGTCTGCTTTCCATCTTTGCTTTGGTGATTTCTAGGAAAGGCTGATATAGAAGGGGGAACCCAAACTGAAGCCTTACAGTAATAATCTAGTACCTACTCCCCCACCTCCAACAGGCAGAGAACAACAGAAGAGCCACGAACAGCTCAGAGAAGCTGGGACACAAGGCTCTTGTCTCCTCTCTGTTTGCTGGGCTGAGATTCTCAGCGCAGCAGGGAAGGAAGGAGACAGAAAGGAAGACCAAGAAGCAGTGATGTTAGTTACATGTCAGCTAAGGGACTCCACCTTGCATGGGGAATCCTCTGCTGGCCTGTCCCATTCCTTTGGGCCTCTCTGTCATCTGAGCAGCCCAAAGAGGTCAGCCAGGAAATCTGCTCAGCAAGCTGATGCAGTGAATCACACAAATTACAATCAGACAACACTGTGATAGGGACACTATGAATTAAACACAGTATAAAATGACAGAATGCATGTCACAAACGTGAGGGAAGTCTTTCCCTGCCGTAAAATTTCAACTACAGTAAATCAAGAGCTATAATGACCATAAACAGAATTTGCAACTAACCACAAGCAGAAGAGCGGCTCATTTCTCCCGTGACTTCTAACTCCTTTAGAGTTTGAACTCTTCCTGGCAGTTAAGAATACAACGAAAGCCTTTGTGAGGATAAACTGAACACATCAAAAATAAAAGTGAGTCCTCGCAGGGGAAAAAAAAAAAGACACGAGATCCAGCAAGTAACCTAATAGTAATTTGAAAAAAAATCTATCAAGTAGTCTAGAGGAAAAGGGCTACAATAGCCTTTATATGTGGCACTGAGCTGGACACAGGAAAAGAAAAGGGTTTCTTGCACCCTTTTGGACACAACTCTATTGAAGCTAAAGCTTTTAAGAAAACCAAACATCTATGCAGAAAGACACACAATGCCAAAAGTAAGAATTTTTTTTCCACAAAATGTAAGGGATCAAACATAACCAGTTTTTCTGCTTTCACTGGTCATCTGGAGAACAAGTCACGTGAGGCACATCTGATTTATCTTTATTAAACACGACAGTAAGAATTCCTTTGCTATTCTACCAGACTCTTACAACAGCCGTCAAGTCAACAGATCATGGCAAAGCCAATTTGCAAGCTGCAAAACTGGAAAGAAAAGCAACACTGCTATGAAAATGGAAATAGGTGGAGAAATATCTCATTGCTTGTGGTTAGAGCCCTGAACAGCAGAGAATCCTGCCCTTCAACTCACTGCTAATGCACATCAATGGAAGAAATTCAAGTAAACGGATAGGGGTAAAACTGATTATTAATTATTTTAAGGTCTGTAAGTCTATGGAGGGCATGCAATTGCTAATGGGACGTGAAGAAGGTTCTACCTAAAGTGAAACACATCCATTGCTGATTTACACCCCTACCACAATAAAAAAATATCACTTTGCCAGTGCAGTTTTGCCCATTTTTAGCCCAAAATGAACGATTTTCACCCCACAAAAGCACAATTTCATTGATGTAATAAATATAAAGGTATGAAATTTCCTTCTTTGGCTTGAAAGTGAAAGAATACATACATACTGACATATGAACACAGTGCAGTAATTTTCCTAAAATAAATTCAGCAAAGTTGAAACAAAAAACCCCCCATTAGATCTAAAGGAAACATGAGGATCTTTCCCCTCAGACTGAATGGAGCAAGAAATTATTCACTTGAGCAGAGTAAAGCAATTGCTTTAATTTCCACCCCCCCAATAATTTGCTTTACTACCTTTACAGTAGATTCAAGAAGACAAAACCTATGATTTACACAACATAAAAAAATAACATAAGCATTGCCTGCTAACACATGGCTTAAGCCTGGCACCCTAATAGACAACGCTTTGTTTAGCCTTGTGTCATCATGTTTGAGGTTCCACTCCTCTAATTCCACTTTTAAATACAGGGCCCAATCTAACATCCACTGTGATTAACAAGATGCTTTCCATCAAACTCAGTGGGTATTTGGCAGTACCTCCAGAGACTTCGCTACTATGTGAACCTTTTCAATGCAAAGCTAAGTTTTGGAGTTGTACCACTTGAATTAAACAGTGAACAAGGTCTGACTGGCTTTTGGGCTACCAGAGGAAGCCAGAGTGAGCAGCCTGTAATGCTGTAACAGAGCTACACTACAGCCAACAAGCTGTCTTCCTAGTATAAAGCCCTTAATGTTCCCTCAAAAAACTGATTAAAAATCCAACCGATGAAATACATGTTATTTTTAAAGTGGTTATTAAAGCAAAGAACATCAGCATGGCCTTGCAGTTTGGTAAGCCCCTTAAACTTATGCAAATAATAACACATTTTCTGCATTTGTGCTTTGAGTAAAGTTGGCAAAATGGAGACCTTTAAAACTGATTGCTTGTTTTGGGCAACTCATTTGGCTGAGTACCTCTGAAAAGGAGCTCCCCACAGAAGCATCTCCAACTGGATATCCCAGATCAGTAAGATTAAAACAAAATATTGAAATATTGAAAAATTCAGTCTTCTGTTGCTTATTCATCGGTCCATAAACTGTTAGAACTGATATAGATTTAATTAAACAAGTATACCATTTGATAGCATTCAGAGTACTATTTTCAAATCTAAACATGTTCTCCCTCAACAGCTATAAATAGGAATATACACATTAGGTACACAACTAGCAAGGAAATGCAACCTTAAAAACTTTTTTTAAAGATAAGAAAAAAACAACGTAAAATCCTTAATGAGGTGAAAAAAACCAAAGTAAAATCCTTAATGAGGTGAAGTTGATTGAAATGATCTATTTTTCATCCAGTCTTAGCTCAGGACAGTAATCTCAAAGCCTGGAAGTCATACTAACCAGTTTGAGTTTAAAAATAAACAAACTCAATGGCAATGAAGGGCTTTCATGAAAAAGAATGCAGAGCATAACCAGAATGTTTTGGGAGTCTTCCTACATTAATTTGTTTCAATTGTCATTACTGAAAAATAGAATTGCTGCAAGGTTATGATTATTATTTTTTTAACAGAATATCAAATATCAAATAATAGTGTGATGTGAATCAAGGAAGAAATTCAGTTTTGCTGAAACATTTACTTTTTTCCAGAAAAGTAACATGGAAGAAAATTTGCTTTTAAGCTCTGTCTTAAGCAAAAAAAATAACAAACAGAAAAAAGAAATAATTCCGATGAAACCACAGTTTTCACCACGTTTACTTCTAGTAAAATTTCATAAGAAACACATATTTCTGTAGAAAATTTCAGAATTGAATCCTTATTGATTTAATTTAAGAAAAAAAAAAGGCATTTTCTAGTCAGCCTAAATAAATAAGTTAAGTAGGCTTTCAAATGGGAAAGTGAATTTGGATGTTCAGAGGCATATCTTACTTCAGGACAAATTATATTCTCCCCATAATTTGCATTTCTGAACAAACTGGATAGTAGAACACTCCTGTAACCAGGGAAGAACCTTGCGTAGAAAAATGGAAAAGTGGTGGATGTTACCTAGCATGTTGTGGTAAAGTGGACTGTCGTGTCCATGGATAGTAAATGCAGTCATGACTAGCGGGACCTCTACACCTGCAGGCAATTACAGAACAAAAGACGTCATTTGCCATTCACAAGGACATGCACATGCATGCGCCCTTGTCCACACGTGGAGGATGGAAGACACACAGGGAACGACCACTCAGCAAGTACCTATCCATCAGGCCGATGCAGTCCTCGATACGTGGCCCTATGCACCTGCAGCAAATCCAAATTGAAAATAGGGAGAAAAAGAGAGAAATCCGTTATTTACAGATCCAAGAAGTAGGAATCCCCTCTTTGTGTCACATTCTTAATTATAATTCTTAACAGAGGCCCAAGTCACCACAAAATTATGGCTTGTGACAAAAACAAGCTTGCAACAGGAACAATAATAGCAACATAAACAGCACTCTAAGGTTGGACATATCTTGGCTCAAACAACACTTAAGGCAGGTTTCACCTGCATACGTGGGAGTCCTGACAATAGACTTGCTTTTTCTGGATGTTGTCTGAATCATCAAACCAGTGATTACTGCACAAAAGCTGTTCATTTGCAAGATGAGACCTCCAGGAGCACAACGCAAAACTTTTTTCTGTAACTGATACAATTGTTCATTCTCTTCTAAGTTCCTAGCTAGGGGAACTGCAGAAGTATTTTGGAAGCTGACTATACTTTTATCAGGGAAGCTCAAGGATAAACTTTCAACAACAAACACCAGAGCAAAACGGTGTCTGCCGATTCAAGCATTTTATTCTGCTTTCCTTAGATGCTGCCAAAAGTCCTCCACCTGCAAAATCAGCAGGTGCTCACCAAAGGTGATGGGAATGCAGGGAGTTGCTTTATGCAGCAGCACTAAAGCACAACCACTGGGAAAGAGTCTGTGAAACACAGATATGCGTGGATTTTCCTCGCCTTCATGAAGAGCAGTAGGTGAAGCGGTGTCCTAGGTCCTCTGCTTTCAAATAGCAAGTCAAATACACATTTACACAGCAGTGGCAGTCAGGATTCTGAGAGATATGTAAAGTTAAGCTCTTAGGGGTTAAGACAACCCGACACCCTTTAGTGTTGAATGCCTAGCTAGCTCCTCTGTAGCCATGGGGAAGTATATCTAGCTCTCAGAATTTTAAGGAAACCAAACCACTTATTTCAACTCTTTAACAAGATCTCAGAACCGTTTTATTAACAGGGTTTTTGGCTGTATGTCTAGAAGAGCAGGTGATCTGACACATCAGTAGACTGAAACCTCACTTCTGTTGAGGCATTTTAAAAATAAGGTATGATCCCCAACTCTTTTTAAAGTCTACTGCTTTCAGTTTGGCTTTGATAGAGGGAATGCGTGTCAAAAATCTGAAAGAGTTCAAATAAGCTCCCATGAGATCTTCTTTCCACTTCACCATCACTTGCCACTCATCAGCTTTTGCTGCATTTAAAGTAGCTATCACTCTGCCATTATAAAATAAATTCAATGAATTCCATTTCCCCTTACCTGCCCATAAGGGAGAGCAGAATGATAGTGAACCTTACCTCTTGTTTGTTTACTTCAATTTTTATTTTTACATAAAAACTGTGACATGCAAACAAAACTTGTAAGGATCTCCTCAATAATGGTTTCTTTCAGCAAATATGCGGACATAAAAAGGATTCATTAAATACCCAGGTGGCCAGATAATGCATAAAGTGGAAAGGGTAGATTTAAATGCAGTTCAAAAACTTGAGAGAGAATTCTTGATGGATGTTTTCTGAAATTTCAGCTTTCCTGGGCTTCAGGACTTCAGAATTCAGGACTACCTGAGTTCTAACCTGTCTCAAATATATCCAACATTTCTTCCTTCCACGGCATTCTCAGCAATTTGCAGAAAACCATTTAGTAATGAAGAAGGCTGAAAAAAAGCTGTTCAGATCTTCCATTTCCTAGCATGTCAAGAAAAGCTAAGCTCAGACTCTTGCTATAAATAAAACCAAGGCCCTCCTCAAATTAGAGGTCTGAGAGCCCATTACTAGTTCAGGTAACTGGCAGACTAACATAAAGAGCCTATTGTCTTGGCTTCATTTCACATCTGTACATTTATTCTCTCAGACTTTTGGAGAACAGGACTTAAATCCAAGAAGAAAGAGCTGTTTGGACCTCACCCACTCCAAGTTGAGATACCATTGATTTTTATTTAAACCTGTAATCTTCTTCAGTTGATTTCCCAGTCCCAAACAGAAAACCCTGTCCAGGTGCAATTTCCATTACTCCTGGTCATGTTGAACAGTTTCCTGCTCCCTGACTGGCTCTCCTGAAGACATGCAGTACTGTGTGAGTAATGACAGTACCTATTAACAAGCCGATTTGCACCATCAAGTCATTAGCTATTTTTCCTCTGGAAGTAACTTCCTTGGTTTCAGGCTTTTTGACACATATTATGTACAAGTGTGACACAATCGTACATCACACTGGTACTCCATTCACCCCCAGGGTTCCTTCTTCCTTCTTCTCCAGCTTGGAGTCTGGAAGATATTTCCATTTCCGAGTTTTCTCTGTAAAATGAACTCGTTAACTGATACATGCCAATTTATTAATGATAAATTCAGCAGCTTACAACAGTCCAATATAGCTTATACAGAACATTACATTTGGAGCTCATTCTAGCCTTACAGATAATCATCCTCTGAAAGAAAATGATGAACTAAAACAGTTTTGAAAATTGGAGTAACAACTGTTTTTTCCTGAAACAATCCTTTTTCCCTCTGTCACAAATACTGTCTCTCATCAACTTTCCTTAAGATCGAAAGGTGGGGTCTTAACTGTTCACAGATGTGGAGCAGCAAAGCCATTTCTAGTCAGATGAATTCTCAAAAATCTTTGCCACTGGAAACAAACAAAACTGATTATACAATAGCATAAATGGATTAACTCTGGACAGGAGAAAATCTTGGTTGTGTTGGTGACCTGATCATCCAACTATTGCTATGGATAAAGCCAGACAACTTAAAACCAGGGGGTTACTTAGCTAACAGGAAATGCATAATAACAGTGATAGTAAGAAACTGAACCTGGGGCAGGGGGTAGGAGGAAATTTCACATCAAAAAATAGTAACAGTTTCTTATTCAGAACTTGTTGCCATTGAATTTGCACTATAGTTTCATCTGGAATTAGTAATGCCTTCCTAAAAATACACCTAAGCATTATAGGCAAGAACGTACTTCTGCCTTAAAATCCCTTCTGGACCACACACGTGTTGATAAGGCTCCCATGACTTCTCTGGTTTTGGCTTAGAAGGAAAACAAAGTTTTGGTGAAGAGCAATACACTTCCTTCAAAAAGTTGTGTGAGAAAATGTCTTTCTATGTTGAGAGAAGGTGTCCAGTGAGATCTCCCATTCGTGTCCTGCCCAGCGAGGAAGCAGACTGTCAAATGCTATTATACAATTAGTATTTCATTTCTGTGAAAGAGTTCCATTTGGGCTAGCTCTGCAAGAAGAGGTGCCAAATGCTTTCTGACTCTTGAACTAAATGGGATAGCTGTCCCATGAGCCTCTGATCTGCTCCAAACTGGCTTCAAGTATCTGATTTTTATCATGGGGATGCAAGGCCAAGAGCACAGTTGTGGTATCCAAGGAAGTCACTCCTTGATAGTTCTCTTAGTCAATATAAGATCATTAACCAGGCTGGATAATTACACACCTATTAACATAACAGTCATTATACTTGAATAAAGGAGGAGAATGGTGTTATTAAATGTCATGCACCGGGGTGTAAAGCAATCATCTGCAAGTGCATGACGAAATTGTGGCAAAACACTCACAGGAAACACAGAGGTGGGACAGGTACCTTCATTGGTGACAACAGGTGGGGTTGAATAGAAAAAAGGTATGAGAACTAACAATCCATTTTAGCAAGCAGCCTGATGCAAAGAGGGCAGAACTGCAGGAATGAGATAATACCACACTGGGAGCACTGCTCTGCAGCAGCTCAACATTTTTTGACAAGTATCTAAGCTGTGCTGCAAGAGCATCGGGTTTATTCCAGCAATTGATCTAACAGAGAGGAGAACAGACATGCTAGATGAAGTAGAACTATAGCTTCTCTGTACCGTTCAGTTGTGAACCAAATATCAAGATGTGCTCCTTCCAAAACCCGTTTCACTGTAGAATCCTGATTGAGGGGAATTTCACAGAAACTATTCTATGTTTGGGTTGGAAGGGACCTTAAAGATCATCGAGTTCCAACCACCCTGCCATGGACAGGGACACCTCCCACTAGACCAGGTTGCTCAAAGCCCCATCCAACCTGGCCTTGAAGACTTCCAGTGATGGGGCACCCACAACTTCCCTAGGCAACCTGTTCCAGTGTCTCACCACCCTCACAGGAAAGAATTTCTTCCTGATATCTAATTTAAATCTCCCCTCTTTCAGTTTAAAACCATTACCCCTTGTCCTGTCATTACGCTTCCTGACAAAGAGTCCCTCCCCATCTCTCATGTAGGTCCCCTTCAGGTACTAGAAGGCTGCTATAATGTCTCTTTGCAGCCTTCTCTGCTCCAGGCTGCACAACCCCAGCTCTCTCAGCCTGTCTTCAGAGCAGAGGTGCTCCAGCCCTCTCATCATCTTCATGGCCTTCCGCTGAACTCACTCCAACAGGTCCATGCCCTTCTTATGTTGGGGGTTCCAGAGCTGCATGCAGTACTCCAGGTGGGGTCTCATGAGAGTGGAGTAGAGGGGCAGAATCACCTCCCTCAATGTGCTGGCCATGCTTCTTTTAACGTAGCCCAGGATACAGCCGGCTTTTGAGCTGCAAGAGCACATTGCCAGGTCACATTGAGCTTCTCATCCACCAACACCCTCAAGTCCTTCTCCTCAGGGTTGCTCTCAATCCGCTCTCCGCCCAGCCTCTATTTGTGCTTGGACCTTGCACTTGGCCTTGTTGATCTTCATAAGGTTCGCATGGGTCCACCTCTCAAGCCTGTCAACATCCCTCTGGGTGGCATCCTTTCCCTCCAATGCTCCACACATCTTGGTGTCAACAGCAAACTCGCTGAGGGTGCACTCAGTCCCACTGTCCGTATCACTGACATGGACATATACAGCACTGGTCCCAATACTGACCCCCGAGGAACACTGCTCATCACTGCTCCCCACTTGGACATCGAGTCGTTGACAGCAACTCTTTAAGTGTGGCCATCCAGCTAATTCTTTATTCACTGAGTGGTTCATCTGTCAAATCCACGTATCTCCAATTTAGAGACCAGGATGTCATGTGGGACAGCGTCAAATGCTTTGCACTAGTCCCGGTAGATGATGTCAGTTGCTCTTCCCTTATCCGCCAATACTTTAAACTCCATCATAGAAGGGGTTCATAGTAATTTCTAAAGGAAGGGTATGAGACTAGAGAATTCGGTACTGAAGGAAAAAAGGAAAGAGAGTAACTGATTTCCCTTCTCTCTGTGGGCATATTCTGCCCTTGACAATATTGGCAATAAGACACACAACCCATAAACCCCAAACATCTGGGGCCATCATTAACAGTTTCATTAACATAATCACATGCCACACAGTCTTTAGGAACACTAGAAAAGAATACCCGTGTTTACACACAGATTTGGGGGATGGTGAAGTGCTGTTTTTATGAGGGGTAACAAAATACCTAAGAATAGACACATCTTTGTCAGTAATAGTATTTGACTCATGGGAAAGGCACAGCTCCACGGGAGATAACCACACCTTTGCATGTGTAACCCAGTGAAGCCTTCGGCCCTTTTACTAGTGGTACTTTTTCATTTCTCTGGGCATTGGCACATGGTGCTAAATGAAGTATTCTTTCACCTAATCAGCTGCAGAAAAAGAAAAGAAGGGAAAACTGAAAGTTCAAGGATTAAATGACAACGTAACTCAGCATAAAGGAACCCTGTGTCACCAAGGGTTGCCAGTGAACACCAGCACGTTCAGTTAACAACTGCCCGGTGCCTCTTCCTATCTGTTTATGAACTAGAATATCAGATTTTCATCACAAGGCATAAAAGCCTCTCTCCTTGATCCTGTTCCATCCAGGGAGATAAAGCCAAACAACCACTTGCAAAATACACCGATGCATATGAAGAAGTGTAAAGGCATGAGAAAACATTCTGCTCCCTTCCTGGTTTAGGAGAAACACAGTTGTTCTACAAAGATTAGCAGTAGTTAGAACAGACCCCCCTGAAGAGGGGAGGGAATGGGAAGAAGTGTTGCATTGTGGTCTTCTGAGAGGCAGCAGAGCTGCACAGCGCTTCCTATGCAGGGTGGACAGTAAATCATCTACAGCTGGGCTTGTCAGATTGGAACAGAATTGGCACTTCCACCATATATTAAAGCCAGGACCAGAGGTAGTGAAGTGAGCTCATCTTTTCATATTGTTTGTTCTTTACACTCTTCTTCCACAGTAGCAGCATTTTTCTTATTGTGTAACTGATTTAAAGGGTCTGAGGGGAAGACAAATCTGTAACAGATCCTGTCTGTGTCTTTGCGATCTCACTTTCATTTCCCTAATGGCTCTATTGTAATTAGATTTGCAAAACCAGCAAAAGGTCTCATTTTGAATAGCAACAGCTGTTGACATCAAGATTACATTGAATAATTTACTGGTTTAATTTTAGCTGCTAAACAATAAGAGCCTCTTGTCAAAGATTATTTCACTGGCTGAAGTTTTGTCTCTTTTCCCCTGGCTGCCTCTCCCTTTCTTTGTATGCTGGACACCACCATCCGCCTCATGGAAAACACATTTATAACTTGCGTGGCCCATGCAAAACAATAGTTGTGTATGTGACTACTATTATTTTGTTGCACGGATTCTTAATTCCGGCTCGGATACATGAGCTGTATATTTCCAAATGTAACAAGGGATTCTGGGCACTTACACAGGACTTGAGAAATTGATGCTTGGACTCAGATCCTTGTACACAGTGTGGTTTCAGAGAAACCTTTTGCATCAGTCTCTGTGTGAAAAAGAGGGCAGTAACGCTTTTGTCTCACGGTAGTGCTGATAGATCAGTTCACCAATAAAAAGGAGCAGAGATGAAAATTCTGTCAACAAGTATATACTAAATAAAGTCATTTTACAGGCCTACACTTAACATTAAGTATCGATGGCAGCATTTGCTACAAACCACTGCTAGCTAGAAGAAAAGCTAAGAGTGTTGCTATGAAAAGTTGTTCTCCACAGTTTTCAAAAGGGATACAAGCTTTTTTTCTTATAAGCTGCTGGATATTCATGACTGGAAACCAAATGTCATGAGAGACCTGAAAATCAAAGGTTGCATTACTGCTGCACATGCTCTGTTTTCAGGACTGGGAGAATGCTTTACCAAAACAAAGTGAATGTAAATCATCATGTGCTATAAACAGTAAATAGGATGGCTCACTTCACAGAATTTGCACTTACCCTTGCGTGCAGTTTGGATGACATGGATGGCACTCACGATCCTCATCGGCGTATTTGAAAATGAAGCTGTTGGCCCCCTGTAAGCCATCAGGACATTTTTCCACACAATTTGGACCATCCTTAAAATGGAAACACTTTGTGCAATGGTCAGGTCCCTGTAGAGTGCAGAACAAAGAAACGCAATACATTCAAGTTACTCTATCTTTTCCTGCTGCACTAGAATTGCAGCACTCTCAACAGTAACTCTAGTAGCATTTCTTACCCTATGAACAGTGAATTAGCTGTATGGTTCCAGTTTCCATTAAGGAGCAGCAGTAAGATGTGTAAATGCTGGAGCTTTTGGCCGTAAATTTATTCTGTAGAGTATAAGACTAAAGTCCAGCTTCTGAACAGGTTTCTCAATATTATCATAGAATGGTTTGGGTTGGAATGAACCTTAAAGCTAGTTCCAACCCCTCTGCCATGGGCAGGGACACCTCCCACTAGACCAGGTTGCTCAAAGCCCCATCCAGCCTGGCCTCAAACACCTCCAGGGATGGGGCATCCACAACTTCCCTGGGCAACTTGTGCCAATGCCTCACCACCCTCACAGGAAAGAATTTCCTCCTAATATCTAATCTAAATCTCCCCTCTTTCAGTTTAAAACCATTACCCCTGGTCCTATAGCTCCACTCCCTGATAAAGACTCCCTTCTCATATCTCCTGTAGGTTTCCCTTTAAGTACTGGAAGGGGCTCTAAGGTCTCCCTGGAGCCTTCTCTTCTCCAGGCTGAACAACCCCAACTCTGTCTTCATAGGAGAGGTGCTCCAGCCCTCTCACCATCTTTGTGGCCCTCCGCTAGACCCGTTCCAACAGATCCCTGTCCTTCCTCTGCTGAGGGCTCCAGAGCTGGACACAATACTCCAGGTGGGGACTCACCAGAGCAGAGGAGAAGGGCAGAGTCACCTCCCTTGACCTGCTGGCCACACAGGATGCTGTTGACTTTCTGGGTTGCCAGCACACATATTATTGGTGTGCTTAACACAACAGACTTCATGCTCACTTTAACTCTGAGAAATTTCCCGTAACATTGTTCAATACTGAACCACATTTGTAAAGCAACTGCAATGGCTTTTCAGTGGGATCCCCCACCTCTGCACTGCAGAATTATTTTCCACACTGCATTCTCCCTGTGGTATTCGGTCACCAGAACACTGCAGAACTAGCAGGTCTCCTTCGTCTTAATGCAAATATAGCCTAGACTATTATGAACTACAAACCAAGGCTCCTGGACAACGTGAAAATGAAATTCTAAAGCTGTGATCATGAGCTAGTGTATAACCAAACCTGGTGTTCATGCTGAGCACTGGTCTAGGATTTTGTCCAGGAGCCTGCTACAAATCCACATTTCCCTCACGGGTCGAATACTTGAAACATTAGCTTTTTGCTTTATGGTTGTGTTGCAGAAAATACAGTATTGCAATAAAAACGATGATGTCTTTTTTTTCCATTCAGTAGGTAAGTTACAAAAATAAGGAAATAAGTTATGGGTTAAATTTCCTCAATGATGAAGAGCCTAAAATACAAGTCCTCATTACCCAAGATACTTGTGACATACAAAAGACCACAAGGAAGAGACAACTTCTATCTCACAAAAAAGCAATAATCTTTGAAAGAAAACTCACTGGCCATTATAAAGGGGACAGCCACAGTTAACATTCATTTAGGATGCATGAAAAAAATCTCTATCAAAACAACCTAAAAGGCTAAGTTAAAAAAAAAAAAAACCCTCAACATACTGTTCAAGCTAACCAAGAGATCAAGACAAATTCCCACACCTTTTTTTGGGGAAAACTAACTAAAGTTGTAGTAAAACAGGACACAATTGAGTATAAAGAATGAAAACAGTGACAAAGAGTACACTCAAGTTGTATCTGCATACTATCTGTCATTAAAAAAATCTTGCTCATCTGTACCACTAAGGCATTTCCTGAGACAACTCAGGAAAGAAAGGGACGTTACTTTTTAAACCACTTTCTTAAAGAGGCTGATACAAGGACGTTTATTCCCAGCACTAATTTAGCAGAATTCTTTCCCTAAATTCAGAATATTTGTATTTTCTGGTTTTGTTAACATTAATTTTCAATAGCCACTTTAAAGTCCATAAGCAGAAAATGTCTGTGTGTTAGCACACTTCACCACCCTAGTCCGTAACACATCAAATTTTGTTCTTACCGGCCCATAGCACGTGATCATGTTTTCGTCCATCTTTTCACACTGCGGATCACACTCCACACAGACAGAACCATTTGCAAATTCTCGAAATTCCCTAGGAAAATATTTCGCAGGCAGGTCAGGAGAAAGCAAAAGTGAGACTGAAACTGAGACAAAATGGCTGGCTCTTTACCTGGTGGAAATCATTTCAGCTTCACTAAATCCAGCTGACTGTGCCAGCTGAGATCACTTCTGTTAACGACATTATGCTGCTTTACACCAGCTGAAAACCAGGCCCCATCAGCAACCTAATTCACAGACAGGTAGATATTTTGTTTACCAGTTTAAAACTAGAGTGCTTTTTTTCTACTCTTTCCTCAAGAAATAAGGACCTCATTAACAGGACAAAGCAGCTCATTTCTTGATTTTTATCTATGGAATTGTGCCTCATGGCTCAGTTCAGAAAGCCACTTGTTACATGTGAGACCACTATCTGAAAGGAAGGATTAGAAAGAGCATTGATCACAAGTGCTGTTCTTGTTTTAGTTAAGTCTCTGCACACACTGCTGTTTTAAAGCCCATTCTAAGGCTCCTAACTTCTTCAACAACAATTCTGGACTTAGGTCTGGATCTAAAAAATGTCAAAACAAATCCTTTTGATCATTTATTTCACGTATGAACAAGAAACTATTGCTCTAGTGACTTGTTTTTTTATTAACCCCTTAAAATGGGTGGGGGGTGTGGGAGAAGTACTCATAGTTGGTGGGATTTCTTTCACCAAACACCAGACGTCTCATTTCAGCTTTCAGTTGCCACTCACAAAAAAATACTCCAGCACCTTCTCAACACAATTCATGTTACCTTCTTCTAGGCTAAGATAAATTAACACCTGAACAGCTCGCTTCTCTCCCACTAACCCCAAAGAGAATCTATGTAACTAGTTCAGACTGGACACCTAAGCTTTGCAGATGGATCCCATCTTGTTGCATTAACCAGTTAAAATATTTGCACTAAACAGTTAAAGATGTGCTGCACACTCATGTCACTTGGTTCTAGTAATATTTAAGTAAAGGTGAAGACCTCTGAGCTTAGTTTATCAGTGTTCTCCCTCTGCTCCTCTACAGCCATTAGGATGTATCTTCATTCCACGGCCTAATTATTAATGCTTCTGCTGCAGCTAATATAAGCAGTTCAGCTCCATCTTTCTGTCGTAAGCCAGATTCAGCCACCTTGGCTGTGCTGCATGTAGGTTTTTTTTCCCCACTCATCCTCCAAAAAGGATAATGCATATGCATGAGTGGAAGAAGGAAGGGGGGGGAAGAACTCATGTTGGCTTTATTATTTATATTTGTGTGTACACATACATAGGGTATTAGGAAAAAAGAGTTTTCTTACTTTGGGGTCCTTATTCTCTATCACCTGCCTAAATCTAATGTGAAAGAACATAGTTGTATGTGTTTCTGAAAAGCGGTGTCAATATTCAAGTAGGGCTACATGGTGTTTTTTTTACTGTTCACCTCAGTCAAACTTCTCACATCATCAGGAACGCAAAAGGTGCAACAAACTTTTGATGTTGCATGAAAATTTTAGTCAGCAGAGTCCTAGATAAAGCCTTCTACAAAAGTTCAGATTTGGAAATACCTAAAACTTATTCTACAATACATATCACTCAAAATCAGCAATATTGGCAATGGAACCAAATATTGATTAACGTAAAAGCAAAATAACTTACTCATCAAAGTCCTGAACATTGTAGTCAGAAACTTTAGGGAAAAGTGCAAGGGAAACATCTTACCCCTCATACAGGTTACAAGAGTCTATGCAGGTCCTTCCCCTGATGAAGCGCTTGCAGGAGAGACACTGGTCTGGCCCTGGCCCCCAACAGCCATCACTTGAGCATAACTCATTACACACCATTCCATCGGCAGCTGCAGAGAGAGAGCATACTATCAATAACTTACATAGTTCCCCGAAATCCAAGGGAATACATTTCATTCAGCATTCTGCCATACTCGGAGAAGTCAACTGAACGTTCAGATTTTCTAGAAACGGAATAGAGAAAAACCAGAAAATTATCATCATACCACTACAGAAACACACTGTGCACTCACAGTTTGAATACTATACACACTTCTGGTTTGTTCCTTTCAGAGAAGATACAGTAGAGTGAGAAAAAGCTTTAAGAGCGCTGCACGGATGATTGAAACTAGAGCAGAGCTTCTATACCAGGAATAAACAGATGAGTAGCCTTAGAAATGGGTGAGAAAAGACATGATAAAGGTCTATAAAATCGTGAATGACAAGAAGAAGATAAGTAAGCATGAAACAATTGTTTGCTGCTTCTTCCAAGAACCTCATGGGCATTCAAGGCGACAGGAACCCAATAAGGTTCAAAACAGATTTTTCTTCATAGAAAGTAAAGATCAAGCTGCGGAATGCTCTGACACAGGACATGGTAAATACCAGCAATTTAAAGGACTTGAAAAATCAATTGTCCAAATCCACAGGAGGGCTATTAAACTAAAATATAAAACACTACCTCTGAATTGAGGACTCCCTGAAATAAAACTTATGGTTGGTGGGGAAAATGTTGAAGAAATCACCATTAACTGTGTTTTTTTAAAACTGTTTATTGCAAAAGCACCCAAAGAGCCAAAGAGCCTTTATATTAAAGACCCCCAATACACAATTTTGGTCTCAAAACCAAAATTCAGTTTAAATAAACAAAATGAACAAAGAGTGATGGAAAAAGGTTGTTTCAAACAATATAATTAATTCTGTATTTTTATTTTATATAACTCCTCCTCTACGTAAATATCTAGATGACTGTGACAGATGGAGAAAATAAGCAAAGAGCAAAAGGAAACACGTTATCTCAAGCATCTGAAGAAAGTCCAGTTGCACAGATTCAGCCAGACTCTGGCATGTGAAAGGGTAAATCACTTAGTTTGAATTCACTCTTGCATGATGAAATGTTTTATGCAAATGGCTACATACTAGACTCAGTAGATTAAAATAGCAAAAATCCGAATGTCAGAGATGGCAAATACACAAGCACTTGTTTGGTTGTTTGGTTTTTTTTTTTTACACCACTGGAAACAACATGAGGGAGGTGTCAAATAATAAATTAAAAGTAAGTTTTCTGGTAGAATTCTACCACCACCTCCAATGCTGTAGCAAAGATATCCAGTCAAGAATAAACACACACACACTGAATACACCCATAAAAAAAGCAACTACCTATGCCCAGCACAGGTTTAAAGAGGGGCAATGGCAAAATCAACAGAAAATCTTTTTGCAAAAATCCCTCTGGCAGCTTTACATTAAATAAAATCTGGGATGGATGAGGAGACAACCAAGAACTTAATAGGTCAAGATTAAAGGGAGGGCAGGGACAGGTGAAATTATAGTGGGGATCTGCTACAGGCCACCCAACCAGGAAGACAGAGTGGGTGAGGCCCTCTATGGTTAGAAGTAGCCTCATATTCACAAGCCCTAGTCTTAATAGGAGACTTCAACCACCCTGATATCTGCTGGAGGGACAACACAGCAAGGCATAAGCAATCCAGGAGGTTCCTGGAGTTCATCGATCATAACTTCCTTCTCCAAGTGATTGAGAAGCCAATGAGGAGAGGTGCCAGGAGTGGTGGACCTTGTTCTCACCAACGAAGAGGGGCTGGTGGGGAATGTGAAGCTCAAGGGCAGCCTTGGCTTCAGTGACCATGAGATGGTAGAGTGCAGCCTATTGCACAGGAAAGCACACTCCTTCATACAGCAACTCTCTCCTTAACCGCTCCTTAATCACTACTTTTCATCATGCAGCATTGTTTGATGTTGGCACCACGTTTGCCAAACACATCTTTCCGATTTGCATAGCATGCCCAGCCTATGTCCTCTTCCCTTTCCTGCAAGGCAACTTCTGCCCCTCCTTTTGCCTGCCTACCTGAAGGAAGTTCATGTCACACTGGCAGGGTGCTTTTCTTTGATATCCGCTACCTGTCCCGTCCCTCCTCCCACTGTCACCCTGCTTTCTGACCACTGAATTTATGAGAAAGCACTTCTTTCAGAAAAAAAAATGCAATAATTTTATGCACGGTTTCTCTTTCACAGCCCAGGAAGTGAGTAGGCAAGAGGAGTGAAGCTTCTTCCATACTTCCTTTCTTCTTGCAATAGGATATTTTGCTTTATCAAGATTGAGAATAGCAGATTTGCATCTACTTGTTTCTTTTTCTGCCTAGAAGACTTGCGTAATTCAGTGCCAAAGAACGACATTTCACCTTTACACCTTTACAAGCAGCATAGGAACCAATCAAAGATTTCATGTCCTCCAGCCCTTGCAGGCAAACTGATCCAAGAACACAAGATTCACCAGCCTTCTTCCTACATGTACAGTGCTGTTGCTGACCCTGCATGGCTCTGCTGTACAACACATGTAATTCAGCAGGTGGACGAGCACTGTCTTATTCAATACAATACCCCAGATAACGCCATACATGAAAAGACTGTACATTCATGTGTTATTAAAGCTGGAATGCTTGAATACATATATTTTTTTTTTATCATGTATACTTTCTTAATGACAACATCCAGAAGGTGTTCAGAAGTATCTTTTTGGCTGTTCATTTGCCTCAAAGGTCATATCAGGTACAGCCAAACATAAAATAATTAAATTTAGGAGTAATTCAGGTTTTCATTTAATTTCCCTCAAAGCATATTAATTCTCAGGGATTCCAGCACAGCAAGAGACCCCAAACTCACAAAATATCACAGTTCTAATTAAGGAAACTTTTTGTATGAGTAGTTTTATTTTCTAGTCAATGACTCACTTTAAATACTTGCCACACAATAAAATCCCACCCTGCTTTAGAGATCCCTTTGTTCTTATTTTCAATCTTTAGAATATTAGTAATTCTTCTGATTTTGTTTTACACACTCTTGCATTGAAAGGCAGTTTCCTATTTGCTTTCTCACCTTTTTTTGTAACTTTATGTTGTGCTTTTATTACTAGTGATTTCCTTTCTTTTCACTGCTTTCAGCTGTCAGACTACTCCGAGATGAGAATTTATCCACACGCACACAGTGCTGCACTGAAATATCCCTTCAAACAGCAAGTGACACTATTACAAGATAGCTAAGAAAACATACCGAGTAACCTTATGCAAATAAAACAAGAGCTTCTCAGTAAAGAAAATCGTGATTACCCTACTGAATTGTAGCCAACACAGTGCCTGTAGTCTATGCAAAACTCAATAGAAAAAAAAATATCACTATTTCCTTCTGCTTATTTCTAAGTCATAGATGCGTTTTCATAAATGAATTTGGGCAAGAAAGGAGTGGGTTTTTTGACAACACATAAAAACCTATTATGCTTGTCTTTCTTCCTCCTCCTTAATTATAGGGACAGCTAAATAAATGTTTCAATTTTAGTCACATTATTTGACATTCCCATGGGCTGAGAACGTTCTGAAGCTCCAGCATACCACACAGCCATACGTGGAAGGAAAAAATAATGCTTTTGACAGGAACTCATTTTCATCATGAGTTTTAGAACAAGCGTTCATTCTGTATTAATGGGGTCATGCAGGTTAGAAGCAGAAAGGTTCAATGTTTTTCCTCAGCCTAGATAGCTAATTTTCTTGTGTTCTACCTAAAAAAAGGAAATTATTGTTATTTGGATATACACTTATGGGCCTAATCCAAAGCTGCATGAACTCAATAGAAAAGCTCACACAGACTTCAGTACACTTTGCATCACGCCTGATAATGAATGTAATCACTTATTCAAGTTGTTAATTGGTGGCTAAATTGACGTAATTCCTAACAATCGCATTTATAACAACCTTTGTGTAGAAAGGTTTCACTGTACTCTGTAGGTGTAAGGGAAAGGAATTATTTAAATAATTTTGTATAAAAGAACATTTTTTCTACATTTATTTTGTGTGTACTCATATTTAACATGAGCCACCTCTGACTATTCCATAAAAAACCCCACGCTGGGAAAAAAAATGCAGATTCACGAAGCAACGGTAAAACCTAACTACCAAAGCACGTTCTCTAGCAAAGAACTTTATAGCAATTCATTCTGCATTAATAATGTTCATAACAAACTTAAGTTTTATGCACAAACTGTTTAACATTACAGTTTATAGTAGTAGACAATTAAAAGTCTACATTAGATGAGAGTTTCATGCATTATGTTTTAGGTAAATGCTCTCCAATTTATTTCCACTCTGCTTATCAGTTTGAAGATGCCCATTTGCCATCTAAACTCTTAAACAACCTTGGGAGACACTATCAGACTCAAATCTTCCCCTGTAACAAGCCCCCAAGCCTAGGCATCTTTTAGGGTCCATACAGTTCAGAAGTCTCTCACTGATGATCACGTACTGCTGCCCTTTCCTTGGTGCTCAGCCTCAAAGGTGCCACTTACTTCTACATTCCCAGTGTACACAAGCTTGGACACTGACATTTCTATCCCTGAATGTGTGTAGGGAAGGTGGAGAAGAGAGAGGTCACATTTTCCATTGACTTTAATCTGTTGTCTTTACTTCCTTATTGAACAAAAAAGTCCCAATAAATAAATCGGAGTCCTGCCAAACCCTATAATGTCAGTGTTATCTCGAAGATGAAGCATCACTATAGACTGAAGATTTCAACAAATATTTTACTCCCCCAACAATTTTTTAAGTATTTCCTCACTGACCTATATGGTCAGCTGAGCACAGCATTAAACAGTATGGAAAAGATACCACTATCTTGTGATATATCCTAAAAGTCACTTAAATATGATGCTTATTAGGTCTTGGAAGCTCTTTCATGATTTTTAAGAAAAGTTACACATGGATAGTAAATGTTTGCTGTAACTTGCCTTAAGCCATTAAGAATCGCTAGGTAGTCAGGAAAGCAAAACCAAGCTGATAGTGACTGAAAATATACAAAAGAATTGTAATAAACATACCTGAGAGTGCCTGTGATAATTAACATGGTCTAGACTGGTTTGTTCACTGGAAACCATGTGACAAAAAATCCTTAGTGATATTTCTATTACCAATTCACACTCTGCTAGTTACCATGCAAGCAGACAGTATTTCTACCACAGAAGATGGGATTCCAATCCTGCAAATATTTACTTATGCATTTGCCTTCCCCATTCTGATTAGTCTTATTTGTCACTCAGAGAGGCATGGGCATATCCCCAAGCATCTGCAGGATCAGGGGCCAGAATAGGCAAAACAACTGAAAGGCAGCAATGGAAACCCTAGAGGCTTGCCCTCCGATCCCAAACATTCAGGCAGTGGAAGATTCAGAGGAAACTCTCCTAAATGCCAGCCTTTTGGCCTATCCTGATTATTCAGAGTATGCTGGATAAATGCATCTGGTTCTAAGGAACAGTTCTGCCTTACTCTAAGTAATTGTGAAGATTTTACTTAAACATCTAACCTGCATCAGAACCCATTTAACTCCAGAGAGGTGCTGACTGACAGGCAGAGTTGAAGCAGCAGTATAACTCTACTCATCTAATGCTGATTCTCAAAACGCCACAAAACATTCATCAATTCATTCACACAGATGTGCACAGAGAGAGAAAACCACTGTTCCCTGCTAGGGTTCAGGAATTCTGCTAAGGCACTGTCTTCTGATCAGAGTAACTTGGCGCCTAGCCTACATTCATTAAATACAATCCATTTAATGAACATAGGTTAGACTCCGTTTTTAAAACTAGTCCCTTGGTACTGTAGCTTACATTGTGACTTCTTAAAACAAAATGAATGAGATTTGTTTTCATCATGAAGATTCCCTTGGTGTTCATTTTTCATAGAATATTTGTAGGAGTATTTTTGTTCCTGGAAAATTATGAGTCTCTATCATAACAACTCAACAAGCCAGAGGTCAAATAAAGTTTATATTTTCCCTTTGTGTGCAAATGTAGTGACAAGCTGTACAGTGCAAGAGGATGATGTGACAGTACATCCAAGTTTCCATTTGCCTGGAAGCCCATATTTCAGTAGCTGTGGCTGCTGGGACTCAAAGGGACTCAAACTTAGTGATCAGAGGAAAGGGCAAAGACGTATTTGGCAAAGGAGTCCTGACAACTAGTATGGGAATGAGTATCTTCCAAACTACTGTGTTCAGCTATGTCCCCAAGCTCTCAAAAGCAGTGAAACAAACGGGCCACTGTTCCACGAAGGGAAAAGAGCCTTAGGAAGTTCACCTCTGAGTGGTTTTCCACTTGTCTTCTAACATATTGTAAGTTACAGAGAGCTTGAAGCAAAGAGGAAGCATTACTGTGTGAGACATGGGGCCTGTGTTCCACCCTATTACTGCTAATCTTATTTTTATACTCAGTCTCCAGGAATGGAAGACAGCCGTCTGTTCTTCGATTAAATGATGCATCGTTATCAGTCAGCTATAGCCAATCTGCTGTTAGAAAACATCAAAGAGCACCAATAGCAAGATTTTTCTCCCACAGTCAGCAGTTTTTCATAAGGTAGAGAGGAAACCTGTGCTCTCTGGAAAGTTCACAGGTTCGTGTATCTCACAGCAAGATTAAGACTACTGGGATCTTAGCATATAACCCTCGTGGATTCTTGCATGGTCAAGAATCAGACAGATTCTGTTCCATATGCGAAATCTCAAAGAGCTAATTCTTCTTGTCATGACATACAAAATACACTTGTTACTAGACTGCTAGCACAGAACTAAGTTCCTCCCCACCACACGATCCTATTAAGTTCCAACCCCACTGCAGGGAAAAGCAACTAGCAACCCACCATTCCTGGACAGATGCGATCCTCTTTCTTGGCAACACCTTTATTTCTCAAATAATATACCATTCTTTATAGCTGGATTTCTATGTGGGAGCAGAAAAAGACCAGACTGCGTATCAGAACTACAAGCCATCTACAAATGCTCTAGCTGGCAAGACTGAAGGCACTAGTTATTCATGGGAAGTCAGGAGGCTATTCAACCTGGAGAAAAGAAAGCTCCAGGGAGACCTTATTGTGGCCTTTCAGTACTTAAAGGGGGCCTACAGGAAAGATGGGGACAAACTGTTTAGCAGGGTCTGTTGCGATAGGACAAGGGGTAATGGTTTAGACTAGATATAAGGAAGACATTTTTTACAATGAGGGCAGTGAAACACTGGAACAGGTTGCCCAGAGAAGTGGTAGAAGCCCCATCCTTGGAAACATTCAAGGTCAGGTTGGACGGGCTCTGAGCAACCTGATCAAGTTGAAGGTGTCCCTGCCCATGGCAGAGGAGGCTGGACTAGATGACCTTTAAAGGTTCCTTCCAAACCAAACTATTCTGTGATAAAACTTTTACTAAGAAAAGTTCTGTTCAACACATCCTTCTGTCTCACATAAAAGAACGTCAAAGGATAAATATGCTGCAGTTTAAAACTGGACAGTGGTCTGATGGAGGTTAAGAAACAACCCTTTCCCTCTACACCTTCAGGCACGATCACAATTGAACTATCTACATCAACTGCAAGAGGCATTTCTTTAACCTTCACTTTTTAAACCTGTATGTAGAGAAACATCATCATCATCATCACCACCCAAAACAAAGTCAGGCAGTGACCTACCAAACAAGACCTTGCACTTCATGTAGTTCTTACATGGCAGAAAAGATCAGAAAAATAACTGAACTGCAGTGAAAAATGTACAGTTTGTTTCATCTAAAACTGGAAGGTACACTCATACTACAGCGATGAGCACAGCCACAAATTCTCTCAAAACATAACAGAATAGTACTTCAAGGGGAGGAGAAAAAAAAAGAACTAAAAGAATAAGTTAAAAGTAGGACCACAGCCTGAAAAAACCCAAAGCAAACATTTCTGGCCAAAGCAAGCACAACACTCAGAAATTCTCTCTTAAACATACAGCAATGTAATGAATCTCCTCTCTTGCTAGCAGCCTAACAGATGCTTAAAATGAACTGGATTGCTGCTACAATATGACTGCATTAATGCAATTTGCTGCCTGATTTCTGCACAACCAAATTGTTTCATCTGCTACATAGCACTCATTGCTTTTCAGTACTATGATCTCAGCCCAGGTACTGGCACATAAGCTTTCCTGAAAGACAATCAGGCCCAATTAAAAGTAATCTTTTTCAGACAGGTCAAATACAGAAAGGAGGAACTCAGTGATCAAAACCAGTCCCTGAAGACCTGAAAGTGCCCCTCAGGTGAAGCAGGGTAGAAGCAGCAAAAGTCGAAAATCTCACTCCCTAGGAAAGGGCTGTATTTTCAAATCTGTAAAATCAGTGATTTTCACGAACGCTACATTCACTCCACATTTATGGCCTTCAGAACTTGCATTTGTGAAACTAGATCTCTGATCTGGAAAGTTCACATCACGTAAGCAGTGACCTCTCTCTCCTCCATTTCATTTGCCTATAAATTTTGAGAAGACTGGGCCAAATTCTTAGATTCTGTAAATGACCACTGATGTCCATGGAGCTCCATGAGACACCAAGTTCCTGGACTGCTCACTGCACTGTATCCTGTCAGTAATTGTATCATTTTCCCCCCAAGTGAGCCAATTATAGGCAAGAAGATCTGCACTGAGCAGCAGTACTTACTGCAGTTCTCCGCCTTTTTATTTCGATGAATCACCGTCTTTTGACTGGGTGTGCTGAAGAGGCTGGTCCAGTTAACGGTGTGGTAGTAGCACAAATTGCTGTTGTCTGTTATGTAGATGTTGCCAGCGCTGATTTGCTTCAAGGACTGAAACTGCAAGGAGGTAATACCTTGTTGCTTTAGGATGAGTAAGGAAAGGCCACTGTGATGAAAACAAAAGAAAGAGAGAACAGGAATTAGCTCCAGAAGTTGGAACTTATTAGAGCTGGTTGGGAATTTCCCACTAGAGTTAGTTCCTAATATTTTGCCTTCTTGGCAAAACTGGAATTTGGTCAGAAAACTTTTATTTTGGGGCGACACAAATATTTTATGAGTCAACATCCAGTTCTATTGCCTAGAAAATTATGAGCCCCGTGAGCCTTGTGGTATCACAAGTTGTGACGCTCAGAGCGCTAAGCCAACTAGGCCAGCAAAACACCTCAATCAGTTACATTTCATCATTAACTTGTTTTTTGAGATAAAGTGCTGTTGAGAAAACTGAGGAAAATCGAGATGTTTTTTTCCTAAGATGACAGAATTCATACTATGATAGTTTATATGCTAAGGAGAAACTGACAAAGTCATGCAAAATGTATTAACATCTTCTGTCAGGCATCAAATTAATGTCATTTATAGTAATACAGGAAGAAATTGTTATTTTCAAGGAAATTTTTCCAGCCCACTTTCTACATTTCGTTTTTCTTTTGTTGTAATATGTGGTTATCTCCTTTCTTCATCAAAGGAACGGTAAATGATTGTCTGTGCAATACGGAAATGACTGCACATATTTTATGACTGAAGATTAGTGAAGACAATATCCACTTTCTGGGCATCCTTTAAGTTATTGTATTTTAATTATTATAATTGTTTTCCAGCTGTTCCAAATAAAAATTGCTGCTTCCAAACAGAATGCTGGGCTGTAATTCAATCTCAGGGTTTCACTGCTATTCATAATCTGCTTGGGTTGCTGTTTAAGATGCCAGCAGAATCCCATGACTGATTTACTATATTTACACAATGGGGAACCAGGGGTTGCTGTATATATCATTCAGATGCCTTCTTGTCCTTCCCTCATTATTTTCCACCACATTTTCTTCTCTTCAAATCAATTCCTCCATATGACTTCTCATACGAAAACATCTCTGGTAGAAATGGTACTTCAGAGCTCATGTACACCCCACCTGCAAGGTACCCCAGTGATTTCAGCGTTCTTATATGTATTTATCTTTTACCACTTCTTAAGATGACATTGTTCTTTGGGCATATGAGTCTGCACTTCCAGTTGCAACCATATAAACTTCCTGATAATTGGGCTAAATTCTACTAATGGGCCTAAATTCTACTATTAATGTATATTCAAGTTATGTTTCACATTCACAAGCTATTTTAAAACATAAAATGTACTTTCTGGACAATGGGTTAATAGCTACAGCAATGAACCAAGATCATCTTTTTTAAAAAAAAACCCCAAACTCATTATGTTCAAAAGATATTACCTATTATAAACAACTGATTAGAAAAGATACTGTTAATGAATACCTTGGTAACAGAGAAAAAACATATTCATTTATGATGCCCTTCCCAAAAGATGTTGCTCTCTGTGCTACTGAACAAAGAATCACTGAATACTAATGAAAAATTATTCCATCAACAGAGGAAGCACCTTACCTATAGAGAGCTCTTCCACCAATAGTAACCAAGTTAGAAAACACCCTGAAATCTGTCATATTCTCAGGCCACGACTGTATGTTCAAATACCCTAAAGGAAAAAAAGGCAAGTATATGAATGTCAATTATTTTGGCCATAAAGACTGCTTTATCACATACATGAATTAGGACAGGATTAGCCTACAAATGAAAGACAGTGCTGGCTTGAGAAAACGAAATAAATAGGAAATGAATGCTGCAGACTAATGTCTTTGAATTCATCAGCCTGCTCACCACTGTCTCCTCCAAGAAGGCAAAGAACTCTAACAGTCACAGCAGCACTACAACTGCTTTCAACAGCCACAGTGAGGGTGAACCTAAACACAGGATGGAATCTTGGAAGGCCTCCCAGACTTTTCAAAACAGCAGCAGCAGCAAAAAATGGAAGTTTGCCTGAATTAAGAACATTCAGTTTTAAAATTCAGTTGAAAGATCCATAATGATGCATTAAAAGTTGACAATACTTTCCTAAAATAAAGAATTTGCATTTGTTTCTGAGTGTGTTTGAGGGCTGTTGATCACCAGAGAGCATTCTCTGCACAAGTAGGTGGAACTACTTTGTGCCACACGGTCCTCTATAGAGTGCAGTTCCCTATGATTTGGATTCAGTACTAGATTGAAATGCAGCACATCTCTAAGCATAGCGATAATTCCAGTTAATTTGTAGAGTTGAGACTGTTAAATAGACAGTGTTCTTAGGAATAGTAAATTACAGACACCCAGACGCCAGATTATCTTTGACATTAATTAGGGAGAGATTTAGTTTACTTTCATTTTTTAATCCCACTGGCTTGCTGAAATACGTAACTTGTGAGAGGTGAAGCACATTGGAGAGAACTTATTTGAAATGCCAAACACTCGTTGAGCTCCACCCAGGTACAATCATGCTGTAGTGTCCAAAGATTTTTTTGTATGTGCATGAAATAGGGAAATGCAAAAAAATTAATCCTATCTATACATAACTAGCAATCAATCAAGAACTCAAAGCTGTAATATCTTCCTCCCTGCCTCCAAATGGTAAAACAAGAAGCAAAATGAAGAAAACAAAGTACTGTGTTCTAGCTACAGGACCCCACTGAAAAGTCACAAAAGATGGGACTATCTTCCCACACACGTATTTTTCTTTAAAGTACAGAAGCTAATTTGCAGCAGCATCTGCTATTAGACCAGGAGAAGTAGCTGCAAAATCAGACTGGCTTGTCTGGTTTTTTCCAAGGCATATTTCAAATGTTTTCAAGTGAAGACCAAGACCCTTCGCTCACTCAACAGTAGGCTCTTGGTCTTCTGATGCTTACGTACCCCCAAAGTAATGGGCATTCTGTATTCATAAGCAAAGGACAAAACACTTGTAAATATCAACTGATACTGAAGTTGTTGTGTATTAAACTTTTATGCATTTAAATTGCGAGTTTAAAGAAAAAAGCACCTCGTGTTCTTCAAAAAACCCAACAAATGACAACCACAAATGCAAAGAAAGAAGTTCAGATTCTAGGAAATCAGAAGTACATCACCTGTTATCTCTCTCACTGTTTGGAAGATATTTAATTTCTCTGGATTGATTGCGGCGATTGTGTGATACGGGTCTCTGAAAGGTTAAAAAGACAAAATGTGATATTCTGAATAAAAAAAGATCAGGTTCTCAAAGCAGTATTCAGGAGGTCAACAGTTTGCTTTTAGGCAGCTCCTGATTTCTTCAGACTGTTTCCAATTTCTTCAGACTGCTGTTCCTGCAGAACCTGTGACTTCTCCCAAGTCATCTTGAAGGAAAATAACGGTGCTTAGCATCTTTACAGTTCAAGTCATTAATGTTTTAGCAAATATTTATGCTCATGGAAAATTAAGGGATTCTAAACAACCATGCGTGACCTCCCTAAAGGAAAGATAAACTTCCAACATTTTTTCCAGGAATACTAGTCCAAATGCTACAGTTGTGATACTGTACTACCAGGACTAACAAAACTGCTACTGAAATGAGTGACATGCTATAAGCAAAACAAAACTAAGAGCTTGCCGGCGGTTCCTGACACATGGCCTTGAGAGCGTATGCTTTTCAGAAGGTGTTGAACAGGGAACAGCAAAAACCACCGATCCTTGCCAACCAAGTTTGTCACCTGAGAAATGAAATACCACCACCAAACATTAAAATCTCAGTTAGATAGGCTACAGTGTAAAAAGATGAAGCTGACCTTGATTTTGAGACCGCTGTCATTTAGTAAGTATTTTTTTCCCCTAATTTTAAAGGGCTAAAGGCTCTCCAACTATTTAAGAAGCTAACTAGGAGCCTAACCCAAACAAAAATCCTTTAAAAATCCAGGAAAATGCTCTTCTCTGTAACACAGCATTATGGTATTTTTGTGGGGTTTCTGATGGTAGGAATCATCCTCAGTAAATGTGGAGCATGCATTTCTACCTCTCCTCCTTCTGCTTTCCAAGAGACATCATTCTTGGAATCGGAACATGCAGGTAGGTAATCAACCAGGCTGTCTTTGGGGAGAGGCCTCACAAGTCTATGGCAGACTGATGGGGTCACTTCTAACCATCCTGGAACTGACCCTGGATTAGCAGCAATGAAATGATTTCTTGAAACTTAACATACAGCCCACTGGACCACAGAAGCATCATATACACTTAATTTTAACAATTTGGGGTGCTCAGAAAACTAGATAACAAGTTTTGACTACTTAAAAGGAACACAACACTTTGCTTTTTAAAATGCATTACTATTAAAACAGGAAAACCCTCGTCTGTAGTAAATATGAGGTTGCTGAATTTCACCTCCAAACCCTAAGATAAAGGGGTCTTTAAAGATACAAATATACATTTAAACTTCTTGAACAGCCAAATGTCTGTTTAGATGTTTTATCAACACATAAAATGTAGAATAATGCAGTCATCTTCTACCATTCTTATTAGCAAAGCTCCGATTTTTCAGTAGAACAGGCACAGCTGAGTTTTACAGCGCCAAGAATGAGAGTTTTGGCTCATTGCGAAACCGGAGATGGGCAACTAAAGGGAAGATAAAAAGCTGGTGAGCACTGAGGACTTGTTGCTCCTACTGCAAGCGAGGGGAAGAAGGAGGCAGCATGTGCTGCTTGCTGGGGCTGTCCATCCTTAAACTACAGCTCTCCTCGGTATATCCAACCCCTTCACAGACACCAACACAAGCAGAAGGCAACATGGCTTTCAGCGTGCCAACCAGAAGGAAACAGTAGAGAGAAAGCTGCACCTGACCTATACTAGTCCTACCCATTTACCAGCCAATGCGTTGTCTGTCTCTGTCTCAGGCAGCACATATGTATCCTGATGGAGATCACATTATCCATACACTTCAGCAGAGCAATACCTTAAAAGGATGAGTACTGCTGACTTACCAAAATTTAGGTCTACCTTCATCCCACTTAACTTCTGGACACTAATTAAAGCAAAGTCATAATTATGTATTTTATATAAAAACTATTATAAATAATTGTGCATCAAAACAATTCATAATTATATATACAGTTTGCATATAAATTATTACAAATTCACAAAGACAAAGTTCAAGTACTCAGGAAAGGAAAAGACAGGCTACAGAATTACAGCAGTAAAAATATGGCAGGATCAATTGTAATAGCACAGATTCCAGTGAAAACAAACAAAAAAATCCACTCAGCATCTTTCACTGAAGTTCTTGTCTGGCACTATAAAAAGTCTTTCAATTTCCCATAGAGAACTCGCCTTTAAGTCCCTACAATCTGAAACACTGAAAATGCATCGTTTTAAAAGCTGCAGTTCACTCTGAGTAAACAAACTCATAACAGAAGTTAACTAAAAGTTTGAGTGGAAATATGTATTATTGTTATTGCTCCACGCTATCCATTTATGTTATAAACTGCTTGTGTACCAAGTGTAATTTTTTAAATTTCCTTTCTGTATTAGTGATTTGCAAAATGTAACAAAATTTTTTAAAAAAGCTGTTCCAGAAATATAAAGTTATTTTAATTAATTCTATAATCTTCTCCTCTTCTTTTAATATATACTATTGCAACTTATTCTGTGCAAAGCTTTGAGGTTGCTGAACTCAGTGTCCTCATACTTAAGACTTGTTGGAGTGAGTTCTCTACGTAAAGAATGAGAGACAAAGTGGTACACAGTTTCAACATTACACGTCCTAGCCTTATAGTCTTCTATTAAAATAAAACCAAAATATTTTAACCCTCTGCTTTATAGTCCTTAATTTAGATATTTTTCAGATGAATACTGTTTTCCTCAAGGGTAGGTTCGGTCCTTTTGATTTTGACAGATTTTTTTAATGAGGTTCATCTCGTAACTTTGCAGCTTCCGTAACTTTTGCAACAAAAGGAGTTCTAACACTCAAAATTACATTTCATGTAATGCACTGGAATAATCCACACAAAATCGCTCGTGTCCCCTAGCTGCTTGTCTGGCATGTACTAGAGTACTTCCTGTCCTAGGAGATTTAATAGATTTACATCCAACCTCTCAGCCGGTCATATGGCCAGATCAGAAAGTGTGAGGGCCTAAGCGCTGACTCCTGTGTGACCTTCTCCAGGGCTTCAAAAAGTTCAAAGCAGCATTTCCTTAAACCACTTGAACCAAAGTCCTTCTTCCTCCCTATGATACATTAACCTTTCACACTGTACTCTCTGCTGGAGAGATGAGAAGAACAACTACACAGTGAAAGCCCACATTTGCCGGCCTTCTGAGAATCATTGAGCTGTAGTGGATTTTCACTGAAGTGGATTTTCAACTGTCTTTCTCATGGCTGGAGTCAAGTTGCAGGTGAAGCTTTATAACCAATCACTGTGTCAAATCAAGGAAATAAGTTGTTTCTTTCCACCTCACCTAGTAGGGAAATTTGAGCCGGGCAGCCTAGTGTCAACCACTTTCTTACAACCTAAACATATCTGAATCTATAAGAAGACTAAAGAAAAATCTGCTGGCACTACTCATGCCAGAATTCCATTTCAGATCAATCTGTAGACATTCAGTTAATCACATTTTTGCTATGCCATCAAGATACAAACATGGAGTTCGTTTGGGAACGGCAATTAAGATACAAAAAACCCCCAAACCAATAGCAAGCAATGTTAAAAGCTCTGAGGAACCTAAAAAACAAGTTAAAATTTGAAGCCTACACAGTAATAGAAGCAATTGACTACTTTACACTGTTAATGTACCACAAAATATCTGTCTACTTATCACAGCAAAAAGGCAAAAGTTTAATATTATTTGTGCATTTTGAGGATTTTGCTCGTTTTACTAGGTCTTGAAATACCTAGTCACATGTGTGACATGTAACTCACAATAGCTGATTACAACAGATACAATAATATTTGTGTTTTCTCAACAATGCAAGAAAGTGGCTAGTTGCACTGGACCTCAGCTGATCATCAAAACAGATTATGTCTGTCTTCTCCGGACGCATCCCACCCTTGCAGTGTCCACATCCTGTATGCAAACACACACTGCACCACACTGTACACAAGGCACTAGTTACCTGGCTCATATATCTTTCTTTAGAAGGAACTGGTGAGAATTTTAAATACTGGTTCTGTACCTCCACATCTTCAACCGTTACTAAGACTTATTCAATATACAGCCCCATTTAACCCAAAATACTGGATTTAAACACCAGTGAGATTTGTGCATCTCTGGAATTGAAACTTCAAAACTGGCTGACAAGAGGGCAGCTTTTTTTGACGTACATGCAGTGACAGACACCCAGGCTATGACAATTTATGGTAGGTGAGGCACTCTCTGCATATTCTGCATGTTAGACTGCTGGTCATACAAAATTTAAAACAAACTAATGGAAAGCAACTTCCCTTTCTCCCTTCTATTCTCTAATCAGCCGTTATTGTAAGCCAGTACCAAGGATCTCATAAAGTAACCAAAGATCACAGATGTCTTTTCTCTTTCTAGTGCAAACAGCATACTTCATCCTTTTTTTCCTAGAGGTTGAATCATAAAAATCAAGGTAACAGTTTCCTTCATAATAGAAAGCAGAAAACTAATTTATCCTGGGTCTGCTATTCCACCAAAGAAGCCTGTGGCCATCATTAAGAGGTGGACGCAATTTGTTTCAGCTGGCACCATGACATAACATCTTAACATTTTGTCACTTACCCATGAATCCCAGTAACAAGGAAGATAAGGTTGCCATTGATCTTGGTACAGTTTATGAACTTGTCAATGTTGCTGGAATCCACCGTCTGAGCTGACACTAAACTCCCTGTTCCAATGCCATCACACGCTGCCAAAACAAGGAGTTTGTGTTAAGAACTAGGAAAAACAATTACTGAATCAGACTATCTTGGCCTTCTAGACACGAGTCTTCATTTCTTTCAGAGATAAAGCAGCAGAGAGGTGTTAAAATGGCACCCTTTACCCATATTCCCAAAGAGGCACAGGCCAATTTAAAACAAGCAATAAGCTAAAGTACCTGCCACAGAAGGACATCCTGGCACACAGGTATTTTACAGGGGATCTAAAGGCAAGTATGAAGCACACAAAATCCCACTCATTAACTATCTGTTTACAGCTGGCTTAACTTAGCTCAGGCTAGCCTGGTGGTCCTGCCATTTACTTGTGCACTACTCACTGCAGAAACTGAGGTGTCCTAACACTGCTAGCTCAAGAGGTTCCCTTTGCTCTGGTGGATTTGTGAACTTAGCCATTCACATGCCATAAGGTCCTTTAGAAAGGGCGTACAAATAATTCTTTACTCATAATCCCAACAACTAAGTTACTGGGCCCTGGAGAAACTTTGGTACCCAATGAGGAAAATTCTTTGTGTAGCCTTTCTATGTAATTTAGTTGCATTTTCTGGGACACATGATGCAACCAGGAAGAAATCCTTCGTAACTTCCATCACGTAATGTATCCCATCTCCCTAACTAGGCTCCTCTATCGGCAACTACCAGCAATACACCTGAACCTTTTACAAGCATGGTAACTTTCCTCCTCACAGAGTAAGGCTAAGAGCTTGACAAGAGTGCTACACATATATTTTCATGCATAAAACAATCTATCCAGCAAAAAAGATTATTTACTGCAATTATTAGGTTAAAGGGCTGGACGTTGCCTTCACCTAGAATCCGGCATGTCAGTACACTGCCTTGGCAGAGATCTCTGTGTTGGACTGTTTCAGCCATGTGGAGTGACTGTTGCTTTACAGAGTTTTTCAGTGGCTTCATTGTGAATTCCCTTCCAGATATGGCTTCCACTGGACTGAAAGGTGGCATAGACTCACGTGGGAAAACTGATGCTGCTTTGCTCCCGAGACCTTCAAGCACGGAGCAGAAAGTCTCCCTAGTGGAGCTTGGGACAGCAAAGTAACCTATAGATTTCAGTCTTCTCAACAGCACCATCACTGAAAAACTTCTAGTCTATGTTTTAGACACTTAGAAAGAAGGTAGAAGGCTCTGGGAAAACAGAGACATTTCTGAAAAACAGAGGAAATAAATGGAAACCTAACATTGTATTGACAAGCATGAGGCATACCATACATTGAAGCCAGGGCTTTAGTATGGCCTCCTATGCAATGATAAAAGGACAGCTCTAAAACACCTTCAGGAAATACCTATCATTAAAATAACATAATAAAGAATTCTTTCAGATTTCTCTAAAACCAACAGAGAAATCCCTTTCACTTTTATCTAATCAAAAGTTTGGTTATATTACCATTACAACTTAATAAATTTTCATTTTACTGTATATACTTTACACACAGCCTACATAGCTCAAAGTTCTGTGGGTATCCTAAGGCTATCGGATATTCCACAACATACTAATGAAGGGCATTTCATGCCAAAACAACACCCTGCTCTGCTCTCCTACAGCATAGACTACATTCAAGAAGATTTATGCTAAACTCCTGCCTACCTTTAGGACAAATGTCAGTGCAGGGCTTGCACATCTTAATACCATTTTCTTCAACCTCCATCTTGGAGCTCGGACACGCACGGACACAAGAGCTGGAATCTACCACAAAGTTGTCTGGAGAGAAAAAGAAGATATTGGCAGAAACCAAACCACTGAAGTAAATAATACTGAAACACATGTTTTCGGATGCTATGTCAATACATATTATTAATTACCACACTAATTACCACAATTAATTATTAATTCCACATTGACATTAACATTCAATGTTCAGTGTTTTCAGAAGTGTATAAGCAAATTAGGCATGCTTTTGGACACTTATGAAAATCCATGAATTGTCAGACCTGATCCCCCTCCTCTCCCAATTTGGTTTTATTATTATTTGTAGTAAAAAAAGCTACAGTAATTGGAGAGAAATAAAACAAGATGCTCTGCCCATCTCTTTCATGCACATACAAATAGATACATCTGGGATAAAACACTGCACAAGACAATGACAAGTATTTCAATTTTCCCTTGTAAAACAACTGCCAAAGGGGATATAGACTGATCCTACCTAATTGAAAGCTTAATACTGCCAAGAAAGAAAAAAAAAAAAAAAAAAGGCAAGAAATGTTCGATGAAGTATTTGGACAAAGAATCATACGCCTTAAGTAATGCATGTTATACCAGTTTTGTGTAAAAAAACCCAAACAACCCACCACTATATTACAGACAGAACTAAACCTTGACAGTCACGGCCTCAGCCTACTGGCAATCTGAAGTTCTCCACAGATTCAAAATCTGGATTTTGGTTTGGGCTGAATTGTATTTCCATTTATTATAGATTACGCATCCTTCTTATATGTAATTCATGGATAAAATAATTAATACACAACACAACTGTAAACCTTGATGGGAACGAAAGGGAGAGCAAGAATACTGTCTCACTTATTTTTCTTTCTAACTAAAACAGCAGTATCAAAGCCTATGTAAGTGATGACCCTCCAATTTTTTCTGTTACTTGTCATGCTTCTGAGATACCAGACAGATGACGTGTTTTTTACATGTATGAGATTACTCCTTAAAATAACTTCCTCTTCCCCTCTAATTTTACTCTGGAGTTTTAAGACTCTGTTGTTGTCAGTATTGCATGGGTTTTCCTCATTGGCCAGAACCGCTCAGAAAATAGTTATGGTAACTTTCTGTGAAACCATCATTCCTCCAAGTTAAGAAAAGGGCACTGATATTACGAAAGCATTTGGTGCCAGGTAGTACTGGTGGTGGACCGTTATTTTTCTGAAACAGAAATTTATACCCATTTACAATCTCCCTGACTATTTTAACAGTTCATTTTGAAATTTACAAATGCTGATCTAAAGCAGGAATGCAACCTGTGGTGGTCATGAAAACAACCTAGTGAATTCCCTTCCTTTAAGAAAATCGCTATAGGACAGGATACTTGGGAAGCGTCACTGCCTTTAGTTAACACGACTGAGTTATTACAGGCTGCAAGGACACGATTTGAGATAGCGCACTACGCACTTAGCTCTCATTCTCTCATTGTTTTGTAAGGTTCCTGAACTGCAACTCAAAACTTTCCATCACTGCAGGAAAAGGCAGCTAACACAGCACTTACGTGGGCACTTTTTGACACAAAAAGCCCCATAGGTGTACTTGGCATTGTGATTATGCTCCAGCTGGAAGGTGGTAGGATTGTATACAAAAGTCTGAGGGCACTGCGTGACACAGGCACCACTATCGTTGAAATTCATACAGGCCTGCAAAACAAGGGAGAAAAAAAAACATTAAGTTATTCAGCTGCTTTGGGGTGTTTTGTTTTGTTTTTTTTTTTTAGTTTAAAACACAGTCTCAGCTGTTCAGATGCATTGCAACAGCGAGGAATCTGATACACAGTTCTCTAACCTTCATTTTGGCTACTTGGATTTCTTGCTAGAATCTTCGCAAATACATGGCATAAAAGGGAGCTCAAAGAACCCTCTTAATTTGAAACACAGTTGACTGTTACAGCACTTCCTACAAAAACATAACAACACTGTAATTTGTTTCATAACTATTGCTACTACTCGCAATCAACTAATTCACCACTTGATAGGACATTCTAAAACTGCCAAGAGTGAACCAGCTATTTATCATAGTCAGTCTAAACAAATGCTAATGACTTTTTCAGAGGTCCAACCTTTAGATTTCTTTCAGCATGAGTCCATCGTCCAACTGAAAACTGAAATTCCCAATTAGAAAGCAAGAGGGATAAGAGCTTCTTTTGAGCTAGCACAGGAGGGGGTCATTTCCCTAAGTGGCAAGTTTAACAAGGTCAGTTGCTTCACACACTGAGAAAAGAAAATAAGACTTTGTATCACTTAGTATTCAAGCTCAGCCACCCACAGCTGACAGAGGACAGGGCCCTGACAAATGAAGAGGCAAGTGTGTGGATAAAGAGAGTAATGGTATGCAGGGAAAATAATTGACCATGCAAGGTTGATAATTAGTAACAGAAAAACACCACCAATTTTGACAATCCTTATGACCACATATCATGTCTACGGTTTTAACCACTGCTTATAAAAAATTGTTGGGAGTAATATTCACAAAGCATACCATAAATGTTAAAATTTCATATGAATGTGAAAGCCGTAGCCTGGCTTGGATCACTCTAGCAGTTTAAGCAACCACTGCTACCGGATTCTGCTTCCCCACTAACCTGCTTCCAGAAGCGAGGCTGCTTTATAAGTTTTAGTCTAGGGATAAATCCTTCTGGTCCTTTTCCAGATTGTAAAAAATACAGATGGTTTCAAATCTTTAATCAGTCACCAAGTATACCAACATGTGTGCCATGTTCCCTCCCCTCCAGGGCCAGTATTGAGAGAAAAGTGAAAAAGATTCCTCTGTTCTGTTGCTTTTACTAACAGTTCTTATCTCCATTCAGATCAGGACCAGCAGGATTGAAGGAGGTTACTTGTCCCATCAGAAGATTTCAGAGGGGAGAGGCTAATAATGTAACCAAGGGAGAAGGGCAAAATCTGCTGCTGAAAGGAACAAACAGGGTGTTACATGATGAAGGCACTGTCCTATTGTCCTACAGGGAGCGTGAGCTTCCATAGGAGCTTGCAGGTAAGCCAAACGGATCCTGTATTTCCCGGTTCTTCAAAATGCATATTACAAAAACTGTCAGTTTCTCACAGAACCAGGATTTGTTTTGTTTGTTTGTTTGTTGAAAAAAAGAGATAAATACAGTCAGTTACTTCCTTACTAAGGACTGGATGGGAAGCCCACCCGATGAACAGGGTTGTGTCACTTTTCTGGTTCCAATGAGCACTCAACCAGGCCCTGCTATGCATTTCAAGTTTCAGATCCAGTTTGGTTTTGAATGCAAGATAAGAACATCTTTAAAACTTTGTTTTAGCATCTTTGCTTGCAGTTATGTCAGATGATGATTATTGCCTTGCTTTTAGAACTGAATATGCAAATGAGTGTATGGCAGCATATGGAAGAGGATGGATGAATTTTATCTAGAAATATTAAAACCATATTTACAACAGGATGCTGTTGCAAGCTGCTATAATACACTAAAGGATTTGTAATGCTTCATAAACTGTACTTTTGCTTATTAATAAATACTAATTTAGCTTGTTTCCTCAATGCATTTTTTTTTTTACATCCACTGTTGACTTAAAAGGTACTGTATCATGTACATGACAATCCTCTGACAACAACAATTTAGCAAATTCGCAAGGTAAAGCACACTGATACTCTTCAGAGAGATGGCACTTCTCGGGAAAAGCCCGCCTAGAAGATTTGAGAACTTCTAATTTATGACCATAATGTTCTGTATCACTTGTAATTGCTTCAATAATATATGCAAACTTCTAGCACTTGGTGCTAAATGCAACTAATTTGTGAATGAAAGCACAGGAACACACACAGGGAAAAAACAGTTGTACCTCAGCTGAAAGCTAAGCTAAGTTTTCCATAGCCTAAAGGACTACACTTTTCACCCAGTGTGTACTAAGCAAGTAATGACTTGCCCTGAAAACTGCCAGATCCCTGCTGAATTTCTTTTACATTGCTCTCGGGCCAGGAGTGAATGAGAATAAAGCCTTGGGTGCTTCTCTGCTGGATCAAAACAAAAACGCTAGTTGATTTTTTAGCATACATATTTCCATAACTGCAAGAGTTCAGAAATTAATTTTCTTTCAGGCTGAGGTATTACAAAACTTATGCTGCAAATAACTCCTCCCTAACCTTTGAAAAAGGACAGACAAGTCATGGGTTCAACACATCAGCTTTGAGGATGTTCCTCAACAGTCATATGGGGAAGACCAACTGCATTTTTCCTCTTTCCTTTAACCATTTAGATTGCACATGACACAGGAATGAATGTTATTTTCCCAACTCTAGTCCAAAGCCACCACAGAACCAAGTGAGCACTGGATAGGGTGTACCACGTGTTGAGTAGCTACTTGTGCAAAGCCCCAGCCACAAAGAACAGTTTTAGTAAAACCTTTCAGCATTTCATCAGCAGTGAAAGAATAGCATTCAGAATGCGTTTTTGAAGCACAACACCTACCACTATCAAATGATACCTGAAAAATGAGAAAGCTTCAGGTTCAGCCAGGAAAAGATTCATTTTTGCGCTGTGCATGTTCTGGTTCTAGGTTTCTTTAGGCCTAGGTTTGCTTCCCCAGAAAACATTAGCATTTGTCTCTGCAAACTGGTGTGATGAGCTACACATTTCTTGAGATCAGTGTTGGGTTCTGAAGCTGCTTACACTAGGATTATAAATAAAGACTACAACTGAGACAAATTTGTCTAAAGGCCTGTATATTCAGGTTATCTTTTTTTTTTTTAAAAGGAAAAAGTTAGCCTTTTTCTCTTTTCATTTTAAGCACACACAGTAGCATCCATTCGAGGTAGTGTATTTTGGAAACCACTTTCCTTCCATCTCCACTAAGAAACATGGCCAGTAAAAAAGCTGAGTTTAAATCAAGCCTGGCAGTAAAAGGGAACACCTTTCACAGAGAAGCTAAATTGCATTCTTGACTTTCAAATAATAAGCACATAGAGCAGTAATAAAAGCCATGCTCAAATGCAATGATAAATACTTCTAAAAATTCCCTATCACCTCTAAAAGTTAATTTTAGAAAAGCAAAAGATAAAAATCACAGAGATTAGCATATTAATGGTTCCCAATCTGTATTTACAAATCTCATAAATCTGTTAATGGATGATATTAAGTAGATAAGTGATGTTAATATAATGTGAGAAATATTAGATGTTAAAATTTGCAGTCTAAATCTGGGAGTGTGCATGCAATACATTAAAAGGGACAAAATTGTGAATTTCATGGATTAAAGCATTAAGAATTTGCAGCGTGGCTGCTAGGAACTCAAAAAATGAGAAATCTCACACATACAAAGCAATCAGTGTCTTTAGGTCCAGAACAGCCTCCAGCGCATTCCCGGTGGCAGCAGTCGCTGACGTAGGGCCCATAGCACCGTCCATCACACTGCTCTGCACACACTGTCTTCGTTACTAGGAGAAGGCAGGGAAAATCATCATGTCAGAAACAGAACTAAAGAGAGAGCTCTTCAACTGCACACTGAGGAAAACAACAAACCAAAGTGCATCCCAAAAAAGCCCTCAAGTTTTAAGGTAATTGCTTCAGTGGTACTGGTCACTTACAATCTCCACAGAATACCTTCATAACAGTCTCTTTAGGAACTTATACGTTGCTCAGGGACTGCGGAGAGAGAATTTTTAAAGTGTTTTCTCTTACCCTTGGAACTTCAGGTGGAATGTTATTTTCAAATTACTAGTTTATTTAAACAGCTCATACAAGCATATGAAAAAAAAACCCACAAGATAACAGAAGAGCCCACCAGTTCTGTGTGTTTTCCCCCATGAAGAACATCAACACTGAAAAAATGAGTGAAATTCAGAGTTCGGCCAGCAATCTCAGAGCCAAATGATCTTCTTGACGGCAAACAATTTGACAAATAGGCAATGAGATAACAGAACAGAATACAACCTGCACATTGGAACACATTTGGAAACACCACTTACCTTTTCTAAATAACACAATCCAGCCTTCATTCACAGGGAAACAACTGTATTTTCCCAACTGGAAAGCATAGTGATTTAAGTGGTACCACACTACTGTATCTCAGGGCTCAGTCTTGTGCAAAGAATGGTCAACAAGTGGAGCATTTTCCTCCCCTCACTTGGCTATAGCCTCTAGCTTTATTTTATGGAAAAAGAAAACTAATATTATTCACAGGACTATACCAACCTCTGCCTACAGAACGCCAGGAAGCTGTGCTGTCAGCTGTCTTTTGATAAAAGCAGGGATGTTACATTTCTGTAATTAACCCTTAGCATTTATTTTGTTAAAAGCATTTAATTACTTCTCTCTGGAAAACACTTCTCAAGAAGCCAGAGAACACAAAATTCCACCCAACTTTCTGCTCGATTCTACTATTTAATGTATAGCTACCTCCTTTGTAAGTACTTTGCAATCCAAATTCCCTCCACTACTTCTGGAAATATTTAAGGTAACGCCAAAGCTTTTTGATATACACAGTATTTATTTAGGACATAAAAATGTAAGTAACCAAAGAAACGTCATCACTTATAATCAACAGAATAAAGCGATGCAGTTTTAGAGTAATTCCATCCTGCTGATACCAGAGGCAAACCCCCAGACAGAAAACGCTTTTGTGCCTTATGCAATCTGATTTAAGAAATAGGGGAAATTTCTGTAAATGCATTTGCTGTCAACACTGCTAGGGAAACAGATTACAAGGATTTGTTTATTTAAGTATTGGTATTGACAAACATTAGGACAGAGATAGGAAACAGTGGCATATGCTAAGCAAAACACACCTGTCACAGTATGCCACCACCACACCATTAGCTGACGGGGAAAGTCTTAACGAACAAAGACCTCATTTAGTCAGTGAATACATATTGGTTTTGTGCCATTTCAGAAACTGGTCCATAGTGCCTTGATTTGCACTGCAACAGGCACTATCTGCTTCGACCTCAAAGGGAGGTGAAGTCCAGACTTCTCCCGACTTGATGGAGGACCCGATTTGCCAGAGGCTCCTCCTCTGCCATCAATGGAGAGACACAGAAGCAGAGGATGTTCATTCCATTCCGTCCCATAACCCAAATCCTCTGTGTTCACCTGCGTCACTCCTCAGGGAAGGAGCTGGCCCCCAAGCCAAGGGGGCACCACCCAAACACTCTTCCCTCCCTTTTACACAGTGACCGCTCGTGACATTGCTTACCCTACTTTTTAAAATGACCTCTCCTTTGCCACCACTTTCTGCCCCTCTGGCTACTGTTACCGCTGTCAGCAGCAGGGCAAGCTCCGAGGCCACACACCACACCATTAGCATGGGGGGACTAAAATGGCCGCCGCCCGCCCCGCCACACCCCGCGCATGCTCAGTGCCTCCTTCTAGAAGGTTCTGCAGGCAGAAGGCACAGCATCCAGGTTCCCCTCACCTGCGCCACCCCACCTGCCACAGCCTCAAAAGTTACAGTGCGCCACCAGCACTACATTTCCTTTTTTTCCTTTTCTTTTTCAATTGCGCTAGAGCTAAACTTCAGGTGGATACGATCAGTGCTGTTACAGTAGGAAAAGCGGACATGATAGCACAGCACAGCCACTCCATGGCAGGACGCTGTTAAAAGCGTTCCCTGCTGTTGCTCAACAGCAATTTAACCTTTTGCCTAAATCTGGGAAGCTTTGGTGAAAGCACCTCTGTGTAGACAATTAATAAGAACCACCTAATTAACTCAATTAGAATTTCTAATTTTCAGGAAGGACACGGACCTGTTGGAACGGGTCCAGCAGAGGGCCACGAAGGTGATCAGAGGGATGGAGCACCTCCCCTATGAAGACAGGCTGAGAGAGCTGGGGTTGTTCAGCCTGGAGAAGAGAAGGCTCCAGGGAGACCTCATAGCAGCCTTCCAATATCTGAAGGGAGCCTACAGGAGAGCTGGAGAGGGACTCTTTGTCAGGAAGTGTAGTGACAGGACAAGGGGTGATGGTTTTAAATTGGAAGAGGGGAGATTTAGATTAGATATTAGGAGGAAATTCTTTACTGTGAGGGTGGTGAGGCACTGGAACAGGTTGCCCAGGGAAGTTGTGGATGGCCCATCCCTGGAAGTGTTTAAGGCCAGGCTGGATGGGGCTTTGAGCAACCTGCTCTAGTGGAGGTGTCCCTGCCCATGGCAGGGGGGTTGGAACTCGATGATCTTTAAGGTCCCTTCCAACTCTAACCATTCTATGATTCTATGATTCTTTACCTCAGTGCTGGCTGCTGTCGGGAGCGAGTCAAGATGTCCCACCATCACTATATAACCATTACTTCCCCATGGAGGAGGTTTTGGCAGACTTTTAAAAAAGCAAAGTCCCAGCAGCTTGTCCCACACCACCGCCTGCAAGAGGTACTGGGGATCCTCCATCGCTGCCTCCCCAACAACAAGCCCCAAGGAGGTGAATCCCCAGCCTGGAGGGGAGGAATGAACCCGCCTCTCCTGTCCCTGACCACAAACCACACTGACCACCCCTGGGCACATTTAGGAAAGGCATGGTCGTCTTGTCAACTCCCAAGTTATTACTTTTAGCCAGCCGAGATCTGTATTTGCAGGATTACATGCTTCTTTCAAGCTGAGCTGCAGATAATAGCACTTCCCTGGGCTGCGTAGTTTAAAACAGCGTCGGGGAACAAGCTCCAACAACAGCAATGGATTTAAGCAATTTACTGACATCTTTTGAGCAGTTTTCACACTATTAGGCTAGGACAAAATAATCTAAATCATTCATCCTCCTCTAGAGCCCCACAGTAAGGTTTGTGCAATGTATAAAGTTACAGATATTGTTGGGTTTTTTTAAAAGAAATCTCTAACTTTTTTAGAGACTACAATGCTTTATTCTGGAGTATATTTCCTTTTTTTAAAAAAAAAACCAAGAGCACTCCCCACATCAGAGATGACCTGGAGGGATGTGGCTCCCTTTTCAGCACAATACTTAAACGGAATGGCTTCAAAATGCACACTCTGCTTACAATTAGGCACCAGCTTAATGAGGGCCCCTACCACGCTGTTCAGGGTAGGGAACGTTTGGAGTTTTCCTGAAGACTAGTAAGTTATAAAGTGGTTTGCAGAATTTACAATTACAGAAAAGGTTTGTCACTGTTCTTCCCTAGTTGTGTATTTTGCTGGGAAAGCAAACAATGCCAACAGAAACGCCAACATTTAATTAGGCAAAGGCCACAACACACCATGTTTATATTTTGGTTCATTGAATGCTGTATTTGCATTAGAACTGCTACTGAGGGTCCAGCTCTGAGGAGGACTCATGGGATATCTTCAGTGGCACCACACATCAAGACTTAAGAGCTTAGTGGGCTCTTTTTAAAGCCTCATATTCAAGACACTTTAAAATCATAGAATCATAGAATGGTCCAGGCCGGAAGGGACCCCCAAAGGTCATCTAGTCCGACCTCCCCGCAGTCAGGAGGGACACCCCCAACTAGACCAGGTTCCCCAGGGCCTCGTAAAGCCTCACCTTGAATATCTCCAGGGAAGGGGCCTCAACCACCTCCCTGGGCAACCTGTTCCAGTGTTCCACCACCCTCAGAGTAAAGTACTTGTTCCTAATATCCAATCTAAATCTGCTCTTCTCCAGCTTAAAGCCATTGCCCCTCATCTTGTCACTGCAGGCCTTTGTAAACAGACTCTCTCCAGCCTTCCTGTAGGCCCCCCTCAGGTACTGGAAGGCCGCTATTAGGTCTCCCCGGAGCCGCCTCTTCTCCAGGCTGAACAACCCCAGCTCCCTCAGCCTGTCCTCATAGCAAAAGAAACACAAGGCAATACTATGTATTGTTTGAGGTCCCAAAATAATCTGATTGTTCAGAAAATGTACATAGGTGCACTGCTTTAAAAAGATAGCAAATGCAATCAGTTGATTCTATAGCTGTGACTTAAGACCTAAGAAAGACTCTTTTCTTAAGAAAGAGTGAAATGTAAAGGTAAATGCTACCCAAAATATCAAACTGTACGTTCAGGCGGATGAATGTTGGTGGGTGGCTCCTAGAGGGGACACATGGGTCAAGATGGTGCCATGAGTGGGGACAGGTGGTAGGGAACTGGGCAGCAGCTGCGAACAGGCAGGGACAACCCAGAGCAACTCTGCTGCAAGCTGAGAGAGAAGAGTGGAGCAATACCCATCTCATCCTCCTGCCACCTTGTGTGGAGACTGTTCAGAGGGGAGTCCCCTTCGCTAACCACAGTTGAGGCCCCAAGTTTTGAACCCGCCTTTTGAAGGTCAGCACAACTACCCACCCTGATGCGTGCTGACCCTTTGTGGGATCCCAAGAAATCTGAGGGTTTGGCTGCACAGAACAGTCACAGTTGGGGCCAAGACAGCAAAAGACAGTGGCAAACACCAAGGGGGAGTGCAAAACACTGACTGTCAATCTCTACTAGTATTTCACTGAGATACAGCACTAAATTGTGTTGGGGATGGGGTGGAATGGGCACTTCGTTCATATATGTGTGCAATTGATTAATCAGTTTCTCTTATTGTTTCCCTTAATCTTTAATTATGTCAGGGCACTATAAAACTATGAATGAAAAATGGGAAGTAACTGAAATCAATGAAAAAAAGTCCTACGAACATGCAAAGTTATTAGAGAAATACAAGGATTTTAATTAAAGATGCTGGCTCCGAGCAAAAACGCTGGGTTACCCTGATTGATCTAAGCTGCTGGTTCAGCTCTTTCTGTCTCCCCCTGCCAGGCTCCTGCTTGCCTTTCGCTGCCCTAATTGGGTACTTACTGCATCGGCACCTTCTTTTTCTCAGCAATATCAGCTGCACAAAGACTGTATAAATACAATTATGCTTAGGCCAAGCTGCTATACACATATACAGTCATGAAGCATTTTACATTTGCCGGATGTTGACATCTCGGGTTTGATTTAAAGGCTATTTGACTTTTTTGCATTCCCTCAGTTGGGCCTATATTTTAATTTAGATTTTTCTCTTTTGTTTCAATTACATTGCTCTAGGACAAAGTGCATAATCTTTCATTTTAATAAAATAATGTACTCAATTTATAAAAGTTTCAATTTCTATTCATACAAAAAGTAAAAAAAAAAAAACCACCCTAAACTCTTAACAGACATTAACAGCAAAAGTAGTAACAACCTAACCATAGATTTTCAAATTTGATTAGCAACTTCCAAAAGCATTTGTTCTTGAGTTTTTTAAAATTGGTTTACATTCTATCTAATGGGTGCCCAGTGCTCTTTGAAAACTTGAACATAGGATGTTCCACCTAAACATGAGGAGGAACTTCTTTACTTTGAGGGTGACAGAGCCCTGGAACAGGCTGCCCAGAGAGGTGGTGGAGTCCCCTTCTCTGGAGACATGCAAAACCCTCCTGGATGCGTTCCTGTGCAACCTGCTCTGGGTGAACCTGCTCTGGCAGGATTTGGACTAGATGATCTCCAGAGGTCCCTCCCAACCCCTATCATTCTGTGATTCTGTGAAAAATAGGTTCTTTTTAAAGTATTTCCACATTAGCCTCTCCTGACACTGAAACAAAGAATACAGTCTAGCTTTTAAATGTTTGATATTAATATTTACTATTAATTTAATTGTAAAAGAAAAAATGGATTGTTAACTGCATAAAACAGTACCCTGAAATTGTATCTTCTCTACCTCCTAATAAAACGGCTTATTTTAAATTTCCTATTAATTGTCTTCTTAAATACGTAAATTTTCTTGTCACATTTAGAGCGACATTAGGACAGTTAGAAGCAGGTGGTGTTTCAAATAGAGTTAGAAGTATAGAGAGACATTGCTGGAAGGCAACATAAGAAGCAGCTAGGTAGATGATATTCATGCAAAAAACAAAAGGATTTTGATTTTTTTTTCCGTATGTAATTTGAAATGAAAGACACGGATTAAGATCTTTCATTTTTAATCCTTTTCCGGGAAAATAATTTAAATCTTATCTTGGGCGGGCGGGAGGGGGGAAGAAGCTCGTTCGAATTTTTTGCTTCAGTGACTCAATAAAAAAAAAAAAAAGAAATTATTAAAATGCAGATGTACCTCTGAGTTGTTTCTAGGAACTGTTTGACAGTGGGATGTAGTACTGCTGAAGTGTTTTCCTACACACCTTTGAAAGCCGTGCATTCCCAAGGTGAGTAGGTTAAGGTAAACGCTATGTTTGTGATACCATTCATCCTATCTCTGGCTTGTATCTAAGAGTAACATTTATGAGCTTGAAAGCCAGGCATGTTTTTTAAAGTCAGAAATGAAGGCAGCAAAAACATATCACCACTCAAATTTTTATGTTTCGAGTCCCTACTTATATTGTTATTCTTTGCTTCAAGCGGTTTTCAGAAAAACACATTTTGAGAAAGTGCAATGAAGAAATGCCCACTGCCAGCCTAATATTCAGTTTTTTCCTTAAAACCTGCTGTTTACCCAAGGTGCAGCGAGGTCAGGGAGGCAAAGAGGAAGTATATGAAACTACTGTCCTTGACAATCAGAGGCTGCAGAGTATGCTTGAAGGTAAAAGGCCATAGAGTAGCTATTTCAAATTAGAAATGTGTGATCTGTGTATCTCCCTGGAACTTAGATGGCATATGTCTTTCTATAGCTTATTATTTTAAATCCACAGTTGTGCCTTCACCTGTCCCCACTGTTTGGATTTGAGAGGGCAGTCACTGTGAAGAGAGAGATAGCTGTCACTCCCGGAGCAAACCTACCGTGCAGCTCTGCTAAGCTTCTGACTTCACAACACTGCAGATAAGTTTTTCTCTCTCTGGTATTATTACATTAATCCACCAAATCAGTTCACTTATCTGAGAGCAGTGCTTTGTAAGGGTTGAGACCATGGGAGCTGATCCTGCCGCGTGGACTTCTGCAGCCACACAGAGTCCAGCTGGACTTTCCCACTGTACATAAGGCTGGAGTCTCTGCTTGCTGGTGTAAAGGCCTGAGGCAGGATCTCACCATCCTTATATAGTATAAATGCCAAGGTTTTACAGTATTCTTGGATAAGCTAACTACCAGGATAAGACCTGAATAAGTCTACTTAAGTTTGGATGAATTACTCAGATTCTTAGAGAGTTCCTAGTTTTAATAGACAAACAGGCCTCTTGTTAGAGACAGAGAAAGAACCAGCATTAATTAATTCAAACCTAACCACGGTATAAAATAATTTGGTCAGTTTGGGTTTAAGTCCCTTTCTATTATCTACTTCAGGACGTAACCTTGATGTAAGGAGTCCTTCCGAGCACTGACTTCTTTGGGGCTTTCATAAAGACTGTGAGCAAAGGAAGGAGACATACTAGCTTGATTCAGATAAAAAAGGATCTGCTTAGCATCACTATACCTGGTTCATTATGCAGTTACTCCTACAACCTGTCCTAAAGTGTTTTTAATTACACCTGCAGATAAAGCTCAGTATGAAACAGCAATATAAGAACATGTTAACTGTAGCAGAGCTGTAACTGTCACCAGCTTTGCCAGCAACATCAGCTGATGCTCCTGAACGAAAAGCAGTGCCTGGGAGGGTGGCAGAGCCTCTGCAAGCACGCAGCTCTGTCGCATGTGCCCCTCGCTTTGCTACGGGCAGGAGGTCAGCTTGGATTTCCTGCTCGTGCTCACTCACAAAGCGTTCATGTCAAGCTGTCTGCTATTTCTAATTTCCTCTTATCTCTTGCTCCAAGTAGTCAAAAAAAAAAAAAAGGTCATAGTTGTACTGTTCCTAATATTTCCAACAAAAAAAGGCAGAAGACACTGGGCTATCATCAGTTCAGAGAGTTAGTTGGTGTACTTGCTTGATAGTGGTTAATGTGTCACAATCCCTTCCTCCTATCTACAAGTCAGCCAAGGAAACAAGCGCAAGCCAGAGGGGCGCTCTCTTGGGGACATATCAGCAACCATTTCATTTCCTAGGAAGAGTGACTCCAGTAAATGCAACCAATTCCCATGCTCCTAAATTTCAAAGAAAGGATATGTAAAGGATAGCTCTTTTCCCATACGGGGGGCGGGGAATAAAAAACTTGTAGGAAAAGACAGCTCTCAATTTTCTCCCCTTTTATATTTGCTAATATTGTGACTGCATTTCTAGCTCTTTAGTGCCTATCTGAAGGAGCTAAAAGCACACAAGGAAGAAATTATCTCAATGTAGTTCTTTTTTATTCATTTCAATGCTCTCTAAATTCAAAAGGACAGACAGACAGACATTGTGAACAATGCCTCACTACTTCTTCACAAAAACTCTATTATTCTCTCTTTCAGTACAACTCAAATACATGCTGAAGTTACATGAAGAGAACAATTCTGCAAGATAACTAATATTCCCAGGCTCCCACTGAAATTAACAGAGTATTTTGGCATTAGGAACTTTGCAGCATCAGGCCATCATTAAAGATCTCCGAAGCTGCCTTGTAGTTTTTTCTATTCCTGAAGCATGCATTTCAGTGTACTCCAAAATAACCATCACTATTCTCAGGAGTCATGCTCCATGTTGCCGCCAAGAAGTGAAAAGAAAATTCAAGTTAGCTTAAGCATTTTTAGAAAGCACAAGGGAAGAAAGGAAAACATAAATTCATATGGGTGGAAAAAAAAGCAGGTCATCTGTTGGTAAAAACATCTGGAAAAAAATTTGAAATATTTTAGAATTATACTAAACCCAGAATTTATCTTATCCCTTCGCAATTAAAAAAGCTGGATCCCTGTTACGTCATTTTTCAGTCCTTTGTTTCTCAGTCTTGCATACTTACAGGTCTGGCAGTGATTCTCTGTGGGTCCCCAGCATCGGCCTGTGCAGGACTTGTGGCATCGACCACCTGCAGGACAGACAGAAGAGAAAGATTAGAAATGTGGCTTCCTTTAATTTCTTCAACATCCAACAACTGCTGAAGAGGAGGGTCCATCTTGTCTTTGGAGGGTTTTTATGCTTTACCAAGGTTGAAACAGTGCCTGTAAAAAAGGCCCAGAAACATAGCCAGAATTGGTGTCAAACACATATGAAATATGGCTAATTTTTAAAGTGCTTTATGCCCTAAATAGCTCTCTGCTACATATAGTGACTGGGACATTTTAAAACAAAAAAAAAAAGATTAACAAGTCTGGAAGACTGAGGAACAATTTTATCACCCAGTGCTATTATTATTGCTCTCTACGTCCTATGTAAGACCCACTTATTCCTCCACAGGAATAGCTGCACTAAAGAGGGTATCTATCTATCTATCTATCTACCTACCTACCTACCTACCTATCTCATGCTCAGTTTCATCTGAACAATGGGGTGATACACTCAATGCCTTTGATTAAAAGCCACCCCTCTCCCCCAAAAGCTTGCATAGTCTTCACGTCCAATATCACAGTAAAGGAACGTGCCCTGTGCAAGCACTTAACCCCAGCAACAACTAAGCTCACAGGACCTTTCTTTTCTGGCTACTGGTTCTCTAGTTGCCTGCTGTTCTGCTTCTGAAGGAACCTTACGTTCCTTCAGAACCTAGAGGTGATGCTCTACATGGTCCTTCCACATGCTGAAAAGTTTACTCCCTCGAGAAAAGGAACTGTAGGTGCTTTCACTGTAAAATACAGATGGAGGAGGAAGAGTTAGCAATGGTAGCTTTTATAAACTGTGTAGTAATTAGTGACTGAAACCCGCTTGGACTGAAGAGGGACTTGAGTTCACCCTGACCACTGCGCGGGGAAATGGAAAGCAGGCAGAAGTACTGGCACATTCTCCTCTGGCTGCATCTGATGTTATTTGAGAAAACACTCGGACAGTCCCACACTAGTCCTGACTGCAAGTGAACGGAGACCTTGTTCCGCAGCTCCCATCCAGAAGTGGCCAGAGCTCAGTCACACTCCTGCTCATAGTGCTTCCCCCTCCTGAACGCCAAACGCTCCCATAGAACGCATGGAGAGCCTGCCTTACTGCACCCTGAGCCCCAGCTGCTAAACCCCAGGTGTGGCAGTGCCTGAGGTGTAGGCAGCCAAGCCCTTTGCACCCAGCCAGACCTGAAGGGACAGGCTGAGAAACTGAATGTAAGCATTATTGAAGACACGGTCCTTATCACTGCTTTTTTGACCACAGGAGCCTAACCACATTTCTGATTAAACTTTTATTCATCACAGAATACTGCTGAGATTCTATTAAGCAAATTTCCCCTTTGAACCTGATCCAGAAGCTTACCTTTCAATCCTGTATTAACAACAGCTGCTGTTAACACTGCTCTATTACACTAAATCAAATACTTCCCACATGCGCTGATGGGAGATGAACATTGGAGAAAATGCAAAATGTCTCTCAAAGGTTGGATCGCCCCAAAAGAAAACACTGCTCCTCTGCTAGCAGTGTGCTCATGCCTCAGAGACGTCGTACAGTTGAGCAAACCCGCGGTGATAGCTGTGTAAAGTCCGACTTTTCTGTCTGTCACTACTTTCACAAAGCTCACACTCTTCCCTCAGCGCTCTCACAGCATTCATGGCGCTACTGATGATGTTGTATGGTAATTACCCCACTGCATGCCAACTACCTTGTTAAAACTACCAGCTCCTTGCTGCATTCGTGTTCATTCAAAGCAATTATACTCGGGAAGCGTTGTTGCTGACATCACCAGCACATAATTTGCTGTCACATTCTGCCATCTGTTTATTTAGATCACAAATGTACTATAACTACATAATGCAAACTCATTCTGGCTGACAGGGAGGGGACTCCATCTGGCATGAATAATGCAACTTTAATCAGTAATAATGATTATTATGATTATTAAGAGACTACTGGAACCCTGTGCAGAAAGCAAATACGTCCGTATTGATTTGTAAGAATGGAAGTTTTAAAAAAAGGTGAGGTAAACAGCAAATTAAAGGAAGAATTTTAACAGAGCTGACTCAGTAGGATACAGTTTGTTTGTTGGCTTTGGTGCTTCATCCAAGTGAATAAAAATGGTCCCCAAGAAGTGGGTTTTATAAATGGGCTATCCCTGACCAAGAGAGGAAGTGGGAAGGAAAAAGCGTAGGGCCCCGGATGCATGCTCAAATAATCTTTTCACCACTTGCTTTGCTTGGTCCTCACCTGAGCAGGAGCTTCCCTGCTGAGGGCGGCTAGTGAAGAACCACAACCCATGCACAGCAGAGCCTCCTCTTGCAAGACTGTATTTTATGCCCGATCCTTCCTTGTGGTCAAATCTCATGCCTGTTTAGCTTAAGGGGTCTGGAGTTTAGGGAGAAAGCCAGAAGTCCTGCAGCTGAATGCAGTATAAAGCACTGCAGAGATCACTTGTAACCACATATACCTGATGCAGAACATGGCACCAGCTTGGCTGTTTCTTCCTCTTTCTGTCCCTGGATTCTATCTCCTTCCAAAACATATTGTATGCTCTGGGCTTTCCACTGCAGTGCTTGCAGTGAGGTAACACAGAAGAAACTTCAAGCACCCCTCCAAGTGATCTCTAACTGGAGAGCCCGCCCACACGTCTGCAAAAGCTATACTTAAAATAAAAATCTTCATATTTGAAACTTCTAGGTGCTGAGCTGACCCTCAGTACACAACCAAAACTGTTATTCAGCCAACTCTACTCCTCCTGGAAATAAAAATGATCCAGCATCTTCAAAAACCATTTAAAAAACTTCTTTAACCTGCACGCCTGCTTCCTGGTACATGACTTTGTTTGGCAGTGTCAGATGATCATTTGCATTTAAATAGAGATATTTAACAATATAGCAAGAAAAGGCTGCCAGTTTTCTTTTTTCTCATTGGGAACTCCAAGTATCTGCTTCATTGTTTTCACTTTTCTCAGCTGCACAGACACAACAAGGAGCTGAGCTTGTAGGCAGCACACCTCTGAATTGCATTGTTACATGTCTGTTTGAAGGTCAAATATACTGAGAATTAAAAACAAAAAACCAAACTCCCTCCAAATAGTGTGTCTATTTTGGTTTGTTTGTTTAAAAAGAAAAATAACTTTCTTTGCTCTCAGTATGAAATGGTCCAAATTCTGCCCTCACGTAGCTTGGTATTTCACCTGGTTTTCCCCACTGTAATAAGGACAGATTGCCGTCCATTAAAGATCAGCTCTGTAAATCTAACACAAAAATAGTCCCATGGAAGTAAACATAAGTAGCCAGGAGCATAAGGACCATTCATGTGAGGAACAGGTCTCAACGATTAGATATGTATATCAGGCTTAAATGCTAATAAATCTATTGACGCTAAGACTGATGAGGTCCTTGAAATAATTATACTACTTCTCACAGATTTTTCTGTATATATTTCTTAGAATTTTTAGATTGTAGTGAGCCAATAGATTTGAGAAAATGTCATCAAACAATTCTTGGCATAAAATAAACTATTCCCATTATTCCTTGTGTCTCTGAAATCTTCTAAAACCCTCCAATATACAGCAGCAAGGGCTGAAAGAAACAACTAATGAAGAAATGGCAAACCATGAAACTGCAGAAGGGCTCTTCCTTCTGTTTTGGTGCAGCAAAAAGTAGAGAGGTAGAATTCCTTCCTATGATTTCCTCCACGGGTTTCTTGACATCAAAAGATGCTGAATGTCCTAAAGTCCTGGTGGGAACTTGGGGTATCAAGGAACACTCAGCTGCAGCGAAACAGCCCATCTGTAACAACTTATCAGATATGTTCTTATTACAATCAGTGATTCAAGAATTAGCTGAAATTGGAAAAAAAATAATTCCTCAGGGCTCTACCTTGCCCATTCACTTAATTCTTGCAAATTAGTGAAGGCACATAAGAAAAACGTGGGGTTTTTTTCTTTCCTAAATGAGATATGGAGAGGAAGAACCTGGAAATGTCTCCTGCCTCATTACAGGTGTGATGCTAGAGTACATTTCTGCTCCTGAATAGTAGCATTGTTTTGCATACATGATGACATTTTATTCATTAGATTGCAGAGAAGGAGTTAAAAGGAGACTTACATAATTTTTACAGGGTTTGTTATGAAATCTAATTTTAGAAAGGGCAGATTCCCACTGGAACATGAGAATTACTTTTGCTTTGGCAAATTCCACATAGAATACCAATGACTCGTCTCCTGGGCTCGTCTTCCCTTCACCAATACTACTGCAACAGATCCTCATTATGGACTCTGGCACAGAGTATCATTGCTGTAACTTCCAGGATATAGTTTTATCGAGGGAGATGCTTCTGCTCTCCCAGCCAGAAAAAGTCACCAGCAGAAAATGTTTGCTCAGTAGCTTGGGAAAGACCAAGGTTACTTCATCCTTGTGCTTTCCTGAGAATTGAGAAGGGCTTTCCTTTGGCTCCAGGCTGACTTTATTATTTCAGGAACAGTAAAACCACAAAGGATTAAGTTACTGACAAGACAAGAAAAATGAAGTCCTCCTCTTAGCTCTAAGCTCAGCATAGTACAGAGAAGACATCTTCCCCATCAGCTATGCCAGCTGCCTCAAGCAGACCTCTCTCAGTAGGAGAAGGAAAGCAGGAATAAGAGAGGAAATAGTCTCACTTTGCACAAAGCTTGCATTTACAGATGGTTTCTACCAGGTTAATAAATCATTAATAAAGGTTAGCGTATCTGCAACACACTGATACTGAAGTGTGAATAAACACAGCCAAAATAAAGTGGCTTCGATGGTTACAAGCCACGGTTGTAAGCAGCCTCTTTACTTATCTAACAGTCTGAAATAATTGATTAACTAGCAAAACATCTATAAATCATTTATTAGCTTCTGTAAGCTACTTATAAACTCATCCTTCACCTAAAAAATTCACTTGTGCAAAAATGCTAGAGATGCCATATAGATGTTTCTACACATAACTAGCCCTAAGGTCCAAGAAATTCCAGGTACACTCTGCAGCAAGAGTCCCAGTCTCTTCTTTCCATTGCCTCGAATGGACAGAAGGTTTAAATACGCTTGCGCGTTGTTTTTCTAGGCAGCTGAAACTCCTTAGATTTATATATGAAGAGATAACAAAATCAAAATATAATTCAAACACTGCAGCACAGCATTAACAAGAATTAAAGATACTATTGTTGTGATGGATTGTTCTGCCTTTATCAAGCTGTAATGCTTTCCGTGTCCTTGTCTGACTATTCCTATTGTCACACATTCATTCATTCATTCATACTTCTTTGTTAAGTAAAAATCATTTTGCATTTGCTACCAGCCCTGTGCTAGCCTTCAGATCTCTTCTATTGATTCGAAAGTTAATTACCTAACAGAGACTCACACTTTTCAGGATTTCCTTTCTTCGTGGCAGGAGAGACACATGTTGCAAGAGAAAGTAAAACTTTCTGTAAAAGAAGAACGTCATAGAAATACCTAGTGCTCATTTTCTCTTCCTCTCTGTAGAAGTGTTATGGGATACAATAATCCAAGGGTCAATTCCTTTACTGCTCCCAAACTATGTTGCTTTCACTGATCTCAGACTAGTTCACTTCAGAATGCATCACCAAGTAGTTTTCCGACACGGGATTAGTCCCATAAAACTCAGGCTTTTCTTTAACAATCTGTAACTGCACTGATATTGTTACTTTTATTGTGGTAAATGGCAGCACTTCAACTGACCTTTCTGCCTCGTATCTGTATCTTCTACCCCAAATTCTCCATGCCCAGTAGAGGTACCCTGCACAAATATTAACGGGATCCCTTTACAGTGAAAACTTGCATCGTGTCCATCAATGATGAATACTTACACTGTGAAAAATCACAGCGCCTTTTCTGGATGCTATCATCATCCATAATCAAAGTTTTCTAGCACCCAGCCCCTAACTGCCAGATGTGTGCACATCCAGTGTAGGGAGTCCACTGGGGTTCAGTAATGGTGAAAACAAACTCCCTCTAAAGATCGCTTCCAATAGGGACTTCCAACTCTGCCATTCAACACCTCTATCTTCCCCTCATCTTCCTCAGTAGATAAGAAGAGACACGCACACAAATGGAGAGGGACTCGGGAACAGGCAGCTGAAAAGAAACTGGCATGGGAAATAGGTCTGGGAAATTAAAACAATCCAAGAGATATGCCCTGAAAGACAGGCACAGGGAGAGATACGGGGACAGTGCGCAGGAGAGGGGAGAGAGGAAATGGAGATAAAATTGAACCAGCACTGAAGAAAACAAAAACTGAATACCAAAGGGGGATGCATTTTCTTGAGTAATGTGTGATGAAGACAACCTTCACGTGTGCACAGGGACTGCGGATCTGTTGAGAACTGCAAAACTACAGAGTTTTGCTAGATATGCTGGTGGCACACAGTTTTGATTTTAAGAGAGATTGGCCACCAGAGGTAAAGGAATAAATGGAAAGTCAAGAAGAGCATGTCAGCAGCACCGAATGGGCTCAGGCTGGTGGATTCATATCTATCGCTGACAGCTCTGACCTGATAGGAAGGCTCACTGTAACATTACTTCAGCTGCTACAGAAAAATGTTTTCAAGCCACAGTAACGACTACAGAAAGGGACCTGAGTGGGGTAATGAAGACACTGGTTATTTTTCTCCGCCTGGAACAGACAGCACTGGTGAGGCTGTATGACTCGATGCATTAATTGGGGGTTTAGTCATCCACACAAAATAAAAACCTTCACATATGACATAGTCTAAAACTTTACACGGATTAAGCAATTAGGAGCTATTAATTATCACTGTGTATAGCTGTTAGCACAGAGCAATGTAAGTGAATTCCCCCCACTGTGGTTGTGAATTAGTTCCAATCAGCATCAAATGCCTTTCTGAACACACACGCAGGGATCCTGAGCAAATGGGGAGACACAGCTGGAAGGCCAAAAGGATAGGTCAAGTCATACCTGCTGCTTGGCAGGCTCATGAAGAACAACAAGCCCTCAGGAATCTTTTCTTGTAATCATTATTGTTAAAAAAATATATTCACCTCCAGTAAGCCATAGATAACTGCCCATCCTTGCACACTTGCAGCAGGACTTCTGTTCCTGAACAGCAGAGCAGCCTGGTCTCTGTCTAACAGGGGCTTACACTGGGGTAGAAGTGAAACATCCTCCCTCATATGGGATCATCCTCAAAGCACACAGACCAACAACCCCAAACCCCATCAAAATACAGGGGTTGCTCTTGTTTTGCCTCTGCTTTTTGTGAAAGGAGAAGGCAATGCTCTACCATCCGTAGATGTTAACACTCACCTAGGATGCGGGGTTACACATACCACTTTCTCCTTTGCTTCCTGTGGTGAAGACTCTCACCTCCCAGGACAGCAACCCAAGAAACAGTCTACATGCTGTTCTCTGGAAGGGGAGAGCACAGAGCTGGCAGCCATCCCTCCTCATGATGCTCTCCCAACAACACAGTGAGCTCACTGGCCCTGAAGGAAGAGAGCTGGACACAGCACGCAACCGCTCTTGGCTTCTTGCCTCAGCTCAGTGGTTATGACCACTGGAGAAGGGATACATCTAAGTATCAGTCCATGCCCCTATTTCTGTATCTTACCTGATGATTACTTAATACTCAGAATTTAAGCAGAAGAAGTAGAAGAGACCCCAACTCAGACCAACCTGGGGCAGTTTCTGCTGGGAGGTAAGAGATAGAAGGTACAGATTTGAACGCCTTCAGGCAAGTTAGGTAACTGAACTCTGCTCCCCACATCCTGGGCAACTCCTAAGCTGCTAATATATTTCCTAAAAGGGGAGAAAAGTCCTTTTTATTGAGGAAATTTGAGCGTGAGCAGGAGACAGGTGTGTGAGGGGAAGGCAGCAGGTACGTAGGCACTGCAGATTCCCAGCAGATGAAAAACCTAACATCTTCTATGCCCTTTTATTCATTTCAGCATTTTCCCCTGGTTTGCTCCTGGCAGGTACTATTTTAATGGGCTCCCTCCTCTGCATGGGGGTGTCCTGAAGTACATGAATTTCATATCTAAGAAGCAGCCATTGTGATGCCTAACGCCGTGACATCCACACCCTTCCTTGCCCTAGGATACTGCCCCTTAGCTCTCAGGGAGAAATCTCAGCACTGTTAGAGGCGATTTTCAAAGGAGTTGCACACCAAACTCAAAGGCACACTGAAAAGTAAGCGTCAAAGCTGGGGATGTTCTTGTGCTTGTTTAATACCAACTCCTCCATGCCTCAAACAGATCAAGTCAGTCAATACCACATAAGTCAAAATAATGTCCTGTAATAATGTTCCTGTAATGCTGCCAAAGCAGTAATAAAGTTCGAACAGAGGGGCATGCAGTTTTCATTTTTTAAACGAAGTAATAACCTCAAAGAAAGGCAATGAGAAGTCAAAATTGAAGTGGCTTTTAAACTTCATTTTACTTTTTCTTGATGCCATGTAATATTCCTAGAATCTGGCTGGGTGCAGTTAAGTGTGCTAATGTTTTAACCAACTTTTGACTCAATTACATGGAAATACTAGAAAGGAACTCCCCATTCCCATGAAATTTGGAGTCCCTTTTTAGAAAAACTTTGGACAAGGATCATAATATGCTTATTCAAGTGTAATTGCTTATTCAAAATGTATCCCTGGCTATTCTAAACAAAACTGATTATTACAAAACAATATTTGGACACCAGAAGCCCTTCCTCTGTTGGAAAACAATGCTTGGGCATATACTCTGATATTTAGATTCAGTGTTTGCTATACACAAATATTCAATTAAAATAATCATACAAACAATTTTAAGACTGCTATTTCCTGGATAATCTTCAGCTATCAGAGATCTGCACAGACGTGATGCTGTGGACATTCTGTGACTTATCACACAGGCGTAATGTGATGAATTTGGTATGAAGTTGTTTTCATATGTACCAATTTGTATAAAACCACTGGAAAACCCTGGATTGAGTGTCTTACTCTGCAAATATTCCCAACATTTCCCTGCACCAGAACATTTCCCTGATGATGGCTTTAATGAGGTTTTGTAAGTAGATTACAAGTTTCTACAACAGGACCAGAAAGAAGATTTTGAGATGTGAAAGCTCCTTTGAATCCTAGCCCAAGGAGATACGAATGTGGAGATCCTACACACAGGGACAGAAAGTATGAGGGACCGCAGGGGCATAAAATACACTCTTCTTTTTTGCTTTGCTACTTCCTACACCTTGTCCATTGCTTAGCAGACAGAAACTTCCCTTCTAGTCACTCAGCTTCATTTGAAGCCACAGCACTGTCACCCTCTTCCTTGCAGGAGGTGTGAAGGGATCAGAGAGAAGGCCCCGAAACAGCCCTGGGTTTGAGCAGAGCAGCAGCCAGAGCTCTTTAGCCAGGCTGTCCACAAAAGCAGGACAGGTACTTTAGTGACAGTTCTGATAATTTCTGCCATATGTAACAAAATCCTTAAAAAAAATACAGATACGATAGCAATAAAGGCATGGAGTGTTTTTGTGTTTTATGCAAGCAACAGAACAGTCTGTTTGGAGAAGGCCATCACGACGCCAGCTGGCTTGTCCCAACGTTTCACCCACCCACTGCCACCGAGCGATACACCTACCCTTGTGCCCTGCGCAGCAGCACCAACCAAGCCCACTCTGAGCTGATGGCTGGGTTGTACATCTTGCAGATCTAACAACAGGCAACTTCAAAGGGGTGGGAGGCACATAGCAGCTTCAAGAACCAGTAGATGCAATTAAGCGGCTGATTTTATAGTCTTTCTTTTCTTCCTCTTTCCCAAAGCAGCTCTTCAAAGGCAGCTCACTAGAGCAGCTGGAGCTTGCTATGAAAGACCAATTCCACCCACCCACCCACTCACTACAAATCTGCCAATTACCATTCAATTAGACTATTTTAAATATTCGGAGTATTTGGAGTTTGTTTTCCACTTTCAAGAAACACCGGTGTTTGTGATAAAGCAAGCTGCTTATAATGGAAAGGGATGCTTTCATTTAAACTGAAAGTCTCTCCCTTGTGCAATATACTGCTTAAACGCCAATCTGCTTATAAACAGGTGGTATACAGTAATACATTATACACACACAGGCTGCCATTAAAAGATAAGCATTTAGCAACAGTTGCCACACGCAACTATGTGGAGCACTGCTTAAATTCTGTAGCTACCGAACTAATGCCACTTTATAACATTTCACTAACCTGTGCCACTTGGTGGGTGACTTTCCCCCTGTAATTGCTATATAAAGGGAGGGAGATGCTCAGGAAAACAAGGTCAGCACTCTGGCAGAGACAGGGTTGGGTTTGGGGTTGAGTATTTTTTATTTATCTTTTTGAAAAATATATTTTTCATCACAAAGACATGCCCATGTCAGAGGTTCTTCAGAAACTGTTAATGCTGGCTTTCTTGGTGCTCTCCTTTCTGTGTCCGTGACTCCTAAAAATCCCCAGCTTTGTAGCAGTTCCCTTGCTGGGAATAAACCTCTGGATTATGCTCTGGCAGCCTAAGGAGTTCTGTCCTTCACGGCATTATTTATTCGTACTGTCTAGGTATACTTTATACTTCTGTTTGTTACTCACTTTTTATTCAGTGAACTCAACTGTTAGAGGCATCGTATTCCCATCAAATGCCATGTCAGCCTACCTTTCAAATCTGTTTCAAGGGCATTTGCCATCTGACAAATCCCTTCGGAAAACGCTGCCGAAGATATTTATTAGGAAACTAAACTGATTCCCTTTCTTCAAAACACACTGTTCTGGGTTGAGGAAAAACATTAGTGGCAACTTCAAGCAGTTCAGCTTGCCACAGTAATGCAAAACAAGTTCATTGTATCACTGGACTTCAGGTATTCCTCCATATAGTTACATATGTTTCAGAAAAAATATATTTCTTAAAATTAGTTTCTTCTCTGACTATATAAGTTTTTCAATTCCAGGTAAGTAAGTAAATTCTGTCCTGACTAGAGATTCCTTAACAGTAGGAAAAGCAACCTCCACGTATGCTGAACAAAAGACAGTTGTGGGACTTTCTTGGTGTCTATATTCAGCTCCGATACACATTTTCTTTCCAACTGCGATATCCTTGAAACTGCTGCTAAAATGCAATGCTGCAAGCCCTTGAGGTGTGTTCCACACAGAAGGAGCTTTCACGAAACTGTTCGGTTATTTGTGGCTTTTTATGGAAAAGAACAGCGTCTCCTCCTGGCTTTGCCACAGTGACACCGGTGGCAGGGAACGTATTCTGTACTGAGACCTCCTGTCTGCAGAGGCCCCGTTTGCTGGTCTCCAAATACACATTTAAAATGTTAATTGAACTTCAAGTAATAACCTCAATGAAAGGTTATAATTTAACAAACTCTGCAATAACAAATGTCTTCAGTGCACACTTTCTGGAATGCCATTTTCTCTGTAGGTAGTTTCCAATTTAGATGTACACCAGAAATGATACACTAGCTATTCTGAAAGTTGGCTTTAAGCACGAATTAGTCACTTCCCTCTTTTCTTTTTGCCAGCATACATAAATACACTGCTGTTTCTCAGGCCTTCTCTAGAGCAAAATCTTCGTGCTTTGCAAAAGCATAAAATATCTTGGAGGAGTAACTGGACAAAAGGCAGTTAGCTCACCTGTGTCTTGGTCCTGAGGGCTGGGGGTTTGATTTACACGTATTCACTATTTACACATAATTGTCTCCCGTTACAGGAGCATCCACTGGTCTTTAGAAATCTTTCCATGTACTTGTATCTACACTGCGTCCAGCTCTCCTGATTTTTTACTACCTGATGGCATTTTTACTGTGGGAAAGGACTCTATCCTCCATCCCGCTCTGCCGTAAGGCTCCCCACTTCACCAGTGTGGTTTCCCAATGGTAGCAGGACCGGTCCTGCACAAAAGTCTGTTTTGGATGGTCCAGTTAGAAACGCTGGTATGCACGTGTGTAGCATTTTATATAATTTAGCCACAGCGTAACTGAGAACTGGTGGAAGGTTGGGACTTCTGGGAGAGATTGCAAGGATCTGAGGAACCCCTGTTCTTTAAAACTATCACGTAATTACTTCAGAATTAAACACCTAATCGTTTGACCTGAGTATAAATTTCCAGATAAGTCACTGTGTAAAAATGATCCTTTTCTAATATTGTGACTACTGGTACAAAAAATGAGTTACCGCTCTGCGAAGAATTACAAGGCCACTACTGACCATTAAATCAATGGGCTGGCTACCCGTCAACCCTCATTCTGTAGCTGCAACAAAGGGCTGTACACAAATTCACCAGCTCCAAACACAGATTGTTAACACCCAAAGGAGAACAATGTTTCTCTCTTACACAAAATCCCATGCAAATATCAACTTAACGCTTTTTGTGAAACACACTACAAGAAAATACTATGTATGCTGAAAGGAATGTACATTTATGCACATGGGTGATTTTCTCCTATACCAATTTAAAAAATGTAAGGTGCTTTTGGCCTTAAACTAGTCTGATATATACGTTTGTACTAAACTAAGTTTCTACCAAATTGTTCCCATTTCTGCAATATTTTTAAGAAGTATCTTTTTAGAAACTGTATTACTCCTTTTGCTAGCATGTGGAAAACTTGCAGTAGAATATGGCCCAGCAAACTCTCGGTTATCAGGGCCAACAGGGTAGCAGGTTAACCTTAATAAAGCAACTCACAAAAACAGTGTAACATGGAAAATTAAGAAAGGAAGAAAAAAAAAAAAAGGCAAAAAAAACCCCAAACCAGCACCGACTCACATCAACCAAATACATACTATACAGAGATGAGTATGTCAAACTGAGCTCTAGTGCTTTCAAACACACCTGCACTCAGGTAAGGTCAATCACAGCCTGGATTGTCTGCAGCAGGAGAACACAGAGCTGACTTCATAAGCAACTGTGCAGCTGGCTAGTCCATTTTCTGTTCCTTTAATTAAAATGCAAAGCACTGGCTAAATGGTAAACATTTAATTAGATTTGTCTCTATGTTTCAATATTAATAAAACACACGAAAAATGCATTAAGAGCCAGCTAATTGGGGGCTCTCCAAAAGTAGCTGTAAATGAGCAATTATAATACAATTGGGGTGTGGTTCCCCAGGGATCGTCGCAGGACTGATGCTTTTTAATATTCCAACCAAAGGATTAGAAATTATTAAAAAATCCCAGGCAATAAACCATACAGATGATAGGAAGACTGAAATCCCAGCAAATTACAGCGAAGAGCAGCCAGTATTAGAGTGAGCCAGGCTGGCAGCTAAGATGGAGTCACTCACACCAAATGTCTTTTATACAGCCAAACATAAGATTGCGTATTTTGGAATAAAGCATACAGGCTACATTTGCTGGAAAACAGGGGGTCTCTAGAACACACAGATGTCAGAACTGCCTAAATGCCAGGTTCCTCATGTTAAGCTGAAACACAAAGGATACAATTTTTACTTCTACAGGATGTTGGTTAAATCAGTAGTAAAAAGCTATATACACTTTGGTTTCCGCCTTCTAAAAGCACAATGAAAAATACAGATATTTTACATTGACGAGCAACTAAAATTATTCTGGGGCTGGAAAGAAATTCCTCACTGTGAGAGATGTGAGACCCTCTATCTGTTTAGCTTATGAAAAAAGGATCAGGAGGTGAGCTGACTATACGGTACACGCCATTTCTGCAAGGAGAAAATTCTGGCTGCGAGAGAGCTCTTTGAGCTAGCTGGACAAGGTGCAAGATGCAACAACATCTGCAATTTAAAACGGTGTTCAAATTAGAAATAAAGGCAACTAGTATTATTTTTTAATACTAGGGAAGTAAGCGGTTTCTTGAGGGACGGCTGCACTTCTGCAAAGCTTCAGACCAGTGCCAGGAGAGTGTACAGAGAACCAAAGCCCTGTGCTTGCCCATCCGGTGGCTGCGGGAGCTCCAGCCATGCCAGGGCTGGGGCTGCTTCTGAAACTCAAAGCTGGTTTGGAAGATACGCTGGGGTTGGGAAAGTTACTGAGCTCAACGCCAGGCAAGAAGATGATACCTCAGGACCTCCGCATACAGGAAATCAGAGCTAATGATGTTTCAAGGCTCCTCTGCCCTTGGAAAATCTATGAATCAATAGGTAAAAAAAGAGGGAAGACATTTTAAAGCAGCGTTTCCCTGGAATACATCATGGGATTTATTGAATCACAGGTACACAGCTGAAGACCAAGCCTTTTCTTCCTACACGTCATGTAACAATGTAGACATACTTCTGCACAGCTCAGAACTTGGGTGATTTCACATCTCCATAGATACAAAGCAATGACAGAGGAGTACAATGTTACAAATACCAAGTAACTGAAGTTGTTCAGCTTGAAAAAATACCTTGCCAAAAATTCCAGCTTTTTTCACAGCTTACAGGAGCTCGGCTGAAAAGTCAAATCAAGTCAAGGGAAATTTTTTCCACGGATCTTACTGCACTTCAGAGTCTGAGCAGAAATTTCAGTTCAGGAGAATACTTTAAAATGGGCTTAATTTTCACAGAGTTCAGTTTTCACAACTCTGGGCACATGCCACATGCAGTACTGCATTCTTCTTGAATGAGTTCTTGAAAAGCAGCAAAATTTTTTTAAACTTGAAAATGGAAAGTAATTTTTTAATCTTTATTACCCAAACAATTAACAGTTCCATCATGAACATGCATCCATATAATTTCAGTATTTTTAAATGATTTATTTTATTTTTTAAATTGATTTATTTGAACCTATGCTATTAGCCATGCAAGTGACCTCAATCCAGTAATTCAAACCCCTCCAGCTTTTCTGTGGAACAAAATCTCCAAGTAATGGTCCCCTGAAAATTTCGATTTAATACTACAGTCCGTGTCAAATCCTGCGAAAGAGCTCACCTGGCACAGTGAGGGGCTACTCCAGTTCCTGCTGACAACAAAACCAAGGAGAACATCAAAGACACAGATCAAAGCAGATGCGTTTTCACTGGACTTTCCCTAGAGCTGGTCAGAGGAGAGCTGCCTGCCAACCTAGAGGCACTTTAGGCAAGAAGTCTAATCCTTATTTCCTGCTTTATTTCTTGCACCATCGCTGGGAACTGCACCTCAGGTTTCTAGCTCCAAAGGGCAGAGCTCTAGCTCTTCAGTTAAAGGACTAAACCGAACAAGTGGTAAGAGGGGAATATGCTCTTGCAAAGAGTGGCTTTAGCATGCTTGGCTAATGCTTGAATTTATGGCTTATTTTTGGAAGGAGAGAAAACATATTTTCAGCATTGCAGAAACAAATTCAGTAATGTATACCTAAAGGGAAAATTTTTTTCCTTAGACAGTTAAGCACTTCTGAGATTCCCACTGCAAGGTACCCAGCGTCAAAACCCCAGGCTGACAGCACTGATTTCAGGTAAATGAAAAAGAAGGGTGCTTTCAAATTACAATTGATTTTCAAAGCTCCAGCTACAAGATACCAATATGGGAAGGCTCTGCAAACAGTAAATACTAGCATTATTTCAGCATACGAGTCAAAATGCCAGGCACAGAGGTACCTGTCCTGGGAGAGCTGAAGTATGCGTGGTCCCTGGTACAACATTTGTTTATTACATTTCAGCTGTACACGCTGAGCTCTGCGCCGGCAGCCACTGCCTGTATTCATCTTAACAGTAAGGCTGTGTAATTCAAATGCCTCTAACGGGAACTTTTCTGCATGCATTTGATCAGAACATGAAGCAATGGGTAGAATGCATTTCAGGCTAAAGAAAAAGAAAAAAAGGAGAAGCAGCACTTAGGATTCATATGTCTGCAATATTTCTATCATAGTGGTTAAGATGCCATGGCTTTTTCAACTGGCTTCTTAACACTGATGTGACAATGAAAGCCTGCAAAGAAGGGAATCAGAAAAGCTTTATTCCCAGAGTTCACTGCCCATATTCTCTTCTGTCTAGCGCTGATGTAAATGAAGGGGATTGCCAGAGTTGGCAGATCCAAGGTATGAAACAAGCACAGAGGCAGGGGACTGATTTTATTTCAAAGCATCTTCATTTCACTCCGCCCTTTTGTCTTGCTCCTCTGCTGATTGCCTTGGAGCAGCAGGGAAGGTTGCAAGTGAAATTATCCCTGAAGTGGGACCATTATCAGCTCTTCTGTCTGCCTGGGGAAGAGAGCAGAACCAGCAGCTTGCAGCTTCGACTCCCTCATGGGGGAAGATGAACGAGGAGCACGGCTGAGCCCTAAGCACACACGCTGATGCACAGGTGCTCCCAGTACGACAGGGCATTTATATCAACCTGATGGAGTCCACTCTGGCATTGGAGAAAACCCAGGAAGCGTTGGGCTCCTCTCTGAAGGTGGGCCCTTGTTCTTTTGGACGTGTAGACACCTTGGGGGAGATTTTATGTCTGCTACTGACAGTTGGAAACAACGTTAGCAATGCCAAACCACCAAACTGTAGTTTAGACTTTAGGACCTGCTGGAATGATGAAGTATCTGATTCTGACACTCATGGCAGTTTGCAATCTTTTGAACCCAAAATATTCTCTGCCAGGGAGCACTACTGAGGAAACTCAGTGAAACGGCTTAAAACAATTCCTGAGGCACAAGCTACCCTCCAGTCCTTCCAGTCATGGCTAAACATGGCACGTAGGCCGATGCATCTACCCAGGTCTCACACGATCACATATTTACACAGACTTTCCCAAATTACAACTAGTACGGACTTTGTTAAGCTTGACACAGAAGATTTGGTTGGTTTACATTCCCAGACTGATGCGGCCTCTCTGACAGACCTTCTCCCTCTCCTGTAAAGGTTTTTAGGTGAGCAGTAAAACCCACTCATTCTTTTCAAGATATTCTGACACGGAAAGTCCCAGAGGGCTTTCCTTGGCATCTCTTGCACTTAGGATATCCTCGGTAATGCCAAGCAACGTGTACTTAGTTCCAATGGACTTCACTAAGATTTGCATTTGATAGGAGGCACCTGAGACTTCAGGCAATTTAATACAGTCATGTAAAATAAACAGTAAATACATATACATGCTGGATCTAAAAAAGCATGAGTCGCAGTCTATGCAGAAAAGTACCAAAGACTTTGTAACGCACTGACTGTCATTTGCAGCAGTGGAAAAATAGCAAAGCTGGGCCCAGCAAGCACCCACAGCGCCTAGCAGATTAGGAAAAGTGACATGTGAGCCAAGCTTGAGAAGTATTTAGCTTATTTAATGATATTCTATACTGATTTCCATTCTAGGGTTATAATTCAATGTTCGTTTCTCCAAGTCCTTTCTGCACCAGCACAAAAAACTTGTCTTAATTCTTTCATAAACCACCAGTGTAGCACATTCCCTTTCTCCTACCTCTTGACAGGTAGTAATAAGGTTCACATTTGAGTGATCTCATTTAAAGGCTTCGTACATATATATATACACACACCCACACCCTATGTGTGTGTGTGTAATACGTGCATGCACACACACAGACAGCTATTTAATTTCAGTCTATTTTAAATGGTGGATTCTGTACCTGAATTCTTTGTTTCCCAAAGCCTTAACACCTTTGTTAAACCATTTTAGCCATTTGTTGGTTTACTGTATAACAGGGTTTAGATTTTCACCTATGTAAATCGTGACGACAGAAATCGTTTGGATTAGCTAATTTAATCAAATTTCACAGGACTTATGAATAGTATTGAGATGGAATCCAGTTTCTCGGAGAGGGAGACTTATGTTTTTTAAATCAAATACAGTCCAACTGCGCTCAGCTCCATCCCAAGTAAGGCAAAATAAAGCAAAATTTGGGTGGCTATCTTAATGAAGCTGCCTTGGTACATAACTCTAAATCATCACTGAAATAATGCTGCTTATCAGGTTTATCAAGCACAAATGGCAAAGCACAAGTTGTTCGTTCCCTATGTTTCAAGATAACTCAAAAGGAATGAAAAAATATTTTAAGAAAACTGGATTTAGGTACATACATTCTTTCATCTTGCTATGGGAGCTAATATTTGCCTTTATTACTTTCAGGGTGTGATTCCAAACGTACTCAGCACTGATCTTGTTCCCATTCCTCTGGAGTCACCACTCAAACTTTTGTTAGCTCAAAAACATAGTATTGATGTTGGTTGCTTTTTTAAAGGAGATTATTACCTTGGTGTTGCAGAAGCATTTGTCTTGAAGAACTGGCAAAGGTTAAAAGAAAACCCAATAACAGAACAGAACAGAGTAACAACCAACTCTTTTTCTTGTTGAAGCAATGACTCATAAAAGGGTACAGGCATCCCCTAACTTTCAAAGGTTTTATCAGTTCTGCTCAGAACTGATCATCACCAGCGATGAGGTTTTTTAATATGCAAATAAGATAGCTGGCTGCATTACAACTATGTCAGGTTTCCAGCCAGAAGGCAGAAGAGACGAGCCTCATCTCCAGGGCTGGAAGATGAAGGAGCAGTGGAGTTTGGCAGGCTCCCGGAGGAAGCTCTTTCTCAAGTAGCTGTGCTCTGCTTTTGAGGGTAGCAGGTGAGACATACAAAAGCAAGTCGACCTTATATAAAATCCATTATTTCACACAGCACTTGGTTAAATGCAAGTTGCTGCTTAGAAATTATGGGGGCTCAACAAATGGTCCCAGCGTCTAATTTTTTTTTTTCCTGAATTCCTAACATACAACTGAAGAACTGAAGCTGTCTCGCGGCTGTAGCGGAAGCTAAAGAGACAATCAGTCATTTATACATCCTTGAGGGACACCTTAGGATATGGTAAACAAGGCAGAATGTCCCTCTATCAAGAATGCTCAGAACACTATGTCTGCTGCGGTGTCACTTCTGACATCAGATATTAACTTCTTCCCAGCCTATACCCAAATTTCCATGTCGATACATCCTGAGGGTACTGTTTAATAGCATGGTATTAATTTTGAATGCACTTTACTATATTGTAGAATACTTTACCTAAACACTTTGTATCACTGTCACCACCATTCACTAGAGTTCATTATTGCTGTAAGAATCATCAAAATACTACTGAAAGTGAATAACTCTAGGGAAGGGAAATAGAGAAATGTATCAAACAAATTAATCAATGTACACAGATACTCCAAGTTTGAAATCGAGATCATTAAAACAGACAGAATATATTAAAACCAGTGGAATATTGGTTATATTGTGAAGAACATCCCATCCTCTGCAAATTCTCTCTCTTTCTTCACAGATACACACAAGACAACAGGATAACTATTTCTTTGAAGTTCACTTCTCATCTAAAGTTAGAATATCCATGAGCTTGTACCATAATTACTGCAGCAGCTAATTATGATGCCATAGACAGACCACAGTGACTCAAGGACCAGCCTGGAACAGCAGCAGGAACAAATGCAAAGCAAACAATAATGTCTGTGCTTCCGTGGCAGCACAGTGTCTTTAGCGATAAATAGAAAAAAGAATACACAGAAGAGAGAAAACAGATGAGAGACATTTCAGAAAATGTATGATTTTCTCAAATACTCTCTACAGACAAAGTGTTTTTAAGATTAGACTCAATGTTACTACAAGCAGTGTGCAAACTTTGAAGAATGCAGGAAAAATTTACAAATACAATTCTCCATAACAGAGGATCAGGGAAAACTTGTGGCCATATTTATGGTGTTTTATGCTGCGCGGATGACAAGGCTGAGAATAAAACCGGTACTTACATCCTGAGCTGCCATTCGTTGGAACCAAAGTGAAGTTGGAGGCCCAAGGGTTACGCACGATGTCCTGCCAATGAATGGTGTCTGCGAAGCAAAGAAATTTGTTCTGGCCAACGTACACGCCTCCATTCAGTATTTCTGCATAAAAGAACATGAGAACATACTTGTAAGACTTACAGCTGATTAAATCTCTTGCTGCTTTGTGTACTGGAGAGAGGGGGCATGACATTTAAATGCAAAAAATTCTCACTGTAATCTCACTTAATAGTCTGAAAACTGGAGGGCAAGTAGCTTACAGTATTTGTCAACAGGAACCATGTATTTATATGCATAAGAAACCTGATGAAGACAGCCACACAGTTGCTAAATGATTACTGGGTTTATCTGTTGTTGTAATCAGGTATGGAACAGTACTGTTATTTATGGGTAGAAAAACCTTCAAGACTTAACTGACTTTAGAAACACAAGCAATCAACCACACTATGCTGTATTTCATTAATACATATGAACACCTAAACCATACAATAAACTAACATGCTCTGCTGGGGTAGGAATTTTCTGAGTTCACAGGACATGAGAAGAGTCCAGTCATCACGATGTCTAAAAAAGCATGTTTTCTGACCACACAGTGCTTCTGTAATACCATGATCCAAAATACTCAAATAATATATATGATTCAAAACTACCGTTGACGTGCCTTGCTGGAAGCTTTGTGTCAAAAGGAGATGGTTTCTGAGCAGATCAAAGTTGGTAGTTTTTATTTTCACATTTATATCAGTTTGTTTAAAAAAAATGGCTTGTTGCCCTGTCTCTGAGACTTGATTTGTCAAATCTCAACATGAAAATGATCTTATAGCTGTTAGTTGTACCACCAAGGTTTCCTCTGGAGCAATAACTTGGCTTTTTTACCCTCTAAACTCTTCTTCAAATTCACAATTTCTCTACTTAACCTGGCTCTCGTATTTCCAAAGCAGAGGACAATCCACGTGACTTTCATTAAATTTAACAGGACCTATGCAGTTAAAACCTCTGCACTGCTTCGTGTCACAGATTCAAGCCTCGGCAAAGAAATGTTGAAGGTTAGTTACTAATGGCACCTTAGAATGACATTAAGTGGTGCTATACAGCCAGGAGTGTCACACTTCCCACAGGGACATTAAATCTTGACTATGGTAGAAATGATTAAGGTCGGCTGATAGTTCTCATCTCCCCAGAAAACCTTTAAAAGCTTTAGTGGGAATGTTAATGTTGACAAACAACAAGGAAGTAATTACTGCAATTTTTATTAAAATTTCAGGGTTTACAGGCCACAGCATGTAGAGGAGGTAGCCCTCAAGAACAGAACATATTAAATAAAGGATCATCTGTAAGTACATCCTTCCACCATATTAATAAGTTCGGAGTATTACTATTTCTTAGAAACCTCGGGTTTAAAAGCTTGGCTTTTCATTGAAAAGGAGCTTAAAAATGAAAACAATAATAATAATCTTATACAGAAAAGAGCCCGGATTAGAGATATACCAATGATCTGTCTGTATGATATTCTTATGATCCCTGAAAAAAAACCATACAGCATCTGTTAGCAATTCTGCTCTGGGGAAAAATGGGACTTAGAAGAACACTTGAAAAAATGACTAGTGATGATTTCTCTGTGTTGTCCCAGCTATACAGGATTACCTAATCCATTATGGCCCAGATTTTGATTAAAAGTAACATCTAATAAGCCATCAAAACCTGTAAAATCTACATTCATAGCTTCTTAAACACACACACACGATTCCAAATAGTGTCACTCTCAGTGGGTACATCTGAACACCTGCCACTGGCATAATTTCTGGTTTTTGGAGCATTCACTCATGACAATACCTATCAAATTTTCTTTTCTGCTAGGAACTTTGATGCATTCTTGTATAGCAGGCAGCATCTCACTCTGAACATAATTCTAATAGTTTCAATTTGTGGAGAAAGACTTTTTTCAGCATAAAAGTAACCGGAAAGTGTCCCCTCTGTACTATAAGGAAGCTGACAGCTTTCCCCATAATTTACTAAAAGCAAACAGGGAAAATGCTCTGACTGCCCTCACCACTGAATAATAAGCATTGTACCTGCCGCCCTTTCCCAAAAATGTGATGCAGTATCTTATTTACCCTGCACTGTACCATTTTTCACAGGTGACAGGATTAAAGTTTACAGGTCTATTCATGAGGTGAGATGTTAATAAATCTGAGTTCAGGTTTATTACCATATCAAACCATATCAAAGATGGGCTCTTACAGATATTAAATAACTCTGAATTCAAAGTTTAATACAATCTTTAAAGTACCTGTGCTTGACTCTTCCTGCTCTGTGGGATCCAGATTCATTCCCTTTCTACCTGCCCGTTCCAAGCTGCTATGCTACTTTTCTTTACGCTTGAGTCCTCGGCATGTGTAAATCAGCACAGATGCATTGGCTTCACTGACTTAAATTCAAACGCGTTTTTCAGTTCCCTGCCCTCTCTTAGCAAGAACAATGTCTGGAAAGACCGACTAAACCCTGTTACATGTTAAGCAAATGAAGCACAAATGTAATCAACATACAATAGAGTTACTGTATAACGAACTCATCATCATAAAGTCATCATCTCATTTTAATTTACAGCACTGAAAGTGAGAGATAAAGTTAAACAATAAACAGGAGGAGAAAGGCAGGCAACTCTGCCTATGCAGACCAGCTAGCAAAGGAAACCAGGCAAAAAGAGATTTCTTCTCCGGTGTGCAACACCTGAGGTGCCTCTTTGCTGAACTCGTTCTGAGGCTGGAGCAGGAAAGAGAATGCCAAGTCCTCTAGTGAATTTTGTGATTTCTGCTGCAAAGAAAGAAGCCAGTTCCTGCAAAGAAGCACTAAAAAGGACTGCTCATAGTGGAATATATTTTAAATACCATTTTGGGGAGAGTATTTTTGTCTTCTAAAACAATTTTTTGTGACACTGGAAAATTGTTAGCCTAAGTACAGCACTGCTGCCTGGGACAGGAGGCAGAGCACTCAGCTCTATCAACTGCTGCCTGAAATACCTACCATGCCACGCTGGCAGCAAACGTCCCCCTTGGACTTCTACACTGCTCAGGGACACAGAGTTACAAATTAGCTTTCACTGGGAAAAGAGTCCCAAAAGGTGTCAAGACAATTTTGGACACCTTCCTATAAGGTACTGATGGCCACACTCAAGACTACAACTATCTCCCATTTTAGCACCGGGGCTGCAGCTCCTCCGAGCAAAGAAGTAGCTCCAAGGTGTTTTGCCACTTGATTCTGAAGTGAATGCAAAATCTTATCATCTTCCTTATTAGAGCTATTTTACTGGCTTAAAAGCAGTATAAGTCTGTAACCAAAGTTATATGAAAAGAAATCAGCAAGTGCGCTTGCCACTGACTTCTGTCATTATTTTGCTTATTGCTGCCAAATGATTGTGGGGAACTTATATCTGCATATTATTAAAATTCTATTAAATGGTTATTTATTCAGGAAGCTAAATCAGAAATGTATTATCCATTATATCTGCTATTTCCTTGCTTCCGTTAGCCCAGTGATGAAGCAGAACCATTACCACATAACTTGGTACACATTACCGCATTACTTGGGTAACCTACCATATAATACTTACAATACTAACAGGAGAAATAGAAACATACAGGTCTCTGGCAACGATGAAACACAAGTATCTTACGCTTTCCATAAAGTGCCATGGAACACAGATAGATACACCACGCATAATTTATACTTAGTCTGCTAAGTTCAAAAAAGGGCTAAATTCATAATGTCTATTCTAATAGAATGAGCTTGACTGGAGTCAGTGAAAATGCATCACCAGCCACCAGAAGCTTAAGATCACTGTAAAGAAGGCAAAGGGACACTAGCTCTGCAAGCGTGTCGTGTCTGTTTAGACCAGAGACAGAAAGAACTCTTCTTCATCCATCTGTTAAAAGGGCATTTTCTTCAGCTGACTTTTTCTTGTGTACAGTGTAATCCCTCACGGTCTGTTATCTAATTTCTAATGCGGATTAAATTGGCAAAACATGTTTACATTCGCAACGTATCCTGAAGTGCACATTAACTCGTGTGTGTTGACATGCTGTGGGGGCTGTAGGCACCTATTTAGCAGTAGAATCTGGCTCTAAAATGGTAATAAAATTGCCATTCCTATTCAAGGTTGCAAATTAAAAGCTCTTCTCTGGTGCTATGAAGCCAGCTGGCACAATGAACTGGGAGGCGGCATAGTGAGAGGGAAAAGAACTACCTCTGAAGTGGGCAGAGAAAAGAGTTAATTAGGAAAAACTGTTGGTCATGGCCACTGTAAACACTTCAAAAGCAAAACAGAAGATATCTTATACCTTCCAAGCTGATTGTTTGCTAAGGAAACAGCTATCTTTTACACTACACCATATACAGCTATACTCTGCACATACACATTACACAATGCATGTTTATGATACCTTCATTTTCAAGGTCAGCCTCCATTAGAGCTGAAGCATCTTTGTATGCTGACAGTGCCGCGTCTTCGCCATCATCACCCAGGTGATGGGGATCTGTTGTCAGACACTGTATCACTCTCAAAACACTGTCATATTTCACCCAAGATGTTGAATGCATTATCTGAAAATGGCTTTGGCCTGGAAATTTCATGCCAAACCAAGTCTTTTGATCTCTTAGCACAGTTGATTGGTGATGACCCACTGGGAAGCACTTCAGGTCCATCACTAATAAGCTATGTCTTAAAGGGTAATGAGAACTGGGTGCTTTAGGAGACAATAGCTCATCCATCATCAGTCAAGATCTGAAGTTTTTATACAGATGATTTAAGAAGAGTTGGACTGTGTAAAATTGAAATGTCACATTTGTATTGGGAGATGGGGGGAGCTTGGTAATGAAAATGAGAGTTTTAACCTTCTCCATTTCAGCTCAATGACCATACTCAAAAGCTCATGGATGTGAAATCTGTGTACCAGCTAGAAGCCCCAGACAGCCTTCGATCTCAATTATACAATTTCAAGTAAAGATTATTTGGGTCATTAGCTGGAAGTCAGTTTCAAGGCTTGATGGTAACAGCAAGATATTCTTTATTTCTATCAAAAGCAATCAGTGTTATGTGCAGGCTGTGGGTCTGCACTTCCAACTGCTCAATATCTAAGAACACTGGATTGTAGCACCTGACCATAAATCTTCCAAATCTAGCTACCTGTTTTGCTGCTTAAATAAAAATGCAGTCATTTGATTACTTTTCACTGAGTTTGATGGGGTACCCTTTTCAACATTGCACCACAGATATGTGTGTAAATGGGCTCACAGGGTCCTTGCGAGTCATTTAACTACTTCATTAAAGGACAACAGGCTCTGGTCAAGTCTTTCTTTAGCGATCTCCCCAAAGGGAATATCTGTTTCATGAAAGTGTTTGGTCATAGTAAACCAACTGAAAGAAGACATTTCTATCTGCTCAGATTATTCCTCTGTGCACGCCCTGAATTCTTCTTTCTCCCAGCGATATTAAAATTAAGACATCAAATCATTTAGCTGGTTACTTAGTAAAAGGAAAAAAAACCAGAAGTGTTTAGGCCCAAGTTTACATTTAAATCATGTCCTTCCCCTCCATTCTGGAGGGGGTTTCCTGCTCCTGTAATAATTAGTCTGCTTTGAGAAAGGAGAATACAAAGACGTACTGATTCCAACCAACACTACTTTCGTTAACCATACACCTGCCATCAGTATCACATATCCTTGATGTTCATTAACAACAGGGTAGACATAAAGCTGTATGACCAGCCTTAGCCCCAGCATTTCCTTTGCAGATGTTAACTGCAGAAGCAGCAGTAGCTGTTTACAATGTTATCCACCTCATTTGTTTGCTTCTTTTCCCATCACTGGCTTTTGAAAGCTGTTTGACCCTGTTGACTTTGCAGGTGAGAAGCTTTCATATATTACATGACTCTGTTACAGGGATATTAATTTTCAGAAGGAGATGCTAATTGCCTCACTTCTTCGTCCAGTCAAATTCTGATCCTGATGCCAGCAGCCAAGTGCTTAATGTACTCTTTTCTTAATATAATTTTGTGGGGTGACAGGTAGATTAACAGACATAAACCATAACATTTTAACAATCCACGTGGCTTCCTGCGAGTTTCTGCAAATCAGGGAGAGAGGCAGAAAAGGGCCTGGAGGTCTTTGTGGGTGGCAAGATGGACATGAGTCAGCAGTGCATCCATGCAGTGATGAAGGGTGATCACACAGTGGGCTACAGGAGCAGAGCGAGCAGGTGAGGGGGGTGATGACGCCCATCTGCTGGGCACTCCTGAAGGTGCACCTGAAGCACTGGGTCAATTTTGGGCACCCCAGTACAACCCAGTTGTTGCCAAACTAAAAGAGAATCCGAGGAAGGACTGCTATGGTGTTTAGAGGCTGGAGGACTTGTCACATGAGGAGAGGTGAGAGGATCTGGGTTTGTCTAACCTGAAAAAGAGATGACTGGGGGACACCTAACTGCAGACTGCCTCTACCTAAAGGACGGCTACAGGGGAACACAGAGCCAGATTCTTCCCAGAAGTGCACAGATTAAGGACAAGAGGCAACGGGCACAAGCTACAACACGGGAAACACTGATGAAACATCAGAAAAATATTCTTCACAGCAAGAGTGGTTAAGCACAGGAGCAGACTGACCAGAGAGGTGGTGCTGTCTCCATCTGCAGAGATTTTCATAAACAATGAACAACCTGATCCTTGTCTGAAGTTAGTTCTGCTCTGAGCAGAAAATTGCACCAGATGACCTCCAGATATCCCTTCCAACCTAAATTATTTTGTCCTTCTATGATTATTAATCATCTACTACCACGATACTTAGAACACTCCATAAGTAATCCATTCTCTCCATTTTTATAAAAGCATACTTCATTTTAAACTTTTATCTACTGATAAGCATTTGGTGATGCAAAACACCCATCTGGAAGATAACATATATTTAAAAGCATGTCACGTGTGTGTATAAAGTGCTACGGTATTTGAAATACATAACCTCTGCCACCGTCACTGCCCCCCATTTCATGCAAAGGGGACATCTGGACTAAGAACCATTACAGCTTTGAGTATGAAAGAACTGTTGCCCTTCAATCTTTTGATTTTTGTTAGCAAAAAGAAAATCGTATTCATTTAAGTCACTGTAATGAATCACTGATGAGTTTCAAATTACTGTCTATGGAGAGCATGACACATCACTAGCTCGCCCCAGAAGGCACGCTCTGGAGCTCAGTAAGAGCAGCAATATGCCAACAGTCAGAAATGAGCAGTCATTTCATTCACAGGGGCCATGACTTAACATTCAGGTAGCACAGCACTACCCGATGGGGATATGCGCGTCCCGGTTAGCAGCAACTGCGCAATCTGGAAGAGGTGAGCCATTTCTGCAGTGGTATGCACACTGGTATGTGCTCTTCACTGAGTCCTCTGAAAACACACCATTATTTGGTAGTGCTTACCTTTCAGTTCTTCCAAAACCCATACCTCTGAGTATGAATTTCAGCAAGAAATCACAGCTGTGGGGATCTGATTATTCAAAAGTCACTAAAACCTGCTGAACCCTAAATAAATCGTCTCTCTTCTGCCCTGCTCTTATTCTTTGGCAGAAACCCAGCAGAAGGTGCAGAAAGTGAGATGATGTGCAGCAGACTGGGTGTACCAACAGGGCAAACAAAGTCTCCCTGGTGTCCCAGCGGGCTCCAGAAAGCCTGAAGGCTCTGACAGATACCCCAGTACTAGAATTCATTTCTGCAGTTTGGTCACCTTTAACGGTGAGCATTCTGTGGGACATTATATGGTGTAATAACCCAAAGCAGCTGTATCAGCACTTGCCTTGCAGTCTTTCATGACACAGTCCCTGCTTTCTGTGTCAGGCATCCTCCAAATTTGTTCAGTGAAGACTGAACAGATCCCAGCGTCACTTCCGCCCTCTTGAAATGCTCCCCATGCCCTATAGCTGCAACAACTCCTTCATCTGTCATACCAATCAGTCTCTGCAAAGGTGCAGCAACAACAGACAACTAAGCCACCCTTCCTTGCTCATTGTGATGATTTCACGTTCATTTTTCCTCATAACTTTTCTAGAGCTTTTGCTGTGATTGAAGTGTTTGTCCAGATGAACGATGCCCTGAGGGGCAGTATTTTATTTGCCAGCCCCACAGCAACATGGGTGTCTTCCAGCAGTTCCCTCATGCCTCCAGAACGTTTCCATTGGCTGCTGAGTCACCCACAAACTCTACAGAGAACTACCAGTCAAGGCTTCCTGGGGGTAAGATTGCAGACTGATCCTTCAACTGTCCTCCTTCGCCTATGACCAGCTGTTCTGCTAGTTCAGAGTCCTGGTGTATGACCAGGAACTACTGGACATGCTGGGACCTAAACCTTACTGTCCCATTACTCCAACAGGGACTCATCCCACCTCCTTCCTTCTCTGATCTCAAGGGCAGGCAGCCAACAATGAAGGGAGTCTGAAGAAGCACAGGGCAGCAGTGGAGACAGCGTCCTATTCCAGGCCAGAAAAAGTGGAAGCTGGTGCTTGGAGCCACCTAACAGGTATGAGGTTCACTGAGCCAAACTGAACCCTTAAGGAAACCAGCTATCCACTGAAGACTACCTTACATTTTATATCATATCATCTATGTGGGCCAAATTTGAGAAATGTCACTGAGAGCACTTATTTTTATTTTTTCCCCTAAACTTTTTACAAAGTTCTCTCCTCATAGGATGTTCATATCATTTCTCCGCCCAGGATGAGGCTACATACTTTGACTGATTCACTTCTGTGTTGCCAAGACAGACACAAGCATTTTAAATGTCTCTCCTTGTCAGGACATTTGCTATAGAATATTTTGATCAAACCTGTAATGTTTCATGTCTGCTGGTGGCAGCTCTCAATTTATCTTTTCCCTCTGCTGAGGTATGTAACTGCGAGACTACTGTGTCCCTGTTCTCCTGGCATCAGCTCTTTATAAGAGGCATCTTGTGAGTAAATTCTGCATGGTAGTTTGTCTGCCATTACTGCTGCACCGCTTCCAAGTGGGCTTTTCACATGGAAGTCAAGCTGCAGGGCCAGAGGCATCTGAATGCAGCAGGGTTTCCCTGCAGCATCCCCAGGAGCTTCAACTCTGGCATTATCTGGTGGTATATTTTTCAATTCTTTTCATACAACCACTGACAAATTCAAGAAGCCCACTTTCTATCCCAAGCACATCTGGCACTCAGGCCGCGCACTTGGCAAACAGACTGATGGCCTTCTGTCTTGGAGCGTAAGTGCCTCAAGTACATCCTGATTGGCATCAACATGCAGAAATTCCTTCTCCCTTTGAAAAAAATAGTTAAGATCTGGATGTAGTGGTAATTTCCTCTATTTTGTGAAAGGCTGTGAAAAATTACTGGCTCCATAGAGCCCTTCTCTTTCAAAACTGTCATAATGTGGCTTGGAATAAACCTGGAAGGGTGCCCAGACCCACGTCCAGCTGCATCCTGCGTTTCAGTACAAGCATTTGCATACGGGCTGGTAATTGGCATGCAGCTGGTTTTATGCCAGCTCCAGCAATTGCATAACCTAACTAATCTTTTTTTCTGGGCTCGAAAGAGGAGTCTGTGTCCGCTGAGCTTAAAATTTCTATATGGGATCTGTTCAAGTACGCTCTCACATTTCTATGCCACGTTGTTAACCTCTCCTGAGATACGGTGTCAACTCTTCGAAGAGGAATTTTAATTGAAATTTGTCTGAGGTGGGAAGTGCCTGTGCCTTTCCCTGGCTTTCCTGTACTGAAACTGTGCGAATGACATGCTGAAAATCCTCCTCCCGCACAGAGGACTGTGAAGTGACTCTTTGGCTCCTACAAGGACCTTGGGTTGCATTTGCCCTCCCGGCACTGTGGCTGGGGACGGCCAGATAACCAAAAGAAGGCCTGAAAACTGAGGAACATGCATGTTAATCACTGCAATCAGTAAGGCTTTCTTTTGTAAGTTAATGAGTTTGATATAGTCTGAGCCTCAAGTATCCCAACTTATATTTTTCCCCTTTAACTGCTCTATTTGCTAAGAGCTCACTATCAGTCCTGCTTCTTTTGCACGCACACTTAATTCAGGTTTCAAATCTGACTGGATGTAAGGGAACCTGTCCATGCTGCTCAGCCGTCAACCCTGTGGAAACACAGCCGACGTGTTCCTGCTAACTGTTCTCCCTCCCCAAAACTTGCGTGCCTTCTGTGATCACCATGTTTGACCACATCCTTTTTGACTTTAATTATTCCCATTTTCTGTGCATCTATTATAAGGTAGTAGTGAAACAGTGTCAACATCTAAAATGTGGCTGTTACTTAAAAAAAACCCCAGAATTCAGGCCAATTTTCCTTAAACTATTAACCTCAAACCAGATGCTTAGGTTCAGCAAATAAGCCAAAATAACCACTTTGGATAGTGGGAGCTAAAGGAATGGGTGACAAAGTCCTAAGCAAAAGAGATAGTTCAGGTTTAGTTCATTCACTTTTTTAAGACTACATCTCTTCTCAAGTGTTTCCCAGTTCTGCCTGCTCTTAAATACAAGCCCTTCTCATCTCCCACCAATCCTAATTTTAAAAACGCCTCATCCTACACATTTAAGCCACAACAAAAACATCCTCTTCTTTCTTTCCATCAATATTTTGATTGTAACGAACATGGTTGCAAACGTTCTCCCAACACATCTCTTTCTTTTGCCAGCAGATGAATTGCATTGAACCCGAGCTGCTCTCAGTTACGATGCAGTAGATCAAGAGTGACATTGTGGCCTGGAGTGACATGGAAGTAGAATTGCAGTGAGATCTATGTCTCCATCAACAGAGGACATACTCTGCTCCCAGTAGTGGCTTGTCACATGGTGGACAGTCCCTTTTCTAACTCGTTTCTGCTCTGTACCCATGCAACCTTGGCAGGAACGAGGGTGGCTTTCCTTGTAATACTTGATAATAGAATATACTTTCCTCCTGGAAAAAGGATCGGTTTGCTTCCAGCATTTTACTGCTCTGCAGTTAAACTACTCCAAACAGCTTCTGTCTGCAGGCAGTGAAAGCGCACAGTTTGTCCTTGTCTACACTCTAGCTAAACTGCAGCTGGCACTGATTGATGATATTTATTTCAGTGAGATCATTTTTAATAATGTAGACAACAGGAGGGAAGAGTAAGTGCCCAGACCCACCAATTCTGTTGTACTAACTGCTATGCTTAGTATTAAGAACGAGTCTTAGTAATTTTTTTTGCCGAAGATCTTCCCAAAAAACCCTACACAAAAGAGGGAGGGCACACGAACACACCACGGGCTGTGAACAGAGTCACGGAGGGTGAAACAAAGCAGCTGTTCTCCCGACTTCAGGGCTTGGCTCAGCAGGGTCCAAGCCTGGATCTCGTGGCGAGCTTTGCAGCTTTTCTTACCATTGCCTTTTAAGGTCAATGCACCTTGGACACAATTTATAAATAAATAATTATAAGAGAGATCCTGAATGATAATTTCTCTCCATTCCACAGAGTGCTGTGCCCCAGCAATAAATAAATGTTGGGCAATAAATAAATAAGGGGCAGGAATATTCATCCAATCGAATATAGGCGAAAACTCATATTCTTCTGAGTTATTGTAACTCCTTATTTGGCTTTAATATCTTGTCTTTCTTTTGAGCTTCAGAAGTTCTTGCTCAAATTGCATGGCAGTCAGTGTGAGGCTGCAAAAGTTATATACCTGGCTATTCCTGGTCTTCAAAGGCTACAAAACATCTGTTGGTTGGCAAGAACAATTAATTAGCAGAATTGAAAAGATGCTTCCTCTTTACAAAGGCTTGGATGAAACAGGGGAGAGGAGACAACTCCAGGCAAGTCAAGCCTTGTGAAGCCCTGTAAGCTGTGTGCCTCTGGGCAAATTCCCAAGGCTGAAATCTCAATGAATGTAATAGTTCTTAATTCCACAGGATTTCTAATTACAGCCAAGAGAAGGTAATGAGATGTGATGTAAATGTTTAAATGAAAATAAAGAAAATAAAAAGCCTGTCAAATTTACTAGCCAGTCTCCCAGACACAGCTCCCTGCATGTCGAGTGCCCAGGCGGGTGCTCAGAGCAACTAACTGTTGCTCACAGACACAGCGACAGGAGAGGAAAATAAAATGGCTCCCAAACCATCTTTCCCACACCTCATTAGAGGCTGTCTCCTAATGAATATGAGCCAGCAGTGTGCCCATGTGGCCAAGAAGGCCAACAGCATCCTGGCTTGTATCAGGAATAGTGTGGTCACCAGGACTAGGGAAGTGATCGTCCTCCTGTACTCAGCACTGGTGAGGCCACACCTCGAGTGCTGTGTTCAGTTTTGGACCCCTCACTACAAGAAAGACGTTGAGGTGCTGTAGCGCGTCCAGAGAAGGCCAATGAAGCTGGTGAGGGTCAAGAGCACAAGTCTTATGAGGAGCGGCTGAGGGAACTGGGGTTGTTTAGCCTGGAGAAAAGGAGGCTGAAGGGAGACCTTATTGCTCTCTACGCCTACCTGAAAGGAGGCTGTAGAGAAGTGGGTGTCAGTCTCTTCTCCAAGTCACAGGCGATAGGACAAGAGGAAACGGCCTCAAGTTGCACCAGGGAAGATTTAGGGTGGATATTAGGAAAAATTTCTTCACTGGTTATCAAGCATTGGAACAGGCTGCCCAGGGAAGAGGTTGACTCACCATCCCTGGAGGTACTGAAAAGACGTGTAGATGTAGTGCTGAGGGACATGGTTTAGTGGTGGTTATGGCAGTGTTAGGTTCATGGTTGAACTCAATGATCTTAACGCTATGAAGAAAGCCTTCTCTTTCAGTCCACCTCTACAGGTCTGACAAACTTTGGTGGCTACAACAAGCTGTGTCTTGGAGTCTCCTTATGTGCATAGGACAATCCTCCTCCCCATCCCTAATCTGCCTAGCTCCTTGCTCTTCTCCAGGGTCTTCTCCTGTATTTGGGGCTTGCTCACAGCCTCCCTGTCTGCCCCACCCTGCCCTCCAAAAGCACAGAAGCTGCGGTATTTTAGCACTGGGGGCTCTCAGCCATGACCATGTTGGTCCCAGAGCACTGCAGGGAAGCAGCCTTCTTCCCCTTACCCACCATCATCTTCCTCCCCCTGCCCCACCGCAGTCTCTGCCACGGAGCATGTGGCACCCACATGGGAGCTGCTGCCAAACCAACCTCCCCTGTGTCACCCTGCACATTTCTGCCTGTTCTCTGAGCTGGAGAAGACAGCAAAAGCCTAATGCTTTCACCTGCAGAGAAGAGAGGCAGTTTGTTAAATGCCATCACTAATGTCTCACCTACCTTATTAAAAGCTGTCATTTTCCCATTGCAAACTCAAATGAAGATTTGGACTCCTGCAGTGCAAGGGGCCTTATGATAATTTGGGGAATCCTGGAGCTGCAGAGCACGTCAGACAAGAGGACAGAGCAAGGCAGGTGACTCATGGAGTGTTTTGCAGGGAAGGGATGGGAAGGGGCAGTTAGGCTGAGTGCTGTGGTGTGAGCAAAATCTCTTCCAGGGTGTTAATCCCATTCACCCCGGGTTTCATTTTTTAGCACATGCAAGGATCTCGCCCTTCCCCTCTTCCCTTGTTTTGCACCATTTTAGAATTAAATTCTTAGAAAAAGATCATGTGAATGGCCCAAGCATCAGATGGAAACAACATCTGTAAATAAGTACTAAGGGACAAGCAAACAATCCCCTGAGCACCAACCATCTCTGGAGACACAAGCACCTGTGGAGAAATCCCACCAAGAGCCAAGCCCGGGGTGCAACATGCAGCATCGCTGGCCATCCCCACCGACAGGCCAGGCAGCGTAGCCCCATTGCAGAGCAGCTTGTGGGACTGCCTCCAGCCCCTCTGCCTCTGGGTTACCTCAGGAGGGGAGGAAGGAGGTAAAAAAAGCCCCATGAAGCACAGCATAAAATTCAATGTTGATCTTCTGAGCAGTACCCTTAGCCCAAATCACAGCCTGTGTATGAACAAACCCATCTCCTGGAACATAGAAAGAGGGGGAAATTCCTAAAACATATAACACACACGAACCTCTGATGATGTACAAGAGCAAGAGGTACCACACACAGAGGCGAGGTATGTCTGAGTGATCTCTGGAAATCACAGTGCTCGTATATATGCATTTCAGAAAGACTGATTACTCTCAGATAAATTGGACAAACATCCACTTAAAACCATACTAGTAATTATGGACTTAATTATAGGTTTGAGTCTTTTTTTTTTAAGGCACTTTTTTTTTTTTTGGCAAGCAAAGTTTTCCTAATAGGGACTGTGTCAGTCTCCTGTCTCAGCATCCTTATAACTTAATACCAACTCAATGGTTCAACAAAACTCCCATTTAGGTACTGAATGGGGTGCACGTGTTGCCAACCCTTGTCTGTAGTTTTTAGGTGTTTGGTTGTTTTTCACCCAAAACCTGCTAGGTGCTTTCCAGGGAAGCTTAGGCTTGCTAAGAATAGTAAAAGGAATTTTTGCAAACAACAAGCAATACTCCTCCTCCCCTTTTCCCAGGGGCTTGACGAAAGGAAGCACATCCTTTATGGTGGGGTTTGGTGCTCAGGCCTAGCACAGCAGCACTGCAAAAGTCACAACCAAAGTAGACCCCAGCTGAGGATGTGCAAGAGGGGAAGAGCATCATCTCTACTGCATCCATCTCTTATATGAATTTGCCTTATGTGAGACTGCCTTTGAGGGTGTAGGCTGGACACTTGGGGAAGGAAGAGCTGGGCCAGAATAAGAATTTGGATAAGCAAGTTCAGGTCAGGCTCATCTCCCTCCTCAAGCACTGTAAAGTACTCCACCTGTGTGAACGACATCTCAGCCTGAGCTAGCTCTAGCCTTGCCCCTTCCTGCAATGCGAACAGAGGAGAAAATGTCCTTGACTGCCTGCCAGCGCTTGTCACAAGAGGGACAAAGTACTCATGGCTCCAGCAGGCTCTCTGAGATCTCTAGATTCACACATTTACTGGTCTGGGATGCAAAATATAGCTGAGCAGCTCTACAAGTATGCTGTCAGCATCATCAGGAGCCGATGGCCACTGCCACAGGTGCTGACGCCCCTCTTGCACTTGCTCTTCTTCACCTGCTTCTGAGTTATGGAAGAGGTGATTTAAGTCCAAACAAGTTTGAACCTGAAATTTCTGTTCACAGTTGCCTAAATCTGACACAGAGTTGATAGCTGGTTCAACAGAGAAATGCAACTGCTAAAATACCAGCTGCTTCTCACAATTACAGCGCATGCCACACTGGGCACGAACACAGCAGCAGGCTGAACTCTCCTGGACGCTGCCCACTCTTCCTGTACCACACAGTATATTGGTAACTGTGTCTCACTCAGGAGCCAAACCCTCTATTTTACCGCTCCGGCAGAACAAACAGAAATCAGAAATCCTGGCAGCTCTTACCTGCATCTAACACTCAGTGTGTCCTGCTGAGACTTGAACTTGCACCCTTCAAAAGGGCAGTGCCAGCAGGCCAGAGCAGTACCCATACTGTAAATTAAACCTACCATATGGCATATAGGTACTTGGAGGAGTCTTAAATAAATCTCAGCTCAGGAAAAAAAACCATAAAGGTACTCATTTACACTGTGCACTCATTTAGAAGAAGGCAGAAAGAGAATATGGCCATACATCAAATACACAGGAGAACAAGCTTATGATGATGAAACAACAACCTATAATTACAAATTTAGGAACTTTTTTCTTTGGTGATTTTGATTCCCTTTCAGGAATAATTAACCTTTCCTAGCATACGAAACATTTCTTGCCAGACAAGAATAAACAGAAGACTAAATATGTCTCATATGTCTCAAGGCTGAAAAAAAATTTCAGATACTCTATTCAGTCATAGGGTTGCTCTATATTTTCCCTTTAAACCCATAACTCAGTTTTATATTTACTTTGTTAATTAAAACTGAGATTTATTAAATTTGTAACTTAAAAATCCAATAAAGAAGAAGCCACCATAGGCAAAAGCATTTCCCTTGGTATAGCTGTTATAGTAGACTATCAAACAGCTATGAACACGGATACACAAATTGACTGTCCCTATCAGAAAATGATAAAACAACATCCCACTGATGTAGGAAAGTTTTACTTATCAGCAGCATGTGTCATTATTCCACAAAATACAGAACTATGTTCCATACAGGCAAATTCAAGGATGAGGTCTTTTTCCTCTGAGGTACTCCCTACGCTATATTATTATTATTCCAGTAATACCTATCTCAGAAATTAATTCAATGCAAGTATCCTGGACGCAGAGAAGTTGGAGTAGATAGCACTCTATACATAAGGGATACCAAAACCATGCTGTTCTTTACCTCAGATTTTTTTCCAATAATTTTGAACTGTTCATTAAATAACCAATGCTCTTTCCCTGAGCAAGCAAGACACTGAACTAAAAAGAAACCCTGAAGAGCAATAGTGCAAACTTGCCCTGAGAGCTTTCATGTGCTTCCTGTTGCTAAGGGGCAAAACAAGCGCTTCTTCAGGATGCGTATATCACCGGGCTCTTCTGAAGAGCCTGTTGGGCTAGACAGGAGGTACGTCAGAAGCTGGACAGGATGTTAAGATGCTTTTCTTCTGTCCTCTTATCATAGAATCACAAAATCATTCAGGTTGGAAAAGACCCTTGGGATCATCGAGTCCAACCATCAACCCCACTCTACAAAGTTCTTCCCTACACCATATCCCCCAACACCACATCTAAGCGACTCTTAAGCTCATCCAAGGATGGTGACTCAACCACCTCCCTGGGCAGCCTCTTCCAGTGTCTGATCACTCTCACTGTGAAGAATTTCTTCCTAATGTCCAGTCTAAACCTACCCTGTTGCAGCTTGAAGCCATTCCCTCTTGTTCTATCGCTATTTGCTTGTGAGAAGAGACCAGCACCAACCTCTCTACAATGTCCTTTCAAGTAGTTATAGAATGAAGTCACCCCTCAGTCTCCTCTTCCTCAAACTAAACAGTCCCAGCTCCCTCAATCGTTCTTCGTACGATTTATTCTCCGGGCCCTTCACCAGCTTCGTTGCCCTCCTCTGTACCCGCTCCAGCACCTCGATATCTCTCTTGTATTGAGGTGCCCAAAACTGGACACAATACTCCAGGTGTGGCCTCACCAGTGCCGAGTACAGGGGGACAATCACCTCCCTACTTCTGCTGGCCACACTATTTCTAATACAAGCCAGGATGCCATTGGCTTTCTTGGCCACCTGGGCACACTGCTGGCTCATATTCAGCTGCTTGTCAATTAGAACCCCCAAGTCCTTTTCTGCCAGGCAGCTTTCCAGCCACACTTGCCCAAGCCTGTACTGATGCATGGGGTTGTTGTGGCCCAAGTGCAGGACCTGGCACTTGGTCTTGTTGAAGCTCATACCAATAATGGTGGCCCATCGATCCAACCTATCTAAGTCTCTCTGTAGAGCCTCCCTGTCCTCATGCAGATCAACACTCCCGCTTAACTTGGTGTCATCCGTGAACTTACAGGTGATAGACTCTATGTCATTATCAAGATGGTCAATGAAGATGTTAAACAGAAATGGCCCCAACACTAAGCCCTGGGGAACACCACTTGTGACCGGCCGCCAGCTGGATTTAACGCCATTGAGCACCACTCTTCCCTCACTGCTTGAAAAATACATAAGAATGAGAGAGGAGTCTTTAACTTTTAACCTTGCTATATATTTGCAGAAGGATGTACTGACTTCAGAAGTTTCTGTTTGTTTGTTGATTGTGAAATTAACCTTGCGCTTACAACTCAATGAGTTGCTAAAAAACCCTGTGTTGTGTGTCTGAGCCTTTCTAAATAAAATACAGTAAGGGTTCTTAAATGGTATTGTACCAACAACAGTAAAAAACAAAGCCTGGCCTCATTATACAAATTATTACAGTAAATATTTAGGACTGAATATGGCTTTTGCGCAGTATTAAACAGTGGTAATACATAGGAGATGAAACTTGTAATGAACCTTACCCATTCTCTTGCATGAAAAGTTAACTTTTAGGCTTAGAGTTTCTTCACTCTCCATACAAGTGATATTTCTCAAAGACTACAAACACATTTTGCTGTGGCTGCCAAATTTTTTCACTTATTTGCTGTGATTGTTTGTGCAAGTAAATTCCTGCTCAAGAATAAACCAGAATGTCTCAGACACCCACATAAAAGAGCTTGCGTATCCCTTTAAACCAAAAAAATCTATGTGGATGACCTGAAAAGTCTCTCACTGCCTATTTTGGCATATGGGAGTTTCAATCACTCCACCAAGGACCAGAAATGAATGCCATGATCAGCACAACCAGCCACCATGCCCTTCAGATAACAACTAGATTTAGCTCGACCGGAATGGTTTTATCCGCACCTCGTAGCAAAACCTGATCAGCAAAAACATCTACGGTGTTATTTTGATTGAAAACCAAAGTTTTGTTAAAAAAGAAAAAAGTTTTACAGTGATACACCAACAGGGCATCAACCTGGCCACAAACTACTCCAAGCTGCAGTCACATCAGTCCCAGGCCTTTCCATGTTCTCAGTCCACCGGGTCTCACATCTATTTGCATAGCTGAGGAACTACTGTTTCAAACGTTCTTTATGGTATCTTGATTTGAAGCAAATATAAAATAATCTTGGGTCACTTGAAAATATATCTACCACCGCATAAGTTTTTCTTTGCTGAAATGTATCAGTGCTCATATGTATTATTCATATATTACTTACTAGTACAAAATTAACTTGAAGGCCAATAAATGGAGTGACCCATTAAAAGGCCAATAAAATGCACCAAGGCAAATAAAAATACAAGAAACTCATGTGAATTTTAAAATAATCAAGGCCTTTAGGAAAAGAAATTAATACCCAAATAACTGTCATTCCTGAACTGTTTCTTATCCGAGATAACTTAGTGACTTAGCTCCCAGCCTCACAATTAGAAATTGGCAAAGTATTTGATTGATACAATAACAATACTTAAATTAATGAAGCAGATAACGCCTATAATCAAGGAGAAAAACCTAGAAAGGGTTTAGGTAGCATGTTATTATACCACAAAAGAGTTGATTTGTTTTGATTTCAGTTGTGCCTCAGTATGTTTACTAGATGTGGTTGATTTGATAGGGATTTCCGTCTCTTCCACACAGCAGCTTCCATTAAAATGCCAACTTGGTTAATGATAAATCCCAGAGAGTTTGCAAGTTTATGGGATATGAAAACTATAGAAAACTTCGGTTGCCTCTCCCTGAAAGCTGTTGCTGATTATTTAGTGGCAATCAGTTTGCAGACCAGAATTTCAGAACTGCTCAGATGCGGTGCGGATAGAAAATAAAATGAATTGACTGATATATATGTCAAAATGAGAACTCTGGAAACTGTCCCCTTTTCTCAGTGATTTTCAAATTCTGACCACTTAGCACCTCCAAAAATCCGTGAAAGCATGCAGTATTTTCATTTATGACGGATTTTATACCACATCTGGTGATCCACTGGCAAGGTGCTTCTTCTCAGGGATGGGAACTTTCAGCAGACTCCAGTGGAGCCACAGGCTCTCGTTGGGGAATATTTCAGGCTCATTGCAATGGGCCTTTTGCCAGCTTCCCACAGAGAAAGCCGGACTAACTGGAAGATATATCACCAGGCCCTGACACTTCATATTTCTCCATCACTGGCAGGACCATCATCCTTCAAAAGTCCATTTCCAACTCAGCTGTCTGAGAATAATGAAAAATCATTCTTCTAAAAAGTCTAAGCAAGTAAAAAAGATAAATGGATTTGATCTAATTTAAAAGTTGTTGAAGATGTAAAATGACATGAGAAGACCCAAGTACTAGTTTATTTAGGACAGCAGCCTAAGGCACAGGCTTAAATGTCCATCTTTGGTAAACACAGGCAAGCAGACTTTTCCAAAGCTTTACTTCTATAAGAGATTCCATATTATAGAGATAACCTTGGTATAGATATGATGCCCTTTGCTCTAGCACCTGTCACAGATCCACTTTCTTGTCTTGCCAAGCTCTCAAGGGGCATGTCTGCTCTCTGGAGTAGCAAACGGAAGGCATCTGTCAGAGTGCCAAAGGTTGTCAATAAAAACAAATGGAGAAAAATAACAACAAAATTAAGAAACATCTAGCGCTTGGGAACCTCCGTCAAAACCTCTCCAGTTTAAGGTGTCACTACTGCTGCAACAAAAGGGCTAGATGAAATGCACTTATACATGCTATTGTTGCTACCTTCATAAACTGTTGGATCAATTTCAGGTTGTATTGATAACCTAGTGCCTATGCCTTTTATCAAATATGTAAACCAAATATGACACCTAAGCCTTTAAAATCAATTATTACCCTCTTCTTTAGTCTATATTCACAAGAATAAACAACAAGATGCAAAAGAAAGACGGAGAGGAAAGGGCAGTTGTGCAGGCACTCTGAAATACTCCACACATCTGTATTACGTAGACAGGGGAAACCCAAAGGATTCAAACTCTAACACCTTCCCTTCCCATAATCAGGGAATGATAAACGCATTGTAACAGGATGGATCCTCTCAGATCACAACTGCCATAAATATATGGACATGCAATCACATGAGCTATTTGATCTAACTTGCTGCTTCTCTTGCCATCACTCTGATGCCAGAGGTCTACTAAGAGTCCTGGCACTCAACTAGCTTTGCCAAGTTGCTCAAGGTTGCTTTGAGCAGCCTGGTCTTGTGGGAGGTGTCCCTGCCCACAGCAGAGGGGTTGGAACTCGATGATCTTTAAGGTCCCTTCCAACTCCAACCATTCTATGATTCTATGATTTTAAGTCCTCTCTCCACTCTGTATGTTTCCAGCAATGGGAGCAGAGACCTGGATCACTGAGGCACCCAGCTCTACCAGCTCGTGCAAAAACACTACTGAGTGCAGGTTCTGCGTTTTGTGGAAGCTGCCCTTTCCTCAGTGGACTCTGAGTGTTAGCTTTAAAAGGCTGAGATAAAATCTGAAGTCCCTGAAACATATCCCAGATGCTAGAGTCAATAATATGGTCAATAATGAAAGACCCAGTTTCTTCTTCCCCGATGGTAATACGGTGTACTTTCAGCTCACCCTGCAAGCACTGCTGCCTCTCTGATGCAGTTCCAGAATGAAGCTTCCATTGATTCCTACTTTCTACGGACTGCTGAATCAAATACTGTACCTACTTATTTATGACCAGAGTTTTTTAGGAAATAAAGTGAAACAAAACAAAACAAAACTCAAAAATCATAAACCAACCTGTTTTCTCCTTCTCCCTTATACACATTGACTTAGCAAAACCTCAGCCCAGGGAGATCTGAAATCCATTCCAAGTTATCCCCGAAGACAACACGTTTAAAACAGGAAAGCTACAACTACGGTATTTGACACTGTAAGGCTTTTTGCTTAACACTGGTTTTGGCAGACCTGTGAGGTTTCTAGTCCAGAAATCAAAACTAGCAGCAATCTGTCCATGATATTTCTTGTGCAAAGGCCACAAAGAACAAGCTTTTGGCGATAAGAACCATTGCAAGGCAGTTTCTACCCCCAGCAGCTCTTTCAGCGTTCCTTTCATTTCAGTGATGAACAATGAAAGAAGTTAGAGCCGTAGGATCACAAGATCATGAGAAAACACCCAAAATCTACAGAGCAGTTTCCGCACATGATCTCCCTTACTCAGAAGCAATTAAAATAGCCTCCTGAAATGTGCCAAGAATATGAGTGTGCCCATGGTCAGGAACTCACTTCCTCATCAAAACGACACCCCTCTTGGCAAGTTTTATCAACAGGTACATACAGCATTTCCCTAATGTTATAGCTGACTTAAGGAAATAAAGCTAATTGTTACTTGCAAGATTTAGTTTCTTGATTAATCACAGGCATACGTAGTTACGGTTTGCACACTGATTTTAGTCTTTCTTTAGGACTACACATGAGAGTAACTTACGTATACGTAACTTATTGCAGCTCAGAAAGAGGTGAAACAGCTGATGCGTTCAAGGAACCAGATGTTCTTGTAAGTACTTGTAAAACTGAGTTGAAGCCATCTGGTCTCAATGCTTTGCCACTTGGAAGATGTGATATTGCATTCTCAATTTCCTCTCTTGGTATCGCTGATTCTAATTGAGGTTTCTTTTCCTCTGAGGGTCATGGGTTGTTAAATTTCTCCCAGAAATTATGCCCTCTCAGAAATTATGAAAAGCGACGCTTTTCAATGTAATATGAAGTTTAAATAAAAATGAACAAAGACTCCTGTCACTTTCTTGTTCCCTGTACGCCCGAGAGCTGGTACCATCGGTGAAATTGGAAAGGGATAGCTAAATATCAATAACAGATCGACTTTTTTTCCAAACCCCCAAGTCTGCTTTTGCACTTCAGTTACAGTTGACACTTTGTGGTCTTGACACCACGAGGCTGGGAAGCAATGAACTTTGGCTTGCAAAGCCCAGAGAGCTATTTTAAGACCTTCTGCTCTGTGTCTAGGCTGCCCTTAAACACTTCTGGCTGCCAGAGCTGTCCTAGTAGAGGTTATTATCTCCTACCAGATTCCTCTTTCACAGGGATTCCTTGTGTGGTATAACACTCCCAGGGCAGCCCTACCCTTCACCTTCCCATATGCCCACCGAGGGTTATCACCAGATAAAAGGGTCGTGGAGACAACCGTAGTGGCTCACTAGGATTCGACTACCACCTGGTCCACTGGAGACCATCAACATGCAGCTTTAATCAGAGCATCTTTAAAACCAGGAGGATGCACGTGCCATTACTTTATCAGTGCTGGGGCCTTAGCGTGGCTGAGGATCACATTTCAGTCCACGGAGCCATCCTGATTTACAGCATTTGCAAATTCAGCCTTATATCTTTTGCTTTGCCCTTTAAGCATATATTTTTGCCTTCCAAAGTACTCGCCCTTCTCTGTGATAGCTCACAAGTCACCACTCAGGAAAAAGATGCTCAGTCAGGATAACTGCCAACTACCCTTTAGAGATACTTGCAATAAAGCAGCTTTCGTGCTAGATGTTCCCTGAATTAGTTCTGGGAGTGGACTCAGGACTGCATTACACCTCACCTGGTCACACTGGCGGCAGTGCTGAACACGGTTACTTTTTTCAACACGTTATGCTTGGAACAGTGCTTTTGATTTCTGATTTTTTTTTTTTTTTACAATCAAATGGGCTACTCAAAATTAGTGTCAACCTAATGGTTCATAAAAACACTTTTCTGGAGAACAAATATTAACCACGCACCATGATTGAACATGAAAAGTTCCCGCTTTGGATGTGCACACGCTTTATACACAGGGTTGCACAGAAGAAAGGCCATTTAGAAGTTGGAGTTTACATCACACTGCCACCTGCAAAACACTCCTAACAGTCTGTTCCCAAAGGGCTTTCTCTGGCCTAACTTCAACTCAATTGGGGCAAAGAATTTTTGACGCTTCTGAAGTCTGTCATAGCCTAGGCAGTCTTTATTATTGAAAAATTTTCCTACCAAAAGTTTTCTATGTCTGGTTTGTTCTGTTACTTCCAGTTATAGCTCTTTCCCTGTGCCTAGGCTTTATCTTTCTGCTTTAAAGCAAAGCAACAAGCTAAGCTTTCACCGCTGCAGCATTCACAGCCCTCCACAGTATTTCATGCAAAATCGAAGACTTTCCAAATCTCGACTCTTTTTGAGTTGGAAAAGTTCTACTAACATGAAGCATTTTCTAATATTCCCTGCTGCCACCCCATTTCTGTAATGGCAGGCTTGCTTCCTTTGTAGTTTCTTATAACAAGCCAGAACAAAACCCAGAGCACGTCAGGACTAGAAGTGTTGCCCATGTATTGAGAACACGCTGCTGTTCCCACATGAGTGCATATTGTTTCAGAAGAGCTTTGATGACATGGTGTCAGAAATAAACCAGCAGAGAGATTGCTCCTGTCAAGTAATCACAAATACCTAATTTTAGTGCTGCAGGATGTTTCAGCTCTAACAAGCCCCCGGACCAACCAGAGTGAAAGCTGTACCGTTGTAGTCTCTGCCCCTGCAGAGTTTAGGAAGAACAAGGTGAAATCTAAGGTGGACTGAGGTCACTGGTAGAAAGGGTCTGTGCAGAGTGTCAGAGTTTCAGCCTCTTGAGAGTTAAAAAAAACAGTGAGCATCCCTTGAGAATGCCACACATTGTGTGTATTGTTCCCACTTGTAGGTTTCTCTAGGAAAGTGGGTTGGAGAGGTTGCAGTAAAAGTCAAAGGCAATATGAAAATGCTTTTCTTGGATGCCTGTGGAATTCAGCAGAATCCTGCAAAATAATAGGAGACATGGGCTTGGATCTGATGGTCCGTCCAAGGCCTCCCCAGGCTCCAGTGGTGCACCATGTGCTGCAGCCCCCAACAGAAGGGGAGATTTTACCATTACTATGCATTTTGCGTGCTCGCTTCTCATCGCAGAAGGGAGCACATTTGGGATGAACTCCTCATTAACTTTTTCAATGTTATATCACAGGAGATTCAAATCCAACAAATCACTCCAATGACAACCCACCTTGAGATGATTAATTCTGAAATCAATTATAACACCAGGAAGAAAGAAAAAAAAGTGTGTAGGAAACTTGAAACTCTCTTAGAAGAGAATGTCTCTGCTAAACCAAGAAATGATGGTGACAAATGAAAAATGCTTACACAAACAACAGAAAAGCAAAAGAAGCTGATAAAAAGGCATAATCCTGCCTACGTACATGTGGTTAAATGCTTAGCCAGAAGCACAAAGGTCTAGATCCTCTATCAGAAATATCAGACCAAACCAGTGAAAGATTTGATAGACAGAGAATGGCGGATAACAAGTGAGATGAAAAAAACCACCAAAAAGGCACAGAGTGCAAGATGTACTGCTCTTTTTGGGCTTATCCACATGTGGTAAATTGTAGAGTAAGTTTTCTCATTTGTAGTGGACAGACAAATTCTAAAATAAACATAACGGATAACTGATGTTTTATTTATTAGCTAGGTACTGACCAGGGATTGATCAGCAATCAACCAATATTCAGTATGTAATACACATCTGGGTACTACTGTAGTACAAATAAACAAATTGATGTACTTTTCTGGGTGCTTTACAGTGGAAACAGTACAGCTATAGTGAAAGAACAGAGCGCAGGCCAACACTGCTGGATCCTGCAACATGGCAACAGAAAGCAGGGACACATTTACACAAACCTCTCAGAAGATTTGGCCAAAGCAATAAATCAGTAAAGGAATTTTATGTGATGGCATTTCCAGGAACTCCCAGGCTAGCCATCCTAGCAAGAAATATGGGTATTCTGTTAGTTTTACTGCTACCAACACTGTGTCATTACACAGGGCTCACCTGATTTGAAAACATTAGGAGATACGGGCTTGGCTAAAGCCCCAACAAACTTAGTGGTGCAACGTGAGGACCAGAGGCCCAAAGGAATGGGAGATTTTTATCATTAGTATGTATTTACAAGCTCTCCTAAAAAATCCTACTGCATCCAGAGAGTGCCAAAATAGCTATGTTAATTCTATTCGCCCAATGCTGTTTTCTGCACTAACTAGTTTGGCCAATGAAATATCTCCATCGCACAGGACTCAAATGCTGCAGGATGGAGATAAATCTATGAGTGATATTTTGATTTGGGATTAAATCATTAGCAATATCCAGCCTAGTTTCCTGAACCAGCAAGTGAAGACATGTTGTTTTAGATCAGAAAATAATCCAGTTATGGAGCTGCTACAGAGAGAAAACATGGGAAATACTTTCATAACCATGTTACGTGAAGACTGCAAGATCTGTTTTCAGGGGATTTGAAACTCTGAAGTCTGACTTCATTGTCTTTTAAGCTGAAAGTCAAAAATTTAAATTCCTCTGGCAAAAAGATCTCTTTCTCCGATTACCTGAAGCATTTCATATCAGCAAATGTAAATATTTCCTTTTGATTTGCCCTTAGAAAAATGTAATATATATTACAAAGGAAAATATTCAAAGCAAAACATATTTTTAAAATGAAAAGCTGAAATAGTGCATCATCAGAACTGTCTTGGGAGAGTCAGGAAATCCCCAAAGCCTCCTCTACAAAATCATTCCAGTTCTGATAGAGGTACATATCGTCACTGAACATGGTTCAGCTGCAGCTTTCCTAAGGTCCCACTTAGACATGTCTCATGCACTAGAAAAGTCCACAGGACAAGCCTTGAAAAGTTGCGTCCTACATCAATTAGGCTAAAAACGTTCTCTAGGGTATAATGAAGAACAGAAGAACATGTTCTCAGCTGAGACTGAAAAAAAGAGATAACTGCTAAAACAGGCTACTGTAAAGGGAGTATTAAGTAAATTACTTAATGAGAAGAATATTTTCTGCTCTTTGTTACTAGTTTTCAGTAGTCAAAACGTCTTGCCAAAGAAAAGAGCGTATGAAATCTGAAATGAACAGGTTTTACATTTTCATCATGTTCAGAACTAATTCTAATTAAGATCTTGTCTCAAAATATGCAGAATCTAAAAAGAAAACATGTATTACCTTGGGAAACTAAAAATATGCTTCCCCAGGCAATAGTAAGGTCGTGCTGTCAGAAAGCTCCCTCCTGCCTTGAAATCCTGACAAGAGAATACGATGATGAACGAGATTATTAGTGGATGCACAAAACTAGCAAAGATGACTGAAATAAAACATATTATAAGAGAGTCAACTACGTTTTCACACTACCATTTTGATTAGAAATGTAAAAAAAAAGAAATGTTTTCCTCATTGCTTTCACAAGAAAGGTCATGAAAGGGCTTCCCATCGTCTTTAAGACGAGGGATGACAGCACTGCATGATAAATTCTTATTTTCAAGGTGCTGTCCATGATATTTACCTGAAACTTTCAGATCTGTGGAAAGTTTGGCATGTTCACTCTGGGTAAATTCCAAGCCACTCATTACAGATAATACACAACAATTTTAAACAGCAAGGTTTCAAGTTTTCAAGGAGCCATTATTTTGAGAACATTTCCACGTCTTCATTATCCCTGAAGTGAGAAGAGAAGCCAAAAGAGCTGTCAGTGCAAGTACAAAAAGTTCCTAAAAAGATGCTGCCTTTTTGGCCCTAATAACTTACAGAGTAACTTGTTCTCACCATCACTAAATTCACCTCTGGTTTTACTAAAAGAAGAAGAGCTGCAGCTGTTGTTCTCTGAGACAGCTGGAGTCACCTGAGAGACTGGTTAGTACCTCCTGCTCCCCGCCTCAGTAACTGGAACATTTCTGCCAAAGCATGTTAAAGGGTAACATGCTTCCTGGATAAATTCTGGAATGAATAATCATTTATGCAGAAAATCAGAGAACTTTCAGAATCCATAAGCAGTTTCTGTCTCCTTCCCACTGTAAAACAAATAACCTCACAGAGAAAACACAATGGTAAGTGCTGCACGTATTTGCAACGTTAAATGTGAATTGGGGACCCGTGGGAGGTTGCCAGTGTGTCTATTAAGTACCAAAAATGCCCTGCTGGGACAGACCAGTGGTCCAGCCAGCCCAGTCTGTCTCTCTGCATGGCAAAAAGGCTGGTGCTGAGGGAGAAGAAGTAGCCTGGCCTCTCCTCCAGCATCCCCCACCACCCACAGCCATTGTTTTGGGGATGTCAGGTCCCTGACTGCCCATTTATGGACCTTTTGTCCATGAGCTTGTCCAAATCCTGTTGAGCCTGCTGGCAGTGCCTATCTCCCCACCCTTGACCGGCAGTGAACCCCAGGTGTTCACCACCTCTTGTGCAAAGAAATTCTTTTATCTCTTACAAGTCGATCTCCTACTCATTTCACCAAGTGCCCCTTGCTCTAGTATCACAGGATTTGGTGAACAGCAATTCTACATCCAACTTATCAATTACCTTCCAGATTCTGCAAACCATAATTATACACACACACACCCACCCCCCTTCAACTCTCCAAAGTGAATTCTCAACTTTTTAGACTCTCTTTATGAAGCAGCTGCTTCATGTACCTAATAATTTTAGTTGCCTTTCTATGTACCTACTGTAACTCTACAGTAGCCTTCTTGAAATGGTAAGAACAGGACTTGCATGCGCTGTTCTGTTTGTTTCGTGTTGCTTTACATCATCCAGTTCAAACTAACTAGCCTTTGAAAAAGTATGGCACAATCCAAATCATGGACCATCTCCCCCAGGGCAAACAGACACACATTTCCTGCGTTCCTGGTCTCTATCTGCTAAAGCCAAACTCTCTCTGATCTTTCTGATCAGAGAACCCTATCTATCTCCTGAGTTAAAACCCCAGTTGTTTCCAGCAGGCATTTGGTTTACAGACTCCTAAGTGTCTTCTGAATTTTTTTTTTTTTAATTTACTTTTCTACACATCTTGTAGTTGAGCAACTTTCAACATCGCGCTACAAGAGGAAAGGAGAGCTATAATCCTGAGAACAGAATGTGTTGGTGACTGGAGCAAGGTCTGGGACCCAGAAGATCCAAGTGTAATTTTCTTGGTATGCCACAAGTTTTCTGTGCCCTTGGGCAAGCCACCCCTGTCCTGGTCCCCATCGGTACAATGGAGACAGCAGCAAGTCTCTGACTCCTAAGGATGCTCTAAATCTACAGACATTAACAACTATGATATCCTCCATCAGGCGAAACCAGTACATAGAAAAAAATCACAGCTGCTTCATCAGAGAAGCAGAGCCTACACTCCTGCCTGGAAGGCTCCCATTTTAAACCCTTTGTCAAAGGTGTAAGACTGCTCCCTGGGGCCAGGAGAACAAAGAACATTATCTTAACCTCAAATCAAAAAGTGCTCCTTTACATTCTGGCTGCGGAAAGGCTGTTCCACAGGCTACTGAAGAGCTGGAAGAAGAAATATGCTTCACTATGTGTGCGATGGGTGGGGGGAACAAAATTCATCTCCTGTTTTTTATGAAGCACTTCAATATCTATGTAAGAGCCACCTACTAATTATTTATTGTTTCCAATTTGGAAGTGCACGTCACAGTGGCTCTGGGGAAGATCTTTCATCTTCTGTGCTGTATATTCCTCTGAGTGCAGGGGCTTTAGTACTGCAGTGTCTCGAGACCTTGCTGCTCCCACAAGTGCAACAGAGGTTCAGCACTAAAACAGAATTATTAAGTGGTCTTATTAAATTGCAGTTTGCTCATTGGCTCAACAACTAATATGCACCTTGGCTCCTTGCCCCGTGAGGGATCTTGCTTTCTTCAGTTCCATAAGAAATTGGTTTATTCATACCCACATTGTTCTGTGAAGGCAAATGTGATTGCTTTTAATATAGCATTAATGTTACGAAGTTTTGATTAAAGCTAACTACCATTATAGGAAAGTCACTGATTTTTTTTTTTTTTTACATAGGTTGATTACTTGTCTGTGTGCACCGCCTATAAAGAGAGTAGCAGCAAGATATTTTATAAACTAAATACATATTTAATCTCAGAAAAGAGTTTATAAAGTTTAAAAAATCAAAGGAGAAAAAGCAGTTATCACCTTTCAAAAAAAAGTTGCCATAAAGCAGCATATGAGATAGCTCTTTCCCAACACCAAAAATGAGAAATAATGCACCTCTTGCACTTTCCGTTAACAAGCAATATCCCCTTTAACTTCCTCTGCCAAATAGGCACCCAGCATTTCGCAGTTTTTCTAAAAAGCTGATTTCCACCTCAAAGCAGGCTGCAATCCGATATATGCGTAAACATCAGTTTCTGAAGTTGTTTGTACAAGAAGTGGAGAAATGGAGGATCATTTACTGGAGCAAAAGGTAATGAAACAAAAATGCAGAAGAAAATATTCTTTTTATAAAGTTGGATTTAAATTAGAACTATTGTGCTTATTATTATTGTCCTTACTCTTTTTTTACATTTACCAGGTTTTTACTTAGTTGAAGGTTTTGAGTTCTTTGGTTGTTTTTTTTAAAGAATGACGACTCTGATATCCCACTTCAATGATTCAGTCCAAAAAATACAGAAACTCCCCTTGGGAATTTCAAACCTTTTTCTTCCTTAATTGAAGACAATAATCTGTAGCTACCCTAGGGGCTAGAGTTTGAAATGAATGCTTCTGTCTTTCTTTCCCCAGTTCTTACAGAAGAAATGAACCAGCACTCCTAACAGTGTAAATCTAAAATGTTTTTATTAGTATTATTTTCATGCCTATAAAAGAAAAAAAAAAGGAAAGAAAAGTACTATATAGGTATAATCTTCAAATAAAAACTGTTAAGCTTGCAATCACAGGGCTAAAACAGAATTTGGAAATATAGGAATGACTTTCAGACAGGTACAATGTTTTTCCTAGGAAACAAAAGTTGCTCATATATGTGTGTTATTTATGATATCATTGACTTGCCAACCTGTAATTAAATTCTTCTAAGTGTTTTGATTGTTTTGACTTTGCTGATGTATACACAAAATCCTCTGCTGCTTTTTCAGAAAATCAAGAATAATCACAAGCAGAAAAATGAAAAAAACAAAACCAAAACCAAACTAGGTAGAGAAAAGCTATCTAAACAAGAAAAAAAAAAAAAAGAAAGAAAAAAGTTATTTTCTATTTAAAACCCAAAAGCTAAACCACAACAGCCTGTTTGCTGTAGCTCAGTGCAATACCTGCTGCATTAGTAAAAGCTTAGCGTTTCAGGAATCTGTGTGCTCTAGCAGTATTCCCCATATTCATTAATGCTTCTATGCAGTAAGGAGGAATTATGAGATGTAAGGGGAAGCAAAGTCCTTTCCAACTGAAAAAACCCCACTATTTCTCTTTTCTTGTGATTCTTTACCAGATCCTTACTAGAGTGTATGTGCAATAGGCTGTACATGCCATAATAGAATACCCACACGGAACATCTGTGGCTCCCGCTCCAGCACTGATAAGCAGGTCTAGATGCTGAGAAGAGCTGGAGGATGCACAGACGGAACCTTTGTTTTCCCCATCTTTAACCACATTAGCAAGAGCCAGAGGATGCCGCTCAGAAGGGAAAAACCTCTGCACTTAAGGTTGGTCATTGGACAAACACATTTCAGTGCCACAGTCAGAACTGAGTAGGGCTAGATGGCAAATGCTGTAAGCTCCAGAAGCACTCTGCCAGTCCATGAGATGCACCTCTCCAGCGTGGCTCTCCTACACCATCCCACCCAGCACAGCTCTACAAGTTCAGCAGCAAAAGCTTCACCAGCACTTGGCTAGAAGCAACGGTCACTCTGCTTCCCAAATCAGGGATGTGACGCCATAGTCCTTGAAACTACTGGTCCAAGGACAAAAAAAACCCATAAGAGTAATTTTGTTCTATGCAAACAAACCATTGCAAATGGCACGTGAAGAAACACTTCAGGCAGCAAACACTGGCTAATGGCTGATCTACATCACTTGCTTTCATCTTTTTTTCAGTGTTCAGCAGCTCCCAAAGCACTTTGTTTCTTTCACCTGCTGTTGACAAAAGACACTTTTCATTCACAGGATTCGGTGTTGAGAAAAAACCCACAGATCTCGGAATGGACCCGTATTTTCTTAAGCTACTCTGACCATTCCAAATGAAAACTGCCCACCTCTCCCCGTCTGCTCAGCATAACCTCCAGCATTTAACCTTTGTCGATGCCGGGGCAGATTCTTCTCTAAGTCCAACGTACCGAGCCGTGCAACTGAATTCATCTGTTCAGTGAAACTCAGGAGGGCTGCAGCTGGTGTAAAACAGTAACACAGATACTTACGGTCTTCTCAGCAGTGATGGAGCCTCATGTGGTGTAAAGCAGGGAAATACTTTTCCCCTCACCACCACCCCCCCAAGGAATTCAGTACTGATAACTACAATTCACCACCGAAGTAAACAAACTCTCTGCAAAAATAGGAAATTCACAGACCTAATATTTTCATCTACAGACATTTTCATCTAATAGTTATACCCAGATGGTAGAGCAGCATTGTACCATACATACCAAAACAGTCCACTTTTCTTACCAGGACTAAATGAAGTAATAGCCTGCTTTCCTCTGTTTACAAAGCTCACAGTACCATTTCTAGTGCAGTGCCAGCATCTTGATTTTCTGGTATATACTATGGGCTTGTGAGCTTGGCTAATTTCTCACCTTGTGTTTCTTACTATGTTTTCAAAAGGTATTTATGACAAAAACATTTACTACAGAGAAGAAGCCACCACGTCCCTTGCTGGGAAAAAATTAGGTGGTTTATGCTGCCCTGGCTACTGCAATCTGGATCTATGCTAGCAGCAGGAAGAGGTGCCTCGAGGCTTTCGACCCCAAGCCCTTTGGAAAAGCCTGGTATCAGCTCGACGTGTCCCTCCCCCTGCGGACGCCTCGTAACACCTGTAGCTTGCCTTTTCATATAGATCCAAGCATGTGCCCATTTTGAGGAGCATTGGGTCTCTCAAATCACGCTTGCCACCTCAATTAGGATCACTGCTCTGCGGGAGATCAGAAGCGCTGATTCCAGACTGGTGCTCTACCAACGCACTCCTTTCTTCAGCCTTGATTAAAGCATTTCTATTCTTTGTAAGTACATGCGGGAAGAGCTGCTGTGCCTGGAGCACTGTCTCCCGCCAGCCAGCCCAGCAGGAGAGAACAAAACATCACAGAGGTGTTCACCTCAGGAGCTACTGGCTCACTTCAGAAGGTCAAAACGTTAAAAAAACATGAGCATCTTTTTAGAAAATATACATTCTTCTACTTGAGATGGAACATAAGGCTGTCCTGCCTAATATTCTTATAAGCAAATTAGAGAAAGACAGCTTGGGAAAACTTGGAGGTGGATGAAAGCTGGTTGAGTAGCTGTGTGCAGGGAATAGCTACCACTGGCTTGAGGTCAAAATGGAGCCCTACAGGGAGCGATGCTGAGGAGCCTGCCTGATTCTCTACAACTGGCTGGGTGATGGACAAGAACATACGCTTATGTGTTTTCAGATAATGTCAAGCTGTAAGGGACCTCAAATAAACATGGAAATAAAATTAGAATTCAAATGGTACCGGCAAATCAAAAAAAAAAATGGTCTGAAAAGAGCAAAATTCACAGAGACACATTCTGGGGGCTATCCTTAGACAGAAATAATCTACTGTACAAATACTGAATGAGAAAAGAGAGAGAGAAGTTCTTCAGGAAAACATTTTGATCTGCAGCCCTAAGATATTGTCACGAGCCAGCTGTGACACCTTGTCACAAAAAGAAGCGAACACCATACTGCAGCGCGCAGAGAAGCACAGAGTGCAATGTTTATGAGATAATCCTTTCACACTCCTCAGCCCTGGCAAGATGGTGGTTCAAACACTAGCTGAGTTTGAGCGCTGCACTTCAAAACAAGGTGGACTCACAGAGAAAACCCAGAGGAAGAAAAGGAGAAGTGAGCAGAGACCTACATGGGGAGGCAGAAAGAAAGGGGGTTGTTTGGTCTAAGGAAAAGAGGATTGAGGAGGATGGTGATAAAAGTCAGTAAAGTCATTCCTGTACAGAGGGAGGGAATAATCTCCTCCCCTGCTCATTGTAAACAGACACGGAGTAATGAGCTACAGCAGAGGGAAGAAAAGCACAGAAGAAATGAAGCACGGGGACCAACTCCAACTTGCCTTGAGGAGTCATCTGGGATCTAAGAGCTGCTTTCATTTGTATCGCCGACACGGTCATTTCCTCTGTGCAACCCTTTTTAAGATCACTTAGCTCACTGTAAGAGGTGCCTCCTCAGCCCACCAGCCACTTCTGCTGTCCAGGAGACTCAAATACTCTTTGCTGAAGAGATGTAGTGCCTGGCTAACAGGTGTGCTCTGGAGCACTTAGCTTCCTATCCTGTTAAGCTTAAAATGAAGCAAAACTAAAGCAAAACAGTGCTTCCAATGAATGAAACCTCACCCATCAAAAGATCAAAATTCATTGAATCACGCCTTCTATAAATAAAAGAGTACAAATCTGACAGGCGAAGACAGGTGATACGTTGCTTTTTGTTTTAGCAGGAGTTGTCAGTACTTGCAAATAACAGGATGAACAACCAAAGGAAACCAATGGATGCACAGCTAAGGCAGGTTTTCTTACATGCTGTGTCAAGGCCTCCTAACGACCTTTTGGCAACTATCAACTAAAATGCCATCCAATCCTGACAGCACCTCCCTCTGCACAGCTGGGAGATAAGCAGCAGGTTAGAGGAGGGTGTTAATTACAGTTTGTAATTCATATCCCTTACTATTATACACACCAAGTGCAACACCTTATTCAGCACGACCAACACTCGGAAAGGTTCAGCCTCCAGAAAAGGGACTCTTAGGAGCGCATTATATAAAAGGACTTTTCAAAGCCACCAGCAATAGTGTCTTCTTCTTCCCTGAACTTTATTCAGATTCAATTTAATTATTGTCTGGTTAATATGTTTTCCTCAAACTCTTCTGTGATCAGAAGAGATTAAGGCAAAAGTTTCCCAATTGTTTAATCCCCCTGGTTAGAGCCAAGGTTTCGAAGAATTCTTCTTTAAGCCACTGGGCTGAAATTTTCAGGAGTGACTAATGTTAAGAGAAGGGGGCAAGCTGACATATTGAGAAAGGGACCCATTTTTAGTGGGAAAATAACTGGCGCTCTTGGAAAAACAAACTACTTTGAGGAATGTCAACTCAGACCTCCAAAAATGGAAGTACCTTATGAAAACATAAGCCCAAAATAGGTCAGTGTGTTGAGCTATTTGAAAAGACTTATTTTCTGTTTCATGACAGCAGAGGTTTGCTGAATGTTTCTGAACAGAATAGCTGTTGTTTACATGCCTAAACAAAAAATGAAATCTTCTGCAAACCTGGCTCCAATCCTGAATGATGAATAACTGATATTCCAGGTGTAACAATTTTGAAAATCACACTTGTGCAACCATTCCTTTAAATAAACAAGCCCAAGGTAAGTGGGGCCACAGCCCTCAGTATACAGCAATACCACAGTACAGTTCAGGCATAGTAATTGAAGCAAATGATACAGGACTTTCTACCCACGCGTAATTGCTTTTCAACAGTTTGCAATGAACTCTTTTAGGGGATCAAGTCTAGCCCCTCCGAAAATACGGGCTCAGCTCCAAGACCTCCTCTTCCTGTAAACTGAATTACATTTAGGACCAAAATACGCTACTTGAGCTCTTACGAGCACATTTTGTATTGAAACAAATTATCATAGAAGCAAAAGGAATCTGCTCATGAGTAAAATGTCTGATTAATCGTATCTATGGAAGCGACAAAGGCTTTAAAAGAGAAAATAGTTTCCTGTAAAACAGTGTCTGGAACTCTTAAAATATTCGGATTCATGGACATTTATTATTTCACAGTAATTAAATGTTCTTCCTTCTTTTCACCCTAACTGTATTATAATTCGTGACATAAAAAGACATAAAAAGGATAAATACCACATTGCCTACCATAGCTGAGGAGAAGGCAAGTTGGAGAAAGGCTGTTTTGCAAAATTGATTTGTTGAAGATTATAGACTATATTTGAGGGTAGGCATCAAATCTGCACAGAACTGATAGGCAGTGCTACCTTCTCTCTTCCCAGTGAGGCCGTAGCTCCCTTCCCTTCTCCTACAGAGTTTCTCCTCTGGCCTGCTTCATTTCCTCCCTTCCTGCTAAACAAGATAAGCCCAGGGAGCAACAGTATCCATTAAGAGGGTTAGCAAGGCCAAGCTTAACTCTTCAGTGTAAAAAGGCCCCGAAACTCCCATGAATGGTTCAAAAATTCAAAGGGTTTGGCTTTGTTCTTTTTTTGTCTTTTCGTTGAAGACGGATTCTGTTTCTCATCTTGTTTTTGAGCCTTTGAGATATACGTTGCTTTGTTCCTTCTGCACCACAAAGCCTATTCTTTCTTTTAATCCAAAAGCTAAGCCTCATCACTTCAGCCCCACAACTGCCGCCTGGGCTCCACTGCTAGGACCATACCCCAGCCAGCACTATACTTGCATAAAACCATAGGGTCCAGGCAACAAGTAGGGGGATTGTTTTCAAAAAGCATTGTGAGACCCAACTTCACAGTTCTCTTACAGCAAACTTTGATGTGAATAGATAGCACACTGTTTAAAAACTACATTATTTAGGCACCCTCCCCATGCTGTTCCCCCCGACCTTCATGCTTCTATATGAAATTAATAAAACGCATTCACTGACTTCAATGATCTGTGACTCCAAATTATACACTGGGTTTACTTGTTTGTTGAACACAGGCATCTAATTATATTTAGAAAAAGTTTAACATTAGAACATTAGCCTGGGCAAATCTTAATTTTTAATACATGTCACAGTGCCAAGTGTGCATTCTGAACCTATTAATGATTATTTCACACAGCATTAATATCTGCAGTAGGATCTGCAGGATTATTTTTGAATGGAAAAATGGTTCAATTGTAGCATTTGACCACTATATACTGTAAATTGCTTATTACCAGCAAACGAACGCTGAGGGAATTGGCTATTTTAAAAGCAAACCTATCTGACCCATAAGAATTAGGCGATTAGCTGATTTTGTTTGCTACATGGAACTGCTGCAAACAGAGTGAAGTTGAAGAGCAGGCTGGCTCCTCAGCTTGTGGAAGCGGGGGGGATCACTAAGCTGGCTTTGCTCTGAGCATGCCAACGACAGCTCGGTTCACACATACTTACTTCCCAGCATGGAGCAACGCTCTCAGTTATCTCCCATTTCTGCCCTTTCTTTCCCATCACAGCAGAGCAGAGAAGAGGTCAAGAAAGTGCAAAAGCTCGCTAGAAAATTATTGTCGAAGGACCTCAGTGATTTGCTTTTGCGACTGCCGCTAGCAATGAAGGGATGGTAGGATTAATGGATTTTTTTTTTTTCCGGGCAAAAATAATTATGATCCTGTATTTTTTCATCCTTTAGCTCCTATGAATTAAACGAGTTCATTTAAATACATGTGGCTTAAGGATCTTTTTCTTCTAACAAAGAAAAAAAAGATGCTAAGCTCCATCTCCATAAGCATTATCATCATAAGCAAAGCAATGACAGACACAAGCAAATCCAAATATGAATTACTAGAGCCTAGCAGAGGGCTGTGGCTGTCCACAATTGCATTCACAGTGATTGGTAGAGCTTTGACTTCATACTGCCCTATCTTTGCATACTGGTCAGTAGAAACCAGACAGTTTCACCCCCGTTTTGGAAGGAGAATGTATAGTGAGGAGGGGGAAAAAAGTAATGAAAAAGCTACCACTTTTTTTTTTTTCCATTTTTTATTTTTAAAAAATCTTTTCTCCATTTGGTCACAGAAAAGATCGGTGCAGGAGGCTAGAAGGAGAGCTTGTCCAGGTGCTACCACTGCCTTGATGGCATGGCATTTTTTCCACTCAAATAACGTGAAAAAATGTTGGCCTTTGCATGTGAAGCCTAAATTTTTCTGAGTTGATTACTTACAACCATCAGCAACCTCCAAAAAGAAAACCATAAATGCACCGAGAGTGCTGCTGAATTGGATCCTCCTCCATATCCAAACGGAGCTGAAAAAGGTTAATCCACAATGCCTAGATGGCAGAAACATGATTGGCGAAGGTGGCATATAACTCTTAGGCCAGCATATCGCTACTGTGGATGAGACTGGCAGATCAAGCCAGTCCTTTTTATTCCTTTCATTTGATGCACTATTTGGCGTGAACAGTTTCAAAGGCATCCACCACTTTCTGCTGGATATAGATAAAGGAAGCAATAAAGAATCCAAGTGCCAGTGCACTTCATCAGAGGGTATCTGGTTAGCTATAACGATACCTGAAACACATTCACAGCACAGGCTCAGCTTGTTTCAAGACTTAAGACCACACACAGAAAGCCATGTTAAATTCTTGCACTTAGCTTGAAAAGTCCACAGAAACCAAGACCATCACGTGATTACAGCATTTAAGATTCTGGCTACAACCAAAGCAGTCCCTTTTTTCTGGGTATATCTGCTTCTGCTTCCAGAAAATGACAAATGAACCCAAACAACATAGTGTAGGGGTATGAAATTTGCTCAAAGTCAGGTGTATATGGAATGACTACTTCAGATGTCTCTATTATGCACAAAAATTCAAATTTCAATCCATCTCTAAACACCTCATAGGATTATTAAGAAAAAAAGAAAGAAGGAACAGCCATGAATCTGCAGCTTATTATGGGTTATGCCTAATTTGAACTGTGCAGAAGACTAAAAATGCTTCACTCCAGCTTGGTTTTAAACCAAGCCAGAGCTTTCACGCAGGCATCATTTTTCCCCTTGCAATGTTTCTAATGCAGATTTCTTCCCCTCCTCCCACGTCTAAGGGGCTTCTTTGTCCTGAACAAAACCACTTTGGACTTTGCAGTGTTCAGGGGGGATTCACCTGCCTGCAACAGATTTGAAAAGACTGGTATTTAGAAACATCAGTAAAGCTCATCCACCTGCTCAAGACTTGGAGAAAAAGCCTCCCTCCTAACCCCGTGTTGTGTGTCTAATCAAAAGCACTAGATAGAAAAAAACAAAAAGTTCTTTCCCTAGGCATTTTTTTCCAATGCTGCTTTTGTTGTTCAACTCGGTTCTGTTCTCTCTCTTAATAATTTGTGAAGCTTTGACTAGCACAGAAATTATGCTAAGCATACTTTAAAGTGGTGCTACCTATAAAATATTATATTTGCACTTGTGGAACACTGGAAGTAAATATTGTTTGTATTATTTCAGGACAACAAAATAATCACCACTTTATTTTGTTAACACATTTCAGCAACAACAGCATGTGGTGTTCTGTTGCTCACACAGATCAAAAACCACTAGCCAAAAGCCATTCCCCGTTAGCACTGCTGAGTTTGCCCTTTGCTTACCGTGTACCCTGATCGAACTGGAAGTAATATCTTAAGATTTGCTGTGAGGTTTTGCCCAGTTAGGAGCAGACTTTGAGAGGCAGCATTTGGTAAACCCAGCATTTGGTAAAACACGCTACAGATTTGGGAGAGCCTGTTAAAACCTGAAAAATCGCCCTTGATTTCACAGCGCTTGGTAAGATTTTTTTCTGTCCTCGTGAGATGATGACTTTGCTTTTGTGTGCCGCCAACTTCAGGAAGTTTACTTGCTTCTTTCTTACATCCACATACAATGGTCATTTGGACCTAATAATAAACAGCGTTTTGCACAAATCGACAGTGAGTTTCCAGTCAGCACCAGTTTCGCAGCTCCCCATAGCTGTGTGCATTTATGTAAACGTGGAGCCACTTACCCTCTGTCTTGCCTAAAGGCATACCCTGACCCTAAATGACTTTAATCACTTTCCTTGGCTGAAGGGACTTAACTCTCTGTGCTGAACGTGCTTGCTGCAGTCCTACATCCACTGCTGAAATCCCATTTGCAAACACAGTTGCTGTCTCCACATCTCCTACAGGAACCTTATTTTTAGGAGTTAAAGGCTCCAGCATGTTGCCCATACTCCTCGTCACTAAGGGAGAACAGAAATAAGTGACTCCCGTGATCCGAGTGTATGCAAGTCACTGCTCACACTTTCCACCTCATCAGAAAATTAAGAGAGAGGAAAAAAAGAAAAACCTCGTCCTGCCCCATAATAATTTCAGATAAACTCTTTTTTCAATTACAGCACTGTTTCGTTCCAGCTCTTGCTAATACTCTGCCGTTTGTTCACCTGTAGAAGCAACTGTCCCTTACATCTCTTCTCTCTTGTCCCCCTTACCCTGGGCTATTTTGGCTTTAGACATACTGCTTGCTAGAGTAGACAAGATTAATATAGATTTCCCACCAAATTTAGGCAAGAATATTCAGATGCTTTAGCAGCTGCCTGGGCTTCTTAAGAACTCGGTAATCCTTTAATCTCCAGATACTTTTTTTTTTTTCATAAATGATTCACAAGCAAAACAAATGCAATATGGATCAAAAATTCAATCAGAATGCTTAAAATGCAATTACATTCATCAGGGTGTTCTGTTAGGTTGGGTATTAAATCTGGGTTGTATTCAATATCCTCCTTTTATTATAAAGCAATATTTTTCCACTCTGTAAATCATCTGATCCCTAGGCTAAAGTCCTCTTTGCCCAAAACATATACAAAAAATGGGGGGAGGGAGAGGCAGGGAAAAAAAAAAAAGAAAAGAGCTGGTTAGAAATTCCTGCACAAGAAAGAGACAAATAAGACAGTGAGCAAAGACATTTCTACTGAAGCAGGGAGGCTAATTTCAGAATTTGAGATTCTGCAGTTATGGCTTTAATAATTAGTTGTCAAATGAGTTTCTTCTTTCTCTCCATTCTCAAAGCAAATCCATGTATCGGCTTGCACCTCTCTGTGAGCAGCTCCCCCCATCTTGCAGTTTTAAAAGAGTTCTGAAATTTAATCATATTGTTTAGCATCCGAGCTATTTGGAAATTTTCCAGCCCAATGGATTTTTCTTGGGGAAATGCCAACCTGTTTAAACCAAAACTTTTTGTGAAAAAGCAACTTCAACCAAGTCTTTCAAGCACAGATGCATTTCAGACTCGGGAGGGAGTTCCAGGGGTGAGACCTACCCTATTTAGCCACCATCTTCACAAGCACTTCATGCTCAGGCTTGGTTGCAGGGGGATTTGGCTCTCTCTTCTGGGACAGAGCAAGGAGTGAGGTGGTCCCACGTTCAGACCATCACCTGGGTTACTGAGCTATCAGCTCTTTCGGGGAAGGGGCAGTAACACATCCCCCTTCGCTCCTTCTCCTGCCTCCTTCTCCTGCCCCCAGTTCGTCCTACCAGAAAGGCTTTGCTTTTATTGGAATCTACAACCCAATGAAAGCCCTGAAACCTCTTTTCTCCTCCAAGTAAGAGGGTAAACTGAAGCACGTACAGACACCCAGCAGGCTGTCACCATTAACTTCCCACAGAGCCTCCAGCGCAGCCAGCCCCAACATGCTGCACATACAGTTGCTTTCCTGTCCTTCATTTGAGTTCCTCAGCATTCAAGCACAACAAAAAGCTCGCAATTATAAGGCTGGTTTTCCTTCATATCAGAGCACACAGGTCGCCTTGCACTACCTTTCTGCTGCAAGGAAGGGGTGGTTTTCTGTTGATGGGTGGTGGTTTAAGACGACTGTCCCTACTGCTTTGCAGATGTTAGCTGACGGACCTTCAGCAGTTCTTATCATACTCAGTGCATCAACAAAGAGGTTCAAGCACTCAACAGCTTGCTGTGCGCAATCAGAGAAGGCTAGGGATGGCACTGGCTTAATGATTTGGATAATCTGCATATTAGGGCTCAGAAATTAATCTAATTAACATTGTATCAGTCTCTTTAGTGCTTTGAGACAGACTGGGTTAGTGTTTTTATGACTGGCTTGGACAACATCAAGCAGAGTATGAGTGGGGTCCCCTCCTGCATGTATATTAAGAAGCCCATTACGATTTGAGTTGTGCAGTGGTCCAGAAGCTAGAGGCAATAATTTGCAAAGCCTTGGTAGCTCTGCATGCTGCCCTCCAACTGTTTTCTTACAAAGTTAAGCTGTGATGCTGTTAGATGCTTGAAAATTGCTGTCTTTTATGACAGCTGGGTACAATTCAGTCCCACTACATGCAGCAAAGTACAATGGTATTCTACCACCTGCCATTCATCTGAGTTTGACTGACAGCTGTCACAATCCAGCATCTGTAATATCTCAGCTTGGCACCATGGAAGGGAGTGGGGTCTCTGTGAAATAGTTGTGTCTGAGCACACTCCACTGAACTGCTTCCATTCCTTGTACAAGCCACTGACCAGAAGTGTCCCCACCACTGTTTTTAAGGCACAGAGTATCAGTGTCCTGAAAGGTCCTTCAGAAAGCTGCAGAGTCATGTTTTCAACTTCTCAGATGCTGGCTAATGTACCTTCTTCCAGTGGAGACAACCTGCACTTCTCTTCCTGGGCTGTCTACTGTAACTCACTACCAACTGGGAATACTGGAATAGAGATTTCTGAAGAAGATTTTAGAGGTTTCCCAAAAATACATCATTCATGCGATTATAGGTTTTGCGCCAATTGGAAGGCCAATTTTGAAATAACGACACCGTTTTCTTAATCTGAATTAATATTACTGGCACTTCCATTTCATCTACTATAACAATTTATTCAAACCAAAGATCATTTTGGGGTGACGTTCATTTTCTTCATTTAAAATAGTTGTTGACAACAATTACATTTCCTCAATTAAATGAGGGAAATCCATCAAAATCAACCCAAGTCTATGTGAAATTTTTACTTGATCACACTGACAATTTTGAGGAGGACACTGTGTCACCATGTTCCTGGGCACATTTCTCTTCTGGCTGCAGGGAAGGGACGCACAGAAGCTAACCCAGCACAGAGCTGCCCCGTAGCCCTGGAAGATCTGGCCTTTCTTGTCAGCTCTTCGGTCTAGAAGGATGAGAGCATCATGCACAAGGGAATCGTGACTCTCATTTCCAAATGAGCAATAAACTATAAAAAGGTGTCAGTGCAACCAGATGGAACAGTTTGTATGTTGCTTCCAGTTAAAGAAACTACTGCTGTTCTGTAATTCTCTGCTGTTTTTCTTTCCTTTTTTTTTCTTTTGTTTGTTCCAGAAGATGCAAAGACACAGAATTAGAAAAAGAACTTAGGTCTCCAAGCAAACAGCTCTGCAAGGAGCATAATAAAGATGCTTTTCTCTTTTCATAGCTGAAATCATACATTGAGAAGACGGAGAATGCTTACTTTCCAACACAGATATATTAGTGATCAGTAACAGTGTAAGTGAAATGCAGAAAAAGATAGTATTAAATGTATATTCCTGCGTGTTTATAAATGTAAAATCTAACATATATAAAATCTGTTCAATATGGAAAGAGTTCTTTGATAAACTGGTTCCTAGCAGGCATAAAACCATCTTAGCTAAAACCAATAGCTCACAGTCTTACTTCTTTCCCCTATGATGAAAATTTTAGCTTTTTTTTCAGTTGCTAGGTTATTACTGTCACACATGGAAAGGGCTATTCCTGATTTACAGACACAGTAAAGTACTTATTACTTCTAAAAAATTGCCTTGCAAAAAAATTTAATTTTTTTTAATTAAAAACATATAATATTCTATGAATTTAACTGAAGGAGGTTACAGATTTTTGAAAATCATATGTAAAATAGGCTTTCAGAAACATGAATAACACATTAGGGCTCTTTGATTGGGTTGGTGGATCGCTTATATAGCACAACCAATTGCAAATCTTCATTACATTGTTGAGGGAGATAAGGATGCCCTGGAACAGCTAATGCTTCAATCACAAGGATTCACATCATGGAAACCCCTGTAGCGGGGCTTCAGGCCAGTCTCTTGAACTAGAATGAAAGGCCAAAAGAACGCATTAGATGTCAGAGCCAACTTAAGGGGAATGTTCAGCTGAGTTCAGTGAAAGGTGATGCACCAGTATCTAATTTGCTATATTGCTTGCCTCACAGAGACAGATAATACTAATGCTTTTAATATGCATGTTTCTTACACTGCAGCTTTAGCTGTTCACCTGCATAACCTTACAAGATGCAGCAAGTTCCCTTTGCTTCCTTTTTACCTTTGCCTGTAATCCTTACTGATTTACAGTAACATCAATAAGGAGGCAATCAAAGTCCATCAAGAGGTCAGCCTCTCCACTTTCCTGACCCCTTAAGCAGGTGTTTCCACAACAACCACAGAACAGGCAATCGGACAGTACTTCAGGCCCACTTCACACTTATTTCAGTGCCATCTAAATGTGCACAAGGTCAGCTTGCACATACACCACAGCTCTGTTGCTCACTGCTCTCTGCTCCTGTAGTCCTCCTCAGCCCCTGGAAACTCAAAAATGTTCTTAAACCAGAAAAGCAGCATCCATGCTAGCCTAATTCACTGCCAGCAAAAATCACTGCACAAGATGAAGGGTAGTAGCAGTCCTGACCCAACAAGCTCCTTCTTGCCATCAAGTTCAAGCTGGGACAGCAATACTGCCGTGCTCTTGAAAGCTGGTCTCCAACAGTCTCATATCCTCAGCAGACAAGTTTACACCACTCAGAGGTATTTCGATAGACAAAATGGGCCATGCAAAATATACTCAGTGTTAATGACAGTCACACTTTATATGTATAGTAAGCAGATAAAGAATGAAATCAGATGCTCCCCGGAAAACTAACTTGCTTCGATTTCACCTTCTGTGGCATCCAATTTACAAAACTTCCTTTATACTGTGCTTCATTTTCACACACCTTTCCTTCTCCTGCCTGAGTCTTTCTCTTCATTTCCGTCAGGGTCGTTGCTGAATTCCAATTAAATCATAAAAACGAGTGAGAACAAAAAGAAGAGCAACATAACCAACGCAGACCTGAGCAGGTGACAATTGCAGAGTGGAGCTATCACAGAAGGTAGTTTAAAAGTATCGTGTCAAACAAGCGAACTAATTACAACATGCCTTCAGTGAACCCAGGATAGTATTTCATGGCAGAAAAACTCTACGTCTAACATATATCTAAAGGCAGGAAGAATAGCTCGTACCCAAAACATTGCTCCTGCAGCTCTGGAAAACAACCCAGCTTCAGAGTCAAAGGTGCACTCTTAGAAGGTCAAATGCAACCGAATGCAAAATCTTAGTCATAAAGCGTGAGAAGTATATGAGCATAAAAGTAGCAAGCCCTGCTCAGACACTGAGACTAGGTTTTCTTCTATGTCCATTCTTCTTCTGTTGTTACACAGTGTTTGAAAGAAGTGTCTATTTTTAAGGAAAATGGATTCCTACCAGTGGGGAGCTGTGGCATTTTCATGCTCCGAAGAGCACTGTAATGGTGAAAGCTGGTATTACCTGCATCAAAAGCTGCCCCATTGCTCAAGCATGATATACTCCTGACTGCAGCAGGTATTGCAGCAGTGAGTTCCACAGATAAGCCAGCTGTCTCTAAAGTATTTATTCCTTGCTTCACACTTGTAGTGTTAGTCTTTCTCATCTCTGTTGTGCAAACTGATGGAGAGGAGTTATAGAGAGCATTTCGTTTGTCTACTCATATGTGCCATCACTAAACTGAAAAATTTTCCCAATACTTCCATTGGAAACCTCCTTCTGCACAACTTTCTTGGGTCTGCTAAGCTCATAGTACAAACCAGAATTAAATACAAGTCTTCAGTCAGTGCAAAGATTCGTATGAGGTGCCTGGAACAATGCACGCCATTCTGGAGATGAGTGAACATTTTGGGACAGTACAACTGTCGCACAGCACTGTGAGTAGCTTGTTATAAGAGCAGCAGTACTTTCTGAACTCCTTCAACAGTTGTTCTTTATACACATCTCGACATTATTTTCTTAGGATAGCTTTGGTTACAAAAAAACCCAGATGTTTTCATTGAATTGTTGATCCTTTGGTAACAAAGCAAGTGATTTCTGCAACAGCCTCAGGGAAATTCACATTGGATTTTAAGCAACAAAGCAAATTAGTACCATAGCTTTAAAGGTTAACAGACAGAACAGTCCCATCCAATAGCAGGGGAAGAAGATGAAATTATTTAAAAAATCAATTTGTTGCTATGATGTGATGTTATTATCAATAATAGTACAAAATCAGCTCCTCTGCATTCCATAAAGGCCTGATTCCTGCACATACAGTTACACAGAAAAGCTGAGCAGCGCGCACAGAGGATGGAGAAAGCAGGTTAAACAAAGGCACAGAGGTGCAAAAAAGCATCACACAGTGGGACAGAGAGGCAGAGGCAACAGCATGGCCAGAGCCATGGTCTTTGGATGCACAACACAAGGCCTTACTCTGCAGCCCACTGAGCCTCTCAAAGGCACCCAACAAAAGATAACTGAAATTCCCTCCAAATGCCTGTCTCATGTATCTGCAGAGAGCAGTGTCGTACAGACCAAATGTTTTTTCCCCTTTGCATAGCATCAGAAAAGATTACATGGTCCTCATATGTAAACACAGAAACACCCGCTTCTCCCCAGGGCTGGCAGTGAAAGAACTAGCTCACGGATACCACGAGCTGGCAAGCTGTCGCGCGTGCAGGCGTTCAAATGGGGCAACTCACTATGTCGCAACAGCTAGGCTGTGCTTGATAGCTAAGCTGGTTCATTTCGAGCTAGTTTAGGTACCTTTCTGAGTAGATCCTCCTCTGATTAAGATAAGCAAGCTTTATCTATGCTCTGAGTCCCCTAAAAGCTTTATAGCTGCTTTAGTACAGTGCTAGACCGGGGCTAATTTATTCTTATGCACAACTCAGCACGGTGTTACTGAAGACAGACAGCTCAGACTCAGCTGTGGGCATGAGCAAAGCAAACTCATACTGACCCGTAAAAGACTGCAGACATAACTTCAGCCACCCTGCAGTTAGCAGTGGAAGCAGATCCCCTCCTAAGGAGTCAAGTCCGATTAATTCTCTAGCACTCCTTCACTGAAACACCAGGCGGAAAATGAGATGGGGCCATTCTCCTCAAAAAAGCATGTAACACCCCCTGCCATTACTCAAAATACCTTCAGAGTATCACCTCCCATCACACACAGACATACCCATCAGCACAGCCTCTCAGACGGTAAGGCATACGCACAACAACAAAAAAGGTGAAAGAAACACAAATGCTAAGAAATTGCTCTTTTTCCCAGAAGCCCACGAAAGATCCCTTCCTTTTCCCACCACAGCTCACAGGGGTTTTCTGACTGTCAAGACAACACCAAGTTCACATCTCCTTTCTCTCCAGGCCCCTAATTCTTCCTCGCCTTCCACCGACAAGCACTTGAAAAGGGTGATAGGGCACAGAAACCACAACACTGGCTCTTCACCACTTGCTACAAGGCTCAACCAAGCCACGATTCCTGACCACTTCGGGCAACCAGGACAGAGAGAGAACAGGGGCTGTTCTGGCTTACTGCTGGAATTGCAATCCTCACCAAGCACCTGGCATTTCCTAGCAGGTCCCTGCATGCTGACCACACTTGAGCTCGCTGCACTTGGGCGCTGATGAGGTCTAAGCCTAAGGGGCCACAGCTTCAGGCGATGCAGCAGCTCTTCTGTGCCACAATGCCTTTAAGGTACCAGCTCAGCAGCTTAAAAAATTCCCACTGATGACAGGGCTTTTATTTATTTCAGTCTCTTGATAAGCAGCTGCACTTCCAAATAATACAGAATGTCTTAATCGTAATCAGACCTGGGGCACTGACACCCCCTGGCACGGGGAACCGCAACACCTCCGTAACACAGCGTCTCTTTAAGGCAACAGGTTGAGGTGTTTTTTTTTTTCTTCTAGCCAAACAACTGGTGGTCCAGAATTACTGGTTATTTACCAGTCTTCAGGTCAGGGATTTGAAAAGCTATCTTGTCTGGAACATTTAACAGTCTGGTTTTCCACATGGATGATTTTATCATATCTGAAAACTGCTTGTTCCATCATACCACTGCAGCTTGCAAGTCACAGTGCAAAAGAAAGTTATTCTCTTCCTTAATGGATAAAATATGCTTGTCCTGAAGGATATGTTTGCATAAGACAAAGTACCCAAACATGCTTTCTTTTCCTTTTTTGGGTTTATTTTTTACATAGAAAGGACTACTAGCATTGCCTCATATGATGGAAAGAAATAAAAAAGGGAGGCAAAGAGAGCAAAAACTGTCACGGGTGGGAGAAAACAAAATGTTTCCTTTGGCAAAACAAAGACTAAGTGCAAAGAACAAGGAAAAGATGAATGACATCTCGAAGTGTAACATGATGGGCATGGTGACACAGCTTATACAAATTGTTAGCTTTAGGAATGGGAAACCGCGAGGAGTCTTATCCAGCTCCACAGCCGTGAACGAAGAGAGTTCAGAGGCAGTTCACTGGTGGTTGTGGGGGCTGGACCGTCCTCTCTCAGGACCCTTTTCTGCCTATGATGTTAAAGGCTGCACTGTAGAGGTAGGTGAGGAGTCCCAGAAAGTGAGAAAGCCGTGAATGAAACAGCACTGGAACATATAGTTTAACACTGTCTGGCCCTCTTTTTCCCCCTTGGTTCGGGAACTAAGCTGTCTGAAGTGGGCAGAAAGGATCAAGACTGAGTTAGTGGCAGCTGACTCTCCTCAAAGGGATTTAGCTGCCCTGAAATGGCTCTTACTTGCACCAGGCCTCCTGGCCAGCCCACAGGCTGCTCAGAGCAGTGTCCCAGCCTCAATTCTGTGCCCATTTGTACTGGGGCCAATTTGATGTCTTGCTATTCCTTCTTTCTTTACCTTAGGGCCATCTGCAATGAGACTTGCATACATGGTACTCTTTTGCGGTGGGATCCTGCATGAAAACCCATGGTTACGTGACTCCCTGTTCCACCAGCACAACTTCAAAGCCTTCCATATCAAAATATGTAGGGAAAGCCTTTTCTAAACATGAACTACGAGACAAACTTCATGCGCCATCTTCTACATTTTCATCTCCGCTACTATGTATAGTATGAAGAAACCAAGCAGTAGTTGGGTTCTTCTGGCACTTTGAAATCAGTGGAGGTGACAAGTCCTGCTTGCGTTCACTGCTTGTTCTGGAAAGACAATATTGTGATTTCTAGTATGGAAATGAAGGTAAGGATTCCCCAGGTGAGAAACTGTGTATTTGACAAATCTGCAACAAAAAGCTATGCCAAGTATTGGTCTACTGCTTTTTTTTTTAATATGTAATGAGCAAAAGTGTTAAAAATTAAAACACAATAGGAATAATGCAACATTGCTAAGACATCTTTTTGCCATCTGTCAAGTTTGCAATATTTTCAAACTGCTCTCAAGCGAATTACTAATTCATCACAACATCTCTCTTCCTGTCATATGATAAAATAGAATACAATTGCTAATGCAGTACATTTAACCTCTGTCAGGAGTTTATATATTTGTGTGGAACCATAAACTGGTTGCTAGTGTGTGCCAGAAGGCTTCTGGCAGCCTTCCTAAGGATTTGTCAGAAAACAATTTGGATTCCCATTGCAGCAAATGTGGAGCCACAGACCGATTGTTGCTGTACGTCACAATCTTGTCAAAAGCAGCCTTTGCAAATAGTAAGAATCTAGGGCTGGCAGATTTATTGCAGTGGACAAAAGCATCGTGTCTTTTCTCAGCATCTCTGTGATTTGATGAATATCACACTTTTTTCCTCAATTACCCAAATTACCTCCTGATCATTTGGCAGGTTGCTGATTGTGACCAGGTGAGGTCTCACCTCCTGTTTTACATCTACGGAGATGTCCAGGGAATGTTCTGATTTACAGGCAGTCTGAGCAAGACCAGAATCCCATCCATTAAATCTTGAGCAGGGGAATTAAACAGGCATCCTCCTTGGAAGAAACAACCCAGCTCATCGCTTTTTGTTTTCTATCTTTTACAGGAAACTAATGGAACCAGTTTATTCATGTCCAATTTTTTGATTAAAAAAAAGGTTGTTCTTTTCAAGTGTTAACAAAGCAAATGCAGAACCAGTCACCCCAATTACTGTTATCTGTGGATTTTACACCGTCCTACCCATCTAAGATAAATAATTAACTAACCCTTCTGTTCTGTAAGCTCTTCACACATCTTGGTCTGCAATTTTCTGCTTTTCTGCCCCCTTGCTGATACAGTTTTTACAAGTTTATTGACAGTAAATATCACAAATTTTTATTTTCTCAGAAGAAACCTCTGGTGCTTCGGACCCTGCTAAAGCTGTGGCTCTTCAGGATGATGTAAACTTTGCATAATGAGTTACTGTTGAATATTAACAACTGAAATATTAATAATTAAAAGAATGCCAAGTAATACAGCATTTTCCAGATTATGGCACCTGAGGATCACCACTGAATAGAAGGAAAGTTTGAGCTTGAATAGAAGCTTGAATGGAAGCAAAGCTGTGAAAACAAAAACGGTGGAGATGTCGAGAAAGGAGGGAAAAAGGATTCAAAGTAACGCAAAATCTGTCACTGTGATTGAAAGAGAAATGCAAAAGCTAATTTGATAGAAAGCATGCTTCAGTTTTGCTTTAAACACTCTAAAGCAAGGGGTATGCCTCCTTTTGGTACCTCCAAAATGCTTTATTTCTCACAGTAAGAGAAACTGCAATATATTGTAGGTTATGGTTTTAACTAAGAAAGATGTTGGACTGACAGATCTCATAACCACTTCTGACCACTGGAATATCACAGCAACCAAGACTGTTTCATTACTGAGACCAAGAAAAGAGATGAAAATGAAAGTCCATGTGCCTAACTGACAGGGCAGGAGGTGCTAAAGCCAAAACAGAGCTGAGTTGGAAACTGATGAAGTACAATCTTTACAGAAGAATTGGCAGAGAGCTAAGATTAGCCATCTTAAGGAGATGGGCAGGAGGCTGCTGATTGAAGCCAGGCCTGATAACTGAAAGAAGAGAATAGAAATCATCAAGCTAGGAACAGAAAAACAATGGCTAAAATGGATGTAAAACATTTGTCCGCTGCTTTTAGTAAAGCGCTGTTTTCATCAGTTAAGGGTATGCTTTAGAATTTTAGGGTCCTGTTTCAAAATAGCCAAATTTATTCCCTCCCACAGTGCTAAAGGGCATCTTCCACGGTAATGTCGTCTTAGCATTTTAAAATACATGCATGAGTGCGTATACCACCACCACCAGCATGTTCTAAATCACCAGGTCACTAGTAAGCTCAGGTCTCTGCAGCTTCCTCAGCCTGAAGACAAAAAGAGTTCACTTTGCCTCTGGTTATCAGGACAGCCACCGGTGGAACCATAAGGAAAAGGCTACTTGTTCATAGAAAACTGCTTTACATCGACTAACAAAACCCCAAAGCCCAGCGTACAAATTTCTATTTTTCCTGAGATCTTCCAAAAGCATTTTTAATACACTTCAGGGCCCCAATACATTAAATCCACAACCTATTTTTAAATACCATCCAGCCTGTCACATCACACACAGATCGCAATGCACAGGAAAGATGTCACTGCACCAGAGCGTTTAAATACAGGAAATACAGAGATAACATTTAATCCTTCATCAGCAAAGGGGAGTTCTGCAACTGAATTTCAAGGGATGAGGAACTGACACTTGCAAGAGTACATGCTGGAGCTCCACCCCTGAGGCATAAATTAGCAAAAAACCAGAAAACCATCTGGTTTTAAAGGGGTTGATACATTTTGTGTGTGTAAATGTCTGTGGGCTCCTGAGTTTGTTACCAGCTCTGCCATTATATCAAACTAACTGCTTGCTGCTGTCTCACCAACAAAAATTTTTATATTTAACCCCCTATCCCCTGGCCAATTACTACACAAGAGCAACTCTGACTCGTAATGGCACTAGCTAAGGTAGTGCTACTCCAGCAAAATGCCTGCAGTACTATTCAATGCCACTTTTTCAATATGTTTTCTAATGAGCAGCAGGAAGGAATGAGTCCCAGCCAGGATGGAGTATATGAGACCATCAGCCAAGGAGCAGGAAAAAGCGCAGAGCAGGTGGCACTGATGCCACCACCACCTCCACGTTGCCTCTGTCCTGTTGGCAGCACCCTGAGGGGTAATTCATCTGGTTCATCCAACCAAGATTACCAAAAAAAGGTGTCACCATCAGCAGCCGGCTTCCTGCAGGAGCAAATGCTAATGTGGATGTTCAGATGAATGGGGTGGTAAAGATGCAGGCACCAGCAGAGAGCACTGACCTTCTGCTCATTGCTGACCTGGGGTGAACCTGGCACAGCTACTGAGAAATAAACAGCTCGCTTGCTCTCCCCTTGGTCTCTAAATGCCTTTTTAAAAATTGTGGGCTGCATCCTCAGCAGATATAAATTTGCATAGCTCCCTTATAACCAGTGAACCATGTCTGCTTACACCAGATGAACATCTCGTCCTACACTTTCAATGGCTTTACAGTTTTAGATGGGCTGGAAAATTAAGATTTTTCACTTCTAAATGCGTTCCTGAACCTCTCTTCTTTCTAATGTGTCTACCCACCTCTCCTTCTCCCTTCCATTTTAACCTACAATTTTTCAGGTCATTTGGTTTGGAATGCAAACACAGATGAGTTATTAGGAGTTGAACATTGCCAACTGTGCATGTAATGTGACTTTGTTTCACAAGGAGTAATAAGCATATCTGCACTAACAAAAAACAAGGACTCGGTTCAGGAAGACATGATACAACAGGAGAGGCCTCAGCAATCTAACAAGTAAATGCTCTTTCACTTAAAAACTTGTTGGAACTTTTTGAAGTACTTTTGAGCTGAGGATACAAGCTGAGAGTTGCAGAAAGGAGTAGGCCAGTGGAATTAGCTATAACTTTCTGCCACCACCACATCACCAGGATGAAAAAAAAAGATCATCCAGAGGGGAAAGGGTAATAATGTGTGTTCTTCAACATGTCAAATACAAAATACTGCAGAAATGTTGAGGTCTCAAAAAGGGCTAAGCTAAAAGGAAAAGGGCGATGGTCCACAGGATTGGAGAAAGTAGGAGCTGACCCCTAAAAAAAGTGTCAATTTTTTCAGATGAGCTGATCCTCCAGGCTCAGAATTTAACTCGTTTTTACTGCTGTTTTATTACTTTTTCCATTTTGCCATGACAAGCTAATGATTTTTGCAAAAATGTACCATGACAAATCTGCCCCTGCGGGTGGTTTTACACACGCTACATTCACGAAAGACTTTTATCCCTCTTCTCTTTTTAGTTTTTCTCCTTGTGTTGTGTTTTCAGGGTTTTTTTCCTTCCAAAGAAAGATTAAAGAAGAGAAAAACAGACACTGAGGAACTCGTAGGTAGGACACAATACAACACAGTCCTACTAAACCAGGAAATACAAGGCTAGAGGAAGGTTTGCAGCTGACTTCCCTCGCACCTCCACCTCTTATAACTGCAGTGGGTCATTTGCAGGTGCATTTGCTGGTCAAGGTTATTCAATATGATACTTTGATGGGTACAAGACACTGAAGAGAGGAGCTACTCCCTCTGAGGAATCACAATGCTGACACGTTACTACCATTGCACTTTAACGCTCCCTGCCCTAGGCCATCCCATGTGCTGTCAGGAACAGCTGAAAACACTGGCAGGATGACTCTTGTAAATGAAGGTCATCTTTAGGACATCTTCAAGTAAGTCCTTTTGTTGCAGGAGCTCTGCTGTGAAACCATTTAATGCCCATGTGCATTTCTCATTTTTGTGCTACACACACACCCCCCACACCACCGCTTGAGCTGCAGCACTCCATCTTTGAAGTTCCAGATTCTATTGCCATCAGGAGAGGGAGTCCTGCTTTCTACTGTGCCTGAGGTAGCTGAGCATCAACCATGCTAAGTTAACAGGAGCTGCCCACCTCCTCAGAAAACAAGGCTTTATTACTCTGGATCATATGCCTTCATATAATTACTACCTGATACCTGTGAATGGGAATAACAACAGCTGTTGCACACAGGCTGAGAAGAGAAGACGGGGGTGAGATGGACTTTATAAACACTTATAACTTCTAAAGATTATTCCTTTTGAAGCTAGACATACATTTTAATCAGCTACTTTCATCACTATTCATGAATGAATTATTAATTAGTCCTCTTGACTAAAAATATCATTTCCAGCTTGCTGCAAAAATACACACACACACACACACACACACACAAACATGAAAAAATAATACAAGAAAAGGAAGATATTCCACATCATTAGCACTAGAGTAAAGGCTGGGTATTTGATCTTAGTTTAATTATGAATGCCTAGTTTGAAAGAACATTTCCACATCACTAGTCAATAATGCTGCTGTGTGCACTTGAGTGTAAGACACGTTACGAGGCAGTAATGGCAATGGCTTATTTTTCAGGAGCTTCACTCACAATGTTAGTTGGTGTGTGGGTTTAAGTACCTGCACAAACACATCCCTTGCTAAAATGCCTTTCGTGTTGTGACTTCATAGTCAGAATTTGGAAAAACCCAACAACTCAACCTTGTGGCTATTTCTGATCACATGGCAATCCAAGCCCTCAGCCACTGTAAGAACCCTGAGGAAGAGACAGCATTTGTCCCTAAACTCATGTGGGCAGAAGAAAAAGAAAAGGAAAATCCAAAGAGCACCACCACCATTTTACTTTACAGATGGGGAAGCAAAGTAAAGACAGTAGAGGTAAATTACCCAAGTCAGAACTAAGGTCTGAGCCCAGATCTCCCAAGGACAACCATATTAGCAGCATGATGAAGAAGTCGGGCAAAAAATCCAGGATGCATGCATGGATGAACAAGGAGCTTTTGGACAAGCTCGAAAGCAAAAAAAGGAGGCCTATAAGAGGGTGGAAGCAAGATGGGTGGACTGGAAGTAATACAGAGAAACTGTCTGAGTGGCCAGGAACCAGATTAGGCAAGTTAAAGCCCAGATAGAATCAAATCTGGCCAGGGACATCAAGGATAACAAGAAAAACTTCTGTAAGTATGTCAGAGATAAAGGCAAGACTAGGAAAGATGTGGGCCCTCTCCGGAAGGAAACAGAAAACCTAGTCACCCAGGATGTGGAGAAGGCTGAGGTAATCAATGACTCTTTTGCCTTGGTCTTCACCGGCAAGGGCTCTAACTACACCGTCCAAGTTGCAGGGGCTATGAGAATGAAGAACCGGCCACTGTAGGAGAAGATCAGGTTTGAGACCATCTAAGGAACATGAAAGTACATAGAGACCTGATGAAATCCATCCACAGGTCCTGTGGGAGCTAGCAGATGAAGTTGCCAAGCCACTTTCCATAATATTTGAAAAGTTGTGGCAATCTGGTGAAGATCCTGCTGACTGGCAAAGGGGAAACATAACCCCCATTTTCAAAAAAGGAAGACCTGGGGAACTACAGGCTGGTCAGTCTCACCTCTGTGCCCGACGAGATCATGGAGCAGATCCTCCTGGAATCTCTGCTAAGGCACATGGAAAATAAGGAGGTGATTGGTGACAGCCAACATGGCTTCACCAAGGACAGGTCACGCCTGACAAATTTGGTGGCCTTCTACAATGGTGCTACAGCATTGGTAGATAAGGGGAGAGCAACAGACATCATATGCAAAGCATTTGACACTGTCCCCCATGATATCCTGGTCTCTAAATTGGAGAGACATGGCTTTGATGGATGGACCACTCAGTGGATAAGAAACTGGCTGGATGGCTGCACTCAAAGGGTTGCGTTCAACAGCTCAATGTCTAAGTTGAAACCAGTGATGAGTGGTGTACCTCAGGGGTCAGTACTGGGACCACCTGTTTAACATCTTTGGCAGTGACATGGACAGTGGGATTCAGTGCACCCTCAGGAAGTTTGCCAACGACACCAAGCTGTGTGGCGCAGTTGACACGCAGGAGGGAAGGGATGCCATCCAGAAGGACCTAGACAGGCTTGAAGTGGGCCCACGCGAACCTCATGAAATTCAGCCAGGCCAAGTCCTGCACCTGGGTCAGGGCAATCCCAGGCACAAATAGAGGTTGGGATAAGAATGGATTGAGAGAAGCCCTGAGGAGAAGGACTTGGGGGTGTTGGTGGGCAAGAAGCTCACCATGAGCTGGCAATGTGAACTGGCAGCCCAGAAAGCCAACCACGTCCTGGGCTACATCAAAAGAAGCATGGCCAGCAGGTCGAGGGAGGTGATTCAGCCCCTCTGCTCTGCTCTGGTGAGACCCCACCTGGAGTCCTGTGTCCAGCTCTGGAGTCCTCAGCACAGGAAGGACATGGACCTGTTGGAAAAGGTCCAGAGGAGGGCCATGACGATGATCAAAGGGCTGGAGCACCTCTCCTACGAAGACAGGCTGAGTGAGTTGGGGTTCTCAGCCTAGAGAAGGCTCCAGGGAGACCTTATAGCAACTTCCCAGTACCTAAAGGGGGCCTACAGGAAAGGTGGGGAGGGACTCTTTATCAGGGAGTGTAGTGATAGGACGAGGGGTAACGGTTTTAAACAGAAAGAGGGGAGATTTAGATGAGATATTAGGAAGAAATTCTTTACTGTGAGGGTGGTGAGGCACTGGAACAGGTTGCCCAGGGAAGTTGTGGATGCCCCATCCCTGGAAGTGTTCAAGGCCAGGCTGGATGGGGCTTTGAGCAACCTGGTCTAGTGGGAGGTGTCCCTGCCCATGGCAGGGGGGTTGGAACTCTATGATCTTTAAGGTCCCTTCCAACCCAGCCATTCTATGATTCTATGATTCCTTTCACTTTCTTATCTATCTATCTATCTATCTATTCCATTCAGCATAGGAAAACTCTCCAGAACATGCACATTCATTCCCTCTGTGACCCCTCCTTTCCTCAGACTGTCATCTACAGGCATCTGGCCAGCTGGAAGCACAGTTTTTCCATGAGGGAACCCAAGATGTAATGACCAATGTCACATTTCCTATCGCATAGCTCTATACAGTAAGGAAACATCTTGGTGGTGGTGTTGCTCACAGAGCTGCTGGGAAGGGGAGGGTGGGAAGAAGAGGGTGGAAGGTGATATCTGGGAGCCAGCAGCTATGGAGAACTCTGATCAGCTTGCAGGGTCTTTTTTCCCATAACGACAGAGACAACTAAAAACTGTGCTTTTTGTTATCTGAATTGGTTTCCCTGATGAGTACATCCCTTCAGAAGCTGCTGCAATGTTAATTTCCTAAATGATCAAAAAGCTTCTAAACTAAGAAAATGCTGCACACTCAGGGAAAGAGGGAAAGGGTTCAGAGAAATTGGAAATGACTTGTTATTCTTAAAAAAACTGGGCCATCCTCTGAATGCTGTTATTTTTAAACAGTTCTTTTTTTATGTACGTAGAGGTACGTAAACACTTGCAGAGCTAATAAAGTTGAATGACTCCGGAAAACTCTCGTTTTGCCAGAGGCCTAGCAAAAATTTTAACTAATAGGTTTCATGAACCTTGTTTGGGCTATTTTAAGTTACTATATTACGCGTCTGCCTCAAGCCTACTCCAGCCTCCAGTAAAGTAGCAGTTTCTTAACATATATTTATCATGACCAGGGCAAACGAACTAACGTTACCAAGGGAAAACACATCCAAGACACAGCTTTCACCTCAACTTAGCTGAAGAGGCCAAAGTCAAAGATGTACCATGATAAATACACCAAGGAGAGGGGGATTTGACACTTACTATGGAACAGCAACTGTTCACCTGCACAGCACTAGGGGATGGATTTTTAAAAAATCAGGAAAGGCGCTTGAAGGAGAATCTGCTGAACTTGGGTACTTCTGTCCTCTCAGGACCAAGATGGGCTTCTCTGGCAGTTCCACCTCTTTGAATCATTGTTTACAGAGCTCTGTCCCTTCTTATTTTTCCTCCAGACCTCCACCAAGATTTTGCTCACTTAGGTTTAATCTTGCCTGCTGTGCTCTTTTAGGTCCACTTTCAGCTCAGCAGGTCTGTAGATCCTGCTCCGCTGCCTGCACCTGATTCTATGCTTTACCTGTGGATTCCTACTTGCTAACCCAGAAGAGTCCCCCCTAGGGACACGATGCTCAGCACGCTCACGTCAGTGTGGGCCACACACACTCTGCACTGACTTTTCTGCTCACAGAGCACATTCAGGTCAGCCTTTTCCAAAGTGGAATCATACGTATCTCTTTGGTTGTTATTAATATTTCATTAATTTCCCAGCTACAGTAGTCTTCCCTTGAGAGATCATTAATAAAATACCACCCAAATCAGCAAGATAACAGGCAAAGTGACCAAACTACAAAACAAGTTTAATTACCTTGGTGCTATAGCTTTGCAAGCACCAGCTTTAAATTAAAGAATTGTGTAAACTAAAGCTTTGATGATGATGAGGGTCTATTGCTTTCTATGTCTTGTTGTTTTAATTACTTCCCTGATTTCCCCCCACTCTGTTTTCTTTGGAAGAAGAATGAAAGTGCCTGTAGGTGTTAATGGAGGGTAGCTGGGAGGATTTGAGCAAAACTTCCTTGCCTCAAATCGACGGTGGAGCCACCTTACCGATACGCAAACCTCACAGTGAATTGAACGCTGCCCAAAGCGCTAAGTCTTTCAGGGATAAAGAAAAATATGAAATTGCTCAATTAGCTAAATCCTGTTTCTTCTCAGGTTAAAATATAAATTTTGCCAATAGCTAGTATCTGAGATTTAAAAGTAATCTAAACAAGAAAAGAAGCAAATAGCATTTTTGAGGTCTGCTCATAGAAATTACATGGCAACTAATGAATTAACAAGCATGAACTACTCAAAGAACTAGAGCAAGGGCATGAAGCAGCACTAAGAAGAAAAATACTTAATGTTTCCTTAAAAATAGATGTACGTGGTGGCAGTGCTACACATAATGTCGAATCTGCAGGAGATACATGCTCCTCATGGCAGGCTTTGGGTTACGGTATGAACGCTCTTTAAAAAACAGAGTTATTCACATGAATCCAAACAAGCATGTACAGAAATGCTTCAATCGTCTCCCATTTCTTTATCTGCAGATGATTTTCCCAAGTTTCCTTCCCAGACTGCTCTCTTCTCCGGTTCTGAACAAAAACTTATTTCATCCAAAAGTACTTACCTAACTTGTATTATTTCTATGGCTCTCCTATGGATATTTTCATGTTGGGCTTTTTTTTGAGCACTATCTGCTTTGGAATACCCCAAATTATATAGACGTTTGTGCAAAAGTAAACTACGCACTACCTGTGTTTAAAAATTAATATAAATGACACAATTTCAAATCAGATCTACTAATCACTAAAGAAAACATGCTAGCGCTATTTTTTCCTTAAGATCCATTAAATCCTCACAATGAAAATATCACCAGTATAAACAAGATCATCAAAATTTGGGCCATGATGATTCTAGTGTCAATTCCTTTTGTGAGGAAATAAGCAAGGGAAATGCCTTTCACACTTTGGGACTGATGACTTTTAAACTTAAAGTAGGAGTTTTTGCAAGTATCCATAAAAGTACATGCCATGTGCATGTGCGTGCACGTACATGCCTGGATGTATACAAACTTTATTTTATAGAAAGTTCTGTTGAAACTACAACAGAAATAAATACGTAATGTTTAGACCAATTCATGCCTGCTTTAATTCTTTTTAAAAAAAAAAGAAAAAGAAAAAAAAAAAAAAAAAGGTGCATACACAGTTGTGTCTCTTGCTCTTAAAATTTCTTTCCTGTTGAAAGTGTTCTCAGTTCCAGCCTGGAATTAATTTACTGCACAGTAGGCCCTACCAAACTGTACTCTTTTTTAAGCCTAGCAAAGGAAAAATGAAGTAGATTTGTTACACAGAGAAGAAGCTGAAAGGTAAGCACTTCTTCTGCCAAGACAGAAAGAAAGTCAATAACTGATTCTTTGATGGTTCACTAAAAAAGCTGAATCTTTAGTGACAGAATGGTGAAACCATTTTGAAAATGTGCAGATTTAAAAAGAGGCAGCTAGAACAAAGGAAAATAAGAGATTGACACAGAAAATAAAGAAATAATTGTTGTAATCTTCTCTAACGCTTAGTATGACTTTGATCATCTTCAGTAACTCTTGTGATGCACAGCAAAATCAGTTCCAAAACAAATTTGCATACAGGAGCTTTTTTGCAGTGCTCAAGATTCATTTCTTGAGTCACACCAAAAAGAAAAAACAATGTAAACAAGATGGCAGGCAAACAGGGCACTAATCAAGCTCAAAGAGACACCAGCAAGTAATTCTCTGCTCTTCTACAAAGTTACATTAATCTTTTGCCTAACCAAAAGAGAACATCAACTATGGGGCTGCAAAGTGCTGAATGCCACCTGGACAACCAACAGTCTACCCCATATTCAAACCTCTAAGATGGTTCAGTGAACAATTTTATTAAAGCCAAAGCTGTTAAAGCACAAAGAAGTCGGGCTCTGTGCACAGAGGGGGCTGCAGGAAGCCAGGGTCCCAGCGCGGGAGCCCAGTGCAGGCTCTCTGGTCAGGACTTTGGCGGAAATGGCTGATGAGTAGGTGCCGTGTTTAGCATCAGACCTTGGAGCATCGTGTCCAGTTTAGGTGACAAAGTCAGAATAAAGATGAACTAAGGTACAGAAATGAGCCATAATGATTAGAAATCACAATTCACAGTGAAAGGCTTCTGAATCGCCATGTATTTTCTCTTCTGAAATAAGAGCTGACATAACCACAGTCCACACATACTAACACAGAGAACAGACACTGGATAGGAAAAGGCTCTTCATTCTACCAGACAAATATCCTGGACCTGGTAAGTAATGTTACAGGAATTCAGGCAAGCAATACTGCATGTGCTCTGAATGGGAAAAATTACCAGCCATCCCAGCAAACAGCCAGAGCTGAGGCAAAGCTCCTTCATGGAAGTCTGCCTTCAGAAGTCACATGGGCCATTGCCAGCACATACAAATCAATGGCATTTTTGGAGCTGTTTCATGTAGGAGCTGTACCCACATAACCACATTACCTTTTCAGGCTCTATAATGACACGATCTTTAGAAACCATGGGGTGAAATAGGGCTTAGTCCTCTAAGAGCCTGGGCATTTGAAATAAAATATGCAAATAATAACATGGAAGTCTATGAGCATATTCCTGTAGGTAAACTGTTTGCTAGATTGTGATCACACCTTGCAGGGACCTGCTGGAGCCAGCACTCATTCATCCCCACGTTTATATGGGACAGTTTTCAGAAAGGTTCAGGTGAGATTTTCATCAATGACTTCAGCAAAGCAAAATCCTGCCAGTCCACCACCAACACTGATTGGTTTAGAAAATCCTGCCCTACGTGCATGAACATTCATTTGTTTCCTCCCACTTTTACGATGAGACATGCCTGAAAACATTGCCTTGGGTAGCCTGAAAATATATTAAAGTGATAGGATAGTAATTTATGCAAATTGCTACCTTAATGTTGAAATTACTTAATTCTATAAAATGCCTGCAGTTTTTAGTGTCCTGTTCTGAGTTGGCTCTTGAAACACTCCTTCAGAGATGTGAACAAGCAAAGGTGTTGGAACAACCCTGCAGCACAGTCTCTCGCACAATGGGAAGGAAACGTGCATCTTCTAAGAGGCTCAAAGCATTTCCACAGAACAGGAAGCCGTAACTGCTCATTAGGGCTTGGTAGTACATGAGAAATTAGGAGCAACAGTCAAGGGATGCTGGGGGCAAAAGCATATGGGGTTCGCTGACTTGTCTGCTGTTGTCACACAACAACCGCCACAACAAGGTGGCACAGGTGGCCAGTTACTTCTCTACCAAGAGAAATTTCTTCTTCTGCACCTCTTTCCATTAACTTCCTAACTCCCCTGGAAAACTAAATTCACCATTTACTAATTGGGACTGGAAGTCCATGAGTAATAAAAGCTTGTACCTCTACTATCCTCAAACAAGCTCTCATAGCCAACTCCACAATAGGTACCCCAGGAGCAGGTGCGTAGGTAACATGTTAATAGAATGCAATGAGATCTACCTGTACAAAATTTGTTGCCATTTCTGATATGAAATACTGCCTGTTTACATATCATAATTCCCTTTCCCTGGACATTTTTTCAAAGGTTCCTCCCAGTTTCAGACTGATCTGATGTTAGCCACTGCTCATCCAAAGGTAGCCTGCTCTAAGTCAGCAGTGAAGTGGGATGGAAAGAGGATAGGAGCCCACCCTGAAGCACAGAGGAGCCAGGGAAATGCCACTCACTCAGAGAGGAGGGGAAATGTTTGCCTGCTTTTTGTGAAGGAGGAGGAATGTCTGAGGATCCCTCAGTCTGCTGTAACTCTGATTGGTTGCTCTTATTCGTGAGAGGCTCCACAGCCAACGGCCAGAGACTACTGGACATCGTGATTCCCTTTGGCCTGCATTTCTATAAAGTCCAAGCTCTGACTAACAGTGGCTAAACGATAAACTCACACATTTATGATTACTTAGTCATGATTGCCTTGATGGAAAAGACCTCAAAGAACATAAGAAGCATCCATATGTTTTGAATAAATCAGTTAAGAATAGAGATTTTATCAAGTAGCACATTAAAGCAGATGGGCACAGTGGAATAAGCTTACAGACTTAATTAGTAAGGAAAACAGTGACCTGCTTTCAATTTTAAAAATATACACAGTAATAATTTACAGGACAGAGAGCATACCATGGCCTGAGTAAACTCCAGGTCTGGCAGACTGTGAACCACCAGTACAGTGTGTCTTGTTAATGCTCAGAGTATGCTTTTAATATGCTAAATGTATCCCTAAAAGGATACTAAAAGCCTCACATTAGCATATTCTGGATGATCTTTGAATATATGATCAGTGCAAGACAGGCAGAGACTCGCTGTCATGGCCTAATTAAAAACGAAAAGTGTAGCATATTGACCTAACAGAAGTAATTTCTTCATCTCAATTCACTTCTGTTCTTTTCAGTTCTTTGGCTGGAGCCAGTGAAGAAAGTCAAACTGAACCCCCTTTAATAGCTGGCAGCTTTGGGGTGCTAGTTTTTCATCTCAAACAATCTTCATATTTTGTTAAAATATGAATATATCGTGCCTTCCAGTGGGAACAACACTTAGCTCACTCATCAGATACCTTCTGGTGGCTGCAGCACTCGGGAATGGGGAGTTCTTCCTCTGCCAAGGATCAATACTTGGTCTATCCCAGAAGAGGTGTACTAGACCACCTCCAAAGTGTCTATGCATCATTATAAATGGAAATAGAATTACATATGGCTGTCAAAAGCAATTCACCCCAAGTTATCTAGATGCAGTTTCTCCAGCCAATAAGCAAATAAGAATGCTTAAATTATGGTGACCAAGCACAATTTACACAACTCAACATCAAATCTGCTAAATCTACTAATCCACATGGCAGGAAAACCCCATGAAACTTTAGTGTGCGTTCCATTTCCATTTATGTGTTTAACTACAGTGATGAGGGGAACTGCAGGGAAGCAACACAGAAGAACCAACAGTTTGCCTGCCCATTTCCCCAGATGCACAAAAGGATGGATTGAGGACCATCTCTCAAGCTTCAGCTTAGCTTTAGCTCTACCACATTGTCCCTTGACACATAGGGGAAATTATGTGGGGAAATTACATTATGCGGGGAAATACTCCTTTGCAGTGACAAGACGGGTGGTAAAACAGGGTCCCTCATTTGCCATGGTGACATTCCCAGCTTTCCCCCCTTCCCAAACTATTATTTTTATTCAATTATAAAACAGGAAAGGTGAGAAAAGTAAATCATTACCTAATTCATGGTTTTCTACTAACATGATTAGAATTTGTAACTACTTCCTCTCCATTTCTCTTTCCCTGTACTTTTTTAACATGCAGCCAGCCACTTGTATCTTCATTACACACCCGTGGAGCAGGGGTTTAAATCTCTGCCCTCAACAGAACAGTGACAGGGTTGTGTATTTTGTTTTTCTCAAACAGGGCCTTGATGCAGAGGTGTATTACGTTTCAGAGATATCAGTCCCTGGCACTTTCCCTAACATTGTTTTGAAGTCTAGTTAATTTAAAATCACTCTTTCCACTTGTATTAAGTATCTAGTGGTTTAAGAAATGCTGGAATGAAGGCTGACATGCAACTTAAAGGAAAAACATGCTGTCCCAAACTCATTATTAAATTACTATTCTATATAGCTGTGTTTGGTTAACCAAAAGCAAGCCACCAGTTTTTGCTGTGGCTTCTTTGCCTTCTTGCTAAGAACAGTGCAGCTAAAAGCTAGCGTGTACCATGATGCGTGTAATTCAGGTTCAGCTGTATCTGCTAAACTGCTCACAAAGTGTTGTAATTTTGGTATTGCAAATTAAGCTTTCAAGGATATTCTAAAACCAGATCCCAGGTTTCTCACATATCAGAGCTGGCTGAGAATGAACTGTTCCCTTCACAGCTCAGAACTATCAGACACAGAAATCACGGGCAGCTATAATCTTCAACCCCTGGCAGAGAAAAACACATTTTCAATTCCTGCTAAAAGCACTTCTTCTTGCCGGTATGCCAGAAACTGACAATGTCTTGCATACTCCGCGTTGTTTTCTATTCTATTTAAAATAAAAATTTGCCAGCTACCTTTGTCTGAGCAGAATAACACCTTAAAGGGCACAATCGTGCTCAAACAAGGCAAAACGTACATTGGATTCAATGAGTCAAAAAAATGCCTCTAATATTTAGGTTGATATCTACCTGGAGACCTAAGTACAGGCACCTTAGCTTTTTGTAGTTTCAAGCCTGAAAACCTACCAGGCTCCCTGCACGCTGAACGAATTAACACACCCTTCCGCTCTACTGCGCTTACACTCAAGCACCTTCCGATACTTACATGGTTTGACAAAGGCAGCTGATGCCACTTTCAGACTCAAAAACATACCTAATCCAGCCTTGCATGCATATATATATATATATAGGTCTCTGGCTTGCTTAAAATGAGAGGTCCAGAGCTCAACTGCTTGGACATAATGGGATACTGACACAGAGATACTGAAGACAAGAAGTCTGGCTCTTTCCACTGTGCTACGTAGCTATCGCAAGCAGTGAGCAGATGCACCTCCCATCACAGGCAGTGACCAAGGGAACCAGGCATTTGCTGACCTGACGCATTTTCCAGATTGTATTTTTAATATTTGTACATAATGTACCAGCAATTGATACGCAATATAAAGAATAACCCAATCCATATGATGAGGAATAGGAAAAGCAGATGCATTTTCTGCAAACGTCATCAAACCCCAAAGAATGAACAGATTTGAAGCCAGTGAGAAAGCTGGGAAAGTCTTATAGTTGTGGAGATATTTTCCCCTCTTCGCTGACACGAGTTTGGCTTGGCTGGTCTGAATTTAACAGGACCTGTCAATGAAGCACAAAACTGCTGTTCACACTAGAATTGCCTGATAAGTGATTGGGGGCTTAACATGTCACGAGTGATAAGATGCATAAACAAACTACGAGCAAGATGCTCACTCCACAGTGGCAGGGATGTCCGTGCAGCACGACCGAACTCTCCCCACCCACCCCGATCTCAGTGCAGCCCTTAGCTTTTGTGAGAGCTGGTTTTCGTGCAGAGTCCCTTCCCCAAACCGCTGCGGTTCAGCCTGCGCTCCAGAAGGTGCTGCTCTCACCCGCGGCTCCCATTCCAGCAGAGCTCAGGGTCACCAACCTGACCGCCAGCAGCCACAAGTGTCCTTGGGCTGAAAGTGATCTCGAAAACGAAATGCCTGTGAAGAGTGGGAATTCCTGAAAAAGGCCCTTCTCTTTGCTTAGTGCTCTTGTTAAGTGGCATCTATTTCTAGACAGATTACAAACACTGAAGACAGTTGTTGCCACATCTAAAAATAGCCCTGGAGTAAGGCTTAACCTTTCCCTGACCAGCAGCAAATTGTAATTGCTACTCCTAGATCAAAAAAGGCAATTATTTAGCAGATCCTATAAAGGAATGAAGGGATTAGGAACATCTCCACTGGAGATTCCTTCAGGAGCTCCTCACCCCACCTAACCCTGAATCTGCACCCAAGTAACTATCCCAGCCTCCAAGTCCTAGAATCAAATCCCCAATTTATTACTCCATAGCGACACTGATTGTGGTGGTCCATCACCCACACTTCAAGTATTTATAAAACTACAAGAACAGCAGGAAAACATCCTTGTGTTTGAAGCCTACAGGAACTTCCATTCACTCGATATTTTACTTTGCAGCTCATTTAGGCTGCACCTTTTAACGCCAACCGTTTGTGTTGAAATCCCTGTTTACAAGCAAAAGGCTTTATCTGTCTTAAAAACTAAGGCTTAGTGGAGCTACACCACAGTGTATTTATTTAGCAAGGGCAGCATCTCGACTAAGAGCTTGTATAGGCATGCTGTGCTAGCATCAGTTAAGGTATGAATTTAAGGTGATATAATCTAACCAGAGGACAGTCTCTGTGGATGGTCCTACACAGGCATACAAGTAGTGTCTTTCAATAGATATTTAAGAAATTTGGGGAAGTTTTCACCTGTTAAGTAAACCCCTCTCCTATTGAAACTTAAATGATCATAGAGTCTTATGAAACTGTATCTCCAGTAATTTAAAAGCTTACCCAAGTTACACTACTTCACTGTCCTGAAAAATTTTACTTCCGAGCTCAGTGTCAAGCACTCGGATCACATTTACAGCTGAGCTGCATGCTGCCTACAGTTACACACACAACTGCATCCGTGCAAGGTGGGAACCAAAAGGAAGCATCTCCCAGCCCCACGCTCTCAAAATTCCTGTTAGATTCACATGATGCCGTTTGACCAAACAGTTAAACCCAGCTCCCTTCAGCTTGTTGTGTGAGCAACTTGAGCTTGTGTCTGCAAGCCAATACTCCGTCTTCTCTGCTCTCCTGGCTCTTCACATTAAATATAATGGAACTGTACACTGAGGGACTATTTAAAATACCTTTCCAGGAATAGTCTCAAATAAATGCTTCCCTTCCTATGATCAGATTTTAAAGAGGCCTTTTTGAACTATGGGGTTTAGAAGCTTAGTACTGCCTAACGCTAAGGGAGGGGCAGCTTCATGGCACGTAGGTGGCTGGCAGGGGCATAGTACGGGTGCCAAATGCATTCCCAGACGCATCCCACCCATCAGCTCCCACCGCGGCCCTGCACAGCACCCAGAAACCAGAGGAATGCAGCTTCCTCACAAAAGAAATGATTAATTAACTAGCAGCAATATTGTCAACAAAAAGTGATGGGGACACCAGCTAGAGATAGAGCACTTCAGCTTTGGAAACTTCAGGTATACACCCTTTCTGAGCACGACTTTATTTTGCATTAGAGCCTTCACGTTTCATATACCTACGGCTTTCAGAAACAATATATACAGAAAAGGGGAAATAATGCATGTAAAGCATATGTATGCTTTTAATTAATATATAAGGTTTTTAACTTAGGTATGATCAGTAAGACAAAAACTTTAAAGCAAAACCTGTGGCTTTAGGCTGTGTGTGTTAAGGCACATGTACACAAACCTTTCTTTTGGGCAAATGTTCATCTTATTTGATTTATGTTGTAATAACGTGCAATTTTCATAGAGAAAATCACTAAAGAATCTGATGTTGTATAAGGAAATTCCTCATTTTCATTTTAAATCATTCTTTTGTCATGGGAAATGTAAAACAATTTATGAAATTAAATATATAACAGACTAATGATGAAAGGTCTCATCTAAAGTCAATGGAAAAAGGCAATTCATTTCATTTTGTTTTGGATTTGTCTCAGACGTGTCACTCCGTTTCAGGACTATCTGCCTTGCCAGAAGCAAAGAAACAGAGGACAAGGGGTGTGCAGAAGGCAGCAGGCAGGGCAGTGCTGGTGAACCCAGTCCAGCGAAGGCCTAATGGAAGGAGGTTCAAACTGGATTCAGGCCACTCGTAGGTAAGACGTGCTGGCAAGCAAGCAAGCTCCTGACACAAAAACTGATACAGCTCAAACTGGTTTCTCGGAAGAAAAGCAACTGTCAGCAAAGCAACCTGTAAGGTAATGAGCTCATACATATGCCAGGAGACTAACTACGGGACCTTCCAGTCCCAAAGGCTGTAGGAACATAGAGAACCTTATACAAAGTAGGGGGAAGTTTAAGGCAATAGACATAAGGAATCTTGAAAGCAAGAAAGTCCTTTGAATACACGAACACTGTGGGCAACCAGACACAGCTTTACAACACTAAACACAGAAACAGCCTAGAAGTGTGCCTGTCTAAAGACAGTAACAGAAGAAAATCACATCTCTGGCTACTAAATGCCTCCTCCATTCTTAGTATCTATGGAATGCCAGGCCACAAACACGCAAGCAGTTGCTTTATACTTATTGAGAGCAAGTTTAAAATTAAGCTCCTCTCGAACATGAATTCTGTAATCAGTAACGATAATGAAATATTGGTGTGGGGCTCAGCTACCCATTCCTATCCCTATCTCTATCCTGTAAACACTATGAAAGTACTGCCACTGCCTTCCTCCCGCCACAGGCAGGACAACATCCCACTCGAGAAGCTCATGAGCGGACAGGAGTGAGAAGCTGCCTTTTCAGAGCAGAAGAGAACAAGAAAGGCATCTTTCTGCAAACAGCAAGGACAGCGTTACAGGTGTCTGAAACTGCAACACAAGCCAGAGACTTCAGTTTCTTCTGTGCAACTTCAGTGCTATTCTGGGACGGAGGGTACTGCTCAGCAATAGCGCTGGTGACACGCAGGAAATAATTTCCACAGCAGTAATCTGAGCAGACTACTTGAGTAGGGATGCTACTTTTGTCTCTCTTCTGAAGATAAATCCATATTCTGAGATACCAGCACTAAAATATAGTAGGCAGGCCATGGACAGCACTGGATTAAACTAGTTCTGAGCCATTTTTGAATCTGTAATCCCTTTAATAGGGCTGTATTTATCCTTTCTTAACACTGCATTGGTTACTGAGGGAGGTTTTGTATATTGCTGCATATTTTGGAGAAAACTCTTATAGCTGGGTGCCACTTCATGCGTTTGTAGGAAAAAACATGCCAATATGAATTTAGGAATACCACAAAGGAAACACACCATTGTCATTAAATACTTGCTCTACAGAAGGGTGGTCAGGGCCCACATGAAGCTGGTATCACCCTGTGTCCTAGGTACCTCCCAGAAAACTTGTTTTTAGTAGCTTACAGGCTAAATTTACTCTGCTGGCTGAAAAATGATGGACAGCATAAGGCACAATTAAGAGATGCAACTTGTCAAAGGTACAGGAACGGGATGCCTGTACCCACAACAGCAGCCACGTCTCCGGAGCCTCAAGCCAGCGTGTGCTGCCTGGAAGACGCTCCCTGACACTGAATTTCACTGAATTTCACTGAATTTTTTTTTTTAGAGTTGGAAGGGACCATATAGATCATCTAGTCCAACTCCCCTGCTGAAGCAGGATTGCTTAGAGAATGCTACTCAGGACACATCTGATGGCAACCCTCTGCACTATTTTTGACTGCAGGTGAGATGAATCGTCATAGTACTCTGAAGTGGCTATGAGCATATATGCAGGCTTATTGAGCCATAAATCTGGGAAGCAATGTGTTCAGGTGATTTCCAAGTTCACCCAAGTTTTATGAAACCTATTTTTTAGCCAAACAGCTGCAAATGAGCAGTGCCTGGTGACATTTTATTACATTTTCCCATATAATGCCTTCGTGGTAAATTGTTCTCGCCAATCAGTGTTGCATTATCAGAGAGTCTGTTAAAGACAGTCGCCTAAAGAAACTAGAGATAAAAGATTTCACTGTCTGTCTCTACGAAATGGACTTCTTTTCATTTTTCAGTGCAGCTTAGAGTCGTGTTTAAAAGAAGAAACCAATGCAACAATCAATTAAGAGAGCGGAGAAGCAGGTATGTCAGTCAAAACTAGCAGCCATACTATAGGAATAAATCAAAGTAACAGCAGCACCAAGAAAGGAACAGTCCACCCTGAACGTTTACTAAGTATTCTTGAAATTGATGTTTTACAGTGATGCTATTTAGCATATTTACACCATACTAATGAGGAAGAGAAGACTATCAAGGATTTTTCTTTTCCAACTCCATTCAATAAGAATACCCAATTTATTAATTTACAATTATCCCTGTATCACAGAAAAGTATCCACCCATGGAAACACCCATGTTCTCATGGTGCTATTAATGAACAGCACCTTCATAAAATTTTCAAAGACTGATGAAAAAAACAGAAGCTAAAAAACAAAGCATATGTATTTCCTTTCCATGCATTTTGGTTAATAGTGTTGTAAACATAATTGCCCAAGAGCCGGTCAGTGGAATACACTTTTTTTTTCCATTTCTAAGATTCTAACTCAGGGTCACCCACTTTGCCACTTGTGACTTCTGCGGGCCCACTTAATGAATACCAGAAACCTGGCCGTGTCCTCCTTCTCTCTCATACATTACTTATGAGTTGGCAAGCCCTGTTAGCCATTTGGAAAGCAGGCCTATCGTGAGGTTAGCAGCTCATTAAATGCTGTTCCTCAGAGCTAATAAACTCACATTAGCTGAATTCTACATTGCAAGTGACTGGAAATGCTGAGACCTCCCTGTTGCATTCCCTGGCCATCACACAGCACAGTGCACTACAGTAATTAACATGAAAACGCATGCTAATTCTGTTGATATTTGATATAGAGCAGTGTTGCCTCAAAGTGGTTGTCAAAACCATGTTTGCTGATAATAAATGGTTCCTATGCAAGTGAATGCGGCAGCCTCCAGCCTTGGTGTTTATCATATTACAGTGTTATAGGCTCTCAACTCTGAATATTCATGGTGGGAAATTAAGCCGTAATTTTTGGATGCTAACAGAAGTCGATGTTTAATGTCATTGGGTTTTGGTAGTGCTTTAGGTTGCGTACAAAATAAAAAGCTAGACACATGATCCATTTTTAAAGAACCAACTGAAAGGCAGCCTCCTAAAGGGTCACATTTAGGCATCAAAATAAGACACGTTCAAACAACTGCATACTTGCAGGGTTTAGAAACAAACAAAATACTCTAGGCCCTAATTCTGCAAACATTTATACACACGCTTCTCTAAATATTTGGGAAATTACTATTTTATGCCTGTGCCTCACTTTCAGCACTCAGTTTTCCAGACCCTAGACACAAACCCTGTTGAAATGCTCCTAAGCAACTAACAAACCAAAAGAAGAGTATGTTAGTTACTCTGGGGGTGGGTCTGTGCCCTGCTTATGAATCGAAGGCTCCACCTTCCTCCAGCTTGTGTTTGTTAAATGCTCCAAAAAGATTCACTCATTGTTTTCAACAACTGTGAGCAAGATAAACAGATCTGCTGCCTGAAATGTCCATTTGAGACAGTCACCCAGAAAAAAGATGGCACAAAGAGCGAAGAGCTGCAGTTCTTCACAGCAGTCAGAAGAAGATCGGAGGAGGAGCATTCCCAGAAGAAGGGCTTTCCCACTTCTCTAGGACATTTGACAGGTCAAAGTCAGTGAGTGGCTGGTGACTACACTAACACCCTCTAAACGCACATCATACATGCACATACAATGAGGTTTGATCTATTTGACTTGGTGTCAGTCGCTAGATGAGAGCAGAAGTGGCACAGCAACAAGAAAGCAGAAGAGAGCAGGGACCTTGAAAAGCCTGAAAGAAAACTCATGAAAGGCACGAAGTCTGCCATCCATTTTATGTGCCTCCATCAGTTCACTGACCTTTTACACTCTTCTTCTACTAGGCCCTGAAAGGAGCTAAAATGTCATTCCTTACAAACACTCAAACAGTTATTAAAATTAGGAAACAGAAGCTTTTCATAAAGCAGGTTTTCTAGGAAGCCTGTCCTATCCCATCTCATCCTTCTCCCTGGTCCTCAATAACTAGTCCTGAACACGGTGTGTTCAGCTTTACAGAGCTTGTTGCTCTGGTGTGGTTTTCAGTTGCTATGTGATTTTTATTGTAATAAGGGAGTCCTTTCTGGCACTCTTGTATTGCGAAGGAATGTATGGTTCCTATCCCAGACTGCAGTTTCTTACAGCATTTGTATAGTTCCTTGGATGAACACGTTAATTAAAATGCCACCATGCCATTTCTTTCTGCATGAGATCACGGTTTTCTCTTTAAGAAGAATGCAGCAACAAGCTTGGAGAAATGCAAAACTGGACAATGGGAAGATAAGAGCACTGCAAATTGCATCTTCTACCTGCCTGCAATCCGGTGATACTGCTGAGATGTAAGCACAAGATCCAGCACATATAACGGGCTGCAAGTAGGATCCTGGGCAATGACCACGTCCCCCTGTTCCAGTAGAACTGATCTGGATGACTTTAGGAAGTTGTTCATGCCTTTCAGCTCTCAGTCACAAGGCTTGGACAGAAGACAGAGATTGATTTAACGGGGAATGAACGTAATGCTCTGTAAGTAGCTTAGACTGCACCAATTAATCAATTATCCAAGTACATTCCACTTTAAAACAGTCATTACCACTCTAATCTTTAATCAACTGCTTGTTCCATGCACTATGCAGTTCCTATGTTTCTGTGCGAAGAACAATATTCACTTTGAAAAGGAAAAATACCATTTCCAGTGCCAAACACGAAAAATCAGAGGTGTGTCGACCCCTGTATAAGGTGAACAATCTTGTAGCTGATGGCTTGCAGACTATGCTGGCACTTGCTGTGGCTTTGTTTGATACACCCATTAAAAATATTTATTGGAAATTAGTAGCAGAAACTGATCTGAAGAATGTTTTTACCTTTGTGTCTCAGCTTGGCACATGCAACAAACTTCTACAAAGTTACTGAGTTTCCAGCTACTGAATTTCCTAAAGCCAGAAGTGCTTTCAAGCTGTGATTCATTTTAATTTTTTTTGAAAAGGAGGAAGAAAGTTTCAAAACTGTTTGCACCACCTCCAAGCCTTCAGCTGTATCACTACCTTCTCTCCTCCTCTTCTGACTCTGGTGTAGGGTAACTACATTTCCAGAGGAGACAGCCCACACCAGCAAAGCCTGATCCAAATTCCATTTAAGGCTGGAGAACCTCTCCCTTGACTTCAACGGGTGTCAACGTATGTCATGACACTCTATTGTTAATTTTTTTGATCCACTTATTCTATAAAATGTGCAACCTTTATATGACTGCTTCAAGTTTATCAGTCTCTTTGCCTCTATAGGAATTTCACATATTCGTTCCAGTATAGGAGAGTTTCTGCCAGAAAGCGCTCTGAACCCCCATCACCAGCCAGGACCTGATTAAGGTCTTTCTGTAAGACAACCTCTTCATCAGTGTGCCATGAAGGAGTCCTGGTGACAGAAGACCAGGGGGAAGCAAGATCTCAGACTGAAGGTAACAGTGGATCAAAAATTATTTGCAATAGTGAGAAAAATGTATTTGTTGATAGCAAGTCTGGTGTTTGATGTGCATACAGACTTCACTATCTAGCCTTTCATCAAGAGCCAGAGGATTTACCCTTCAGGCATGAGAGATGAAATAGCTTAAAATGGTCAGTGACCACAGAACAGATTAGCACATTATTATCTTTTTAATCCACAACATTTACTTTTTCAGGATTTATTGGAGCTAATACAAAAGTGATTAGTGTTCTGGTTTTGCCAAAGTAAGAAGTTGTTTATGACTCCATTCCCACACATGGCCTGTAATAAACAGATAGTGCTGGCTGGAAAGTGGCCAACAACAGAAAGTTTCATCATCTACAATATATTCACAGAAATAGAAACAACTTGTGCAATTCCAAATAAGTACCTGGACCTTCTAAAAGTAAAGGAAAAGTATGTTATATTGCCCCACCCTGCAAGCATACAATAAAAGATGGCATGAAAGGGGTTTTTTTGAATTCGCTAGACGTGCTATTTTTACAAATGTGGGATAACCAGCCCACAGCATTCCAGGATCTCAGTCAGCCCCCAAGAAGTCATGACTAAAAAATGCTGAGATGTTAAAAATAATCAATGGGGTTTTTTGTATATGCATTCTAGCTCCCGGAATTCAGGATTCATTTCTTTCACTCCACATTTGTGATGGCTGGACATGGAATGAAAGCTGAAATTCTCAGGCCATCACAAAACTTGAGCATCTAAGGTTTTAAGAAGAATCCCCAAACTGAGTTTCTCACACCTGTCTATGCAATTGAAGATGTTTCAATCTTTTTTTCAGATTGCCACAGGAACCTGACACTTCAGGATTGTGTGTCCCACCCCTTCCAAACTGGACTTGTGTTCCTAGAGTGCATACCATCTTAAAAGGTATTTAGATAGCTAACTCCTATTCATTTGAGTTAGATGCTTCTCTATTTTTAAATATGTGACCCTCACCACCTTTTGAAAACAGGGCTTATTATTTTAGGTCTTTGGCTTTTGGAAGTTGTACTTAAATTATTGCCACATTAGCAAAAAAGTAGAAGAAAACTGGTAAGCTGAAAAGGATGGACAGATGGACACATGCAGAGAAGTAACAAACCAGAAAACTTTCTTCTTCCTATCCTCTTACTTATACTGATTAAATTTGTTTCCATCTGTGTTTGGAGCAGACTTGGTGAAGTGAATTTGCTTCTCCAAACAACAGAATCAAACTAAACTCTCGAAGTTTAACAACTGCATACTGCCCCTGACTTTTATGTATTAAAAAGTTTTTAGCTTTTCAAAGACAGAGACATAGGAATGTCATTTAATCTTGCAAATGGCATGGAGTTACATAAGGCAAATAGCACAGCTTACCCCTACAAACCCTAGACTCTGATAGCTTTGTGCAGTCAATTCTCTTTGGTCTGTTACAAAAAAGAGCAAGCAATTGTCTCTTCACACACACACACACACACCCCCCTCAGTCAGCATTCTGTGTGAAAACACATCCCAGGCCTTAGTGTATTTGAAGTGAATGAATACCGCTACTAAATCTCTCCAGCATGTAAATGTTTCTTTCTCAAGAAAGATGCTAAAATCGAAGGTGAAGAAATTTAACTGTGGGCTGATGCCTTTAATTCTTCATTCACCTTGAGGCTGAAAGGACAACAGACAAGCTTGTGAGAACTCTCTTTTCTTCCCCAGTTTGGACTGCAGATCAAATGTGAATTGCTACAGAACTTTGAAGCGGATTAGGATTTCAAAATGTTGTTTCTTTTTAAAGGTTACATCTGTATTGCAATCACAGTATCTCAAGTAGATGTGCTGGGCTGGCTTCAGACCACTTAGATCTCGTACTGTGAACAGTGTGACTTGGGTAGCATGGAGATGGTTTTTGGCCTGCAGCCCAAAGGTTTACTTAGTATCTGGGGAAGCCTTTGTGGCCTATGCTGGGTTGTCTTGCTCCACTGCCAAGAGCAGCTGAGCCAGGCAGCTCGCTGGGGTTTAAATCCCAGGCTTCTGCCGTGCAGACATGCGCTTCAGCACTCGTGCAGACAAGGCAAGGCATACAACCACCTTGCACCATCAGGCCACAGAATTACTAAATTCTTCACATATCGAGGTTGCCGCTCTCACCTTTTACCTGGCCTGGTCCTTTGTAAGGCAGCACCAGTGTTGTGTATGCTACATGTTTCGTGTATTAGCAAACACCTTCGTCAACCTCAAACACTTGTAAACCTGCATGGTGCTAGACTAACACTTGGCTGTTGTGCGCACTGAAAGCGCGCTGCCAGCTCACACCAACCTTCCCTCTACCTCCCAGCCTTGGCGCTGGTGGAAAGTGCCTGACCCCAAAGGGAACAAACTCCCTCGTGCTGGGCAGCTGCCAGTTCACCCCACTCTGCAGTGCCAGAGCAGTCCAAAGGGGACAGGGAAATGCCAGAGCTGTCCCTGTACATCTATCTACATGTAAGAAAGGTTTAAACAATATTTCAATTAGTTGTCATTCTCCTTCCATTCCTTGTACGCATTTCCTATCTCCATCTCAGTTTACGTTAGGATCATTCCTTGTACAGCGAGGCTTTTAAGACAATAGTGCAAAAAGCTCTCACAAGGATTCAGGTAATATACTTCCCCATCACATGGCAGACAGGTGGAAATCATGAAAGGAAAAGACTCAATAGCTGCTTGCTATGTCACCCCCTCTGAACTGCAAACATTTCTTAGGGAGCTGTGAATTACTCCCCTATTGTTCTTGCTACATTATTATTTTGAAGTGGCTCATGCCTGTGCTACTTGGTTGCTTGCTTTGTTTGCCTTATCAGTTTGCTGGGTTATGTATAATTAAAAAAGCCCTGTTTTACCACCTCACTCACAGATCCCTTTAGATAATACACCAAGTGTGATAGCAAGAAAAACACAATATAAACTTCAACCGCTGCAACTTCCTTGTGTGTTTATTGAAGCTCTCCCTTCTGAGATACGTGTTTCTCATCAGAAATGGGTCTGTGCTACAAAAGCCAGTATTTGTTTCCTGGTGACATGCGTGAGCATGACAGTTTGTTGACATAAGAAAGCACAGACTCTGATAGCAGGTGAGGCTGGACAGTCTTCCCCAACCATTCAGTTCCTGAGAAAACCTCCCAGGAGGTACTTAGCATATGGAGATACACCTGTAGATGATGATCACAGATTAGAGCTAGACAATACATTTCTGAGTGCCAGGCTAGATACTCCACAAACGTTTCTCCAAGAGAACAAACTGCGCCTCCTCTCCCACACGCACTCTGCCCAGCCACTGCGGCCACTGCTGCCAACTGCCCCAGCGATCTGGAGTCCTTTCTCCTTCCACCTCTTCTCCAGAGTCTCAATCCGTGTGACACAGTTGATGCCACCTCTGTTCTCTCTTTGTAACATGGCCTTTTTTGTCTATCGTTGAATCTAGAGCTCCTGTCCAGACTCTTCTCATGTCTTGACAACAGTATCTCTCCTTTAAGAAGCAATTTTGCCCTTCTCTGTTTCCTTCCAAATCCCATTGTGTGACTACTTCTCTAACTTACCACTCTAAACATGCTTTTTTTCTTCTCCCCCCATTTCATGCCTCCTCACCAAATAAAAGCAAATTCTATTCCCTTTCAGGATCTTCCAGAGCCTATCATTCTCTCATACACTATTTATGTCTTCTCCCACCTTCAATAAGCCTGTCACGCCACCTTTCATCAAACACAAGATACAAGATTTTCAACATCTTTTGTTCTTCTGTGCTGTATCTCAAAGATGTGGACATTCAGCAAGTTATCTCATTGACCTCTTTCAAATCCTTTCCCTCAAACCTTCTTTGCCGTCATATAGAAGTGAAACTTGGCTGCTTTGGTAGCTATGGTTGTGCAGAACTGATGCTGCCCGTAAGAGGCTGCCCTGTCTCCCTGTGTTTGCTTTACCCACCTCCCCGGATCCACTGGTGACCTCCTGTCTTAATCACACTGAGCTATTTAGGTCAGGGGCAATTTTTCTCGTTTTTCTCCTACGAGCTTCTGAGCCATGACCGGGAAGTGTTATTACAGACAAGTCCTTAGTAAACTGATGACTCTTGTGTTATAGAAAAAAAGTAACTCAAGTCTATACATTAACATTTACAAAAATTTATATTTACTCACATGAACACAGCCCCTAATTTAGAAATGCCTATGCAGAAACACTTTTCTCAACAGGTAAGAGAAAGTTCAATTTTCATTGAGTAGTAGTTGTAGTTTCAGAAGACTGTGCTGTTTCCATTTAACACTGTCCCACCATCCAAACCTTGGTAATAAGTCTGGTATTCCTATGTAAAAAAAAGGCACAACACATCCCTGTAATCCATTTAGGGCACAAAGAGCATATGCATCACCAGTTATCACAGCTCAACTGTCCAGTGATAATTTATGAACAAGCAACTCATGAACCTGTGGTAACTCACACACCTGCAATCATCTTCCGCATTCTGTCTTCACGGAGGATTAAAGGGAAACCATGGCCCTCACTGCAGGCCCAGTGGCCAGCTCAGGAAGATGACGGGTTAGGTTTCAATTCCTTTCCACACTGTCAGTGGAGCAGAGATTTGGTCACAAATGTTAGTTTGGGCACTTAAGATTAGCTCTTGGTGGCTGAGATTAAAAAAGTCTGTCACCTTAATGGCTGAAGGAACTCTGGTATATAAAGGGACACCAAGCTCAGACAAAACTGAAAGACACTCCCTGAAAAGGGAAAGAAACCCTTAAGGGCTCTTAACTGTTCTTGTTTGGCTCAGGGGGCATTAAGCAGGATGGTAGAGAAGTAGGTCTTTAAGCCTTTTGTTCCTCTTCCTTTCTCCAGATAGTGGGTAACAGTGCACCTGGGAGCAAAAGGATTAAACAAACAGTCTTTTTCAAATAGCTGCCTTGCAGAAAGACCGCTACTAAGGTATTTAGGCAATGCTAGTATCACTTCAAGGTCAAAATTAGGGATAAGGTTAGTAGGGCACCCTAGCATTACAGTCAGCAGGGCAAAAGCCTAAGTTGTCCCCTAAGTTGTCACGTCGCTCTTGGACAAATCAGTAGCAACAAATAAGAAAGGCCTATTCTTCACACAAGGCTTACATTGGTTTAACTAAAATCAGTTTTGAAGTCAAGTCAGTTCAGCAGGTATGAAATCCCAAGTGAATGCACTTAACTTAGTGCACAGACATCAATTTAGCTCATCTGAGTTACTAAAGTAGGCTAAATCAATACAAGGCACTTGTAAATGGATTTAAAAGAACATTCATGTGGGGTTTGTTTCAATTTAACAAGTCGTCTTAAGGAGCAATTTCAGTTAAATCCAAGTAAGGTTTCTTTGTTGTCTATCCTTAAACCCTAGATTATGACACTAATTACCCACATAAGAAAGCACAGAAGAAAGCAATCCTTGTATCTTCGAGCCAGCTACCCTGACTCTCTGCATCAGATCCCACAGAAGACGTGTATGAAACCAGCCGTCAGAATCTCGTATCATAAACCTCCCATTGCTGGGTCAGTGAAACCACTGTCATGCAATGCCAAAGCACGTAAACATGAGTCACGTGCTAAAGCCAAGAGAGAGCCAGCGACCTCCTCTAGTAACCTCTGAGATGCTGCAAACAGCGCAGCTTCTGTCTTCGAGGCCATGCCTGTGCCGAGTCAGAAGCAGCAAGGCAGCTTTCTCATGCTGCTCGTGGAAAGACAGACTTGGTACAAAAGAGTTTAGAAACAGCACTGCAAGGCATCAGCAAACAATCCCTCTACCTGTTTGTAAACCGGTGCTTGCCAGGAGACACAATCCTGACCAGAACTGCTTCTGCAGCCATGCAGCTGTCAGTGTGCCACGTAGCACGCAAACGCATCATCCCAGTGGAAAGCGGGAAGGAAGCTGCAACTCCCATTTGCCCAGCTCCCTCCTCCCCTTCATAAATCCATGTCTGGCCCTTCAGAAAGTTGTAAAAGGATTATGTATGCTATAATGATTATCTGAATTCAACCAGACTGAAGGCAGCCCTTCTGGCCCCCCTTTCCTCAGTGACAGGACATTACTTCCGTGTCCCATAATTTGTTTCCTAAAACTGGCACAGAAAAGTAGCCTGTCTCAACCTGTCTCCGTACAGACAAACAATCTCTTCCCAGAAAGACCCAAAGAAAAATAAGATGGAGGGCAGCTGTCTCCAGAGAAGGATGCAAGAAAAAAGAAGAGTTATTAAATGGGGATATTGGAGGATATATGCCCAGGAAGCAGGTGCCTCATTTTGGCCCTCCTGCTGTGACAAGCAAGCAATACTCTGCCCCACTCAAATACTGTGGGATGGAAAGTCCCCTGAGCAAGGAAACACGCAGGCAGCACCGCCACTTCTTCCTCAGAAGCAAAGCAGTAAGGTTGGATGGGCCCATTGACAAAACAGTGACTGCAATTATATGTTTTTTCTATTTATACCAGAGGCTAAATTAACAGATTATCCAGCCAATGCTACCAGCCTGAAGGGGAAATGGAGCAGAATGAGGTCAGTAGAGGTCATAGCTCATTCGACCCATCAGTATAGTCAAATTTGCTCAGTAGAGCTTTGATTACTTTTCCAAACTTCAAGGCTGCTTTGCGGTAAGAATTTTTTTTAGAAAGGGAGGAATAAAAGGCTAAAACTAAGGCCACGTTAAGATATTAATAAATCTCTCAACTAGCAAAACTATTATCTTTATTTGGGAAGCTGAATGCTTCTGAATATTAAATCAAAACCACTCAGCTCTGAACATCTAGAAGTCTTGCTCTTGGATGAAATGGGGGCTGGAGTGAGATTTACCGAGCTCGCGCCAGGCTAACTGTACAGCCCATGATGGGATTAAGCCATTACACAGTCACAGCCATTAAAATATCCCTTTCAGCTCTTCTTCTGACACACACAGAGGAGGCTGCCCTCGCAACCTTACCCCATGCATATTTTAGCTCAGTGCCTCCTTTTAAGACATCAAGTCTCACTTAAAGATTGGCACTCTCTAAAGCAGAAGAGTCTCTGAGTTGAGCTGTTGCTGAAGCGTTTCACGACTGTCACCTTTACATGACAGCAGCACTACAGCGCACACCTGGAGCTGGCCTGTATCAGCACTTAAATGTGACCGCCAGGAGCACGGCTACCACAAGTAATAGTTAACTCAGCAGGAGCGAAGAAAACCACAGCCATGCAGTCACAACAGCATCGTTTCAGAACTCCTACACATCCTGCATAGGCAAAGGGAAGAAAAAAAAAAACAAACCCCCACTCAAATCCTGATCCGCCCAGTTCATCTTGTACTTGGAGGGTTACAGAATAATCCCTTCCACCTTCGACCGCTTTTGCCGCTTCCCCAACACAGCCTCCAAGGGGGAGATCGGCCAGCCGTGCTGACAGCCCTGGCCGTCAGCACTAGTCCAAGCTGGCCGCACCTGCACGTTACTGTGAGCAAAGTCCAGCCGGGGGCAACTCGGTAGCAGGGCTTTGACATCTAACTGAGGAGTAGCATGCGTCTCCTGTTAAAGAAATAAATACACAGCACTTTGGTCTTTAAAAGAGCCAACAGTGTGCTTCCTTCTAGGGGAAGAAAAAAAAAAAAAAACAAATCAAAATTAGGGAGCATAGTATTACCAACTCAGAACAAAATGCCATTCCTGCTCAGTCCCTGGGAGGCTGGCAGAGAGCATCAACGCTATGGATACGCCAGTCTTTGGATGTCCTGCCAATGCCAGTCAATGTCTGACTCCCAGAACATAGCCTGTAACTATCGATTCAACATGAGGGAAAATCTTTTACCAACCCCTGTGGGCTTCTTCCACAGCCTAGGACACATTCAGCTGTTGTCCACCCCAGCTTCCCCATCGACCACATATGGGACAAGGAGCTTTGCCTTTATCCTCACTGTGTTTGTCTTACCCTTTTCTGCGTTAGAACTTTGTTATTATTATTAATGTTTTCTCTTCTTCTGCATTACATTTTTTATTAGTGTTTGCAACACTGTGCTCAGGTAACGTATCTTTAACTGGCTGAGGCTTGTAAAGAATTCAAATATTAGGGGAAGATAATCATTACTATTTAATGGAAATGAAACTCAGTTAACTCCACCAGAGATGAGAAACCCATCTCCTGGGCTACACATCCGCTTTGTTTCTCATACAAAGCTAGTAAAGAGTTATTTCAGTAGGATCTGAACTGGGCCCTCAAGCCAGGGAATGAACTCGGTCATGACCTAAAGCTCAATGCTTGCCACTAATTCAGGTGCACCTTTTTTTGATGTTGCTTTGGCTTTAAAAAAAAAAAAAAGAAAAAAAAGAAGAACCAGCATGTTTTTATACGAGAAATTATAACATCAGTAAACCAAGGGCACCACTCCAAGACACAATACACTCCTGCATTTAATTCTCCACTCCGGAACCAGAGAGAGACATACTGGGAGCCTGGAGTTTATCATATTAAAAAAAAATTAGCTAATTTTTTTAGCTAATTAGCTAAATGCTAAAAATTAGCAGCACAGAAATTAGGGCTATGCATCCAATGCAACCTCAGAAGTGATCGCCACCTGCTCTAGGGACATCCACAGTAGTCTGAAGCTAGTATATTGGGTTAAGGTCAAACATAGCAGCAAGCAGCTCCCAAAAAAAAACAATTTACCCTGCCAAGAAGCAGGTAGCTCATGTCAAACCATGTTGACAGACCTGCACCGCAACCAGCAGCTGAGCTGATTCATTTACAACTTGCTTTGTATATCTGTTTTCCATCGGACACACTCTTGCAAGAAAGGAAGTATCTCATGACTAATATTGGGATGAAATATGAGCAGAAAACAACTTTTCAACCCTTTTAAAGGTTTTTTAAAACCTTTCATTTCGTAGACCAGGTAAACAGCCAACATCAGATACTTCAGTGAGCTGAAATCCGATGGGAAAGAAAATTCAGTCTAAACCAGATTCAATTCTTACTGCTCAATTAGCACAAATTATTTTGATTTTTTTGGTTGAAAACGTGAGCTAATTTATAGAAGAAAGCATGAAAACTAATTAAATATAATAAGCCAAACTTTTTCATTTTTCCATGAAAGATGGTGCCTGACAATTTCAGCACTTTTCTCCTTGTTTTTAAACTACCCCTTTCTCACAGAAAGTTTCCCTGTCAGACATTTTTCAATTTTAAAAAAGTTCTCAAAAAATCTGCTACTAGCTCTAATTGAAGTCCACATACAGGAGATTGGAGCAGATGAGCTTCTTTCAACCTGTGCAATAGTCTTGACAGGAACATCTTGAGCCTCTCCAGGTAAACGCAGCCTCTGCATCCTGCCCTTGGGTACCCGTGCCCCAGAGCCATTTTCAAAGCTGAATGACTCTATGGCCCCTACGCTGTGATGGAACTGGCTCCTAGCATTTTCACAGCCTTTAGCACCAATCTGAATGCATGCCCAGCTCACCAGTTAAAAAACACCACCACAAAAACCCCCAAAACCACAACCACAGTCTCCTCTCCTCAGCACAGCAGACAGAGCTGTCTTTGATGCTGCCCTTCCTTCGGTGCCCCCGCGTTGGGAGTACTGGCAGTTTCAAACCCACAGCACGTGGCTATGCTATTTCTGACGGGCAGAAGCAGAAACCGGCTCTCGGGGGAACTCCAGCGTGAGCACTGCGTTTGAACGACGATTGGCCAGATGGATGCCCTCTTGCTTCTAAGTCTTACAAGAAATGAAAGCACATGTATGAAAGTTTCACAAAGGGGGGGGGGGGGGGGGGGGGGGGGGAAAGGAGCAGAAAAAAAGGAAGGCAAAGGGGTTTCAGAGAAGACAGCCCCTTGAGCAATTTCCAGACATCAAAGAAAAAGGCCTCCAGCGTGTTCTCCTCATCTGATACCTTTGTTCCCCCACTCCATGCCTGCGGGCACATTCCTAGCGATGCACAAAAGGCTCCTAGAGCCCACGGACAGCTCTGCGTCCACACACATTACCTGCCTCCCGCTCTGATTACCTCACGCTGTCACTTCAGACCAATCAAAATTCATTTTATATGGAAAGTGGCTCTTGCGGTGCTAGGTGGGATTGACCCGGGAGTCTTGAGTCCCAGGAATCTCTAGCAGTTCTGTATCCGAAGCACTCCTGTGCAGCCTGTCTGCTCCTTCATCTGTAATGCAGTTACGGTTCAGGTGAGTCCTTCTGCTCTGCCATTAGATTGTGGGGCACAAACTTGGGTGTTTCCCAATTTCTCACCTCTGTTCACACCGTGATTTCCCTTCTTCTACAGGTCTGCATTCCTATTTTTATGTTCCACTCAAGGTTACCTTTTCCTGCCCATCTTTGCATTTGCCTCAGTGGCTTTGCAGAGGTGTGGGGCAGGTGGCTGCGTGTTTCAACATTTACAAATCACACTCACAATCACAGCATGCCCAGCCGCCTAGAACTGCTGCCCTTGAACGCACCCCTGTCATCACGTCCACTCCCGTGGGGCAGGGTGTGGGTAGCAAATGAGGCAGGCCAGAAAGGGTCTCTAGAGACAACCGTAATTGTCGGTCCTTTTTACGTCCCCCAGTCACGTAAGGAACACTCCTGATAGCAAAGTCCTTGCTCCCCATCAGGAGGTGCTGTTATCTGTGGGCAAATTCAGAAGTAGTGCTCATGTGGGTAAGCCAACAAAAGAGTTTTCCTCACCCTGGAAACTGCAGGCAGGACCTGTCAGCGTAGCACTGCAGACAGGTTACATCTGCTGGAACTACTTCTTTCATAGGCTAACACACAACGCGTCCTAACAGCAGCATTTCCCTTTCATATCCCAACATACAAAGCTTGTGTGATCAAACCTTTAACGAACTGCTGCTCACTCCTGGCCCTGCACTGCTGCACATCTCGAGGGTGCTGCAGACCCACCCAAGTTAACTACCCCGTGTCAGTTTTGACAAGACTTGTGGCGATGCAAGAAACAGGTTTGTGTGTAGGCAAGGAACAAGTGGCCTGGGATGGAGTTGGCCAAGCAGAAGGTGGGAGAACTTGCCCCTGTCAGCCTGCAGGCAGTGAAGGCTACGTGAGTCTTGCCTCTGTGCCAAGGCTTCTCTGCCTCCTCTGTCTGCAAGGGCTTCCCTGGAGCTAGATGTAATAAATAAATAAGTTTTTGGTTCACTGCCTCTTCAGTCCCTCTATATAGAGTTTCTAGGGAATTTCCCTCAGCAGCAAATGACATGAAAATGAACAGGCATGAAAATATCCTAGGAACACCAATTATTTCCACTGTGCAAACCTAGGGGTCTGATCTAACCTTCTTTGAACTCAGTGGGACTTTAGTGTTTGCAATGAATGGTGTCCTAAACCCAAGTACAGGTTGGCAAGAAAAGCTAGAAAAGGGAGTTCGCTCTTGGATTTAGGTTTAAATCCAGGTCTATAAGGATATGCTACCTTGTAGATGTATGCTGCAAAGCCACTGAAATGCCTTTGCTGAGCTTTGATGATCTTTAAGCAAAGGCACTCCACTTGACACCTGATCCCCAGAGTTTCATGCCATTTGGAGCCCTAAAAGTGAGCAGCCCCACACTGCTGCAGGCTGGTCCCTCTGCCCCACCAGCAGCTCACAGCTCACTCACATCCTGTTGCGGACAGACAGAGAGAGCCTATCACCCTGTGGCAACCGAACTATCTTGCTCAGTAACCTGCCTTTTTCCATGGAGTGCTGATAGGTTACATTCCCCCTTGTAACACAAGACTTTAATTATTTTACAAAAGCACCAAATTCCTTGTCAGCTGTAGCCTGTCAGAAGGAAATAAGAAAATCAATGAATTCAGAAGACTGTAGAGAGAAAGAGGGAAAAAGAAAAGAAAAAAACCCACTGAAATTAACATTTCTTTCATTCATCTGAACTGAAGAAGATATACTACTGGAGTAGCAATTTCTAAAATTTTAATTTCTGAAGTACCTAGTCAAGACCAGAGCTTGGCCTGGGCTGTGGAGTACAACCCAGCTCTTTCTTTCTTTTCCAAGCAGATGGGGAGCTGGGATATATATTTTCAGCAGTGCTGTTGCTATAAACGGTATGATTTCTTCCCCATTGTAATGTTTATTGCATTTTACTTAAGTTATAGTGTAGCTTGACACAGATCTGTCTGCCAAAGTTGGATGTTTTGAAACGCCACCCATTCCTGACTCCTGTGATCGAAATGGAGGGATTACTCTGCTCAGATGTTTAACTCCCTGTGAAGCATGTGGCCAGAGAAATCCCTGTGCTGCTAAAGCTCTCAAGTCACTTAAGTCAAGCAAAGCTACTCCCTTACTAGAAGGCATCAGTATTACTGGATTTATCTTGATTGCCCATATTTCTAAAAAGCTAAAGGGTGTTTCACACCTCCAGAACACAGAGAATTTCTTACTTCATAATTGAGAAATGCACAGATAGAGAGAACTACTACTGAGAGGTGGAAAGGAGAAACTGCCAAGAAAAACAGAATGAATGGCATTATGCTTTTACACGGTGTTATCAGGTGACAATGGCAGCATACCTGGATGCTTTTTATAATGACATTTAAACTAACACTTGTCAGCGTTAAAAGTTGAAGTCCACATCATATGAGATCCTCTCTGAGCAGCATTTGCATATGAAACTATCAGACTACTTAAAGTAGGCAAGCAGTATTGGCTCTGTTGTAGAAGCGGTGCCTTACAACAGAAAGCAGCAGAGGTGTAGGTTACCACAGGGCTAGGAAGGATTTCTTCTATCTACTCTAGACCCCAGTCCTTCCTCCCAGTGCACAACCCTTCTTTACCCAGCAGCCATACAATAAAGACCCTGAAATCCCATGCTTCTGTTTTCAGAGCCCATAGTCAGACAGAGCAATCTGCTGAGTCCACCTTGCCAGGTTATTTAGCCCAAGCACATGACCCAAGTGGTGTTGTTAACACTATTTCTAAAGCTAGCTAGGCTCGATGCTAGCTAAGGGATCCCTGTACGGAGCTCCACTGCACGGTGTAGAGATGCCTTGAGTCAGCTATCATTAGCTGGTATTAATCCTGACAGAGCACCCTGAACACAACATCCTTAAAAGGGCTTAAGTGGGAGTTAGGCACTAGTTAACTTATAAATTAAGGCGTGAATTAAATTATCCACTGAAGAAAGTAAAGGGCAATTTAAATTTCAATTCATTATGAAGTCACAGCAAGTAAGCCAATTTACACCAGCTAAGGATTTGGCCTAGTTTCTCCTCCCCATGATTTTAAGCCCTGTTTTGTTGCAGGAGAAGCTGTGCAATGTGAAGTTATCCTGCTTCATGACACTGGAGACTCATGTCAGACATTCTGTGTATTACTTTCAATAAACTGTTTCAGACCATTTGCAATCCACTATATGCATTTCATAGTTAATGTGAAAATATTGGGAGGCAGGGGAACGCCACCAAACAACTTTCTGTGGGATCCTTTCAATTTCCAATTAAAAACATTTACTAATATATCATTATGATGAGGATTTTTTTAATTCCTTGCCATAATCATTCCAAACAAGGTTGTGCATTCCTAACACTAGAGACAGAACTGAAAACAGTAAAGTGCTTTGAAGGAAATAAAACTGAGCATAAAGTTGATTAACAAGTTGCAAAGAATCACAAACATTAGTTATATCATTTAGCATGAGAAAATGCATACCCAAATCCTTCAGAGAGAATGCACAAAATTCCAACTTTGCTGGAATTTAAAAAACTATCTCACCCTTGTTACTGAACATTAAATAAACTAATGAGTATAAATCTCGTAAGGCTCAAAACCAGTATTTATTTCTGGCCATAAACAATGTAACTTGATAACACCTGTAAGCAATTTTCTGCTAGCTGGAGGCAGGTGCTCCTCAGCCTACAGGTCCCTTAGCTGGGATTCCTCAGGGCCACGTCTGCAGCCGTAAGCCAAGGAGTGCCTGGAAGCGTTCCCAGGCACTGATGCCAACTGGCAGGGAACAGCCTGAATCTGCGCGAGTAACTGCCTTCGTGCTCAGCACAGGGTGGCTGCACAGTGACTGCCAGCAGAGATCGGTCTCTGGACTCACCTGGTTGTCAAATCACACCTACGATGTTTGAGGAGAGCAGTAGCTGGAATGGGGCAATTTTTATTCAAGGAAGTAGTCTGACAGTGTCCTGGGGGAGAGGCAGACACGCGCTAGCAGGCACACTCGCATTTATGATCGTGGGGGCAGCCACACACCTTGGCCCCTCTTTCTACAGGGGTGACCTGAGCAAGGGGAACCCATGGCAGGTCCTGCACCATGCCCGTGAGGCCACCACACAGAAGAGCCCTCCTTTCCCAAGGGAAGCACAGCCACACTCAAAGTGTTCCTCCTTTTTCTCCTACTCAGTGGCTGGTCAGCAAAGATATAAATGCTGGGATATAAATGACTCTGTGGTCCATGCAGCTCTTAGGATACAGGGAAAGGAGTCCTCCTGGGCAGTCACAGAGCCACTGCAGCTTCTTCTACAGGGCAGGTAACTCCTGCAGCAGCCCTGCACGCAGATGGTACCGAAGGGATTTTTTAAACAAATTCCTCATTCCTCCATGTATCCTAGCAACACCTCTCTGAGGTTAGAGATGCGATGCCTTGCCCACCTGTTGCATAGGAAGCCTGAGGCAAGTTACATATTGCTTTCTTCCCAGCTTGCCCCACCAGTACGAAGCCGCAGCAATGAAACAATATGCCACAATCGGCATACCCCAGTCTCGTCCACTCAGGCCGGGTGTCACACACAGGCATTCTCTAAACACCATGAACTCAGCAGTGGCTCGTGCAGTGTGCATGCGGTTCAAGGAAAGGTCTTGCTGACACAGGCTGAGGGCTTCGTGTTCAAGGTAATAAAAAGGGAGTGGCCTTTATCCCTGCTGCAAAAATGCTTTATGTGCAGTCACACAGGAAGGAGCTCAGGCCCTGTGTGGGTATCTAAATAAGATTTCCAAAAACACTGTAGTTCGAAATGTGCACAATGAATAAAACTGAAGGGAAATTCTACTCCTCCAACTTGATCAAGCTGCAATGTAATTATAGTGAATGAGCAGTCCTTGTTAAAAAAAACCCAAGAAACTAACTGAAAAGCAACCTTTTTCATAAGAGAGATCATTCTTTTTCTCCCTTCTCTAAAGCACCCCTTAGCATTTTCTATTTCTTGTGGGGGAAGAAAAGAAAATGAAAACGTTACAGAAATGATCACAGAACATGAAAATTTTGTTTTATAGAACAATTAAAAATAAATTTAGTCAAAACCTATGAAACCAAAACTTATTACAAAAATCTGTAGAAGGGGAAATTTACAACGGATCACTTTCTACACCCAGTGAGAATGGTCCTTTCCCTATGATTCTCCTGCCCATCAAATCAGATTTCCTTTCTTCGGCTATCACTGACCAAATCCTTTCAGCTACAATATGCATTTGTCACTTGAACCTCAGTTATCTTAATTTTAAATCTACTTGCATTCCTGCAAAACAAGCAGATAAGAAACTACACATTTTGCTGCTTTTTTTTTTGTGTTATTGAACTAATCACTGCTAAGCCCATTTTATTCTTATATATTAAAGGAATTCAATGGTTGCACAGGCACACACAGGGCAGCCTGTCTCCAAGGCTAATAGGGAAGATGAGGTTATCACTGCTCAGTCAAAGATACATCATTTGCTGTAGATCTCTCTTATTCATCTTCACTCAGAGGAAAATATGGGATACTTCATAAGTGGTTTTGGCACTTGTGAGTTATCCCTCTTTCCCCACTCATGAAGATAAATGCTGTAATGAAACACAGCCATCAGGTATTCTCTATATTTGGAGTACTCAAAGTGTGAACAATGATTATGCCCTTTCATTGGATAAGTTAAGGTTGACTGCCTAGCTACCTGGGGAAGACAAGAATGATTTGCACTAGCTCACAGGCAATGAATGGAAGAAGGTGGCATACCTTCTCCCTCAGTATCGGTTATTCTGCTAATCTCAGGCTGAATAATAACGTTCAGTATGTCAAACCTTCCTTTTTACTTAAAGGCTACTTGGCAGCTGAATCTGCAAGACGAGATGAGTCCAGCTGAGATGGCAGCAGCCACTTCATTAGTTCAATATCTGTTTGTTTTTGACACTTCTGTTGAACCATTGCCTAAGTTTTCCTAACAAGGAAGAAAAGAATTTTTTTAGGTAAGAGTTTTTGCAAGTGTCACATGAATTTTAGGAGATGGTCCTGGCCTGAGCTACACAAACAAAACTCCCTTTTGGGTTGACAGACATTATGAGTGAGAACTGGATCATGTTTTCTGTGTGAGATAAAACTTACTCCCTTCAGAGCTGTCATTTTTTTAATAGCACAGGGGAGGTAATTCGAGCATTTAAAGTTCCATTTAAATATAAAAATTTGAAGAAATAACTGGCAATAAAAATGACACTGTTAACAATACACTGAAAATAATGCAGTGGTACTGTGGAGGCTGAACCCCTGTCTCTCGTTAAGTCTGAGGATAATCTGTAGGTGAGAGCGGCTTCCTCATTTATTTAACACAGGAAGTAGTGTTTGTACTTGTATATTGTGCAGTATTGGGCAAAAAGACCCTCAGGATCCCATTATCCACATACTGCGAACTTCCCAAACTTCTGTGAACAAGGCATAAGCCCTGGAAAGGCAGTTCTTCACATGAATGGCAAGAGTTGTGTTTGTATTTAACTCAAGTGGAAGAGATGCACCATTCAAAGCCAATCTCTTGAAATCTGCAGTGGACTAGAAGCCTGAAGGATGCAAGCTCGTAGGGGCTGCTCCATCTTTAATTTAATAACAAATCACTGATTGTTTCTGATGCAAATACAAAGCAGTTGGTAGACACAGGATCGGTTCAGACACAGCTGATCTATCCCAGACTTGCAACATCACTGGCTCCCACATCCACCAGTTATTTTTATACAGCTACTAATGCTGAAGATATGTCAGGAAAATAAATTAAGTATTAATATCCTCCAGGGAGAGTATTTGCAACAAGAAGCAAGTTGTGGGTTAAAATAGCCAGGTGCATCTTAACCAGTATACAAAATGGTCAAAGAACAGCTGCTGAAGAGACTCATGAGGCCCTGGCACACACTATCTAGAAAATATTAAGGGTATTTTGAAGTACGCACTGGCTTATATTCAGCACCCAGAAGCTATTTTAAGTGCTCAGTGGAGACAAGCTAGTGTTATTAGGCCACTTTTCTTCCAAGAGACAGCAATACATTTTGAGCCAAATAATCCCATCAGAGGGCTTTGTAAACACCTAAATCAGATGAAGTGGCTGTGATGATCTCATGTTAGGAGAGATGCAGAGGCTGAGCTAAGGCAGGTTTTCTCATGACACCTGAAAAGAAAGTAATTTGCAGGGCAGTTTTGGTGCTATGCCTATCATGTAAAAACGGCTTCCAGAGAGAATCTCTGGAGTCAGATGAACTGCCTGTTGGTGCAGGACAGCTAGTTCAAGAAGAAAATCTTGAGCCAGGGCCTACAAGATAAGGGTTTTTTACCTTACTGAGCATCAAAGCCATGGCTAAACAAGCACTGAAAATACAACCCTCACTCCCTGGCAGAACAGCAGCCTCAGACCCAGGAGGAAAGGGTTCCAGACTTTTTCTGGCCTTGGCCTTACATCACCTCTCTCAGTTTCAACCCACCTAATGTCTTTTACAAAGCATTTTGAGACCCACAGTCAAGAAAAAGTATATGAAGAAACAGATAATACTATTAGTACCCAATGCTATGGCTCTGTCTTATGTGAAGGCATAGACAGTCACAATGAACACCCTAAATCAGAAAGATGGGAAGAAATGTGGGGGGTTTTTTTGTTGGGGTTTTTTTTTTTGTGGGTTTTTGTTTGTTTGTTTGTTTGGGTTTTTTTGTTTGTTTTTTTCATTGGTTGGACTAGATGATCTTAAAGGGTCCCTTCCAACCTAGGTGATTCTGTGAAACTGGATTATGGCAGTGATAGAGAGAAGAGTAGTAGATGGCAGGGATTTAGAGACCTTGGGAAGCACTCTGGTGGTCTTGTGATGGTCTCGGTAAAGAACAACAAGAAACTCTAAGCACTTGTGTACTGCTCTGAATACTGCAACATGAAAAAAAAGCAGAGATTGAAGGGTGCCTAAATATAGTTCAGAAGGCTCCCACCTCTCTGTATTCAGGTTCAAACTCCACATTCAGCTCAGGTCAGTGATTTTCAGTGAGCATTTAGCCACTAGCAGGATTAAGGCCATTTCATAATCACCAAAGCTTAGGGTAGAAATGATCAGAGCTGATGACAAACCAGGTATAAATAAAATACTTCCCTAAAAAGAGATTGCCATTGCCTGCACTTTATTAAGTTACAGTACAGTGATATTTAGCTGATTTTATTTATTTGATATTTAGCCAAATTTTAATCTCCCAAACCACTGACTGTAGATCCTCAGCTGGGAGAAATGAAATGTTGATCTATCTCACATCATGATCCAGCCCGGAATTTACAAATGAACATGAAACCACAGACTTGGCTTACATTTTTGTCTCAAGAAAATAAGCACTTTTCTCACTATATATAAAACACTATTTCTGCTTAGAAAATGGTGTTCTAAAATTAAATACACCAAAGATACAGTCACCCCTTCCTATCCTCTTTCTCTTCTCTTCTCTCCTCCCCCCCCCCCCCCCCCCCCCCCCAATGCAGCAGCAAGGGTAGTGACATAGAGGCAAGAGCAGAGGCAGAGTGGATGCTAAAACTAAGCTAACTTGGCAGAAAATACATAACACCTAAAGCAATAAACATGCAATAACCAAGGATCACAAGGAAACCAACATGCTTATGTTTTCGAAGCTAAGAAAAAAGTTAATGTACTCTTTCAACAACTATTTTTGTTTCGAGTATGCTCTTGGCATGAATTCCATACGCAGCCTTTGATCAGTACTGAGAAAAGTACAGTTGTGAACCAAAAAAGGAATGAAATGAAGTACCAATGAGCCTCTCAAACATTGTACAACTGCCAGCCTCTCGTGGTACATGTCACTTGCAGAATGCAAGTGACTGAGGGCACTGGGGCAAATATTCAACAAGCTCATTTTTTTATTGCAACTAATCCATGACATTTATGAGTTTCCCTTACCTGTCAAGTTCTTCAAGCCAAGTTCCCTGAGTCCAAAATTACCGTCCTTTCTGTAGTTAAGAAATATCGCCAAAGCATATCGCTCTTCATAGAGTTTGGTCCCACGAACAATGCGCAGGTTCTCCAATGGCAGGTATTCAAACTGATTCAAAGCCACCAAAACATAGCCTGTGACTTCTCGGATAGACTGAAAGACAAAAATTTAACAAACACATTAGAAATGGTCCATTTTTAATTGTTCTGAATTTCTCATACAGTGGATACTTTAGTATGAGATGCTGGTATCCAAGAAAAAAAAAAAAGAAACTTTGGAGAACAAATTCTGATTCAACTTCTTAACCACATTTCTGTTTCAATTTAATGGAGTTTATCAGAGGTACTGGTTGGAAAACTAGAAGATAAAGAGGTAGATATTCTTTTCAGTTTTATTAAACTTGAGCAGAAATTCACAGTAAGTATTAAAGATGCACAAAACGATGACTTCACGCAACTCAAAGCAGAGACCAGGTCAAAGGCCTTTGCAGGAGCTGAGCAGAATCTACTGGGGCAATGTCACAGTTCAGATAAGACGGACTGTCTGCAAGTAACTCTTTGTTGTACAGGATATTCCAGGGTGAGACTGAAGTGACACAACATGCAGTAAGAGAGACACCTATGGAAGAGCTCAGTATCAAACACAAAAGAATGGTAGAAATGGGGGGGGGGGGGGGGGGGGGGGCAGGGGGCGGGTTTAGAGCAGTAAATAAAGACAAAGCACAGATGTATTAACACCCACTTTTGTACTTCTAAATGAAATCAATCACTGAACATTTGCAAAGATTCAACTTCTAGTTTAATTGGGAAGTACTGGAACTAAACATGCTATGTATCCCAGACTTTGATCAAAAATGGTATCAAAACCTTTAGCAAAATGATCACTGCATCTTTGAGTTGGCTGAAATCTGTCTGCTTTAGATGAACTACTCAATAACCCTCCTGCTCATACTCAGAAACTGATTGCCTGAGTTGCAAAGGACAAAAACACCACAAAACCCAGTAACTAGAAAGAGTTTTTCAAAGTCCAAAAGATAAACAGAACTAAGATGCTTTTAGAAAGGAAAAAAAAATAATATTAAAGTATGCTGTTTTAGAAAACAAAGTTCATTCCAAGCAATTTAGATACATGACCCAGAAATCTGCAAATGCCTTTGAAAAGTGTCATTTCAACACTCTTATAGAGCCCCACCATCCTCAGCAGGACTTCACACAAGCTGAAGGATGTTCCTGCCTAGAGCTGCTCCCAGAAACAGGACCTCTGTGTAGCAAAGTGTATCTTCAATACGGTTTTCAAATCTCACCTAATTCCATGCCTGCAACAGCCAGCAACCACCATGTATGTGTGTATTTATGTGTACACATATATTTAATGGACAAAAATTGATACAACTACTTGTGTGCTTAAGTGAATGCATGCACTTTTTTCTTCCCTTTGGCAAAGTCAATACCTTAAACAAGACACAGAAAGAAAAATTCTGCTTAGAATAACGTGCACAGACTGTAATTAACATGATGGGGACTCCAGTCAATACCATAATAATAATATACAGTCAAACATAGCAGGCGTCAAATTAAATGTGTTGTGTATGTATCATTAACAAAGGAAGGCAAGATGGATTTGCAGCACAAAGGACAGGCTTTTGCTTGGCTGGTTCAGCGCTGTTGCCATGATTTCATATGTAAGTGTGTAAGAGCCTTTTAATTAGGTTTATAAAAGTTCGTAAGATTATTAACAAGTGTGGCAGTACACATAAGGAAGGATTTATATGCCACAAACTCTAGGCACTAGCTGTCCTTCTAAAGTCAGGCATCTGTACTCAGCTGAAGCTGCTGAAAAAGCTCTGGAGCTATTTCAAGACTTGCTTGGCATCTAAACAGAGCACAGTGTCATTACAGGTCTTTGATGAGAACCCAGTGAGTTGAGCTAGGTTGAGAAGTACGGTTCAGTAGCTCGATATTAAATGTAGAGCTGCATTATACCCTGGGACACTGATTCCATTATAATCAGAAGCTTTCCAGCACTTTCATGATAGCTCTTTGCTTTCAGACATTTCAGCTTAGCCAGTTTGGTCAGGAATTTGTTTTTTGTTGTACGCAAAAAATTCCTGAAGCTGGCTTTTTTAGCCTGTCTTCAGAATGTAGGTAATATTAAGATTATACTCATGGCTTCAATTTCCCCACTGATATTCTAGGATACTATGATTGCTCTAATTAATTTAAAGGGATGTTTAACTTGGAATGGAATTGAAAAAAATTAAAAGCAGTTCCAAAACTGCCTCTGACCAAGTTCTCCCTGCCAATTTTTGTCACTTATAACCATGTTTTCTGTTTTTAGGGTATGTCTTATTTACTGCTGTACAGCAAGTCCACCTGAAAGGGTCCTAACTCAGCATGGCACTGAAATTACACACACACACACTCACCAGCAGATCTTAATTCCAAAATTAAAAATATTAAATAAAAAAAAAAAAAGAGGAGAAAAGGACAATGTTTTGTTGTTGATAATTGTAAACTGCCACCCCTAGCCCAGAAGCCTTGGTACTTTGTTTGTTTGGTTTATCCAACTGAAAAGACAAATTATGGCAAGTGTTTTGACAAGCCAGAAGGTCCTTTCCAGTCCCATAGCTTCCATCAGCATTGCAACACCTATTCTTTGCTAGAGAAACTTTATTAGTCTTTGCAAAACAAAATGATGAAAATAAACCTAAGCATTTCTAATTTACTAGAACACAGTAACCTGACTGGCAAAATCTAGTGCTCTGTTATATTAACTTGGAGGGTTTTTTTTTAATTTTATTCCAAATTTCAATGAAAAAGGCAGAGCGATAACACATTTTGCAGGATGGTGTGTGTTCTGATTGGTCCAGCTTAAAAAAACATACTGGGAGTGCAGCAGGCAGCTCAGGTTTTGGCCTCTCCTGGCCAACGTTGCCACTTTGCCAGTCACTGCTAGTTCTGATGTGGTTCTTACTGAAAATGGATACCTGCCTGCTTGGAGCTCACTCCAAGCCCTGTTGGAGTCACTGCAAAGATGCCTGTTGTCTTCCATACAGACTCACAAATCCTCACACCAGACGGGATAAGACAGCCCGGTCTCCTCCTCTGCAACTCATGCCAAGGATAGACATGATTTGAACCTCCCATCCTTTGTATACAAGGCTGAAAGCCTTCCTGTTCAGGTACTCTGAACTCAGGTATAAGCTCAGGTATCCTAGTGCTCTATTGGAGCTGCATTCGCTTCAACATTAATTTGTGCCCCACGAGAGAGAGGTGGAGAGAGAAGGTGGAGTCATTCGCAGCAGCAGTAGTTCCACCTCCTAGTTTGATTCTCCTGCCAGGACTGGAGGTCCTTGCAAAAACACATTACTCATGAGTCTGTCCCTCAAGAAAGAAAAAAAGAAGACAAGGGTGCAAATAACTGCATTTTGTTCCCATAACCTACAACTGGAATGGAAAGAGGCAGGTTAATCACCAACAGACTTAAAGCTGAAAGCTTCCAGTGGGGAAAACCAAATGAACTCTGGCAACCTACGGTCTTGCTTGCTGAATGCTGTGGTTTTGTGGGACTCCCCCCAAACCCCATTACAGCATTATTTTGACTGGGAATTCCTGGCCAGCCTGATCTTGCCTTTCCTTGTCACCTTTTGAGCTCCTGAGACGTGACCTGCTATGTGAAGAAGCCATCAACTGAGGCAACGACAGGCTTAGGCTCCCATAGCACTCCTGCTGCTTCGGTAAACACACTTTGGCTCCCCAAAGTTGTTTGGGTACAGCAGCAGGAATGAGCAAATAGATTTGAATGAGGACAAGGCTGAAACTCAGAGGCTCCCTGTCATGAAGGGACAAGGGACGCCGTTCATTGAGTCCTCCAAGCAGACACCCGGCCATTTGAAAGCAGATGAGAAGACACCTCAAGAGCCAAAGGTGTCTGCTCCTCTGACTGGGCCTGTTAGGTATCAGATCCTGTAAGAAGAAAGGGCATGCTTCTAACGGGAAACAAAAGGATTGAGGGAGGGGAAAATAAAATAAAATAAAAAGTATTAACCCTTAACAAATCTAAAGCCTCACAAGCTGCTTTAAAACCACACCAAGCCACAGGATTCAAGTCTTATATATTTACCAGAGAAAAAGCTCTTCATCTACATTTTCAGACAGGAGATGTGTTCTTGTGCCCCACAGCTTACGGCCCAGCACTGCCCTGCACCCCAAAAACAGGTACGGTAGCCTATAAACCAGTCTCCTAACAGCCTCTACTAGCCCCAACATAGCCAATTTTTTGTTTTTAAACCTAAAACCACATTACTTTTAGATGACAACGGACCCAGTCAAGGCTGTACGTCCCGAAATTCCTGGTGCCTCCAGGCCCCAGCCTGCGCCTCAGGGGGCTGCCACAACATGGCGGCCGCCGGTCCCCTCAGCCCTGCCGGGGCAGCCGCTTCGGAGGGCACGGGTGGCCGTGCGCGGGGCAAAATCCCAAAACGACACCAAAATGACACCAAAAATAAAAGGGTTATTTTCAGAGATTCTTTTTCAGGTGATGAACTGTAAAAACGAGCTCTAGACAGCCCCTTCCCTTAATTACAACTAATATTAGCTGAGCACAGGTAAAGCGTTTTAAGCTCCCAAAAGCAAAGCCAGAATTATCCTGTCAGCTGGGAGTAAAAGGCAAGATTGTTCCTTGCCATCTTAAATCGTCCTTCAGCTCGAGTCAAATGAATCTGAGTGAAACGGAGCAAAATAACAGCGAAAACTTCATCATCCTGCCCAGAACAACAGATCAATGAACGATTAGGGAAGCTGATGTTTCTCATAAACATTACCAAGTCTTCTTAACATCTATCAGGGAGGGTTCGGCTGTGGCTACGGCACCAAAGAGACCTATATTGTGGGGTTTTATTTTGGCTGCAGACGCTGAACCTCATCCTGCAAAGCCCTTGATGCCTCATGTCACCGGACACGCGTCCCCAATATGGGAGTCGGAATGATGGCAACCTGATGGTCAGCCCACGCCTGTGGGACCCCAGACAATTAATTATTATCTTCTAGGTTAATTTTCCCCTTTTCCATAAAAACTAAGGGCATTTCAAGTCTGCTTTGATCTCACATCGAAAGTGCCAATCAACTCAAGCGCAGGAGATGAGGATCACCTGAAGAACGAGTATGTTTAATTCACAAACATTAAAAAAAAAACAACCAACGAACAAAACGTAAAGAATATATATTCAGCATATTCACTCGAGAGACAGACAAAAGCTTTTGCTTTTCCAGCTTTCATTTGCAGTGAGACTGAGGTGCTTTGGTCCCCAGGGGAAGCCAGGGTTCCAGCCCGGGAGGGAAATAGGGCAAAGAACTTTAAATTAGATATACATAGGGAATAAGTCAATTGGACGCTTTTCATCCCATCTGTTGCAAATACAGTAATTTCTATTTTCAGGGGATATCCATTTCATGAGGCGGCAGCAGGAAGGCTCCTCCCGCGGCTCAGCTGCCAGCAGATAACAGACGTCTCCTGACTCTGATCCAAGGAGCTAGGCTGACCCTCCAACGTGACCTGTGTGCTTTGTCGCATTACACTAAATCCTAAGAAAGCCAGATTCCTAAGTGATACAAAGGGGAAAATATTTCCTAAATGCATCATCCTTTTTTTGCACTTCAACAAAGGTTAAAATGCCGCAGCAAAGTCATGATTAAAATAACGAATGCGAACAGTCACCACCACGTCATCTCCTTCTGAAGCTTTTCACATCTCAAGTTGCCTTGAACAGAGAATTTCACATTTTGCTTTTTGATCAATTAAAAGGTACACATTTATATCTGGTTGGAACTGTGCAGCATCCAACTGGCCAAATTTGTTTCCCGTTTTTATTATGAGGAAAAAACACAATACTGCAAAGACAACACTTGCTTAACTTTAAACAAGTTCTCAGGGGAATCCTAATATCCACCGTCACAAAATTCAGTCAGACATGTTTCTGAGCATGGTGCTAACCTGAAACACCATCAATAAACTTTCATTATTTGTTCATACATTTTCACCTATGCGATGCAATATATCTTTCATTGTCATAATTAAGAAAATAACGTTTACTGAATAACCACAAAGTGTCCCCTAAGCAGGTACTTGCCATGCTAAGTCTAAGGTAAACACTAATATCCAAAGTGTGGAAATAACTAGCCTATTGCAATTTATGGAGCTCAATTAGCTGTTCCATGCATTGCTCATTGATGGTTATGAATTTTTAATGACACGATAAACTGAGATTTTCAAAGGAGTTCAGGAGACACATTTACAGGAATCAGGCATAAGGCTGTTGCCAGCTTCTCTCAAAGCCCCATCCATAACCATGAGAAATATGTAGTACATACTGACATTTCTCATGTCTAAGAGGACACTCCATTTAGAGGCAACATCAAAGCTAACACAGAGCACCCACGGAAGGAGTTTTGTTCCACAACAAGCTTGCGTCTTGTCTCCTTCTACGCTGTGCATCCTTCAAGTATGTCAACACTTGTGAAATTGTGATGTTAAGCCCTTCTGAGCACCAGCGGTTTTTCAGACACGCTGTACAAGCTTCAATAAAAACCCCTCAAGTTTGAGCACGCTGATCAATATGAGAACGTAGATTGTGAAAAACATTTTTCTGGTGCCTGATCCAGAAGCAAGCCATGTACCATAACTAGAGTTGCCTTGGCAGCTGCAGAGGGTTTATTGTCCCAAACACTGAAGTTGCAGTTTAGATTCAAATTTGTTGCCAAAAACAGAGGAATTTTTGTAGTCTTTCCATTTCCTTTAAGATGTATTAAAGGCAAAGGAAGGGCTTAGATGTAATTTTGTTAAGAGCTGTACCTGACAGGCCTTGCACTGCTGCATGGCCGCAGAATCGAACTGTGATTCAGTCATTTAAGATGGCTGGTAAAACTTTAAGTCATACTCTTGTTCTCACAGACATCTGGTCTTCCTTGGTAATACGCTTACAAAATATTAACAATATCCTGAGCAGATCAATGGATTGAACGTAGCATTCGATTTCCTCAAATATAATGTAGGAGTCAGTTAGATGCATCTTTTGGCAAAGCCATCAGAAATTTGTAAATGAAGATTTTGCCACATAACTTGTGGCAAATCTGTTGAACTAAAGCCTTTGTTTTCTGAATGGTTGGGTTTTACTTTTTTTTATTCCAGGAGTGGGGCTTTTCATACATTTGAATAGGAGAATTAGCTATGTAGCTAGTTATTTACCAAGTTTGATGTAGGAATCACACTGTTGCATACATGAGGCGAGTTAGGCTGAGTCTGAACTAACATACATTACGGACGAGTCTAGGGAGGGCTTGGAGCCAAAACAAATGCCAGTCTAGAATCCATTAAACGGCATATCAATGCCCAAATCTGGCATTTGGAAAAGAAGCCCTGTAAGTAACACAAAAGTGATGATGATGGACAAAAATATGGGGAGCCTTTGAATTGTGTATCTTGACTCATTTTGCAAAGTATTGCTGGGAGAACCATGTGGGACAAGAAAAATAAAGTAATAATATAATAATGTGGGAATGGGAACATTAAATAGAAATAATAGGTAAATAACAGGAAAAAAAAACAACCCAGACCTTTTGCTTTCAAATTTTGAAATACATCTTCTAAAAACATATCCAAGTATTCTTCCTGTTGACTAAGGTAGTCTTAAGCTCAGGTGTCACTTGCACCGTGTGTCTGTGCCTACTTTTCAGTTAAAAACATCATCCAGATATCATCCTGATCGGGCTTACATCAATTTCTGAGAAACTTCCCCGTGTTTTCCTGTCTAAAACCAAATTCCTCTGTTGGTGTATCTGCTTAGGAAGTATCTAACTTTCAGGTACACAGGCTGCCTGGGTGCACACAATAAATCCTAAGCTGTTTATGCCGAACAATGTTATGACCTAGACAAAGACTCCACTCTGTAATAACCCCATCTTCACAGCTAACATCTTTCTGTCCTGAGGAAAGCTATGGATGACTACATATTTAGCAAGTCAGTAAGAATTTTTACATTATATCTGTAATACCTGATTGGCCTTCAACATATTTGCTGAGTGGCTTCCAGGAGAGTTTATTGTATCATCTCCCAAGGGAAAACTTGGTCATAAATTAGATCGGAAAGACTAAAATGAGAGCGTTATGCTGTTACAAAATGCTTTACCATTTGGGCTGTTTAGGAGTAGCTACATTTTACAGAAACTCAAAGCACATCAGCTTATAGCTGCCCAGTTACAGAATTTCTAACTGGAGAGATTGATGCTTTTTGCTTTCTCTGCTTTTGGGAGTTTCAATGAAGTAAATCATGGTTTCTTTCCAGGCAACATAAAATTGCACAAACTGCTACTTCATAAACTAAATAATATCAACACTCTGGAAGGATTTTAGCAAAGTAATAACCATGGGAAAACACATCCCCTTTTATCAATTTCCCTCAGACAGACAAAACCTATGAGAAGCTGTGAGCAAATTCAAGGGTCTCGGGATGCTTTCACCAGGGAAGACAAAGCAAGGGCTGTCTTATCAAACCAGTGCCTGAAACTGGTGTAGAGAGGCAGCATGGGCCAGCAGCATGAGCACTGCATTGGGATGTCTGTGTCCGCTGGTCAGCTTTGATGTTTCTTTCTTATAGTTACATGGTATAGTCCTCAGAGCAGAAGTGCTTTCATAGAATCATAGAGTGGTTAGAGTTGGAAGGGACCTTACAGATCACTGAGTTCCAACCCCCCGGCCATGGGCCCGGACACCTCCACTAGAGCAGGTTGCTCAAAGCCCCATCCAACCTGGCCTTGAACACTTCCAGGGATGGGGCATCCACAACTTCCCTGGGCAACCTGTTCCAGTGCCTCACCACCCTCACAGGAAAGAATTTCCTCCTAATATCTAATCTAAATCTTCCCTCTTTCAGTTTAAAACCATTACCCCTTGTCCTGTCACTACACTTCCTGACAGAGAGTCCCTCTCCGGCTCTCCTGTAGGCTCCCTTCAGATATTGGAAGGCTGCTATGAGGTCTCCCTGGAGCCTTCTCTTCTCCAGGCTGAACAACCCCAGCTCTCTCAGTCTGTCAGTCTGTCTCTGTCTTTCAGTCTTTCCTAACAACTCAAGGAGCCTCGACCCCAGTTGTTGCTTTTCACTGCACAATGGTTCACGGTCATACTTACACAAAGTGCCAGCTGCACTGCCACAGGCATCCTAAGATATCAGTGGTCTGAACTACGTTGGTGTATTTATTTTGGCAAAACAAGATACCGTCTACAAAAGAAGACAAGAGCATTCAGTTTTTTGTTGTTTCTAGTTATGATACTCTAAATCCCCATGACATCTTTGCTTGTGTCTAAGCTGAACTACATCTTGGGAAGCTGCTTACTTGGTCCTGCGGATCATGGAACTGGTTGGAGCACAAAAGGGAGCCCATCCATGGCCAAGTCTCTTTCCCATGGAAAGAAAATGGAAGAGAAGGAGGAGGAGCAGGACCAGTGCTCACAGTCTCTCACAGCTCAGAAGCACTCACAGTTTCTCCAGCTTACACGCAGCCTGAGACAGCAAGTGGATGAAGTTTTATACAGGGAACAAAAAGGAGAGGTGAAAAAGGTTGTCTTTCCCTCGATTGCTATGAAAGGTCAAGTGTCTGATCAGAAGTCAAATGGAAGAGTACACATGACAAATAGAGTGCAGGCTGTAACAGGGTGTCCAGAATGACCGTAAGTAAGCTGCCTGTGAAGATCCTAGGAATCTTTTGTGGGCATTTAACAGTAGAAGGAGGTTTTATTTGTTCGTTTAATATACGATGAGTGACAGGCTTTGTACATAAGACATTGTGATTTCTTTTTTCCTAGTACACAACCAGGTTAGTTGGTATGAATTACTGGCAAGTCTATAGTTAGCCAGAAAAATGAAATGTGTTTATTAAAATTTCTCCAACATCTACTGTGGAAGCAATGGGAGCCCTCGGTTGGCATGATTCCCACTCCTTGGAGCGATGCAGACCGAATTAAACATCCCAGAGATCTGGTACAGAGGTGGAGCTGAACAAGAGGACTTTTATATTGTTCTATTCAAACTGCAGGCAAAGGTGTCAGGCCACTCCCAAAAGCAAAAGGCTGCTTCTATTTCTGAACACAGGGACTGACTACACATAGTGAAAATGTGTTAACCTTGCCAAATTTCAGCTAAACGACCTCAGTCTGAGCTTTGGGGTTTTTGCAAGAAGAAAATGGCTGGTTGTCCAGTCCTGAAAAAGCAGTTAGCTTCTTTCTGTAGAGCTTTGCTTTTCTTCCACAGGAAAATACTTTCTTAAAAACATACTTTCAGTTTGTTTCATACGTGCAACAACCACTCTTTAATGAGTTTTTAAAATGCATTTCCTGAGAGGAACTGACTTTCTTGGCACTCTAGGACTTTTTTACATACATAAGTTCGTGAATATTGGAGGAGCTCTTGACTGTTTGTCTGTTTTCACTGAAGAGGAGAATCTTCATCCAAGTATTGGATTTTAGCAACTCTTATTTCTAGCCGAGCAGATACAAATACATGATCTGAGCTCAACATCACACCTACCTATTGAAACTATTTCAGCATTTGTAACTCTAATCTCTTCAAGAATAGAAACCCTGGAGAGATTCATTAATCGCAGGCTTTTGATTAGGTTTACCTCCATTAAGATAAAAAGTGAAGAGGCTTCTTGTTGTTTTTAAAGCTGTGTTTTTGTTTTGTTTATCTAAAAGCTGGAGAATAGCTCTGTAATTCAGGCATTAGTAGGTTGTTAAAGTCTCCTTCAAGGATAGATCCATAATTTATAAGATGTGAGCAATTAGTAAATGCAGCTGATTTTCAAATTCAGAGATATTACAGAATCACAGAGTATTTTTGGTTGGATGGGACCTTTGAGATCATCGAGTCCAACCAACAAAAAAAAAAAACAACAAAAAACAAAACAAAAAAAAACACACCCAAAAAATCCCAGAACACCAACACCAAAACCAAACCAATGTGTCGTTCTTTAGGAACGACACATAAATTCCAGATTTTGGGATTATGCAAGGTGCCACCAACCAGGAAAGCAATCTCTATTCTGCAGTGACTGAACCAACCATGAGATAAGATTTTTCTCTGCATTAATTCCACTACTTTTCTTCAAGGGGGCATGTTAAAAACTTCTCCCACTCATTACATTTTCTGTGTGGCTCCTGAACCAAGCAAAACACACAATCTTACAGCCGGGAGCTTTTTTTAATCATGTCCAGAATAACCAGACACCTTAAATATACCATTGTTCCTACATGCAATTATTGAAACAATGAACAAATTGTGCTTCCCTCAAGGTTCACAAACAACTTCTTTTTTTGTTTAAATTATAGGTGAGTTTACGGAGGGGGAGCATTGGTAAAGTTCTACACAAAATTATTTCTCTCTTTTCCAGGAACAAGACTAGAAAAAGTGGTTTGCTCTTGATATAAAAATTCCAAAAAGATTAAGAATTAAGAGTCCAGAAGAAATGGTAATCTTACGTAAGGAAAAGATGGGGAACAGGGCAAGAGATCAGAGAGGAAAGGGGAACTGCTCGTGGTCAGGAGCAGAGAAAGACAGAATGTGTCTTTCCTGACACAAGGCAGATTCAGGCAGCTGTCATTCTGGCATTATCTAATTTCTGAGTGCTTGAGTTTGCAATCTTACTGCTTTATTTTTATATCATTTTGTTCTTTTTTTAGGGGAAGCATGGCAGGAAAAGTGTAATACTCTGTACAAGATATAATTTCCTTCAATACTTATCACCAGCAAATGATTGGACAAGCAATCTTTTACCAATGGCTTAATTAGAGGAAACCTCTATATTTAATAACGTTCCTTAATGTACTGAACCACACACAATAGCTTACTGGAGGAGAAAAAGCAGAGTGGTTATTGTCATAGCTAAGGGTGGAAGAAAGGTTCAATCATTAAAGTCATTACAGAAACAATGTTATTAACTGTACAGGAATAATCTCAAAGGAGCTTCCAGCTGATTGACAATGATAAAATAATGCAGCAAGCTAAAAACGGGCCTCTCACTCACCTGTTTTTATTAATACCCTTATTACCTTTCCCTGAAAGACAGCTTTTCACAAGATATTATTGTACTTAATATTAAATAAAATTAACCATGGCAGATTTTGAATTATGTCTTCTGAACCCCTGAGCAGAAGGTGCTCGCCAGTGCATCCCTCAGCTGGGATGTGCCCTTCAGCAGGAGTGGTCCAGTGGTTGGACCCCCCAAAATTCACGATCCACTTGTGACCCTGAGACACTGAGCACTGCACCCGAGTGAGCCAGGCTGTGTCCAAAAACTACAGAAATAGTGCAGTCTGGGCTAAGCGGACCGAACTTGTCCACTACTTCCTCTTTAACCTCACTGACCATGTTGGGGACATATCTTCCCTCAGAGAGAGGACCCAGGGGGTAGAATGGTCATCCAAGACCCAAGACCAGGCTTTAGCACACCCAACAGAGAGATTTCTCTTCCAACAAGAGCTTGCTCTGCCCGAAGATGGCAGCCGGCTGTTGGCTGGGTAGCGGCCTTGAAAACGCATCCATCATTCAATATTCAGGGACACAAGGAAAGAAAAGATGGCTCAAGAGAGAGAGAAAAGGGAGCACTCAAAGACCCAACCACATCAGAAGGCCAGCAGTGGCATTTCGTAGATATTAATTACTTTACAGTCTGTAAACTACATAGAAAGTGCCAGCTGCTGTGAGCTAGGACTATCAAAGGTCAGATTATCATGAAATCATTACAGAGAGGCTGCTTTTACTTAGCATGTAATTGCTGAACCTAAGCACACTCCATATAACCAATAGGAAAATGAATTATTTAAATACTCTTCTTTTAACAAACAGTATTACCATTTTAATTATACTAGTATTAATTTGACTCTAAAAAGCGCCTGAGGATTTTGCAGAATTAAGTTTTGCCACTCTGGAGTTTTCAGAAATTTCTTACTTTCTGCATGACATACGTGTGTGTGTGTGTATTTATATTTATATTTAGCTTTTGTATGTATTTACAAATATGCATACATGCCAACAAAAAAAAAAAAAAAGTTGGTGTGTTTGTATTCCTGCAGGATTTCTTGTCTTTGGGTATTCTAGGTATCTAAAAATGCAATTTTTAGGTAGTTTCCTCACTCAGTTTCATGCTGCTGTGAGACAAGAGAAAAATCCTGGCTAAAATTACATTTTTTTTCTCAGTTGCCCAAAACCAGTTCTCATTCTCACAACACCCAGCCTGATTTTAGGGCTCAATCAGCAGGGGTAATATCAGGTTAAAGTTGCAGGTATTTCTGGCTCCAAAGGACTTTTATTTTTTCTTTTTACCATTCTTTTACCTCTTCTATTTGTAGCAACCAGTGCTTTTAAGAATGAATTGGGAAAACAGAAGATGGCAGATAAGGGGTACTTTACTCCTGGAGATGGAGCATATAGTCAGTATACGCAGCACCAGCTCCCCATGTATATACATGCTATTTCCTAAAGTACCACACTTTTCCAAATGGTACAGCCAGACAGCTACTCTCCCCATACTGCTCTACAGCCTCTTCACCTAGAAAGTTTTCTCCTCCCTCTTTTCTCACATGGCCCTAGACAGAAGAGACACTTTATTTCTCATATCCCATTATTCCCAGCTGCTCTGAACTTCAGGTACTTTCTTGCAAGGTACCACTGGCCCAGGGCTGTGTTTGCCCTTGCTTCCTGACCCAGTCTTCCTAACCTGAGAACCCCATATCAGATGCACCAAAAACACCTTTCAGGCCTCAAAAACATCTTACTGCATGAATACATCCATTCAGTTTTATTGCATTAATTCAATAATTTCATTTGTTGCATAAAAGACAGGCAGTGTAAGTCCTGATCCTTTGAAGTCAATAAATGTCATTTCACAGGCTTTGAATCATGACCATAATTGGTCAGGGAATGCCCCAAAAAAATCACTCGGTGATACAACCACCTTACACAGATATTTCTAGGGTGTCTCAAAACCAGCCGTTTCTTTCCCTTAAATACATGAGATATGAAAGACTCCTTATGTGCAGAGTGCACCCCACATGCTGCAACGTTTGGAAAAGTTTGTGTATGCACCTACGTGACCGGCCAAACACTAGCCCCTTTGATTGCCCGCTCTTGGCTGTCTGCTCATTTGAAATTTGGTGTGCGTGTGTGCGAGCTTGCACATGTTGCCCTTCACACTCTGGAATTCCTACGCGCTGGGGGCAGGAGTGGCTCATGTTTAGCTCTCTGACTCACAGATGCAGGGAAGATATTTACACTATTTCTCCTGATGGGTTTCCAGGGATGGCTGACCTTTTGGCTGGATGCTTTAGCATCCTACTTTGCCAATACCTGTTACAGTACTTCCCTATCCCTATTTGACCCTGCCAGTCTATGAATATTCAAATTAAATAAATTAAAGCATTATAAACCAAGGGTTAAATTCTGTCCAGGATGCAACCCTCACAGACCTTAATTAACATTTGCCAGTGTGATTGTTAAAGGCCTATTAAGAGCTTTGGCTTCTGTTGGACCAGAGCTTCAGAAAGACAGGAACTGTCACTTGCCCACACCTTCTCAAAAGCAAATGGTTTTTATTTTACTTGATATTTGCATTTATGCTGGCGCTGTCCTTTAGTTCAAACTGCTCCCAGGTATTGAGAGCAATTAATAAACCATTTGAGATTTTGTTTTGCTACTACTAAACAAGCTAAACTCAATTCTTCTATTCTCTTCTTCTTTTAGAGGCTCTCTATTCCCTTCCACCAGCCCAGTAGTTCATTTCTATGTTCCCCATCTATAAGAGAGGATTTAGCAAATTTTCCTTGGCCGTCATAAAATTGCCACATTTTTTTTACCCCCTCTCTTGTCCATTTAGGCTGTAGGCTTTCCAGAAATGGGAAAGGTCTGTGTCATATGATGCCCTTATGCTGTGTAAAGGAATTCCTAACTGAAATGGAATAGTCAAGAGTAAAACACAAATTATCAGGAGTTACAGAAAAATGGCGGTGATCTTTGCAAGTCAATGCTTAGAGTTAGTGAAAAGAACTGAAAAGCTGCTGTTCCATGTAAGCACCTCTTTCAAATTACTCATTAAAACAGAGCTGATGATAACATCTGCACACTCAATACTACAAATCCCAGCAATCCCACCATTTCCAGCGAAGGTTCGTTGACTTTTCCGTCTTGTCTTTCCAACAATTCACATTGGGCTCACGTGAAGCCCAAAGACTAAGGTTAATCTGTCTCACCAGCACCTAAAAATCAGCAGGCACTCCTTATCTAAAGAGATAATTACAGCCCTGGCACTCCAATGGTTTTGCCTTACCATAATATTATCGAAACGGTACAAACAGCTACATGGGACTCCAATAACCCAAATGACTAGATTCGCAGCAAATTTCAGGGAACAAAAAACTGACCCCCTGGCTCTCAATGCGGCATCACGGGCTAAGGGATAACATTCACTGGAGAAACTTCCCTATCACAGCCTTTGCAACCCTCACTGCAAATATTAGACTGAAGATACAGATGAGAGACGAGGATCTGGAAGGCACTGGAGGCTCATTCTAGCGTTTCTTCACATTCTAGTGTTTCCAAAAACAAGGCAAACTACATTCTCCTCTTCTGCCGGAGTCAAAGTTAACTGACAGGACACTTAGAAATTAACGTGTCCTTTTCTTTGGCTGTTCTTGATGAGATATATAACTAAAGCTGAATAAATTAAAACTGACAGAACTCTAACAAAGCATCACTCTAAACCCGAATTTCATCATTCTCCTCCTAGGGACCAAGAAGTCGGGGGAGATACCTGGGGCCAAATTTACCTAATTGTTCCACAAGAAATCCTTATGTTTAACCACAGGCTGCTTCGAAGAAACTCCCAGTAGTTTTAATTAATTATCTTCATGCTAGTCCTTTCATGGAACTGAAAATATTCCCCCACTCTTATCTTCACCAGCAAGCCATCACTTTCGGCACTGCAGAACAGGACTGGTTAAGCCGGTGGTGGGATTGTACTTGTGTGTCTATGTGTGCCTGCGAAGGGGAGGGCTACAGAACAAGCCTACAAAGAGGCTTGCCAGCTTGCATGGCCCCTTCACAGCAGGTATTTCCCTTCTAGGAAAGTTGTGCTGGGATTAACTTCAACTGCACTGACAACACTGAACCCGTATTTCAACATTAGCAATGATGTGACATGTAGACGAGTAGAAGGAAACCATTTTCCTTTCAGAGAACCAAACAGGCTCAGGGCTGATCTGGAGAGCTCCTCAACCGAAGCATAAGATCAGGAACTCCCTTTCATGTCCCCAGCACCTTTGCTGTGCTTATCACAGCTGTAGCCAGCTCCCTTGTGTCTTCCTTGGCAGAGGCTCAGTCTTGGTTCAGGCAGGAGGACGAAGAACCATGTTAAGGCCAGCTACAGCCAGGGGACTTCAGCTGATGTCTTCACTGAGAAAAGACTGGAACTCAAACTCCAGCACTTTGGGCTGGAGGCACGTATATGTAGGCATGGACTAGAAAAGCTTAGCCTTGCTCTGTAAAATAAAGCACGTGCTTAAATGCTTTCTGAATTCTGCCTTTAAGAATGTGCTCCAAACCTTGCAAGCCATGGGTCTGTCCCTGCTCTGCAAAGTACATAACCACACGCAGCTGCCGCTGTCATAACACAGAAGGAAATGACTTCTTTTCTGCCTCAGGATGTCCTCTCTGGATGTTGTTAGCATGTCAAACTCCATCATCCTTTCCAAGCCAACAGTATTTTAAAGGGAAAATGATTTAGTCAGAAGAGCATCTTTGGGTAAAAAGTTTCTGATACCTTTCTCTGAAGCTATGCTTCATGCAAAATTCTGGCTGACACGTATTTTGAAGGCCAGTGTCTCAGAAGATTCCCATGGTGCAGAGATTTGGGTTTAGTCTTTTCTTGTCTTGTCATATTTCCTGCTTTGTTAGGAAGAAATTCATGGTGTAGCCCTTGAATGAGTCTAGATGGCAGCCCTGGCTTAAGGCGTGGAGCATCCCAAGTCTCCCACCTCCAGAATCTGACTTATCTAGTGCTGGAGGAGAACTATTGTCTTACTCCCTGAAAACTAAAACTTAATCGCAGCATAGCACAGTGCACTGTGGTGGGTCATAACCAAACAGGCTCCACCTGAAGCAGATCGGGATGGATGATGAAGTTTTGCTGTGGGTCAAGGTGTTTAAATTATATGAGCCACATGCTCTGCCTTGAAGGCTTGTTCGGAGCCTAACAACGGTATGATCAGCTCTAGAAATTACTGCACAGCATTCAGCTCTCTAAACATCCTGATCACTAAGAATGAGGCGACATGGGGGAATGACTGGGGTGCTGAATGGCTCTCTGCTCCTTGGCTCCCTACGCTTTACCCTATTCAACGTTCACAAATTTTTGGAGACAAACTATAGAATGTGGAAACTGTCAAGAGGAGGCTCAGCAAGTGCAAACACACACTCTAGAAAGATAGCGTTACACACCAGGCATGTGTCTTCGTCTTTTACAGTTACTGACTGCCTTTTCTAGGTCCTACTTTTCCAAGCTTTTGTAGGAATCTCTCCGGCAGCTGCTGAAGGGCTGATCGTGCATGGGGCAGCCAAATATTCTTGCTGCTCTTCATGATCTGATTGAACTTTTCTCCGCAAACCACGACACTTGGCTAATCAGCACCATTTCCATTTCCATATATATAGCACTTGCTATTTCTGAGGCAAGGCTAAGAAAGTAACTCTTTAATAAAGACACTTATAAACACAAGAAAACTTGGTGCAAGACAGACAGTGGTAGGATAAGGAGGGAGAGAGAGCACGCTGCCATCTAGGTGGGCAAAAATGCTGACATGACAAATCTTTCTCCTTAATCAAATTATTTACCTTCTTGAAAGCTCATGATGACAAACTACCTGAACTGGAGAAGCTTGGGAGCCGATATCCCTCAGCGTCTGCTGCAGTAAATTATTGCCTAGCTCTGCTGATGGAGATAAAGAGAGGTGATAGTGTTCCATAACAAAGGATAAATGGTAATATCCACCATTTCTTTCCACTCTGCGAAGAAGCTGCTAGTACAGAGTGCTTAGATTAGGAAGCCAGTGCTATTAAAATAAAATGGCTTTCTCCCTTTTTTTATTTTCTCCCTAAGGTGAACAATGGCTATAAAAAAAGCCATGTATTTCCTAATAAGTACTAAGCCGTGCTAGAATCAGATAACTGAGTTTATGCTAAGTTCTAAAATGCATTTTTTGGCAACAAATAGTCATTCAGATATCAATAAACATTGTGGACTTTATCATCATCCTGCTGGGTTTTCAGCTGACAAAAGAGCTGTTTATGTTATGTGTCTTCAGTTCCCGATTTCTCAGTATCCCGCTGCTGCTATTCCGCCCTCTCCTCATCTCAGAGGCGACTTCTGAGGTGCACGTGTGTTACTACTGAGACAGCACCGCTCCTTCGTGCTTTTCCTGTGTATCACTCAGCAGATAAGCTTCTGCTCACCACGCCACAGACACAGGCTGGGGACAAAGCACGGGAGACTACAAAGAGTTCCTACTGTCCTGCAAGTAGTGATACAGCTAGTGGTGACTCCATGGCGTGGTTCCACTTTGGTAGCTATGGATTTAATTACACACTCCGGAAGGACACAGCCACCAACATATGCATGAAATGCAGTACACAGCCTTTTACCAGACATTTGTAACTACTGCAAGGTGAGAAACATGGTTCAGGGAGTGGGGCACAAGGGAAGAAGGAGGTCACATCAACGCAATAACGCAGCAGCAAACGGAGACAAAGCCAGGGAGCAAGATCTCTCCAGTCTGCAATGCTGCACTGACATCAGCACAATAAATAGGATGCTGTGAAAATGTTGATTAGAAGCAGCTCATGGCTTCTGTTTCTCAAAAAAAACCCCTGATGCTTACTAAGAGTCAGCTGAGAATCTGCTTGTTTCGTATAATGCAAGCGATCAGCCGGGGAAAAGTGCTGGAAAACCTGTTTCGATCCTCTGCTGTGTCAATGGTGAACGTCCCTTGAAGTTGGTAGCTACCCTGGCACTCACCAGGCAGGAGACTGCCCAGCACACCTCTCTCTTCCCACCACCAGAGCCGTGACAACTCCGTTGCTACCACCTTTAACTCTCCCGGGTCTCAGCATGGCAGCTCCTGGCAAACCCAAAAGAGGATTGCATTGGCTTCCTTTTGGGGAGCACTCAGCCCTCTTAACGGAAGAGAACGGCTGCTGCTCACTGACACAACCGAGCTGCTTTCCACCAGCCCTCCAGAGGCACCGGCGCTAAGCGGGTGCTGCGCTGGAGCTCCTGCCACCCGTGGTTCCTCCACGGGAGATAATTCCCTGAGCAGCCAACACGTCAACCAGCTCTCATCTCTGATCCTCAATAGCCCCCGAGGGGGCTGTGTTTGACACTGGCTGACACCAGCACAGGTCCTGCACAGCCAGGTAACCAGCACCCCATTAATACCACAGGCATTTAATGGATTTTTTTCACTTGGCTAGATATTGTTAGAACAGCATAAAATGCTGTTGCTTCGATCATTTATCATAATCATATTTCTTTTGTCTGAGAAGCCTCCAGTACTAGGGATTTCAGCTATGGCTAGTTTTGTGGCATTGGCCTTTTCTCTTCCTCCTGAAGCCTGTTTGCAAGTGAAAGTTAGTTCACAAGCTGTAGACACAGCTGCAACGTCAGCTCTAACACAGCCCTACGAGCTCAAAAGGTAGGATCAGGGCTGCCCACAGGTGGGTTTGCAAGTCACACCTAACACCCCACAGTGTGGTAGTGTGCAGCTATAGCCATGAGGACAGGCTGTCTCAGGAGCCAGAAACATGATAACTAACAGCACCATTTACTTGCTAGGCAGGTACAAAATAACAGGAACCCTCTTCACAGAGCAAAGCAGAGCGACACCGAAGCAAATATCATCAGTGATGCTGTCATCACAGACATGGCCACATTCGACTCTAAAGCCCTCTTAAATTCAGACAACTCTTAGTTAAACTCACAGGTTCGCAATTTCAGCAGATATTATGCCTGTTTATTAGGTACTATGACACAACACACAACTCCTACCCTTCTCTGGGGTTCGTTTCATCTAAGCAAGAGAGATTTAAATTGTCCTGCTCACTTAACTTACCTCGTTCACCAAAACTAACCTCCTTCTGTGAGCTGACGACGAGAGCTCGGGAGGCTGCAGGGTGCCGTGCTAAAGGGTGGGAGGTGAGGGAGAGAAAAAGGTTCACCAGCAGCAGAAAGCACTGATTCTGTTTTTCCCTAATGTTTCGTGGGGGAATTTTCTCAAGACTAAAAGTGTGATGAAGCTTGAGCTGCAGCGAATCCCTATGGGGAGACACTGACTTTGGTCCCTGTCATCTACTCTGTGATCGTTTTCCCAATCCTTGCTGGAACATACCGTCATCGGAAACTCTACCTGACTGAGAAATTTGGTTGAAACCAGACAATGAAAGTTAAAAGGGAAGGCAACTAAGTAAACAGGTACACATAACGCTTAAGAAACCTGTCTGTAAAGGGACTGGGTGTGGGAGACCATCCATTTACCTTCTCCCTCCTCGTATTCAAGCCAGAAGCCACACACATACTGGACTGAGCTGACTCAAGATCATTTATGATTTTGATCTCCAGCTTGGAATGAAATTCAAGCAGTGGGGACACCACGCTAATGATGCAGGAATGTTAAACCTGTAAACCGAAACTCTTCGGACAATGAGGATCAGCAATCCTGGAAAACTCCTGAAAGCACGTGTGGATGACCCGAGTTGGGGCTCTGAACAACTGACAAGTTGACGGTGATGAGATTACATGATGGAGGTCATCTAACTTGTTCTCCAGACACTTGAGACAGGAGAAGGCTGGAGAAATAAGGCAGGACCAGGAGGAGAAAGACTCCAAAGGTGACAGACACTTGCCTAAAGTATGCTCTGTAGTGGTGAAGGCACAATAGCTGGACATGCTTTCGGTACCCTGAGTCAGCCCACAAAGTGAAGCCTGGGACAGCACTGGCCCCGGGGACCAGTGTCCCCAACCCTATGTTTAACACCGTGGGCCCAACAGGGAAAGGTAAAACGCTGTGGCCGAACATGGCACAACATGATAAAGCAACATTTTACAGAAGTCGAGGGCAGACATAGAGGAGGTGCCAACTCCGGAGCCAAAATATCAGCGCAGTAACAAAAGGATTGCTTCCCGCGTGTGTCTGGCACTTCCATTCCTCACATGCTAGATTTACTCGGATACTTTTAAAAAGCATTAACTATAAAAGATGTCAGAGTGATTGACTGACCAGAAAAATATAAATAAAAGAGCCCTAAATTGCATCATTTGGGTAAATATGTATTTATACAGTTTGGAAAGAAAAGCCTTGTTATTCAACTGTTGGACAGCAGCAGCGACACAGGAGCTGTTCTGGTTTATAATGCAAATCATGTAATTTGGGACACGCATTATGTGTATTAAAAATGCAAAGTAAGATCCATGTGAAATGCTGTTAATTTGCAGTAGCCACTTTTCAAAGTATAATTTCTCAGGCATTTACATATTTTTTTTCTGTTAAAAAAAAAAAGAAAGAAACAGTATTTAGAACATTTGCCATATCTCATTTGTTGGATCAAGACACTTTTGAGCTACAGAAAGACGAAAATGGCAATAGAAACTGGTAAATTACTAATTTCCTCCTTTTTTAAAAAAATCAAATATAAATTAAATATAGGAGTCTCCTATTTCTAATAGGCCAAACATTTTTAATTACAAACAATCTGATCTTAATTGAATTACGTGATCTTCTTTGCCAACTCCTGGCCCCTGTATTTACACTGACAAAACAGAAGCCCAGAGCATCCAGCAGTGAGAAACTCCAATTTGAAGCAGAGTTTTGCTCTGCAGGTCAGCCCCGCACAAGCTTGACCTCGACCAGGGATCAAGAGGAACAAAGGACCAGTTTTGACCTCCCTAATAGGAGGGTCTGGCTGGCCCTAGCAGGAGTCTCGCAGCTGCTCCAAACCTTTGCTGTAATTCTGCCTGTTTTGGCTCTCTTCCTCCCTTCTCCACGTGCCCTGTTGAAGGAGCTTCCAAGGACGATGGCCGGGAGGTGCAAACATCCATCACACATGGTGGTTGCACATTTCTGCTACAGTTAACCTCAAGAACCTCTGAACCTTTCCACGCCAGGGACACCCCCCACTTCTGTGTCTCTGAGAGAGGGGGCTGTCTTCTCCCTTCCTACTGAATTGGCAGATTTCTTTCCGAAATTTGCAGATCCTTAAAAATATCAAAAAGATTCTTCTTGGGGATCCAGAGGATCACTCCGTGCTTCTCCTTGCAATGTTAGCTTTGCTAGGTTGCTCTCCCTTGTCTCAGGAGGGAGCCTGTAGTCATGGTGTGTTCCCCAGAGAGTGGGAAGGGGTATCCAGACAAAACGAGGGACAAGCAATTGAAAATCGTATGTTTCTACTGCAATACCACTCCAGGCGACTTTTAATTTAGGAATGTAATTTTGCATTGCCACACAATGCAAAAACTATGCACATATATAAAGTTAGAAACAGAGACTTTATTTTCAGGTATTTTTCTTCGCTTGAGTTTTGCTAGAATTGCTCACAACTGCCCACGTGAACAAGCTGGTGCTGGGGCCTGGGCAGCTCTGGGCTGGAAGCATCCTTCCTCTCCTACAAAAATTAAAGGGCTGTGACTGCCCGGGCCTTCCCTGCAGGCACAAGAATCCAGAGGCCATTAGTTCTCCTGCATGCTACTAATTCCCAGAGCCGAGCTAGAGCGTGGAAATAGGATCTTTGGGTCCAAGCCCTAACCCCAGGTCTGGCACGGCAGAGTCAGTGCTAACCCAAGGCAAGGCATTTTGGCGTTTGCCCCAATTGCTCGCTCTCTAATCCAAACCCCATCGTACACGCTGGGGAGCGAGCAAATCCACAGGCTTTAACAGCGTTTGGATCATTCCCAGTAATACTTGGTAGCACTCCTGGAGGTTATCGCATAGAAAGTATTATTTAAACCTAGCTACTTTATTATTTTCCCAGCGGCATGTCAAACAATAACCCTTGAAGTGGTGAAGCCAAGCCATAGTCTTTGTCAGATTAACCTTCCTAGAGGCCTTCTAAAATCAATTGCAAATGTTAGCTCTGAAGGACCAGGCAGATAAAAAGCAGTTTCTATCCCTCCCCCCCAACTTTCATTTCAAGTTGCAAAACCAATCCACAGTCCTATTACAAATCAGATCTGAAAAATGCTGCTTGATTATTTTTTAAAGAGCTCAAACTAGGTCACCAAAAATAGAGTCTCTAATGGGCTAAATGTGGAAAATGACTGCTCAAAATTAACAAGTTCCTGGGCTCCAGGACTACACAAAAGCGTTTTGAGTAGATTGCTTGCAACTACACAAACTGTATCCTCTGCCACACATGGCAAAAACCCAGCCTGCCAGATGCTCAGTGATCATTTGTGCAAAGTGTAAAGTAGTTTTCAAAAAAACGTAAAGGAATTTTTATTCTTAGAAAATAACTCTCTGGCTTCTTTTCCCTCCATTAGGAAGCGCTTTATAAACACGGCTCCTGAGGCAGGCTGGCTGGGCCACCGCAAAGCAGAGGCTTTTGATTCCTGTTGCTGCTCGCAGGCTTTTCTCAAGCACGTGGCAGGGGACAGCATTCAATCCCTGGACTAACAGGCCCACCAGAAGGTTTCCATAAGAACACACCTTAATAGGCAACAACAGGCCATACTGGGCAATTTTGCTGGGTAGCTCTAATCAGGGTTAGCAAGCCCTACCAGGCAGCCTGCTGAACCACCATGCTGAAAGCCAGGTGAGAAGTCAGAAAGCAGAGGATATTTGCCTTATTTTCAAAAATAGGATAGCCTCAACATAAATGCCCTCCAGCCAGGGACTGCTAAGAGCCAATGACCATACATCAAGATGCTACAGAAACACCAGTGAATGCTGGTACGTGAGGTTCACTATGATCGTGTACTACCCACTTTGGCATCAATACTCACAACATTCCCATAAGTCACAGCAATGCATATGCAAAAGCTAGGATCTGGAGAATTATAGGAAACATGCTGTTTTTTCTCAGAACCATCATTTGACCCTCCCACACCAAAACCAGTGACTAAACCCTAGAGGAACAATCAGGTCCAAAGAGTGACTACCTTGGGCGCTCCACACTGCCACACTCCCTCTCCCAAAACCAAGGAATAACCAGCACATCACCTTGACTCCTTGGAGCATTGCCTGTGGCACCACACTTAAACCCAGCATTATTTTCAAGGGAGAAAAAGCTATGGGAGACATCCTGCTCTGGGGACAATCTCTGGCCTCCATTTCACTAGTACCCCTGCAGTGAAGCACAGCACCTGTAGCTCTCTTAGGTTGCTCATCTCCATCCTAACTGGATTTAATACAGAAAACTATGATAAGGGGTCTTGAAGCTGCGGTGTGTAAATAAGGAAAAAAATGTTATGTACATTTGTATTGCTTTCTCCAAGGAACCTTCCATCTTTTGAACAAACATTTCTACAGATAAAAGCAAGTTCTGCCAGATCCATGGAAACAGAGAAAACATTCTGGGAAGTACATACAGGCCTTGGTAGTAAATAGATGTGCTCGTGTTTTGGACATAAGTCACCCTCTGCACAAAGCTCATGAAAAATCCATCAAAGACACAGACAGTCTTCCTTTCGGAAGAGACCACAGAATCACAGAATCTTAGTGGTTGGAAGGGACCTTTGAGATCATCGAGTCCAACCACATTAAAAAAAAAAAAAAAAAAACAAACAAAAAACACACAAACAAACAAAAAAACACAACACAAAACCAAACAAACAACAACACCCCCCCCCCAAAAAAAAAAAAAAAAAAAAAAAAAAAAAGCAAGCAGCATCCATCAACTAAACCCCACACACAACACCCCACCACAAACCAACAATCCCGGGCACTAGAGCATGCCCTGAAGAGCCACGTCTACACGTTTCTTAAATACCTCCAGGGATGGTGACTCCACCACCTCCCTGGGCAGGCTGTTCCAGTGCCTGACCACTCTCTCAGTAAAGTAATTCTTCCTAATATCTAATCTAAACCTCCCCTGCCGCAACTTCAGACCATTTCCTCTGGTCCTGTCGTTATTCCCTTGGGAGAAGAGGCCAACCCCCGCCTCTCTACAGTTTCCTTTCAGGTAGTTGTAGAGGGCAATGAGGTCTCCCCTCAGCCTCCTCTTCTCCAAACTAAACATGCCCAGTTCCCTCAGCCTCTCCTCATAGGACTTGTTCTCCAGACCCCTCACCAGCTTGGTGGCTCTCCTCTGGACACGCTCCAGCACTTCAATGTCTTTCCTGTAGTGAGGGGCCCAAAACTGAACACAGTACTCGAGGTGAGGCCTCACCAGTGCCGAGTACAGAGGCACGATGACTTCCCTGCTCCTGCTGGCCACGCTATTCCTGATACAGGCCAGGATGCCGTTGGCCTTCTTGGCTGCCTGGGCACACTGCTGGCTCATGTTCAGCCGGCTGTCCACCAACACCCCCAGGTCCTTTTCTGCTGGGCAGCTTTCCAGCCACTCTTCCCCAAGCCTGTAGCGTTGCTTGGGGTTGTTGTGGCCGAAATGCAGAACCCGGCACTTGGCCTTATTAAACCTCATCCCATTGGCCTTGGCCCATTGGTCCAACCTGTCCAGGTCCCTCTGTAGAGCCTGCCGACCCTCAAGCAGATCAACACTCCCACCGAGTTTGGTGTCATCCGCAAACTTACTGAGGGTGCACTCAATCCCCTTATCTAGATCATCAATGAAGATATTGAACAAGACTGGCCCCAAAACTGAGCCCTGAGGGACACCACTGATGACCGGCCGCCAACCAGATTTTGCTCCATTAATCACAACTCGCTGAGCACGGCCATCCAGCCAGTTTTTTATCCAGCGGAGGGTACACTTGTCTATGCCATGATTCTCCAGTTTCTCCAGGAGAATGCCGTGAGGGACGGTGTCAAAGGCCTTACCAAAGTCCAGGTAGACAACGTCCACAGCCTTCCCCTCATCGAGAAAGCAGGTCACATGGTCATAGAAAGAGATCAAGTTGGTCAGGCAGGACCTCCCTCTCATAAACCCATGCTGGCTGGCCCTGATCCCTTGGCTGCCCTGCACATGCCTTGAGAGCTCACTCAGGATGATCCTCTCCATGATCTTTCCCGGTACCGAGGTCAGGCTGACAGGCCTGTAGTTTCCAGGATCCTCCTTCCGGCCCTTCTTGTAGATGGGCGTCACATTGGCCACCCTCCAGTCATCTGGCACCTCTCCTGTTGACCAGGATTGTTGATAAATAATGGAGAGAGGCTTGGTAAGCTCTCTTGCCAGCTCCCTGAGAACTTTTGGGTGAATGCCATCCGGCCCCATAGACTTATGCGTGTCCAGGTGCATAAGCAAATCATTAACTAGTTCAGACATACATTTTGGAGACTGTCTAGTTAGCAAACATCTGAAAGCCAGAAAGCTGAAGCGATACTTCATAACGCCACCTTCACCAAATGGTTAGTCAAAACATTTAATCTCTGCCCGTTTCCTCTCTGTAACATGAGGATTTTGCATAACACCCAAGACACTTGGATAAGGGATGCTTCAGTACATGCCAAGCAGGATCCTGACTCTTCTGCAGCAGCCCGCTGTCACCCACACCGGGGATTTGACTTGGAGGTTTTCAAGGCTGGGTTTGTTTGCTTGAGAACACAAGCAGGGCCGATTTGGTTTGCTTTGCATTTTGCTTTTGCTGTACATGCCTACTGGATTGCATCTCACAGAAATGTCACTTTCCGGCAGACAGACTGACCTTTGAAAAAAGTGAAGCATTTAAAAAAAAAAAAAAAAGTCTATGATTAAAGCCCAGCCATATGTTGGGGAGAACTCCATCTCTTTAGATTTTCCACCTACACAGTGAGCACCATACTGCACTTGTCCTTTTACATTACGCTACGTGACATGATGGAACAAGACATCGATAACAACATGATGTGAAGTGTAAAACAAAATGAGAAAGCTCTAACCGTATCTTTCTTTGCAACGGCTTGCTTTTGCAGAAAGTGCGGGTCTCAGGGTACCAAGACACAGAGCGGTTTCCCACTTCTGGGTAGGTGCCATGAAAACAACTTGGGTAAGCAAGGAGTAAAATGTGGTGCTCTCCGATCTGAGCTCCGGGGTGGTAACCAAGTGGCAGACTGCGGTGATACCAGGGGCCGAGTCCAAACTAACCTGGTTATTAACAGCCTTGCAGCTGCTCTCAGGAGGACAGGAAAGGGAGAAGGCACGTATCATCTTCTTCTGCCTACTGCTGGCATCTACACACAACGGCCCTGCTGAATGGGAGGAAGACTGTGGTACAGCGGCTGCTGCTGGTACAGGCTTTTCCACCTGGCAGTGGAAAAGGGGTGGGGATGTGGGCGGGTGAGACTTGCTTTGGTCTTTTTATAACAGCCGTGGAATTAGAAAGACGCTGAAAATAACATCGCTTTGCTATTGATTTTAAGGCCCATCACCAAAATTCATGCCTGTTAGCTCACGTTGCAATTTTATTTTTAATAGGTCAATAGAAATACCGTGTTATTAAAAATACATCGGTATGTTTTACACTGATATGTTTGCACACTTTTTTTTCCTTCGATTCCTTCAGTGCAGTCATCTGTCTGGCACCGCATGGCCCGGAGGAGTTCGGACAGACTTTCCTCCCAGTAAACATGAGTGTGGCTTTCCAGCGTGGGCAGCCCGCTGCAGAGGTCTGCGCAAATTCATCAAGGGTTAGGGTGATACAGTTCCACCAAAAATGTCTGTGGGATCAACATAGTTTAAACTGTAGGCACTAGTGTCATTTCAGCATGCTCGTACGTGTATGTGAACACTGTTTAGCTGGCATTCCTTTGCCGTATGCGGTCGTAGGAGTTTGTACAGGGGGAGATTAATTTTACAGGACCACAGCCTAAAAAGTCTATTCAGGCAAATCGCCCACTGATTTCAGAGAGGATTGCCGGCATTTTAAGATTTTTGCTAAAAGACTTCTCTGTCTTTATATGAAGCTGATACCTTTTAACATAGGCTGTGATATCCTTGTTGTCATGTATAGAACTTTTTAAGCTTTATAAGCAACAAGAGTTCATGGAGATGATATACCAAGTCTAAGAGAAGGTGAATAGAGGGGGTCAGGTGAGGATTCAAATCCTCATTAATTAGGGCAGGAAGGGAAAGCACAGACACTAAACTGCCCCGATCTCAACTCCTTCCCTCCTCTCCTTCCATCTTTCAAACAGCACTTCCCTTTCCTTAAGCAAAAAGACCCCTAATATCTTCCATTTAATGGCTTTGCACAAAAGCTGCAGCTTAAAACCTCGATGCGGACTTACGGCACAGAGAACGGTGGAACCACAGATCCTCACTCAAAATTCAGGAAAATTCATGATTTATACTCTGATTTTACACTGCAAGTTATACAAAGCCTTGCTGTGCTCGAGCAACCAGCCTCTTGTAACCAGGTTACAGGCACAGCTCTTGGAGAGGAAGATGGACTCGAGTTTGGTCAGCTGGAGTATACAACTCACCTGGTATTTCCACACATGGATGTTAAACTGGTCATAATGAAAATTCACAAGTACCTAAAACCAGGAATTATGAATCAAACTGCTCCTAAATTGCACCTCAGGAGTGAGACTTCAGATGGTGACCCATAAATATGTAATGCTATCAGAACTACAATGAGAGGCAGAGCACGGTAAATTGTAGCAATTACTCTATTCTGTCAACTAGATGAAAAATGAGCAAATTTTGTTTTGCCCCTAAGTAGTGGCTCACAGATCCTGCTGGAACGAGCCGCAGCTGCAGCAGGCATGCAGAGGGCAGGACAAGGGAAGGATGGGGACAGCCAGGACAGGGTCAGTAATCGCCAAACACCTTCCAGCCATTTCTTCGTTTAGTGCTTTGAAACAAGCTATTTCTAGCACTAAAGCCTTGAAAAATGCAAGTTTTTACCATATGGCAACACTGACAAGTGCTCACTGAACATTTGTGAACCCTTCCCTTACAGCTGCGCAGTGAAGTTGCACTTTAAAGTCTCAAAAAAGAGACATGGGGAGAGCGTCAGTGCTTTCATTAGCCATTTTACTCACAGGAATACTCATCAATAGCTGCACAGTCAGTTTTGAAGTTGGGCAAAGTATGTTCTCTCCATAAAAGAGTAAATAAATTAGCTTTTCCATCAATGCCTCTTGTTTTCTCGCTTGACAAAGAGTAGTTTTTCATTACTCAAATTGCTTTGTTCATTAGTCAATGAAGTCCAAAACATTAAATTCTGCTCATGAGTTAGAAAAATTCAATCCAGATAACTTTTCTTTTGCAGCCTTTTTTTTTTTTTTGGTCAGAACAGAAATGTTCTTTCGTGTGTTTCGATTAGGCACACACATTACAGCACTCACATTTCCCGGCAAAGACCACCCGCGCTCTGGAAGGGCCATATCCGTCTCTCCTGGCTGCTGTCATTAGCCAACGAGCAAATCATTTGATAATAAAATACCAGCATCCAACACACCTGCATGTTTCTGCCACGCACCAGACACCCGCATCCTTTTCTAGACAGCAGTACAACATCTTCCTTTCTAATGCAAACTTCCACCCACCCGCATACCACACATAATGACTCAAAAGCAAAGGCAGCCGATTAATTATGCCTGTGATGTTCTCCAGTTTTTTGTTCTCACCATTATCCAATTCTGAAAGATTGGCATCCCTGAATTCGCAGAAGCCTCTTTTCAACGGATGGCTGCGGCTGTTAGATGGCAGGCAAGGCAGAAACACCACGAATGCCAACAGAGCAGCGCTGAGTTACGGAACCACGAGATCTGGCCCTCAATTTTTGCATACCACCTCTTCAACCACAGTTCTACTGAAAAAGTTCAACAAAACTGAATTTTCTCGATTTTCTTTCTTCCCCTTAGAAATTTGATTACTCCAAGACTAGGACCAAAACTACTCTTGAGGTTTTTAACTAGTGGTGCTGAATATAAAGACAGCATGTTCTTATTTAAGGGGATGATGAAATATTCAAGATCATGTCCCTTTAAAGCATCCCTTTAAGTGCAATAACCTAAACACTGGAAAACAGCGATTTTACTTTTTTTTTTTTATTAAGGTGAAAATCATCTCAGAAATATGTAGATACATACAAAAAAGAAATATCATAGTAACTACATAGTTACTACTGTCCTTTCAACTTAATTCACCAAAAGCTGCCTTCTCCTTCGCAAAGAAGCTTCTGCTTTCATGTTTTTGCTGTGGGCTGTAATTTTTTAATAAAAATAACAGCTAATTCAATGTCAGCGCTGAACTGTTTGGGGCTTCATTTCTTTTTAGAGACTAATTTTGGAGTTTTGCCATAATTTGCTGTGTCTACAGTTTATCTGATTTTTATCGACTACTTTAATTAAAATGACTTGCAGTACAATACTAATTGATTTTGTGATAAAATAATTAATAGCAATTAATTCATTTTTGATGTAATTAGCATATGTAATTTTTCCTCCAGCTGCCATTCTCTGCCTCTCGGAAGCCGTGCCCTTAGGGCAGGAGAGGTAAAACAGCAATGTTTCTTCATCCAGATGTCCACAGAGGATGCTCATCCCTTCCCCTCATCCCAGTGCCTCTGCGAACACTCTTTGGTATTCTGAACACTCCTTCATCAGCCCCGAATAATATTTGTATCTCTATCAAGAGTTCATCAGGTAAGTTACCCAGCCCCTCTCTCAAAGAAATGGTGAGGTGTTTCATGAAGGTGTTGCCCAGGAAGTGCTAAGACACTGTATTTTAATTAACCTCTCTTCAATTATAATATGAGAGCATCATAGGCACACTATAAAATGAAGGATTTTTTTTTCCCTATTCCCAGCATCATTCTCCCTTCACTTTGGCATATACAGTGTCAGTCTCAGACCAAGCACGCATAAGTACATTAAGATTTTTCCAAAGAGAGATCACACACTGCAAACTCATGGCAAGTGCTCGCTTTTTCCGACGGGCCTAAAACTACACGGGGCTTCATGGGGTTTTTTTTGTTGTTGGTTTTTTTTTTTTTTCCAGAGTGAACTCCCTAATTACAACTCAAATAACGTTTGGCTCCCAAGTGAACTCGAGAGCCTAACTCCGTTTGAAAACGGGAGCTGCACATCCCGTGGATCTGCAAAGGCAGTCGAGCAGGGCGGGAGGAGACACCCTGCGCGATGCCCAACGCGAATGACATTCAAAAAGCCATTTTGTCAGCGCTCGCAGTCAGTCCTGCAGACTGTGAAGCAGTGACCCCGGTGCAAAGATAGCCTACCAACGGTGGGTAAGAAAATTGCTTTAGAAGCGCGCGGCGCTTCTTAATACAGTGTCAAACACAGGGACCAGACCCCGGCGCAGCAGGCGCTTGAGGATTGTGACTTTTCCATTTGAAAATCTTTTTTGACGCAGCGGCCAAGAGAGATTTTGCTGCTGGTGGGTGTGAAGTGGAGCAGAACAGATCTTATAGTATTTGCTACCTAAGACCATGCATCCTAAGTAATCTTCTAGACTACTGAAAAACACCAAGGAACTACCACCTAGGAAACCCTATGCATAGCACTATAGAAACTTATAAAACTGGTAACACACTGAAGAAGGAAGAAGGTGATCTGAAGGCGCAAAACAGTCCTCGACCTCTGCAGCTGCCTGTGGAAGGAATTCAATCCATCACCAGGTCAGCAGGAAGGGCCCTACCACCACGACGCAGGAGAAGACACTGCCACGGGGGCTGCATCAGGCGATGAATGTGAAGGATGGACAATAAATGCACCTGGTTCCCTGGCAGCAGGCACTTCTTTAGAGAGACCAGTGGCAAGGCTGTGATCCCCTTACCGACAGCATCCAAATCTGACCCCCTGACACATCACCGACCTGGCAGTGTATGATGAAGCAAGATAGCTAAAAGGAAAGCGTATTAAATGCCAAAGTTAGTTCCTGTTATCAGGGTATCAGAAAGCCTCACCTACAAACATTTTCCTTTCGACTGTTCTTCTACCTTACTAACCAGTTTTGTTACGCATTTTCGTATGTTCTAAAAATTTGTTTTCAAGCTGCTGTTTCATTTTCAATGCAGACATATTTCTATCTGTCATCTAGATCTAGAACTGCCTTTGCCTAATATTGTGAACTTTTGACACCCCAAAGGTGAATTATAATTGCTCAGGGAATTGCTTTTCACATCAGCTCAGTTCTTTCCATAGAACTTGTAAATTCCCTTTTCGGCTGCTTTTCTCAAAACCTCCTCGTATCTCTGTCCAGTGTTCAGCAGCTGGTACCAGCTCCCCTGGACCTACAGATGTTTTTAACAGGTTGTCTCCTCCAGAATGACACTTGCTATCTCCAGAATTTGCCTCGGAGGACTTCATCAGCGATCCCTGATTTATTGCACAAGAATTCACAGCCCAAAGGAGTTGCTTGCTATTTTAGATAGGTATAACCCAGAATTTTGGGCACGTTTGAATTAAGACACCAGGAAAGCAGGCAGTTGTACGGAAAATCCATTCCTTTTTGTTGCACAAGTTTCATTTGTGGGTTTTTTTTTCATTACTTCCATTGACTGTCTTTGGAGGACGTACAAAAGCCCTAGAGCCTGGCACCGCGGGGTCTCAATTGTTTTGACGGGGGAACGAACGATGATTTCACCTTCCATTTCTTACTTGTTTCTGCTCAGTTTTGACTCCCTCCTAAATACTCCTCTGAACAATAAAATCTATTCCTGCCTTGTTACAGATTATGTAAATAGCATGAGAGCAATAGAAACCTCATACCCTGAAATTGCAGCAACCACATCACGGCTGTTTAGCCCAGAAATGACAGTCACAGCTTTCCTTAAGGAGGGAAGATGCAGAGGAGATGGATTTCAAGCTTTAAGCCAAAAATGCTCCACTGACCCAAGCCTAACTTCCTGACAGTACCTCTTTCTCTTCCTTTTATCTCTTTATTTAACTGACATTTATCTTTTAATTTTTTTTTCTTTTGCAGTAATTTTGGAAATCCTGAAGGAAGAAAAGAATGCTTGGGCTGACCTCAGACTGAAATATTTCTGACGAGCTGACTCGAATACCCTGGTTCAGTTCAGTTCATCTTTAATTTGCCAAAGTGTTGCTTCATGGCACTTATGATTTATAGCTTGGCTGATTTTTAAGCTGAACTTGCAACTCAGACAACACCATGGTGCAGCTGGTACCATCACACCTCACAACACAATTCATTTTGTCATTGCCAATACGTTTATGCATGGGCATTTCATTCTGCTGAATTTCTGGATATTTTAACTTGTCATCCCAAATCAGGATTACCACAAATGTTGAAAGAGCAGAATTTTCCCATAAGGCAGGAACACCAAGACAGCATTTAGCCTTGCAGTTTATACTACTCCTGTTAGAGGAGAAGTCTTCTGCTGCTCTTCAATAGCTCGTTATCCAAAATCATAAGGCAATGCATACATAAAATAAAATAAAATAAACAACAAAATAACCCTGCCAAGACTGAATGACCAAAGAATTGAAAGAAAAAAGCCATTTGGTCCTGCTGACCCTGCAGCTAGTAAAAATCAACACCAAGGTGATGGCAGGAGGAATGAGTTGTGACAAGATGAGAAAGTACCTCTACCTTAGTTATAAAAGAAAATCTATGAAATGCTCAAGGAGATAAATAAAATCTGCTTCACGCAAGAATTATCAAGGCCTTATTATGTCAGGAGAAAGAATAATTCTCTTCTCCTTTCCTCCCTTTCTCCACCCTGACTGCTAAACATATGGAAACACAAGCGATTGATGAACTGACCTGAAATGCAGAGCTTCTGCCCAGCTCAACAACCAGTAGTGTTTTAACTGTAGTTCGATTGACCCAAAGTAATTCTTTTCCACTTCAGTTTTCCAAATTAGTCTTTGATGAGATTACGGGAAATGAATTAACAGGTTTGAAACTCCTTCCATCAAGCAGAAATGGCATTAAAAAAGGAACCACGACAATTACACAAATGTTCTGTCCTCTTCCCTTTGCACAGCTCCCCCCTCAATGGATTCCTCACCAGAACTGTATAAATACCTAAACCAGACATAATTACCATTACTCAGACTTAGTCCATCATCCTTCTTCAAGAAGTTCTTGGCAAAGTCACCAGGGAGCCCTAGACAAGGGCCATGTAGATATTCCTAAACCTGTACCACATGCTGGCAGAGGAATAGCGCATTTTGAAAGAGGCGAGTACATGAGGAAGACAGAATTTTGCACAAGACTAGTCGAAATAGATTGAAATAATTAAAAAAGGCTGGAGGAAGAAAGAGATTGAAAGGAATATAATGAGCCAAGGCACTGGATGTCACTGTTGGTGGAACAAGACAAAAGCAGAACAGCTGTGCAAGATGACGGGATCGCTACCAGCAAGCTGGAAACAACATAAAATTAACGTGTCCATAATTTATTCACCCTTTGAATGTTAAAATTTAGTTTCAATATTACCAGGCAGCAACAAGTGAATGCCAGTCATTTATTTATGTCAGCCTTCAATACGGAGTTTATAGATTGATTTACAGAAACAGTTTGGCAGACTTAGCTGTGACAACTCTTTTAAGGAGAAAAATAACAAGCTGGTAGCCAACCCCTCTTGGGCTCTGCTTCCCTGCCCATACAGGGCCATTTAAAAGACAGGATCTGTAAGGCAGTAGATGATGCAAGGTATTTAATCTACATTTACAGGCTCTAGAAAGTCACTGAACTTTTAAGGACTGAAGCAATTTGAAAAGCTACTGAATTTCACGTTTGAGGCTCAAGCTGAATCAACCTGCAGGAGCACTGCTAGCAGCGACCATGCCCGCGCCAGGCTAGCCACGCTTGTGCTCCGAAGTGCAGTGCAAGAATAATTCACTGTATTTGTATATACACTATACTGCAAATATATATATTGAAATACAGAATGAAATTATATAATTTCAGCGTATTTCTCTGGGTGTGGCCTCAGCACAGCCATGGCCCTTTTGTCCCACACGGGACACCCACAGCTCTCTGGAAATCAATTTGCAACTCGGCTTTGTGATTTCTATTCCTAAGAGCGGACAAAGTTTAAATTTATAATGGGAGATTCACACGTAATTTTGTTAATCGTAACCGTGAGTTTGATTCACCTTCATTTATTGAGTCAAGTTTAAAGAGCATTTGAATAATGCCAAAAAAAAATTATTTGCATGCTTAACAGCTACATGAGTTTTGGCCCCCACAAACCTCTATTCGATGATTCATACGATAAACATTCTTTGTCTTCCAGCAATTCATGAAAACCATTTTAAAATATAGTTCCAATCACCCAGTGAGAGAACAGAAATTATTAAGGACAACATATGTAGATGGCAGCAAAGGTTGGTGTCATTGAACACACCTGACCACCAAAAACCAGTGAAATATCCCTCAGAGTAGTTCCCTGCCAACTCATGGTACAGGAAATATTTTTCCAAAGTGCAGTAGATTCTTGTAAATATCAGAAGTGTGTGAAGAATATGAAATTGGACATCAGCAATTTGCTAACCACATCAGGAGAAGAAACCTCAGATCATTAGAAAACGATCATTTTAAATAAGCAAGTGCTTAAGTTCATCTTTATTTAGCATAGTGAAGCATGTACTCAAGTCCCACAAGCCAAAGGCATTTACCCTCGTGCTCTGAGTTAAATAGATGTCAAAAAGCTTTGCTGGATGGTCTGCCACAGAGCCCAGGCTGGAGTCGATGGCTGACGCATTTAGGAAATGGACTTCGGGTATGATCAGTGATAGGAAGTAGTAACACAGTGACAAATACATGCAGAAAAGATAATAACATGAAAAAATGGTGTTCAAGAGCCAGATGTGTTGGAGAAGTTCCTACGAGTTGGAGAAAATCTACACAATGATCTACTACTGCATCTCTCCTTTCAAAACTACATCTAATTCGTGCAGAAGCCTTAGCTCCACGTGATATAACTCTTACGTGGACAGAAAACATTTGGAATCAAATTAATGAACCCTTCCAGGAAGCTCATAACGTGAGAGTTCTGCAAGTCCTGTGCTTACCCGTGGAGTTTATCCCCGTAACATGGGGGAGCTGATGGCTGCCCAGGCCAGCTGACATGCTGCAACAGGAAAGCTCTTTCCACCTCCAGAAGAAACGTGACCCAGGAAAATCCTCCCTCAATTCTACTTTTTCAATTTCTGGACACGTGTGCTTAAGCCTATAATACAATCTGGAGCCTTACAAAGTGTGGCTTCCTGCAGTCTCCTGGTTCTGAGCAGGGATCTCATGCAGCATTTCAAGAAGCCTCACAAAGGTCAGTAATTTTCAGCAAGAAGGTTAAAACACCAAGGTTTCTTGCTCTAGAGAACACGTTCTCTAGAAAAATAAGCACATGAGTAAGAAAGTACTGTAACTAGTCAGAATTAAAATGTTCATTTTGAATAGTCTTAAAAATGCCCATTATGGCTCCAAACAGTAAATTCCCAAAATCTCAGGGATGGGGCCCATCTCCAAGTAAGAATGCAACCCTATCAATTAAAACCAGTAGAGAGTATCATTTAAGTCTACAGCTGTTCATAAATGCCTCTCAACTGTCTCTCACCGCTATCGTTTCCTTCAGGCACCATAAGGGTCACCAGTACAGACCAGGGAAATGTTTGCTGCCTGCAGGTTGTTTGAAATATTTCAAGGCACTACATTTGCTCAATGAATTTCCTTTCTGGTTATTTTTAAATCTGTGGGAAAAGAAAGCCGTCTTAAATATTTTGATATTGAGTATACAAAGTCTGTTTATTTGTGTCATTATAGCACAGCTTTAAAGTCTTTGCATTTTTTCTTTAACTACTAGGGAGGAAAGAACCACCACCAGTTAGATTCATGAGGCTGGCATGGTTTCAAAGCCAAAGTTGATCAGAAAAAAAGCTTTGAATATAAGACACAATAACTAAGCCAGCCCTGTAAAACTTTTGATAGATGCGGTCTTCCCTCAAGCCGTGAAATCCTACCGGAGAAACTTCAGCTTGTCATACCCTTTTAAAAAATATCCAAAGGCTCCCCAGGCCCAAATCTCTTTCGAGTGATTTGAGAGCTTCATCCGTGCTAAGCGTTATCATCTTCTCCATGCCTCAAACTCAAGCTACCTGAAGGTTATCTCAGTGCAGCAAGAGGTACTCGGACATGAACACCAAACTGGAAGGCAAATGACTTCCCCAGGATGTACCTTATGAAACTTTGCAGCAGGTTATGTCAGGAGCAGCCAACTCCCCTGTTATAGTTTTAGGGAAGGAGTACGCTTTCCTAAACATTGAGAGTCACTTCAGTGCTAAATCCCTTCCAAATGCCAAAAATTAGCTCCAGCCAACGAATAACCCAAGAGCAAGAGCTGGGTTCATTTGTATTGATTTATCATCACATATAACGAATCCTGACCTAGACCCACAACAATCAGCCTAACCGTTGCTGACACTGCACCATATATCTTTTCCCTGGGTCTTGCCTTAAAAGTCTAGAGGCACTTTGGAAAAGAGCAGAACTTGATTTTGATCACAAATGTCTTTGCATGATTCACTGCCACTTCTCACAGCCTCCTAAATTCTTCATTAGTTTGCAAAATGAACACGGGTAATTGCATTTTATTTTGTTCATAGCCTTGTTAACTTACTACAAGAGTATAAAAATGAACATTGACAGTTAGAGTTATATCCTGAGATCATTCAAAGTCATACAGTTTCTCTAGGTATCAAGTTTTTTTGTACGAGTGAAACAAGGGCAAGAAGTCTCTCTTCCCATTTATCTCTGAAGGAACTGACCTGAAAGCCTGTGGTTGCGCCCATGTTCAAATCCTGACTGAAATACCATAATTACCAGACGTTTTCATTATGGTGTTATCACTTCCAACTGCCATAATACAGAGGGGTAAGGGTAAATAATCTCACTTTTCAGGACCCCCTGAGAAGTTTGGCTTCAGCTTAAATTAGGAAGGCCTGGCCTTCCCTTGCCTGCCATTTGTCACACTTTGCTGTGGCCTGGTGTGGCTAGAAAATCTCCCGTGGGCCTCTCAGAGACTTCCTTACTATTTGCTCTGCTCAGAGCACAAATCCAAAAGGCAGCTCTTGTGCTTCCACAAGCAAACAGGTTCAACCGAGTCCTATAGAGTACAGGAAAAATCAACACAATTTGAGGAGTTTTAGCCCAAATACAAAGCCACCTAAACTGCCTGCCTGAGCAAAGGAAAATAAAGTCAGTGACACAGAAATCTTTCTTAAAACACTGTATGATCAGCCAAGGGTACTGAAAAGTTGGTGGGCGCTGCTTTTTCTGAGCTCTAAGTTGTCACTAAAGCCAACCAGGCAGAGGCCAGAGAAGCAGGGACGTGGAATGGGACAGGCACAAGATGTACCTGCGCAAGTTCTATGGGAACTTCCCCTGCCTAGAAATACATCCTTTTATTTTTGGACTGTGAAACCCAGTAAAAACAGTAGTGATGGTAAACAGGAAATAAGGTGGCTTTCCAGAACATAAAATGCCTGTGCAGATCGTACAGGCACACACCTTCATGCAGAACATGAGAAACGAGAATAAAAACCCCAACAGGTTCAGCCAGTGGTTGCTACCCCCTTACAGCCGGTGGTACCACTCTCTCTATATTAAGCTGCCTGCCCTCAAATGCATGACCAAGCCTGTGGGTCAGTAGGGTTGAGCCCATGGGAGAGCACAGGCTAATGCAGCCCGTGCCCTCCCCAGTAGTCCTGCGGTTCTAAGCCAAGGGCAAGTCCCCGCAGCCATCTAAGGACTCATTTCGCCAAATTTGCAGAAAACTGGAAGAAGCAAAGTTGACTGCCCCCGTCTCTGAGGCATGGCTGGCGGCTCCAACAGCCCAAGCCCATAAAAGACCAGCTGCTACCCCAGACTCCAGGGAAAAGATCTGTGTCTGAACTGACATTTGGCTTGGCCCTCGTGAAAAAGGGCTGCCTTGATTAGGTTTGCACTGACCAGAGCAGTCTTCTGAGACTGGGCAAGAAATAACATCTCAACCACTTGCACAGTAAAACACACTGTGCGACTATTTGCTGGCGGCTTGATAAGTAAGCTCTTGGTTTTTATTTTATTTTTTTCACATGGATGTAAGAGACCTAGTGCACAAAGAAGGTACATCTAAAAGAAGACCGAAAAGAGATTTAATCTGTAGCTCCCTTTTTCATAGGCTGATTTATCTCCTTTAGTGGAATGCAGCTTTTGCACTGTTAGTGTCCATTGGAATAAGATTTCTGAGTAAGTCCATGAATTCTAAGGATGCAAATTGATTAGAGAGTGAAATAACGTAGCATCTGGCACAAAACCATCACAAAAATTAAAATAAATTAGAAAAGCCCCCCCTAAATGGGGTATTTTGAAGGATATTCAAGCTGCCTAACACAATCTAGTCTGAATCTTTCCCTGAAGGACCACCACCTCCTAGCCCAGGAACATCATCCAGGTATCTGAATTTGCTTCCACCAGTACTCTCTTTGTCTTGGTAAATGGCAAAAGACAACCTCACATGACTTTCTTCAATGGAGTCATCAACATAGTTGATATAAACGTTGAGAGAGCTGCAAACAGACCTAGTTCTAAAAAAACCAAAACAAATATCCATTAAAGATTTTTTTCCATAGCTAAACAGGAGTTTTGAATAAGCATTTTTATTACCCTCTGGTTAAATTCTGTCTGCCTTGGAAATTATAGAGAGACATTAAAAAGAAAATAAAAGTCACTGGAAAACTTTTTTTTCTTTTTTCTTTGGCTTTAAAATCTGTGGAGATTTGTGCAGTCAATTTTTTGCTTTTTACATTTTTTTGGGTGAGTTGCTGGGTTTTTATGAGGGGGGGGGGGCACTTGGCAGATACCAACTGATTACTCTGGAATCCCTCCTCCGATCACTACAATTGACACGAGTTACAATCTGTCCTGCTGTTTTATAATTGAGAGATCTCATCACACCTACAGGGACAGAGACTTCAAAGAAAGACTCTTTTGGAGACTTCTTCAGTGCTCCTATCTTCAGCAGACTCATTTCTAACCTATTTCTAAAGCCCGTAACAGACAGTCTTCTATAAACCCAATACAGAGATAACTATACTGTCAGCAACTATAAAGAAACTTTTCTGTACTGAGGAGACTTGCATATGAAAACACAGTGAAGAAAGTGAAAATGAAGTCATACAGTCTATAAAATTAAGTTAAAGTGTATTAAATCCTCAAGCAAATGTGGTTTTTTTTATACGTAGAAGGCATGCTTGAGTTGGTGCAACTTTGTGCCAAGGTAACGGCTGGGATCCTTGTCTCTTCCTAGCCTGTCATCTTTCAGGGAATTATGATTTCTAACACTGTAATTTCAGAAGGAATCATGGAAATTCCCACACCCCGCTGTGCGAAAAGATTGCCCCATCTCTCTCTGTACCATGCTTTTAGAGCGGCTGGGCCAGGAGCCAAAACCTTGTTGCCCTCCCATGGCACAGGTGCTGCTCAGGGCAAGTTATCCCATCATCTACACGGCCTCCAGCTCCTATAGTTAACCAGAAAACAAGGAGGATGTGCATGCTAGAAATAACAAAAAACTGATTTTTTTCAAATGAAGGCTGTTTTCCCTCCCCATGTCTAGGCTCCACTTTTGACAAGAAAACGGCAAGAAGGAAGAGTTAAAAATCTCAGCATCCACAGAAAGTTTCATTTCTGAAGTCTGATTCGAGGTTCTTTCTAACAGAATCTGACTCGCTAATTCTCATCTACATGCTGCCTCTTCGGAGGATACCCTCTGGAAAAAAGTGCTACCACAGAACCTAACAGAAATACACTTCGCTTGGAGTAATTTCCCGAAAAAGCAACAAAACCCATTTATTCTACTTTCAAAATGCAACATAACCTGGCAAATGTCAGTGATTGGCAGGATGAGGTTTAAAAAGTGTAAGAGCAATATTCAACCAGAGAAAAACAGACATGATGCCAGAAACACATCTGGCCAAGAAATGCCAGTTTTTAGAAACAACACACAAAACTATAAATTGCAAAGATCTTCAAGGAAAAGTGAAACGAAACGTTTTCTTAACAAAACCAAAATCTGAACCAAAAGAGGGTTTTATAAGAATCTTTGTTTTGTTTAAAATGAAAAAATGTTTCATTGAAAAAAAAAATCAACCAGGTGTATAGTCCTTATTTTTTATTTTGGTCATTAAGACCAAGATCACTTGATCAGCTTGAAGCACATGAACTGAGCTATTTTGGAGATGTTGAGCCATATCTCAGTTGGCAGTGCTGCCTCCTACCCCCACCAGCTGCCTCTGGCAGACCTCTAGCTGGGAAAAGTTTGAAAGCTTTTCCCTACTCTTTAGCTGAGAACCATGGAAAACATTTTGTAGCAAATAAATAAAATCAGGATTGGAAAATGCTGCCTGCATTATGAAAGCCTGCAATATTTTTTCCCAACTGCCCAGCATCAAAGTGCATCCTCTAAAAAAAGAGACCTTGCCCTCGCTTAATGTGACCACCCTGAGCCTTTAATTGACCCATTTTTGTGGTACTCGCTGTCCTCTCACAGGATCTAAGAAAATGATCAAATTTATTGCTTTTGATAAATATTTCTTACCCACTCTGGCAAGGACAAAAGTTAAGTGCTTGAAAGAAAAAGATTATCATCTCCTCATTACATGACACCACTACAATGTTTTCTCACTGTTTATCTTTCCACGGGGCCTCACTCTCTGCCTTTGGAAAACACCAGCTTTTAAATGACACCTTCCCTGCAATTACTAGGTTCTTGTTTTACATTGTTTCGTGCGACTTGACCCTGACAAAGGAATATTTAGAGAAATCCCATTTGTCACACTTGCCTGTGGGCGCTGGGGTGGCCATTTGGCAAGTGGCTGCTCACAGCCCTCCTCGACCTGCAAGCGGCATAGTTCAGATGTCGCTCCCAGTCTTTGCAGAATGAATAGGGATACACAAAGAGTCAGAGATGAGAAACACAAGGAGTTATCCGAGATGTTGGTGTTTCAGGTGAAGGGCAATATGATTTACCATTTGCTTGCAATTAACTGCTGCACGATTCAGGTAGCTCGTGCCTCGTCATCACTTTTATGGACTGTTTTCCCAAAAAAAAAAACCAAAAACATTTGCTGGTGGGGCTTGAAAAATTGCAACAGGCTGGATGCAGGTGTCTGTTTAGCTACCAGCCTGTCACCGAAGCTAAATGGATTTTAACTGGCTCAGTCACAGCCAGAGGCGCGGAAAAGGAAAAGATATCTAAAGGCACAATGGAAATTAATGGAGAAATTCCCCCAGATGGCTCCAACGCTACCACATTTTCACTGGTGAAAGCAGCCCTGGAATACGGCCACGCACCACATCAGTCCTTATCATAACCATGAAATGGGATGGAGTAACAGCACATCACCTCGCTCCATGCTCGCCTTTATTCGGGCACCTCTAAATATTTATTGAAACTGATAGACCAGGCACTGTGCTTCCGCTGCTGTATGGCCAGCTTTATCGTGCGTTTCCACACAGGAGGATGCTAATAATTAGGATCCTTCCAGATTTTGAAAATAATTGCGAATCTCCAGCATACAGGACTAACGATAGCTTTAAAGAAACGGCTGTGAGCTTCTGCTCTTATACCAGGGATAAGTTTACTCTACTGAAACCTGGTGTTGGCCGATTCACACGAATAGCAGGTAAGCGGCAGAGAGGTTCAAAGTTCAGAGGAATCCCTGCGTTTTAGATGCTTACCTGAATTACCCTGGCCTCTTGTGTCTGATGGGCTGCAGCAGAAGCTCTTCACAAGCCATCTGTGGTACATTTCTGGTACTCCAGATACTTTTACTGTACTTGGCATTTTTGACGGGTGCAGATGGAGAGAAACAACCCTCCACTTCAGCCTACTGCTGTATGCTGTAGTTCTCCTGGATGGTATTTATTACCTGCACTGCAGCAGCGGTTGGGACCAACTTCTACCCAAGGAGAAAGGCCCTCACTTGGACAATCAAGAGCCAAACTTAGGACTGAGAAAACCATGAGATACAGCACACTCTTGTGAGAAGCAGAAGGAAAGCTCAGGGACGAACCTGAAAAGCACCATCAGCTGGGGAGAAAGCTCCCACGCTTCCCTGTGTTGAGGGAATTTCTCTGCCAGTGGCCTGGAGGAGGTGAGTGTTAAAGGGAGATCGGAATTAAGGTCAGATCGCAGGTTTCCTTCATCAAGAGCCTCTCTCCCACTAAACAGATGGGAGGCAGCATCTGAAGGATATCTGGATTGAAGGGCTGGCAGGTTACATAGCATAATAAAGTGAAAAATAATGGGAGGAGCGAGGTTAATTAAACATTTCTGAACCTTTCAAAAGGGCTGGGGTCCCCCCTTCAGCAGAGGCAATGCTTTGGGACAGAACGGACTGCATCTCTCCCGCTAACAAGCTGGTTTTCAGCCTTATTTAGTGTTTAAGTGAGTTAATTTTCCTAAAGCATTCAGCTATTCAGCAGCACAGGCACCTTCTCACACGGCATGTTGTTCTAACAGATCAAAACTCTGTTGTTTTTAAAATCTCATTAAATACATATTCAGCTGTCAGACATTAGCGCACATTACCAAAATGAAATTGATGGTTGAGACTGAAAATCCAGCCTGATGTGCTGTCCCTAATTTACCCCAGCTATTTCAGCAGACTCTTTGGAGTGTGTGATCCGTTACAGCGTATTCGCTGTAATACTGAAACACAAAACGGATGAGTCAAAGACAGAATGTCAGGTCAAATTTTTCAGGCTTAACTCAGGATTTAATTGCATTTAGAGGTTTAAGTCAGACTATTACAACTGCCTTTAAGGTAATCTCCTCGTGGGAGGGAGTATGTACGTCCCACACTCAGGTACACCTGTTAACCCTCTCTATTACTAACCATTGCTCAGTACAGCTGCTGTAAGATCCCTCTTTTCCTTATTTCTTACTGACTGGAGGTAAATAATCAGTTTAATCTGTAAGTCAGGAAGCACACGCATCGCTTGTGTCAAGACAAGGGACTCGCCTCCCAGTTCAGCTATAGAAGCACATGGAAACTCTGCAACAGGGATTTCACAAAGACAGAGGCTCAGAAATCGCTTAAGGCGGGAGCAAGGCACCGGTGAGTCACTGCAGGATTTTGCACGTCTAGTTTGAAGTCGATGGCTAACGCGAACACGGCATTTGAGAGCTCAGCCCACACGAAACAAAAGGTACACAGCTTGGATCCTGGCTGTGGGTTTGCCATCCCTGGAGAGGTTATGTACTGTTAGTATTAAAGCCAGTGAGCATCCCATGTAAATATTTCCAAGGGGGAATAGTGCACTGGATTTTCATGCTAATACCAAGTCAGAGGCTCAGCACAAAGGTTGCAGAGGGACATACCATCAAATCCACCACTGAAAAGGAGAGAGTGAAAGTGAAGAAAGTGAAGCCCCCATGACAGGGGTTTAGCTGCTGCTTCACATGTAATTCAGAAACCATAAGCAACACCACTTCTGTTGGCTAAAATGTCAACATTTTAAGCCAGGCACCCAGCAACGTACCTCAGTGGAGATGTACCTGTCCGTCCTAAGCCTAACAACTGCTGTGTCCACCACACTATCCATTTGCAACCATAGTGCTGCCATCCTCACACTGACCCTATCCATGCAGTTTTCAGTCAGTCCTCTCCCAGTGTTTGCTGACCTTCCCTCCTACCACTCACATTAACATGTTCACCTATAATAAAAATAAACATTAAAATAGAAGAATAAATAAATAAGCACCCATTTTTCCCCCTAATACTGCAAGTTCATGACTCCTAGACCAAGGACCATTTGGTGTGGCCAGCAGAGCACTAGCCTGGCCATCCCCTGCCAGGTCTTCTGCACATCTTGGGCCCTTCTCTCACTATTCCCCAACCTCTCTAACTCCCTGGACCATTTGCACTGAAACACCACAGAGCAGAACGCCCTCTTCCAAAATAAAGTTTCTGTAATTATACTCAGTTGAGGCTCTTTGGACTGTATAATCGTACAAATACTGCACAAATTCTTATAGACCCAACGTATTACTTTGTGCATATTTTTTTTTTCAAAATTAAGAATCCAAATACTCCCACCCAAAGAGAATTATCTCACTTGTTCTAATAAAATTTTTAGAAAGAAAAGACTGAGCGTTCTTTGGCTGTTTGGACCAACTAGTTCAGCAAAAAGTGACATTTCTCTCAATCTCAAAATAGCCTTTGAATTAAATACTTGTTGCAGCAAGAGGAAGTTTGGTTTGTTTTTGTCATCAGATTTGAGATCAAGAAGAGCTGAGATGCTCTAGGATGAAAGGCAGAAATGCCAGATGAAAGACTGAAACCCAAAGAAGACTTAAAATAACTGCACAAAGGTCCTGGGTGAAACGCATGGATAACTCCACGGTGCCGGGCTTGGTTCCTTGAGCTGGAGGCAAATAAACACCAGAAAGAGCCCAAGGGTGGGTAATGCAGTGTTGTCTGGCACGATCCCTCCACCCTGCTGTCAGTATTGCCTCTGCCTAACCCTAATCCAAAATTTATTGGGCTTGTGCAGGATTTCTAGCTGCAGCCCTTTGGCAGGGCTCATCCTGAGCAATACTTTCATTGCAGGTCTCAGCTTTCTCCATTTTGGGAAACTTAACCTTAACCACGCATCAGCCCTGAGGCGCGACTCAGACCCTCGCATGTCCCAGCAGATGGCCCCGCTTTGCTCTGTGGCAGCCCTTTCTCGCCCTTCTCCTGTGCTGCGCCTTGGGTGGCCTCTGCTCGGGGCCCAAGGGAATTGGGGCTCTTCCACAGATGCTGCTGTGTTACCACCACCACCGCTACGCTGCAAACCAGTAGACACTTTCTCTCTGGTCCAGCCTTTACTCCAACACTGTTTTTTGGTTGGCTTAAACAAATTCAGCCTGGTTGCACGTAGGATGCTGCGGATGCAATTATGCAGAGCCCGATTACATCAGTGATAAAACATGCCCCATTTCATTTCCTAAGCCCAAATTTATAAAGGGAGTACAGCACAAATGTCTTTTAATCACCGAATATTCTTCTCGTGAAGAATACTCTCAATTTGGGGGTGGGGTGGGTGTTGTTTTAAAGTTCATTTTTCAATTTACAAGCCCCCTACCTACTTTTCATCAGGATCACATCAGGGGCACCCTCGGATAATCAGACAGAAATGGGTTTCAGCATAGGCAGGGCTCCGACAACCTGTGGGAAGTAGGCTAAAATCCATAATAACCACAAAAAACAAACCCAAATCAAGGTAAATCAACAAAAATCATAATAGAAAAAGTGCAGATTAGAGATAATCAGCTATTATAGTAGAGAAACAATTTCACGCCAAAGAAAGAAAGAAGGGAAAGCAAAAACCGACTCCCAACCTTAAAAGACCCAATTCAGTTCCTGTGGATTCAGCATCTTCACTGCTGACACAGTTCTAAATCCTTCCTCAGTCTGGAATAAAACACATCCAAATTGCTTGCTAAGGTCTCCAGCCCATCCGAGGCAGCTCCAGCAGCAGATGGGTGCTCACAGAAAGCTGAAGTGGGGTGCTCCAGATAAAATTCAGGGCTGGGGATTACCGGGTCTGAAACATCTTCCAAGTATTTTTTTCCATCCTTTGATTTTTATTGTACTATAAACCTGTTGTTCTGGAATAACTACCAAAAAATTACCTTGTAAGACACTTTAATGTTGACTTTTCTTTGTCTGTAGATTTTCCTGTGTTTCATTGGCAACGTTGGTAAATTCAGTGGAGGTGCCTAAGGTGCTTCAAAAAAAAAATGCAGTTGGGCTGTGAAAAAATCAGCCCACACTGTATTTCTTGCAAAACCCCACTAGCAGAGAGAACAACATGCCTAAGAGCCTAGTAATTTGAATTTAACTAAAGTTGTTAAACAAACAGCTTCACAGCACCCAAATACTCTAACTTATAAGAAAACAAACATTATAGAATTAACAAAGAGGTGCCAATCTAATTAAAATCAATCCACAGATATCTTTAAACGCTGAGGGAGTCTGATTAGTAGCTGTTTATAGTAGCTGTTTAAGCAAATTGTGGAGGAGTAATAATTCTGATCTTGTCACTTGCCAGAAAGATTTTTCTCACCTCCAAAACACTCTGTCAGCCTCCATTTATTTAAAGTTCACATTTTAAAACAAACCAGTATCTTCCGTGCCATAATTCTTTCTAAATAGTGGGTTTTAGAAAATGCACGTTATGGTAGCGACTGCTTCTTGTGCATCATCATACGCTGGTGAGGCTGCACGAAGGGTTTCTCTTGGTAGAGAAAGGAGCCAGTGGTGTTCAAAGCTACCTCGACAGACCTGCCCAGGACTCCAGCTCTAATTTTCTCAAAAACACTGGCTGCCTCATTACAACGGAATTGATTACAAATGGGCCCCTCCGTAAAATTTTTGACAGGGCGTTGTTATCCAGACCTCCCACATCTTTTCCTTTCTCCCATGGGCTTGAGTGGCGTGTTAATGAATCCCTGTTGCAAAATAAATAGCAATTTTTCAAGAGGCTTTTGCAAATATTTGGGGCAGGAATGGGGGAGGTGGGAGATACTTTAAAATACAGGAAAATGTTTCCTCCCCTCCTGATATTTGTTGGTCCTCCCTGCAAACTGCCCACGTTCCTCATTCAGGCAGGTGGCCCCCCTCCTGCACCCTGAACTGCACCGGTCCAAGAGCCTTTTGGGGTGCTCTGCTCTTTCATCTGTCTTGAGTGTTAGTCACCGTCTGTGAAACGAGCAGTGCCAGACACCTAATATGGGGCTATAGGGAAAGAAAATCCTGTAGGTGCTCCAGCTGGGCACTAACTATTGCCAGGGAGAGACCCAGACAAAGAAAGATACAAAAAGTGAAATACATCTCCTAAGATGCTCTGAACCATTCTTGTACACGTAAAAGGCGGTGCCGGTGGCTGAAGAACTACAGCACCTGAGCACATTTGGGTCATTGGGAAAATACGACCCATCATAAATGGGGACCCTAAATAAAATGAGGGTTTTTTTCCCCAGGTTCTTTCCAGTGGTTTCAAGAACAGCAGTTGCCAAAGGGAGAGAAGACGAGAGTCCAAAAAACATAGAGGTCTGAGAGGAGAATGAAATGGGGGCTGAGAGATAACACTTTCAGAAGGAAAAACAATTTTTCAACTGGACACTCAGCCCAGGCTGGGAGAAAACTGGTTGCTGGACAGAGATGCTCTGTAAGTCAAGAGGAAAATTATGAGCCCCAGGCAAATTTCTAGACACCTTGAAGATCAGTAGATCCTGAAAACTCCCAAGAGAAGTGAAGAAGCTGAGATTGAGCATGGGGTGAAGCTCTTTCGTCCCTTGCATGACCTGTGTATTTCATGACTAGTCTGAGACAGGTTATATTAACACCCCGCTTTGGCAAAAGCGCTGAAAGGAACAAAACTGAAAAGAACAAAAACTGAAACAGGAGACAGAGGTTGTGCTAGATCCTCTTCAAAACCAAGAAATCCCTTAGAAAAGATGGGGATCAAAACACAGCAGCCTTAGGATCATCTACCCTGGACTGTCTGGAGATTTCACAGGGCCCAGCTGATACCTGGGACCTTCTGAGGCTGATAGACACCGAAAACGCGTGAGACCCCTCAGTGCTCAGGTATCCTTCCCACTGCGCAAGGCAACAGCTTACCGCCTAGAAGGTCTGACGTAGAGGAGATGGCAGAGCTCCTCCAGCACACAGACCTGCTCTCACCCCTGTAATTATGTGCTTGTATTTGAACTGCTTTATTTCTTAACACCCAGAGGACCACTGTCCCTGGTGAGATGCCTCTGGAGATGCCCAGTTCTCCCCACCTCCTCCTTCCTCAGCCAAGCCCAAAGGTAGCAACGGCAGAATGTGCAAACTCAGGCTGTGCAAAGACATCTGCAGCCCCAAACAATACCCAGCCGAACAAATCACTCACTGTTGCTCTTTTAGGCGCTGAGTGGGAAAGCGAAGTCTAGAGGCTCAATCTGTGGGTGCCGCCCCTCCCGTGCAAATGGCACAGCTGCTGCAATGCATTTGTTTTTAGAAAGAGGGGAGAAAGAGGGTTTTTTTTCAGTATCCAATTCACAGAGCTTTGCTTTTCCCTTTTTTTTCCTTCCTAATGTGAAAAGTGCTTTGTGAATGGGCCAGCTAAAATTATTTATAATGAGCTAATTTCCATAAAATTGGGCTAATTAATTTCCATGCTGCCTGATGAAAATTGCTAACATCGGCTTTTTACTAACAATCGAGGTCCTGCAGGCAGTCTCACACCCATCTGACTAGAAGGAGGTCCAGGCTGGATCCTCAGCTAGCGTAAATCAGCAGATAGCTACTACAACGGACAGAGCAGTATGCACATTTATACAAGAAAAAAAAATAGTTTGGGACACTTTACAGTTTATATAGGGGTTACAGTGTGTTATCTTCGATTAAATGCATATATAAATAGAGAGGCACAATCGAAAGTTTGTTCTTCAAGCTCCTGAAAGCCAAGCAAAGACTCAGCTCAAGTAAAACATTTACCCTCTGCTAGATTTAGGGAAAATATCAGTCTTGGTGCAGCAGTCAACCAGAAAGCGACAGGAAGGGCAGCTCAAAGGGAAAATGAAAAATAACCTTACAGAAGTGCTTCAGTGCCTTGGGGTTTCACAAGCAGCCAAGGGATATGTGTGCTCCTAACTGATTTGCAAGTGAAAATCGCCAATAAAGGGATTAATATTACCCTTTTTAAAAACCATTTCACACAGTATTAGTGGACACAAGTCCAGCTATGGCTAGTCCTGCTGAGAACAGTTGACTTTGCAAAACAAAACGATGATGTATTACATCAATGGGATTTCACAGGTATAATCAAAGGCAGTATTTGGCTGGTCTCAGAAGCAAGAAAGTGCTCCTTGTAGCGTCTTTGTGTTGCGGGCTACACTTTGACAATACTTTCTAAATCACGTTAAGCTTTAAGTCCCTAAGCCCACACACCACCAAAGGCAATGCCTGTTGGCATTTGGAAAGGTATTAGTGAGTTGTAACATAGGCTTGAGATGTTTCTTGGACTCCTAAGAAATACTCTATTGATATTCTCGTATTACTCCCATCTGAACTCTTTCCTTTAAACTTGGAAGTGTAAGTCTGTGACTGTCACACCTCCTGCAATGTCAACATCCACACCTCTGGCGTCCCTGACAACACAAGACCTTCTTTCCCAGGTAGGAGGAAACGCAACTCCATGACTCCTGAATTTGACATCCAAGACTTATCCCCATCTCTGACAACTGATGGAAACTCTTTTAGAACTCATTTAAAGGCTTCATTTCTATGCCGCCTTTATGCTCCCTATTAGTTGAACATGCGTACTAGGCACAACTGCAGTATAGATTTATGTGAATATATATAATACAGCTAAAACCTTATATATGTCAAGCTAATATCTCTTTCTCCTTTTATTTCCACTCTTGGCCCTATAGAGGCACTTTATTCTACTGAAATATTAATTATGATTTTTCTTTCCTTGATGTGCCTACATTTGTCTTTTGCTTCTATTTACTGCTTCATGACAGCTCATGAAAAGACAGTCAATAACACTGTTTTCCACTCCCAGGCAATTTGAATGGATGACTTGCAAGAAAAGAAAAGAAATTAAAAATGTGTATGGTGCTGGGGAGGAGGACACGAATATTAGGCCACGCTTGTACTGGACGACATTTTCCAAAGGGGTTCTTCTAATTGCTTTTTAGTTTTTAATTCAGCGAGGTATAGTCTCAGCCTGGCTTTGGTGTCAATAGCAGAATGAATGCTCTTTTAGAGAGGGAAATAAGGTCCACCTATGTGTTTGTATTTCTTAGTATAAAACCTCCCTGGCTGAGGTTTTAAACTCTATGTATGCACCAATGGCAAGGAAAAATGTCTGGAACACAGTGGTACTGGGAAAAAGAAAACATTTTGATTGCCGTTACCTGCAAAGAAAGTCTCTGTGAATGCAGTTATGACAGGCAAAACCCCCAAAGATTTTCAGTATGACTCTGAGTAAAGTCTTGAAAGTTTTCAGGATAACAGCCCACAGCCCAGGCTGTCTTGTGAGGCATTTGGGGTGGAGTTGGGATGATGGTACCGCAGGCGAGTGCATACACAGCGCGAGCAGCGAGGTTACAGACAGAGGAGACGGGCACGACTTCATATCCACCGCTCTAAGTGACCCGGGATTTAATTCCCTTTTACAAATGGCAATCAAGTACTTCTGAACAGGTCAGTCCTGGCTACTGTGAAAGGTAAAACCCCAGATTTAAATGCACGAGCAGTCAGGAAAGAATGTAAAAGATTAGGAGGATTAAAGGGAGATTGTCTACCAGACAGATGCTGTAACACTATGTGTAAGGGCAGTCCGGGTCCATGTGGGACGTTGTGTTCACAACTAGAAAGGACAAAGCCAAAATAAGAAAAGCCATAGACAGAAAGGTGACCACTGAAAGGAAGAAGAGAAATTATAAAATATTCCCATAACTAAGCGGTGAGGAGAAGATGGATTGCAAAATTTTGTTCAGCTTCCTCCCAAACATATAGCCATCACTGAAAAGATGCAAAAGCCACCAAATTTAAACCTGATATATGGACATAAAAAATTCATTCCAACACCCAGTTAGCTGTGGGTCTTGCCATTCTACGGTACCATTAGATTCATGCATTTAGAGAAGGATTTCAGCAGGATTCCAGAGCTGAAAAGACAGCAAGAGTATTCTCAGGTACAACAGCAAATCTTTTAAAGATGTAAATACAATCCCACCAGGCCTGGGACACGGAGCTGTGCCTGCAACCAGGGCCGAGAAGGAGCTTTGCCTGCAGGGAAGGATTCACTGCCTGCACCAGCTGATGGCAGACCTGCCCAGTTCCTGCCCAGTCCAACCCCATAGGCTCTGCTCCACTGGGCTGGCAGCCTCTCGAGAACCACCTTTCCTCTGCTGCTGTTTCCCGCACGAAATAGCCTACGAACAACCTCTCCTTTTATCATTTCCACATTTCACTTGCTACGTTTGGACCCAAATCATAAATGGAGAGGGTGAAGAAATGAATGATGAATATTTTAAAAATAAACAAGCTGAATCCTCCAGAAAGAATCCACTCAAGTTTTGAGCAATGACTCCAGGTGGATTAACAGGAACACTCTTATCAGCTGAAGCAGCTGCAACGCGGCAGCCAGCTTCACCCCATTAAGGTTTTGGGACCCCCAGACCAAGAGCGGATCCCCAAGTTGAGATGAGCGGTGGCAGTTCTTGGGGCAGGGGGGCATTCTGATCAGAGATCTGGATTCCCCCTCTTGGAAATGTTGTACTGGGTTAGCCCTGAGCTATTTGCACAGCATCAGCCACAAGCCAGTAGAAGATACTCCGTGGCCACCCATCATTACTGCACGGTCACAGACTAAGCTTTCCTATTTCACTTAAAGGAACTTTTCTAGAGTGCAATTAATATTACACATTGAAGCCTAAACAGACAGACTTGTTAAAATAACACATCATCTATCCCTAAGCAGAGGTGCTCATGGAAATACAATGAAATCCTTGCAAGACAAATGAACACGCTTTTTATCGGGCAACAAACTTCCCAAATTTCTAATTTCTAACAGGGAAGGACCAACCAAAAGAATACATCATTCTGTTCAATAAACATGTTTTCTGCAGACTGCAGCAAATATATTCTAGAAAATATTAGTTACATTGTATTAAAATCCTTTTTTTTTTTTGATGCAATAGCTTTATTCCATTTTGCCTATAATTTGTATGATATAAGCTGTCATTTTAACTTTATTTTAAGGCTACTTTTTTCACAGATATTCAAAAGGCGTAGGTGTCTGATTTTCATTCATTTTTAAGAGTAACTGAAACTACTCAGCCACGCTGAAGCGCTCAGTTAGAAAGCACACTGTGCTGGGTTAGTATATATTCACTGAAACGCAGCATGCTGCTAATACGTGAGTTTAGCATACACTGTGTTATTAAACAATAATGAATCGAGGTCCTAAACAACAGCATTTCAGATGTAGATATAAGGAGCTTTAATTACATTTATTTACTTTGCTCCCAAGGCAGAGTCAACTTCACACACCCGCCCATCCCAGTGCACAGTCACTACAAGAGCTCCAGCTCCTCTCTCTTGCCCCATCAAAAAAACCCCAACACTGTCTGCCGGGCACATTTGGCTTGTTCTGGATCAAGGTCCCCTGAGTGCAGGACCTGAAGTAGCCTCCTCTTGCTGACATTACAGAGTGTAATCCCCCTTATAAATTTAACAACCTCCATCCTGAAACTCCACTCACCACTATGACCCCAAGGTTGCTCCAAAGCCTCTGCCCTCTGATACTCAGACACCTTTTTTTAATGTAAAGTGAGTCCATTCACCCTTACCTAACTCTGTCCTTTTATCCACTATACCGTTTTTTACTCTTCTGAGGTTCTTCCCTCCCCACTAGCAATCTTATTTCCTTTCAGCTCCCTCTTAACTGCACATGACTAACTTAAACTCACCCAAATAGGTTCCCGGCTCGCAGCCAGCAAGCGCGTTGCACTGGCCATCTTTGCAGCCAAGCTCCTAGCAGCTCAGCTCATCCAAATCTCACTTGCGACAGCAATCCCATCTTTCTGTTTCCATACACTATCTTATTTCCACATCTTTCACCAGAAGCACAACATCCTCCATTCTGCTGCGTGACATTATTTGCATTAAAATAGCATTTTAACATTTCAGTCATTTCTTACTGACCAAGCACTCAGTACTTCAGCTGGCTGTAGTACTATAACATCACGGCTGTAAAGCCTGCAAAAAGGCAGAACGATGCAACACTCAAATACAACGTAGGAAGAAAATTGAGCCGCAAATCAGCACATCTCTAAACAAACTGACCAAACCGGTCCCACTGTTGCCTTAATTTCATCCAAAATTACCTTGTCGATGATGACAATCAGCGTGAGGTGGTTTGATTTTCAGGAGAAAACTATCGCGAGGTGAAGGAGGGAAGTTAACTCCCCCCAAAATAATTTTAAAAAATGCCATCAACAATATCATTAACTTTCCAGAGAGGCGTGCAAACTGCAGTCTTGCAGAAGGCATTGGTGCTGAGACTGTCCTGATGGACCAAGGACAGGGGACAAACCTGCCCTGTGCTATTAGCCACGTGCCACGGTTTAGGTTTAGACCTGACTGGGAGACTGGCACATCAAAATTTGCACATCGAGGTGGGAATAAAATCTTACAAGGTTAGTATAGACATATGTATAGGCACATGTAGTTAAACTCATCCACACGTTGACAGCATCGGTCTAGTAACTTAAAGCTCTCCTTTGGGATGCGGGAGACACGCAGAAGCTCCTACTCCTTTGTTTTGTGGGTAGGGATTAGACGTGATGCTGGGTATTTTGAAAGAATGTTTATGTTGCCGTAACTTGCTGGAGTTACCCAAAACACAAGGGCTTCCGTATTAGTTTTGTACAACGCTGAAACCAAAACTCAGTCCGTTTCACCAGCAAATGAAAAATCAAACCCAGATACATCAACCCCCCTCAAAGCACCGTTCCTTAATCCCGAGCAGCTTTTTACTACAGCGTAAGTGAAATTGCAGAGGCGGGATAGATCTCACATCCCTCTTCAGGGAACATCGACACGAAACCACCGATTAGTCCTTAAGCTGTACGGCAGGAGCTCCCACCCCCAACTGTGGCCGCAGCCTTGCATATCACAGTGACTTACACACTTACGGTGTGCCAGGCAGCACCTCAACGTCTCCCCTGCTGGAGACCAGACTGCTGGGCACAGGGCAGATTTGATCAAATCAAGCAAAATTCCCAGCCCAGGAGCTCTGTAGCGAGAGCCAGGCTAGTGCCACTTTTTCCTGGGGCTTTGGGGGCAGCAGAAGCAAGATGCAGGCACAGAAGCAGCAGAAGTGCAGGGTACCAGCTCTGCATCTCTGTGCCCCAGCAGGGATACCCCCAGCACCCTAAAAGCAGTTGCATGGGCAGACAGGAGAAACCAGAATGCACTCTGGGCAGCGGTTTCCTTCCAGGACTTCTGGAATCAGTTCCGCCCATACTGAATAGGTGGCTTTGATGGGAGGTTAATTTGCAGCCGCATCTGCTGCCCTTTAGTCCCAGATACCCGTCCACAAATTGATTGCCTCCCCAGCGAGGAGGACTGGGGAGGGTCTTCAGGATAAACGGCTTACAATAACGATTGCCACGCTGCCGGTCTATTTTGCTGCACGCAACCCAACAACTTTCCCCCACTCAATAAAACATGTACAAGGAAATAAGAAAATAACAGTATCAATACAGAGTATCACCCACTGCGGCGAATGCAGAAAGACAGCCCCAGAGCGGGGAAGGCATGTCCTTCAATATTTAACTTCTTCACTCTTTGTTCTCCGTCTCAAGTTGAACAATACGTTAATTACCTGATGAAGCGTTATAATTACTCTAACAGCTCTGCTCTTAGTTATAATTACTGCATCAACACTTTCTTTTTCATATGCTTCAATCTATACCTATTACATTGTCATGATGAAGACACATTAACATTATAATACCGTATAATTAGCTGATGAGCAATTAAATTATTCCACTGCTCTTGTTCCTCTCTGCCAAGAGGTTGCTTTCCAAGTGCTATTATCTTCTTTTTCTCTGGTTTGCTTCAGAGGTTGGTTTTTTTCCTCCATTTTAAAAAAGGACCTCATATACTTTATTCAAACAATTTTGCTTAAAATTCCAAGAGAGTACCATAGTTACGTTCCTATGAGAAGCTAATTTGTTTAAAATATTTTAAACTTATTTCCTCTCCAGTTTAAACTGGTTTTGTTTTCCAAAAGCTGCCTAGAATAGGAAAGTATCAGAAAATATTTGTGTAAAAAATAAATGAATCATTAATTGCTCCTTTAAAACACTTCAAGTCACATCATGAAATTATGCTAACAAGGAGGAAAGAGAAAAAAGAAGTTTTTTGTTTTTATCCCCATATTTATGCTACTTTATACCTGAATGAAAAAAATCAGATGCATTTTTTGCACTTTTTGTGTAACCCTGAAGAAAAACATTAATAATAAGCTCAGTGTAACTATTTGAGAACCCTGACTCTATACACAGTAGCATCGGGAAATTCTCATGGTGTATAGGAAATCTCCTAACAAACACTGCACAGTAAACAATACTGCTGTGTTAGATTTTATCTCTAGCACTTATCTTGATTATTAGCCTGCCTTGTAGGTCTCATTTGCTTTGTCCTCTCACTTGATTTTTGTGGCTGAAAAGTGCTCATTTGGTTTTCAATCAGTGCAAGTGATTCGTATGTTATTGTATACCCTTCCCCCTCTCACCCTCCTGGCTAAAATCAGTTTAATATGGTTGTAAAATGTCTACAGCACCGCATCTGTGGAAATCCCAGATGCATTCATTTTACATGTCACTGGGCTGCTTGGTTTCCATTTTGGAATTCTTTCTTTCTTTCTTTCAGCCACACTTTTCTGTCATGGCTGTTACTCTTCAATCAACACTTTGTAATCAAACAGCTCTTTTGATGTAAAAACACAGAAACATGAGCAAAGGTCCTTGGTACGACAATGGGACAGACCCCGGTGATGCAATCCCACCCCAGATGCTTGGGAAGCCATCTATCACCAAACAGCACCAACTTTCCCCACCCACCTACCAAGCTTTCCATAGGGTGTTTCTCCATCTCTCTTAGTACCAGAAACCCTCTGTTTCCATTTGAAGAGAACTGCTTAAAACCGTGTCCATCATTTGATATGTTGATTAAATTCCTCCATTTCAGACCTACCCACTGTGCCTTCTGCCATCTACCATAGCAAAGCTGAATTTCTCGTCTTCATGCTCAAGCTGTTACTGGGCAAAATTCCTCATTTGCTGTAGGCATCAGCCCTTGAAGTGCTCAAGCCTGTGCTTGCATTTATCTCTACCCAAGAAAACCCTGAAGGACCTGACTAAATTTGTCCCAGTGAGGATTACTAAAAATGTATGGCATCTGAATAAACATCCAGAGGATGGAAAGTTGGCATGAAGAATTTTTTTTTCACTCCTTCCCGAAGGCTCACTGCCTCTGCCAAACCTGCATCCACCTCATTACTAATAATGCACTCAATGGCATTCAGCATCCATCCCTTGAAGTCTGCCTTGGTCCTGCTCACGCACATCCCTGCCTCCCCAGCTCTTCGCCCACCAACGCAGGGACAGGTTTCCACGCGAGCAATCTGCTTGCATTAAGGGTTGGAGTTTGCTCACCTCCTCCCTGTGTTAGTCCTAACACTTCTGGGTGAGGTGTGAGACTTTGAAGGCTTTGTCAGATGGAAAAGCACCAGGAAAATCAGCATTTATCCTCTCTGATGCTACCACTGCTTCCCGCAGCGCTCAGGGTAGTTAGTCTGCGTTAATCCGGAACAGAGGGACTGAAAGCTTAGTTGTCACAGCCATTCAAGCACGTGATCAGCTTTGGAAGTTTCTTTTCAACTATTGGCAAATCTCCTGCATTTAAGTTCTTTTTAAACCATACAGGCGAAGGATGTATTATTTATTTTATCACCCTCTCATTTTCCATGAAAACTCCTATTTATTTTCCACAAAGTTCTTTACTGAGGTACTGCAAAAGCACAAGGCAGTGCTGCAAGACAATAAACAGAACCGAAAAGAAGCACACAGGGGCTGATGACTTCCCATCCTTTGATCCGTCTCCAAGGCCCCTTCTCTGCACACACAGGTCACAGCATCGCTCGCGCATGGCTGCGTCTCGCGCGCCACAACCCCGGCGAGCTCCACACTGGCCCCAAAGGAGCTACAGGCTGGTGTTGCCATCTGGGCGCCTGCAAGCTGCCTCGCACGTAAATAAGAGAGAAGAGGAGCATCACAAGCTTTTTTTTTTTCCCCTTTCTTGATATCTTTGTTTGCTGGAGCGGGGATAGAAAGTTCAACATCTTGGCAATGTTCTGTTGTTTCAGGCTTTTTTTGGCAGCGCTCTTTCCAAAAAAAAGCCATTTGGCAGATGTGGCACACAAATATAGCCAGTCAGCTCATTTGTTTAGCCTCAACCCATACTCATCCTCCAAGGACTTTGCACAAGCAACATATGCTCCTCGGACAGCCAGGCTTTATTACCACAATTTCATTTTTAGCAGAGCTTCTGGAGAGACCACCCCAGCACACAGAGTTGGCACAGGTACGTTCTGAACACCAGCGGACCCAGCTCCGTCATGCAAAGGTCTCCCCCCCCAGCTGCCCCCAGAAGAAAAGCGTGGCTGTTAGAAGTTTTATAGTCTCCCTCCACAGTGAACATCACCCCGGCAGAGCTGGGGTCCGGCTCTCCCAAACGGTCAGGGATATGGCTTTTCCTGTCTTATTGGCTAAATTCAGAAAAAGGTTTACGGGCTCATCCCAGTGCTTGCTGGGGTCACCACCCGTGCCTGAAGAGCTGAATTTTATGCTTAATTTTTTGAAGAAGGGTCAGCTTCAGTCTCTGCAGCTACGCTGGACTGATCTGACCTCCCTCTTTCCCCTCCCCAACAATATACTTTTTGTTCAGCATTCACAGCTTTTCGGCTTTAAAAAACATCATCATTTTTTGCCCATGTTTGCCATTATTTCCCAATGTTGCTTTAAACTGTTTGCACATGGCCCCTGGTATCTCAGCGGGTGAGCACTTTACAAATAAAATGATGAGGAGGGTTAAAAGGATGCGACTTGATAATTCACACTAGTAGCAGCCAGATGCCTTATTGCCTTGGAAAGAAACAAAAAGGAGAAAACAAATCATTCTCATGCGAGTTTAGCTGTAACATAGAACACTTTAAAAATGAAAGCAAAATAATATACCAGATGCAAAAACTGAAAAGCTTAACACAAATGAGCTGAAAACCAAATGTACAAAGAAACGATGAAACACGTACTTCCTCATGCTATTCTCCATCATCGGTACCTGCACTCAGTAAGGTTTTGGTAGCCTAAACATCTCTTCAGGCAAACAGCTTCTGCATACTTTATGGCTAAAACAAGATTTTTTTAGTTGCAAATGAAAAATAGAGTACACACACCTTCGCAGCATAGTTTACAAGACCAGAGAGATGGCATGGGAAGGGCAGATCCTGCATTAGTGCACTTCACTGATGCTCCTGCGTTACTGTAAAAAGCTGGGTTTATAGCTTGTCTTTGCAAAGAAAAAGCGAAAAGAGAAAGCAATGGGCTGGATAACACAGTGCTCCTCTTACAAAATAACACACTGCCATACTACGGCATTTAAAACAAAACGCAGCATGAATCTAAGTACAAATCAGAGCACAGAGAGATTTACCGACCCCAGCTCTCCGACACCATGGTGGGTGGGAAAAGCAGCAGGCACCCGCACAGGGGCTCCAGGCTCCAAGGAGGGGAACCAGAGGGTCACTCGCATTTTTACCCGATCCTCTGATAGTGGGTTGACTTAGAGCAGCAAAAATTCTCATCTTAAGATCATGTAATTCAGAATCATTTGATAAAACACAAACTAAATGGTTTAAAAGGATTATTCCCCCTTTCCAAGCCCCAGCTGAGCGGCTGTTTGGGAATATCATATGATGCCTGATATTCCACATGTCTCAGCCCCCGTTGGCAGCTTGGGAGAACTGGACCTTGGAGGACTGGATGAAAAAAACCCACCTCTCCAATGACCCCAGGGCAAAGTCAGACCAGGCTGCAGAGCTGGCCATCACCACTCTGTTCCCCCAAGGCACACACACATGCCCAGGCACTAGGAAAAATTACACTGCCATCTCACACTGGCCAGGGGAAATCTGGTGGAGGCAAAAATCATGCCAAAGGCTTTGCAGAAAGAGATAGTTTCCTTTATAGGAACTGTGAAATGCTATAAAGCATGTCCAGGAGCACACATTTGAGGGAGCTGGGTTTAGCTGCAAGGCATGGAGGGGGAGACAGCCATGCACAAATCTTGGGACTGTAAATGTGATCACCTTCTAAAAACCATCTGGAGCCTAGAACTAAACCTACATCTAGTTCTGCCTCAGTAGAAATAAATAAAATAGTAAAATACTCCAGGTACTGGACAAGTTTAAACTTGTAGGGAAAATAAAAGAGCGACTTTAGTATCTAAAGTTGCTCTTTTTTTTCTTTTGTTTTTTTCCCCCCTCTCTCTTAATAAAGAACAAAGACACCCACCAAGAACCTGAGTTAATGCTCCTTGAAGGCAATTTTCCACTGAATTTCACAAAGCTGTGGATTTTGCTCCTGGTGAACTTGGTGGTAGTTTCAACAACCATCACTTCCAATACACAGGTTGGAAGCTTAAGTGTGCCTCTGTATTTACTTAACCCTTTCACACGAGACAAGAAAATCTCAGGCACAGAGTGTCAGTACTCACAGATGCACAGGGATTCTGATTCCTCTGAAATCACACTGAAGGTTAGTTTGCGGGGTCTCAGCTCCAAGAAACCAGCTGCTTAGCAGACAAAACCTTGCACAGCACCACCGGCAGCAGTCAAGCTCAGCTAATTTACACCAGCAGCAGATCTGGCCTTTAGCACCTATAGGTATTCGATGAAATTCTAGAAATTATTTAGTTTGGACAGAGCTTGTATGCCCAGTATTGATATTAGGATAGATGGTGTCATGCATCCAAATGAAATCACGATATGCATTTTTGTGGTTCTAGAAATTATTTAGATTGGACAGAGTTAATATGTCTAGTATTGGAACCAGGGTTGTTAGACACCCAAATGAAATTAGGATACACTCAAATCTTGTGATTCATACTAAAAGGATCTTAAAAAAAAAAAAAAAAAAGTTTTTGGGGGTCTGTGCGTTTCATCCCAGATGCAATACCTGCACCAGAAATGGCTGGGGAGCCCATAGCCAGCAAGGCACTACTGAGGCATGTACAGATCCAATACTAGAGCTGGGTTTCTGGGTTTTTGTGCAGGTCACTGAAAGATCTGAGTGGGGCCATCTCTTGCCCTGTAGCTCCAGAAAACCGATGCGCCCAGAAGATGGGCATAGCCTGGAGCACTGCCAGGACCAACAGCCCATCAAGGAGCCGCACCAGCAGCCCAGTGCATCCCCAGACCATCACACCTCTTCTCCTCTCCAGGGGTTTCCTGCAGTACCAATGGCAACCGAACCACACTTCAGCAGCTCTACTACCTGTAATGGATGAGTCAAAGCAAGGACAAGAACGGGCTAACAACTTCTAGAATTTTGTGACTCCGTTTCGGATCAGCAAGGCAGGAGAAAGCACTCCATGCCAAGCGGTTCAGTGAAGAGCAGCGTAAGAGGCGCTTCAGCTGTGTGGCTGGCAATTACAGAGGTGTGACAAGTGACAAAATGAAATCTATCCTTGCACCAGTCCTACCTCCTTTTACATCCCAGCTACCACTCCTTCCTGAAAGAGCGTAAACTGCTTACTGGGTTTCTTGGTCGTGGCACCATGTCTTTGACACAGGCTGTGGTCAAGCAGGAGAGTGCCACACCACATTCATTCCAAGACTAAACAAGCAAATAGAGTTTTCAGAGATGACACGTACATATTCCCATGCCCTGTCCTGAAAACCAAAAGCAATACTGAAATGGCTTCTATCTTTTACCGTAGAGCTGTAACTGAGAAGCAGGAGAAGTAAGCAAATTGTTCACAGGGACCCCGTTGACTTATTAGTGCGTAACTCCTTCCAATAACCAACACGAGAGAAGGGGAATTCCTCAGACCTGCCACACAAAGGGAATTCTTTTTCCACCAACACTTCCCATAGTACTATTAATTTTAAGCAGAAATCTCATTCTTTACGTAGCACACAAAAAAAACCACAGGCAAAATCTCAGTCATCTTGACACAGACACCTATGCTGAACATTTAGCATGATTTCCACCAGAAGATCGGGGCCTCACCAGTGTGTCAGACATTTTATTTTCCAAGGCAGAGGAATTCAACGCCCATTCAGGTCTACGAGGTTGTACGGAGAGCTGGAGAAATAGGCAGCTGCCGCTGTCAGGCATTTCTTTCTATTTCCACCATTTAGTGTATGGCAGCGTGCCTTGGCCAATGCCGTACCTTCCACCTCCCGCTGCAGGGGAGGCAGGAGGCCTGGAGACAATAAATGCTGAAACCAGTGGGGACAGACGCTGCCCCTCCTTTGGGATAAACAGGAAAAGCAACTGGGGCCGGTGTCTGGAGTGTGGCAGATGCCACTGAAACAAAAGGCATGTCCGTGTCCCAGCTGCATAAGTGGAAGGTCTGCTGGTGTGGTGAGGGACAGCATGTGCGTGGGAAACCGAAGACCCCAGAGAAACTGAGGAAGAAGCACAAAAATAAGGCAAGAGGCCCTTTAATTGGAAAAAGCCCAGCCTCATGGAAGGACAGCACGTGCTGGGCTGAGCAGCGACTGCTGGGTGAAGCTTGGAAGAGGAAATAAAGCAATTACCTCCTCTGATTTTTGAAATTCCTTCTGCGTTCAGAGAAAGAGGGCTTTGGGCAGTGACAGATGGCCCCTCCTGAGTCTTGCTGCGTCAGTTTGAGGCTTTGGACATGTCCAGTCAGCCCGTCTGTGCTACAGCCCAGCAGCAGTGGCGTCAGCAGAAGGTGACCAGGGGCCAAGTGCTCACAACCCAGACATATCCCAGGTGGAGAATGCGGGCTCTTGACTGAAGCTGCCAATGGAGGTGGGTTTTCACTCAAATGTTGGCCAATAAAGCAGAGTAGCTACAACCTGAGGGGACTTTGCTGGTGGGACAGGCAGCTGGAGGTGGACACGTCTTAAACCAGTGCACAGCAAAGCTCACCGTAGCAGGGCTGTCTAAACCCTCAGCAATTTCCATGCAAATAAATGTAACTGGCAATAAGCATTAAAAATGCCTGTCTTGAAAAATCCATCTCTCTTCTTGGACAAAAATACTGCTAGACAGAACTTCAGGCAATGGCTTAGATTAGGAAGGGCAGCAATACCAAGGATTCACTCTAATGTGTGCATTGACACTGCTCAGGTGCAAAGGAAAACTGAAGTCCAGAGAAGAAAAATAACTGTACTGCAAGAATTCCATCCCAGTGCAGCAGGGATTGTGTCATACCGCAGACATCAAAGTGAAACTAAAGAGGTGGGGGGCACCTTTTTTTGTGGCACCTCCAGACTTGAATTCCTACCTTTATCCATATCCCCTGGAGCAAGTTGCATGCGCAGGTAGATGCAGGGAGGTACACACACACCGCACCGCTTGCTTTAAACCTGGAAGCCTTTGGGCAAGTTATAAGCAAAACATTCCACTTAATAAAGCTAATAACCAGGCGCTAAGCACCTATTTGAACCTGCCACGTCACTCCCTAGCCAAACAGTGTGCCCCTAATCAGCATTCTTTCTGACAGGTTTATACTGTAATTGATAAAATTAGACTAAGTACTATTGTGCCAAATGGCAGTATAATTTGAATTCCCTCTATTTAAACAACTGCTAGCTCTTATACAGAAAGTACTGTACTTGAGGTAAGCACGTTACTTTTAATTCCATACTTTCCTATTGTGTCAAGCATTTTCTTGTGGCTAAGCTGACTCACAGGTCTATTCTGTTCTGTAACCCTTCTCTCGTTCATCATCATAAATCTGAAACGAGGCCCTTGAATGTCATGTTACTCAATACAGCATCTTCATTTATGCCTGCTTATGCATAACCCTCAGTAATCTAAAGAACAGCCCTCAAGTAGAATATACCAACATACAGCTGTAATTGAAAATGCAGTAATAGAAGACAAAGAGAGAACTGACAGTGCTCAGTATCACAAAGCAATAGGAAATATCGGAAATAGTAAACTATCTCCATGAGAAGCATGGCAGAAACGTTGCCTCTGCCATCAGTGTTGGACTTGTTACAAAGACGATGCTTGTGCCTTCCTGGGGACAAAGAAGAGCTCTGTAAGTAAAACTTTGCTATGACTGTCAGCTCACCCGTACTGTGGGGAGAATAACAAAGTTTGCACAGAAGCAGGGACTAACCAGTAAGAAATACATGACATTGAGAAAAGGCAGTCCAGAAAACATGTTGTCTTAAGGAACAATGTAAAAAAATGTACAGCTGTACACTCTGAACACTCAAATTTAATACAAAGGGATATGTTAAAAACTGCCCCAGATTTTAACTTTTCCCTCATTAGCCACCCACTTTTGAGTCTTGTGTACAGTGAGAAATAGGTGAATTTCACATCATGCACACTAATAGCAACGTTAAAAAATGCTACCTAGCATACCTCACTGAATTAACTTCTACAGCCTTTTCTTGCATTTTAATATCATTTACCATGATCTTCATGCTACCGTGTTCATATAAGGTAACATGAATAGACCTGGCCAGAAAACAGTGTTTCTACTTTTCAGCCACTCAGAGATCAAAAAAAATCAGTTTGCAGTTTGTACTGACACAAAATCCCCAGCCCGTATTGATAGGTTTCTGTGAAAGATGCTGATCGGGCAAAACCAGCATTTCCTAACAACAGAAGTTTAGAAAATCCCTAATTCACTACTTCATGGGAGGAAAACCAAAAAAGCCATCTGGAATGGCAACAGCCTCCCGAGGCGAGAGTTGTGGGCACGACGCCCCAGCAAAAGGACTTTGAGCATGTCATCTGGATATATGGAAAAAACGAGGGAAAGAAAGGGATGGCCCTTTGGGGAGAAATGGAGGAGCCCCTTCCTGGGGAGGATCCACACTGACCAGTGACATCAAAAACATTCAGTGCAGCAGGATGGGAAGGATAAAACTCTCCAAGGTGCAGAGCAGCAGTTCTTAAGTTTCTGGTACACAATGACTGAAGGGGGAGGTTTTCTGAAATGGGTGGTCTACTGGGATGGGACAGATAGGTTGCTTTCCAGCACGATTCACATGTATACACTGTGCAAAGACATAAATGTTCTCTCAGTATTGCTTTTCCCTGCAAACAATTGCTGTGCATACCTCAGGCACGCAGAGCTGTGATCACGTAGCTGTGGCACCAACCACAGGATGTGTTCTAAACGTGCCAGAAATCGTACACCACATTTAGCAGGAAAGACTGACAACTGTCAGAAAATGCTCATTTTCGGTTTACTCACTGAAACAGCAATGACTTTTCTCAAAGGTATAGATAAAAAAGAATTTAAAACTTAGCTCGCACAAGTGCAATTAAACACACCATTGGGCCTAGCTTTTACTGTGCCTTTGCACCACCTTCGTGTTCAATTAAAAAACCAAAACAAAACAGATTTTTCCTTTTGGACTATAGCGTAGATATGAAAACATCCATTTGGCTGAAACAGCTGATTTTCTGTGATTTATTACTTCTTACATATCCATATCTGGCTGATAATTTATCTAAATGAAATCTCTTTAAGACACTTGGCACTAATGCCAGAAATCATGCATTACCATACATCTTAAAAATATCCGTGAGTATATTTCCCAAGTTTTCAACGTGGGAACAGTGGCCGACTAAGGGTAATGCATCACCAGATTGCTAATAGAGCTTTTGCTCATTATCTATCATGCAACAGAGATGATCTAAATTATCGTCTTTCATGAACGTGCGAGGAAATAGGCCCACAGATGATCAGCCGTGGCAAGTCCGCATGGTTTTTGGGAAAAACAGGGGACCTGCGCTCACCCACGCCAGCCAAGGATCTGCCCTATTCGACTTCACTTGGCAGCTCCCTTGCAGTTGCTCTGTTTGAGAAAAGCTTTCACACCTCTGGAAAGCAAACCAGGATTTTAATTTCGAGACCAACCCATGCCAGCCTTTGGGGGCTACGCTGCCAGGTCTCTGTGGAAGGAGCAGAGGAGAAACAGCAAGGCAAAATGCAAGGGGGGAGAAATGGATGAAATGCTAGATTTACGGTAAGAATAGCGTAGGAGAGAAGAGAATTAGCAATATTAGCACAAATTAAAGTCAGGAGGACAAAGGTGACCTGGCTTTGGCCACAGCAAAGGCCATCAAACCAGAGTTTTTGAGCCAAGGAAACACACGATTCTTTTCTTGACTCCCTGATGGTTAACAGCTCCTGTTTTTAAGGGCTGTGCATGCTAAGCATGCACTACCTACACACACAGCATTTCCATCCTACCTCTCTAATTGCTCTAATCACACATTTCATTATTAAGGCGATTTCTAATGTCACACATTGCATTAGCCAAGTCTTTCAAATTTATTTTCTTCCCCACTTTTCTCAGCTAATAAAAGGAGAGCAAGGAGGAAGGGGAAAGAAACTGCCCATATTCAATACTGTTAATATTTAAACAAGCTCTGCGCAGGCTTTTGAAGTTCAACACCTCCCAGAACTGGGGCGACTTGATTTCATTTTTACTGCAGCTACCGAATAGAAACAATTTCTCTAAAGGTAGGTTTATAGGGCATTGGGACACTGGTTTCCAGCTAGGTCACTGTAAATGGGTGGCTCGGAAATGCCTACAGCCTCAGTAGCTCCCCGCAGCCTGGCTAGCTGCGCTCCCTCCCTTTCAGAGCCCATTAGAGGCAGATGAATAACTCGGTTGCCACTCATCATCAAGGAAGGGGATCCTACGTCATGGGGCTGATCATTTCCAGCTTGTAAATTCACCAGAAATACTCCCCTTCCCCTTCCCTGTCTCACAAACTCCACAGTTCACTCTTTTTTAATGGATTTACTTGTTTATTTGCTGTCAACTGCTACTGGTCTTGCAGCAGGGCCTTAAGTGAGCAGAGGACATTGTCCCTTTGGCTCAGTTCAGCGAATCACTGCAACTGATGGCTGCTTAATTTCGTTGGGAAAGCAGCAGCAACTGGTCTGCTAATTCAGACCCAAAACCAATCGCTAGGGCCAAGTATCAAGGAAGGTGGGGGGGAGGGCTATAACCAGATCTGTCCCTCTCTGAAATTGTTCAGGAAGCCCTTCTAAATCCTTGGGAAGAACCTCAAGAAGCATAGGGGCAGGACCAAGTGCAGGGCAGCGGCCACTGGCATGCAGAAGAGGATGAGATAAGCCCTTGAGACGTCCCCAGCCCAAATTGCTGCAACAGTATGCTGCCACCTGCACAGGCAAAAAGCTTCCAACATCGCTGTAGGTCTAGATAACTCAGCTTTATCCTGACTTTATTGTTCGGTGGTGACATACAAGCATGGAAGAAAGCTGGAAAACAGCAGTGCTCTTCGGTAATCTTGCTGTCTTGCTAAGGACACTTCACTCTAAGTGATACGACAAAATCAGTGGTGAAGTTATTCATAACTGAAACCAAACATCCATTATCTGGCTTTCGGTGACTTCCTTGGCATGGCTGTTATGTTTTCCTAATACCTTTACAGAGCTCAGAGCAATTTAAACTTAAGATGCTACTTTAAGCAATTCAATGCTAAACACGTTTTTGCCATCAACAGGAGTCTGTCTGACACCTCATGGCAGCTGTTAAAAAGGTTTGTCCCTGTCTACACTGACCGTGAGACATATTGAATAGAAACTTGGTTAATTCGATGAAAAACTCCTAATTTTCAACTGAAGATAGAACTTCACTTATTGATCATTAACAGAGCAGGTCCCTTTCCCACTGATTGGTGTCAGAAGGGATCATCAGAGCTGGACAGCCAAAGCTTCATTTCACCCAAGCCTTCGTGAGCATCAGCAGCTGGATTGCTCGCAGCATTCATTTCTGCTCCACAGCCACACAACAGCCACAGCTGTGGATCACTGCACCCCTTTTTGTCCCAGTGCCTGGCAGCAGCAATGTAATGCCCCACCGCCAGCCCGCAGGGTGACTCTCTGCAGGCAAAACACGGGGCTTATTTTCCAGTTAGTGCCCTGCCACAGACCAAGATGCGTGCTTAAACAATAATTAACTATATTTTTCTGCACCTCTGGAGAACAGGAGAGAGCGAGACACAGGGAAAGACACAGAGACAAAATGGCTGCGATCGCTAATAGCAACCACACATTCGGTCCCATGGCCAACATCAAGGTCCCGGACAACAGAGATGCCCCTGCAAGCAGAGACCCCCCAGGTAGTAAACACTAACGGATAGCCCCAACACTGAATTAAATCGTGCAGGTGCTGTGAAATGCAGCAAATGGTAGCTGGAACTGTATAACAGAATAAACTTATTTAATAAGCAGCTTGCTTGGAAGATACGGGTCTCCCAAGATCATCACACGTGATCCTGCACTGCGACTCAGGCCACGTACCTCCTTCTCAGACTCTCAGTGCAAAAACCTTCCCAAATGCTAAACGTTGCCTAAACACAGATAAATTTAGGTGCTCGGATTGACTGCTCTTTGCTACAGAATGACTGACAGCTTACAGGAACTAGCAAGAGAATTAATGCGTTTAAAAGTGCCACAATAATCACAATATATTTACATTTTTCTGACACATTAGTCAAACATTTATCATTTCTTAAAATGTAGCTATGATACTTTGTCTAAACTGTCATGAGTCACAATGTAATTACATGGTAATCATATGGCAATTAATTTATATGATATTCATTTGAAACAGAGGAGAATTAGGCTTGTGATAGCGTGCAAAATTAACAGGCGCACCAGACAAGGAATGGAAATTAAGCCACTGGAAGAAAAAAAAAAAGTAGAAAAATAAATGTTAAAATCAATGTTTAAACAAATTGCTCCAAGCTTTAGGGAAAAGCTATGAGAATAAACCATCCAATTTTCTGGTTTTGAACTTCTGAGACAACCTCTTAAAAGTTTTCTTTTTTAACTTCAGTTTAATCCCTTCCATCCATCATAAAGTATCATTTTAATCTGTGTACAACATATGTTTTAAGAGTTTCCACACTGAACTACATAAGGAAAACAAATAAACATGGGGCCAAAAGGCTAACAAAAAGGACCCCTGCACTTTTCTGTGCCCTATTTTACAATTCAGGTCTCTAGATTGCCGTCAGGGCTTCTGACAACAGATCCTATGATACAGCGCACACCAGTGATACTCACACACTCATAGAAAACCAGCAGCAATACCGAGCTCTCCTTGCTTCAGAGACCTCCAGCCCTGCAATCTCTTTTTCTAATTTATTAGATAACTTCAGGTCAAAGCTGGCCGCCTTGGGCGCTGAGCTGAACCCTACAGTAACGGGAAACTCCGGTAGGGACAAGGCTGGAGGGAGACAAAGATGACTTGGGTAACGACTTGGGACGACAACTATAATAGTCTCCCTCCAAAACCTGGGAGGGACAACGGACAACAGGGAAGCAAAAGAGACAAGGCAGAAAACCAGGACGGACCCACCAAAAGAGAAGTCCTGAACTTAGAAGCGGTTTTTAATGGCAACAGAGTAAATAATAAAAAATGAAAACTGTTTCACAGTGAAGAAAAATAAGATGCCATACATCATGAATTATTCCATTTACAGCTTGCTTTTGAAAAGTCATATTAATTAATGACTTCAGCTAATCTCATCCTTATTCACAAGACAGCCTATATTTATTTTGCAAAGAAAATGTTTAACTGGAATAGTCTGTTGAGGTCTTCCTAACTCATCTTCAGTAGTTGTCTTGGGAAACAGCACTGTAGTCATATTTAACACATCCACTGTGTACAGCAACTTTGATGAAAAGGGGAATAAAATTATACAATTATTACATTAATTATACATTATACATTTTTGTTCAGTGGCCCTTAGTGCTTTTCAGAATAGCCAGGTCACCTGGAGAAAAAAAACACACCGCAAAGCTTTCTCATTAACATTGTGACAGAGATACCTCAGACACCGCAAGCAGCTGGTAAGAAGGAAACCCCACGTTTAGTTGGAAATAAACCCCATAAAGTAGGTGAGGTGGGGTACACAGGTCACGGAGGCAGCTGCAGCCATCAACCTTCCCATCAATCCCCTTAGCCTGGGTGGATCAGCGTCTCGGAAAAGACTCTGAAACCCAAACCTACCCTGGCCCCTCACCTTGGGATGCTCTTGAAGCACATCTGGAACTGCTGCTTTTTTTACAGCAGCTTAAGTCAACCTGATGTGATGCTGCTATAACTTCCCCGTCCACTTTGTCATTATCTGCTCTCATCTGATATCAAGGTCTGGCTCAGGAGCTTCCCTGCATCCAGAAATGGGAAGAACCACGTTTTGGTGGCTCCATTCACTAGGAAGCTCCCTGTGCACCTGAGATAACATAATCCTGCAGGATGAGGTTTTCTCCCTGCCACTGCAGGTCAGGAAGCAGCAAATCACAAACTACACAAACCATGTGTTAAACATGGTGTCAGAAGTAGCACTGTCCTTGCTGCTCCTGGTCCACAACACAAGCCTGACGCCCAGTCAGGCCGTCTGTGGCAAAATCACCAAATGAGCCAGTTTGAACAAAAAAGCAAACCCCTTACAAAGGAAAGAGCAGAGGAATGGTGGCTTGTATTGCCATGGGAAGCTCCAACCACAACCACCAGCAGATAACGGTGGCACCGGACACCATGTGGAATGGAACACTAACAAAGACACAGGGGACCCTGCACAAGAGGATTAAGCTGGGGGGTTACAGCTACTCAGGGCCTTCCGTATATGTTGACTTACGATGGTGCCTCACTTGCACACACGTGAAATGGGGCATGAATCATCTCTGGCCATCCACCAGCACGGAGCAGAAGCGATCTGGCTCAGGCCACAGATGACAAATGACACTCGACAGTGTCCCGTCACTTCTTATCTATCACAACTACATTGCTAGCTGTCACACTACAGAGCCACTCCTGGGTTCCTCCTCTGCGCTACAGGGAAGAAAATGGATATTTCAAGTTCTTGATCCCATTTACTAGTGGCTTTTCTATTTGTGTGGGGTAAATACACCAAGGCTTAGGCAAATAATGAAAAAATAATAATTACCTAATGAATTCTCTGATTGATTTGATAAATGCTCTCCAAACAGAGAGGAAAATGGAATCATAAATAATGTACTCCTCCGCTGATGGAAACAGTTTTGAATAAACTCACACACGTCTGGCAGTGTTTGCTAAAACGGCTCCAGCATGTCCACAGGTACTGGGCCTGCCAAGAACCACCGATGTGAGTTTGGTGGGCTGTTACTCCCTCTGATGCAATGCCTGGTGTTTCAGGAGCAAGATGCAGGGTGTGTAAAAGGATCTGAGGCAAAGGGAATTCCTGGCCCAAAGAGGTGAGACAGTTTACCACTGACCTCCATGGGTACAGCACACACACGCTAAATTGCGCTGAGTTTGTGTTCAAAGATGGGCAGAGAAAGATTTCAAGTGCGTTTGCCTTTTCTAAAACCTGAAGTCCCATCTGGTTCAAGCTCAAACACAACAGAGAGCTGCTGAGTCTAGGCAGAAGCTGTTAGCCCCGCACAGCGCCATGCATATACCTCTCACCCTAATAGGTCTCCCCGACACCTGAAGCCTTCTCCAGGCTCTGCAGCAGATTCATCCTCCTCTCCTTGGCACAAGCCTGAGGCAGCTGAGCTCGCAGAAAAGGCTTCAGCTGAACTTTGTTCTTGTTTCTTGCTGCCCTCCCTCTCTGCAAAGCTAACCTCCAGGAAGCACATGTTCAGCTTTCACATCCTACCTATGTGAGGTGCATATAGAGCAGGCTGGGAAAAGTATCAGCAAATAAATTATTTATCATATTATTGAGCGGGCTTGGCTTGGATGATCAATACAAAGAAACCCCCAAATGCTCTGAAATGCTTAACAAGGCAAAATCCTTGGGTCCACCAAGATCAGTATGCCAGTCTTTGCAAGGACTGGATTCTTCTCCAGCATTTGAGGGATTTCAGGGTGGAAATGAATGATGATGAGGAGCTCTTCCACCTCCCATGCTTTCTGCCACCTTTCCTGCGTGGGTGACTTAACAGTGTCAGTTCAGCCTCGCAAGGGCCAGACGCACCGCACGCCTTTCTGCCTGCAGGATCACCCAGCAAAGCAACGCCTCTCTGCCATGCTGTGCAGCTCCCGGCGCTTTTCTCAGTTCTCCGAGAGAAACCACAAAACCTTCTGGAAGCAAACCAAAATATTGCATTTCCCAGGTTTTCTGGAGAAGGATTCTCAATCCATATATATATAGACACACACACACACACACACGTAAAAAAAACCCTGCTAATGTTGCTGACTTCTTTTGCACAAATCCCCAGAGCTTTGCCATGCTGCCTGGCTGTGGGCCACAAGAAAAGTCTTTACAAGACTTACCAAAGCTACATTTATCTTGTTCCTGCTTTATATGCCCAGAAAAGTTTTCACAGATGACACTTGATGGAAAAGGCTTTAATGGACTATAAATCTCTCCTATGCCTGCTCCAAGCTCCAGTTAAATATGGCAAAGAAGAACTATTTGTACATAAATAAGTTATTCTTCTATGGATAAAACCAGTCAATGTAGGAGACTGGATCCAGTTCAATTAGTGCCTCCATGACAGTAATGAGAAACATACTCTACCATGACCTATTGTAAATCTAAGAGAAAAGGCTCCAGCAGGGACTTAGCAATTCCTGGGCTAATTGTACATAATTAAACAATGTAACAGCACCATTTACAATAATTTCAATGAAATCCAATGATACATACATTCACTAATTTTATTACAACATCTGCGATCTTCATTTTGTTTTATTATATTTCTTACAGAGGCAAGAGCTCTTTTCAGTGCAACAAAAACTGGCTTGCATTTTTATGAATAACTTGTTTCCATCAAATTTTAACCCAGCAAAGAGAAGGCAGATTTGATAAAATGCCATGAAAAAAAAAAAAAAAAAATCTATCCTTATTAGGTTGGAGAAAGTTTTCAAAGAATAAATATATCAGCATGGGGGAAAAAACGATCAATTTCTGGTTGACCAAAGTAAACTGAATATTAATCTTGAATGTGGCAAATAGCTCCAGTTGGGGAGGAGAAGGAAAAACACACTTGAAAAAAATCAAGGTGCTCATTCTTGTGCAGTTTACCTGAATGTATTATTTAAAACAAATTAAGAACTTCTAGACTTTGAGATGAACTAAAATAAAAATTCAAAAATCAGTTGTCACCGAGCAACATTTTCCAGAATGTTTGTGTTGATGAGAAGAAAAAAGAAAAAAAAAGAAAAAAGACTTCTCATTTGGGTCAATCCAGAAAGATTTTCCTAATTCTTTCCCAGTTCAGTCACCAAGCTGAAGTGTCAAATATTTGTATGGCTTTTACAGGAGTTTGGTTCTCCTGGTCGCAAATTCTCCTTTCCATCTCTCCTCACCCAGGTGACTGCTGCCACTGTTAGGTCTCTTATTTATAAAACATCACCCATTACCTTTTTTTCCTCATTGCAAAAGCTTTATCATCTACCACAGGACAAATACCGGTGAAACATTCTTTCAGTGCCAGAAAAGAGCACCCATACTCTGAGCTCTGTTCCAGCTTAACAAGATTCAATTACATCACAGAGATGTCACGAAGCCAAGAGCAGAGCTGCTCATGCTCATCTCTCCAGCATGTTTTTCCCCAAAGGTGCTAGGCTGGGTATCGCCTCCGTTTGGCCCCAGTGACAACTTTCAGCTAACAGCCCCGACAGGGCTCAATCTCCTGAGGCTCTGGCACGTGCCTAAAGAGCTCAGTTTTAAAGCTAAAATGGAATAATTCATTTGACTTTTACCAGGGGAATAGGATTCCCCGAGTCACTGTAGTACCTGGTTGCTGTATAGCGTATATGTTTCAGCCTCCATCAGTGGTCCTCAGAGGTGCTAAAGAAAAACAGCTGTCTGGTTTAAATTTGTCATTGCTCCAGCAGAGAAGTTTTAGAGGTCTCCTGAGAAAGACTTTAAAAGAGGAAAAAAAAAAAAGGTGGAAACCCTTGAATGAAAACAAGAGGAATTAAATTAGGAATCTCAGAGGTAAGGATGATTATGTACCTTCTTATATTTCTAGGATGAAAATCTCTGCTAGGCACCCAGAAGAGGAGAAGAAGCAGAAGTCTTAACGTAAGACACGAAAAAGTGTGCTAAAGGTGAATGGATGGCTTGTGTGAGGGCCAGAACGAGATGGGGAGACCTGCATTTCTGCCTCTAGGAAGGCTTTCCAGATCCCAATCACAGGCAGGAGCAAAGCTGCCTTTTACGTACAATCAGATGCCGGGTTTGCTGTCACCCCTGGGAGAAAAGTCTCTGCTTCCCCATCATCTCATGCAAACCATGGGATGACCTAGTAAATGCTCTTTGGCAGAGGCCAAGGGGCTTTCACACTGACAGCCCCAACAAAAGGGATTGTGGTTTGTTCCCCCTTGCATTTAGGGAAACAGCACATCTGTCCTACCTGCCTTACTGGTCCTCCTACCAGCCTTGTTCCAGCTTGCCCAGTTTATTGCCTCTCTTTGAAGAGGGCAGACCTCTGGGGAAGTGTATCAGGAGCAAACTGCAATCAGTCTTCATAAAAAATAACAACAATAAAGCAAAAAAAGCAAGACTGCCCACAACAGCTGGCAGCTTTTCCTCCTATGGTTACCTCCATCGGCTGCACCATGCAGATCTTCCACTCCCTCTCCTCATCTTGCAAAGCAAGCCAGAAAAATGAGGAGAATTCTAAGAGAAGGAAAGAGAAACCAAAGCTCGGAAATAATAGGCAATGAATCTGAAATTTGAAGAACAGGCTTTTTTTTTTTTTTTTCCTGGTAGTATTGTTCCAAGCAGTGTGGACTTGTAAAAGTCTAATCACTTCCCATCCAGCTCATCAATCACATGAGGGAACCGGCCCCTCGCACAACAAAGTGAGCCTCAAATTGGCTTCCACCAATAATAAAAGGTAGCGGTGAAGGACAATCCCTTCAGAGGATTGTTTAATAAATCTTGTCTAGACAGGGAACACAAGAGAAATGGAAAAAATTTCTTGGAAGACCGTGGCCATTCAGTCCCGTCCCACTTACATTATTGATACACGCTTGCTGCGACCGGTACTTTAATGTGGATTTTTGTATTTTGATTCTTGTTATTCAACGTCATCCAAAATTAAACATTAAACTTTAAATATTTAAAAACAGGTGAAAGTAGTAATTGAAGCTGATGGAAACTGCAGGCTGGCACTATTCCTGCTGTGTGTGCTTGCCTGCCTGCAAAAATGCCAAAGAGACACTGCCGCTACTCCTCGTTTTTCAGCAGTTGCTGACATTTTACTGTAATTTATCCTCATTTTCTCCTCTCCTTCTTAAAAATAACAATACCGCTACTATTCTAATAATCAACTAACAGCTCTCACGTCAGAAAGACCTTTCTGTAGAGGACTATTTCTACCAGCAAAGTGTGCCTAAGCTCAGCGCACACGGACGGCTTGCAGAGCATATACTGCATAAAACCCAACCGGCTGCTCATCACATTTCGCTCAGCGCTACATTACCCTTTGGTTTCTTAGTCATAATTTTTTCCTTCGGTAGCCTGTCCCTTCCAATGCAAGGGCCCAACTGTCAGCTACCAGCAAAAATCCCATTCCAGCCTGTATTTGGTGTATTTTTTGATGGCTTCCTCCTCCCTCCTCCACTTTTATCTGTCAGAAGTGCTAAAGACTCCCACAAGCCATAAAGTGTTTCTGACATTCATGGCTTTTAGATCCCCTGTTTCAAAGAACTGCTGAAGGTTATGTTGATTAAGCCCAAAGACGTATTTCTAGAAAGCTGTAGCTTAAATAAAAAAGGTGTTTTGCTGCCACAGTGATCAGCCAAAACTGTTACTGAACCAGAGCATATGGGATCCGAAAGCCATCAGAGAAATGTGTGATGTTCCAGGCTGCTAAGATTTGCTTTCTCCAGCAGAGATCAGAGGCAGCAGGAAAGCAGAAGAGGCATTGAGCTCAATTAAAAAAATAAACAAATAAAAACAAAGCCTTGCATTGCACGAGATGACGGCTGATTACCCGCCAGTTAAGCAAGGGGTAAGAAACATCATTGCCTCTTAAAAGTACTATCAGGCAATGTTTTGTGAGAGCTCCAGAGGGGTACTCTGAGGTGCCTCTGGAGGATGGAACTGAAGACATTTATTTAGGGAAACAAGAGGAGCCTTTACTAGGAGCTTTCCTGAAACCCAAGATGAAGGTCTTCTTATTTTGCTTCTGAGAAGTGCCTGCTAACCAGACACAATAGGATTCATCCTTCTGGCAAATTAACATCCAGTGGACACCGTCTGCAGCAGATCTGATAAATATTTGCATCCACTATGAAATCATGGCATGATGCATCATTAAAATTTCATGGGAAAAGAAAAAAATTAAAAATTGCTTAAGGAGCTGTCAGGTTTGGGCTCCACACAGCCGCAGGGATAGTTACAGGCATCAGACATAGTAAAACTGCCAGTTGCTTCACCTAACAAAATTTCAGCCCTTATTAGACATAAAAAGATACGTAATTTCCTTCTAGAGGTCAGAGTTAAAACCCAATACTTAAGGTACAGCAGTTCAGCAAGGACTTTAACAAACAACTAAAACTTTAAAGGAGCGAAACGAAAAGCCAGGACTACGTCTCACAATCTGAAGGCACGTTTGGAGAAAGGTGACCTTTTATGGGAGGAACTGAGGTGCAGAAATGCAATCAAAATTATTTCTTTTTAAACTGAAATCTCAAGGAGTGTGTGAACTCTATTGAAAGTCATTTAAATAAATAGGAATTTTATAACTCCTGGCTGTGGGCTTAGCTGGCTCTGGTGTGTTTGTGCAAGTGTGCTCAGATTGCCTTATTTGAAATGGTTTCCATTCAGTGCTGAATTTTTTGCATTCATATCACCAGGCTGATCGAGCTGAGGACACCAGCCCCAGGACTAATGACTGCCGTATGGTCTCTTGGAAACAGCTTCTCCGCACCTCCCAACATGGGACGCCATAAGAAATCACCCCTACAACGTTCCCCTCTCCCACTGCTCTGCCTAAGGAGAAACAGAAAGCTTCGTAATGCAGGTTGCTCCCAATGCCACCTGAAAAATCTTTTTTCAGAAAATAAATATACCCATAGGCAGTTTTACTCCTCCTTGGTGCACTACAGCGTGCAGGCATTGGCAGAGGATCCGCAGTGGGATCTCTACTGAGCAAATCAGGTATCTCACGCTGCTACAATGGAAATCTAACAAGAGCAAGATACAATACCAAAAACATCAATCCAGGTGCAAAGCAGTTGGATGAAGAAGCCTTTTTCCTGCCTCGAACTGTTCCTTCTCCATCAATCCCTTGGTGTCTGTGCTGCAGGACACAACACAGCCTCCCTGACGGAAAACAAACCCCAAAATGCCAGCTCCCAGCGCACCTCCTTGCTCCCCACAGCACCCCGTGGGTTTCCGTACACACTGTTTTCCCAAGTGGCACATTTCTAACAGAAGCTGGAAAAGGTGACCAAAAGCACACAGAAAAGCTCATACCAGGAACCCCACACGTTAAACCTTTGTGCACTGAAAACATCACATTGAGGTAAATGAGCCATTAAACCAGTATTTCCCATCAACGCTGAATAAGTTTTTCACTCCGTCTCAGGAACGCCAGGGAACAGGACAAGCATATGAGATCGAACGCTTGCGACAGGAAGAACTGGGGAACTTCCCAATGGAAATCAGCATGCGATACCTGTATCATTGCAACCCACTGAGGGAAAAACATACTTAATTACCTTTTCTATTAAATAAAAACAACACATTTTTGTCAAACATAATTACGAAGCCAAAGCAAAATGGTATTTTATCATTTTACCAAAATTTGCATCTTGAATACTTCCTGCCAGCTCTATTTAGCCCTACACGGCTCAGCCGCACGTTCCACCAACGCGAGCTGAATCGATCCCAAAGCAGGCAATGGTTGGGCTGCTCTGAGAGATGCAAATAAATTGATGTTGGTATAGATTAAAACATGCTGGACCTACGCGGCCCAAGGAAATGCTGGCTTGCCTACTAGGAACACCTGTAGCGATGCCATTATTTCATGATTTTGGGGCTTTGCTGTTTCATCAGCACAGTCTAAGCATGCACTGGCTGAGCACGTGCCAGATCGATTTGTGAGGGTTCTTCATTGCAAATGAATCAAAATTTCTCAATTTCAGTGGCCAGTAACGGAGAAATTTTTGATCAAAAGGCCATAATAATGCCAAGGAAAAGATGGCGTGAAAACACTTGCTTTGGAATGACTGATTTCCTTTCACGCAATACACATTGGCTACCCAACAGGCTCTAACGACACGTATTTGATTTTACATTTGATCAGTTTGAGTGATTTTGGTGTCACCCAACCAGGGACACTTATAGGCAGTGCGAGAAATAAATGCCCTTTTAACCGCATTTTATTTTTATATATGCATTGTTCTGCTAAAATAATTCATTGTATCCTAATGAAATGAGCACAACCGGCTCCAGGAATGAATGAATACTCACTCCCCGGTGATAGGTATTTATGTGCAGGGACGAAGGGTCCGTAATGGAAGATCTATCGTTAGTGCCTGAACCCGTTTTATCTTCATTTCACACGATACAAGTGAATTGAGTGTTGTTTTGGAGGTATAATTGATCTATAGCTGAAACAAATCAGCGCTGCAGCTAAGTGAGGAGATGAAGTAGTGGATAATCTGTAGTTTAAAACCAGCTGTTCTACTGAGATCAAATGATTACTTTGGCACTGAAATGATTAGCTGACAAGAGAGTGTGTTTCAGCATCTGCCATCATTACCGAGCACCGCTGCCGTAACCTCCGGCCACACTGATGCCGGGCACCAGAGCTAATTGACAGCACGGCTGGGATCAGCTCGCCATTTGCTAAACTGATGGACCTCACCTGGCCTCAATTACAAATATCAGCATTTTCAGGAAACAAATAGGCAGAGGAGGCAGGAAGGAGGATACTCAGCCACCCGTCAGATAACTGTGACTGCAACAAATGCCAGCAAAATGTTTCAGGTTTAAGCTGCGTGGCTGTCCCTGCTCCCTACAGTAGTTTTAACGCAGCATGATGTGCAAATATTTCCCTCTTATTCCTCTCTGCTTGCACATCTCTTGACAATTATTGAGAAATGAAATTCACCCCACCCCACTGACCTTCCATAGGGATTCCTGCAATGTCTGGTTTTAATAGGTTTCCCCATTGTAGGCAAAGTTAAGGCAAGGTACCACCTGGGCACGAGAACGTCACAAAAAGAGGACAGAAATACAGGGAGGAGACAGGTTTGTAGTTTCCTTTCCTTTTTCCCTAATCATCTTCTGTGCGTCTAGATACAAGAGCCTTTTCCAAATAACCTGAAGATAACTGAGGTTACACAGCAGATGAGACATTCACAGGAACAGGCTGCAGAATCTGGCTACCAGAGCAGGGATGTTCTGCATTGAGCTCACTGGCTTGGAGAGTGGGAGGGTAACCCATCTGGAAATTGCACTTTCTTTCTTCTTGCTTTTAGCTAAAAGTCACCAGACTCCACAGAAATTAAAAATTATATTTAAAAAATGACAGTAATCTACAAGATCTATTAGGTCACATTTTCCACGCTTTTATCAAAGCAAGACAGTCCCTTTCAGTAGATATATTTTCTTCTAGTTGACCACTCAGTGGGTTTGCAAGGAATTTAGTAATGTCTTCTGCTTCCCTAAGAGGTTATTCCACACTTTTGCAGAGACAGCCGGTATTCCCTGATATTCACTACAGATTTTCCTTTCTTAGGCCTTCACTCTGCACTGTACTTTTGAAGGATGAATTGCCGTTATCATTCCTGAAGTAGGTACTACACAGGGTTGTTGCTTTTAATTTACAGCAGCAATAGGACACATGCCTCACCATCCCTTTCACTCTCCCTTGTTCTGTGGCCCTTTCTGGAAGGGAAGCCAAAGAGTATGGACCTGGTGGGTTGTTTTCAGAAGCCCTCTTCTAAATCCAAGGTACGAGGGGTCCTTCTAAGTGTAAATGAGCAATGCTGGTATGAAAAGACTTTAAAGAAATCGTGTTCCGCATCTCAGGCTTCCCCATTTGGAAGCAGCAATATACTTGCAGGTAGCCATGGGTTTCTCTGTTGTTTTTTTTTCACAGGTTGCCTCCTGCAAAATATAGCAAGCACTTCCACCGTCACCATAATTATCCAGAATTATAAAGCAATTTATAATGCTTTACAGCTCCTTTGTTGGCACTTATGATTTGAATCAATCCTAAAACACCAGAAATCAGAATGAGTGGAACCGTCAGATCGCCATTCCGGCTCTTGGACCACTTGGTTATGCCTCCTCCATCCTATCAAACTTGAACAGCATTTACTTTGAGGGTCTCTGGTCTCCATCTTGGGCACGTTAAGGTTTATTTTCTTAAAGCATGAGCATAAACTCTCTTACGCAATATGTTTTTGGTATAACCTCTCTCTCCAGTGAGCAACATTAAGCTATTGCTATTATTTTTCCTGCACATAACAGCACAGGTTTGTCAAAATCGGCATGATATTTCTACCTTGCCTTTTGACATTTTCAAGTTTATTATGTTCAGACAGTACCTCGAAGCACTTCATTCTTCCTCTCTGGAAGGAACTAATCACCACCAAAGGGGGAAAAGAAACACTATGTGCTATTCAATACAGCATGCAGATACTACTACCCTTCTACTTAACTTCAAACACAAGTACTAGAAGTTGATGAGACCGGTTGTGCTTAACCACCTGCGGAAGTATCGCCTTGAACTAGGTCCTCGTCGCTTTAACCAAAACCTCTCAATTCCACCTTTCTGTTTGACACCAGGGACATCTCATCTCAGAAGTCAGTGCTACTTGATGTCATACCCTGTAAGATTCAGCACGTAGTTAACAGAGCTGTTCCTACTGGCAGCTCGTTGGCTTGAGCAAACCCAACCTCAATCCCCAAAAGACACATCGCCTGTTACCCCTGGCCAGCTCCAGCCTCCCTGGCTCTTCGGACCAGCCCCACGCAGCGGGGCGGCTTTTGCTAGGACACGTCCTTCTGCCTGGTCCATTGACATGTTGTTTTTGAAGTGAACGCTCAGGAATGCCAACTTCTCCCTCCACCTCAGCCTTCCTGGGTACCCACGCAGGCTGCCTGCATGACACACGTGGGGCCGTAACTAGATGGCCCAGTGCTAGGATCAGGTTTGGGGTGGGAGTATTGCTGTTGCTGAGCGCTGCAATCTGCACAATTGTGCTGACATTTCTGAACGATAAAAGCCCCCCGGCAGGCATCTACCGAGGAAACCTTTAAAATTGATCCAGTTTAGCACAAAAACTGTTGGCTAAGCCTCCATCCATCCCTCTGCTCCTCCACCCCTTGACACTGCTTACAGCAAAAGACTTTACTTTCCCTTTCATACGGCTTTTAGAAGCAATTCAAGCCCATTGATCCAGGACTCTGAGTCAGTGTATTACAATACAAGATTATTCAGTTTTCTGATGGTTTGTTTAATTTCATTTTATTCCATGGTAAAATAGGACTGGAGGGAGGGAAGGCTAGAAAATTGGCAAAAATTGGCAAAAAATTGGCAATGCATTGCTTAAACGCTCAGGAAAACAGAAAAATGTCACTCTCAGGAAAGTATAAAATACTTCCACTTGGTGCAGGCTGCTAAACCACAATTACATATGTATCTATATGCCTATCTATACCTTGTCTGTGTATCCCGACTTCAATCTCTGTTCCACAGAAAGATTTCAGAGGGCTGGTGGACAAAGAGGAAAATAAATAAGCCTTAATGACACCTGAGCAAAGCTTGTCAGTGAACAGTGTGAAACAGTGGAGTTTATGCCATCTCCCAGCTAGGGTTAAGGCTAGGCTTGAAAACTCATTACACACACTAATTTACTCCAAATAACCTTACTTTCTATGGTTGGAAGAAGACTACTCATTTGCTTTATAATCTAATAAATCCATTTATAATTTTAAAGCACTTGCGACTATTTTTGTTTTCTATTGGCTAGTTCAACTTTACTCCATTGTTTGCTTTAGTCCAGCTTCAATTAGGCCAGCATTTCCAATCTCATCGGTAGGGGAGAGGTTTACATTTACAAGAGTAAGATCATTAACAGCATAAGGTGGTTGAAAGGGAGGGCATAATTGGTTTCACTCGCCTAGAGGGAAGATCAGCTACTAAGAGAAACACCACCTAATTAAGAAGGTTTGCACTGTTTTATTTTTAATAATGTCCTCCCTCCACTACCAGCTTTTTTATAGTACCCATCACAGCAGCTTCTGAGTTCTGGCTTAGCCACACATATTCTGCAGATGTGCAGAACTGACAGCAACAGACCCCTTCAGGGACAGACAGAAGGAAGAGCCTGATGTGACACTAAACAATAGGAAAAGGAAGAAATTAATAGTCTGTATTTAATTTAAAAAAAAAAAAAAAAACAAAAAAACAAAAAACCAACCCAAAACAAAGCCTAGACATAGCCATGAATCTCAACTGTTGCTTTTGTTTACATTAAGAATTTGAATCCTGATCTGTATTTTCATCAGTGGCTAAGCTTCTGGGTGCCAGGACCAGTTGGAAAGCACAACCAGTTTGTCAGACACTTCGCTGGCTGTGCACAGGCAAAGGTGGGTCATACAGCAGAGAAGCAAGGTGACAGTGCTGGCCCAGGCACCACCCTGGATGGATACGGGGCAGAGCCAGCCAGGAGGTTTCCCTGCACTTCAAAGATCCCCAGCAGATGCTGCCCAAGGTGTAATGTGCTTCCACCAGCATGCGTTGATCATGAAGGGAAGGGCTAGGGTGAGCATGTACCCCCAAATCCAGCCCTATATAGCAGGCTGTTAGGAAGGGAACAAGATCTGTGTTAGAGAGGAACAGGAAGAGGAGAAGAAAGGTCTTCCTGGCTGTTGCTGATGCTGCATGACCAAAGCGCAGGAGTGCATCTATTTTGCAGACTGCTCAACAGTTTAAGCAAAGAGCCCCCAGACCTCTTTGTGACATTCCTGGGGTGATGGGTAGACTTTGCCAGCTCCTCCAAATGCTTTCCCCTACCATTAACATCCTCTATGCCCAGGCTGACCTGCTGCCAGCTGGCACCCATCCACCACATTACCTCTGCCAAACCTGGAAAGCACTCCACCTGGAGCAGTGAACCCTGAGTCCTGGGCATATTTTTGGTACTGGGGCCTCTTGCACCTCATAGTCTCCCAGCAATGGTGCCGGGAAGGTGGTGGCAATACTGTTGAATGGTGAACATTACTTGCAGCTGTGGCTGGCACCCCACTGCGAGTGGGAGAGCTCTCATGGCATGCCTCCCACATCCACCTGGGCTTGGCAGGCACCTCTGCAGCACCCAAAAGCTGCCAGAGAGGCTCCCGAGGGTCAGCAGGCCCAGCAGGAAAGACAGAAAGAAAGATGTCGCAAGAACCACCAGTGCGGCCCCTGGACATGGGGGAGCCGCCCCACATCACCTCCCCAGTGTTTTGCTCTGCCTAGCAGAGGGCCACTTCACTGCAACCATGAAAACAGTATAGTAAGTGAAAAGAGTATTACTGATCTCGAGCATGTGCGTGGGTCTGGGTTACTCTGAATAATTTAAGTCAGGCTTCTTTTATCTCTCTCCTGCTCCAGAGTTGCAACTGCTGCCACGCACATGAATCAGACAGGCTTCCTGAGCGGCTGGAGGTGGAGTGCCTCCAGTACAATGGGAGCTGAAAGGGAAATGCTAAAAGACAATTTAAAGAGACTCCTTAATCATCCTGGACTTCAAATCTTTACCTCTCATCTCCACATGTGATACAGCTGAAGGATGCTCCCCCCAGCTGAAGGGGACGCAGGCAGAGGCTGAGGGAGAGCTAGGGAAGCTCTTGGCCACTGTCAACACAACAAAGGGGGAAAACAAAACCCCAGGTTGGGCTCTATTCCCATGTCCTCCCACTAGGAGTTTGGTGGGGGAGCCTCTCCAAATTCTCTGTACATGGGTGCACGTGTGTCAGTGAAGGGCCTGTTGACACCACCTGCTAAGCACTTCACACAGATGACAGCACATGTTTTATACAGCAAATCGATCACAGGGAAATGGACACAAGGGAATGCCACTGCTCGTGCCTTCAGCAGCTTTTGCAACGCTCCCAAGAGCCAGCCCTGCAGCAGATGGGACGTGAGGAGCAGCCCAGCAATGTCCCCAGCAGGCCCATGCTCCCCCGGATACAGGCATCATCTGCAGCCCATCTCCATTACAACCTTCTCAAAAAAATGCTTCCGGGGGGGGGGCTGCACAGCACCTGGCACACACAGAGGCAAAGGGCCACTTTACAGTCCATCCCTGTGCCAAAACAGGCGCTTGAGTTTCCACAGCACACGACTCTCCTCCTAAACACAAGTGGTTATTTCAAACTGTAACTTTCATACAAAGCCACCAAAATTAATGGCTAAATTAATGGGGCAATAGCTAATGTACATATATTTGGCTATGGCTTGGCAGACCCAGCTTGAGGATTAATTGTGTATTAATTCCCTTCTACGTTTATTTCGCAGAAGCTAAAAATGTTATTCTAGCAGAAGAGTACCAGCTTGCAGAGTGTTTAATATTCTGTCAGCTGAAAGCAAAGGCCAAACTCCACTGCAGAGCTGATCTGGGCTGTTTAGTAGCGTTGCTTTGCTGGTAGAGAAAAGATGAGAGGGGAAAGAGGTTGCGCAAGTTGTTTTCAGCTGTTTTTAGGGACAGGAGGTTGGTGTTGTGTATGGAAGAGAAAGCAGCCTCCTAGCCCAGCTATTCTGCCTGTTGCAATGCTCTGGGCAGCTATATAAATAAAAGAACAGGGCTGGGAGGAGTATAAAACTGGAGTCAAAATCTGGCTGTGGGGAGCTAGCAAAAGCATTAGCTGCTTGGAGAAATGAAGCTGCTGGGTTTGTAAACAACGTTTAAAAAAAGGCCGTGCAAGAGCCGCACAGAAATAGCTGCACGGCAAGCGGGGCCACTACGGCAGGGTAAGGAGGAGGGGGAAGGTGGGGAGAAGGCCTGGGGTCACCCTCCCCAATTGCTCTGCAGCTCCACTGAGGTCTGGTGGGAGGGAGCAGCCAGCTCAGCGCAGGGGAGGCACAGCAGGCACAGGGTGGCTGTTAGCCCCCCAGGATTATTTGTCATCCCAGAGTAGGCAAGCGTGGCCAGGTGCAAGGGGGACATGTTGGCAGAGAAGGTGGGGAGGGAGGCAGATGGGAGGCTGGCAGCTGTGCAGGAAGCTTTTTTGCAGGGGGTGAGGGGTTGGAGGGGGGGAAAAAGGGGAGGTGTGAGCAGGGTCCCTATTCTGCCCTGCTGCATCCAGCAGAGGAGATGCACGAGCAGCAGCTAGAGGCTTACACCAAAGAAGTCTTGGCAGAGGCATGAATTGAGCGGTACCGTGTCCTGGATCTACCAAAAAGGGGTGGAAACCAGATAGGCTGTTGAAAAGGGGTTTCTGAGCATCCAAGGAAGGGAGGCACAGAGGCAGGTAAGGGCAGTCTGCAGTGCCACAAGGACATACCTACATTACAGATGCCCGACTGGGACAGCATAGGAAAGCAGATGCCGCAGAGACATGGATGATGTCTTATCAGCATATCACGAGAAGGGGCAAAGCACAAAAATAATGTAAAACCTCCAAACACATTTAGGCCACAAAGCACTGGAGGCCTTTTACCTCCCAGCTGCGGTGGCTCTGGGAGTGGTGGGGTTGGGATGGAGCTGTGTGAGATTATGTTGGAGACTATGTGGCATGATATGTAATACTCATCTTCAACAGCAGGGACCAGGCACCATCCACCCAGGCCCTGTCCCACACATCAAAGGCCAAGGGCAATGTGAACACCGCTGCCCAGTTAGTGGCAAGAGACGAGCAGGACAGCACAATGTTTTGAGAGGGGGGGAGCGCTGCTTTGGAAATGGTGATCCCTGCCCTCAGGTTGGTGGAACCACTCGATTTGTTATCACCATCTCACCAATTACCGTAATAGTGTCTGGCACCCTGCTCTTCCCTGCTGCTACAGCAAGAGCTTCCCATTTCACTCTCCACTTCTGAACACAGGGCAGGTCTGGAAGATCCCATAAATCTAGGCCACTCCTCACGTTGGCAATCAACACATCCTGGCCATTTTGAGACCAATTTAAACCACTGGGATTATTTCAAGCTACTGCTTCTGCAAAAGCAATGAGAAATGGCAGAAGAAGCTATCTTCCTAGAGGAGAGCTGTGTCACATGTTTTTTGCAGTTAGTCTCTGCTCCCATTCCACCCTCCGAGTTTAGGATCCAACTCACCTTACACAGCTCGGGTTCATCCAACATAGTTGGCAGCTGATCACAGCTGGCATAAAACATTTTGCCCACGCCAGAAGCATGGCTCGGCATGCCACTGGCCTCTTGTAACCCACGCAGCGGAGCAGTTGTGTTCATTGTTGCGTGCGCAGGATGCCCTAGCCAGGTTTACACAGCAAGCTGGGGGTGTCCTCTTTCCACCTGGATTTGTGTGGCACACAGAGCTCAGCCCCTCATGCCACTGGGGCACATCATTAGGCACTTTATGCTTCATATTCTGATGGGTAAGGTCCTGGGAGGGCAATTACAAATATATAAATACATGTATTTGATTTCCAGATTTGTAATTACCTGGAGACCACTTTGCTTCTTGCCAGCCAAGGACAAAACACACACTGACAAAGCTCTCCTAATGCAATGCACTGCAGGACAAATGCTACAGGGCAGCTGTGCCCAGCAAACCCCTCCAAAATCCCTGGGTTGGTGTAGGACCAGACTGCAATGTTTTCCAAGCACTTCTGGGGAAAATCCTCCTCCACATAGGCATAGCCTCTTTCTGGGGACTCCTGACAGGCACTACACTCCACATCTCACTCCCTTTCTGCTGAGCTGGGACCTCATTGAAGCCTGTCAGCTGGGAATTAAGATACCATTTTGCGGCAGAAGAGGATGCAGAGCTGTGCTGCTGGGCCTTCGGGAGCCACGCGTATCATCACAGTGATCTGCCGAGCAAACTAGACAAGGCAATACCCTCCTGTCTCTGTGCTCCCCTTCCTGACACGTCTGTTCAGACTGCAGGCTCTCTTTCGTGCCCATGTCTCTGCTGAGCTTTGCCACTAGAGCTTTCAGAAGGGTCTGCTTAGACCCTTTGTGCTAAAAGAGACCAAAAAACTGTGGGGAAAAAAAAAAAAAAGTTTTGTTGTTTTTTTTTTTTTAAATCAGAAGTAGCTCTGAATACCTAGGGGCCAGACAGCATTGTTTGGAACCACCTCTTCCCATAGCTGCTCTGGCAGTCCTCCTCTCTTGAAGGGGTCTGTCTGACCCAGTCTTCCTCAAAGGCTATAACACAACCAGAAGGAAAAAAATACATAAAACCCAAACCCCCAAATTCCATCTGCCACAAAGTCTAAACATGACAGTAAGGAAAGCGGTAAGTATGGGGCTATACATCTTTGCAGTAACCGCTGCGGCTATAAAGCTGCCCACCACGAAACGCCCACTCTGTTAAATGGCAGGCAGATAGCTGCCAACGTAGCTGTGGCTGAGGGTGCTACAGAGGCACTATAGAAGCAAATGAAAAAGAATTTATAAAGCGGTGGTAGATCATTTTCGAAGGCTGTTGATTGCAGTTAGAAATAAGTTTCATAATCGTTTGGGAGAGTTATTGCAGAGAACAGCACAGAACTCTGGTCATGTCTTCAAAAATAAATAATCTGAATTGGTTAAATAAAATCCAGGAATGAGAAGATAATTTACTGACTGTGAATGGGTAAAAGTCTGGGGATTAGTCAAAGATAACTCTCGTTCACCAAATGTGTTCAACAGAACAAGAGTGCTTGCAGAAGATTGTTTTGTGGTATACTAATTGTGTATTTTATTTCGAAAATTGCATACGGAGATGCTATTAGGAAATAAGAATCATCCACAATACAAAATGCCAGTTTTGCCAAGTGAAACTAAAATAGGTTGCTGCTTCTGAAACCAAATAGTCATCTGCAATATAAACCAGTAAGCATGATCTGAGCTTTTCTTAAGATTTTCTGAAATCCAAACCAGGAAAATAAATCTCAGCTCTAGCTTTGACAAGACTCAAAATACGCACCAGCTCAACCAGCTTATTTAGTTTCACAGAGCAAGTCCCAGTGCAAAAACCTGGCCTGTGCAATTAGTTGAAGGATGCGGTGGCTTGGGGAAGCACTGGGAGATTGAGCCCGACCTCTTCCCACACCATCACTGCTGACTTGCTGGGTGAGTCTGGTCACACGAAAGGGACAAGGGAGCTCGCGAGGTCTGTTTTCCACTCGCTTGCTTGTCCTGCCCGGTTCAATCATGCTCTTGGAAACAGTAAGTAGCTTTCCCCACTGCAGCCCGTGGAGAGACCGCCTCAGCCACAACAGCAGCAATGTGCTACATTAACCTTAGCCTCATTTCATTGCTGAAGCTTGTAGTGATGGGACTCCAATGACCAAATTACCCCGTTGTACATTTTTTGTCAGTAGGTTGAGCCTCAGAAGAATAAAAAAGAGAACCGGCTATCAGCCCACAGTCAGAAACACGTTGCTTTTCCCAGCACTCAGGCTTAGACACATTTTTTTCCTCTTACTGAGCACTCCTTTCCTGTGCCAGGACTCCCACTGCAGCCACGGTGCGGGGAAGTACCAAGCAGCAGGAACAGAGCTGATGGAGCTGGAGGGTAGGACACACAGAGGACAACTTCACACTGCAATTGCTCAACCTTGTTTTGGCCACCTACAGGCAAGCAATACCAAGACTATTTTTGCTTCTGGTTGCATTATAAAATACGTAAAACCAAACCAGCAGATTTGTACTCCCGTTCGCACATGTAAGAAAAGGATAGGAAAAAAACCACTAGTGTATACAATAACCTCTTCTTACATGCATGAAGCTCCGCATGACCTTAAAGCCATGCACTGGGCTGGCAGGCCAAGATGTTTAAGTGGTTGAGCATTTCGTTCTGGTGATAGGCAGCCCTTTTAAGTCTTAATCAGCAGATATCAGGAGAGCTAACTCATAAAGAAAATCTACTTAGGGAATAAATGTCTAAATAAGTATGAGAGATGGGATGATGATCTTTTAATGTTCCTCTGCAGGGTAAACAAAATTATGGGGGGTTTTTTTCAGTTTAATTCATTTATGGTATTTGTCTATTATTGCATGATAAAAAGGCTCAGCATGTCTAGCTCACTAGGTCTTCCCTCCGCCCCGGAGTGAGAGGCTGCCCAGCTAAACTGAGCACTAACGAGAAGGCAGGCAGGCACACAAAGCCATGGAACTCATCAGCCATATGTACAGATAATCCAAGGGTATATCAACTGCCTACCTGAAGTCCGTTTGGTGAAGAAAGCAGGCAATTACTGCAATAGAGACTACGAAAAAACGGAGCAGACTGGAGGCACATCATCTTGCACAAGTTCACCATAGAATCATAGAATGGTTTGGGTTGGAAGGGACCTTAAGGATCATCAAATTCCAAGCCCCATTGCCATGGGCAGGGACACCTCCACTAGAGCAGGTTGCTCAAAGCCCCATCCAGCCTGGCCTTGAACACCTCCAGGGATGGGGCATCCACAACTTCCCTGGGCAACATGTTCTAGTGCTTCACCACCCTTACAGTATAGAATTTCTTCCTAATATTGAATCTAGATCTCCCCTCTTTCAGTTTAAAACCATTACCCCTCGTCCTATCACTACATGCCCTTGTAAAAAGTCCTCTCCAGTTTTCTTGTAGGCCCCCTGAAAGGTACTGTAAGGTACTATAGGTACTGCAAGGCCACTGTAAGGTCTCCCCAGAGCCTTCTCTTCTCCAGGCTGAACAACCCCGACTCTCAGGCCCACCTCTCAAGCCTGTCAAGGTCCCTCTGGATAGCATCACTTCCCTCCAGTGTATTGACTGCGCCACGCAGCTTGGTGTCGTCGGCAAACTTGCTGAGGGTGCACTCAATCCCACTGTCCATGTCTCCAACAAAGATGTTAAACAGCACAGGTCCCAATACTGACCCCTGAGGAACACCACTCAGACATCAAGCCGTTAACAGAAACTCTTTGAGTATGGCCATCCCTTTCCACTGAGTAGTCCATTGTCAAACCCATGTCACTCCAATTTAGAGACAAGGATGTTGTGCCGGACAGTGTCAGAATTTATTTAAGTCTGAGACAGACAAATAGCCTTTCCTTTAGTTATCTCCCATCTGCCACTTTCATTTGGCCATTAAAACCATTTTTAAAATGATAAACCAAGCAATACTGCCTAACTAATGAATGTCGAACTATCGGTGTAAATATGCCAACATTTATTTATTTATTTGCCTCACCAGGAACATGTTCTCCTCTGTTTGGTTTTCTATTTTAATGACTACAATTTATCACATTAACTAGACTTCCAGTTTGCTGGGTTTTGTTTCAAGTTCTGCTGTTTACTGAGACATCTGCAAGAGAGCAGTCTCAGGTAAGAGAAGTAACAAAACTAATAAAAAAGTAATAGCAGCTCACCAAAAAGCACAAGTGACTGAACTACCTTCATTTGCTACACAAGGCCCTTCCTTCTTCCTCTCATTTGCTGATTTTACTGCCCACTTTCCACCAATATTTTACTCTGCTTATGGCAGCTCTCCGCAAGGAACGTTAATTCCCCACTTTCCAAATAATTTGCTTTCCCTACCTACCATCAGGCAGCATAGGAAGGAAGGAAAGCTGAAGCGGGAGAACCGTCCATGATGACTTCAAGCACAACTGGGCCTTGCACAATGTCCCAGTTAGGAGTTTCAAGAGGCATTTGAAACTCCAGCAATGCCTGAATCAGTGCAGGGATCCTGCCCATGCAGGAGGTATCTATCTGCTGCCTGTCTAACATGGTGGGAAACCAGTTAGTCCAGCTGCACCAAGGCTATATCCATTTCAGAGCACAAGCGTATGTGTTTTCCCCACCTGTCACAACTGTGAAACGTATAGATAGCATTTACTTCCTAGGTATTCGTCACTCAAATTAACAGGCAACCTGTTAGTCTGAGTGTAATTAGCACCCCAAACTTTACTCCAGACATATATGGTAGCTGAAATTTGTTTGCAGATCTTTAAGCATCCTTGAGTAAATACAGGCCAACGTAGAGAGTGGAAATCCTGTGAAATCCTCAACAAATTTAACATGAAGCAAAGCTAAGCACGCTGTTGGAGAATCTGCTGTGCATTTGTCAGAACCCATAATGGAATGTTCACATTTTTACAAACTGAAATTGAGCGCTAGGTTCACCCGAGACCCGGCAAACCAAATGACAGTGTAACACAACCTGCCAGGGCTGACTCCTGCTGCCCTCTTCCTGCTGCCGGATTTAAACCCGCCGCTCCCCCTACATGCTTTTCATGAAAACGCCAGTTACATACAGACACGCATCTTGAAAAATGACACTAGGGTCTTGCAAAAGTATATGCAAGTGATACCATAAGATACGAGCGGTGTAAAGCCTTCTCTGTGTCACAGCTTGACGACTTCTGTTGGAGAGTATGACCTGCAACCACACTGCCACAGGCTGCCTTTCCTACTGCGGCCCTCATACCTATATACCAGTTTCTTCCATGTTGCAGCCACATGGTCTGCAGCATCCTCGCTTGCCCACCTGAATGCACTCAATCACTCCTTTGTGGGTTATTTCTTAAAACATAACCAGTTTTGAAACACCAAATAACGATGGCCTTAAATTCTTTTAATTCAGGATTCACCTTTCCCTCCTTGTGGTTGCTAGCACATTAACAGGGAACACACAAACCACACTGAAATGTTCCTTCAAAAACCCAAAGGCTAAAAGCTTGATGTTTACTTGAAGTTTGAAGTAAGGAGGGCTGAGGGAGTGCACAACCCAGGCTCTATGGTGGCAGGACAGCCTTCATCTATCACAGACTTCCTCTGGATGCTGGAGATTCAATTACGCTCATAACTCCAGTCTCGTACACAAAGAGGGTTTTATGTTCATTCAGCAATCACCTTTTTTTTTTTCTTTTTCTTAAGTGCTCTACAAACATTGGCCAGAGTTCTTCCCTTGCCTAGTCTACCAATCAGTCCATTTACAGCCTTTTATTAGGATTAGATTCTCCAATCCTCCAGTGCTTATCTGCATGATTCTCTGACCTTCCCAAACCCTACTTTACCTGCTCCGTACCTGCTGGCAACATACAGCATACAGTGACCTGCAAGGTGTCACCTTTCTGTATAGTGACATGGTTTTCTCCCCCCGAGCCCCGGGTAAATCTAAACGACGCATACTCAGAGCATCTGTCACAGCAATGACATTGCTCTTGTTCTCTGTACATCTGTGACATTTTATTATCCTCTTACAATATTGTAACGGAGCTAGTGGGAAAGAGACCTGCCCTTCTCCATCCCAGTACCCGTGGCTACTCCCCTAAGCACAGGAAACAGAGGGAAGGAAAAAAAGATTTCTTACCCGTAGGAAGGAGAGGTCTCGGTTGTGCTCAATGCTCGTGATTTCCAGATTGCCCATAACTACCTCACAGTTCTCATAGTACTTGCGCAGGGCCCGATACTGCTGCTCCAGGTCAGAGAGGGAGCTCAGCTTGTTCTCGGTGCCGGCACACACTGCAAGAAACCACAGGACAAACAATCAGGATGAGGATGAAAGAGGGCCACAGGAGCAGAGAAGGAGATAAAGTTTGTATACAGGGATACAGGCAATTGTAACAAAAATCCTGAATTGTTTACAGGATTGGGTCCTGCAAAAAAAAGAACCCAGCACAAATTACTTGAATATCAGAAGTAGAGATAGGAAGGTAGAAATAATGTCCATGATCGTCTCAGCAATTTAAACACATCTCACCAAATGGGATGAAATGACGATAGTTACTACCAAATGCAGAAAGGCTGAAAATGCAGAAATACAGGAAAATTATAAAACTAGTTGACCCCAGAACCTAAAGGGCCAAACCCAGGTGTCAGTGGAATCACTACTAGTTCTGCCAATGACAGAATTGGACACTGAACAGGGATGCACCAACTACAGACTAAAGGACGCAAAGCTGGAGAGACCCGTGCATCCAAGCTGACCTGGGCAATCCACCATTTTCCCTATTCAGCTGATGCTCAGAATGGTCTGTTGGACAAGCCAAGAGCAACCTGAGCAGAAGGTTTATCAGAATCAGAATCAGAATCGTAGTGGTTGGAAGGGACCTCAGAGATCATCGAGTCCAACCAACAGTAAAAAAAAAAAAAAAAAAAAAAAAAAAAAAAAAAAAAAAAAAAAAAAAAAAAAAAAACCACCACAAACAAAACCACCACCCACCACCTGAACACACAACAACAACCACCAAACCAAAAACCATCACCCACCCACACAGCACCCCACCACAAACCAGTAATCTTGGACACTAGAGCATGCCCTGAAGAACCATGTCTACACGTTTCTTAAATACCTCCAGGGATGGTGACTCCACCACCTCCCTGGGCAGCCCATTCCAATGCCTGATAACCCTTTCAGTAAAGAAATGTTTCCTAATATCCAACCTGAACTTCCCCTGGCGCAACTTGAAGCCATTACCCCTTGTCCTATCATCTGTGACTTGGGAGAAGAGACCGACCCCCGTCTCTCTACAGCCTCCTTTCAGGTACTTGTACAGAACAATAAGGTCTCCCCTCAGTCTCCTCTTCCCCAGACTGAACAACCCAACATTGTTTTCCCCACCACTTTCCTTAAGATCCCAGTTCTTCCCAGCTTTATGCAATTAAATAGGAGAAAGACAATAGCAAAAAACCACAACATCTTTCCACAAAACCACCAGACTGAAGGTACAGTGGAGATGTGGCAGATGAGTTCAGAAATACCATCCTAATACAGTTAGTTTTCAGAACACGCTCTTTAATATTATACTACGCTGTTCTAAATTTTTAAGTCCAGTTCAAAGCTCCTGCAGAATCCCAGCTCAGCTCAGTCTATCAGTTTGCCGTGCATCAAGCAATGACAAAAATGAATGCGGGAAAGAAACACAGAAGCAGCATTTTACAACAGCGTTTTTCATGCAGGGCTCAGCCTGCCAGGACAGCAATGCTACTTAAATGGTCAAGGGTAGGGATGGGCTTTTTTTTTTTTTGTGTGTGCACTTACTTTTCCTCTCTACCAACAACTTGTGGTTGTTCTTATCCGTGAGCAAATTAATCTGAATATACCCAAACTTTTGAAATGGCCATCTTATTATGCAAAACATGAGCCAGACCAGAATAGCATTTCTGGAGTCATTCCCACTCCTGGATTAAATCAATACAAACAAAACTCTCCATGACTAGAGGCATAATCAGTAAAATTGGCTAAAATATGCTCTTTTGAATGATGCAGGTCCTTTTTATAAATATCAAAAGTAATTAGGTTTTTGAGTACTACTATTATTGACTGTTTACTTACTACATCCTCCCCCCCCCCCCCCCCCTTTTTTTTTTTTTAATAGAAATAGGAACAATTCTCATCTCTGTTTTCTGCTGTGGTCTCTCTGCTGCACAGCAATCTGCTCTTGCGCCAGGGCAATTCGAGCTTCAAGCAGCCTCTTGGCGAAGGGCTTCAGGAGGCAGCCAGAAACCCACAAACTCCTCAAAGTTTTCTCCCAAGGAAACTCCTTCCGCCCTAAAAATGGCAGCTGAAATCTGTTCCTTCCTGAACCATAAGTCTCTGCTGGGGAGGGATAGCAGCGGCTGGTTTCACAGTGAGCCATTCACAGGATGAAGGTTTTATCAGATCCTTTTCGGGTTTTGCGTTTCCAGGAGGTAAAGAGCACGGACCAAAGCTGAGCAGGCGATATGTAGGACTAATTTTCCAAATACACATCTAGTCTACATACCAAACGAAATATTATAAGGATTTTTTTTATTTCTTCCTATGGTCTGATAGAAGTGAAATTTCAAAGTCCTCGCTAAGTTTTAAAGCTTGAAATATTTGACATATATTCATTATACTGTGTTGCAGAAACCAGAACTGGTTGGTTTGCTCAGGTTTTAAAGTAAAAACTAACACCTCAACTCAAGGCTTAATTTAGAACACAAACATTTCCATTTTGGAAGTTTTCTTTTAAAACCTTACCACTTACGAGTAAAACATATCTAAACAAGATTTTGTTCGTAATATTTTAATAGCTACGTTTGGGGATTCCCAAAATGGAAAGACATGGCCCCACTGGGACCTGACATCGCTCTACTGGACTGGAAACACCTGAAAGGAGGGGTTTCTGCTGCTAGGGGATGGCACATCTTTCTTTTTGAAATATGAAGCCCTGTCCTAGGCCATATTTAAAGTTTTATTCTGAACAGCCTCAAGATCTGCCATACAAGCATCTCCACCCTCCAGGGAGACACATGCCTGTCCCTGTCAGAAGACTTCAACAATGTTTGCTATCAATTACAGAATCAGTTTGTTTGCTTTTTCCTTAAAAGCAGCAGCAGCAGCAGCATCTGTAACAACAAGATTGACTGTGTTTCCAGCCAAATAAGTATTATTCTGTCTTAAGGCTCCTGAGGATTAATAAATAATTTCTGTTCCATTTCGCAATCGGTGCTAAGGATCAACACAGCTCAGAAAACAATTCCAGCAGCTCAGCTAATAAAGCTATACACTGCAACACTAGTATTTCATGTTGCACACCCATTAAACATTTCCCAAAAGCTAATTTAGCCATTTGTTGCTGCAAGGAGACAGAACACCCGGAGTCTGCTCTTGCAAGAGGATTCAACAGGGGTGAAGCCAGCCCAGACGTAAGCTGGGGCTGCAGATTTTATTCGGGTAAGATGGATTTTGTACAACCAAGCCACTGCAGTAACTGCTCCCAGCTTTTGACAAAGCTATGGAAATCCATTCTCCCAGATGAATAAAAATCTTAAAATCAAATTTAGAAGAAATCATGTTGATATTTTAAAGTTATCTTATAGCAATTCTAAATATTTAATTTCTGTACCACACACACAAAAAAAAAAAAAACAAAGCTAAAGAAATTGGTTATATATTGCCTCAAATCAAGTAGTACACCAAAAGTGAGACTATCCTACATCAATTTGGGGGGGGGTGCAGCAGTGCAGATTTTCTGTCATTGGTACCTGACCCGCAGTACAGCTGAAGCAGAACCTTCAAAGAGCCCCAACCTGGAGAACGAGTTGAAGTCCCAAAGCCAACGTGGGTATAACCATGGATCACTAATAATCCGTTATTATAATAAGTCATTAACCTCTCTCTGCCTCAGCTTTACAGCACAAGTTTTGTACATATACTTTTGATAATAATCGCACCAGATTCAAAATACAAAAGAGAAAACTATGCAAGTATTCAAGAAAAGCAGATAAAAGGGGATAAAGCTGGGACAGTACCTCCACTCTTCACAGAGTCCTTTAAAGCAGAGAGATTAGGCGTGCTGTTGGGGTTTTTTAAGGCAAAACACAATTAGCAGGGCAAAAAGCAATTCCAGCCATAGGGAGAAATGGAGTTCCTATTTGCCTACACGCGCCAGGGAGCCAAACCTGGGAGGGACACAGGCCAGAAAGCAGGTTGTGAACTGGTAATTAACAGTAAATTTTACCTCCCATTTTGAGCCCCAGGAGGCAATTCCCAGCTGCTCCAGGGCAAATACAATCATTTTGGGTCTGAATTACCCAAAGAGTCAAGAAGCACTAAAGCACGTGAGGTGGGAGTTCAGCAAGGGTCACAACACAAGATCCCCAGTCTGTCTGCCCCCAAGCTCAATGCAGAGCATGAACACATCCCTCTCACCCTCTTGCTCATCTCTTGGAACAGCAACAGGCATCTGTGTGTTGTAGCAGCTCTTTAAAATTAAGTGCCAAAATAATACGTATTTTCAGGGACGCTCCAGCCATATATAGGCATAAACATGAGCACAACAAAATGTGTTTCCTTGTCATGCCAAGCAAAACCACCATAATCTATATTTCATAAATTCTCTTCAAAGCACTTTGTTGCATATTGTTAGACATTATTTCATATAGCCCCAGAAACCGATAAGCAGCAAGAAAATAAAGACTGCCCGTTAAAAGCAGTTCCTGCAGCAGAACATCTCCTGGTAAACGAAAAATACTAATTTCCCTGCCTCTAACAGAGGTCAAAGAAGTACCAGTTTAAGACGTGCTTCCACAGCCTGCGGCTTCTCTCACTATTGAGTGCCTTTGAGCACGTATACTCCCAGCTTGCTCAGGAGGTCTTATAGAGGCGTTATCAATGAAAGAAACCCTTCAGCACCATTTAAATGCATGCCCAGGAAAATCTGACATCCCCTTACGTTTTCCCAGGTGGAAACCCCAGCGAGCTGTTGACTGACGGGTTACCAGCGTGCCATGAAGCTCTCAAACACATCTCCCCACCGACACACGCTTGGCCATTCCCTCTCTTCCCATATTCTGGCAACAGACCTTGCAGAGTATGCATGCGTATGTGCCCAGAGACACCCACCACTGGCGTTATCCCGGAGCTCAAGGATGTGCACCTTCCCATCTGGGAAGCCCCAAAACAGTGGTGACAGCAACCAGCCAGGCTGCCAGCCCGCGGCCAGTTCTCATCTACACCTCAAACGTGGGCAACTTTGGGTGGACGCTGGGCAGAGCGCTGCTTTGCTTCACCATCACAAAAGCGCATTTCAGGCATTACTCACACATTCGCATTCCACATTCAGTTGTTTACTTATTACCAGCTACCTAAAGTGACAGAGAAGAGCTTCAGCTCCTAATGGCCCCAATTACAGCAGTAATAATCATCTGTATTGAATTGAATTTACGTTTTTCATCAATATTCATGCACATGACTTGGAAATTAATTTTCCATTGACATTTTTTTCATAACAAAGCCAAATCATTCAGATGCTCACTCAAAGGTAGCAAATAATGGAGGCATTTAAAAATGTCCTTTAGCTTCTGCTTTTTAGGCCATTATTTTTGCTCTGCTCTGTTGATGATAAATCTATACGTTAAATTAAGAAATCACATTTGACTCAATCTAGTTCTGTTTCTTGTAATACTAATAGATTTTATAATCCTCCCAGCTCAACAGATGAACAAACTTTTGGAAGGAGGTCAACTTGTTTCATTTCTTATTCAACCCCTCTCTGGATCTGCCTATGTTTGGAGTTATTCAGGAAGAGTGAATCCCATCATCTCTGGCGTGGTCACCCCCACCTGAAATCGTGGTGTCTCGCTCCTCTCCCAAAGCACATTCAGCATAGCAGCGATGAGGCATCCTTGTCGCCAACTCCAAGGGAGTTACCCCGAGCATCTGGATGCATTCTTTTAAATCATAAAACATTTATTACCATCTCTTTGGCAAGGACACAGAAGACAGCAGCACATTTGCCGTGCACCAGCCTCCACCTGAATACAACACAACATCCCTTCGTCCATTGGTTTGTCAAGTGGGCCAAAAACGAAGAGGAGGCTTAAACTCTCAGGCTCGCTGATTTCAGGAGCGTGCTTATGAAAAGAGAATCACAGGGTTCCTTCATGCCAGTCAGGACAGCCTAACAACAATCAGCACCTCTTTCTAATGTTATTTTCCTGTACTTCCCACTTATTTACTTAATTAGCTGTGTTTTTACAGACAGGACCATCATCAGGGTTTCTTGAAAGGCAGCTAACATAACTGTTTATTAATAATTGCAAACACTCGTGGCAATTTGTTAAGGCCCCCAGATGGGGGGAAATACTTGAGCGCCTTAAGGAACAACTAATTACCAGCAATGCCACAGCAGTCCCCATTCATTTCATTATGCTCCGCGCTCTCAGCAACAGCCTGGGCACCCTATCATGTACGCGCACAGAAGAAGGGGTAAACACACTTTTAATCCTTTCATTATTATTTTACAGCTCTCCTTGAACAAGCTGCAAAAGCCTCGAATTTTCTTGCAATTAAGCACATCCTAATGAAAGGAGGAACTGCCTGCGCTTGCAGCCTTGCAGTTGTCTCCTGGGAGAAGGCAAAACACTCCTTGAGGTCACCAGCCATTTCCTATAAACCTGGTGGGTTTTGGAGAATGTTTTAAAATTAGAGGCTTGCTTTCCCTAGGTAAGAGACTGTAATGAAGGAGAGCATAATTTTCTCTGTACCCCTAATTAAAAGCTCAGCTGGCACAAGTGTTTTCCTTCCGTGAGGTCTGCTGTACGCTAGAAAATTATCATCCCATTTGAATCCAGTTGCATGCAATCAGCCCAGCTGCCATGAACTCCTGGACAGTGACACGGCCAGGCAAGGCAAAGCTCAGCATTGACACCCAGCGCCGTTTAGTCCGTCGGGGTGTCATCATGATGAGGTGACACAGTACGGGCTGGCCCGCAGCAGCTGTGAGCCACACCATCATCATGGCTTTAATCCCTTATGACTTAACACAAACAGCCCAGAAAAACAAGCCTTGGAGGGCTATTATTTATTTTGATTTCAAAGTTAAGCTCTCGATAACTAAATAAAGTCAACTAAAAAAAAATTAACTATCATTTTTATCCAGACTTTAATCTATAATGCTAAAAGGACATTCTGAAACACTTCTCTTTGCATGGAGAAGAGGTCCCTGGGTTGATAGCACCAGGGACCAGAAGTATTAGTTCCCTGAAATTTGCTCACTAAACCCCCAAATATGTAAAAGCTTCCCAGCACTTCCAGAAAAGTTGTAGGAATGTGTTTTACCAGGGTTGCCCCACCTCCAGTAGAGGCTCATCAGATGCCACCTACAAAAGGAAGATTTTTCCCAATTTTATGAACAGGAACACATATAGGCACAGTAAAGACTGACAGTAATTGTAACTTCATCAAGAAGGATTAGTTACATGTGATAACACTTTCCTGAACTGATGGCACTCTCTCCTTGCACCAAGCTCTCCAAAATCTGTTTGGTGGATGCTACACAGCATATTTACTGATGTAGCACTCCTGCCCATACCAACCAAAAAATGGCATCAAAACGTTGACTAGATTTATACTGCAACATTTCAAGGGTAATTGCCTGTGCCGACCATGTCAAGCCATTGGCATCTGCCTGCATTATGCCAGCATTTCCAGCATTGTTTCTCTTTTGGTTTCCTCACATATATAATATGATACAGCAACTAGGAAGGACAAAATGGGAAAAAATATACTGCGGGACCTATACCACACAGCTGCCACACAAAAAAAAAAAAAAAAAAAAAAAAAAAAAAAAATCCCAAAAGCAGAAATTCATATAAGAGACTTTGCCAATGGTTCTTCCCACCCAAACCTTTGTACCAAATTATTTTCTCTGGGTACTTCTTCCCTTTTTCTCCCTGCTCTTCACGAACACATGAACTTACTTTACTAATTTCATTCTATTTTGAGGGTAAATAGTTGCTTCTTAACTATAATGTAGGTACCGGACTTGACAAGCAATTAAAGCAAACAATTTCCACTCATCTAACTTTGCCAAATTAGTCATCTGCCATCTGCTCTATCATCTGGCTCTCCTTGAGGTCTTGCTGTGAATCTGGAAGCGGTTGCTCTGATGAGGAGGCAGCAGATAAGCCTCCAAGTTGGCAGGGAACTCAAGGGATGGAGGTGACATGGCGGTGACACGTGGCCCCACACCACTCACCACCAACCGCATCCTGCCAGCTCTGAGGAGGTGCTTGCTGGTTCCAGCAGTCAAACTGGCAAATTACCGGCATGCAAGTGATAGAAAAGCATTTGAAATTAAAGATTTCTTTTACGGCCCCTTCTGTGGCATGGTTGCTTAGAAAGAGTGTGGGATTTTCTTACTGGACGCAAGATGCAAAAAATAACTTTACTGAAATGCCTTCAGCATTTACAATTTAGTTCCCAATGAAGCACATAACCTAAACAAACAATTAATAGACATATCTAACAAGGATTTGAGTGGTGTGTGCTTCCAGCACCTAGCTTAATTCAGGTAGGGCCCTGTTTTGAGCCAATGAAAAGGTTTTCAAATAGCTCTGAAATACACCACCAGTCTCCTCTGCCCTCCAACTTCCAAGCACTGGCAGGAATTTTCTCTGTTACCAGTTTTACAGTTTGGGCTCCTTACTGAGTCTTCCCAGTATGATCAAGAATATCACCAGCACCCCTTTTCAAACTTACCTACGTTTCCTCCCCAAGAAAATTAAATACCCCTCCAACGTGCAAGTTAGTCCGTGCAAATGTTGCTGTTGCCCAAACCATCATGAGAAGGAACCTCTCTCCCTGTCGCTGGTGAATACCATTACAGACTGTCTATTCGGGCACTAGTCTCCAGTTCAGCCACTTGAGTGCAGCACCCAAAATTAAGCTGGTGAATCTAACTCTTAATGTCAAGAACCAAAATACTTCCCTACAATACCAAAGTATAGACCATCACCAGATCTGCAGACAAATGACCATGAGTAATACAAGGCCATCTGCTCTTGGGCAGCTAAACGCAGAGGGAAGGCCTCAGAGTTTGCAAATATTGCTCTCCCCGCTTTCCAGCTCTCACCCTTCCTAAGTCCTGCCCCAGCACAGCAGCAACGGCTCATGTAACCTGTTTCTCTCCATCACTGCTTCACAGAGCACCCTGGCTCCTTACTAGAACAAAGTGGTGAAAATCTCTACAGGTCTCAGCAGCGGGAAGGATTTGGGTTGCATTTTCAATGCCAGGCAAAGAAGCCAGGGGAAGATGATGGAGCGCAAACAACAAGCCCAGGCAAACGCATACACAGGTAGGAACGGGAGGAGCAGAAGCAGGCCAGGCACATAGATTGGTTTTTGTACATGTGCCTTCACCACAAATCAATTTAGCGAGGGATGCCAATAACATCTGCTGTGAGGTTGGCCTGAAATCACTTCTCAGCTCACAAACCAGGCTGCTTTGCTGGTGAGATGAAGGGCTCCTTGCCCCCCCTCAGGGCTCTCCTGGGTGCCCAGGGGTGCTCAGCTTGCAAAGAGCATTGCCATGGTGCTGCAGCAGTGGCCGCCTTCCCCAGCAGCTCTTGCCGCTCCACCGGGACTCATGCGGCTCTATGACAGCCGGGGGCTTTCGCCTGCCTGCCTTCCTTTCTTTTTATAACTTCCCCAGAGGGCCCCTGAATAGCGCAAGCATTCACTCAACTTAAATGCATTTTAATTAACATTGTACAAACACACCGAGTTTGTGCGTGCACAAGGGAGCGCATTCATTCAGCTTCTGCCTGATTCTCAGCCCGAGAAATCCAGCGGGAGCGTTGGCAGCCGCTGCGATGGGAATGGGATTGCAGTCCTCGCCGCCTGTACAATATTTAAAATACACTTGGCAAAACGCACACAAGCCCTCAGATCCTACTTACTAGTATTTAAGCACCTTTTATGTAAAAGATACAGCTCAGACAGGGTAGGTGGGACAGGTGCTTTTATATCTGCTAATGTAACTGCGGGTAATTAGTCACCACTAAAGCACACAGCAACCACTGCATCGTTACAGGGTAAGCATAAGCCACCTGTGACAAAAAAAAAAAAAAGAAAAAAGGCATTTCCCCAAGATCTCCCACAGAAATTTCTCTCACATTACATTACTAATTATCACATAACCCAAATACCACCTAATAAAATGATTAAAATAACTATGAAATTTAAACACATAAAGAAAAGGACTGCTTTGGAGAGAACAACTTCCCCCAATTCTGGCAAACCTGCAAGACAAAACCGCAGAGGGGCTTAAAGAAAAAGTCCTGGAAAAGAATTAGAGAAATAAAGAAAACCAACCTCACGAGGAGCACCTGAGATGCTGGGGTTGGGTGTCCCCATCAACCAGGAAAGAGCAAACCCATTTCAGAGCTGCTTTGCCCAAGTGTTTCAAGGTGACTGTGCAATGCAGGAGAACGTGATTAGAGAAACTACCCTATTTTAGCCAATATGCATAGGTCTATTAAGTTGAAACTGCATGCAGTTTATTTTTCATTGATGAAAATAGTAGGCTCTCAAGCAACGCGATAACCTTGTCAAGTATACAGGAGAATTCAGCTCGTGTAAGACAGCTGAAATGGTAATTATTTAAACTTGGAAGTACTACAAATGAGGGGATCAGCACTGCAGTTCCAGAGAGGGGCAAGGGCTGTGCTGAGACCAGCTGGGCCAGTGGGGTGATAGCCACACTTTGTCTGGAGCCAAAACACGCTGGATCTGGGAACAGGAACCATGTCCTGGAGTCTGTGGCAGTCATATACATTAAGGTCATCGAGCCAAAAATTAATCTAAAGTGCTGTCTTACACAAGCCGTCCTTAAACCAATAGTTGTGTTTTCCTAATTGTCCATGGCTAAACTAAGTAATAAACCCCATGTTACTAAACCAAGGGCTTCCAGATATCAGTTTACAGGCAGGGAAAACAATCTTTCAATAATTAAAGTCTATGCAATAACCTTTTCATAGAATCATAGAATCATCTAGGTTGGAAGAGACCCTTGGGATCATCGAGTCCAACCATCTGCCCTACTCTACAAACTTCTTCCCTACACCATATCCCCCAACACCACATCTAAGTGACTCTTAAACTCATCCAAGGATGGTGACTCAACCACCTCCCTGGGCAGCCTCTTCCAGTGTCTGATCACTCTCACTGGGAAGAATTTCTTCCTAACGTCCAGTCTAAACCCACCCTGTTGCAGCTTGAATCCATTCCCTCTTGTTCTATCACTATTTGCTTGTGAGAAGAGACCAGCACACTCTACCTTTCACTGCTATATGCTATGTGTAAAAACATACAGCCTAATCTTAAGCTAGAATCATCTGCCAGAGACAGATCCTGTATCTCTTGTAGCTCACGCACATTGCAGACGAACAGCTTCACACAGGTTGCTGAGCACATACGGCATTGCCACCGGGCGCACTCAGGAGCAGAGGTGCACGCGAACACCAAATTCCCACCTTCTCAAACCTGTATGTTTTGAACCAAGTCCTGGATTGCACAATTTAAATTAAACATAATAATTTTTTTTAAAGAAAAAAAAAGCTAAATAAAAGCCTGAGCACCCAATAAATTCTTCCAAGGCTGCTGAGGGCTTCAGCTCTGGTGACCAGCAGCACAGTGGCCATCTCTAGGTACGGTCGTGCTGAATAAACCCATACTTCTACCACTAAGAAGCTTTCCCATTAAGAAAGTGAAAGAACTACTTTTTAACCTCACTTGGCATATAATGCTATCAAACCTGCACAAAGGGGGCAGAAGCAGGACTTGCATTTGAATTAATAACCTCATCGTACATGAGCAGTATATTCAAGGCAAATGCCTGCAGTGCTGAAACTTCTGCCTATTGTACTGGTGTGGGTGGACTATGTCTCTGCGTTTGATGAGCTTTGTGGTTCGTCTCATCGATGCTTTAAAAATGAGCGAGTCAGAGGCTCTAATTACAAATTGACTTGCCCCTCTTCATGCAATTCCTACTAAGCCTTTGTAAATGGTTTCACTTTCCAAGGCTGCAAAGGGGCATGGGGGGAGTCCAAGCTGCTGTGAAATTACTCCTCAGACGTACTTCCCCTGCAGTCAAATCTGGCAAAGCAACTTCAAATTCTCTAATTGTTTTCCTTGCCCAACATATTGCTGCACTGCACTAACCTAAGGCATATTTATTTGTTATTTTTTGTTTGTACTTTCAGAAATCATCCCAAAAGATAAGTTCTAAGTAACTATATTTGTCCAAATCGTGTACTATGAATTCTTTATAGATAAGTTTGCTCAAATATGTTCCCTGTTAATACTGTCTGTTCTTTCTGTTGGGCTTTTTAAAACACACTTCATATATATTTTATAAATGTTTGCGTTTGTTCCCACCCCACTGCCCCAGGGACTGCCCTTAAACTTCTGCCCATTGATTGTGACGGTATCAATTTGTAAAGGTCAGAAGAAAGCTTCTCTGACAGCTGAACTCAGAAAGCCATTTTTAAATGAGCTGTTTCTCTTCCTCTACAAAGCAAGATGCCAACAAAATCAAAACCCTAGGTCTTTATTTCACTGGCCTGACCACTGGCTTTGATAGGCTTTGGATGTCTGATGGCCACTGAACACTCCTTGGAAATCTGAGCCTGTTTGACGGTCTTAAAAAATAACAACATGTGAAAAAGCAGATTTATGAAGAGAAACAGAAAGCTTTATGAAAAAAACATTAATTTCCTCCTCTTCTGAAAACCTCTGCAGACCTCAAGTATCAGAGCTCCCAGGGATCGCCACACAAACGTCACCGCTGTGTGAGCTTTTAGCATACATGAATACCTTACAGTTTATACTAAAAAAAAAAAAAAAAACCCAAAACAAAAAAAACCACTAAACCAAACCAAAACACAACTGCCTGGCTAGTCAAGAAACAGACTGTGCCAACTTATTTTGATGCCCACTTCAAATTTGTACCGAGAGAACAGGTTATTTTGTCTGGGGTTGTGATCAAAAGCCTCTTCAAAAGCCTTCTGTCCTTTCACCCCAGCCAACAGTTTACCAAATATCTCAAATTCATAACCATTGAAAGTAGGGCTGCACAATTTATGGCACTGTTATACATGAAGAAAACCTGCCATAAATCAAAGAAAACAGTTATATAAATGAGCATAAAAGCGCAGGGAAACGTCACAAGATAGCAATAAAGTATCTTCCAAATGGTAAATCCCAGGAGCAGAAGCACCATTAGTTTTGAATCTTCGACTCAGCAACAGCAGGACTGGTTTATCACTGGAGTAAGCTCAGTGCTGGAGCTTGCCTCCCTTAATAACTGCGGATCCAGGCAAAACTGCACACCCTTGGTGGGGAATCGGAGAAGACGGGAGGAAGCAGAGACACCAAATGCACATCTGTGCTCACACCAACTCAAATCGGTCAGAATTAACACCATGATCCCATGGGTTCTCCCCTGCTGCTAACTATGTGGAAGGTAGGAGCACATCACATGTAGTTATTCTCACATACTTACACACATATATTAGAAAAATATGGTTGGTTTTTTTGGAGCCTGAGTTGCTATTCTCTCAGCCCTTTCTCACTGAAATACAGAAACCTTGGAGGACTGGTTATCGTTTTACCTGCAAGAAGAGAGACATCCACCTCAGGGTGGCCAGCCAGGTCTCCTCTACCGACATTGCAAAGAAAGCTGCTTTCGCAATAAGGCAGCAATACAGAACAAGCACAAATCTTGCCTGGGGAACAGACTGCCCAAATCCACCAGTCAGACCTCCCCTCAGGATCAAGGAGGCTATGGAGAATACATCAGTCCTGGGAAGAAGTCATAAGAGACCCGGGAAGAGGAGGGTGAGGGGTTTAACCTGGCAAATGGCCATAACGCCTTTCACCAACTTCCCAGGCCCCAGCTCAGGCTGCTATCTGACATTTGGTCATTTTTCTGCAAACACTACCAGCAGAACAACGGACGTGTAACAGCAAAATACCAAGGAATTTGTTGGGATGAAGGAAAGGCCTTGTACAACACTGGGGCTGTCCCAGGAACAGTGGTGGCAGCACCGGGAGGAACCATAGACAGATCAAAGTTTCAGCCAGTAAAAGACGGAAAGAATGGCAGGAGAAAATCGCGCTGAGACTGAACGTGGTGCAGAAGACTCCCACCCTGACCACCTGTGATGCTTCTCCAAGGGATTCCCTTTCCATGCTGCTTTGCCCCAGCAAGGCTATACATGAGTAATCCAGAGAAACCACCAGAGAAAGCCTGTGCCCTGGGGTTTATTTTTTATGTTTGTGCACAAGCCATTCCCTGATCTTTTTCATCTCGGAAAATTCCCAAGACTATTTCTGACCTCTTAAAAGGACATTCACGTGCACCTTTATCCTGCAAATGGTAACCATTAGCTCACTGTTAAAAGAACATCATCCAGTGATGTGCCAAAATAATGTTTTCTGGTTCTTAACCCAAGGCGGGGGGGGGGGGGGGGGAGACACAGCAGATGGCTAGTTGCTTTTTTCGAAGATGTGGATGACATATTCCCACAGACCAAAAGCAGCTTCACATTCCTGCCTCTCACAAGAAGATGACAGCACTCCTGCCTAAAGACCTCCCCACCTGATTTTATCTTCATAAACAAACACTGAGAAAGACAGAAGAATGACAGGCACCTTGCTCCTTGTCACCGGGTAGAAAGCATCAGGCACATTATTAACAGCCTCATTAAGAAGAAAAGGCCAAGAAGCAATTTTCCCAACGCAAACCCTCTGCGAGGAGGCTGCTCCCGGGGTCCCCGTTTCATTAATACCTTCCTCTTGCTCGCTCAATTCAATGATCCGGTTCAGTTGAACCTGGGAAATGGAAGGGAGGTGGGAGGGGGAGCCCCGGCGGCGGGGGGCACAGGGCACCTGGCATGTGATCCCGACCAAACCTTGTGCCGGGGGCTTTGGCCGCAGCTGCATGCTTAAGTGATGCGGGAGCACGTGCGGCCGGAGCAGCTCAGTGCAAATTTACCTGTTGCAAAATGTCCTTGAAGCTGCCTGCCTGTGACGGGTAGTAAATGGCATCGAAGGTCAGTGAAGCTAATCTGACGGTAACGAGCCTGGCTCTGCACCGCTCACCAATACCATGGCCTCGTCCTTAAAAACACCCACAACCCACCCCAAAACCATCTCGCAGGGCACAGAGAAGTTCCCAGGAGCAAGGCTCCCTTGTTTTCCCTCCTTAATACTGTGCTTACAAAATGCATTCACTTTCTATTACAACCACAAAAAAGCACAGCCCAGCTAGGAGTGCTAGGAACAGCTTAATTAATAACAATTAGCCACAGCACAATTGCGATTCAGGTGGCGTTTTGGAGCATGAAGGAGAAACTTGACACTTTTGCTAGTATGCACGGACATAAGAAATTTCAGGCAAAGTTAATGGAAACTGAGCGGCTGAGCGACGCTGAAATTCAAATGTACTGTAAAATTACTAAATGATTTCAATGTCACAGGAAGGCGTCGTGCTACTTCCAGGATTATTAGCCCATGCAGAGTTTTAATAATATTTGGTCAAACACCTCAGGAGCACATAACTGGGATATTATAAAATCACTGGGATAATACAAAATATATTCATATTTGGGGGGGGGGAGGGGCTGTTTACAGCAAAGGGGAGGCAGCAGCCTTGAAAAGACCCCTAATGGGGTGAGATGCCAGCAGGTTGGGGGGATTGCCAGGTTCCAGCCACACGCTCCCCGAAGCCACCCAGTCCCTGCCTGGCAGCGGGTTCCCCGGAGGGGGCATGGCAGTCCCCTCCTCGCCAAGGCGACGGGGAAGGACACTTTATGAAATTGCGGTTGTCTAAAGCGGTCAAAACACCTGCCAGTCACAGCGGGTTTATTGGCCACGCTCCCCACAAGGGGGGCTGCATCTGAGTGCCTCCGCCTTAATTAGTGTCACCGCAGTCAGATGCAATTTATGTTTAAATATACATGGGGAATATGAAGACAGTCCCAGCGACTACTTTCAAACACAAGGAAAAAGGTAGAGACTTCAAAGGCTTTTGGTGGACAACAAGGGAAATTCTTTGCTGGAGCATGAGTGGACACTGCTATTAACAGAGAATATTTCCTGATTCCTGCAGGGACAACAATGTCTGGCTTCATCTTATTAGAAATAAACAAACTAAAAAGAAAAGGATTAAGTGATCCTCCAGGATCAAGGTTTGAAAGCGGGAAAAAGCATAGAAACATGCATGAGTTTGCATGCTAAATGCGAGCACGCAAAGGGCATTTGTGCAAGACGAGCTGGACACCGCCAGGTATGCCTGTGAAACCCAGCGTGAAAACTGCATACACATGCTTAGATTGGTTTTCACAAGACTCCTTGTAGCTTTGCATGTAGCCATCGCCCTGACCTCAGGGAAATAAGCATCCTGTACAGACCAGTAACGTACATGTCTTTTCTGGCAAAAGAGAACATACCATAGCCATCTTACAGGTGTAGGGAATTCCAGGTGGCAGTGCTTGGCCAGGAGGGAATATGTTTGGAGGTTGTTGTAATACAGGTGTGATGCAGCTAAAAAGCCAAGCGTTTCAGCCTCCTTACCAACAGTAAAAATGGCACTTTCTAAAGTAGGTAGACCAAGGTCACGTGGGCTAAAACTGGAAATTAAAAAGGGTGGCTCCTGCCTCAAAGCCATGCAACAAATCCTACCCCTGCAGAGCACTGCTTCCCCGGGGAAAGCTGTCATATGCTCAGTAACATAAGTTTTCCTTATAATTTAAAAAATCTAAGTCATGTTGTTGTAAAAATGTGTCTCAATGTATGAAAACTGTTCCAGAGCTTCTGCCAGAGCCTGCAGATAGATCAGCCAAAAACATGCCTTCCAGCAGCACGAATCCATCCTACTTGTCTCCAGCATCACCATCCTGAAAGCACACAGCTGGCTCGACATCACTGGTGCTACCTAATGCTCAGTAGCCAAAGAAACAGAGATGACCACATCGCGAACTCACCAGCTTATCTCCACACCTCCTTTTGACACGTGCAGCTAGAGCATGGCACCAGTTTTTACCTTCTGTTAGGTCTCTGCAAGATCCCTTGTTTTGCCGTGGCAAATTCCCATCAAACTTAAGTTCAACAAAATTGCATCATCAAGAGAACTGGTTGGGCATCACTGTGCTTCCCACCAGTAGTGCTGGATGAGAAAAAACAGTGTTTGATAAACAGCTTTGGATCCTATTGTGTTACCTACATCAGACTGGAAGGTCTGTGGCTCTCCACACCCAAGGAAAGGAGACAGTAGAAGAGAAACACATCTTGCAGATCATTTGGACTAAAAGAAAACTTAGGAACACCTCTCGGGCATCCCTCAAAATCAAACCAAGGCCTTCTGTGAACACGCTACTTGCATGTCTATAGCTATTAATGCAGGTAATATTCCTGCTTAAGAAAAGCATCGCTTTTGGTTTACAGAATCACAGAATCTTCATGGTTGGAAAGGACCTCTGAGATCACGGAGTCCAACCGTACACACACAAAAGACCCCCACAATCTCAGCCACTAGGGCAATGCCACAAGAACATGCCCTGAAGTGCCATGTCTACACATTTCTGAAATACCTCCAGGGATGGCAACTCCACCACCTCCCTGGGCAGGCTGTTCCAGTGCCTGACCACCCTCTCAGTAAAGTCATTCTTCCTGATATCTAATCTAAACCTCTCCTGCCCCAGCTTCAGACCATTTCCTCTAGTCCTGCCATTATTCCCTTGGGAGAAGAGGCCAACACCCGCCTCTCTACACCCTCCTTTCAAGGAGTTGTAGAGGGCAATGAGGTCTCCCCTCAGCCTCCTCTTCTCCAGTTCCCTCAGCCTCTCCTCAGTGACTTGTTCTCCAGACCCCTCACCAGCTTGGTGGCTCTCTCCTCTGGACACGCTCCAGCACTTCACTTCCTCTTGACTGTGGCTACAGACCAACCGGAGACCATCTCTGGATGTTTTCTTTCTAGTCAGCCCAGCCCAGCCCAGCCCAGCCCCGCCCCGCCCCTCCCCTCCTTCCTCCCCTCACACTCACCCGCCACGCGCCGCCCCCTGCCGCGGCCACGCGCCGCCGAGTGTCTGCTCCAACCGCCTTCAAATCCCCGCGCGGCTCCTGGCCACGCCCCCTCCGCCGCCTGATTGGCTGCCGCGGACTTCCTGCTTCCCCCTGGGGCTGTGAGGTGGGAACCCCCTCTGTGCAGCGCCATCCCGCCCTCGCCTCGGGCTCACCTCAGGCCTTGCCGGCACTGCTCATCCTCAAACATGTTCCTTCCCCAGGAAGGTAAGGCTGGGTTTAAAGCCTAAACTAATTTTCCGTGCGGATTTTCCTTAGGATGGAAAAAAAACCTAAGTTCAAAATTGGGTTTAATACTCGAGCGGTTTTAGCCCGATACGCTTCTTCCCCCACAGAGATGACAACTGTTTGTCAGGTAAAATATGGCAGCCCCGCTCCTCCGGAAAGGTTGCCCAAATCACAGAATCACAGAATCTTCTTGTTTGGAAGGGACCTTTGAGATCATCGAGTCCAAACAAAAAAAAAAAAAAAAAAAACACAAAACCAACAACAACAAAAATCACCCAACGCAGCCCCCACCATGCTCTGCAAACTTGCCACTGGGGGACTACAAGCGCTTGCTGAAATTAATGGTTCTCTGTTACAATCTCTTCGCCCCTAGGTGAAGGGAGGCAAATCTCTTCCTCTGGGCTTGGAGACAGTGGGAAGCACCACCCAGGAAAATACAAGGCCTGGCAAACCCACCCAAGAGTGGCACCCTGGCCGGGGGCGGGGAGAGGGGGGTTGGTGCAGAGGATGCAGCCGGCTCGCCTGGGAATGGGATCCTCATCCCCCGCTTCAGCAGAAAACACCTCCCCGAGACAGACACATACTGCACTGAGTCCTTCCTCTCCCTCTCCCCTTTGCTCCCGCTGGAACTATATGATTAATATCACATCAAATTTGTCTTTGTACGATATCCCACCAATCTTTCTTTGCGTAATGTTCGCTTCACATCAGGTGACAGTTTTAGTGATTCCTCCTTTATTTGCATGTCCCCTTGAAGAAGCTTCATTTCTCCTTCTAATCAAGTCATTAATTTTCACGAAAATCGTTCCCACCCTGAGATGGCTGGATTCTAATTTGTCTCTGTCACACAAATGACAAGTATCACCTCATTGCCATGCTGTGATGTTCCTCCACATACCTGTATTTGAGTAGGAAAAGCACAAAGATTATTTTTCCACAGCCGTAACTGCCTTCCTCCATGGCAGTTTGATTCTATCATGATCCTTCCTTCAGGTACTTTGTAGTAATATTATACAGCTGTTTGCTTTTTATTTCAAAGCAAGTCTTGTTCATGATTTTTTTTTAATGGGAGAAGTGGAAATGACGGTGCCAAAATTACTTTTCCTTCCTATCTTCTCTGCATCCTGTTTACCAACAGTGCTGCCCACCTGGGATGGCAGTGCATACCCTCCTGCTGTCAGATTGATGCATCTTTCCAAAACCTCTTCCCCTTCTGTGGTGTTGTCAGCACATGGATTTTCACATGCTTTAGTCACACACAGAGCCCTGTAAGCAAAAGCTGAATGCATCACAGTAAGGCAGAGTTTATGGAATCTGGAATCCCACCTGGGCAGCTCCTCCCTTTCCTAGTCCTCTTCCAATTACATCCTTTGCTCCTCCTATATCTTTTTTTTTGGATCCAAAACCATCCTCCCTCATTCTGGGCCACCGGTCAGGAGAATCATGAAATGTTTTCAGGAGAGCTGACATTAATGTGGCTGTAAAGGATGGTAGAGGGCTGTACAGTTTGCAACTCATTACCTTTGGCACCCGCCTTTTGTTATCAAACAGCAAAAGTACTAACTACATCTCTAATTTACTACAGCACTTGCACATCTCCATCTTGAACGTACCAGGAATACGCAGGAAAGAAATCAAAGACTGAAAGTCAGAGTTGCCAGACTCCTGCACCTGTCTTGTGGCCACTGGACCATCCTTACTCTTCTCCTGTCCATGAAAATTCTTCCAACAAACAGTTGTTCCAACAAACACTGTTGTTCTTCCAACAAACAGTGCTCTGCCATTACTACAAACCAGGACTTTTCCACAGGAAAGATCTTGCTTCATGATTCGCAGTGTATCTGTGATTTTCTTCTGCCATTTACTATAAAGCACTAACTTGATATTAACATCAAAAAAAATGGTCTCTCATAGATTTTAAGAACACTGATCAAATTCTTTCTCATTTCATGCTTCTTCTCCTTGTGGAAATGTACCTGAACCCCAGAACCACCTTCAAAATCGTATTTGGAAAAAGGCTGGGGCTGCAACTCCTTCACTAGCTATTCCCAGTACACAGGATATTAGATATCAACAAATTCCAGTCCAATATCATTGAACAAATCAAATCTTTCTCTTAAAGACAGATTACTTTTGCTTCATTAACGCATGAGCGTTGTATGCATACCCTTGAGGATTGCCCTGCCTTTTTGATTTTCTTTCTGTTGTTGTGCTTACTGTACCACCTTACAGAGAACACCACCGAAAGTGATGGGAAAAGAAAAGCAGAGTTATTCACAGAGGATCTGAAGACCTTGCAAGGTGGAGTTTTTTTATTGTCAGTTCAGCAGATAATTTCCACTGATGGGCCTGGATTACCTGGTTATATATTCACATGGTGCCCAGGGTTCATGCGGTTGCTATAGGGTAATGCTGAGCGCAATGCTCCAGGGAGAGGCTTATTCACCAGAGCAGTTGCCTAGTCCTTGCCCTCAAGGTTTTTCGTGGCAATGGTTCTCTTTCCTTATCTTGCCTTCTCCTTTATCACCTTTCCTTCTGCCCCTGCTCTCCCACTGATGCCCCAGTGCCAGGTTCATCTGCATCTTCCGCACAGCCATCTGCAAGGTCACTCCGCTCCCACATCTCCTAAAAGCCCCCATCTCCTCTCATACAGAGCCAAAACCACTCAAGTGAGGTAAGAGAAACCTGTTAAACAACAGCAACTGACACAACCCATCCAAACTACGCAGTGCTGTCAGGTGGGAGCACTCTGTCAGCACCCCCATTCCTTTGGTGGGGAATTCAAATACCGCGATGGGTCTAATTTTAGTGCTTAGCAAGCGCCAAGGCACCAATTCAGCAAATTACAGAAGCATATATTCAATTGCAAGTGTTCAAGACTCAGTTAATAGGGGTGAACTGTGACTGAAAGGATTGATTTTGTGCAATACCATCTCCCTGCCTCTCCCGCTCTCATAGGCTGCTATTACGTTGTGTGCAAACATTGGTCACATTTTTCCAACCTTGTAATTGCACAAATCAATGAAATTCTCATCCATAAAAAGACAAAGTAGCAGAGGGTTTCCTAACATGTTTCATAGTTGCTGAAGAAGTCAGAGAAGATCAAATGAATCGCTGCATTTGAGTATCATTTCAAACCCCAACTTCAGTATACAAATTAATTTAAAAAACAAAACAAAACCCTTTAGAATTAAACCAACAACAAAGGTTGTGTTTTGCATTTCTACTGTGAAATCCTCCAGTGTTTGATCTGAGATACAATACAATAGATGTAAAGCATGTGCGCAAGGGGAAAGCACATGTACTTTTTTAATCATCCTGAAATAAAACCTCTACAAGTGACAGCTCGCAGAACAGCAGAAAAGAACTGATTTCTAGATCTGGAGGTAATGCCGTTATTTGTAAAGGTTCAGCTGGTCTTGAAAAAAAGCAAACGTATGAACTTCGGAAATTCTCTTTTTTCCCCAGCTGGGAGAAGTTGTTACAATTCTTATAAAGTCTTGTAAGAAATAATGTGAAACAATACCGAGCAACACTACCTGGCAAAAATTCAGATTCATTTTGTATGATGGATTTATCTTGTTGGTCCCCAGACTAAAAAGTTTTCATTCAGTTCTAATTTACTCAGCCAGGCTCCTGATTTTATAGACACGCAGCAAACTCGACACAGATGAATCACCTTGCAAAGAGCAGACCTGGAGTACAGGCAGACATTAAGCCTTTGCTGTGATATAAAAGCAGTCAGGAAAAGAGATTTCCATGTTTTGCAGGCCACTGACTTTAATAAAAAAGAAGTTCCATTGAAACCACAGATATTTCCTCTTTCTTCTCCATCAGATCATTGTTATTGCTAGATCACTTGATTCTAAAAGTCTATAGCTTAGGGGAAATCACCCCTAGTAACACTTTTGTTCATTTTAGGTGTATTTTGGGTTAACAATGTCCGCTGATTGTATTTTGCCTTCAGTCTTCAGGTATCTGGCTACAGACTACTCTGACTTTAGGCTGTGTGTGTCAATGCAGAATTGCTGTCTGACCAGGGATGTGTGTTAGAAGATAGCATCTCATCCAGGACAAAATTTTGTGCTGAATTCAAGCCCTCTTCTCAGATGGCTCACACTTGTCCCCCAACTGCTCAAATCCACCTCTGCTCCCAGGGTGACCTCAGCAAACCCCCAATTTCAAGCGCCCTGAATTCAAGAGGTCTCCAAAAACTAGAGGAAAGAGAAAGTGACTGCAAAGAGGAGACTCACAGACCCAAAGTCATCATCTGGAAAAGAGTTCAGAGGGACAGACATGAGATTCTTAATACCGAATAATCAAAGAAGTGGCATCTGCCAAACCAAGGAGGAAAATAAAAGCCAGTGGAGGAATACTCGATAAGAGGGCAAGCAAGATGGCAACACGGCTTTAAGTTCAGGAAGGAGCAAGCCACTACTACCAAGTCTGAAATAAAAGCATTTTGGTAACTGTTTTTGAAGCCTTTTATTCAGTGGCCTAGCAAAGCATTTCTTATTTTAAACAGCATCAACTTAATTAACCTCCCTGTAAGAATTCACACCTAATTTTAGAACTTCCAAGCCTTTCTTTGGATACTTAAGGAGCAGTCAGGCATTTAATCACTGCCTGGATTTCAGGTAGTGCAAAGAGCTGCATCCCATAGATTGAAACACGGTTTATCTGAAAATACATTTTGACAGAAAGCAGGCCAAAAAAAATGCATTTTTAGTTCCTATATTTAAAATACCTGCCTCAGAGCATCAGATCTTAACGAGTCACACAGGTAAAAGCATTTTCCAATTGTAATGGAAAATCTCAGTGAAAGGAAGGACACCTTTGAGAGAATGCGGGGATCAACCCTTTCCTGAAATAAAAGAAACCAAACCAACCAAACAAAAAAAACAACCAACCAAACAAAACAATTCCTCCTCCCCCGCCCCCAACCTTAAACCATTAAGTCTTACTCCCTTTTAGAAAGGAGACAGAATTAGGTAAATGCTTGAAAATGTTCCATTTGCTGAAACTAGTGAAAAAAAAATAAAAAATCCAAAATATAGCACTCAAAGAAACCCCTCCCTGATTAAAATACATAGCATCTTGTGCTCAGCTCTGTAAGATGTTTCTTGGGGATTAATGTTAGATTTTATTTTCTGTTATGTGAATTCCCTGCTATATATCATAGCATTGTCACAACCATCAGATAAGTAGGATCCCCTCTATCTTACTTTAACTTGGGTTTGTCTGGTGAGTGGATGGAATACGCAGTTTTCCCTCCACTGAGGATAATATTAGGAAGAATATAAAAATTTTCATCTTTGCTTGTGTCTGCATTTATGTTTTCTTACTTGCTTCTGGGATCCCACAGCAGTAACTTTCCCTGAGATTAAGTTGCGAGCCCTTTGTTGTTGGTCGTGATTGATTTTTTAACTCCACCACCTTCAAAATTCCCACGCCCTAAAGCCACTGCTTTTATGTTTTCTTCTCTTCATCAGTAAAAGTTGTCTGGGGGAGAGAAGGAGGACAGGGCTGGATTGAGATTGATCATCCTCCCGGTGGCATTTGAAGATTCAAACTGTGCCTTATCGCCAGGCGCAGCAGGGAGGATGCAGGGACGGCAGCTCTGCAGACATCAGCAGGGGCTACCTGTTCAGCTATCGAGTTTCCGAGGGTTTTAAATGGCTTCCGAGCACTACTCATTAGCAGAACAGGTACCCTCTTCTGCAGTCCCTCTGGAGTCAAATAAAACCAACACCTCAAAGAGAGATGTAACAGCACCTGCCAGCTTTCACCTGTTTAGGAGGGGATGCGATAAGGAGAAGAACAGAGAATAATGACTGCTTTATTCCTCAGCCAGGGTTATTGAAATGATTTGGGGACACTGACGATGCTAGTAGGTTTTCTTGATTTCAGGGGAAGACTGGACACCAAATATGCTCAAATAAAGTAGCATAAGGTAGACTTGCTCCCAGTATGAAAATGCACATTCTTTTCTATGTTTCCAAATGAGAAGAAAAAGATCTTTTTCATCTAGTACCTGTACAAGTTCACTGAAGTCACTAGGAACAGAGCAATGGCTAAAACCAATGACAAAGCGTCCTGTTGAATCAGCCACGTACCTTTGACCACAAGCCACTCAGAGATGAGCTTCCCTTATCAGATACTGCTGAGAGTCTAAAGGGAGACAGGCCGAGAACAAGAAGAATATGAAATGCATAAAAGCTTTCTACTATCAGTTTGCTTCAGATTATTTCCTAGCAAATCACTGCTCCCGCTGCTTCTCCCGTAACTTCCCTAAGGAAGAGGCTATGTCTAGCTGGAACGTGCCCATAGTGAACTGCCAGAATCAGGGTTTCAACACTAGTTTTGAATAAACTGCAGATCTTCCAAACCCAATACTTTAAAACAAACTGCTCCAGTACTGTTTATAGCCAAGGATATCGTTTACAGTCAGCAACAATAATTCTACAGCCTCCAAGTCAGACACATGAGGAAATAATATCTCGCTCATCTCTGTATCAAGGACAGAAGTCAATTTGTTCTGGAACAGCACGTATTTTCATTTTGTGAACGTAACCAAAGGTGAGTATCCTTGAACTGCTGTGAGCAAAGCGTTTCCATTTTGAAATTTAGGTTCAGACAAAAACTAAAATGCAAGACTGCTGTATCTTCTGAATGATCCTAAAGTTCAAGCGTACTTTTATAAGAGTATAAATGTCTCAGCCTGCAGCTCCTTAAGCCAGTACCTTGGCGAAATGAAGGAGACAGAGGCTCTCAGCACTAAGGTTAAAGAGGCTGTTTGGGCAAGACACAGAAGTACACAGAGAGCCCTAAGACAAGAAAAAACAGGGAATTTTGCAGCAAAATAACTCACGAGAAACTCTTCCTCACAGAATCAGAAAAGCAGGTCTAGAAGAGGCCTTGGGAGTTCACAGAGCCCCTCCTCCCCCTGCTCAGCCACATAATCCTCACTAATATAATTTGAAATTCTCTCTGTACTCTCACATGCTTATGAAGACCAAGATGAATGCTGGATATAGTTCATTATATGGCCATATGACTACCTGAGGACAGTGAGTGCACTGTTAGGATGAACATATGAATGAACATGTGTCTCTGCTACAACCCTGCCACTTTCTGTCTCCATCTCATATGCCCCTATTTACTTGTTGCTGTTCTAATTGCTCTACTGCAAGATCTCAAGGACTTGGACTATCTTTACATTATTGTATAGCACCCGTGACACCTATTCCCTATCCTTAACATACCATAATATATGACAGTAAGAGGAATGGTAACCAAATTAATTCTCCTCTTCCTTCTGTAAATGTGATGGAGAACACACTGCTTGTTCCTCCCCACCCCACCTACATGGCTTTTCCACAGAAAGGAACTTTCTTCTGCTTCTCTGATCACTGGATTTTGTAAAAGTGACTCATTACCGCAGATCATATGCAGCAGCCAAGGACAAAAGGTGTCACACACTTCACACTGACACTGCACGTCAACACCCCTCACCTCTTTGCAGCAATCTCAACCGCAAGCTCAGCGTGGCAATTTCTACTACAGGCTTGAGGTCGGTAGCAGCAGCAGAGCAACAGCTGCTACATACATATGTGGCCTACCACAACCCTCTATTTTGATGGCTCTGGGGTCCATAAGGATATGCAAGGACAGTTTTGTGGTCCAAAGGAATGCAGAACGAAACTCTTTCTTCCTCCCTATTTCAAGTTAGTTTAGTATTTGCTAATAGCTTTAGATCCACACTACATATAATCCTCATCTGCCATTCAGTGACAGTCCCATCCACAGTCACCACTGGGGTTTACCCAGGGGGAGCTGACCCTTCCCAACAGCTCATCTGATTCTTTCTTTTCCACTCATTTAAAGGCAGAAAACTTAATCCCGGGTAAGTAACACTTTGGTGAAAGAAGGAATCACTGAGATGTCTCAGCATAGCTGCATTTGCCTTCCAGTGCAGCCTAGTGCAACACCGCCACAGCTATACCTTAAATTCTTTCATGCCAGGCCAGGACTTCTCCAGGCTGGAGCCTTTTTGGGGTATCTCACAACTGACCTTTGCTGATATTTACCCAAACCACCTCTGTTTATCAATCACTGAAATAAAAAAAAACAATCCAAATCACCCCTATTTAGTAGTCACTGACCTAGAGGAAAACAAACACACAACAAAAAAACGTGTGGCAGCATACACCTGAGCAAATAACTCGGAGATGCAGGATGCAAAGGCATTGCGGGAAGAGCCTCCAGGAATTCCCTGACCGCTGCTGGGGGGACCCGGCCTCCCACCTGCAGCACATCCATAAACGCAGAGGATGAAGGCTGTGCTCTGACCAAGGAAAATCACGAGTGGTGGTGCTTTCCCATGTGCACGGCAGCAGGCAGGAGAGGGGGAACAGCGCAGCCGAGAGAGCAGAAAGGTGTTTGAAGTCTTTCCCAGATAGCCAGGGAGATAAAAGACGACAACTACAAAGCACACAGCCTGAACGGTGAAGGTTAAATATGGGCTCCCACTGCCATTATTTATCCCTTGAAACAGCTGGGAAACTTCCGAAGTAGTTAATATATCACAGGAGCGGAGGAAGCGAGACCGACTGTATAAACACACCTCGGGGCCTGCTACTGTTCCCATTAACCGCCTGTCTCTGAAAAGGTCTGCTATTAGACAGCCTCCTGCTGCAGCCGCTCTGATTGAACACTGCAGGCAGGGCAGGGAATTAGAGTGAAACAACACCTCTGAAGATGACTCACAAGAGGTTTTTCAGGGAAACAACATTTACGTGGCAATTTTGGGAGGGGCTGAGGCCACTCACACGCTCGAGCCCCCCATTCTCTGCATGTGCCCCTGCAAAACTGCCTCCGTCACATCGGCTCTTGTGCGGGGAGAGATACAGAAGAGGATGCAGTTGTTCATTAAACGGGGGGGGGAACGCCAGCCTATTCCAGTAAGGTTCAAGCTGCAAAAAGCAACGTGGATGAAATCAAATGGAAAGGACCTCATTCAAGCTCACACGGGACGCAGGTGAACTCTGAAAAATCGCCAAGGGCTGATCTCCTAGGGGCAAGAATATGTCAGGGAGAAGAGTGCTGAGGCTAGTTGTATACTAAAAGAAAGTTTTATGGTGCAAGAATCTGAGACAGATGAAAAACCTTTTCTTGGTGGTACTATCGTAATGCCTACAATGAAAGGCAGATGAAGCTGCAGAGCAGTTCTCAGTCCAGCTTTGCAAGAGACACTCCAGCACGCTGGAGCTGTGAACTCAAACACAGCTAAGATGAAATAGTGAGTTTTATGTCCCTGGGGGAGGAAACCTGGTAAGATTATTGAAAATGGTTTATTTTATCTCATACCATAGCCTACAGGAGGCATCTGATGTCAGCAAAAATGCCCATCCCAATCTCACTTTTTTTTTTTTTTGCACCCCACGTACCATATTCTTTCTGTTGAGTAGTTTGAGAACAAGTGAGTCCATAGGCTCACTTGACCAAAGCTCTTTACAGAGACAAAAATGGATGATGGTAAAATATTTAAGAGAAGTAAAAGCAAATTGGATGAGGTCTGGAGGTGCCAGAGCTGTACAACTGTCCAGCCCCTTGCCCTAGGCAGCTCCCAAGCAGCTCAAACCACACGACCTCAAGCCAGTGGGTCTGTATTCCCACCAGCTCTCTTGAGGGCAAATTGGCTATTTGACTCGCCCAGAAGAAATGCCTGAAACAATTCAAGGTAAAAGGAAAATACTATGGCAAGTTTCAAAGCACCTGAACCAAGCAGAAACCTTCCTGCAACCTTAACCATCACTGTCACTGTTATTTTCAGGAACAAAATGTAATGCAAATGGTAATACAACACATCACAATTAGGGTATGTCAGACAGATGCCTTTGAAATGAAAGAATGGTGATAATTACGGTGTATAAGCAAAAAATTTGGTTTTACTGTTCAGAAATCTTCTTCTCTTTTATATGGGGGAATGTAGCATCTGGTACTAATATAATGCACCAATAATTGAGGCATATAGTGTGTACTCATGGGAACCATAAGGCTGTTTTATTTATTCTTGGCCAACTGCAAAGATAAACAGATTTCACCGAAAGCGGTACATATGGAATCCTATCTTCATGGAGAGCCTATATATTTCTGCAGGGAGGTAAGCACTGAAACACAATAGAGTCTCAGTTGTGAATGCTAATGGAACTAGCAGAAAATGAGGTAATACCACCAAGTTTGACCTTGAATACTCTCCTCTGTGTGGAGGAGTGGCACCCAGGTTAGCTGAGTACCTGTGGAGGGAATGGTTTTAAGACTTCGTAGAAACCCAAGCTCACTGAAACAAAAAGGAAGCTGCAAAGTCCAAAACTGCCACAGGGACTCGCTTGAAACGCTAGCAGAGGGGTCTAGATAAAATGTAAATAAGCAGACAGTGAATACGACTCCTATTCCCTACCACGACGCCTCGTGCACAAACAATGCGTTCATACACTGCTTGACCCTTACTGCAGATGACACGGAGAAAAAACGCAAAAAACTATTAAAATAAATACACACACAAAGAAATGCAAGTTCGTAAAGCCTGGCAGGTGGTCAGTACCACAGATGACTAACTAGCGCTCATATCCACAAATTTATCTTGCACACAGGTGTTTCATTTTGGATTTGACAGCCAGCCAGAAATGGACATATTTTGGGGGGATCCCTCACAGTTGCTGCACGAAGAGACTGGAAGGGAAAGCTCTTGATGCCAACCTGCACTCATTACAATAATCCTCCTTCCTTAACGGCTTTAGCATCACGGTGAGATCTCTCACTTTGCTCTCTTGTAACCTGATAATAAAAAAATCCATCTGCCAAGGTGCACAGATCTTTCGGACAATAACCCTAACATGGTATTTGCTCTTTCTCCTCTCTCTGCTAAGTAAAATGCTCTGTCTTCATCCTTTAGGGAGAGCTGAAGACAATAACAGGAACTCCAAGTCCAGCCTTTTGATTAACGCCAGCATGTAACATTTAGCTTCTGGTGCAGTTTGTAAGCAGAAAGGGAAATGACAACTTTGCCTAGGAAGATGCTAGATAAAAGAAGTTCTAAAAACAACATTTCCATTTACTCCATAAAAGAGCTGTTTGGCTTTGCACAATCTCAAACTCCACTGAGTGCAGTGAATCAAAATCTGTGGTAGAAGCTTTCCAAGTACACACAGGAGAATATCCATTTCTCTTCCTGGTGTTGTAAGCAAAAGATATACATCAGCTTTAAGAAGAAGGAACTGCATCTGCTTATGAATGAGTACAGATCACAAGCAAGGTTTTTTAAACAAACCTAACCTAGTAATTCAGCTTCTGTCACCAACTAGCTGAATGAGAAGCAAATCACGTGTCCAAAAAAAATGCTCATTGGCTACATTAGAACAGTCTCATAAAGATTTTATTAACCTGTGGTGACACTTAAGCAACTTTAAAATGGTTACCGAGTACTGTACCTGAAGTGAGAGGCAATCTTTTCTAACTCGCATGTTGCTCAGACCTTCACCCCTACAGGTTATCTGACACAGACATCCTGCATCTCAGAGACAAACAAATAGCCCTATTTAAACCCTTTCTGTTCCCAACATCCTCCAGTGATGAAGATCCCACAATCTCTCCAGTTAATCTACTGCAATGCTTCGCCATCCTCAGAGTTAGAAAGATTCTCCCTAATACGTAACTTCTGTCCTTCTTGCTGGTATTTAAGACCATGACTCATCCAATGTTCTCTGCAGCATCCTTTTATACACAACGTTAGTCACCTCCCTCCGTCCCAGGTCTCTTCTACACCAAAGTTTTCATCCTTCTCCCTTTCCTTTCAATCTGCCCCAAACTGGGCGCAATGCTACAGCTGAGGGGTGACTTCACACCCCTTCACGAGACACGCTGTTTATAACACCAAGTATAATGCTAGCTTTCTTTGCAGGAGCTCACACTTAGCTTTCGGCTTATGATCCCCCATAACCTGCGTATTAATAACAGCTGTTACAGGGAAATTCTTTGCTCTCATATCCATTCCAAAACAGTGTGCTAGATGTTTTACAGCAAGGTCCTGCCGCACACAGGATTAGGCTCCAATTCTAAAATTTGCTCTATATTATGACTTTTAGATCTGAATACATTTGCAGTAGCAGTACCTGAATAAACTTGCATCATTACAATAAAGAATAGAAGATAAAGAGTTTACCGGGTGAATACCCCCATGAGCGCTTCAAAAAATAAGTCTGAGCTACTCTGTTTGGAGATGATGCACTTGTTTCCTCCAGCCTCACCTAAAAGTCAACAAGCTTCCCCACGCTGACAGGCTCACAGTGAGGGAAGAGAAAGTGGAGAGAAGCAGCGTGGCTGTGGGGGCTCAGCGAGACACAGCTGCCATCTCTCCCAGCCGCTGGCCTCCTCCTCCTCTGCACTGCTCTCACCTCAGCTCCATCCCTCTACCCCCCCATCAGCAGGTCTTATCTGATTTACTGATCTATTACCCATTTATATTAGGAGCTTCTTCAGGACAAAATTGAAGCCTGCGTCTCCACGAAAGGCTATAAAGAAACCCACACACATTCAAGAATCATTACAGGGTGATATTTTACTCTGTTAGTCCATTAAACAACAGATGAAATAGCAGGCTACTGAAATCACAGCAGCGGTGTGGATTCTAAGACACAGCCCTTAAAAGAACACATATCTTTTATTCTCAGGGTTCTCAGTAACTGTATTTTTTTTATATATTCTAGAAACCATCATCTGCAGAAAAGATTTTATCTTCTCGCTGGGCAATAGCAAATCTATTTTCAGTAAAGAATGGGCGTTCAGAGGCTACTAGTATCACTCACTACTGCTTGCAAATGTTGGCGTTACAACTGTAATTTCTTCTGAGTGGAAGGATGAATTACGTTTAGATTAAAAACTAAGACTCAAAAAAACTTTAAAATGTGTTTACCAGACAGTAGTTCCAAACTGGGTTTGCAGCTTGGATTTGCTCTCCATTCCCTGGAGTTGTGCATCAAGGTCTCTCTATGCCGAGGAAGCGCTTCCCACTAAAGTAGAAATAATTTAACGCAGCCTAATTGCTTCATGGAAGCATCTTTAAGATGATGCATAGTTTGTTTCCCAGAAGTCCCTGGAAAATAGCTCAAGATAAATTGCACCACTCTTGTCAACGCAGACCAGGCAGGCCTCACACTCTTCAGTAGCAGTCTTGCTTCCATCGCCACCACCACAGGGTCTGGCAAGCTCCGAGCCCATAGTGCGTTACGCTCATATACATTTCTCTGATCCTTGACACAGGGGGCATTTCCGAGCAGTTTGGGGGGACTCACAGAAAACACAGAATTTGTGTAGCCTGTGAAAACAAAGAGCAATTTTGGCTGCAAGCAGCCTCGGGTCTCAAAGTTAACTGAATCTCCCTCCGCAGCCCCCAGTATACGGCCGAGCCTTCAAGAAGCTGTATAGCTCTGCCATGCTTGTAAATCACAAGCAAGCAAGCTTGGAAATTGGAAATACTTCCCAATGAGATCAGGACTGGTTACATTCACAGTCAATCCAAAGCAGAAACACATCATGTTCTTCACCAAATTCCTGCCAGAGATCCTGATGCTTTAGAGAAGCTTTTACGCTGCTGGTTTTACATCCCAAACAAGGTTCCTCCCAGGAATCCTTAAATACCTCCAGTAAGAATTCATCTGAAGAAGTTTTTTATACAAGCGACCTTTCTGTATTTCCTCTCTCCCTGCCTCCTGGAAACTTTTGTCTGCTCAGATACGTTACAGCAGTTATGTTTCGTGACTGACAATTATCTCATAATGAAAAACAAGTCACAATTAATAAAGCTCAAAACTAATACCTGCTAAACTCATTTAATGATTTAATGAAGTAGGAGAGAGTCTTATGAAAAGATTTTAAAAGCAAGGGACTCGATTTCCAATTAGAGCCAACAATCATGCGAGAGCCTGCAGGCTCCCAGGGCAAGAGATGGGGAAGAAAGGATGGGGGAGGAACCAAAACACACACAAAGATTTTTCCCTTATTTTTCTTTGCATACTTCTTAATGGGAAGACACTGTCCTCGATGTTATTCTCGCTGAACTGGCCTCTCCAAGTGGGACAGCGTCATCCATTGATTTGAAGAGATGGACAGGAACATAAAGCACATTGCCGGGGCTCATAACACTCCCAGCTTGTCACATATACATGGGGCACCTGAAGTGGCAACATCCAAACCAAGCTCTTGCCATAAGCATGGCTCGGTACCGCCACAGCACGTTTCTGAAAAGCAGTGAGTGCACTCGGGGGAAGTAAAAACAGAAGCCAAAAAAGCACAGCAAGGGAACCGTACCGGCACTGGTAGGAGGCGAGCCCCGCCGTCATGCCCTACTCCAACAGCAGGGAGGTCACCCCACATGCCCATGCCCACATGCCGGATGCCATCCCTGCCGCCAGGCTGCAGAGGGAGAGAGCGCTGGGTGGAGGACAGGTTCACATACACCAGTGGGACCAAATGGCATCCTACCAGCTATTAACCTCGGCGGCAGGCGCTGCAGCAAGCAGATACTGACTCTGCAGGGGCAGAAAACACTGTGCTAGTGAGTTGAAGCAAATTACTAGATCGCATATATCTCCAAAGACAATGCATGTTCAATTTATAACCGTAAATTTGATCCTTGAATGATGATACACCTTTAAATGTTTTTGCATCCGACCAGCTCTGCTAATAAGCCTAAAACTAATTTAAATGTTGTGCTATTCATTAATCACTATTATGGAAGAGAGACGCTGAATGCAGGAGGCGCCCTACAGAGGAGTTTTCACAATGTTAGACACACCACACCACCCCAAGAACAGCAGCCCAAGCATCAAAAAAAAAAAAAAAAAAATCCATAATAATCTCAAATAAAACAGGACTAAAGGAGAACACCAAACAGCAGGCTTTCAAACAACAGACAACAAAAATGGTAGTTAGGGAGAGCATTTCCTCCATCATCAAAATATCCAGAATTTACAGAAATGACATCAGACCCCAGTTTGGTTTATAAGGCACTTACAATTTTGGGGAAAAAAAATCCCAGCAACTTCAATGGGCTTTGCCAGAAGCTGACAACTGCGGGCAATGAAGTGGAGGGGAGAGAAGGAGCTTGAAGCCAGTGGATGTGGATAAGTCAGATCCAGCTCAGCACCAAGATTTCATGCAGAATGGAGGCATTTTTCTTTTTCAATCCATTATACTTACAAGTATACTCTATCTGGGTTACCCCCTTTTTATTGATCTGCAGTACTAACCCTAGTATTTTTCTACTTATTTTTCCCTTAAAAAAATAGTTCTAATAATTAGATTTTAACGTCTCATTTCTAGACCTGTCAGGTGGGACCTCTCTTTGATGTCTTCAGCTCTAGTGAGAGTGACAATTTCCAGCCAGGCTCCAGAAAGCTAACCTAAGGCTGTACACCCATGAGACTCCCCTGTGACTCCAGAGCAGTTAAGTAGCTGAATATCTCTTAGTTATCCATGAAACTCTCAATTGCCAGTAGTTTTTTAAGGCAAAAAAATCCTACGGTTCACGCCCAGGAAATATAAATCTAAGTCCAGGAGGATCTCTAGACGAATTGCGGGATTTTACAATGGGTAAAACAATGAACACACATAAATTTGTAAAGAGTTGGATCAAATCTCACCTTCTGTTCTGAATATGCTCACAAACCTCTCAGTTCGCAGCTTATTGTCGGGCTAACGCTCCTGTTAGCCGTGACTTGTATGGCTGTTCCCACCCTCTGAACTCAGTACCTGGACCTCACCAGGAGGTAACCGCTCACTTGGGGGATAGGGACAGGTAGGACAGAGGAGCACAATGCACAGGAAGGAACAACTTGCAGGGTTGTTAACACTTGTTTCTCCTCTCCTTAGAATTTTCAGCAGTGATACCCTATTTTATGTTATCTCCTCCACACTGCAGGGACAAACGGACAAGAGCAAGCAGCTGACAGCAACGACAAACACTCCACAGAGCAGCTCTCAACTGATGTGACGCTCTTCACTTGCCTTACGTCCAGATGAGCTCTCTGCCCATCAGAGTACTGTATTTATTATCCATCTGTATGATATAACTCATAAAATGAAAAATCATTTGACACTCCTTCATTTTGAGGCTGCTAAAGGTCACCCTGACTTGAGGGCTAAGGAAATTCTGGAAAGTGAAATAGAAATGACACATGCAGTACAAGGTGCTCTCTGTCCCCCCTCCAGCCCACCCCCCTCCACCTTCTCTCAAAAAAATGAAAAAAAAAAAGAAAAAAAAAGAAAAAAAAGAAAAATATTTGAAAAGTTCACAATTCCTTCTCATGACCAGTAATGTGTCTCCAAGTCCAGCAAAAGAGCAAGGTGGCCAATCTCTCACAAGATTTTGCAATATAAGGCAGAGCTGCCAAAAAAGCAGTTTTCATCTCTTTCAGCTTGTGAGCTCCAGAAATTTCACAGTGAAAGCTTGCAACCACATACAGAAAATTTATTACTGTTAACAGCAAGCCTCTTTTCTTACTTGTGTTTTACAGACCTCAGAAAAAGCACACAGGCCCCTAAGATGTTAGATCACAATTTAAAAATCCTGTTATAAAGGGATCCTGAGCTGTTTCCAGGGACACCAGCCCTACATACTGCACACCCTACATATGTAACCTTGACATAAAGGGCTTATTTCAGAATATAAAGCTCTGAACCCCATTTTTCTCTCTGAAGCCAGACGTTCTCCAGAAGAAAAGAACTACAAGCAAATTCGAAATCTGTTTCCCAAAACCCCCATGAATTTTCTCAGCTGATTCAGAAGCTCAGCTCCCGGTGCCACACTGGAGGGTGGCAACATTAGGTGTCTTGGACCTCTCAGGCTCCACAGGAGACATAACCTCCCCCTGCTCAGACTATGACGAATAAAACTCATAAAAGACTTCACATGGCTAGACCACAGCCTTATTCTGCACATAGGAGAAAAGAGCCACAAAATTATACTTTGCCAGAGGTCAGGCAGAGTCAGAAGGAAACCGCGTCGCAGCGCCCTGTTGCAACCAGGAGCATCTTACCCTCCCTTTGCCAATGAAGGCTGGTGGGTTTTGTTCAGCAAGTGGGAGATCAAAGGAGTTTTTGCCACGGCTGTCACTGAACACAGCAGGACAGTCCCACAAACCTCTCGTGTGAGAGATAAGCATCACAAGTACCCTCCACTATGCTCCAAGCTGCTTGGATGGGGGAACACCGTGATTTTAAACTTCATTGCTTTAAAGTACAGGTGTAATTTATCTAGTGCTTAACTTCACAGTTTCACTGAACTGCTGAACCAGAGACTCATAGAATCATAGAATTGTCTAGCTTGGAAGGGACCTTTCAGATCATCTAGTCCAACCATCAAGCTAACTCTGACAAAAACAGAAAACCCACATCATTAAACCACGTCACTAGATGGATTTAAGCCCTTACTTAAATGGTCTTGTCTAATCGAGGTCTATATTAGATTGGAATTATTACAGAAACATTTCTGTTGTGCCCAAACCTCCCAAAGGAAAAAGCATATTCCAGATCTCCCTGTCTTCTCTTCCGTAGCCCGCCTGAAGAGCAACAGGAAATATTTTAAGAAGTTATCGTCCTTCCCTTTTTAATAAAATATTCTCTCCCTCTACCCCCAAATCAAATTTAAATACGCAACAATAAAACATGCATTAGTCTTCCTGTCAAAAATTGCCCTCACATCTCAGGTAAAGAACACCGCCTCAGCCTCGAGGCTGTAGTTAGCAAGGCTTCATTTGACTATTACCTTCTCCAGGAAAAACGGAAAGAAATCTATCTACGCTGACACAATGAAGACTGCAATAGCCAAAACACCACAGCTGTTCTTTGACTATTTCAGATAGTACTCTGCCATCGCTGATAATATTAGGAGCGCCTGTCTCTTCCAGTGCTCTGCTACAATAATCAGCGTGCCAATAGGAATATCTGCCACCCTCCCAGCTGCGGAGGAGGTTCTAAAGATTTAATTTTGGCTATTATTTTCTCTCTGCGACACTGTATTTTTGCATCATGGGCACTAGAAACAGAGGCTGCTCAAGAGAAACGAAGAATTTAGTTACCCCAATGTAACTATAAGGGAGGGCAGCTCTTGGACTCAGTACACTGACCTCTCAAGATAGCAAGGTGTTCCAGCATGTGCTTAGATGAAAGCATGCAAGTAACTCCACTTAAAGCATATCGTAAGTCACTTGTAATCTAGGGACACGTTTAGACCCAGATCCTGAGATGCCCTTAGTATTACGTCCCGTGAAAAACTGCTCTGTATCTCAGGTGCCACGTTTGATCAGAGGATGGATGCATAAACTACCAGTTGACACATCTGGGTTCAGATACAGTTATTAAAATTGTTCTTCTATTAAAAATCAAGCTTTTCTTTTTAAATGAAACTGCAGATGTTTTTACTCAAATTAAGAATTTTAATTCAGTGCTTCCGGTTAAGGGGTTTCCCCCACACACCTAGTTTATTGTGGAAAGTAAAGGTGTATGACTAAGATAACTTCTTCCTTTCCTTCTGTTAGCGAATAACTGCAGAGGCATTAAAAAAAAAAAAGGTTTAAGATATAGGACTGGTTTTGTTGTTTCTTCTGCATGGTCAAACTGAGAAAAGGGGAAACATCTTAGAACAACAAAAGGAAAAAATTTTAAGAAATAATTTATTATATTGCTCTTGACTAACAAAGGAAAAGTTAGAAAGTAAAAGTAACTATTTCATACTTCAAAACAACTCTATAATAACTGATGCCATGAAAACTAAACCTTCAAGATGAGATGTTCTTACAGAAAGTATTTTCAAAAGCCCAAATCTTTGGGACATCATTGATATTTATGTAAGTCCTATCTGATCTATGGCATCTTTCCTAATAGCGTGCAAACCCTCTTATCTGTGGAGATTTCAGAGAAATCTGAATTTTTGTCTTGAAATAAATACCACACTATAGTATTCAGAAATGTGCTGACAGCGCTAACTGAACACACATGCCAAAAAAAAAAAAAAAAGGTTTAAAAAGAAACAGTTGTGTGAGATGTCTTCTTCAGATGTAAACCCTGGCAGCTTCCAGTGAATAAACGATACTAAACTGCAACACAAGACCATTTCCTTCAGCTATCCCCTATTGCACAAATGCCAGTGAGTTCACTGAATACGTAACAGCAGATTATGATATTTAAGCATGCCTTGAGAAACCACAGAAACCCCATAATATCTTACTATAATCTATACAAAGCCTTCAGTGAAGAGGTTAATTATGGATTAAACTGTCATGTCTGCTTGTGTATCTTTAGGCTAGTGATTCTTAAAGTGCAATAATATTATCAGAGAGATCTTAATAGCAGGGAGAGTGGGATTCCTCCTATGCATTTCTAGCCATCCAAAAGTACAACACAGCGCCACCAGTAAGTTTTGCCTACCCTCTGGGAGACAGCAAGCATACTACTGAAAGAGGGCAATTCAACTTCAAATGATTGTTTTAGTTGGGATAAAAATGACCCTTAGAGGTATCTGCTGATGAGAGAGGGAACCTGGAACACTATCTTAGTACTTAAGCAAAATTATATTTCGGCATCTTTTAAACCTAATTGAAGTCAACCTTCCTAGTTTCTGAATTCAGGTTTATTTAGATTTCTGTTCTTCCTTGAAAAGGATAGATTCAAACCGTGAAGTCAGGCTGTAATGCCACAGTATCACCGTGCATCTTAGTAATTTTATTTCCTTCATCAACTTACAAAATCCTGCGTAGGGAGGAGCTGGGTTTAGCCCAAAGGAGGTCATCCTGCCAAGAACGCGCTCGCCTGGAGCAGCGCTGGCTGAGCCTTTCATTGCATCCTGAGCTACTGAGCACCTGAACTGATCTGCAAAGGGACGTGAATACCATGGAAGTTAGGTTGCTTTACTGAATTTATCAGGGTTTTATAGTAATTTGTAATTGATTTCATACTCACTGCAAACCATTAATTAGTATCTTTCAAACAGAACTCTCCAAGTTGGACTTGCAGCGTAAGAAGAATAGCCTCCCCTTAAACTGATTTAATGCACTGGTTTGACATTCATTACCAGACTGGGAAGAATCCTGTATTCAGAAGACTGGCCACTGCTTAAATAAACTCTCCCAGACATGCGCTCAGCCCACAGAAATTTACATTTTTAGCCCTGGGACACCGCAGTTTCTTTCCTGGTCAAGACAAAAATGGCTTTCATCACCCTGGTGTTTTCATTTGAGATTCTACTGGCAAGATAAAATATCAGTTAAAAGAAGTTGTGGATTCAGTACTGGCAAGCTGAGATAGAAATAGAACAAGTCAAACAGTCAAAAACTCCTCCTTGCCTGGAAGTAACGTGACACACTATCTTTGGTTCCAATGGGTTATGGTCAAGAAAATACAGGAGTCCAGTGCCACCCAGGTGATTCAAATTTCTTTAGACACCTACAGCTGGCCACATTCATTCTCACAAGAGGAATTCATGCAGCAAAATCAGTGCTGCTGTTGTCCAGCCACCAATGCATGTTTCCTGAAAGCTACCCCTATGGCCTGGGAAGGAATGCAATACAATATGGAGTTAACAGTGGAGGACTAAGTTCATAAATTGCTCATTAATAAATACCAGAAAGTCTACAGACCTTAATCCCTGAAAAGCCCAGTGAATGACATAGTTGTAATCTTAAGATGGCTCTCACTGCACTGTGTATAAAGAGTGCATGCAACAAAGAGATATCCCAGACTGGTTCACAGGAAGATTCCTGTGGTCCTTCTGCTGCTTTGCCACAGACAAATAGTCACACTTCAAAATAATACCAAATTTCTAAACTCTTCCTCGTATCGAAGTAGTGCTGGGAATATGCTGGCTGACACACTGAAGCCTACAGTAATTTTGGAGGCAGGTTTGCAAGGAGAGAAGGGGAAATGTGTTTCATAGCAGGATGTAAAAGTCTAACTTTGAAGAATAAATAGAGATGAAACTCACAGAGACTATTTCAAAAACCCCAAAGCCCATTACCCGGGGAACATTTTACTAAGCCCCATACAACTATTCCATGTATTTTAAACATTCAGAAGGTCAGCTGTCCTTTTTTCTTCTCAGCATTTCCCTTGACCTAGGGCTAGGCTATTTCAGTTGGCATCTCTCTCTTCTCATGACTTGTGCTGTGTTCACGGGTGGATTTCTTGAAAGTGGGTTGTGACTCACCTGAGAAACTGCTCTGATCTGAGAGTGGGAGGGCGATGAAAAGAAAACATTAATAGAAAGATAAATACAACAACGTTAGGCTAGGAGAGGCATCCACTGGCTGGCATTAACTCTCTTCCTACTCCCCCAAAAGCAAGTGACTGTCTCATTTACAGAGGACCCATTGTGGGTTGCCCAGGAGGACTAAGAACGACGCAGGTACGGGCTTGCAGAGCACCTCTATTTATATTCCCAGCTAGTTCACCTGTTTTCTACAAATTTTGCAGTTACTCTGCAGACAGATCAATCTTGTGATTTGCTTTCAGCAGGGAGGTGGGAACCCCCTCTGGCACTTCCTATTTTTAAACAACTGAAGTTGTTTTGTATTTCCCAAACCATATTGATCCATGAGGCTAATGATAGTTTTTATTAAAGCTCCCTTTTGTACACTCTGTCACAGAGGAAGCCTCGGAAATTACAATTAGCGATACGGAAAATGTTTGAAATCTATTTTACTGCACAAGTCTGCTGCCAGCTCCTGCTATGTGCAAAACAGAACAATAACCACAAATTCTGTTGCTCCCACTTGGAAGCGTGGATGCATGATTATAGATTATACAAGCACTGGAGAGGGCTTATTTAGGGTGCAACAACTACCATATACCTTTACTTTACACCATATTGTCCATTACATGAATGAACAATAAAAATAATGTGGGCATAATCCTACAGTTCAAATATATTGAAATACATGCAGAGCTCCTCCCCCAAAGTAATTTAATTTTCAGTTTGCCAACGGTATGAGAAAATGAAATTTATTTTAAAAAAAATCCCCCATCCTCAGGATGTGAAAAAGTCAAGGTCAGTCAAAATACCTTGTAAACATAAAGGGCATTTGTTGAAATAAATGTATCTGTAAGGGACCTCATCTCTGACAGGCAGATCTATGAAAGAAAGAAAAATCCACCCAACTTGTGCGTGAACCTGGCCAACCCTGATGGAAAACAGAAGAGAATGAGCAGGTATGGGTCGTCAAGAGGCTTTTTGTCACTCACTCCCACTGTGCGAGTACACTGCCCAGCACTCAGTCATGTTCTCTGCCGAAAAGGATGACCCTGGGTGTCCACTCCTTGTCACCTTGTGTTGTCACCTACATCTGTCAAAAGTATTTGCAATACTACGATAAAACAGTCACATTTGGGAAGGTAAAAAAAGAATTATTCCCTATAAAATAAAAACAAAACTAAACAAAACCCCAACGTTTTCATCATCTGGATCTAAACCATGGTTTCTCCTCTACAAAAAAAATGTAATACACATTTCCATAAAATGGTACTGCTGGGAATTAACAAGCTAATAAAAAGGACTTTAAGGATGCATTAAACTTGGGTTGGGGAACTCTCTTGCATTTGCAGCATAAATGCCAATAAAATTATAAATCTGTTATTAACTTTTTATATCCCTGCCAAGTGATGAAGACTTAAAAAAAAAAAAACCCACGTTAAAAAGGCTATAGCTGTACGTATTAAAATGAAAAACCGAGTAGTCCAGACAATGCAAAAGTTACTTACACCATATGAATTCTTCATACATCCCTAAAAAAACCCACAGACTTGTCTCCCCAGGGCAATCTGGGATTGATATCTGACACATTTTGAGGGCAAGACTAAAAAATAATTAAATAAATAAATAAATAAAATAATTTCACTTTTCCTTTAAAAGCTGATTAAAGCAGGATCCCACCAGCATGTGTGCCTGAGAGGCAGGACTTCCCCAGGCGCTGCTTATCCAACAATAAACCGTTTATGTCAAGCCCTGGTTGACAACGGGCCACGTTCGCCCATTAGAGCCCTACAACTTTCTCGCTGTACTTAACACACCAACCTATTCAGTGCGCTCATTGTTTCAGCCGGTAACAACCCCCGGCTAATTGCTACACGTGGAAGGGAAATTAAAAGGATGGTCCTTTGAGACTGCTACGTCTGCTTCCAAATGAATATAATTAGCAGAGGAGGGAAAAAGATTGTAATTGCTTCAGACTTAGTGGCATAGGAGGGATTTAGGGATTAATATTTCGGGGAACAACCAGTCTGCCAGCTCAGTGTTTGGGAATGCAGAGCAATTACAGGTAAAGGACCAAACACTCAAAACCCACGAACCTTCAGGATGGAAAAACAAGGCAAATTGGCCAGAAATAGGACCAGAAAAGCAGGAGATGAGGAGGACATGACCTCCTGGAACTTTCAGGGAGCCGACATCAATCACCAAACACATCAGAAGGAGATCCTACCTGCTTGCAGAAGCAGTTCTTCAGGTGCTTTGTCCAATACTGGAAAAACAGGTTATTACAAGAGATGGGGGAGACTGCACAACCTTCTTTCCTGCGCTGAAAGACCTCACACTCACGTTCAGTAGCGTAGGCGGCACAGGGACAGGCACATTGCAAAACTCGAGACAGACAGATCCAGCAACAGAAGACCACCTCTCTGCTACAGGAGGTAGCAATGGTTTCAACCACACTAAAAAGTTCTCTTTTACAGAGAAGGAGCTTTGCTAATGCCTGGGTTTGCACTACTGGGCTAGTGGCTCCTCATCAGTTTGTGCAGAGTCTCATGGCCCAGGGACTGGGGAACTCAGCTCCCAACAGGACCCCTCTCACCAGCCAGCTGAACCCCTCATTCTACTCCAAGCCATTCCAAGTACACGCTTTTACTTTCTCCCATACCATGCTGCTGGGAAAAAACATTTCAGAACACCTTCTCAGATGAGATAAATGCCTATTTAGGCACCAGAATACAGTGTTGAGTTTTGGGTTTTTTTTTTTTAAATTCTTATTAGCAGAGAGCCAGCTGAGATCTGGGAAGAGCTGGGCCATGCAATTTTGAAAATTCAGTTTTTGTTGAAGTGAATTAATGGGTGCTGAGTAGCTGTTCAGTCTGAACTCAGTACCGTATGCTGCGGTTTTCAGCTTCTGCCCAACAGTAAAAATAGTTGTACCTGTAATGGAGTGACTGGTAACAGCAGGAAATTGTAGACAACCAGTTGAAAAAGGAAGGCACAGCCCAAATGATTTGTGTCCGTTCTCTCTATACTGGCTCCCCTGAAACGATACCTCCTTCTACAAGAAGTGCTTCGTTGATAGCCTTCAACCATCACAATTCACTTCAAAATCTGCATTAGAAATAGCACTTTCGTTAATTTATTGGGAAAATTAGTTAAATGGCATTATTTGACTCTGCATTTTCCCTCCTGGTGTCACCTGAACGAAGACCCAACCATAGCATGCTTCAGTTACTCCCTGGGTATCTGTCTCCGTACAAGCCATATGCCTATCATGTAAATCTAGCTTAAAAACCAATTGTGCCTGAAGCTACCTTATTTTATATCAGCTTCATAAATTCTGTTTTTTGCACAGCCTCTCACAGACACAACAGGTACCATTTCACCGCAGATCTCAGGCCACACAGGGTACGTTGCCACGGAAACACAAAACCAAACGAAACAAGCAATAAATGCTCACATGGTTACAACTCCCCTGGTCCACTGGTCCCTTCCTGCACCTTCTCCTTTGCAAAAGAGAAGGGAAATGTGCTGCTATTGTGATTCAGGCAAGCATGGATACCTACAGCTGCTCCTCTCCCCTTCCCAGCTCTTCAAAAAGTCCCCGAACTTGCTTCGAGACAAGTGAACCTCAAGAAGGAAGACGCAGAACCAATGAAGGACGTCATGAAACACAGTGTATCCATCCCGGTGCACCTCCAACCTTTCCTGAGTGCAGGACACGCACCAACATCTGCAAAGCACCTCACCTTACCCTCCTGTGCAGTCACCACACGCCTGGATGGCTCTGCAGTAGGTCCCATCAGATAGCGTTTCTCCAAGGTTTTAGACTCTCGCTAGGTGAAGGGGCAAGTACTTTTTGTCCTCAAGTTTTCTTCAAATTATATGTATATAGTATCACTCTTACAGGAACATATATGTTCTTGGAAACCTCTGGAAAAGGAGCAGCACAAACAAAAGACATGGATCCTCTATATCACTCCTGTGTTTGTTTTTCATCACGATATTTTAAAGACCTGTCACGGCACCGAACGGTTAGGGAATTAATGGAGGACTACATTTCACTTAGGCAAAGTTTCTGTATATAAATCACATGAGAAATCAAGAAGCCCCCCCCCAAGATCAACAGGACTCTCCCCAGCAGTTTCCACGGACCTCAGGTCACCACCCTCCCAGCAGCGTAAATGGCTACACCAACACCTGCTGTGTGTTAAGATATTTCAAACTTCCTGGTTTTCCCCCTTTCAACTCACAGCACTGAAAAGTGCCAGTCCAACTGAATTTCTCCATTCAAGACCTTCATATAAATGCACAGCTAAAGAACGCAACAAAAGTGACATAACTAAGCCTATAAAAACAGATCAAGCAATCTTTTATGTCCTGCGATTCTAGGTCATGTTAAATCACTGGTTTCTTATCAAAAAACACAAAGAACAAAAATCACCTCCCTCCTCCTGCCTACTCCCCGCTAGCCGATTGCCACATCTTGCTTTTTTTTTTTCAACAGGCTTTGAAGAAAGCAGGATCCAGCCCAAAAGTGCTCGAATTCTAAAAATACTATTATTTTCCCTCGAGAATGAGTAAATGGCAAACTGAACAGTGCTTCATAAAACTATGTATTACACACACAGCAATAGCAGATTATCATTTCAAAGTGCCTCAAAAATACAAGTTACATAAACCTTGTAGATCTGTAGTAAATAAGGAGTTTGGATGGATACTCACTTTACAGCATTAAGCAGCCGAGTATAAAACGCTATTTGGCTTTGCAGCTGGATCAACTGGTCTCGGGGGCAACTGCAGAAAGGAAGGAGGTACAGCATCCCATCTCTTCCTCCCAAGCACCAACTCCTAACAGCAACATGGTCCCTGCCCTCCGCAACATCACCACAGCCGATGCACAGGTCAGTGCCTTCATACATCATCATCCTCACTTTAAGCTGGAGTATTTCTTTACAATGTCTTTTCTTTCAATTCACAATATTCTGCCAGGAATGTTTCCTCTCTGAATTCCTGGGAAGTCAGGCTGAAAGGTAATAGAGGTCACCAGCTCTCCATTTAAATGGGTGACTACCCAACACGGTAGCCAACTTCTTCACCAACTTCTGTACCACTCAGAGCTGTCCCCACGAATACAAACACAGAAATGGACAAAACCTACCTGCTTTCTAGGATTAAATTAACAAAAAAAATCAGAGCTCCGTGTTGGTAAATACTAATTGTTTGTATAGGCTTGGTGTTAAGGAGAAGATTTTTCTGTAATACGCACAAAATAATTTTTCAGGGTTGTATGTTTTTAATGCAATCTAGTTTTATCTACAATGTTTGTCTTACCCTGAAATAAGCAACTACAGGAAGCCAGAATTAAAACAAAGGCGGGGGGGAAGGAAGGACAGAAAACAGGACTCTCAACTTTCCTCCACAGGTTCTCTCTTCACTTGTCATAATGTTTAAATACCTAATTTCTGTTGATTAATTCCCCTCTTTATCGTCAGCTAATCAACATGCAGCTCCTACTACATCAAATTACCTTAAAATGATAAAAATCAATGGAGTGTGTTGGTTTTCCCCTTTACAGTATACGAAATCATACCTGAGAACGATATCAGAATAACTTTGGAAGATACAGGAGATAGTTGCTCAGCACAGAGGCCGATACTGTTCATTTTGATTCTGGTCATGTTTTGTAAAGTCCTTCAACCAAACTTCTCAAGAACAAAAAGGTAGTTTGGACCAAGTTTTTCGGGTTGACTTCCTTCTCTCCTTTGCTAAGCTCTGAAGCAAGACAGGATCTGTTATTACACATGCCATTCATATTTAAGTAATTCTATAAAGTAAATGGGAAATAAGTATATTGATGTTAGAAAACTCGCTGCAAAATACACAACAACAAAATTTCCTGGTGTTCTTGCTGCAAAGCAGCTGCAGCATTGCAGACCTCATTTTGGTATCAGACAAATTGACCATAACTAATTTAGTTATTATGCTAACTCTTCTATTTGAACTCGTTCACAGGAATAGAAAAGTTACACAACTCAAATTAGGAGTTTGTTGGCAGTGCCTTCTACTAAAACAAACTAGAAAGGAGCAACAGTCACATTAATGGGATTTTGACAAATATATATTCTTACATGGCTGACAAATATAAAGAGGCACATTTAAAATTACATTAAGATTTTGACAACAATAAAACACAAAAAAAAAAAAAAAGAGGAGAGAGAAAGTGATACTCAAGACTCCCTCAGCTCCGTTGTGGGATTCAGCAATGCAGTGCACTCTGTGGACATGGTTCTGATGTGACAGACAGCTCTAGAAAAACCTTCTACCAGCGATCTTCATGGCAAAAATGGAAGGCACTGAACTGTAAACATGCATTTTTTCCTAAAATACCACAGCTTTTCTCTCTTGAGAAGGGAAAAAGTGGCATTATGTCAAATGCCACCAGCATGTGACTGGCTCTACCTTGCAGCACGAACGAGGCACGCGACCGGTGTCAAGCGCGTTGTAGGAGATAAAGCCCTGAATTTCCTCATTTCTTCATTTCTTTTGTATTCCAGGACTAGCAAATACACTAGATCAACAAATGGCATAGCATTTGATACCTGTTTTCCTTCAGAGTTTGCAATTCAGTATCAATCTGGCTGATCTTCAGAAACCTGCACAGATGCTTACTAAATGTTTTTCCAAGATTGCTGAGAGTTAATCAGGACCAGAGGATAGTTATAGCCCTATACTACGTGTTTCCAAGCATGTCCGATGAAAAGAATATAACCAAGGAGATTTTTTTAATATAACTCAACAGCATATATTGTCTCCCATCGCTCCAGCAAAGCCACAGAAAAGTGTTGTGGACATCGCACCGCACACACTGGCACAATCCTAAGGTCTTGGGGCCAGCTACCTATGTCTTTTTTTAATAAACACTGATTATCTTTGGAGAAAATTTTAAATGAACCTAAGATGTTGTTTGCAGACAGCCATTACATTTTTATTTCCCCAGGCTTGTGGATTTAATTGACCATCACCCCTGGACCTCATTAGATAAGGCGTGCAAACCTCCATCATGCAGTTCTTATGTTGTGATGCCACTTTTGCAACCCAGAGCTTAGGTAGCGTGTAAAGACTTGTCCAAGATGACTAAACCTAGGTCAGTTTTGCATCTGAGCCAGGGTAGAGTTGCTGTAGATATACTTTCAGAAGCAGTCTAAAAGGCTGGACAAAAGTTTTCCTAGGAGCTCTCCTGCTTCCAGACTTGTAGTTCACTAAATCTGTCTGCCCAGTGTCTGGGCAGAGATTAATTTCCCCAGTTCACCTTGCCAAGTCCACCTCAGTCTCCGCAACTACTTAGCCAAAAATTCAGAAGAAAACCAGAGTAATAGAAACAAATAAGAGCACAGATGACATAGGAACTATAAATCATTGCCAAGATGCTTGCAATCACATAGCCCTCATCATTTCATCATCCTGACTCCGAGCTAGTCCTTGTTTTCAGATATGCTGCGGGCCTTGCCTTTGGTGTCCTAGCCAGGTTATTTTGGCAGGACTGGGTCTGGCTCAATGCCAAGGCATCACTTGGCCTCAAGATCAAGGCAGAACAATATTTGTTTTTCTGCCATGTAGTACTGGCTTTAAAAAAAAAAAAAAAAAAAACACCACCAAACACAAAAACACAAAAAACCAACCCCCCCAACATAATTTCTGTCTTTTTCTAATCACACGAAAATGAGCAAAACTCTCACATAGATCCCACGAGAGACTTCACAGGTTATTAAAGACTTTGCCTTTTGTTTTGCTTTTTTAAACTTCTTTTTCTTTTCTGTTCTGTGAAAACAACATCAACCTATATCAATAGACTTCGGTCAAAAGCCACTGGCTGCAAAATCCTTGCCATTTTTTTGTTTTTAAACAACATTCTTTAGATGCTACCTTGCGAAGTGTGACATTCCTACTTGCTACAGTTAAAGAGCTGCTGAACTCGAAGACCAGGGGTTAAACAGTAAGGTAGGCATCTTCCCAAGAATAAGTAACTCTTCCCCTGCGCTCTTCCAAGGAAGGGTGTCCTAACATGTTACTTACATCTTTTAATCTTCAAATTGTAACATCAGATTACATTCTGGCATCGTCTGCCCAATAAAGAGGGAAGAAAAATTAGATGGGAAATGGTACCAGACATAGTGTGTTAGACACCAAAGCAATTCCTGCGATGCCGGGCCTGGTGTGCCAGCAAGGCAGAAAACGCACTGCCAGCTCTTATCCTCCCAGTCTGCAAGTCTGGAAATTAATCAACAGTGAACTGGGAAAGGTCATTAAAAGAACTACAAATTCTTTAAAAGACCTTAATAAACCTCCTGAAGCAGCAGCCAGAAACCGTAAGATGTGCAGTTGCTTTATTGGGATATAAAACTGGAGAGGGGTCAGGGAAGGAGGTGAGAGACGGGGTGAGGATGAGCAATGGCAGGTACCGCTATTTGGTATTTTTAAAGTCTGTTTCTAACCATTCCACTGACAGACCCTTTTGTGCACTTGCACTAAATACAGCAGATAGATTTCATCTGTGGGACTCCGGAAAGCGCTGGGCAGCCTGAAGGTCAGGGCTTAGGAGCTGCTCAAGTGCTAGGAGATTCCCATCAAAGGTCCTGAGCCCGCTACTTCCAGCCTGGGTCTCCTCATCGGGCTGTACGCTCACCATCCCTTCTTTCCTCCATATCCATCAATAAACCACAAAAATGCTGGGAAAATAGCTACTCACTTCTAGACACTTTTGAATAGAGCCGGTCAGATTGACTTGAACGAAGACCTTTAACACTCCGAAGACCAAACATTTCATTTGAAACATCACAGGTTGGACTACTGGGAATTTCTTACAAAAATGGCAAGCTGAGTAGCCCCAGGGAAGGAAAAACTCCATTAAAAGCTGCCAAATCAGGCAAGGCAGAAACTGGAACTCTGGTCCCTTCTATCCCAGACCATTATTCAGGTTATGAAAGCACATTTACTTCCAAAAAGTTTTGTGGAAAGTCCACTGTCTCCATGAAGTATTTAAGCTTAAACAAAATGACAGATAAAGAGACGTCTGACTACACAAGTTTGAGGAGCTTTTGAAAGGCTTATGAGAGTTTGTAACAGAGAGAAAGAAGAAAGCCTTATGGCTCCAGAGGGATGACATCTACAGTTTTTCTGATCTCTGAAGTACAAGACAACACATCCTTTCAGAAGTGACCAAATCAGCAGCTTAGTTTAACTCATCAACTAAAACCCACCAGGTTTTTAATCTGACAAGTGGCAATGTTTTATTTGACAACCTTACATTTTACCACCTAATTTGGCAGAACACAGGTTAAATAAATCTTGGCTCTCTTTTGAGTTTGTTACAGCTAATGGCTTTGAACTTAAGGGTCTGTTAACACTAAATGGCTATCATCAGGCAAACATGCTAAATTACCGCGGGAAGTAGAAGGTACCTTGAAAGAAGAAACTGCACCGATTTATGCCAAGAAAACCGGACGTCAGTGAATGCTGTTGGACTGTTCTCTGCAACACCAGGTTTCTGGCCCAGACAAACATATTTCTCATCTACAGTATTTATCCCCTGCCAATATAAATCCAGCCAAACTGGCTCCATCTAATTCTCACTCACTATGCCCTTGCAGAAACAAACACAGAAAAGAGAAGAAGTCTTTATCAATAAAATTGTCCTGCACAATGCAGAGCAACTCTCCTTCTTGCTTGCTCGAAGTAATTATCTCACCATTTTAGATAATTCCCTTTTATCGTCAACTTTAGAAGCACTGCCTATATAGGAAGGACTGATGAAATACGGACTGTAACCTGATAGATACCTAACAGGTTCTCAAACACAGCCAATCACTTGACATTTGCTGGAAGCTCCGGGTCTCCGAAAGATAGCATGAAATGTGGCCTCATTCAAGGCAACAGGGAATGCTGCCTTTGTGGTGGGTTGACCCTGGCTGGATGCCAGGCGCCCACCAAAGCTGCTCTACCGCTCCCTTCATCAGCTGGACAGGGGGAAGAGAAAGTATCGCAACAGGCTCGTGGGGCAAGATAAGGACAGGGAGAGATGACAGCAATTACCATCACCTGCAAAACAAACTCAACCTGGGATAATTAATTTAACTTATTACCAATCAAAATCAGAGTGGAATAGTGACAAATAAAATCAAATCATCAAAAAACTTCCTCCCACCACTCCCATTCCCCCAGGCTCAGCTTAACTCCTGATTTCTTTACCTCCTCCCCTATAGCGGAGCAGGGGACAGAGAATAGGGGTTGGCAGTCAGTTCATCACAGGTTGCTCCTGCCACTCCTTCCTCCCCAGGAGAAGAACTCACACTCTTCCCCTGCTCCAGCATGGGGTCCCTCCCACAAGAGACAGTTCTCCATGGACTTCTCCAACACAAGTCCTTCCCACGGGATACAGCTCTTAATTAGCTGCTCCAGCGTGGGTCCTTTCCACAGGCTGCAGTCCTTCAGGAACAGACGGCTCCAGCATGGGTCCCCTGGGGGTCACAAGTCCTGACAGCAAACCTGCTCCAGCATGGGCTCCTCTCTCCATGGGGCCACAGGTCCTGCCAGGAGCCTGCTCCAGCACAAACTTCCCACATGGTCACAGCCTCCTTTAGGCATCCACCTGCTCCAAAGCGGGGTCCTCCACAGGCTGCAGGTGGATATCTGCTCCACCACAAACCTTCATAGGCTGCAGAGGGAGGGCCTGCCTCACCATGGTCTTCACCACAGGCTGCAGAAAAATCTCTGCTCCAGCACCTGGAGCACCTTCTCCCCCTCTTCTTCACTGACCTTGGTTTCAATATAATTGCTTCTCTCAGCCCCCTCTCTTGGTTGCTGTCACTCAGTGGTTGGTTTTTTTCCCCCGTCTTAAATATTTATCACAGAGGGGCCACTATGGTCACTGACTGGCTCAGCCTTGGCCAGCAGTGGGTCCGTCTTGAAGCTGGCCGGCATTAGCTCTATCAGACACAGGGGAAGCTTTTCACAAAAGCCACCACGCTACCAAGACCTTGCCACGCAAACTCAATACACCTTTTTTTCACCAAGATGAAAGTTTCATGCACAGCTCTTCGAAAAAGTCAAAAATCTTGTGGATCAGCAGAGGGATACAGCATATTTTGCTTTCTGGTGACTTACAGTTGTGACCACAGTTGGACAGAGGGCACCAGGTGTGCCATGCAAAGACAGATTTATTCGAGCCCCTGAGGAACGCCACTCATCACTGCTTGCCATTTGGATATCGAGTCATTGACAGTAACTCTTTGAGTGCAACCATCCAGTCAATTCCTTATCCACCGAGTGGTCCATCATCAAATCCATGCCTCTCCAATTTAGAGACATGGATGTTATGCGGGACAGTGTCAAATGCTTTGCACAGGTCCAGGTAGATGATGTCAGTTGCTCTTCCCGTATTCACCAATGCTGTAACCCTACCGTAGAAGGTCACCAAATTTGTCAGGCACGATTTGACTCGAGTGAAGCCATGTTGGCTGTCACCAATCACCTCCTCATTTTCCATGTGCCTTAGCGTGGTTTCCAGAAGGATCTGCTTCATTATCTTGCTGGGCACAGAGGTGAGACTGACTGACCTGTAGTTCCCTGGGTCTTCCTTTTTTCCCTTTTTAAAAATGGGGGTTATGTTTCCCCTTTTCCATTCAGTGGGAACTTCACTGGAGTGCTACAACTTCTCAAATGTTACGGATAGTGGCTTAGCAACTTCATCTGCCAGCTGCCCTTAAGCTTCACATTCCCCACCAGCCCCTCTTCGTTAGCGAGAACAAGGTCCAGGATGGCACCTCTCCTCGTAGGCTCCTCTATCACTTGGAAAAGGATTTTTGGCAACATTCCTTTGTCTTACTCCTTCAGTTACTCTATGCCTGAGATCATGAAAAGGATTTAGGGACTCAACACCCCTTTTTTTTGAAGCCACCATCCGTGTTAGTAATTTGAATTAACAAGGGAACAAGGATCGCCCCCAAGCCTGGGTAAAGTTACTAAATATTTTGCTTTAAATTTCTTGGTAATTTCTTGCAGATAGGTTGGTGTTTGCCTCTTCCTATGGGAACACATTTAGTATGCTCTTTGCTGTGTTCTCACTAGTGGATCTCTGAGAGGCTTCAACATTGTGAAATTGCAAAGGTTTGGCAAAAACTCGATCCACATTTGTCTTTCATCAGTCATCCTTGCCAGCAAGCAGTGGTCCAACGCTTCACTGGCACAGAAAACATAGTTAGAGAGCTAGTACTTACATCACCTGTAGTGTCATCACATTTTAATCAACTGAAACACGTCCAGTGACTTTATAACAGAGATCTCTACTCACAGAGAAGTTTTCTGCTTGATAACTTTGCCACCGCTCTCCAGCGCCATGCTTTCCCAGTGTTCTGACTGTGAGGTTAGCAGTGAAATTGTTAGTAAGTGGGTATCATACATTCTGGAACACGTATTATTGCTGCTTTTCTTTGTGGAAAGGCAAACACAATTTTTCTGCTGGAATAACGCTTGGAAGACTTTCTGAAAAATCTTACAGCAATTAAGCTAATTTACCCCTGCCAAGCAGATGCCAGAAATTAAAACTTGCAAGAATGACAGACTTGCATGATAGCTAAAGACAGAAGAAAATTGCAAGATCCAAGATTATCATTCTCTTGACTGTATAGAAGTGATTGTAATTATTGTTTGGTTCCCAACTATTCTGGGGCAGGCACCAAGGAAAGACATCTATCAAGACATTTGGATTCATTTAGGCACCCTACTCAAAGGGGTAATAAACCCTGGGCTAAAAATACCACTGACATTTCAATATTAATAATGATGTGTGCTCAAGTATCACTGTAGTGATCCTTCTGCAATAGCTCTGAGACGTCTCTGTTTACTGGCGTGCATTTACCTTCCAGCTTCCTGAAGGTGATCTCCACATTGTCGCAGTCTGAGCCACTGGCTGTCCAAAAATCGTCACTTGATCCAGTTCCTGAGTACATAAGCATTTTAACTTGCCCGTTCCCAAAGTCCGTACTTTACATTAGTAATGCACAAGATTATAATAAACTAAAAACCAATTCAAGAAATGAAAGTGGCTTCTAACAAGCTTGAGATTACTTAGGGTTCAACCTTGTAAAGCAACGTAACGAAGAGGAAGCAAAGATCCCAGTCCTATTTGCTGCTTAAAAGGACTTTCAAAAGCATCTATCTTTTATTCAGCTTTCCCTGAGCTTATAGGAAGCATTTGGAGGATGCTACAGAAACTAAATTGAACATACGTTGCTTGAGTGCTATATATGCAACTATATATATATGCATATTATATATAGTATATATGCAACTATAGCCTATTAAAACAAAAAAACAAACAACAACAAAAAAAACCCAAACCCAAAGCCCTCTCCTAACAGTTTAATTTCACTGAGTCCTCTCACAATATTGCCCAGCACCCAGCAAATAACAAAGATACCTATCCTCAACAGACTTATCTCCAAACCTCTGCAGGCTGCCTTACATTCCGTGCATTAAAAAATGGCAAATACATTTTCACAACTTCTTGTCCTTGCCCATTCTACGAGGTCAGCACATCCACAAGAGAACACTCACCCACGAGGGAGCAGTGCATCCCAGCACGAAGCATCTCCTCTCAAGGTTACGCCAAAGCGTTGGAGGTTAAACCCTGATACTTCAAAGTACAAATCTCCCTCCTCTCCTCCCAGACCAGAGCACATTTGGTGTATTAATCGTTAGGAAATAATCAACACAGAGCTTGACGCTAGCACTGCCAGAGCACCGCTTCTCCATGTGCAACATCACCTTAATGAAGAAGCCCCTGGACTTAACGCAGATTGAAGAGTTTCTCGAGCAGGGCTGACAAAAGCGTATTTATTCACCACTGCCTTATTTTAATCTCCGCGTTTCGCAAATTCTTTGTAATTACGTACACAGGTCGGTTTCAGTCCTATCACCCTCTCCCAGAGTTGTGAGCATATTAATAAAAATAAATAAGCCTGGCTTGCTAAAAGAGCTTTAAAGAGGTGGATGTCCAATTAAATTCCCAGACTCCTTTGAAAATCCTACCATTTTTCACTGTCAGGTGTCATTAGAATAAGAAAGGTCACAAGCAAAGAGGGATCTCGTGTAATTCTCTGTGTGGAACACAGTCTGCAAGCAGACAGCATTAGCAGACGCAGCAATGAATACTTCCCAGCAGAAATTCAAAGTTTGCTCTGCAAAAAAAAAAAAAAAAAACAACCAAAAAAACCCAAAAAACTCCACTGCTAAATTTATTTTGGTTACAGCTAGGTGAAGACAACAAGCACACTTTTTTTGAACGTTTTCTGAACAATATTTAGGCAAAAGTTTCTAAGACAGACCAGCATAGGTTGCTGTTTTAATTCTTGTATTAACGAGCACAAAGACAGCACCAATTCAGCACCTCTCCACATGGCACACGCTCGAACACCAGGAAAATAAATTTATATGGAAACGGAGACAGGAAGACAGATGTTTTGTATTTTAACAACTCCAAGAAATGCTTCATGCAACCCGATCAACAAAGCCCTATGGGCTGGTTTTATAGCGTGGATCTATCTAGAAGGTTAAGTGAGAAAATTAGCTTTAGAAATATTACTTATCGGTGTACTGTCACAGCACAGTTACCGAGGAGGATTATCCTACACCAAACAAACAAAATAAGCACCGGGAGAGAATCCCATTAGCGACTGAAAACCCACGGCCTTGTTGTGGGTGCCATTTGCATATATTGCGATTGCACGACGTTTAAAAACTGCAAATTGGATTTCATTTTCCCCTGGCTACCTGCCCATTTTTCTTTAAATTGATTTATTAATGTCCACTGTTGCTTTGCAGTTTTATCCTTTTAGCAATAATAGATGTAATATATCACAAAAACAAATTTTTAAGAGTACATCATTAGAGTGATGTAGCACTGGTAATAAACCCCTTCACACTTGGATGAACTTAAATCAGTTTCTCTTTATTGATTTTTGGTCATAACATAATTTTAAAGTTCAACTCAGTTAATAAAAAAAAGATTTGCTCTGGTGTTGTGTGTAAAACACTTGTGCTGTAAGTTTTCACGTCATCTGTTCCAAAGGCTCTTACAGATTTATATATTCCCTCAAACAGTAGCTCGTCATTATATAGCCTGTCTTATCTTCTCTGCTGACCTGCATTTATCTGCCTATCTTTATTGCCACACAACTTAGTGCACAATAGATCTTTATGCTGTGACCATCTATCCGAACACACGCAGGCATTTTATCTTTCCAGCAGCATTTTGAGTAACGGTCATTTGCATTTTACCAAATCCTCTTACTTTGCAGAGCGTTCTGCATTGACTAACCCATTTGCACGACCACGCTTTTTATTTTCTTCCAACCAACAAAGCAATAATTCACTTTTTCCACTTAGCTTTTTTTGACAATGTATATTTAAAAATTGGTAGAACATTTGCATGCTTGTTTGGGTTTGGGTTTTTGTTTTTTTGTTTGTTTTTTTTTAAATACACTTCTTAATCTTCCAGAAGCACAGAGTCATAGTAAGTTAACAACAGCCGAGCTTCGGATTTATTGGTTGAAACTCCTTGATAAGAAAGCATATGATCTGGACGGGTACCTAATCACTTCTCTCCACTTTTCTTGCCCCTGCCGAAAAGGTATAAAGATTATGGTAGAGACTAAAGATGTGGCTTTACTGTCATCACAGTCTCCAAAGGACAGCGTAGATGCTCCCACTCCTTTAGGCTATTGGTGTACCTCCATATCATAAAGACCATGGAGAAAAGGAGTGGCCCGACCTACCAAACGAGGCCAAGTTACCTCCAGCCGAGGCAACACATCTCTCAAGAACATGAACTGCTCAAAACTCTCACGTTTTTTTACAGGACTTGTCAAATAACTTTCAAAATAAAAGACACAAAAACCTATCAGTGCAACAGTGCTGGCCACCTGAATCTACTTCACCCTACTTTTTAGGCCACCATTTCCTAGAAAATCAGGAATTTAACTGCCTGGCTTGAGGAAGGGATTGTGGTTTAGCCCAGCGTTTCTGCAGGACCCAGCCCATCACAGTGTCAAACCACGACAAACTGCTGTTATAATACAAATAATGGGGCAATGGCAACTTTGAGCAAAACCTGTGGCTCTTGGTGCTTTTCCCCCCACCCCACTCAATCAGCAGCTCTGAGCTCTCACATGGGGGCCTTGGAGCCCGCCCAGAGCTTACTGTAGCACTGGAAAAACAACCTGCAAGCTTGGGTGTTGCACAAAATACTACCCAAATATTTTATTTAATTGTTTTTTTCATTTTTCTCTCATTTAACAGATCACAGAGCATCTCCAGAATGGTCTCCTACAGACATAAAAAGAGGATGATTGACTCTGGAAAAGACTGTAAAGTTGGTAAAGGCTGATAAGATACGTAGTGGTTGGAAAGAAATATAGGTCTGACTCTGACCCCAGACCAGTTCAAACAGATGCTGTGCTACAAACTTATCCATCCAACAGCTTACCTAGTCCAACACTTGGCCTACAGATATCTTTACGTATTGGCTCACTCCAGAAGCTTCAAAGTGAATAAAAATGAGATCACTTGGAACTAGTGGTCCATAAGGAGACTTTATGACTACGAACAGAACGGCTTGCTTATATCCCAGACAGTGAATTAGTCACATATACCTCCATTTAACAGGAAACGTAGGGCAAGCACATTCCGTATTTACTGGCACGTCATTTACAAAATTTGTGTTCTTAAAGTCAAAGAAATGAATAGGTGAATCATACCATAAATCTTACGTGCTTGTAAGGAAATTCTTACTTCAATACATTATCACTAGCTTTGACTCAAGAAGAGTAATTCATTCCCCAGTAAGCACTTATTTCTGGCTTTCTTTCGCTTAAAGGGCTGTTTGTATATAGTCTTAATAAAAACATGCTCATGCATCCGTACACGCTGAACAGCTCTAGGTAGAACTCAGATTTGTACCGTGTCTACTGAGTGACATACAGGGAATCTCTGTGAAAGCAAAATAGGTTGTTATGACTAAGTTGCCTTGACTGGTTAAACAAAGACAAGAAAAAAAGGAAGAGTTTTTAAGTTTTATCATTCTAATTCGCAACCTGTGCTACTTTTCTTTTTTTTGAAACGGATTTAAGATTCACCTCCCTCTAGCTTTGTCCTGGAAGATTTGCATCAACTGCTACTTACAAGAAAAAAAAAAATTAATCCCCTACCTGACACGTGCACTGTACAACAAGAATAAGCAATTCCAAACTTGGCCTTACAAAAGAAATACACAAGGCACCAAGTCAGAGCGTGACTCATTTCCCCAAAGCAGAGCAATGCCTTTCCCAAACCCCGTGCTCGGCAGCACGCTGAACCGTAAGCACCGGCACAGCCCCGAGATGCTTCGTCCGCCCTGGCAACAGCTCCACTCCTCATCCAGCTCTATTACAAGTAAGCTGCTAATGAGGAAATCCATAACCTTTTTACAACAGATGCTGTGAAATATTCTTTCATGATACGAAATGGTGTATTGATTTTTAATTTCAAAATATGCAAACATGACATTTGCAATAGTGACTCCATACACACAAAAGCTGTATTTTTGGACTTTTCGATCTGCATCATTTTTTGCAAGCATTTGCCATCAATAAGTAGGCAAAAGAAACCCAACCCTAACCACGAGGGGTTGCTTGCCTGTAAAAAAATACTACAACTATGGATTTCTCCCTGAATAAAAATTCTCTCATAAAAAGCTGATGTAAACAGCTGCATGTAATGAACTTGTCAAACCTCAAGGTTAATTTAATGCCGTAGTGATAGAGGTATTATGGATGGGGTAGTACCTCTACCTTGACTCTACGATTGCTCTACATTTCCTGTTATAAGAGTGAATCCAATAGCATCGCTCAGGCTCCCACCTCCCTCGCTGGACGCGTGCCTCATTTCTCTTGCTTTGAGAAGGCGATGGTAGAAATACCAAAACAGATTCGTCATTTGCACAAGTGAGATTTAGAAAAACTACGTTTTGCGTTTGTGAAAATAATTCTTATCACCAACTCATAGAAAAACTGAAAAAAAAAATAAATAAATTAGCATCACATTCATTTTCCGGCACAGGTCCTTAAAACTGGGGAGGTGGGAGACCAGAGAGGTCACTGCCACATCAGCATCATGTCTTCAAGTTTAAAAAAAAAATAATAATTCTGGCCATACTGTACAACACAACCTATGCCCACTGGAAGGATGTATCACAATTTGAAAGAAACTATTGAGAGGGTCAGTCCGTACCACATTTTTTTTTTTGCTGGAGACAGGCTCCTTCCCCACAGGCCAGGAGCCCACAAGCTGGGCAGCACTGGGGCGCAGGACACCCCACCGCCGCAGGGAGAAGGGCTGCCTGGGGGGCAGGAATCAGCAGGAATGCAGGGTACGGTGGAAGGAGCAGAGAAAAAGGACCAAGTCAGGAAAGAGAAATCGGAGCCGCGCGGCCGGCGAGGCAGGGAATGAACAGTACCACTTGGTTTCAATCATTTAACAAGGTTTGATTTGGCAACTTTTCGCAGATGTAAGTCAGGGTTTGTAGGGTGCAGCAGGGACGGCACAGTCCCAAAACAATCCCCTCTCCCCAGCGGATGGCCACTTAAATTAGAAATGGGTCGCTCTTTCCCTTGCTGGGTAAAATTTCAATATTGCTGGTTTCCCCAGCAATATTACTGGTAATATTTCAATATTACTGTGGAAATATCCAGTAATTCAATTCATTAGATGATATCTTGTTTTCTTACGAACAATCATTATTAGTTCAGAGACACATGGGGAAAAAGGAAAAAGCAGCTATTCTTTAATGTAGCCTCTCTGCCTTACGTTGGAGATGCAAGTATTTTAAATTGCTTTTTGAGTTCCCTTACAATTTCAAATTACTGAGCTCCTCTTGTTTTTCTCAGATATCTACAAATTTTACCTACAGTGGCAAAACCAGCTCTGCCCTATGGACAAATGGACAAAATAACCATAGGGTACATTTCGAGTTGGGATAAACTGGCACGGCTTTACTGACTTCAACAGAGTGACATTGATTTACACCAGTTGAGACTCCAGCCTTACATTTATTTTTCAATTCATTCCTAATGTACTTAAAATATCTTCATGGAATCAATGTCCTGTAATAAAATATCATCCCAGGAGTGCACACACTGAATGTCAAGGAGAGGAAAAAAAATACATCTCGCATAGACTTATGCCATGTTCATAATCATTCTCTTAATTTTTAAGCAATTCAAAAGGGAAAAAAATTGCTGAATATTTCTCAGGATGTACCCTATAATCTTACAACATATTTAGAATAGGAAATTAAAGCTGAGCTAAACTACCAATTGTGTCAGCAAAAACAGCCTTTCATGGCAAAATGACAATTTTCTGTCTTTGAAAGCTGCCTTTTACAATTCAAAAAAAAAAAATAATCAGGCAGGAATGAAAAGTGGTTTGCCCTTTTACTGTGCAAACCAGCAAAAAATACATTCCTCCCCGCAAGACTTTTTCCAAATTAAATATGTATTTTTTACTGTAAGTATCTTGGAGATCAGTCATTTGGTAGCAAAAGATTTTAAAAAACAGCATTTAACTAGACAAAGGCAAATAATTGAGCCATTGCCATTTTGAACAACTACAGGTTTATCCAAATATTCAGTGGGTTTATTTTTACCGTCTTCTAAATGCTCTCATGGTGTGCAATTTTGACCCCATTGTGTAAAATGGCACAAGTCCATCTGACTTTAGCACAGCTCCCTCATTTGTAAGTCTCAGCTCCCCACAGTAAAGCATGTTTAAGGACGACTTTGAATGCTATAAACTAAAAGGCATTAGCATGGCACAAGCAATTTAAAAGGAGCGTCGCATTACGTGACCTGGTAAATCCCTAATCCTAATCTCTGCCCCAAGCTCCTGTGGCACTATGAACATTTCAGCGCACACCTTTAGGCTTTCATAATTTAGTGGGGAATTTAGTTTTCTTTTTCATTCCCACGATACTCTGGGTTATTGTGTATGAACAAAGACCCTCACCCCTCCACGCTCCTCCAGGCCAGGACCCTCAACAGGACCTATGAGAGGACCTTTGAGTAGGACAAGCTTCCCAAAGCACCTCTTCGATTAGCTTACTGTACAGCTGGATACTTAAATGTTTCTCACTTTGGGTTCATGATGTTTTCTCATTTATGTCCTAGCATATATATATTGCCTGAATCCCAGAACCTGTGAACCAGATGCCTGCCTGCCTACAAGCAAGGTCTGGTACTGGCTTTGCACCTGGTTGCACTCTTTAGCAGAACCTGTATGCAAGAAGTAAATGGGACATCCAGTTATTCATCCTGTACAGCTAATACTGCAATAGGCTCCTGTAAGACCTGAGCAACAACACTTCTCCCCAAGCCATTAGTTGATGACAGTGGAGAGCAACTTGATAAAGCCAAGGCTGTAGGTATAAATAAAAACAAAATTACCTTAAATTGCTAGCTCAGCACGAGAGGGTGTAAAAATTGGGGAGAACAAAGACCCAAATGTTAGCCTCTGCCCAAGGAATGATAAGAAAGAGAAAAGGCAAAATCAGCACTCAAATCTTGCCGTCCTGCCAGAGCCCAGCAAATAGCTCTGAGGGGCCAATTAAACCGTGGCAGTGGGCAACGGGAGAGGCAGCGACCGTGGCAAGCATGCCGCTGGCCGGAGAGGTGTAATGAAAGGTGGCGGTGATGGATAGCCCACCTGTGCGTGCCTTTGAATAAGATGCAAATCCATTAACAAAATAGCTGGGGGGGGTGGGAGTGTCCCCCTGCATGCTATGCACTAGGTGGATAGAATGGAAAGCACTGGGCTCTTCCCTTCCACTTCCAACCCAGAGTTCTAAGGTACAAGGTGCCACACTCCGGGAGATCGTGACCTCCTGCGCTTTATCACAGGCTAGTGGGTTTGCTACCACGTCTGCTCCGTGCCAGCAATATCTCCCTGCCCAGTGGGCAAAGCAGGAAGGGAATAAGCTTTGTACCTGGGTCTGCATGGGTCCCCTTCGGCTTAATTCAGGGTCGGAAAGGTCAGGCCATAATAAAAGGAGGTACTTCTTTGAATGGCATTTACTCCTCTCCTCTATCACCAATTAATGAGCCACAATTGAGACTGTGTAGGATTACCTGGGTCCTGAGTGCACACTATGTATGAACTGCTGGAAACCAGAAGGAACAGCAGTATCACTTCATCGCTTGGGATGGGCTTTGCCTCAGCTTCCCAATGGGGTGGGCACGTGAGCTTTGTCTATTCTACCAGTTGCACTTCAAGATTCAAACATCAGAAATGCCAGAGTGGCAAACAGAGGAAAAAGAAATGCAGTTTTAGGCCGTTGTGTCAATAAGTGAATCCTGAATTTATTTTAATGACTTGCTGAAAACTGTAACACTGGGGAGAAAGAGAGTCACATTGAGGAAAAAACTACCACCCTAAAATTGCAGGTGGTTTTTAGTACCATTTTGAATTTATTAAAAAACTCTCCATTGAGCATAAGTGAAAATAAGGCTGGCAAATCCAGACCAAAGAGTAGTTACTACTGGAAAAAAAAAAAAAAAAAAAAAAAATCAGTCAAACCAGAAGCTCCATTAAAAAAAACCACAATGTCTAGGATACATCACCAATGCTAGGAAAAAAAAAAAAAAAAAGGGAACAAACCAAAACCACACTGAAACCTCCTTATCCAGCCAAGGACCCTCCCTATGGCTTTACAAACCATGACCTCTCTCGAGCCTTCCCCTACCAGCTGGAGAGGACAGCAGCTCTGCTGTCCCTCTGCGGGCAATGCTGGCCATGCCACACCAGAAGGAATGATGCTTCTATAACCTTTTTGTGCCACCCAAACAAGCACTCAGTTTTCCAGTAGTGCTTGTAAAAGGCTCTGAGGTTCAAGAGCAGCTCATGGTGAGTATGTAGATAATCCAAGGACACGTTTGCAATTACAAGATAAGCCAAATCAAGGGCCAGAGAGCACTCTCCTTTCCAGAAGTCTCTGGCTTGACTGTGGTCTACTTTTTCTCCCCAGAAAGCTCTGTTACCCATTGTCCCTGCATCGGTGCCTTCCCCATGCCCAACAAATCACAGAATCACAGAATCACAGAATATTTTTGGTTGGATGGGACCTTTGAGATCATCGAGTCCAACCAACAAAAAAAAAAAACCAAAACAAAAAAAAAAAACAAAACACACACCCAAAAAATCCCAGAACACCAAAACCAAAACAAACCGAACACCCACACCCCACCCCACCCACAAACAGACACAAACCAACAGTCTCGGGCACTAGAGCATGCCCTGAAGTGCCATGTCTACACGCTTCTTAAATATCTCCAGGGATGGCGACTCCACCACCTCCCTGGGCAGGCTGTTCCAGTGCCTGACCACCCTCTCAGTAAAGTCATTCTTCCTAATATCTAATCTAAACCTCCCCTGCCCCAACTTCAGACCATTTCCTCTGGTCCTGTCATTATTCCCTTGGGAGAAGAGGCCAACACCCACCTCTCTACACCCTCCTTTCAGGTAGTTGTAGAGGGCAATGAGGTCCCCCCTCAGCCTCCTCTTCTCCAAACTAAACATGCCCAGTTCCCTCAGCCTCTCCTCCTATGACTTGTTCTCCAGATCCCTCACCAGCTTGGTGGCTCTCCTCTGGACACACTCCAGCAGCTCAATGTCCTTCCTGTAGTGAGGGGACTACACTATCCCCGACTGCTGAGTTCCCCCACCTCGGCCTCCAAGTTTGCACAGGGTATTTAAATACTTCATTCCACGTGTCCACACTGTACGTGTGAAAACACAAATTATACAGCAAAAGGCAACTTCTCCTGTATCAGATAGTATCACGAAAATTAAACTCGCTTCACTGTGTTCGAGCCATCTTACTCAACAGCAAAGTTTCAGAGAGTCCCTGTTCTGGTGAATACCTTGCATTTAAAGGAGATTTGCTGCTGATTGGATTATAACATAAGTGAAAATTCATGCGTATTAATGATAAAATCCATTATTAGGGGTAAAGATGAATGTATAGTCATGGGGCATATTAGTAACTAACTTTTAAATGGAGATTATTTCTCCAAATGAAAAGGCAGAAATAATCCTCTCTAAACCTGCTTCATTTTTAATACTTGCTGCCAACAGCTAGATCTGCTTGCTTCCATTCCTGATATACCATAAAACCTTACAGCTTGCAACATATCTTCTGTGTATGTGCCATCACTTGCCCAACAGCAACAACAAAAACCAAAAAGAGACCAAATCCAAACCCATAAAACTGAAAATTGAAAAATTATCTGTGATAAACTGGTGATTCCAGGGAGGTCCCTGACATCTGGGGAAGGGCTGATGTTGCCCCCACCCTTAGGGAAGTGAGGGCATGGGGAGCACTGAGTTCGTTCCCTGGCAGCCCATCCTCCTGGCATCCATCTCCAAGCAGTGAAGGACAAGGAGGAAACTGGGTCAATATCAGGGCCATCATGAGTGACACATGTGCTGACACCGTGCACATCCTTCAACAAATCTGCAGGTGCCATTACACCACGGGAGGTGACAGCCTAAGAAACAGCTAGAACCAAACACTAGAGGGACCCCAGTAAACCCAAGGATGGGGCCCATCAGAAACCTAGGGTGGTCTGATAAGGAAAAGGGTCAATTTTTGCCCAGGGCTGCAAACTAACACCATGCAATGACCAGTAGAGCAGGGGCCCCACAGGAAAGTGCCAGAGGGCTACTGGGGACACCAAGCTGTCTATGGGGCTCCCTATGATGCTGAAGAGGAGGCAATCAGCTGCCCACATCTATCTTCCCAAGAGGAAGAAGGATCCCCATCCTTGGATGCAGCAATGCTTCTTGAACCAGCATAAGTAACCCACTCCAGCACTGGGGGCTCCCCTGGAGCAGGAGCTTGAGCTGGGTGACCTCCAAAGGCCCCTTCTCATTGTCATTCTTCTGCCCAAAAACTACAGGTAAAGGCTTTAACAGCATCCCTGCAAACTACTTATCTTACTTACTCTAGGACTCTACTCTATCACAGCCAGGCAATAGAACGAATAAATTTGCCTTCTGTCAGGCAGTATCGAAGATATGAATAAAGCATTACAAGGCAATTTCAGTAACGCAGATCTTTGAACTGTGCTCTGCTTTCCCATCACTATGCCCCTAACCACAGCGGCAGAAGGAAAAAATCCCTATTCATCACACTGGGACCTTCTTTTGATGTTGACTAGAGATGGAAGAGATCGTGCTCAGACCCTATGGATTATTGGTCAGTATATAAAAAACTTCTTATGAAAGATGACTTCTGCCTGAAGACTCAACGCACGGTGGTGCAGGATAAATAGCAGTGAGATTTACAGCGATGAGCCACCGTGTCCTTTGACATTGCACTGTCAAAGCAAAAACAAGTGAGATTCAGTGGCTCCCTGCCAGCCCGCTCCAGCTAAAGGCCATGCCACCCCAGTCGCATTATTACACTGATGAAGAGCTTGTATAAAAATAGGGAAAACTGTCCATCACTTATTTCAATCTCTGTCCAAAACTATTTACTCCTGCTAGCCTTTGCTTTCTTTCTTCCTGGCATTTCTTTCTTTTTCTTTCCCATCTCCTTTTGCTTTTAGCCAACATTTCCAGAAACAGTTGCTGATTTGCAGCCCTTAGGGTCATACACATTAAAAAGGTTGAAGGTTTGCTTCTCGGTATGCTCAGGGGAGCTCCAAGGTGGGAGCCCACAGATGGAGTCATCCCAAATCAAATTCTACCTTTGAGCACACTCATCTTGCCCTTTCCTCCCTCTTTTTAGAGCCTCATCCTGCAGTACTGTTCATATAAAGCTCCTATTCGATATAACAGGACCACTCACAGACGCAGCAGCCTCAGATACTTGTTTCTTATTTAGACCAAGTTTTCTTTAAGGTCTCGCTCCTGTAAACACTCAAAGCACGTGAGCGGTGCCCTTGATTTCTGGGAGCTACTCACATGTTTAAAGATGTACAAATGCCTTGGAGCTGGCAGGGGCCAGACGTGCATAGGCATAGAGCAAGTTTTTAAAAGTGGAGAAAACCGTTCAGTTAATAAATTACTTGTTAACTGATCCTCCGGTTCCCAACAGAACAACTCAAGTGATTGAACTCTGAAAACAACTCAGAAGAAAATGTCTATATAGAGTCCAGCCCTGCAGGTACCCCAGCACCTTCCCTTCCCAGTGACTTCCAAGAAGGCTGCACGAGGCACCCAGCCCGATGCACGAGCGGGCGTTTCATGCCAAATAGGATCATCCTTTAATTTTCTCAATTACCTCAGAAAGCAAAAGCACACGTCTAGAGATCTGCCATATTTCTGACAGTAAGTAATGCTTTTTCTGCAGTAAATTCAGTTAGTTATTCTTTACGAAGGAATTGTTTTTAAGAACATCCCGCTGCATCTCTACATTTTAGTTGTGAGAGAAAAAGAACTTCTCTCCTGGAATTGTACTCAGTGAAATACCTGTAGACACACAAGAGAATATATTTTCTAACATGAAGACATCTCTTTCAGTGAATAGTTGCATTGCATTTTATGCAGGACCTTGTTACCATTTTAAATTTGGCCACATAGGCATCAACAAATCATGGAATGGACTTGCTCGGAATCATTTATGTTACACACACATGCACACAGAGATAAATATATGTATATATAAATAAAAGCTGGAGTTTACCTTGGCTTGTTTTCTACATTTAATGTTTACGTTTTCCTGTTTCCCTCTGATTTTCTTTTTATCAAAGCTGAAATTCTCATAAATCACACGGTTCCTGGAGTTTGGGTTTTTGGAATGCAAAATATCCCAACACTGATTTTAAGAGGAAATAAAACTCCAGCTGGAGTTAGGAGAGTCTGCAGATACTCGGCATCTGAATATTAGACCCGATGCTTTGGGATGACAAAGCAGCAGCTTACACAATGATTTTGCACAGTTTCAAAAAGAGCTCATGTGGTATCTTGGAAGTAAACTTGAAATAAAAGAGTAGCCATTCTGCTTTATGTTTGTTTAACGTTATAGAAACTTCTATCCTCACAGCATCCGACCCCTTCCTCAAACAGCAGGAGCTGCGATGGTAGGACCAGCAAACATTGCCTTTTGTAGGAGCCAGAGGTCCCTGGCACACAGCAAAGCAACCTGAGCATCGCTGGCAGTCAATATTTCTCCATATCTCCTAGGCTTCCATCAGCATTTTTTCTAAAATCCTACATTTCCTATGATAACCTCACCCATCAATAACAGGTCAGGGCAAATTCCCTTTTGTGGGAAACAGTCAACCCTGGTTTTAATGGCAGTTTTGACAAGCTGAAAGGTTTTGCTGAGGGAAGGGAGTGGTGGGAAAAATGGCCCCACCAGCACCACTTATCTAAAAATAAAAGCATTCACCAGCCATTGGGGGAAATGATAACAAAATGCTATTGAGATTAAAGCCATGAACTCTTTGAGACGCTGATTCCCTGCCAGAAACCCGTGAAAGAGCACAGTGCGGCATTATTCAGCCGTTTGCTGATCTCCCAAGCACATAAGACAGCACGCGAGTGCCTGGCCTGCACGGCAGAGCCTTTCACATCTGCAAAGAGCAGGGACTTATCCCCCAAATTCTAAGCTAGTGCTCATTTCCCATCTGACCACATGGTTTTAATAGGCATGACCCCACACTGTCTGTTATTAGTAGCACCGTTCTGTGATGTCCTCTGTTTCTCAAGGGTGTGGGTTTAATGGGAAGCCCATTATTTATTAAACTTTCCATTTCTTATCCTCACACTACCCCTGCAGCCCTCAGATATATTTTGATGAAAGAGGAAAAGCATATCAAAGTTTTTCAAACCCCTACCATTTTCTCCCAAAATAATCTCCCAAAATTTTTGCTTGCTTTCAGTAATTTACTTCTTATTTTGATAAAAGTCTGAAAAACGTCTATTTATACACGACATTAAGGTTTTGAAGAAAAGCAAACTAAAAGAAATGAAAGCAACTTTGCCACGTGGCATGCGATAAGCAGTGTTAATCCTTCATGCTGACACACCAGCACTCCTGCAGCCTGGCACACACAAACACTACCAAAGGAGGGCCCGCATTTCACCCATCACACAGCAAAGGGACAAGGCACCCGAGGCACTAATGGGGCAACGCGACAGCACCAGGCGTAGCAGAGAAATAACTTATAGAAGGTTTCGTGCTACAGGACCACATCTTCTTAAGTTTCCTTTGTCAGAACGGACATATAGGTTTCTGGCCATATTCTTTTTTTTGTTCACCGCAGCACCTCCCTGGCACAGTGGTAAGGACTCCCAAACCTTTTGTCCCCATCACCTGAAGGACCAGAACCTTGCTCTTCTCATTCCTTTGATTAAATAAAATTCCATTTAAGGATAATAAAAATCTTACTGTAGCTCACAGTCTCAGTGCTTGATTACCAAGTATAAGAACATAATATTCAGCCTTAAATAGCCAATCTCACTTTGTAAAAAACATTGCTAACAATAACCAGAAAGTTAGGTTTAGATTTTAGAGCAAGTATTCTTGGCAATTATTTGTGGTAATTGTGTCTCAAGCTGGTACGATTTCATAAACAAGGAAATCTCATGCAGAGATAGGAATAACGCCTTTTTTTTAATACCTCTCCTGCAAACAGAGTGAAGAATTACAAACAACCTCTGAGGGCTAAACTAAGCAAAGATAATACAAAGATGCTGGAATGGTAAAATATCTGCAATTAAAGCGAATACCATTCTTTGGGAGCTACGCAAAAGGCTCCAGTAACAAACCTGAAGAGCATAAGAGTTTTGTTTGCTGGTGTTCAGGGCTTCTGCAAGACCTAAGCAATGACACAATTGCATAAACTTCTCAAAAAAACCATAAAATAAATTTGCAGCCACCAAGTCTGTGCAGAAGGCCTCGTCTGTCAGTGGTATACTTGGTCTACTCATACATTTGAAGGTTGAAAACACAGCGAGAGCCTGAGGACCATACAGCAGTAGCGTAAAAGTCTCCCTCGCTTTTCTTGCAGCCCCACTGCCTCTCTGTGATCCTGCGTTTCAGCTTATCCGCTAGATGTAAGAGAGAGCATCCAGCTAGTTTCCTATGCCATCTCCTGATGACTGGAAGAGTTGGGGCATCTTGCCCTGCCATCCCAGAGGCACTGGCAAGGCAGGATGCAACAGCCAGAGGGTTGCGCTGGCTCACTTCCAAACAGGGCTAGCACCCAGGGGACTCTAGGATCCACCTTGCCACCATGGTCACAAAATCTGGTGCGGTCAAAAGATCATCCAGGATAGCTGCTGTGGGGAGAAGAATACAGGCTGCCCTCCCCCCGACTCCAACACAGACAAATACAACACACTTGGTATGGACCGGTGCTATACAACCTAACAAGCTTTCCTGCTCTGCTTCAACACTTACTTTCCATTTAGCTACTTCATAAAAATAAAGGAGATGGCATTGCACACAACGTCCTTTAGCTGCTTACCAAGTCCCCAAAGGAGCAGGTATTTTTCCATGCATCTTTAAAGTAATGCTAATTACATTATACACAGTGGCAAATATACACAAGGGACAACAGTATACCTTTTAATTAAGTACTACTATTGCTTCCATCGTCTCTTATCCTCGTTCCCACCAGAGGACAAGGGAGCAAAGTATTGTCACAGTTTGTCAAGCCTGCCTTCCTGTTGTGCTTCAACAGATGAGCCTCCGAGTCCAAGCCCATCCGGGAACTTGCCCCTACCTGACAGTTGGCACCGACCTCTACATTGCTATTGTAAAGTGGTTATTCTCCAATACTAAAAACAAAAGAAAACCCATGCCATCTTAAAAAAGTTTCCTGGGAATGGCTGGCTGTAAGACTACGGTGCTGAAGAGGAACAATCTTTCACCCCGTGCCCCTCATCTATCGGCACTCATGGATGCATCCACCCTAATAAAATACACACCAAGTTCACAACTGACATCCCCTCTCCTCTCTGCTGAGCTCAACCGTTCTCATTCAGCTGATGGTGCCTTTAAATGATAAGCATATTTACTTATCAAGCATTAAGTTGTAAGCTCAACTTAAAGGTTGTTCAACACAGTTAATAACAAAATATTATAAATCCCACAGTGAACATATGTAGTAATATATGTTAAACATGATCATGAATATTTCTTTATAGGTACACATACGCAAACAATTTTTTGCAGGGATTACTCTTGTAATTCCTTTATAAGAGTGGACGAGTATCTCTTCTCCATCATTGTTTCTTTAAATATATTACATAAAAGGCTTGTGACAGGTCATAAGGATGGGTTATAAAACCGAACCGAAGTAAATTTTACTTTTTAAAAAAAAAAAAATCAGAATATTTTCCCAGTTTTAGTGTAATTTCTGAGCTCTCACAGGGGAGGCCAGTCCTGCTCCAGGGGAAGAAGGGAAGACAGAAGAGTCCTACCACATAGTGGCACTCACCAGGAGGGCAGAGTGGGGCTGGATCCTGGTCCCAGGGTGCCAGCAGCAGCCAGCCGTTTGGTAGGCATGCGCCTACATAAACAAAGATCCCTCTGTCCCGTGGCATTTACATCTGACATACAAGAAAACAACGCCAAGGGGAAAGCACTGTACAACCACTCCTCCACAGAGACCTCGGGCAGGGAGCCCCTGGGGGTTCCTCCATCCACCCAGGGCATGTGGGTGCAACCAGGTGGCTCTGAGACACAGCAACAACATGGCTTGGAAAGTTCAGATGACACACAGGTACACAGACATCAGTATGTGGGGACATTTTACATACTCTCAGACATCTTGCCCGGCCTCCTGCTGTCACTGAAGGTCTCCTACAGGTCCAGTGTCACATTTACTAGCACTCAACAAGTGCTAAAAGACTTTAGCTTCAAAAGGCTAAATAATAAAAATAAGATTTGCCCGGGGATGCTCCAAATCTCTGCAACTACCTACATCAGCTGTGGGAAGTGGGGAAAGGGCTTGTTTCAACAGTGTATTTCTTGTATGGGGTCAAGCCACTCTAACTGTATTTCAACTTCTCCCCTCCACATGTTGCAGTAACAACACAGCACATCCCTCAATGATTCAGCTCTTCCACACTGAGAAGTTTGAAAAATCGTTCTCCATGCTATTTATTTGGAACAGTTTTAGTCTGGACTAAGACACAACAGGGCGGTGAGTTCACGTTAACCATCCTATTTAAAAAAAAAAAAAAAGAAAAAAGTCTGTAAGAGCAAAGGACCAAACCTAACTATCACAATCATGGTTGAGCTGAGCAGAATAAGCACTCTTCTTCCAAGTAAAACACTGTTTACCCTCCTTATGCAATGTGTGTTTATGCAACCACTTCTGTACAAGTCTCTTATAGAGAGCTTCAAAAACCAAGACAACAGGTACCATAAGACTGATGATAAAAGGCACCAGTAGTTATGTTAGACTCAACAAATCCAACTCTGTATCTCACCCAGATCCAAGGGACCCAAGTAATTTAAAAAAAAAAATAAAAAATTAAGCCAGCCTACCCTCAACAGGACAGTCTAAGCATGGGTGGAGAAATGCATATGCATTGGATAATTTAACTTAGGGTTAGCGTGTGCTTGAATTGAGCACGTTTCTGCTTAGCAGAGAGACTGTTTGGGCTGCTTTTGTCACAGCACATTGTTCTTCAACGAGTGGGAATATATGGAAAACACGCAGAGTGCATTATTGTTCAATTTTCAGTTGAAATACTAAAACAAATTAATATCAGCAGAAGTCAATTTACATTTTTATATTTCAAAAGAAAATACTAGCTAATTTATCTTCCTATTAATACAAAGGGAATCAAGCTTGCACATAACTTGGTTAGTGTCTCTCTAGCTCTGCATGACAAACCCTAAGGTAGTACATGCAGCAAGCTCTGTCGGATCTAATTGATAGCAATAAGAGAAGCAACGTGCGAGGTGCTATAACGTGAGCTGGTGCTCCAACTTTTCTCCTCGCTTGCAATATGCATGCGTAGTTTGGGGGCAGTAGAGCCTGTTACTGCAAGACAAATTCAGAGTTAAAAGGATATGGCAGCCCTCCACACTGTAGTCTGATTGCATTAGACTGAGCACAGCACAAGAAATAAATATTTAGACAGGGTAGATGGCACCCTGAACACATCGAAGTGTCAGTTCTGATCTCCGACAAGTGAAAAGCACCCTCCTCTTCCTGCGCTCACGTGAAGCTCGCCATCTCTCGCTGTCTCATCCAGATGGTGTGCGGGCAGTGCTCCTCTGCTTCGTTCCTAGACAGCTAAAAACCACAGCCAATCTGCCATGTTATTTCTGTCTCTCTGTACTGGCTCATCTATCACTGCCAGTGCATCTACTGCAGTACACACTCCTTCTCTGCTGCTGTTTACGATTAAAAAGGAAAGGAAAAAAATCTCCAAGCCCTAAATCACAATTGAGCTTCAGCTGCACAGTAGGTAATTAAGAAATTTGGGAGCTTGCAACTTCCCAGGAGGTAGTGGACTTAATTAAAATTAAAGCATTTCATTTGAAGAGGGTGGTGTGACCCTCTTTCTGCCAGACTTCAGGCCCATGGAAACCCCTCACTGGTAGCTATGTAAGCTCTGAGTATTAGGATAAATGTTTTCATATGCAAATGGAGCAAGCATTCCTCAGTGCCCTGCCTACAGAGCCCTTTTATTGCTTCTCCCATACAGTTGTGCCCAGCAAACAACAAAAGGCAACCTGTGTTTATAGGGCACTGGCCTGACATTCAAGAAATCTGTGCTCAAAACACTCAGCTGTGCCAAATGTCAGCAATGTGATGTGGGCAGGTCAAACACTGCTCTGTCTCTTAGTTTCCCCCATCAGGAAAAATGGAAACAATTTGTACTTCTCTCCCACTTAACCTACATAAAACCATAAACTTTTCAGAACAGGGATGGACTCTAATTACATAGAAGCACAGTAGAAAACAAGGCAGGCGCCCTCTCCTCTTTGTCAGTGCCATCTCACACAATGCAAAGAGCAAAAAAAACCAAAAAAACCCCCACAGGACCAGGTGCTCCATCCCCTCCCTCCTGCTTCTCGGGCTGTCATAAAACCAATTCACACTGGGTACGTCTGGTTAGTGCAACACGCAGTCCCAGCCTCGTCTGGGCTCAGCAGCCATCAGCTGCTTTACGGCGTGTTGGATGGCAGCACGGGGACTTTGCCGAGAGGGACGCGGGGAACGGCAGTCCCGTCTGTGCTCCAGCATTTGACCCAATTAAAGCTGCCGACAGCAGAACAAGGGAAGAAAAGTTAAGCTGCAAATTGTGACAGCAGAGCTTCTGCTGGATTCAGACTAATTACCCACCATTAGCTGTAACTGGTGCACATTTTCCAATGCAAGCAAAGCCTGTATTTGTTTTAAAAGGAGACGCAACCATAGCTACAAGGGGTGAAGCAGCCACAAGCACATTCCATATAGTAAGAGTAGTCAGGGCAAGTGCAGTGTCCTCAAGGATGCTACATCAGGCACCAATACAGGTTAGGTGTGGACCTGCTGGAGTCAAGTTCCGAAGAGAAAGATCTGGGGGTCCTGGTAGACAGCAAAATGACAATGAGCAAGCAGTGTGCTCTTGTGGCCAGGAAGGGCAACGGAATCCTGGGCTGCATAGGGAAGAGCGTGGCCAGTAGGTCGAGGGAAGTCATTCTCCCCCTCTACTCTGCACTGGTGAGGCCACAACTGGAATACTGCATCCAGTTCTGGGCTCCCCAATTCAAGAAGGACAGGGAACTACTGGAAAGAGTCCAGCGAAGGGCAACGAAGATGATTCAAGGATTGGAGCATCTTCCCTTATGAAGAAAGGCTGAGAGAGCTGGGACTCTTTAGCCTGGAGAAGAGAAGGCTGAGGGGAGACCTTATTAATGCTTACAAGTATCTGAAGGGTGGGTTGAAGGAGGAGGGAGCCGGACTCTTTTCAGTGGTTCCCAGTGACAGGACGAGGGGCAACGGGCACAAGTTGGAACATAGGAGGTTCCACTCAAATATGGGAAAAAACTTCTTCACGGTGAGGGTGACAGAGCCCTGGAACAGGCTGCCCAGGGAGGGTGTGGAGTCCCCTTCTCTGGAGATTTTCAAGACCCACCTGGATGCAGTCCTGAGTAACATGCTCTAAGATGCTCTGGGCAATCCTGCTTCAGCAGGGGAGTTGGACTACATGATCTTTATGGTCCCTTCCAACTCTAAAAAAATTCAGTGAAATCAGTGCCAGCCACACTCCCTCCTCTGCTTACCCACAGAGAGGGCTTCATAACCCACAGCAGAAGACCAAGCGAAAAGTTGTACCTCCTGAAAATATCAACTGCGATAGGAATCAAAACAGGTAAAGAGCTAAAAATTGTCCAGCAATGTAGGTGAAGCCCAAAACACTTTAAGGCAGTGGATTGCCTAAGAAAGCATTGGAGAAAGGTGGCCAAGTAACCAGATGATATCTTGTGCTACAAGAGGCATTAAGAGGATGCAATAAAAAAAAAAAAAAAAAAAAGAAATCAGCCTGTAAAGGAGGCTAACGAAGCACATGGGCAAGGATTTTCATGAGGTGTCCTGCCTATTTGAACATGACACAGCCCGAAATGGAAGTTGACAGCACGAAGGGAAGAAAAATGATCACAGTGACACAACCTGAGCTTGTGGCTGCCCAGCTCCTCTTCTGACATCTGAAAAACCACTGGCCCACAACAGTGAACCCAGACAACTTAATTGCTGTTTCAAGATAATTACTATCAGTTGGCTGTTCTTCCTTCAATATGCATTAGCCCACCTGAGCTGTTTAAGTTTCTGTCTGCAGTCTCCCGGGCTCTCTAGCATCACCGCGTTACAGCTTAGCTAGAAGAGTCATCTCAAAAACCATGGGAAAACAGGATCAGCCAGTGCTGAAAACAGTGGAATGAAATACCCAGCATCCATAATAATTTTTTCTATGCAGCTTTTGACCATCACTCAACTTTCCTGGCAACTGTTTGAGTGTTCTCACAGCTCAGCTATTGCTATGCAAGAGGCTGAGGCTCTATGATGGAAAGCAGAAAAGATCACCGTCACTGGAAAAGAGAATAGTCAAGTTAAACTGAAGTGCTCCAAAGTATCAAGAAACATAAAAAAGCCAAGAACAACATGATTTGGGAGCGTGAAGGAAAACTCTAACAGAAGCAGGGTCTTCTCCTAAATTAGTGGCATTGCCTTCTTGCATCTTGTAGAGTCGACTGCAGAAACCCATCAGTTCATTATGTGTCCCCACTACCAGCACAGTCTTCACCTTTCAGGAAAACACCACTGTTTTGGGTAACCCAATATATTCTGTCCTCCAGGACATGGGATGTTTACTTGCCTGATCCACACACAGTCTTCTAGGCATTTTAGAGACGGGCAGAAAGGCTAGATGGATTCCTTGGTTTGACCCAGTACAGCTGTTTTTGTACTCCATGCAACTGAAGCACAACAAATTGGCACCACCAGCGGACATCTGAGTGACGAGGAGTCTCAGACAGGCATTACTTCTGAGGGGTGCAGTTTTTAATGTACCATTATAGAAATCAGTTAGTTCAGTTCTCCCTAGGAAAATAGGAAAGTTGCCTTCTCTGCCAACAAATTACAATTGCTCAAGCTGTCAGGAATAGATACAGATTCTATATATCCATTTTAGAGATCTTAAATACACAAGAATGTCCAGGAGATTGCACACAAACCTGAAACACAATAGTGGAAGAAACTGAAAGAAAACCAGCTAATCTATACTAATAAAATCATTCAAAATAAGCAGGTATCTGCCAACCGCTCTGTATAAAAAGCCCCTATTAAATGTGGCAATTTTTCATTTGAAGTGTTTTGATTGTGACTGTACACTGGCACCTGAATTTCTGCAAAGATGAAACCGTAGATTTTGCCAGTGTTTGTGTGCGAGAAAGAAAAAGTAAAAAAATCCTGGGTTTTCTCTATTACAGTCTATTCCTACTCAACTAAACACACTTCACAAGTGTTTCAGAGCACTGAAGTCCTCTTCAGTCTTAATTAGGCCATTTATTCAGTGAAGTTCCCAAGTTTTGGTGAGAACACTTTTCCTGCGTTGCATTCTGCTTTCAAATAGTTGCACAACAGACACTGTCTGAGAAAATCTTCCAGGGGACCTGCGAGCCACAGCGTGTGACGTGATGCTGCTTCATAGCAGGCATGGTTCAATCTCACATTTTCACATGCTTAAGTGAAGTAGGGTGTTTTCATGGCGTTTCCCTTACCGACTGAGGCTGGAACAAGCCCAAATCACAAAGCAAGCTGTCTGACAAGGCCACGTCTTCCATTTCAGTCTCAAAGCAGTTCATGTGAAGCAAATTTGATAAAATTACAATGGGAAATCTGAAACTCATCCTCCAGGTATATCATGAATACAGGAAACATTCAAGGACGAACTTCTGACAAAACAGTGCGGTTCTGCCCAGTGTTTGGCTGTAGATTTCGATAGTTCCCAGCAGAAACGCTGTGGGGCTGCTGGAGCAGTACACTTCAAAGCTACCAAGCCAGAAGGAAGCCTGGATGAGCACCTGAACAGAGGGCAAGGATTTATTTCTTGCCTAAGGCCCACTTGAGCCCTCCAGCTGCCTTGTACGTACAGCTATTTGCCTCCTCTGAGGCACTGGAGTCAGTGTGTGTCCCTGTGGGGCTACAAGCACATTAAAGAGCAAGAGACAAATTACTGACTAGTGTTAATCCCCCTCACCTGCTTACAATTAGGAGAGTTTGCTTTAGAGAGATAAAAAGAGATGCTTTAAGCACAGCTATGACTGAGATCTTGTGCCTCAGACCTCGTCTTGATGATCAAAATCCCTAAAATGTAAGGACAGACTAGTGAGAGAGAAATGCAAAACCTGGTCAGGGGCTCATTTACAAGGATGCTTACTTCAAATTACTGGTGGCCCCAATTAGCCCACAGGCTGAGGAAGTGTCTTCAGAGAGCAGATTTTTTTTATTGCCATCTCCAAAGGAGCACGATTAAAAGACTTCAGGGTATCTTTGCCAGTGGGAGCATCAAGTCAAACGTGAAATAAGCAGGGAAGGCAAGTGGATCACTTATTTCCCCTGAGAGAAAATTATGCACGCTGACAGGCTGATAAAACCGCTAAAACCTGATCCTACTAGCCACATGGCAGAGCCAAACAAATCCGATGCAAATCTCTTCAGCGTTTCCCACAGCTGTATAACAGGCAAAGCAATGTCAGATAAGGATTAAATGAAGAAATTAACTCTCCGACACCGTAGGAGTTGAACGCTGTAACATTTCAGCAGTCTCTGAAACATATTTCCCCACCCAGATCTTTAAAGTCGAAAATCCCTCCCCAAGAAGTAAGCTCTAAAATACCACACAGGAATTCACACATTGGAGAAAATCACCATGTACGAGAAGGTCACCGTAAAACATCAAATAAAGATGCAGCTCTGCAGAGGGAGGCGTTTCATTGACCGGACTAAGCTTTTCCACGGCACCTCCTCTGTGGTGATGAACGTGGGATGGGAGCATGTTAGCAGAGGTCTTTACTCCCCACTCAAATGGAGACAGAGCCTGTCCTCCTTTGTAACTTCTCATGTGCAGAAACAATATTTCTGCCCTGGTACTGATTTTGACATTTACAGAGCAGCTTAGAGAGAGGTTCCCTACCTCTTCCAACCATATTCAGTATTTGTTTGCCCTGTAAGGCACTTAAGTTTGGTCTCTATTTGCACCCTTAGCACTGGCTGAGACACAGGTGCTGGTTGCTTGCTGATCCGCAAGCCCCATTCAGACTGTGCTGCAGGTTTGAACCACCTCAGCCGGTGGACACATGCCCGAGGCAAAGGTGACTGTGCAGGTGATGGTAGCAGCCTGCCTTGCTTGTGTTGGGAAAGGACATCGCTGCACAACCTTCCCCACCCACCCGGGAGGTGTCACCACAGACAATGCATGTCATAGCTCGGTTTTACCGCTCAGCAAGCGTAGGCGATGATTTTTTGCATCCCCCCTTTGTCTAAACCTCACCATACACAGCTTGTTCCCATGCTGTTGCTTTCCCAACTTTCCTGCTTTACAGTCAACTCATTAACTGCTTTCATAAAATCAATAGCAGTATTTCATGTATGCCAGAACTGGACATACGGCAGAAAAAGCTTGCTCCTTGCTCCTGCAAGACTCTGCTACCGCAGAGAGGGAGGGAACACACGTTTTGGCACGCGTCTCAGGGACACTGAAGCCCTGAGCCACACACACGGGGTGGATGGGGCAGGGCACAACAGGCCATGGGATACTGGCAACCTCCACAGGAACAGCCCTGTCCCCTCAGCACAGCCTACGAGGCACTGACCACCACGTGAGCACGTGTGATGGAGGCGAAGCAGGTTAAATGTTGTTAAGGTAGAAAAGACCTTGGGCAATCGAAGACAAGAAGTGCGTTGTTATCAGCCTGTAAACAGCTAAAAGACACAAGGAAACTAACTAGGGAAAACTGGGGCATTCTGTTAAGGTCGCTGGTTGTTACAAAGTGTTGAAAATAAAAAGTATGTGTCCCTTAGGTGGACTAAAGCCATAATGTGAAAACCACACCTCCAAATATTAAGCTATAAGCCTCCTAAATGAGACCCCTACTCACTGAGCATGCATAGTAATTAACAAGTGTACTATATCTTTAATATGTAGCAAGAATACAAGTAGCCAAAGGGAGTTATTGTGAAATCATGAGCCACCAATGGAAAGTACAGTATGCCGATTAGTCGATTTTTGTAAAATATAAAAGCTTACGACGTATAAGATGACAAAAACTCTACAAAGCTAGCACATGTTGAGTTTCCACCTTGAACCCATCTCTGCACAGTCCTGAAATAAAAAAATATCTCAACTCTGTGTGTGAATCAGCTCTTTGACCACTAGGTAAAGAACCCAGATTTGGGACAACACTTGCAGGGTGTCCAGAATCCAAAAACTCCATCTGTGCAGACACCCAAATACTGAGGGCAAGTTCTGCCTGCAATGTTGGACAAATTGCCTGGACTCTGTGCCTCGGGTTTTTGGTTCGCCTTCTGACTAGTCCACAATGTGTTTGGGATGAAGACCATCTCCTCCAGCATGAGGAGCTCACATGTCAGTTAGGGTGCTTACATGTTATTTTTAAAATATGTAATAAATTATATTTCAAATTCTCTGCATGTATCTTTCCAGATTGCCAAAATCCACCCTTGACTTGTTAAGCTGGCAGGTATGTGAACACTACAGACGGGCAGTGTAGTCGCTCCTGACCATCGTTAGCCATTTGCAGGGCTTGGATCTGCAATGAAGAAGAAACCCAACCACAGGCTTTCAGATTCTTGCAAGGAGCAGCAAGTATTTATTTAATTTCTAGCACAGACCCCTGCAGCAAGCACACCTTGTCAGAAAAGAGCCTTTGCAATGGAAGTCGCGCGCCTGCTCTGTTGAAGTGTGCGCTGTGAATGTGACACACACTCAATTTTCAAGGAACCAAATTGGCTGTGAAGGCTGAAAACCAGGGCCTGCAGCTCAGCTGGAAGGGCTGGAGCTGAAGCACTCGGATGAGGAAGCCCATATGCATGCGAGGTTTCCTCAGACTACTCTAATTTTTCATAGTCAGACTGCTGGGCAAACTGGACATCACTACCTTCTGCACAAGCTGCCAGGGGAGGCTGTGTACTTGGCCCAGCTCCTCAGCACAAGCAAAACGGCACCAGCCGGTCAAGAATCAAAGAAACACGATTTTAAATGGATTTTTTCCTTCGCTGCTCTGAGCACCCTAGCAGCTCTGCCCGCCCCATCCCCACATCCACCAACATGGTATGCTTGTGCCTCTCCCTTTCAGCTGGCCTTAACAAAAGGTATAAAGAAGAGCATCCTCCTGCTTTTCAGCAGATGCAAAGCTACAGGACCAGGCAGGAAAAAAAAAAAAACTTTCCCTGAGCTCTTTATAGCAGGTCCCATAGCGTCCTTCCTACTTCAACTCGCCTCCCTAAAAATCCAGCCAGCCTTTTAATCCACTGCGCTGTGTGGCACCATAACACACCACTAAAAAAAACCACAACAAAACAAAACAAAAAAGGCAAACCCAAAACGTTTCAATTAACTTTTTACGACTTCTTGAAAACCATCTGTGTAATTTTGCAGCATTTCCTTTTAATCCCACTGACAGAATTATGTTCATCTGCCTGAAACACGGCATTTGTTGTGACTATCACAAGACCTCATTTGGTGGACGTCACGGCCCATTACCTATTTTTAATAGCAGGCCAACGTCTCTCCAGTTTGTGTGTGCTGCAGCAGACTCTGCTCTCCTGCGATGGTCGGAAGTGCCCCAGCCCCACGGCTGTCCCACGGCCCCTTCTTGCCAGTACTGAGCAGCAGAGAATAAGGAGGTTTTTGCTTGTACAGCTGGGCACAGGTGTTTTTGAGCTATGTACCTGCCTCCCTATTCTTTTGTTCCTTTGAGCAGCTGTTTATGCCCATGCAAAGGGAGTTTTCAGCATTTTAGACCCACTTTTGATAAATGCTGAGGAGTGCACTGGGACCACGGCAGCTTGGCACTTATCTGAATATATTTGGAGCCCGCTAAGCCTTGCCAACATCCCGTGGGATAGGGCAGGACTCCAGGGGAAGGCTGCAAGCAAAGAGCTTGCAAGCTCACGGCCACTAGCAGGGCAGCCCACTTGGCCCCTTCCCACGTGTGCCAGCACAGGGTCTCATTGTCCCCATCACCACTGGCAATCGCCCTATTACCCCTCTCCCTGCTCTGCCAAAAGGGAACTTTTCTTTACAGAGAGCACAAGTGCTCCGAGGCTGTATCTGCGCAGCCCTCAGCGCTATGTGTGCCTGTAGCACAAGTAATCTCGTCACAAAAGTTGGTGAACTGGGCTGTCTCCACTCTCTTCAGCTCTCCTCCTAAAAACTCTTCACCCAGATTTAGCACAACTATCTTTAAGGGGCTGCTTTTAATTTTATGGTCTTCTGGTGGGTTTTTAGTCTTTACAAGAGACTAAGAGCAAGACAATAGTTTTGAAACCGTATTAAACAGAGCAATTGTACAGAATTAGTCCACCTGCTGCTCTGGGAGGCATTGTGAGCATCATTAAATAACAGGGATGGCAAAAGCACCACTGCTAGAAATCCAAGCATCAGCTGACAAAAAGAGTTAAAAGACTGATGTGGGCTTCAGCACACACAGGTTATGCCTGTCCCTGGGCTCCCAGGCAGCTCGTCAGTGAGCCTGACACCCTCTGACCAGCCTCACAGTATCTATCTATCTGCCTGTCAGAATAAATATCAGGATGATTTTTTCAAGTGTCTGTCTCCCCCGCCTGCATAATCATGCAGGGACTTACCCACAAACAATTAGGTAGTAGTTGTTGCAGTGTGTAAACCCTTGAAATGGAGATTTCTTGGGACAGTGAGGGGTTGGGGTTTTTTTCTTTCTACAAATCCAAATGCTGTTGGAATGACATGTCATAAAAATCAGTGATAAAAAATTCATAACAACCCCTCCAGGCTAGAAGAGTGGCTGCTTATTGTATTTACTAAGCCACTGTCTGGGAGCCTGAAGCCTGATTTCACACCAATCCACTCATTAAACATCTAGATCAACATTGTACAGATTAGGGTGAAATGCAAACAGCAGCACTGGATCTGCCTGTAGAGATCACTGCACAAAGGAAACAAAAGCCCTAGGTGTTTTTTCTTAAAAATCACCCGTTCAGCAATACCAATAAGCATCTTGCTCCTCCTTGCTGTGTTCTCCCTCACCTGCTTTGCTCTGACAGGTTTTGCTGCCTCAGTCCCTTCTGCTGAAAGATCAACAACCCAAACCAAAGCCTGCAGGTGACGGTAGAGGAGCCAGCCCAGGACACCGCTACGTGGCACATGACACTTGATTTTTCATGAATCCACAACCTCATTGATTCCGTGGTGTGCTCACAGGAGAAATCACAACATACTATTGAGTGTTGTTTAAGCCGCTTCTCTTGCTAAAGAGGAAGGAATCCTCACTGAAAGGACTCTGTGGTTTCCACTGTGTATGTTTTCCCCATCTTAATGAGTTTACACAGGAAAGGTTAAAGCTAATATCAGAGACACCAATTGCTCAAAATCATGATCTGATAGGGAGAGATTATCACCCTGAAATGGCTCGTTTAAAAGGAGGCAGCTAATAGCTATGCTTAAACCCTGGAAATTCTTTCAGAATATATAGTATCCTTACACTGACAATGTGCTGGTTTGTTTTTTTTTTTAAAAAAAAAAACAAACAAACAAAACCCAACAGCCTCAGCTTGAAACTACTCAGTTTGAGGTACAAAGGATGTCTGTGCTTTGACGTTCATGTTCACAGGTCTGTGCTTTTAAGGTGTAATTATTATTTTTTTTTCATCCTCCGTGTTGCTGCCTGGAGGACCACAAAAAGCATAACGGAAACCAGCTTGGCCAAATTGCTTACACAGAAAAGAGCGAAGCTTCTTACACCCAAGGATCTCCAGGGCTCTGCTGTCCTACTTTGCATGGAGAGGAGACACTGCAAACCACAAAGAGCACAATGGCAGAAATGGAGCCCAAGTGCTAAATACGGAGAAAGGTCAATAAAATAAAATGATATATCAGGAGCGTACTTTCTCATAAAAAAGCCCAGTTTTGTTCAGTAACTTGGTGTGTTCAGGGTGATGAAACATCCACAGCAAATGGATCTCTGAATTGCCCACATCTCTAGTATTTCTAGCAGCTGCAACACCAGCCAGTTCTCAGAGCACACAGTTCACTTTTGCACAGGATCCACCCACCTTCACCCAACGCTCATAATCCTCTATTCCCACAGCAGCTCAGTCCTTAAAAGCACTGCTGTACCATCCCCTCCAGCACAGCACAGGGCTGCTTGTTCTCCTTTGGGTAACGAAGGCCCAGGAAGGCTTTGCAGCTTTTCCAAAGTACTAGATCTGTCCCTCCAGCTTCCAAGCTGAAACCAGTTGAATGCTGGAAACAAGTGCCGGGGTCAATCCTCAGCCACTTGTAAACAGCAGTGCTCTCCTGATCCACTGTAAACTGGAGTATTTAAACATGCCAGGGATGGGGCAATCGGTGCCCAAGATGCAAGATCAAACCCCCCTTGCATAACTTCATAGTTGTTCATGTCTTTGCTCTTGCAAGTGGAGAGAGGGAGCAGTTATTTCCATTGCGGTAGCAGCTACACACTTGATGCCAGATCATGGCTCTTGTGTCAGGTACACCCCATTCAAACACACACACACGTATATATATATATATATAAAGTCCTTCCTCAAAGAGCTTTAAGGCTAACTATGGGACTAACGGGCTGTAAGCAAGACCTTGATATGAAGGAATCAGTCCCTTGAACAAAAAAACTACCGCATCAGGCATTAAGCACCGAAACCTGCAATACAGCCCAATGGAGACAATGCAACAGAAGTCTCCTGCCATAAAAATAAATAGATCAATGAACGCTTCCAAGAGCACAATAAAAGCAGAATGATAATCCAGGTTTCCTAGAAACCCATCTCAGAGCCCAGTGCTGGCAGAAGTGTTTCACACAGCCGCATGGGAGCCCTGATCTAAGCGCCCTCCCCAAGGGAGGCACCTCCAAGGGGCCAAATCCCCTCGCGCCTCTCCTGGGAGAGGGGCTGGCAGCCGTGACCGGCTCTCTGCCAAGCTTCATCCTAGCAGCTCCCGTCCTCCTGGATGCTTCTGGTGCAGCTTTTGAAAGAGAAAAGGAGAGCACATACCACAAGTAAACAAGGGCTTTGTTCCAGCCCTTCTTGCCACCCTCTCCCCCAACAAAATTTCTCTGAAAACCAGGAACAGCAGTTGTCCTCTAGGAATGCAGCAATCTGCCTCATTTCACAAAAAAACCCCTCATGTTTTTTCATTTGCAGCATTTTCTGGGTATAGGCTAAAACATTTTATGCAGAAGAGTCCTCCTTTTTCAGACTTGGGTTTCTAAAAGGACCTAAGCATAAAAAAAAAAAAAAACACCCACAAAAGACAATGCCCACATTGCTTTAAACTGAACAACTGAGGCTGTAACTGTAAGGAGAAAAAGACTCCACCTCTCTCAAGTCCCTTTCTTAGCATCATTCACACAACAGCTGAGCTTTCGTAACTAACAGATCTACCCTTCCCACATGTTTCACAGACTTCAGGCTAACGGTGGACATCTGGCATTGTCTGAAAGAGCAGAAGAAGGACAAGATGCATCTCTCCTATGGTGGCAAGGACATCAGCTGCTTGCTAGGTATTAAAATGAAAAACCTCCACGTACTGCCAGAGGTAAAAACCCTATTTATCTGTTGGAGACTTCCACCTCCAGATCCTCCTCTTTCCCTAATGGTATTTGTTTCCACATTTGTGCTTGTCTGAAGAGGTGTGAAACAGAACTCATTATCAAGATAAATGATCTAAAACACAAGCCTACACAAGTGACAAAAGCAAAGGTTACACAGCACTGTGCACATCCAGAGACTCCAATGCACAAATCCGGGTTTAATCTACCACGTAAGAGAACTTGGTAGCAAACTAAGTCCCAAGTCATTACATCTCTGGTGCAGAAAAAAAGTTGACATGGGATCTTGCAAGCCAGCTCAGAAGAAGCAGCCCTGCGACATTTACAGCAATCCCCTTCTGTACCATTACCAGAGTGGATAAAAGCAGATGAGACTTCTGGTGAGGTTCATATTCACCGTGCTCGGGTTCAGTGGAGGCAGCATTTAGCCATCCCAGCCCCAGGCTGTCTAATTAACTGTGACTGCGTGCTGCTCATAGTCCCTGTTGCGCAGCTCCAAGAAATGCAGGACTACCTGGCTTTTCAACATCTCATTTTTTAAAAAAATCAAGCTGCTCGTGAGAGCAGAGGAGAGCAGAGATACTATTGATTCAACAACCCAGGATTTTTGGAGTCACTGCTGGGGTTTACTTTTATATGCCCTGAAAAATAAATAAATAGATAAATAAATAAATAAAGAAGTACACTAGTGACACCACCAGTAGGAAAGAAGCTGAGTTTTCCCAACTCCACAGCAAGGGAAATGTCAAGCTTTTTCAAAGGATCTGCAATGTTCCCCCCTTTTCCTGCTCCTACAGTTGCATTTCTAGCCTGGAGCAAACTCTCTCCAGTAAACCTCTATTTCCCCCTTCAGCCACCCCAACTCATGCTTTCTGGTGCAGGTTAAGACCTCCTGCCATACAGGCATTGCCCCCTGCTGCATTTGAAGAGGGGCGTTTTCCTTAGACACAGCAAAGGCCTGGCTCATCTTTAAGCTCTGGGTAAAGACGGAGGTTGGGTTAAAGCAGTTCATATTTCCCCTGCACTGACTCACCATCCCTTAGTCACGGGAGGAACGAAATAAACTCAAATCACCATTTTATCTTACAAGTCAATGGAGCTCTAAATTGCCTTTAAATCTGAGGTCTAGCCTACCACCCTCCACACAGCAAACAGCCTTTTCTCAGCATCTGCAGGGGCTGGAGAGAAACTGCGCTCCTGCTCACTTCCCAGGTCAGGCTACTAGTATTAATATCCCAAATACAGCTCAGCTCACTCCCCCTGAAGACTCTCTTACCTCCTACTCCTCATACAAAAGCTCAGAAATTTCCTCACTGATTGCTCTTCCCGAGTGCCCCCCAAGCCCAGCCGCAGCAGAAAGAGTGAATAATTACTTCCACTACAGTTCTTCGGTGCTGCACGAACCTTTGTGCTGAGGTCTCCCAAAGTGTATTTTGACAGAGTGGAGAGGAAAGTTTGGTTGTTCCTTGCACCAGGGCTGTAGCACAGTTATCCTTGAAAAATCAGGCATGCCCAACTTCATTTCTTCCAGTAGCCTCCTCCCAGTGACAAGGCTACGTATATGGGAGGCTCTCAGACAGCTTTCATGCAAAGGAAGATCAATAAAACCAGCAATTACAGCCAAAGATAGATAGAAAGTAGGTGCAACTTGCATGTATTTGCACATTCCAGCAAAGCGCATCTTCAGGTGAAAACTAACTTGCGACCAGTGACACATCACCTCCTAAATCCTGCATCCAAACACAAAACAGGACAAAACCGATGCACAGGCTTTACTCCGAGGGAGTCACCCTTCACTTGCACCCCTAGAAGTAGAAGCAGTGGCACATCTTGGGACAGTGGGGACTGCTATTTCCCCAATGTTAAACTGCAGCACGCAAAGAGGGGGAGCTCAGAAGGCAGCTCTGCCCATCTTGACTAATTCCTGCAAACATCAGCACACTAAAAAATGAGCACAAGCTTAGAGGGAGCAATTTAAAGCTCTCATCTACAAATACCAGTTCAACTGGGTGCCACCGGGTGTGGCAGATGCAAGAGGTAAATACGTGCTTACATGCAGTTTGGGCTAATGGCATTTGGGCTAAACACCAGCTTCTGGGGAATCCAGAAGGATTCAGGGCTGGTTCCTGTCTGCAATGGGACACTGGGCTGGCTGGACTCAGCACAAAGAATGATCCATAGAAGTCAGTCCCTAAATCATGAAAAAAAAAAAAAATATTCTAGACATAACCCAGCCTTTCTTTTGTTTTTTTTTCTCTGTACATGCCCGTATTTGGCATGAAGACAATAACTTTCCCTTGTTCAATTCCTGAAGGAATTAGGTAAACACAAATCTTCTGGTTCGCTGGTTGTTCTCGTAAGTTGAAGCACCGATTATCACTGCTGGAACTCCCTGCATTTCCCTGCCAGGTCTAATTATTACAGAAATTTTACTCATTTGATGAAGGACCACCCCCGAAAAGATGAAATCCTCTTTCCAGCTCATGTTGTTTACATGTCTAGTTCGTTCAATTCTGTCCATCAGCTCAGCCCAGCATAGCCATTATAGCTGATATTCCTGGTCGGAGTACCCAGACTAAATAGATTATTTATGATTTGGAAAATTCACATTTCAAACCTATGGCTTTCCTTGAGGCTGTTTTTCTTTCTTGTTTGGACACACAGCAAGACATACAGCTTCACTTTATATTTTGTTGCTTGCCATTTATGGTTTTGTTGCAAGTTTAAACAAAAAAAGGCAGTAAGAAAAACGGTGTTCAATCCCCTGGCATCACGTGATTAAAACACTGGCTAGAACAGTGCTGGGACGTGGTTTTATAGTCAGTAGTCTTCTTTTGAATGAAACTATATTATTGAAAGTAATCCATGGCATGCGTTCTGTTATTTTATTTTGCTTTACCCATTGTAAAGTGTACTACTTGTCATGGCAAAGTGCCAGTGAAAACACCATGTAAGCCAAGGCTCCAGGTAACCTGATCAAGCCTTCCTAGTAACACTCAGGAGATGCCTCTGGTCTGGACTCACTGAAGGATTAAGAATGATTGTTTCAAAGTATTTGATGGAAGAATGGAAGAGTGAGCGTATATGCGTGTATAAACAGCACGTGTAAATAAATGGGGAACCACAAACCTTGTAACAATGTTCTCTGTTACAGACTCTGTGTATATGGGTTATGCATCACCAGGATCATAGATCCATAGAATGGTTTAGGTTGGTAGGGTCCTCAAAGATCATCTAGTTCCAACCCCTCACCATTGCCAGGGACACCTTTTGAACACCTCCAGGGATGGGGCATCTACAACTTCTCTGGGGAACCTGTTCCAAAGTCTCACCACCCTCATAGTGAAAAATTTTTTCATGATACCTAAACTAAATCTACCATCTTCCAGTTTGAAGTCATTACCCCTTGTCCTATCACTACATGCCCTTGTAAAAAGTCTCTCTCCAGATTTCTTGTAGGCCCCTTTCAGAGAGTGGAAGGCTGCTATAAGGTCTCCCCGCAGCCTTCTCTTCTCCAGGCTGAACAACGCTAACTCTCTCAGCCTGTCTTCATAGGAGAGGTGCTCCAGCCCTCTGATCATCTTCCTGGCCCTCCTCTGGACTTGCTCCAAGTCCGTGTCCTTCTTGTGCTGAAGACTCCAAAGCCATACACAGTACTCCAGTTGGGGTCTCACCAGACCCTTGAACGTGCTGCCCATGCTGGATGTTCCTGTACCTATTTAAGCAGATGTGTGCATACAGTGCTGTCTAGTCACTGGGTTTGCCAATAACTTCAAATGTCTTGCTGAATCAGAGCCTGCCCACAAAAGAAGTCTCTCAAGAGAAAAAAAAAATAATCATACAGTTGAAGACCACCTCACATTGCATTTGAAAAAATACAAAATTAAAGCTCTATCATCAATCCAGTTCCTCAAATATTTTCCAAATGCTTACCACTACTTATTGCTCTTTTAATAAGGTTTGTGGAGTGTATTTGTTCTATTACATATCCTCTACCCACTCAATAAACAGAATACTGCAAAAAAAACCTGTCCTGGTGTGATTTATTGATTCATCATCCCTGTTTCAAACCGTTCAGTGAATGCTGTGGGTCCAACCATATTAACAACTCACACAGTTCTTTCCCCCTAGCAGAGGAGCCCCCAGGAAGGCAGTATGTCCAGATGAAGAGCAAAGGGGACATGGCAGCACCCTGCAGCTGAGTGCTTTTGTCTCAGCAACACCTCTTGGAGCACTCAACAGGAGGTGAGACCACGCACACGTCTCAACTGGCAATTGCCTTAAAGTACCTACCACGTTGCACAGCCAAGCCCTCATTTACTCGAGCAACACAAATCTCCTCACCCCATCCCAAAGCAGGGATGGTGGTACATCAGCAAGAGGAAGCCAGTTGTCAACACACAAAGGTCTCTCTCTCCATCTTCTATACCCAAAATTTGTGGGGGAATACATTAGCATTTCCAGATCTACCCGCCACACAGAGAAGTGCCAGGTTATTTTGAAAGGTAATTGCAAATGTTGTATTTTTAGGAAAAGAAGAACTGCCCTCCAGAACTAAAGCAAAAAATTCTGGTTACAGACTGACTGCTGCAGGCTTAAACCACCAAAAGTGTGAGTCATTCATTACTGTCCCATCCCGAGGAAGGCTGCAATAACAGCTATCGGCATTTTACCGGAATGCAATGTTCCAGATATGACAGCAGCAAGGAAGACTGGAGCCCTTTAATAAAATTTAAATATTGTTTGTTTTCAGGAATTGCAACTCAGTCAAATACCTCCTAAGATATGGAAATTTCTAAAGCTCCGGAGCTTTTCATGGAACCATGGTATTGCAATCATTTTGTTATTTCATTAATTTTATTAATAATTAGCCATTTTACTAAGAAGCAGAAGTGACAGAAAATTAAAACCCAAAACTCGAAACTACCTTAAAACATGTAATTCTTTCTACGAGAGTAGCTGTCATGAGGAATGTGGACAAAGAAGAACTCCAGAATATTCCGATGCACCCTTCAGAAAATAGCCACAAAACTTCCCCCAGAAATCCTGCAACATGTTGGCGCTTCCAACAATGCTCCTGCAGTATTTGCTAACGTCAGCCACCTGAGAGATCTCATGTTTTAATAGCACTGGCTTTCCTATGGGTAAGAAGAGCACCCAGCAAATAGGCAGTGTGTGTGCAGAGTTGAAGCAGGGGAAGTGCCATTCACCCTGCGGTGGGGAGCTGCTGCTGAACCCTGCTTTTGGCTTCGGGAGAAGCCCAGCTCGGTATCCTCAGGTAAACATGCATCTAGGGAACACACAAGCAGTAAACACCAGGTGAAGTTTGTCCACACACCGGATAGGAACAGCAGAACTCAGTTAATATTGCTTTGCGTCAAAACAAACAAATCAAGTGCTGACTCCCACACACACGCACAGGCTGACCACCCTCATCCCCACAAAGAGCCCAACATTTTCCACACATCAAAATCAACTTGGTAGCTACGGGGCTAATGCCACGTCCCATCACACACAGTTGAAAAACGCTTTAGCTTTACGTTGCTTCCACTCCCCTCATAGTATTAAAAACATACACTGAAAATCAACTTGCTCAACAGATAATTTTCTTTAACGACCAGACCAAGGTCTATAAATTACAGAATCACAACAAAAAGATCAATAGGTCCATCAAGGTAGGGGAGTGGGAGAAGGAGGACTTCTCCCAACATTTTATCAATATTCAGACAAATTAGCATCGCATGCTTCAGTAGGACTGGCTCTATATACAAGAAGCAGAGCATGACCCATTGATTTTGAAGCTCCTGGCCCGACACAAGAGAGGTCACATCTACTTCCGGATGCACCTCCTCCCTACACAGTGCAATGCCTTCTGAATGCAACAGGCAGAAAAAAGTATATACTGGCACAATTAAATCAAATACAACATGATTGCGTAGCACTTATCACGACTTGATCTGGAACACTTGTGAAGGGCTAAATGTCAAAAACATCTCTGCTAGGAAATTAATATTCAAACAGGTATTAAAGTACACAATAACTGTATACAGTAACTCCCCCTACGCTTATCAGCAGAATTAATCACAAGGAAGGGATGATAAAAACTTCCCTGCAAGTAAAGCAAAGCAAGCCGGTGCTCCTCATGATCTGATTTGTTTTGACACAACTGCATTGTTGAACATTTGCCATTGTGCTTTTGTACGATGAGGCATTTAGCACTCGGCGCACTGGGCTCGTGTACCCCCACCCTCTCTCCCTGACATTACATTGCTGTTCAACGGCAAGCAAGCGCTCTGAACAAAATGTTTAATTTGCAGGCACGTGCGATTCCCTTTTTGATTATCCATCTCCCCACACAATAAAATCCAGCTGATGCAGAACTCTACAAATGCTGCCAAGTCAAACTGCAGGCAAAGATTCATTTAGCAGCACAGAAACACCTTTGAAATTCTCATTTATTGGATTCTTCTGCCAATCACATTAATTCCAACACAAATGTCAAAGTAAGATTAAAAAAAAAGTTGCCCGATTAAAGGAGTGAACAACAAGGAAGGCTCTCTACATATAGTTTAAAACAAAAGGTCTATTTAAATGAAGTAACTCCCTCCCTTTTCTGCATCTGCAGGCAAAAGCAAACTCTTGAAAGCAAGAGGCAGTTATTTAGCCTGGATAAATCAGCAAGAACACAGTACCAAGATCAGCTGCTTTTGGCACTTCCAGTGCCACACAAGAACTTTTCTGCCATGCTTCATTCAGTCTTACTAAAACCAAAAGGAAACAGACATCTACCTTCCCAAGCAAATATTCACCTTATGCAACTTCTACACCCCAAATGCACCATAGCAAAACCTTAAGCATTTAACGCTGAGCTTTGACTTTTGATGCACAAATGGCCAGCCAAGTACAAGCCAGGGATTCTGCCAAAGAAGGCAGCACTGGACTCATTAGCTTGGTGGAATAGGCACCCACCATGTAGCCCACTAAAACACAAGAGGAAGGAAACTGAAAGGGAATAAGTCTCTTTTGCTGGCAATTTACCAATTTCAGCGTGCTCCAGACATTTCACTTATACCATCATTTTACCCTGTACAGGCTTTTCTTATTTTTAACATATATTGGGTCACTGTCTTTGTGACACGAAAAATGCAAGTAAATCTATTCCTGAGCAGAGACTGCTTGCCTCTACGTCAGTAGAATCTGCAAGAGGCAGCCTGTAAACATAGCTCACTACACATACGCAGATTGTAAATAAGCAGTAGCAGCACTTTTTCCAATATATAAATGCATCTATTTGCTTTGTATTTTATCATTCCTATCTCTGGTTTTATGCATGTGTTAATAGATGTTCCCTACTGAAAAAGACACTTTGCTAAAATCAAGCCAGGAAGCACTACAATTAAGACAGCGCAGCCAGCCAAGATCTATTTCTCTTCCGCATGTATGTTCTGGTGCCCTCTTTGCTAATAATATCAAACCCATTTATAGGACTCATTTTCTTCTTCTGCAAGCAGGCTTTGCCCTAACCTAGGGCTGCTCAGGGAAATGATCCGTGGCTACTCAGTTTTCTCAGATGTACATTACCTCGCTGCACGCACAAAGGTCTCCTTTTCATCTGCCAGCCTGCAGACAAAAGTGGAATGGACACGAATCTCTCTGGCATACAGAGTGCCTAACCAAGCACTTCTCCTGAAGGGACACCTCTTGGAGACTATGTGGGCCATCAATTGCACATCATGGCTGAGATTTGGCTCTTGTTCCTTGCCGTGCCTGCTTACGCCTTCTGTGCTTCTATGTGAGAAGACTATGGAGGAGAAGAGGCTAGTTAGGTGTTGTGGTTTGGGACGTGTTGGTCAATGACAACAAAACAGATATTCTCCCCCACCTCTCGCTCCAAGGAGAGAGCAAAGCGCAAGAGTTATGAGTTTAGGAAAAAACTAATTTAATTAACTATTAATAATTAAAAAAAAGGAAATGGTGAAATAGATACGATATATATAGACACAAAACCATATTGAGCTCCCAGGGAGGTGTCACCAACAGGCACTGGGAAAGTTTCAGACTGGTCTCAGTGACAAATGGGAAATGGATTCTGGAACACAATGATGAGGATCAAAGGCAGATGAACTGACAGGGTCCTCCTCATCATCATCAAAGAAGAACCCTTCAAGATCCAACCTGCCCCCCTTTCCTCCCTCAGCTTTTACACTGAACATGGCGGACGGGCTGGAACACCCTATTGGTCAGTTGGGGGTCACCTGACCTCTCCACTCCTCCCCACAGGTGCGAGCCCTCCACGGGGTAAACCACCGAGTCAGCTGACCCCGGTTGCCACGGCAACCAGCGAGAGCAGGAAGTTGGCCCTGCGCCACCCCAAAGCGGGACACTAGGCCAGCAGCAACACCTGGAGCTTGGGTAACTTGCACCAAAACTTAACCTGCATCAAAAATAACTTGCATTTGCACAAATAACTCGCCCAAAATCAAAAGCGACCTTTCCAGCTCTGAACAGTTCATTTGAATGGGAGCGAAGGCCCTTTGAGCACACTGGGCAAGTCCCCGGTAGGACGGCTCATCATGCGACACAGCCTGCCTCGTGTTTTTCTAGCTCACGCAGAATCCTGCTAGGACTCTTCTTCCCAGCGCTCCTAATGGGAAACCATTCTAGAGCTTCGCTCTTTAGCCAGTTAAAAGCCCTCCTCTATTTCCCAGTCTAAACTGAATCACTAGTATACTTTAAAGCAGACTTTTCTTCTCATAGGCATTTCTTGTATAGCTCTTTCTTTACCATCACAAGTGAAATCAGATTTTTGTTAGCAAAGAAGATAAACTGTTCACAGAAAATACACGAACAAAGCTTCTATTTGAGTGCAGAATTTAAGTCAAAGGCATACTTGAGGCAGCTCTAAACCATCGTTCTACAGCAACAACAACACAACAAACAAAAAAAAACCAAACCAAAACAAAAACCACCGAAACCCAAAAACCAACCACAAGCAAAAAAAAAAACAAAACAACACAACAACAAACCACAAATAAAAAATCCCACACAAACAAAAAAACCCAAACCACCAGATGCCAGAGGGGCAATTCCGATCTTGTCTAAGAAGTTGACAGCAATACTCGTCTACTGATTTGGGACCATCAAGTTGTCCATGGGCTGAAGGCTCGCTTTCAACACCACGGTGAATTAAACCAGCCTCTGAAGACTGGTGCCACCCTTACCCATAACAGATGCAGCATCTTGCATCCAAATCTAGAAGCCTGCTGGCTCTGCTCCCCTCCAGCCTGTTCAAAATTAACCTCTTTCCCTCCCTTTCAGCCATGTATGGCAAGGATCAAAGCAGGTCAGCATCCAGACGGTTTTGACTAAATACACCTTATCAAGGGAAAATAAAGCTTCCTATGTCACAGCTCCACAAAAATGCCTCATGAAGTTACGAGCCATTCAGCAAAAGAACCTCTGCATTAAACTGTCCGATTGATCGATTGCTGTCTTTGCCAATTAAGTAAAACCAGAGCTCCTCTATCTTTTAATATAATGATAACTGTGAACCACAGGGGCTTGAGCAACTCTGAACTTCTGTCACCTTCATATCCTATCTCACAGTAACCACTGAAGCAGCATTTACTATATAGGACACGCAGAGCCATTGTGCTAATCAGTCCCTGCAGACCTTATGGTGCACTTTGCTGCAAAAGCAATTTTCATTTTTTTAACTCCAACACCCTTTAAGCGAACAAAGCACTTTCAAAATCATCTCCTGACTCGAAAGATTTGGACCAGGTGGCCTTTCCGCTTCCTTTCTTCCCCCCCAGCCCCCCCTCACCAAGCTTCTCCCCAAAACGCTTAAGCTTGGCACATCTTTCACTCCAAGAGCCAAAAAGGGCACCGTGGACCGCAGTAAGCATTTCGGCAGCTTCTCCACTGACAACTTCTCCCCGTCTCCCTTTTGAAATAAAGACGCAGCAACAGAAAAGAGGTTGACTTTATCACCAGGGATTTTGGGGGCAGCAGGGAGAGAAGTCCCTATTTGTAAGGTCAAGGAGCTCTGAAACGCTCACTCAGTATGGGAACACGGTGGTGGGCAAAGAAAAGAGCCAGACACACCCAGTTTGCTCACAGGCTTTTTGACAGAGACAAAATTTTAGTTAAAATTAAGTCTTTTTCTTTTTCTTTTTTTTTTTTTTTTAAACACACAATACTCACTCACAGCAGTAAATTAGTTGGGTAAACACAGAACTCCCACAAGACTGAAAATTTTCACTGAAAAACAATGGTGTTTTAAAGCACATCTGTCCACACTGCGTTTGCACTTGATTTTTAAACAATTCGAATTCTACAAAAACAAGGCACTGCGCTCTTTCCCTTTCATTTTACAACTATTTTTCGTAGCTTTTTGCCTCCCCCCATTCCTTCACTTCTGAGAAATGCAGATCAGGTGAGGAAGTCAATGTTTTTGCTTTAGTCTTCTTCCGAGGGCCACCAGGATGGATGCTCACATGCTTATCAATAGTCCTTGCAATACAGTCAAGAGTTATGAGGAGAACAATGTACCCAGCCCAAATTTCTGGTAGTCCGGCACAGTGGTCTGGCTTCTGTGAGAATGCTTGCCAGAATATGGACATATAAGCTTGTCTCTAAATGTTTTTGCAATAACGCTATTCACAGAGATAAGAAAGTGGCATTTCTCCTCATCTAGCAGGCAAACGAAACAAAGCTGAAATTCAAGCTGTGTAGGAGCACATTAATCTCACCTTAATAAATCACTTTCTAAAATAAATCTTTTCCCACTAAGACAAGCTGGTATCACAAGACCTTCCGTGCTCCAAAATGTGCCATTAGGGCTGGATTTGTCATAGCCATGTTTATCTCATAGACATTTTAGAGGAAGTCACAGATGCGCTTCCTGCTGTGGTGACAGGAGCTATTTTCACTATCATGTAACAGCATAGATTATTACTAGATACCACATTTCCAGTTATCATGTCTAAGAGCAAGTAGTCAACTCTATTGCAGACAGGAGCTTTCACTGGAATTATGCTAGCAGGAGATTGAACCTGGACAGAGGTGATAATATTATCTTCAAAATAGTTTCAATTAAGCTGCCTACGCACACATTACAATTGAATTTTAAAAAAATATTTAAGGCGTAAAAAATAAGTATTCTTTGGACAGTCAACTATAGGAAGTCTAGGGGCTAAACAAAACTTAAAAAGATTATTTTATGTAAATGAAATGGCAGCCGTCATTCTGGTAATTGGTGTTACTCCTAATTGCTAACATCCCACATCTAACTTATTGACTCGATGCTCAGACACCAGTGTCGGATACCCGATCTGTGTTGTGGAGCTACCGACAGTCGATAGAGTAACTGGTGAGTGATTCGTAGTCTATATGGGAAAGTTTTTAGCAATTTTAGTTTCAGACTGAATAGATTAGCCTTGTTATATTTTTAAAAACTAAAGTTTTGCACTTGATTTTTAAAAGGTCAGTTATGCACCCCCTGTGCTTTTCTTCCTAGCAGCAGAACATTCTGTCTGACATGTAGCAGTTGCATCAATTACCAGCAGCAGGGAAATTGAGGCAGGGATCCCCAGACCCTGGCAAGGCCTGTGATACCTGAAGACACAACTGTAGCAGGGGTAGCTCAGGAAACCTGCCTAGAGGAGACCATGTTCATACAAGACTACCTTCTCACAGCAGTAGCATTGACGGGAGAAACCCCCGTTAGCACGGCATGCGCTCTTTCCCATTTGAACCTCAGCCACAAACAGGTTCTCTCTTCTTCATGGAAGGTTTTGGCCAGCACCACAAGCACATGGGTACCGTAAGTCAGCAGCTCTGTGTATGATGCTGGAAAAAATTCAGTTATTCTCGTTACCTCTTCATCGGGTCCTTTGTCTTTGCTTAGTGGGCTTGGAAGAGAGTGGGCCCTGTGTGTTATTCAGAGCATGACTGCTTTGCTCTGGCTGGCTTTCTGTGCCTCACACAATGCCCTTCTTTATGAAGAATACTTTTCCTTTTCTTTATTTTAAAACGTTCTTGCAAGTGCTAAGAAGTAGAGGGAGCACAATTCCTTTAAAGTTAGCCCTGGCTGCAGAAACTGTTAAGACCTGACTGGTACTCAAATAATGCAACCAACAGATAAATGCAACTCAGCTGCAATACTGTCACAGTTTAACCCCAGCCAGGACCTACAAACATTTTGCTGCTTGCTCACTCCTCCCAGCTGGGATCAGGGAGAGAATCAGAAGACTAAAAGTGAGGAAAAAAAACCTCATGGGTTGAGATGAAGACAGTTTAATAAATAAAGCAAAAGCCACGCACGCACGCCAAGTAAAACAAGGAATTCATTCCCTGTTTCCTACTGCCAGGCAGGTGTTCAGCCATCCTCAGGAAAGCAGGGCTCCATCACGTGTTAGCAGTTACTTGGGAAGACAAATGCCAAAACTCTGGATGTCCCTCCTTCTTTCTCTTTCCCCCAGCTTTATATACTGAGCACGATGCCATATGGTAAGGAATATTCCTCTGGTCAGTTGGGGTCAGCTCTCCCGGCTGTGTCTCCTCTCAACTTCTTGAGCACTCCAGGCCTACTCACTGGCAGGGTGGTGTGAGCAGAAACAAAGGGCCTTAGCTGCTTCGCAAGAATCAACACTATTCTCATCCCAAATCAAAACCACAGCACTACACCAGACGCTAGCAAGAAAGTCAACCCCATCCCACCTGAAACCATGACAAATACCCATGTTAATTTTCATATACTGCTGGAGGAAGGAAGAGTGAGCCATCTTAACAGATTTCAGGTAGCTGCTACCAATCTATACCAGATACATGGTTTTCTCTTTTTCATGGTAAAGTTTGAGACTCCCGCACTCCTGGTACAGCCAACAAGTCCAACTGTTCCAACACAAGCCTTGTTCAGTCCCTTTGGGGGCATTTATTTTTATCAGTAGATAGAAATTAAAGTTGGCACTGTTTAGTCCTACCTGATTACCTCGAAGTTATCCTCCTTGGAAAGCCAGCAAAGGATGCTCAGACAAGAAACAAAAGTTTCTTTCAGTGTGGCCATAAAGCACAAAATAAATAAAATAAAAATTAAGGTCAGCCTTTTCCAGGCTGCTAAACTGAGCCTGCGGACAGAAGGAAACCGATGTCCAAGAAGCATTCCTCATAATCTCCTAGGTGTAGGAGGGAACAGTTCCCTGCCCCAATGGGAGCTTTAATGACACACTGCTGTGGGCCTCTGCTATTCTCTCTCCCCTTCTCAGAACCGAGGGAAGAAACATCCAAGGTTGGTTTGAGCCTCAGGGAACTCACAGGAGCCCCACACCAACAGACTCCCCAAACACTGACTCTGCAGTAGAGAATTTTCAACTTCCAAGGACAAAATTTAAAAAAAAAAAACAAAAACAAAACCACACAAAAAAAAAACCAACAAACACACAACACCAAAACCAAAATAAAACAGAAAAAAAACAACCCAAGCTTGCAGCTCTTTTCATTGCAAACCCTGAGACACATGTGAAGGTATGTGCATTTATACCATTAAAAGGAAGCACCTGACAGCCGTGCATTGCACAGCATCCAAAAAAATGACAGTCCTGCCAGCAAGTCCTGCTCCCTCAAGACCCACAGCACTGAAAAGCTGCCCCAAACCTTTTCCCAGCTCTCTCAGCTCTCCCCTTTCACCTTCACCTCCAGGGTAGGCTCCTTTTCTGCTTAATTTTTTGTTTTCACTATTTATTTAATTTAATTTCTTAGAAAAGCTAGGTCATAAGCCATCTGATGACTTTGTAAATGCAAAGGGCCAATGTTGTGGAACAGACAATCTAACGACATAGTGTTTAGTGTTCCCTAAAGCGGGAGACAGATGAAGAGAAACGGTGAACCGGCAACCTTAGCATAATTAAGACAAGCCTGAGTGCTTGCTGTAGTGCCATTACATTAATCTCACATCGGTGGCACCTGGCTAAAATTTATGAGATATGTAAAAAGGGCCTTTCTGACTGACCTTGATAAGACAGTGTTATTTATCACGTGAGGGAGCAGGCAAGGATGCTAGGGGGGAGGGGGCGGACAAGAAACGAGCTAGGAGGGAGATGAGAAGCCAGGGACTAAAATCTGCTTACACCTGAAATTTTAAACAAGAGTACGCCTGTACAGTAGTCGCATCTGGCAACTATAATCAATCAATACAATTCTGTATTATTGTAACACCACACAAGATAACAGTGGAGCAACCCAGGCATTCGGCACAGCGCAGCCTTGTGAAGTCAAAACTCAACATGGGCAGATTTTTCAAACTGGCAGATTTTTACATCCAAGAATTTACTCTTACTTTTCCAAATTCTCCTACTATGAAATAAAATGAAACTTGTACATAAGATAGTGACCTCATGTTGGAAAAGTATGTCTGCACTAAAATTATATAGCATGTATAACAGCGCAAAATTAAAAAAAAGTATCTTTCTTTTCATGATGTTCTAAACATACAAAAAAAAAAAACCTGAGGATGAAAGTTTAGGACAAATATTTACTTCCCACAGAAACAAACCATATAAGACCTCAAAGCATTGTAATATAATCACTTGAGAATCCCCCGGGAGTCTGCAAGAGCCAGTGACCGCAGATACTGACTGTATGCAAAGCTGGGCCCAATATCTCAAAGTACCTCCCTGCAAAAACAATACACATCTTTCCATGTCATGGAATGAACTGAACCAGAGGTTACTTCAGTCCTTTGTCCATCCAGAGCAGGACAAAGGTTAGACATTAAGTTTTTAGAGAAAACAGTCTCTAAAACAACTGAAGAGATCTAGGCCAAACCTTTTCCTACCCAGTAAAATAGAGCTTTAAAGTTGGGTCCTGAAAGCCAAAAGTCTGCAAACACCACCGTGCATTTCATATCTCAGAGAGGGCTGTTTTAAGTAAAGCCTTTCAGACAAGGCATTCATAACTAACAGCATAGCTTGAGAAGCTTAAGTGCAAAGAGCAGGAGTTGCTCTTCACGTCTGGTCTGAAGGATTCATGGGATCTGCAACACCTATGCTCTTGCATGGTCTCAGCATGGAACCGATCCTACGTCAAGACAGCAAGGCTAGCAGAGGGCAGGAAAGACAAAGTGTTCATTTCCCCTCAGAGAGATGGTAATTTCTTATAAGGAACTGTCACTGGACAACTCTGGCTCTTCCTAAAAACAGAAAGGAAAACCACCAACCTGTATTTTTTAAGTACTAATATTTTTACCCATGTTTTTTCCAGCAAAAAATAGCTAATGTGTTTGTTGTTGTGAAAAATGTAATCATAGTGAAATACTCTCAGACGTTTTGAGTTGCTGCTTTGGGTTCTTCAGCTGAAACCCAAGAAACAAGAAAATAATTTGTCAAAGGCTGAAAAAAGGTAAAAGGGTGTGTAATTTTTATCCTTCTACAGTCAATCACAAGCTTGATGACAGTTACTAGCAAAGTAGCAACGTATGCTAAGGCTTCTGCCAAATTTACACTGCCCAACTAGTGTTGTCCACTTTTATAATCTACAGCAAGAGATTTGTTAGATTCACCACATAAGAAGCCAAAACTTTTTACCTGCATATTCTTTCTTCCCTGTCATTCAAGCATGGGCACCCTTCCCCAAATAAGAGTTTCTTCAGAGAATATTGCCCAAGGACTTGAAAAAAGTGCATGCATGACCACCAGGCCCCAGAGACCTGCTCTCTCCACCAGTATCTTCCCCTCGGTCACCAGACCTGCACCCCAGCTGCCCCCTAATGAAAACTTGGGCGCATCAAAGCCTCTCTAAAACACACAAGCTCACCTTTCTCTTTCCATTAGAGACCAAAGAGAGGGGGTCAGAAACATCCCTGTGCTTTTATTGTTGGTGTCAAAATGCAGACCTTTCATTTTTAAACTGTAATCAAATGAACGTGAAAGTCAGTAGCTTTCCACAGAACTTTTCAAATGCAAGGATGCTGCTCTGATGCAGTAAAGCCAAAGAAACTACCTGTGACCCATGCTTGTTAGAACAATAAGCTGGAAAAAAGAAGGAAGTAATCTATTTCTGATGGGTAACTACCACACCCATGCCAGGCTACCTTCCCTGGAAATGCCTTTTGTACAGATGAAAATAAAAAAACCCACCACATAATTTTGAGCCTTGTAGCTCCAGGGAAAGAAGGTTGTAACATTTTGTTTAACTTGAACCTCTAAGCAGTACAGATTTTTCAGCATCACAACAAAACCAGGTTACTTTAAAAAAACAACCAAACAACAAAATCACCTCCTATAGACTAGTTCATTATGGGGCACATGTCACATCCTGGTCTGTATTCTTACCAATGCAAAGGTGGTATTGAGATGTGGAGAGCAGGAGGGAGAGGAAAAATCAACTGCCTAGACCCTACAAAGCTAGGGTTCTGCTCCAGATCATCTTCTGGGGGAACCTGTTGTTCCCAGCGACTACAGAGGGAGCTGAGGCACATCAGCTTGTGATGGTTGAGACTGGCCTCAGTGAGTATCTTCTTCCTACTCTTCTCTACCCTTCAATTTTATTCTGCATCAAAACAAAAGTATTTAGAATTACTGAGAGAGGAAGAGAGCAGTACATAAAATGATCCTTGCCAGGAAACCGTACCTTTGACAGCTGAGGGGTCTAGCTGGCATCTGACAGCTAGCTAAAAGACACTGAAGCATCTACCTCAAATCAGTAAGATTTGGTAGCTGGGTGAGAGCCTGGCTCTTCTGGTGTTTAGGTGTGTCATCCTCTGCTTTCTTCCCACCTGTTTTAAGGGTAAAAGGAGGAAATGCCAGAGGATTTGCTGGAGTAGCCCTGTTGGGATGACCTGCACCAAGCTCACCCCGGGCAGCAGCAGGGAGCCCAAGCCTGAAGCCAAGGAGATGGCAGCTGGAGAGCCATCTTCCCTATCCCACAGCTTCAGGACCCGGCATGGGCTCCATCCTCCAGGCACAAACCCAGGCATCTTTCATCAATTAACACTCCCTGGGGGATAAAATAATACAACCTACCAGAGTCAGCATCTCTGAGCAAACAAGACTCTATGGTGCATTTCTGTTGAAACTACAGTTACGTTGTCAGATGCTTCACGCACTCAGAGAGCCCTGCTCCTATTTGATCTGGCCTTCAGAGTAGGTGGATTTGGTTTCAGACAGAAATTTGTGCTCAAATTTCAGGGAAAATCCCCAAGACACAGCAGCACCTCCTTCCCGCTTCACCAACCCCTCATAACAAGGCTTTATGGCTCCCTCTGAAAAATGACACTTTCTGTCAGATAAACAAGCATGGCTTCTGGTCCCAACTCTTATAATCACAGCTCTGCTGTCAAAAGAAAGAGGACAATTCTCCTATTTTAAACAAAACCCCAAAAGTACAAGGGTTTTTCTGATCCCCTCCAAGAATAAACATCATTGTGAAACACCCACCAGCAAAATTCAGCAATGCCCATCTATTTCCAGCACAAAGAAATAAAAACAACAAAAATAAACCCAAACTGGGATTTGCCAAAGATGGTAACTGAAATGCAGTGGCCTGCTCTGAACTATCCTTCTATAAATGTAAAATTACAACAAAGTCACCATGTTATTTCTTAGAATCATAGAATCATTCAGGTTGGAAGAGACCCTTGGGATCATCGAGTCCAACCATCAACCTTACTATACAAAGTTCTTCCCTACACCATATTCCCCAACACCACATCTAAGCGACTCTTAAACACATTCAGGGATGGTGACTCAACCACCTCCCTGGGCAGCCTGTTCCAGTGTCTGATCACTCTTATCCAGAGGGAGAATTTCTTAAGCTAGGTTTGAAGAAAGAAGTTATGAAGATTAAACAGAAATTATTGAAATACCTCAGCAATTGATTTGTTAATGTTTTCACATGTTTCCTTGTAATAAATTGATTTTTTAATCCAACCTTGGTCCCACTGAATTTATGAACTGGCCTTCGTGAACTAAATATACGGGGGGGTTATTTAAACAGATATTGCTACCTTCATCTGACAATAGGAGCCTACAGAATGCAGTAACTGTGCCAAATGCAGCAATAATGGCAAAGATGCCATAGCTGATTGCACGACAGGCAAACAGGATCCTTCACATGCCAAGTTTGTACAGCCTGCCCTCGTGCCAACGGCATCATTTTCACCTGACTGCTCTCCACAGGGGTGCCTTCCTCCCATGCACACACCCCTGCAGGGAACAGGAAAGACCCAAACCTTCTTGTCTTCCCTGATGCTGCTCTCTAGGCTTCCTCCTGCTGCTGGAAGTATTTAAGCCAGTCTGTTTTCAAACTGGTGTCTGAGAAAAAGGCTGAAGAGTAAATGGAAACATTATAATGTGATGAAAAAGTGTATCAGAGGAAGATACCATGAATAGCAAACTGCAACAAAGAGGAACTATTTACACATAAAAGGGCTTATCAAAGTTGCCATTCAACTCGTGTTAATCAACAGATTTGGGTAAGACTAGGTCCTTCTCACGGGATAGGCTCCATCAGACCTTCCAATTTAAGTAACTTTGTTTGTAACTCCTTTTCATCACCACACAAAGACTCCATTTCCTCTCTTTCTTGCTCTCCTCCTCTTTGTTGATGCTGTTTACTCCCAAGTCTGTCTCTGAACTCTCTGTCTAATTAGCTCTTGATAGATCTGCTGCCCTGTTTCCACAAACATTTAATTCTGCCGTCAGTCCCATTTACATTACAGCATGTTGCATTGTCTTTTACCAACCTAATTTTGTTTGAGTGAATGTAAATCCCATTAAGCAGTCACTATGTACCTATTAGACTGTGGCATATAAACTCCAAAACCCTCCTTACAAGAGCAAACATAAGGCCCAATTCATAAAGGATTTCTAGGACATTGCAATCTGTGCTTTCTCCCAAACTACAGAAAATTCTTAAAGGCTGCAAAACTCTTTTCTTCAAGGTAGTATTGTTGAACTGCCCAAAACTTGACATGTTCCAACCACTGCATAACCAACAATAATGCTTTTATAATTCTAATGAGTCCCCAGGGAGTGCTTACTAATTAGAGCAGTGATTTAAAGTTGTCATTACGAGTTGCTCTATGTATACTCTGGATTTTACTTCATTTTTTGTTGGAGAAGAATACTTGGGTAAGCTGCCCAACTGTAATGGAACAAACCCTCACACATCGCTCTTTTTCCAAAGCTAACTACCGTAGCACGAGGAAAGAAAAGTCTGTATGAAACTCATGGAGATGATCAATATGGTTTGAAGTTTCACCTGGAGTGAACTTTCATTTTAAACACAATCTCCCTTTTGCCAAAAATCTTAACAGCTCAGCTGGAGTCAACTCTTGTTTGAGTTTTTCTTCAGGAAGGGAAATGTTCCCTGCTCAATTAACACAGGGCAATGCAGGATATTCCCAAAGTGCCAAGCCAATTCAACATTTCCTTAGAGACCAAAACAGCAGCAATATTTTGCAATACATCAGAGCCCACACTCTGTAAAACCCCCAGTTGTAAAGTCCTCTGCAGGGACAGGTCAGTGTAATTTAATGGAACTACACCATTTTGTACAAAAGTCTTGTTCAGCAAGTGCAAGTCCCAAACAGCAATAATGTTTCTTCCAGAGTAGTCTGAGAGAACTGGCTTCATCAATCGAAATGCTTCTCACGCTGTAGCAAAATCTCCAAATCAAAACTCAGAAGCAGCTAGAGATAAAAATATTTGCATAGATAACTAACAAGTTTCAGTTAACAAGAAATTCAGTTCAGTCTCAAAGACAGCGCAGAAGTTTTTCTTTTGCAATTTTGTCCTATTTAAAAAAAAAAAAAAAAAACAAAACCAAAACCACCAAAAAACCCAAAATAAATCAACAACAAAACCTGTCCAATGCTAGTCAGTTACAATTGCAAAGTTTAATAAAAAAAAAAAAAGTTTTACTGTGGCCACTGAAATAGACAAAAAAAGTTTCCATTAGCTGCATCAAAAATTAGCTGAAAAGCACAACTTCAAGTTGAATTAATTGAACGACTTTTCTGAGAGAAAAAACGAAGGGATTTTAAAATATGTTTCACTGAAGCTTTAAGATTTTTTTTTTTTTTAACTAATTGTTGGTTTGGTTTTTGGTGTTCTTATTTGTTTTTCATTTAGAAGCTGCCGTATTTAAGGAAAAGGTAAGATTAAAGGATTAAATAGCTTCAGAATGAAATGGCATCAGAAAATTACCCACTTTTAAATTTAAGTAAACTTTTCCTTGGACACTGAATGGAAATTCCATTACTTATTCACTTGTGCTCAAAAAGGCAGAACAGTGAGCATTTAAGACATTGGTATTTTCAAGTGCATCACTTAGACGCATGGTTCTTATCAATTTTCATTAAGAGTAAGAACCACAACTCCTCTCCTGAATAAAATCTTAGGACAACACTTTCATGATCTTTGTCATCATTTGAGTGATCTGAAAGGATGATGATATGAGTTGAAACAATAAGCACCATGCCAGTAAGTATACAGGAGAAGTGTATGCATGTGCTAATGTTTCTGTCAACGGCTGACATGCAATCAGAAGTACCATATGTAATTAAACCAAATGGAACGTATAGTTTCCAATGTAGATAAAATATTTCATTTCAGCATCAGAAACATGCAAATAAGCTCAAAGAGATGTTTTGCATCCACGTCCACACTTATTTCAGACTACCCATTGCATGATTTTGAAGCAGAGAACACAAAGGCAGATAACACCTCCAGGTGTACAGTACGAACCTGCATTTCCGTGGCAGACTGCTAATTTCTTTGCCACATATGCTTTAATTTCAGATAATGGCCTGACTTGAAATTACAGCTCACATTTGATGGATCTAGCTGATCAGCATTTCCCCACTGTTTATACTGTGGGAAGCAGGCAGGAGTGAAACAGAAAAAAAAAAAGAATGGGAGGGAAGGTCATTTCAACTTGCAGGATTCACAGGTGACTCAAACACACACACTGCACTGTCTCCCCCAGCCCCTATGCCCACCTGGAGAACAACCCAGTATTTATTGCCTCCTACCTGTGGTTAACAACCCTCACTTTACCAAGACGAGAGCAGATTCTCACACTCTGTTGCACAAAGGTCCTCAGCTGGCAAATGAAATACCAGGACTCAGAAACACATCAATGTCAATCCTGACGCTAATTGATCATTAATGTCCAAACAGGCTCTTGATTGGCACTAATTTGTTAGCTATAGATTACGGAATCCTTTGGGATACTAAATCAGTGTGATGTACTTTAACTGTGCTATAACAGCACAAAGTCTTTAGACACAGCCTTCAAAAATATTATTCTTAAGTGACAGTTGGTCAGTCAAGTAACATACACAAGAGATGCATACGAGAAAACTTACAGAGAAATGTACTTCAATGCCTCTAAAAGCAGATATAAAAGCTGTTTTTACATCCTATATGCAGCTCCCTGCAAGTGACTCAAATGCAAATGAAATTTGGCACCATGGTCAAACCCATCTCTACACATCCCATGCTGAAATATTTAAGAATCCATAAAAATTAAAGCCTGTAACTTCTATAGCAGTTCTACAGAAGCACGTGACATGCAATACAGCTCAGAGAGATGTCCTAAAATGTAGATAAGAGCTTTACTGCTGATTTCACTTAAAATAGAGTTGAACTACTGCTATCTGTTTCCATGTCATATTAAATGAAGAGTTTCATAGTATATTTAGGCCGAAGTTTTCTCCACTAAACAGTTATCCAGCCCAGCGAGGTTCTCACCTTTTGGGGGTAAACTCTCATGAAAACAGCAGATAATATTGAGGAAACATCCAAATCAAAGCCTTTATCTATAGTCCTAATTTGAAATTTGGCAATAATTGGAATGGCTCTTCAGTCTACCTTTTGTTATCATTAACCTCAAAAATAGCACAAAATTTTAAGAAGTAAAACCTAAATAGTTTGGAGCTGCAGTTAACTGAAAACCTGCTACAAGGGACTGGGATTAAGACATCCTTCCCTATCATCCCTTGAATATTGTGAGCATCGTGTTGCGTACAGACATCCATGTGTTCCCTTCTCCAAGACAAAGCAAGATGCTCTCCAGACGCAGACAGTGAAGCTTTGCTCACAGAAGAGATCAGGGATAAGTCATGTGGGTGTTTTCCCAGCGCTCCTCTGGTAGGGTGATGCTTCCTCCCTCCTAGTGCAAGCACATCCCCCAGTTGGTTACCTCTCCACAATCCAAGAGCATTATTATATGACAAATTGTATTCTACCTTATTTAAATTATGGCTTTAAACACAAAACTCCAGTTTTTCTGGTCTAGTTGCTTGGCATCAATAAAAGCTTGTCCTAATCCCATCACTGCTCCTTAGACTCTGTATCTGATGTCATAAACCAAAATACATTTTAAAGGCTTCTCCACAGCAGTTTGTTTGCAGTGAAGTCAGTGAAGCTCTGATAGAACAGTAAGAAATTATGGACCTCGTAATTCCTATGCTTTGAAAAAATAAAACTGTTGTATTTTTATTGGGCTCATACCTTGAAATATTAAGTTTCTGATTTGAAAAATGTGTTTTATCTACCAACAAACATAGCTTTTAGCTTTCCACCTCAGACCTTTCTTGCCTGCCTGTGTTTCAGGCAGAAACATTTAGGGTTTTTTTCCCTTCCAAAAGCATTTGAAGTTCTACTTCATACTCTCTTCTTTTATCCTTGCTATCATCTACATATAATTCACTGTCACTATATAGTCTACCATATATTCTTGAGGGTTTTTTCTGCTAAGTATTAAAGATAAACCTTTCAACCTACTCATTGTCTAGCTTTAAAGAAATAAATGCTATGTAGGTGTGTTTTGCCTCTCGCCTTTTGTTTTGGTTTTGGGGTTTTTTGTTGGTTTTTTGTTGTGGTTTTTTTTTAAATAATCCACATTTATACAGATGCAAAGTAGAGGACACTACAAGGAGAGAACCACACTCTGCAGGCTGCACATGTGCACATCACACAACTAGGAAGAAACTCTTTGGTTACATTCATGCAGCTAAAAGAGAGGTCAGCAACTGAACAGCCAGAAGGGCATAGTAGGGTGCTAAGTCTTGGAAACCTCTTAGAGGCAGTCTTTTAGCAGATTGATTTTCATGTGCCTTCAGGCTGACACAAAGCCACGCGTGAGAACCCCTTTCAGTTACCCAGTGAACTGGGTCCTGTGTGACAGTATTAGTTAGATGGTCCTAGGATGTGACAGCAGAGAGGGAACCAGCTGTCCAAGGCTAATGTGCCATCTGTGCCTAAAATATTCTGCCAATTGTTTTGGCAGAACATAAAAAGTGCATCCCTTTATCGGGCTATAAATCACAAGCAGGTCTTGCACACTGTCAATTAAATGCTGATATATTGAGCGGCCTGGATGCTTCATTGACTTCCAGCCTTTTGAGTGTGACATTTAGTGGCATGACCACTATGGAGGTCATTAGCTACAAAGTTAAAGCACCAAAGCAGACTGAACAACTCCCCAAGTGTCCATGGTTTAGTGCCATCCAGGAAAGCATTCAAATTTGGTAATAGGTTTAACTACTTGGGACAGAGGAGGGGGTGGGGAGGGAAGCATCCATGGCAGAACAAATTATTATAGATTTCATTATTATATTTTCCTTACTCCTGGGAGACTGGGTTGAGTATTTTTTCCATCTTTCTGGTTACAATCATAAGCAAAGACACCCATCCTGTCTTCCCGTAACTAGTGTGTTTTGGTGGAACAGCCATCAGTCCTGCAAGCAGAGGCTTGGACCGGACTCAGCTCCAACTCGGTTGGACTCAGCTTCTGGATGACCTTAAAACGCAAATAAGCAGAGTTTCACATACTCCATCACATTCTTCTACCAAAGCCTTACCAGTCCTTAGTCCATGCAGGTCAACATGCATATTGGAAAACCCTGCAGTACAGCTGAGAAGGCGGTGACAGCAGAGGTCAAGAACCATGACCAGTTACTGAAATTACCATTACACAGCAGCCTCTGTAGTGGCTCAGAAGAAAGGGCCTGCTGGCCTTTGCCTGGACCCTAAGCACAGCTGAAGCAGATGCCTACAGAAGAGGGAGCAGAAACAGCTCTCCCTTCACAGTAGCATCCCAACGTATCCTAGCCTCTGGAGTCAGATGCGGGTTTGCACGCAGCTTTCATTGCCATGTTATGGTGTGTGATCACCACCTTCCACACAACTCTTGGCACATAATTGGCATAATCTGTCATGTGATTCACAGATCTTTCAGAACAGAGAAATGCTGTACCTATGGATTCCCTTTGAGTTGCCAATGCAAACAAGAAGGGAAAACCGAAAAGTGAAATCACTTTCTACAAGACAGCCTCCTAATAAACAGCTACTGACAGGGGCAAAGAAACAAGATACTGATACCTTTTTGGTTGCCAAACATGGTACGTTAGATAACCAAATAACATTTACATCCAGAATTAACCACATTTTACGGCATTGTCCTTCCACTTGACAATGCTATAAAATATAGGACCTAAATCACCAATCTGTAACTTGGAAGTACTGAATATCTTATTGGTTGGACAATCTGTCCTTTTTTTTTTGTTTGGTTGTTTTGGTTTGATAGACAATGTCATCTCATATTCCCCTTTTAAATAAGGAAAGAACATAAAGTAGTTCAAAAGTAAGTCTGCAATATCCCTTAAGTCTTGCTCGTAATAGCAAGAAATATTTTGATGTATTTTGTAACTAGTTTCCTAATCCTCCTTGTCTTTTTGCACACAGAAGTGAGAAGTGATCAAACTCAAAGAAACACATTTTCTTTAGACCCTTGGAAGCTGAACATCTCTACTGCAGATTAATATAAGATAACACTTTTATGTTGCTGTGTCATGAGCTACCGCTAAAGAGAACTGGCATCAGTAATTGGAAGAAGCTTTGATATCTCCTGAGAGAAGTAATTTAGCATACATCAAAATAAATATAACATGCTAGTTACTTAAAAAAAATAAATGAAAAAAAAACCCAAACCATCAGGTACAGAATATACCCGACAGCTCCATGTTGTTTCTGGGAACTGAAACATCACGGACCGGAGCCCGTTGCCCGGGCAAAGGCCCTCACATTTATAACTTGAAGAAGATTCATAACCATCAGGGAGGTGGCTCTGGCATTCACATGCAGGGAATCTGCACAAGCACATTCAAATGGCTCCTCCGTGTTGGGGTTTCATGTGGCAAGAGGGTGGAGGGACAACTTTCACCATGAAATTTCTATTTTTCAACACAAATACTTAAATCTACTTGTTATCATTTTGGTGAGGAAAAAAAAAAGACAAATGGAAGATTCCCTCAGAGGCCCTTTCCAGCTCAACTGCATCTGCATTCACCTGTGTATTAAATGCACAACAAGTCTAAACAGATATTTTCCCTGGGAAAAAGCCTGGCCTACATCATCACCACTAGGAAAAGCAGCAAGGGTAATCTTCCAGATATCCATTAAATTTATAATTCACTGTTGACCTCCACTGTCTATCTGTGAACAAAGCAGTATTTTAAAGCCTATATGAAACATTCTTCCCTAAAATAAGTTATTTCTGAGTGAGCTAACTTTTCCTGAGGATTTTTTTTTAATAGTCATTCCTAAATTGCAGTGCCATGGAAATAAAATAAAGTTTAAAAAAAACCAAAACAAAACAACTCTATGTCACACACTTGAGCCTTCAGAAGATTTTCTTATCAAAAGGCGAGACAGAAGGAAATTCATAGTTAGAGACATGAGTAGAACAAAATAAAGATCTATTAGCTATTGCTGGAAATGTCATAGCATTTTTCTTTAATTTTAATCTCTATGCCTGTGCTTGATCTATTCACACCGGCATCACAATAGGCTGTAGAACTTGGTAGTGAACTACTGAACGTGCACTTTCAATGCTTCTTTCTCTTTTCCTACATGCTTATTCTGCCAGCTTCCTGGTTTTCTCACAATTTAATTCATAGCTCTCTGCCAGCTAATATTAAAGTTGCAAAAATGAAGAAAATCTGAAGAACAGGATTAGGGATGAATTTACAAAACATAATAGCTGTATGGGTTTACAACACCTACTGCCTGCCAAAAATCACTCCAGAGAACTAACGCTACAACACTGTCTGGTATTCCCTAGCTAGCCCCTAGGCTAAGTGTAGGGAAATCTGCCCTAACGTCATCTGCTGGCAAACAGAGAAACCACAAAGTTCTTAATTGAGAATTAAATGTCATTGAATACTGCAAAGGTTGCTGAGAGGTCATCATCATCTTCTGTATGCCAGGAGGTGAAGGAAACCAGGTTCAGCCTAAAGCAGAACATTTTTCAAAGGCTCACTCGCATAAGGTTAATGCGTGCTTTCTGATTTCTTGTGTGTAACTCAGCCAAGAAGAGGAAAAGAGGATGTGTTAATATTTGGCTTTTCGATCAATGAAGCAGAAGCTGTAGCGCTTAATCCTAGGTAGCTTTGTTCTACTTTGGAAAAATATATACACACATATGGAAAATACATTTAATGATGGAAAACAAAAATACTACTTTTACTAGTTATACCAGAGGATAGAATTACAAAGAATTCCAATTACAGTTATTAATGGTGTTAGTCACTGAAATGGAAATAGTCACCAAAAGAGCTAAACAAGAGATACTGAAAGTCATTAAAGCAGACGTGTTTTTCTGAAACAGGTGATCATTTCAAGTTACCAGGTCTCCCTGGAGGATATTCAATAATCCCAGCGAGGTGTTTGCATTACTATGAATGTACAGTACCTCTTGGCTTTCTAACCAGCAGGCACCGTAGTTTCTAACAAAACATTGTGTTGAAGGGCTGAGTTACGTATCTCCATCAGGAGACTCAAGTGAATCAGATAACACTATATACTGATTTTAGTCATTCTAGCCCAACTCCAGTATTTAAGAAAATCAAAACTATATGCCCAAATCATTTTGTACGGATTTGTTAAGACAACACACCAGACTGCTCCTTCAGAGGAACCTCCAGTTGACCACATGAAAGAAAGTTAGATTAATTTACTATTAAACACTGTTTCTATGGAAAGTCTTCTTTTAAAAGAAGAGACAAATGGCAGCTGGGCACCGACTTCCCACTGACACTTGAGCCTAAATCTCAGCAGGGCATATGGAAATCTCCCATATGACTTTTTATGCTGGACTGCCAAATACTCCTTTAGAGTTAATTTTCAGATGAGCACGTGGTTGTTCTTGCATTTGTTACTAACAAAAACCCCACAGTGTAAAAAGGAAAGAGGCCATTTACAGACAGTTCACAATCAGAGCTGGCTAGAAATGCTATAATGTGCATCTCTGCTTTGGTCAAGCATGAATAACCAATAGCATCTGCCTAAAACATGTTATACGTTCACTTATTAGTTGCATGCCCTTTGTGAGATATTGAGTGATTTCTCTGGAGAGCTCAAATCGCAGCTCATTATTGCTAGCTATGTGAAACGATGTTTGAGACACAGCAGTAATGACATTGCATTATTCAGAGATAACATCCCCAATGATATCTGTGCCTGATCACTGTAGTAAGCCACGAGGATGAGCAGTGGACTGCAGAAATCCCAGACTTCAACCATAAAGGGAACAGGGATAGCTGACATATTTCCGTTGTGTGAAGAGATCACACAGTATTTGCAGTACTTCTTTTCTTGCCCCAGGAAGCATGCTGCTCTTCCAGTTGAGCTAACTTTATTTACAGTAGTTTCTTTATACACAGTGTAACGTGTTTATTTTTAGCCTCACAATTTAACTACAGTAGGTCCTAGATTAGATGGCCTGGTTGCTACTCGCATTTGGTTTACAGACAACAGGTTTTTTCCTATGCATGTGCAGACTCTGTACCTCCTACCTGGGCTGCTAGAGCAAGCTGGGGGACCTCTTTACATCAGCAAATTGTTCCACCTAAGGAGCAGCCTCAAAAAGGAGGTTAATTTGCACTGTTCAAACATAATCGCTTTTAAAGAGGAAAGGACACATTATTTTAGTGTGTCTCCTGGCCCACTGCACCATTGTTGGAAACTGTCAGTAAACAAATTACATCCAACACTGTGTAAAGAGATCTCCTGAGAATACCTTGTTACATGTAATGCTTTCTTTCACACCTCTGTATCTGGCGGAAGAACACAAGTATTTCTCTACAAATGCTGGATACTTTCCTCCCATGCTTTCCATCTAAAAAGAAAGTAAATAGAGTGGGGGATAACTACAGCTTAATACTGAAACCTTCCTTTCAAGTGGCAGCATCAAAGAAAATTATTTTTTCCTATAGTAGCAGCCACTTTTGGTACTTTAACCCACAGAGAAAAAGGACCAATCTTCAAAAAGTGCTGAAGATCTCCTGCCTAAAAACAAGAAAAAAAAGCAGATACCTCATAGATATCTCCGCATTTGGGTGCTTTAGTATTTGGGAGTATTTGCACATTTCAGAACCACTAACTAGATCAAACTAACAGGTTCACCTGAGGAGGAAGCTAAACTCCAACATTATGGGCAACTTTCCTGTGAACTGACAGACGTGACTAGGGAGATCGATATCATTCTGGGAAGTCAGTACTGCAACACTATACTATTATAGTTTGAAGATGATTTTCTAGGACAGACGGAACTTGCAAAACATGCTGAAAGCTTTGTTGGCAAAACAATTCTTGTGAATAAAATTCATCACCGAAGTTGAAGGCTTCCCTCCTTCCAGCAAGCCCTCTTCCCACCTGGAGGTTTCTTCAACAATTACTGAATTTGTCTACTACTCGGTGTATCAAAATTATAGCAGTTACTGGGAATTATAATGGACAAAAAAAATTTCTTTTGACTCCAGTGGACTTACACCATTGCTGCAGTTACGGCTATTTAAATGGATTATCCCATGTGGAGGTTTACATCAAATCAACCGCCCCACACACACATCACTAGACAGACGTTACACCGAGAGGTTTACATACCCCATACCCAAGGTAAAAACAGAAAGCCCTGGTGATCCTCCTGCCTATCACAGCATGGGTCACCCCCAGTGACCACAGTTGTTCCCAACAGGAACTGCAGAATGCCAAGTGCTTTTGGACATTCAGCCCAAATAACCATCTGTTAACCACAAGCCACCTGAAAATGCAAACCCCAAAGAGTCTCTGAAAGAAATGCATGATAATAACGCTTTCCAAGACATCCATATTTTTTTAAAACACCAAAACACCCAAACATATCGGAAAACTCCTCTCTCTCTCATTGCCCTTGCACTGTATGCCTTGATTTCAAATTAACAGTATTTGCCTGCAGCCACAGCTGGTATCACACAAAACCAGAGTGCGTGCAAGCCAGGCATGGGGGGAAGGGAGAAGTCTCATGAGAAAGTATACTACACACTGGAAAACGAAATGATTAATGTAGGACCTGGGCAAGAAAAAAAACCAAACTTATGAGAAAGAAAATACATTGAACTTTTCTCTGTACAACAGGAAAATACTCCTATTATTTTTCTCCCCCTCCATCCTGTAATTTTGAGTTTGCGTAGTGGGAAACACAATGTGGCACTACAGAAATCTCTAAGACCCACAAGAAATGGGAAGGATTTTGGAAACATTATAGGCAATTATGGCCAGAACACTACAAGGAAAACTTTAATCTCATCTGATGCCCTGCTTCGAGCGTTCAAGTGAGACTTGACACGAGGTCTAATGTATAGAGAACTTTGCCCACAATTGCAGACTACAGATTACAGCACTGCAGATTCACAGAATCACAGAATCTTCATGGTTGGAAGGGACCTTTGAGATTATCAAGTCCAACCATACACACACACAAAAAAAAACCCCAACCCTACAATCTCAGGCACTAGAGCATCCCCTGAAGTGTCACATCTACAGCAGAGTTACCTCCTGTCACATTAGTAGGGAAAGAAGATTTCAAGATGAGAATGTGTCACCAGGAAAAGCAAGTCAGAGATTTGGGAAGGAGAACCAAGAGAGGAATGGAAGAATAAGGGTTGGCTGTGGTGCAGAAAAACCTGCTTTGCCATACTTAGCAAGGAGGACACTACTAGACTGACCCTTCAGTTCAATGAAATCTCAGGGAGAGCTTGTTTCCCAGCTATCCTTCAATACAGAAAGGATAACCCACGGTAAATTTCACAAACGCTTGCACCAATTCTCACAGCTTCGCCAGGCCCCCAAAAAAACGGAAAAACCAGTACCAGAGTGGCGAGAACTGCCAAGACCCTCCGGATCAGATGCCAGCACAGAGCTGCTGAAATGAAAAGTGATGTTCACAAATCAGTGTGCAATCATCTGAGCGCGATCTGTGCTTTGGTTTGTGAGGCAAGCCCGAGGCTTGGGAGAAAGTAAGCTGCTGAACATTATCACACCCATGTATAATTTAGAATTAATCTGTTATAGGGCTTAGGAAAGAAAAGAGAACAGATAGGACTGAGAAAGGAAGGAAGGATGAAATCACACCTCAAACAGACCTTTTCACAAAGAGCATTTTGCGTCTAACTTTTGAAAATGAGAGTTTAGGTAATTACCAAGTCTTAGAGCAAAACCCACACAAGTGAGGAAGGGGGTTCCAACCTGCTGGGGTTTTTTGTTGGTTTTTTTTTTTTTTCTTTTTACTTTGGTGGAGTGCTTATTTTGCTGACACAAGCTCCAGCTGGATCAACTTTTGGGCAAAACATCTTACCAGGCATTAAAAAAAAGAAAAAAAGAAAAAAAATGGGGAACTGCAGCAAATGAACATTTTGTGGTGTCAGGCGAGACAACATAGGAAATGGATGCAGCCTCATGCAAGTGTGCCCCAGTGGGTTCTTACATCACAATCATCAGCAGCTTTGTTCCAGCCACAAAAGGTGTGTTTCGGAGATGGGTATTTCAAGGCAGGCATCAATCATTTTTAATTGAGTCAGGCTTATTTACTGTCTTTGTACTTCGAATTTTTCTTGGACAAGTACATTACTTGAAACAAGAAAACCTGAAAAATGCTGCCTTTCTGATATGGTGGGTAATACTGCGTATATTCATAATGTATCCACCGTGTTTTTCTGACAAGACGCATTGACGTAAGAGCAATCAAAACATACAACCATGTCCCTTAACCTCCTTAACACTGGTCCTTAGTTACATCTTGATATGTTGTGAGCTAAAAGTGATGAATGCCAGAACTATGAATGCTGAACAGGATAACTAACACTAGTAGTGAAAAGCAAAACACATCTGAATATGAATTGGTATTCTCAAATTAAATAGCTCTGATTTTGATAGCTAGTAAACATATTTATAATCATTCAGATGCTAAAATATGTGCTTCTAGTCCTTGGATGAATAAACATGAAAGCTGTGCCTGTGTTGATAAGTACTTACACATTCATTTCTTTAGTTGGAATACAAAACAAACTTTTTTTTTTTTTAAATTAAATGGGCTAGGACTCTTTCAGCAAGTCTGTGTCATTGTAACACCACCACTGACTACGAATGGTGCACAAAACCATTATATACAATTCCACCAGTGTTCTGACAAAAGCCTTTCACACAGAGATAAACCCTCTTCAGCGCATGTGCTACTCGCATTAATCATTAGTCCGGTAATTTTTTTTATGTTTTATTTAAATGAAAATGCAGTCTCAATTCAGCACCTTGTTTATGTAGAAATACCATATTTTGATTATATCCACAAAGAATAATACCAGTTAGCGTGGTTACAAGCTTGAGGAGTGGGGGGAAAACAACCAAACAACAAACCACCAAAGACAAAAAAATCAAAGAAAGAGGCAGTTCATTCTAACTTGTAAGGATATGTTTTCAATGGTTAAAATTAAGAGCAGGAAAAAAGAAGAGGGCATGCAGCACCTTAAACCTACAAGCAGTTGGTAGAAGGATCACTTGGCACAAAACTGCCTTCCTCCGAGTCTGAGCAGGCTGAATTTTACCTCCTGTGAGTTTTGGAAGCGACAGAGCTGACGAGAGGCAAAACATAGCGTTCCAAATACATATTTGGACACAATAATTTATCTAGGGAATAGAGCACAAAAATGCAACTGCTCTTACAACTGCTCCAAGACATCCAATGAAGGTAAGCAGAGGAAGCAAGACCTCTCTCCATGTGGACACCCACCTGCCCAGTAGCACTAACAGTTGACGAGTGACATCCATGGCACTGGACAACCACTACCAGAATCAGATTATCAGTGCATGAAAGAGGAGCTGGTGAGTACTTATTGTCAAAGACCTAAGAGGTAGAGAAGTACTATCATCCTCAAGAGAGAAGTAACTTACCTGAACAGAAAAAGGAAAAATTCTGGAAGAGCTAATAACCGAAAGAGAGTTTACAAAGCCGCCAAGTGATGCTCTAACCACTGCAGCATCCTCTTCTTCACTGTCATAAGAGCTTACGTGCATTACCCTCCCTTTTAGGCAAATACTTAATTGGAATTATGGTACTTAAAATAGCCCCTCAATATCTCATCCTGTCTGATTTCATGACACCTGCTGAGTATTATGCAACAATTATAGTATTTTATATATATCTATATATATATTGCAATAATATATATTGCAATCAATATATGTAATGCAACAATTATAGTACTTTATATAGTACAATTTGAGGGGAGATTTAGATTAGATATTAGGAGGAAATTCTTTACTGCGAGGGTGGTGAAGCACTGGAACAGGTTGCCCAGGGAACTTGTGGATGCCCCATCCCTGGAGCTGTTTAAGGCCAGGCTGGATGGGGCTTTGAGCAACCTGCTCTAGTGGAGGTGTCCCTGCCCATGGCAGGGGGGTTGGAACTCAGTGATCTCTCTAAGGTGCCTTCCAACTCTAATCATTCTATGATTCTATGATTCTACTATTCAGAGGTTTCTAAAGTCATAGTTTTACAAATACACACAGTACACAAACCAGGAGTCAAGCTGTTAAATAAATAAATAAAGCCATCAAATCGAGCCTAAAACAATTGGGAGCCAGGGAGGAAGGGGGGAGAGGGGAGAAATGGCTGAAAATATTAGTTTAGTCCTTTCATAAATTTTTTTCTTTGCCATATGGTTTTGGAGCCTTTCAGTTTCACTTCTATTACATTTTACCCATGAACCTGAAGTCCAGAAATTACTTCCAAGAAATGAAAAGAAAAAAATAAAAAGGTGGCAGCAGAGAGATGGCCATGTAGATGAACAATTCCAAGAGCAAAGATTCTCAAAGAAAACTAAATATCATTACATGTATGAAAAACAGAGCGGGAAACACTAAAAACAAGAAGCAAGACTAATATTTAGCTGTAGCAATGACACTGATTTTCTCAAGGATGCTTAAATGGGAATCTCCTCTTCCCTTACCCCCAAGTATTAAACCAGCAGTAAATGCAAGTCAATTCAGGCTTGCATCACTTCTCTTTGAAGTTTCTGGAGGACACCAGACTCCACTGCTACTCTTTTCCCCTCATGTCACTGGGCCCGTTCATGCATGTATCTGCAGCTGAAATGAACATATTTATCTCAAAAGGGATAAGCATTTCACAAATTTAAACTGACTCTGGTCCTCTGAAACCAGCCTCTCACTCCCAGTCCATGCACACCAATAGCAGACCCCTGTCAGGAAAACTCACACCAGCCCCAGATTTGGCCCCAACAGAGCCTTCTTCCTTTAAACAAGAAGCTCAGTCAGAACCATAGCCAATGTAGAGACAAGGATGCTTTGCAAACTCATTCTTCTTTCTTCAAATGGCATGATTAATATGAACACAAATGCAAAGCTTCACAATCTAAATTAAAATTCAAGAGGAAGAGGGAAAATGTGACACCCTGTATTTTAAAGCATAATGTTATGCAGACAGTGGACCACTTCTACCAACCAAGCAAGACATGACATGAAGTTTAATAAATATTCAATAAAAAAAAAAAGGAAGAAATATGAATTTGATGAAGTTTACAGGCAATTAGAGCAATTTATTTCACTATTAACATGACAGACTAAATGGAAATCAGCTATGGGTGAAAATGCAGTTTTACTGCCCGGCATTCAGACCGCTGTGTAATTAAATAATGAAACAGGTGAGGGGCATCCACGACTGACTTCTCTAGCAAGGCAACCATCCGTCACAGCCTTCCCTCCTGCCAGTACAGTGCTGAGACAGTATTTGCAGGGACGTGCGTGCGCCTGCCTGCATGTAACACTGCAGGGGGGATTTCTTTCCACTATGCAAAGAACATTTCCCACACGGCTAACTTATCCTTGCTTCTGCTGCACTGAAAATGCCAGCTGCAGTTATGGGGTACCAGATTTAGTTTACTGCTTGTTTTCTTTACAGAAAAAATTAATTAGACATTAAGCAAGTCAACATTTTATCTGATTTCAGACTGAAACTAAAAAGCCATGCCATTCCTTTTTCCCCCCATGGACACTCCTTAGGAAACCAGGACTCTCTTGTATCAGACTCTGTAGAAACAAGGAATAATAGTGTGTGCTTAATACACCACATGCGGCTCTTCTACTTTCCTGAAGGCTTAGAGCAGGAGGAACACGGATATACCAAAACATGAATATTATGGCTGTTCTAAATTTGAGCATATACACTCCAGTATTTCAAGATAAATTTGACTATTTATGTATGTTAACCAATGCCTAAGTATTTCCTTACCCTTTCAATAGCGGGTACTGCTCTGAACAGATCTAACAAGTTGGTCTCAGTCACTTAGTAGCTGTTTCTGACAGACTCTCCAGCAACAGTTAACAGTCAGTTGTGTTTAACAGATTGTAGATCTCTAAGAGGTTAATAAAATACTCCCTTTCTAAAATAGATGCTTTGTCTGGCAGCACGTACAGTGATAGATGTGCAAAACACTTGCTCTAAATAATTCCTCCTTTTGACTAACTTCCCCCAAACACTGCCTTTTTCCAAGAGGATTTAAAAAACAAACAAACAAACAAACAAACAAAAAAAACCCACAAAAAACAAAACCTTTAAATATATGCTTGTCTGTTTGCAAGCTTATATCATGTATAAAAACCGAAACAGGCAAGTTGGAAGGTCTGATTTTTTAGCATCTTTACAGGAATTTCCTTTCAGGAAGTCTGCACAGTATCTAGGACCCTGCAAATAAAAATCTCTTAACAGTGGCTCCAGCTGGTCACCCAAAAATTGCAGATACATTTGAAAACCTATTACTAAACTATCATATAACATACAACTTGGCTATTGCTACTTACAACTTCAGAGCTGGTCCCTCCACTAATAGCCATCACCATGGGAACAAGGAAACAAGCACCAGTGTCAGGGAAAATATTTTCTTAATCCTTGAAAACCTACAGAGATGTGCCTCAGTTGCATTTCAGGCATCAACCGACCGCTGAAGCAATTGGGACTTTGCAACATCAAAATCAATGGTATTCCATCTAAAATTAGGAACATTTTTATGGATCAGATTTTCAGTTTGAATAAAGATACTCATCTTTGTTCCAGTGATAAGAAACATGCTTTATGGATCAATCTCCGATTCAGTTTCAAAAGGAAAAAGAGGGTCCCGAGAGCTTTGATCTGGTAGACCTTCAGAAAACAAGTATTCTGTAGTGTCATTATTCCCATTTAATTCACCTTATGACTACAGATTTTCAGGAAAGAAAATAAGAAAAGGAAGGAAACAAGAAAGCTATCCCAATTAAGTCTACTCCAATGAGTTCAATTTCAGCTACACTTGTAACAAATTTACCTATATAGCAAACACTACAGCCAAGTCAATGCAGCATTAATTCATCTTTAGAGTAGGCACACTGCTGTATCATTGATTTACAGGAAATGACATGGTTGACTTAATATGCTTACTGGTACATACAGTGGCAAAGAACATGTACATGATCAAAAAGCATGTGTACATTTTAACAGCAATGAGCTAGCATACTAGTTTGTACTAACAGGTTAGATAAAATCCCAGCTCTACTGAAATCAACAGAAGGCTTGCGATGGTCTTCAGCATAGCCAGATTTACAGCCCAGCACATTCTGCAGAGGCCAGCATGGTGCAAAAGCCTCCATCATCTCCCGACAGGCTCTGTAGAAGGTCTGACTGTAATTAAACCCACTAAAGCAGGAAGAAAAGAATTTGACATACAAAACAACTCATGAAGGATCCATGACACTGCTATTAGGTATAAAGTTGTATTCTAGTTTTAAAAGCATGTGTGGCACTGATGCACTAAAGTAAAAAGAGAGAAACAGCCAGTCATCTTCCAGATCAAGAGGAATACCTTGATCATAACTTGCCGCTCTGCTGCCCGCTAGCCGGTATGTTGTTCCCTTGTCAGGGCACCAGAAGGCCGCCTCAGTAACAAGGAGCCTGTAGCTATTAATTTTTCACAGGGAGTATGTATTGCCACAGCATTGTGAGCAGTTATTGATAAGGAGAAATGAGAAATCAAAAAGAAAGTACAGCGTCTTTAATCATCGAGATTTTCCCCACACACACACACACACCCCAAGTTGAAAACAGGCAGCACCTCATTAAGACAAATGCGATGGGGAACAGGCACTGCCGCAGGCAGGTTCTCCTGCCGGCACCTGCGGCAATGGTGGCATTATGGACAACACGCACAGCCCAGCGCAACACCATGAGCCACTTAGTAGGAAGGTAACGAAACCCTCTGCCTGCGGTAAAACAACAGGCACCTACTCTCTGAGGTCTAAACAAATCCTTCCTCTGGTTGCCAAATATTTTAAAAGACTGCAAGGGAGCAGCACAACGAAATTACCCACTCCATCCCTTTTCGCATCAGCTGCGTATAAGCATAACTCATTATAAAAATCTCAGGAGTCACCACCTCCCCTGCTATTAACAGAATGCATTAATAACAACATTATTTTAATGCTTTTTCAATTTGCATTTGTATTTATCCAAACATCATAGCATTACGCAGTGTTAATTACACGGTTTTGTCTGGGACATCACACTTACAGTAGCATCTGTTGAGCTGCTGCCATGTGAGACTTGCCACACTTGAATTTTCTCTGACAACCATCGTGCGGAAGAGTTGGTGATGCTTCATTAGGGTTTCTCCAAAGTTTCAGAGACGCTGTGGCTTCTGCTCTGCATGCCCCCTACCTTCCCTGGAGCCACAAGAAGAACTATGTGGAAACACAATCTCTTTTCTCCAAACCTCTTGGGGGGGTGGGTGGGTGGGGTGGTGGGATGGGGGGACACGTGTTGATTTTTTTTTTTTTTTTTTTTTTTTAAATTTGCTCCATATATTTTTTGTCTCCAGTACGGATTCAAAAAGTTTCTTTCCCTAGTGGATAAAAAAAGCTATTCTCCCCTAGAGCTGCCCCAGCCCAGGGCCTGCACGCAGCTGCCCTGTTCTCCTCAGCGCCATGCCCTCTGGGCAGAAATGCCTCAAAAAGGCCCCCAAACCCCCGGGGTACTTTGGGGGACACTGAGACCTAGCCACAGCGACGTTCTCCCCAGGAGGAGGAGGGGGCTGCAGGGTGGCCCATGGCCCTGCTGAGCCCCTCAGAGCAGCCCCTCCCTGAGGCCGTGGAGGAGCCTGTCTCCCACCACAGTGCAGCCGCCATTTCCTCACCGGGACCCCGTTTTCCTGAGGAGCCCTTCCACAGGAAAAAACAGAAGAAAAAGGATGGTAGGACATACCTAAAGGAGATATGGAAACCTCCACAAACGCTCCCAAAAATCAGCAGAGGGTCCTGGCCTTCCTTGATTGTATATAAATGTTTTTTTGGTGGTAGCCAGTAAGGTAGCAGCGAGCACTGGTAGGGACTGACCAGACACCCACCAGAAAGCACCAACACCACCCACGAGCCAGGCACCTCCAGATGATTCAACCTTCTCCCACACCATTTTGAGTCAAAAATTCTTCCTGAGGAGAATCAGGCACCATCCCTGAGGCAGGGTCCCTCCTCGCTCGCAGCTCCTTGGTGAGGGTAGGCCCTCGTCATCCCTCACAGCAGCCGGGTCCTCATCACCATCCCCCAGAAGGGCCAGGGACATCTTTGCAGCAGAAATATCAGAGAAGCTAGGTCTAGCCAAAACAAGTTTGCGGGCAGCACAAGACCACGCAAGCAGGGTGGTATTCATCAGAGAGTAGCAGAGGAACCTCGGTGGGAAAATGCAGGCAAGCGGGCAAAGGCGTGCGACCTCAGCACCACCAGCCACTCTCCCAGATGATGAGCACTGGCCAGAGCAAGTCCCATCCCCAAAATGACCCCCCGGAGGGGGTCCTGGGAGCTGGAGACCACCGGGTCCAATTTCCAACCCTGCTAGATGGTAGAGTTTACTAAAAGACCCCTGGTCATACAGATAGGTAAGACTCTGCAGGAAAGAACTGGCATGTCTTCTATAAAGGGAAATCCTGCCTCAAAATCCTGGAGTCGTATGCGATGGTCAGTTGGCATGTCAATGAAAAGGATTTCCAAAATAATTGGATTTTCAAAAAGCCTTTGACAAAGTCCCACACAAAAGATTATTAAAGAAACTAAGCTGTCACGGGCCTGAAGGAAAGTCTTTTTTATGGACCAAAAGCTGGTTAGGAAGCAAAAGGGTTTGGGATAAAGAAAAGCTAGCACTGGGGTCCCCCAGCAATACATGTTTGTAAGGATTTCATTCAATACCTTCATCATAGACACGGAGAAAGGAGAAACCATGAAATCTCAGAGCCTGCAGATGAAAGTAAACCATTTTGGGTAGCCAAATGGCACAGCAATAGCGAGGAACACCAGCAGAAAGTCAAAAAGCCGAGTGAGTGGGGAAGGAGGAGGAGGCAACTGAGCCTCATTAGATAAACTTAAAGGCAATACATATAGGGATAATAAACCATGCCTACATGATGCTGAACTCATGGAAGTCACAACTTCAGATCTTGGAGTCATCACTGACAGTTATCTGAAATCATCAGCTCATTGTGCAGTGGCCTCCAAAAAAAGCATCAACAAAATGCTGTGAATCATCTGGAGGGATACTGTGAAAGAGACAGGTGTTGTTTTGCCACTTCACAAGCCCTTGGCATGTCCCCATCCTTGGCAGTCCTGGTCTCGGGGAAGGTTGCAGCAGTTAGGCAAGGGCAACTGATACGATAAAGGAGACAGAGCTTCCACCTTGCACAAGATGAGACTACAAGGATTCAGACTAACCAACCTGGGGAGGAGAAAGCTGAAGACGGTTTGCTGTTTTAAGGCTTCCAAAAACACGGATGCAGTGGATAAGCTTAAGGAACTGCAGTTTTCCAAGTGCTGCAGAATGAGAAGTAGGGCAATATTGGCAAAATTATGAGGAGAACAATTTAGAAGAGACAAAGAATTTCTTTGCACAGGAGGTGGTGAACACGTGGGATTTATATCTGCACAAGGCTGGAGAGACAGGCAGTGCCAGGGCACTACACACCAGTCCCTATTGCCATGCAGAGAGGCAGAAGACTGGAGCTGGCTGAACCACCGGATCGACCCAACAGCAACAGTGACAGAAACACAGAGTGCTATACAGAAGGACCTCTTAACGTCCTTCAACATGCTTAAAAAAAATAAATAATAATCACAGAATCACGGAATTGTTGGAGTTGGAAGGGACCTTCTAATCCGCGTGAAAGACTTCCCTGCTAACCAAATCTTTGCAAAGCCCTGGAATATTTTCCAGTGTTGATATATGAACAGTACACTAGCATACTTTAAAAGACTTTTGGGTCACTAGGTGGCAGGGGGTAAAGGAAAAACAAAAGGAGAAGGAAGAATGATGTCCAAACCTGCCCAAATCATTAGATCATTCCAAATGTTCAGCTGAAATCTCCGGCCAGGTCTTCAGGGCCCCGAGTGCTTTCCCCATCCTTGGTGTGTCAGTATAAATTATCGTCAACATTAATTCTTTTGTTTCTTCCCTTTCCTAACAGATGTAGGAAGCACACATTTGGACACTGGCAATATTTCTAATTGTGTGATGGGGGCAGAGATAGAATTAATGATCCAAGTTAGATAGAAAATCTGAGTTAATTTCTTGCAGGTTTTTGAGGGGTTACTTATGGTTGGGGGTGTTCTTGCAGGCTTCTGGCTCTGTCACAGGACCCAGCCACGCATGCCAATGAGAAAACAGGCAGTTCAGAAAGAGAATAGGATATTGAAGGACCCACTGCCACAAAAAGTACTTTCTTAGTGGCAACAGGCCTCAGACAGTAGGTGGAGTCAATGCAAAGCAGTACTGCCAGAAATTAAATTTCCCTGCTGGGAACACGGTAGAGTGATTCCATTTGAGTTTCTTCATCTCCTCACACGCACACCCTGGTTTTCCTTGTCTGTTCACCTATCTGATTGCTTCCTACATATCAACAGACAGCTGCTTTCCACCGAGGAGAACACCACGAACAAAGACATGAGCAAAACACAGAATATTTCAAGGGCAATGAAAACGATCAAGGCCACCCCAGTCTTCAGGCAACCACGCAAGCGAACTGCTAACTGGGAGAGATGAGCTCTAGATCTGATGCGGATCGGATGCCCCGGGCCTGCGTGGAATGAGTATGTAGCACAAATTACACACTTTGCCAATGGGGAGACAGTCACGTAGCACCTAGCTTAATCTGTACAAGCACACTGCTGGCTTTTACGGCCAGCCACTCGCTGGAGGTATTGTAAACTGCCACAAAATGAGTCCGACAAAAAGTAAAGGGAAGCAGAGCAGATATGAATAAAGCCTATTCACAGTCAGGATAGCAACTCCCGTTCTACTCTGGAAGTTTTAAAATGTTAAATTAATCCACCATAAATTATACATATATAAGGTTAAATGTCCAGCAAAAATGAGCCTATTCAGCTAATAATGCAGTCTTAGATGGAGTCGTTAAGAGGCAATAATTCTCAATGAGATGATTATGTTTCACAGCTTTCGAGATTTAATAACAAGATTTACACTTCCAGTGTCTAGTTAGTTATTCTGGGTGGTTTCAGTTTGGGGTATGAGACTTACCCAAGAGAAACCCACTTTTCTGAGAAAGGCTGTGTCCCATCTCTGAACTCCCAGTTTCAAGTTTCCAAATTCACTACCAAATTTTTTTTTTAAAAAACAAAAATGCCTCCTGCTGTATTTTCACATGTGTTTGGAAAAACAGATACCCAAGCTCTCTAGAAAGACACACGTTATATAAAATACTGCGGTGCAAATATACGACCACATCTATTGTAAAGATGAACTGGTATAACAAGAAAATACTCTGTATGATCCATTGTCATCACTGGAGCTATAATTATTCATCAGTCAAGAACATTTAAACAGAAACCAGGGCAGCATAAGACCAACCCAAATGCCATTTCTCCATATGACCAGCACAAGAAAGGCCTATCCATAGTACCCAGCACTCTTAGAGCCTGCTTGCAAGGTAAAACCTTCATACAGGTAAGAGAGACCAACCCCAAGGCTTCTCCTACCTGCAGCTGGCACAAGAGCAGGAAGCCGCTGGCTAAGCCGATCTCAGCTTTGCATCCTGGAGCAGAATTGAGCTCAGGTCTGTACACAGCCTCAGCACTGGGAAAGAGCATTATACTCTGCCAATGTAGCACCAGTTGCGTACGCTAGTTAGTGACAAACTGAATCAACTCTGAACACGCACAAACCAGCGAGACTCTGCTTCTACAAGAGATGCAAGGTCCCCTGAGGCCTGTATGTATATTTTATTACCCAACTTCTCTAGCTTAGGTCTTGAATTCCTATTTTTGCTCTCATGACAACTTTTTCAATAAGCAACAGCTGTTGACAAACACTTGCCTTGCTCAGCAAACTACCGTACTTAAGTAACTTTTACCACACCTCAACTTTTGAAGAAAACACGACCCAGACACCAACACCACCTCTCTTGATGGAAATCAGCTGGCTGGCCTTTTGCTATGACAAACATCCAGGCTCCCCAAAGTTGGCCTTTCATCAGATTCAATGATTGCATATTTGCAGCAAGCAAATACTTACTCCGATTCCCACTTCAGGCTCGCTCTTTTATCATTAGATTTCTCCTACTCGGTGTACACAAGCTGCATGGTAACTCTCGCTCACTCTGAAACAAGTTTTCAGGCGAATTTACCTTGGAGTCCCCAGTGATTGTGAGCAAGTTCCCCATCACTCTCTCTCAGAATTGCACCCACACTGCCCCTGGCATTTAGATGAAAGTGGTTTGTCAATAAAGTGCTGAAAGAAATTGCCTGCTTGGAGTGTGTAGTGTCAGCTGATGGACAGGAAGTGAGCAACTAGCTTATCCTGACAAAAATAGGATAATTTTTAAGCATCAGGAAAGAATTCAGGCCCAGTTGGTTTATTTTTAAAAACACCCCCAAAAAAAATTCATTTTTCATTCAGCATTCCAGCATGGCCTCTCTCTAAAGAAGAGCAGGATGTTTTTCTTTTTCATTTGAAAGTGGATGTTGATGTTTAACTGGTTATGTAGCTTCAGGCATTATTATTTTTCAAGCTGCTAACAGCTTGAATATGCCTTTAACTGTGGCATTCCAGAAATTCCTTGGTCTAACCCTATATACTGAGACAAAAGCCCCGTGTCTTTGCATTAACTCCAAGTTACAAGTGCTGCGGATCTACAGAGTCAAGGAGTGTTAAAAATTAAGGTTACCATGTCATCTGGCCACAAGTCTAATTAGGGACAGCTTATTGTCTCTTTATAATTAGAACTGCCTAGAAACCTTGCAAGACACATGACCTGCAACTTTGGTTCAGGGGTTTTTGTTTTGGTTTGTGTTTGTTGTTTTTTTTTTTTTTAAATCATCATTTCATTTATCCTACGTATATATACACATATACATCCACATTAAGTGTATGCTTATGCATACACGTATATGCTTATACATACACGTATATGCGCAGAGGTCATCTTTTTACTGTCAGTATTAACACACTACAGCCAAAAGCCTCATCAATACAGGATCTCACTGATTTTAGGCACTTGCCACAGTGAGAAGGCAACTCCAGTATGAACACTAGCTGTCTTAGGCAAGGCAGACAAACGCAGGCAGAAGAAGTGACATATTATAGCTCTTCGAATGGGATAAAAATGAATACACAACTACATATCAAGCAAGACATGACTGAAAGCATCAGACCTTTAAGGAACAGCTTGTAAAACACAAGGCAGGAAGGAAAAAAAAATTTTTAATACAAATAAAAAAAACAAATCAGAAATTAAGCTGATTTGAAAACCACCTGAGTTGCCTCAGATAATTGAACAGGTTACGTTTGTGCTCTTCACCCTACGCAGCACCCTGAGGAAGAGTGCAGCTCCCAGGATTTATCTCCTTAAATCCTTTAAGATTTATCCCAGTAAACGGCATTTAGCCAAAGCAAAACAAGTTAATTTTTAAGAGTAATGAACAACTCTTTCCAACCCCCACCCCACTCTGTCCTTCAGTTTTACTGCCGTGTTTCCTTCCATCACACTTGTAGTGCTTACTGTTAGAATACAGAAAGCGAACAGTCAGCTAAATCAACATCTACCTGTCACTATGGAGCTAGATGACATTCTCTGTCATACAAGAAGTAAGGGAAGATACGTCTTCATCGCCATCCTTCACCCCAGCAGATGCCTGGAAGGACAGTCACTCCATTCACTTTTGATGGCCAACCCAAGTTTAGAGGAACAGCTACACCCCGGGGCACTCCTGCATTCAGATGCAGGAGCTTTGAACAGAAGAGGCACGTGCTGATTTGACACACTCCTCTCTCTCTTAAGGATATGAAAAGATGAATTAAGACAAACCTTGTGCCAAGCTCTACAATGCACTTTTAATGACATACGCTAGAAATCAATGCTTCTCCAACGTCCTGCCATTTCCTTGGACTTGCCAGCAGAGTGGAAAACAGATATTCAATGCTTGAGGCAGATTATTTCTGAATGCCAGAATATATTAGAAAATATATTCTGTTGGTGCAGCGTGAAACATATTCAGTTTCTGGTGTTCGTTATAAAAACCACACCAGTGTGTTTAAGAAGAAAAAAAAAAAAAAAAGAAAGAAAAAAGAACAAAGCAAACACACAACCGAACTCTACAATCCACCACTAAGTTCAAATGTTTTATGCAGAGGTCTGACACAACCACGGGTGACATCAAGGAATTCTTGGCTGGCCTGATTCATATTGTTAGTCCCTTTATGTAATTTGCACATGTAATTTGCTCTTCTCCCCCTGCCAGTCGTTCCCTTCCTACATGATATACTTTGTCTGAGCAAGACAGAGGGTTTTTTCTTTCAAAGAATGCTGCTGTCTGCCATAAGGACACAGTTCATCTACTTTCTGGGGGTAAATGCATTAGAGATGGGATAGAAGGAATGTAAAGTTTTCTTAACCTATCACGACCTCTGAGTCTACAAATCCAGCATGTGCAAACCTTTCATTCCTTCATTAATTTGGGGACAGAGTAGCAGGAGTCCATCACATAAAAATCAAAGTCAGTTTCTCCAAAAAGGATGTCAACTCCCATTTCTACATGAGGGCTACGCTCAGAGGACTGCTCTGCACATGGGATTCGAGACCACTATTGCCAGTCTTAAAATTCACCAGCCTGAGTCAAAACACACACACACACATACAAGCAGACAGGCGTGCAAGTCATTGCAATCCATGCAGAAACAGAATTAAACCATCCAAAAGGTTAATTCTCATAAAAGTAATGACCAAGGAGGGAGCAATGGGAGAGAAGCCATAGGGTGCTGCCACGGGTAAGGGTTTGGTGGTGTGGGGTCAGGTCAGCAGCTGGTGCAGAGGAGAGCATCCAAGCATCCCAGATGTCTCCTGCTGAAGGAGGAAGGAGACTGCGGGGAGGGAGCAGAGCCAGCTGCCTCAGATGTCTCACGCTGTTGGAGAGAAAGGTCCCCGGGTGTTTCAACACGCTGCCCCCTCCCCAGGCTCAGCCTGCAAGTAGGAGGGGGCACAAGGAAGCAGGAGATATCTCAAGATCACTATCACCTTCAGAGCCTTCTGCCAGACAAGTGATGCTACTGTCCAACAAAAAAAAAAAAATAAAGATTCCACTAAAAAAAAAAAAAACCCACAAAAAACCCCTGGAAATCCTCCCACAAAACCATTTTGTAAAGATTGGTAGCAATGGATCGTATTGGGATCAACAGGGAAGAGATGTGGAATGTACCAAGAAAAACATCAGCATTGCTGACAGAGACAACTAGGAAAAATGCACTGGCAAAAACAGCGGCTTAGCTTTTGCAGCTTACCCTCTGCTTTACATAAAACACTACCTTCAATATTAGTTAAATATTTATGATTCCACATCTATACACATACCTGCTCAGACACAGGGAGCTGGTTCTACCATCCAATAAAGTGAGGCAGGAAACAGAAAATAAATATGCCAGGGATAGGTTGGGTTTTGTATATATAATAAATGTGATTTTGCCAAGGACTGGCAGAAGGGAGGCAGTGCAGAAACTCAAAGTGACTTCACTGATAGAAGCAGAAGAAAAGTGCCTCGATATTGAGCCTCTTGCTGAACTACATCCCATTAAGCCAACCCAGCATGTGGAAATGTAATAGCAAAGTTGTGGCTAGGTACCTACACTGTATTTTTTTTATGCTTTTATTTATTCCTATCTGACAAAGATTCTATGTCCTTTGCTTTCAGCCTGTGGTCCTGCTGCACCTCAGTGCACCATGGTACCTAGACGAGAGCATCAGGCAATGGCATTAAGTGTACAGGCATGTATTTGCCATCGCATGCACCGTTCCCTGGGGGAAAATTGACCCCTTTCAGCTACACCACCTGACATCCCCATTTGCTTTCTTGATATGCAGAATCCCGCATCATCAGCAAACACACACAACCAGTCTCTACATCACTACAAACACAGCTCAAGAGGAACACACACCACTGTATGAAAATACCATAGCAGACAAAGGCAAGCATCAAGACATTTGAAGAAAGCTATTTTGTATTACACGGCAAAACGCTGTTATTCTTTATGCACAAACTCCAGAAGTGAGGACCCAAATCCAACCTCTCCTATCCTAGGAATTACCAACAGCATTTTCCATAGAAAAACGGCAATAAGAGTTCACATCCCTGGTCAGCCTAGGGATCTGCTCGCCCATGCTTTAGGTGCCAGGCTATTGACCTTATTAAAGGGAGGATGGTAAGGAAGATCTTTTTCCTCTACTGCTGCTTAAAATTTTTACTATGAAAATAAGGCTTCTTCCTGAAACAGCTTCAGCTGATCAGTTTGGGGGTGGAAATGGGGGTGTCCTGAACAGGGTTTTGAATACCCAGTTTTCCTTTGAAAATATGACATCTCAAACATCACTCATCTGATTGCCAAGAAGTAAAAGCTCTGTATGAAATGCTCCAGCTATTGGATTGCTGTGCAAAACCTCCATGGCAGCTACTTGTAAATAAACAAAAAGCTAATACCAGTGTGCTACATAACAGCTGACATACACTGAATATTTATGGAGGCATGCATCTATAGATTGTGCGAACATTTATGGAAAGTGGGGGTGCAGCAAGTCTGGGAAGGACAGAACTTTCATTCATAACTAGCTGTGCATCCCTAGAGTACTTCAGCTCCACTGCTGCCCATGTTTCTGATGTCTTTTCTCTTACATTGATTCAAGTCATTTGACTTCTATTGCATCCTTGGGTCTCATTAAGCCCATCAAACTACAAAACACACGTGAAAGGAAAATGGGCCCAAAATACATTTGGGATCACAAGAGATACAGATTCATGTAATCCAGTCAACTTGAATGGGAGTTGGCCACCCAGCTCTTCTGAAAATGCAATACCCCCGCTAATTATTTCACTTCACTTCTTCTGTTATTTAAGCACCCATTTCGTAAAAGATTCCAGTAGGTGAAACGACAGAGGAACAATAACAACAAAAAAATAAAATGGGGAGAATAATTCCAGAAACATGAAACACAGCAGACCCATCATTCACCAACTGCAGGCCCAGAACTCAACAGCCCTATTTAACAGGGTAGCACTCAAGGTTTGAAGACCATTCTCTAGACATATCTCGCACGGTAATGGCATCTACCACTTGGTCTGAACAATTACAAAAAAAAATTTTTTTAAAAAATGCGATTTGATGCCATCCTAAACCGCTGAACTAAAACTACATTACCCAGACAAACCAGACTCCTACTGGTAAATCAGACAGTATTGTCGCTGTGGCTTACACCCCGACATGACGGATCAAGGTTTATATTTACTGTTCTCAAACACCAATACCAGTGACCTGGACAGCTGGGAACTTGGATCTGCCACCAGCCTGCTGTGTGACACTGGGGGTGGCTTCACCCCTCTGTACCTCCGCTTCTCCTCTTCCTTATTGTTTTGCTGACCTGTAAGCTCTTTCTAAAGGCTTCTGGTCCCTTACTAAGTGTTTGCTCTACATCTAGTAGAAGACAACCTCAGCTTCATTTGGAGACTGGAATGCAACTTTTATTCTAATGTGTATTAATGCATACTATATTTGCATAAATCCTGCAGGAAGAAGGCATCACTTTTCTGCTCAGCCCCCTTCCCTTTCTCACCCAAAATTCACCATGAAAAGAAAGATAGAACGGTAAATGTTTAAAAAAAATAGATCTTCAAAACACATAAAAGACATAAAGAAGAGATCATAGAACAGTTTGGGTTAGAAGGGACCTTTAAAGGTCATCTAGACCAACCCCCAAAGATCTCAGAATGTTAAAATTCCACCAAGTTGCACATGCACACTTTAAAACTCGTATCATATTCATGGCATGCAGCGTAACCATCAGGGAAAGCTTTATTAGATGAAAATAAGCCTGTTGTAAGAGATTTCTTTGCAGTTATGCTGCTGCCATTATCCTGGCCAGGCATTCATGCAGCGTTTCAAATTAATATGCTTAGTTTTCTGAGCAGGAGATCAGAATAGTGGAATTCTATGGGGAACTCAATTACCAAAGAAAATGATTGCTTGAGCATTCAAGAAATTGCAACTACATCTAATTGTGAATAGTAGATTATTATCTGGATTATGGAAGACACTTTGAAATTAACTCAGACATATAGCTAGATACGTCTCGAGGATGGTACCTGCTAAGGGTACCAGGGCTCCTCTCAGGCACAGAGGAGCTCACTCTCAACTGAAACTACCAATGCAGATTTGTTGGCTTTCAGGCAGAAATGCAAAAAGGCAATACCCCTGCTGAGAAGTTAAAAAGCAGAAAACAACAAAATCACCTGGGGAGTTTGCTTGGGACTTGTTCTTTTCCCATTTTGTATCCCTCTGGTGTGGATGAATGTTAGCATGTTGCTGTATGGTTGGCTTTTTGCTGCTTGAAGACTGTGCTGTCTGGTATGTTCAAGGTAGTGGCTATATACCGAGAGCGGCTGTAATAAATGGAGGTTACCTCCTGTCTTTGAGCTCTGCTAGAGCACCAAGATGAGCCTAAGTGGTGGAGCAGGAGGGCAAGAAGAAGAGGATTTAAACCAAAGAACTTTGAGATTTTCCAGAGAGCAAAACAGGATACTTTGTAGGAGAAAGAGATATGAGGATTTTGTTCAATTTCTCTCTGAAGATAAGCAGGTACTACAGGGAATAAAAGATTATAGTACTGAGGAAACATCTGAGAATTACAACAGACATGAAAGAATACAGAATCTATAGGATGCACTGAGTAAATATCTGGAAGAAATAATGCACAAAGTGTATCTTGCAGATTAGTATCAAAATGGTCCGAAGACTAGAGATGGAGCTGGGAACAATGCTGAAGCTCAGACAGCAGGAATAAGGATGTCATAGCAGAGAGGTAACGTGGACAATTCAAGACCTACAGGTACTTATGTGCAGATTTTAGACAAGTATAACTGTGGCACCGCAAAGAAGTAAAAACACTACCCAGAAAATGAATTGAGGAGTAAATACGCTGCACAGGAGAGCACACTGAGAAACCAAAGACAAAATAGCACAGAAGAAGTGAAGAGGAAGCATTTTTTCATGAAAATGCTATGAGGAGCCAGGCAGTATTGCAAGCAGGGTCTCTCCAGAGATGGAGAAAGATCTGTGTTACTGCCTGATGAGAAAGCCATGGGAACTTCTTCTGTACAGATGATTTCAAACAGAAAGAGGCTGAGACGCAGATAACCAGGGAGCCCACTTTCAGAGGCCAGACTCAGAAACGGAACTTATTTAGACTCAGAAAATACAAGTTAAGAAGGCATTTAGTTGTTTACTACACATACATTACCAAGGAGATAGAATATATTTCCACAAAACAAACCAAACAAACCCCCAAAACCAAACTTGTTTAATATGATGCTGGCACCAGAACAAACAAGAGTAACGTAGGCAGAGTAGACTCAGGTTGGCAATAAGGGTTTCTTAACACCCCAGGAATCCCAAAACTGTACTCCCAGAGCACGAGCAAAAGCAAAAATGGCAACTTAGCACTCTAAGGCAGGGCATGATAAATTTTACTGAAAGGATTACATGATACAACAGTTTGGAAGAACTGAGGACTAAACTAGACAGCCTTGTGCTCCAAATCAGGTGACATCTCAGATTTTTCCAAATCTAAAGACAGTTTTACTACCACAGCTCCACTTTTGTTCAAAGAAAAAGGCAAACGCTGCCTCATAAAATTGAAAACCTCAATTTACTAGTCAAAACCTAGCTCATTCTCCTTAAAAATGCCTTCAGGATGACCTTGTCTATATCCCGCTTCCCTATGTACAGCCGAGTACGTGCTCATTCACAGCTGGTCAAAATGCAAAAGCACTTCAATACGGACTCATCCCTTCCAAGGTACTTTCCAGACTTGGCTTTGTAGCACCAGTACAACTTGTCAGTAACTCACTCCACCAAGCCTTTAAAACACATTCAGAGAGAGCTCCATTCTTTTTATACACCTATAAAACTTGAGTTGCGACCAAGCGCATTTTGTCTGCACTCTGACTTCAGATAGTTCGGCCGAGCCATTTCAGCTATACGGCTTTCTGACAAAGAACTGGTGTTACTCATATGTTTTGAAGGTTACTGCATTGCCTGCCATTTCTTACTGCAGAAAAAAATTACTTGAGCCTTGAGACTTCAACCCGAGTGCCAATGAAGGATCTCAGAGAAGTTTAACGCAGGAGCCAGTTCAGAAAGAGTGGAAAATCTGTTCATGAAGTTACTTGACAGCAAGTGTCTACTTTGAAGCAAGTTGTTTTGATTTGCTGGGTTTTGTTTCCTATTTAATTGCTGATAGATAGCAAAGCTACAGACCAGAAATAGGATTCCTTAAGCTTTGCTTTCATTTCTACCATTGCCCCCAGTTTCATCACTTATAAGTTACACTCCAGAGCATGGATGAGTTTGCTGTAACCATACCGTGAAACACATATACTCCGTGACCATTCAAGTTAAAAAAGAAACCAACTCTTCCTCGAGTTTGCAACTATCTCCCAATTGCTCATAGAGCTCTTTACCCAATAGCTGCAAGGACTTACCTCCAATCTAAGCAACTCTGCTTCCCATTTCACCCTTCCCTCCTTTGCAGGACAACTTTCATTTGCTTCAAAGCACAGAGCAAGCTGGTGAAGTCTTTCTGTGTTTCTAGGGAACATCTCCTCACCTGCCCCTAACATGAGAACTAAGGCCTCCTGGTAGAACTGGGCTGAGATATGTGTCCTGCAGCCCCACAGGCAATTAAAGAAATTGCCTCCAGCTGAGACCAGGACTTTGACCTGTTGCAGGTGTATCTGAGTACCAGTCCCCCTAAAAGGCCCTTCACCATTGTGACAAAACCTCAGTTTTCCCAGCCTTTTCCCTTACACAAGGAAACTGAACTGGCTGCAAAAGGGAGCTTAGCATGGATAATGCATCCCATCAACAAGTCTCTCTGCTCAGCCTTGCTCTGGTCTTGAATTTCTGGCTCCACAACAGCCACCCACTGCAAAAATACCAGGCAAATCCCACCCACACATAGTACTTTATAGACACCAATGCTGGCTTCTTATTTGCCTTCAAAGAGGCGTTAGTCCATAGGAAATGTCTGTGCAGATCTGGAATTTGGAATAAACAGAGCATTTTCTAGACCTTGCTAGCAGCACACTGAAGATATACTATTAAATATTCATTTTAGAGGGGGTTTCAGACACACATGACTGCCATAACCAACGTGCTGCCTTTTCCTCACATTAGCCTTGTATCTCTTCATGAAAACACTGCAGTTTCCTCAGTCCAACTCCAGGAGGTTTGCATCAAATATATATTTGTGCTAGTCAGCTCTCCACCTAATAATAAAGGCAAAAATCACAGTAACTAACTGGAGACTGACTGTCCACAGTAAATTGTCATTATTATAGCAGAAACACAAGAAGGATCAAAGGACAGAGATGAGACAGCCATTGCATAGTTAGGAGTATGGCATCGTTCTCAGATCTACAGGCAGCTTAAGATGCCAACCTACTGATAGATATTTTACATGACAATGTTATAAGCCATTTCACTTCTGATTATTTTAGTGGAAAACGTCCAGCTCCTGCTGTTGTCACAGAGTTGTGAGGGAAGGATAAATGTAAGCATGGCTGCAGCATCAGCTTGTGTCTCAGGGGCCGCCGGACCAGTTCTCAGCTCCCCTGATGCTGCATTCACTGTCTGGGCAATTGCTTGGCTTGCACCTCACTCCTCTGCCTAGACTTGTTAGCTCACATTTTAATTATTGGGAGATATTTAGGTGCCTCTGGAAATATGTTTTCCTTCTGTTTAAGAGCCACCACCAACGGCTTCTACCACGTAATCTACACTGCAAAAATCTGTGGCTTACTGAAAATGCAAAGAGAAAATATTGTGACTTTAAATATATGAATTAAAATAAAACATAATGAGTTCACTATCAAACTGGATGGAATTAGGTAATTATGCAGATTGATTGTTCTGATGAACGAAAATGTTCTGTTTCTGGACTAAAGTATGTTTCTGCATACTTAAATGAGCAGTCCCAAACTCCAACAGGAGACTTTGCAGAAGGCTTGTAGCAATGGCTAAGTCTAGCAACTATTGAGTGCAAGTGGCCCCGGCCACCACTGGTCCATGAAAAGGAATCATCAAGAGGTTTTTTAATGGGTATCTCCACTACTAGGCTTAACCATTTTTCTTGAAGGTGGTGAGCTGCTCTTTGAGGATCACTCATTTACACTACCCTTTCCCAAGGAAACAGAGACATCCAAACAGAGAATAAAAAGAAGGAGAAAGGCTCTCAGCAGATGGATAACAAGCTGTATGACCTAGGAGCAATCCCATTAGAGCACGTTGTATCTCAAATACAACATGGCTCTTTCTACTCTACATTTCATTTTAAAAAATTATAAGTGTGCCATTGCCTGGCTAGAGCTTTAGGGAAACACAAAAGGAACTCATAGGCAATGAAGCATCAGCTGCTTCCCTGTAGCTAAGTTTACCACAGTTTAATAACAAACACTTTTTATATGATTTATAGCCTCTGTATATTAAGTCTCTCCAAGCAGAAACCTGCTGGAGTGGACATTTCTAGTCCTTGTGCTCAGAAACATATCAAAGAAATGCTGTTCACCAAACCACAATACATATAAGAATGTATACATATACATGTATGTTTATGTAGATGTTTCCATATGAATATGTGTAAATGAATATATGTATTTTCTACATATACATTTGCGTAGAAATATATATATATATATAAATTTTCAGAGATAGTAGCAAAACCCAAAAGTTTGTGGGCAAAAACCTTCCACATAAACCAGTGAGGGCTCCTCACTGGCATCAGTACGATGTAAGTTTGAGGATAACCTCCCTTCTCTTGAAAGGCCATAGCCTATATGAACTGAGAAAGAATAAGGTAATATGGGAACTAGAAGTCCAGTAGACCTTTACTGGAATACAGGGCATTTGTCGGGGGTGGGAATCAAAGACATCATCCAGCTGACCAAGGAGGAAAAACTTGTGGGTAGAAGAGGGTGGCCCTTGAACCAAGGTCTCAGTCGGGCACAGCAGTTAAGCAATGCTTAATTCCCACAGAGCTCAGTCAGGTTTGCAAATGTGTTCAAAGCTAAGCACAAGGCTAAGTTCGTTCCCGAGTAAGAACAGCAGACAATCCATTATGGGATGGTCAATAAGAGAGTTTAGGTAGATATAAATATGTGATGCAACCGTTAGACATACTTTACTCTTCCAGCATCCACTGGCACCGTCAAGTGGTCTTCACCAGCCATGTTGCAATGGTTTGTACAAGAGCTAACACTGAGCTCACTTGACAGTTACAATTGCTTAGGAATTACAAAATTAGAAACTGGCATTAAGGCCTGTTACATGGTGATCATCTCATGCCCAGAGCAAAATTATAGTTGTCACAGGTGCTAGCTTACACAAGTTGGTTATTTTTATTTTCCAGTCTGTTATTGTTACTAAACACTGCAGAGCTCCACATCCCACATGCAAAATTTTCATTCAGCTCTACCCGGGGTTTGTTTCCCCGTCCCTCCAGTTACGCTGGGACTGTAGGGGCAGAATGAACTTTAATTTTTACTTAGACCGAGAATTACAGACCAGACCAGCCCTGTTTCTCCATGGGAGTGGAAGAGTGAGGGGAGCCATCAGCCACAGCTGCCACTCTCCCACGGGGAAAGTCCCCGATCCACGGCGGGCTGAAGGCTAAGCCCTGCTTTAAAGTCAGTTAAACCTTTGCCCCTCTTTTGCCTCCTAGCAATCTGTCCTCTCAGTTTCAAACCTGGTTACCACCCCCAAATTACTTGATCCTTGCTCTTACTCTTCTTGCAATCAGGAAGATTGAACAAGGATGGGAGATATGTAATGTGGGCTCTACAAAGACAGAAAATATCGCTCCATAATACTCTATGACCCTTCTCGTTTTCTTTGACATATCCAATGGGAGCCTATGATAGGTAAAATGTACACAGCCAATGAAGGAAATTGGCTGCCAAGATCACAGAACAAGGTCTGAAAGACAACCCAAAGAGTCAACATTATCAATCTCCATGACACCATTACATAATACAGAGAGCTGACAGAAACTCTGCAGCCCCCACAAACGAAATCGGTAGCATCTACTAAAAGTAGTATAATTTTCCCCAAGTTTACTAATCCTGAGTAGGCTTTATTTAGTTTTGCTGGTGTTTTCATGCGGTAGAAGTGAAGGAGGTCTGCCTGCTCTCACTACAGCTGACAGAACCTGAGAATCAATGCGCTAAAGTAACTGCAGCCTCTGTGATGCCATGAAACTTCTGGTTTCTAGCCTATAAACACTCTAAGCCCTCAGAGTGTCCCGAAGATAAAACAAGACATAGGATTTAGTTCCAAAGTCATGGTTAATGACAGCACATCTCGGAAGTGATATTAAACTGTAAACCTTGGTGGCAAAGGCAGTCTCTCGCTATTAGAGATCAGGGTGAAGTCTATGGCCGTATTATCTTATACGTCGGCTTCACAGATTTAACACTTTACTCCAAGCCTCTGGTATTCTGCCTCTGAGAGATACAGGGTATACAGGGGATTTAACAGACTTAAATGCGATACTGGCTGGCAAAAATCCTATATTTTAATTATTTTTTTTTTTTAAATAGAAGAAAAATAATAAGTAACAGATCCTTGGCATCAATCTTGGAGGACGATACTAGCAATGCCAGGTTATTTCCATAGAAATGGACTGACTTTACAAATCCATGGAGATCCACCTAACAGTACTCTTCTATATATAACCATTATTTCTTCAGCCTACTAAATTTATGCCTCTAAACAGATTTCAAACCCAAGCTTATGAGTCCTCCCAAATACAACATTAACTGACTTAAAAATTTTGATTAACTAGCAGGGGATTCAGAAATCTCCTAAGAGTACGTGGAGTAGCACAGGAACCACGTGGCTTCCAACAAGCTGAAAGGAAAACAACCAGAAATGACTGACTCTGTTATTAAAGTTACTGCTCAGAAAAACAGTATGGACCACGGTTCAAGCGAGAAGGGCTAGCTTTTCAGTTCGCTGCTTGTTTGTCTCTGGTTTTCAGTCCTCCTACTCTAACAAATTTAACTAGCAACCTTTATAAATCGGCCAATAAATTACTGTAAAAGGAGAATATACTTCCTGTCTAAATAAATGATAGCTGAAAAGTTCCTAATGGGCCTTGTACATGGGAAGAGGCTGGCTTTGTTCAACATGCTGCATGTTTTTTTTCATAAAAAACCCCAGAGGCTTCATTCACTCAGCCTCCTTATCTGCACCTGTCGTTGCTGCAGGTTGGCAGCTTTTCCACAGTGGTGTGCGATACGTTATTTTCTAGAGGTCAAGCCAGCCTATAGGGTGCGAACGGGAGGTGGCCGTCGCTGCATCTCAGCATCGCTCCCCTGATCTGGCATCGCCTCTTCCAGCCCCCATCAAGCGAGAGCAGCCGCCTGTCCCGCTCCCCACGCCTGTGCATTTTGGCGCTGGGCTTCAGCCTCATGCGATGCTGAATTGCCCACGGGCTTGTCTCAGTGTGAGTAATGCATGACACTGAGCCCCTGCAGTCCCCACAGCCGCGGCTCAGCTCATCCTCCTCCCTCGGCGATGCAACTTCTGCACTTACATTTTGACAGTTTGAAGATTCTCTACTTATACAACTACGTTACCTAGCACTTCCGCATCTTAGAAACGGCCACGGTGGACAAATATGTTCAAAAAAATAATGAGAATCTACATGTTTGTTTTAACTTCCCTAATTCTCTTCAGAATAAGTGGAAATTAATCTTGCAAATGCTTTCATAGAAGTTACCTTATCCTGAAAGGGATACGTCCACCAAGCTAAGCAAGGTCTTTGATGAGTAAGAGAGACTAAGAAAATGAAAATGCTGGCAATTAGCTGCCCCTATTTTATCAGCAGATCAGATACTGCTCTAATTATACCACATTCGACTTTGCACCAGCATGGCCCCTTAAAAAGCCCTGCCTTTCACACATCATTAATATTGCTCGTGTCACGTGCCAACACAGGGCTACCAACGGAAGACAAACAACATTAATGCAATGCAACAGCTACACTTAAAATACACATTTATTGTCAGATTAGCCCCGCTCCCCAGTTGAGTAGCATACGCGCTAATCTACTACAGCAGTTGCAGACAGTGCAAATGCCAAAGGATCCTAAGTGGAGCATGTCACGGGGCATTGACTTTCAGACTTAGAGCAGGCACAGACATGGAAAAATTTGCTTGAAAAGCGGTCAGAGAGATTTGTGCGACTGACACAATATACGGCTTCTTCAATTACATCACCAGTCCCACACTCTGTAGTCACCTAACTAAAACTTCCCATTTTCAACTAAGCAAGCAAGATTTAGCAGACTCTACGGAGTGCACAGTTGCAGTAAAAGAAACCTACAATTTTGGAGGCTCCTACCAGGAGCAGATATCACCCTCAGGAAGTTTGCGAAAATCTTCATCAAGATATCTCAAAAAGCATCTGCAATTAGGGGAAGGGACGAAAAGAATCACTATACCTCTCCTGTTAACGTCAGCTGGAGCCAACTTAATCTCCATGCATGGTCCTCAAAAGCTACTCCCACAATTCTTACTGATCCTATATTTTCCTGTTGCTTATAGCATGCATATTTGTTTGCAAGTGAGAGCAATTCTGGCTTCCTGTGCGTGCTGAGGTTACAAAACACGGAATGTATTCACTCAGGCAGGGATGATATCGCATCACCTTGTCTCGCTTCCAAGTTACCTTGCATATGATCACAGACCTCCAAACTGAAACGATCGTGTCCTAGTGCCAAGCATTCTCAGCACCTCATTTCGGCTCTGGGTAGGTTTGAAAGCAGCGTGTCACCGTACCCCAAGCTCCTTTATTGCTCAGCGTATCGCCTGGCGTGAACAGCTTCTCCTCTCAACCTTGTTCTCAAGCCTTCGCAAACGCTTTATTATCTTTTCTGAAATAGAAATTGTTACAGCAATACAGCTGTTCACCCAGTCGTCAAGCTGTGTCGACCTTCGATGGTACGCAGCCAATGCTTGCAGCGCGTTGTCTGCTAATATAGCATATAATACACGATGTGATCTACGCCAAGCTGTGAATTTTACTTTAGAGCAAAAAGGAAATCATGGCTCAGGCAACTCCACTGCTCTTCTGCACCTTTGAGCTTGTTCTCAAGAGAATTGGTGTTTCTCTTAAAAAAAAAAACTTGAAAAGTGGTCAGAGATTTGTGTGACTGACACAGCGTATGGCTCCTTCAATTACATCACCAATCCCACACACTCCATAGTCACCAAACTAAAACTTCCCATTTTCAACTAATGGTTGATCAGTGTTTGATCAAAAAAAGTCCACATAACGTGGAGGATAGGGTGCCTGAATAATAAAAGTGGGCTTCTTCGATTTGCTGCCCTAATCAGCACTGCCCTGGCTACATCTCCTAGTCAACCTTTCCTCTCCAGCTTTTTTCTGAAATACAAAAATGTTGATAACAGGACACTCAAATTTCATGCTCTTTCATTAGTAGCCAGGAACTGAAAACAATTAAAATCACTGTGCCATGAGTAATACTTTAAAGTTCTAAAAAGTCATTTCATTTTCCACTGAAAGAGAAGGGTGAATTTCAAATCAAGCGAGAAGGATATTACGATGCCTGCAGCCACTCCGCAAAACAACGGTTGCCTCCAAACCTCTTACCAAAAATCACCATTTAATCTGTTAATCGCGTCTGAAAATGGATGCGTGTGTCAAAAGGAAACAAAACAACTGGCTCGATAGCATTTAGATAAGAAAAAAAAAAACCAAACCACCTTTTCAGACATGGCTGTTCGACCCTGCAATCCAATTTATGTCATTAGAAACTGTTTGTACTAGGCTCTGCTTGGAGGACGGCGCGACGACGAGAGGAAGTGACCTGCATTAGAACAACAAATACACCTGGTGTGAAAGCAATGAACTTTAAAAGCCTTTCAGAAATTCAGAGTATTATTTAGTCAATCATATACCACAGAGCTGCCCCCAGAGCTGTATGTCATTTTGATAAATTAACTTGAAAGACTTGGAGCGTAATAAAGTCAAACCCAGACCCCACAGACTACAGCAATCATGCTTGAATGCAGCATAAAATACTTCCCACAATAAAAGTCACACTTGCTACTGCTTAATGTTTAAGATAATTTTGAACCTGATCAAGGTCAGCAGTTGCATAATGTGTTTGGGCTTTATCGGTTTTCTGTGCATTTGGGCACTTAGGAGTGACACTAAAAACATCAGCCTCTGGGGAATACCTGCCTCATCCACAAACACTGCATAGAATTTGGCATCCCTGCAAGGTGGCTTGCCAAAGAAAAAAAAAGGGATAGTATTTTTTTCAGGGAGAAATCATGAAAAATACGGCATTTTGTTCCCTTGAATTTCTCCATAGACTAAAGTAACGCTGCACAATGTGTGAGAGGGCAAGACGCTCTGTGGAAGGATGGTTCTAATTTAACATGAGGAATTGAAGGAAGATTGCTGAGAGGAGAGCACATGCCTTAAGTACAAATACCCATGGTGGTAGGAAGCCCCCCGTGCACAGCACCCTGTTTCTCTCCAGGAACCAGTGAGTCCAGAACTTTTTGGGAGACCACAGCTCTGCAAGACCTCCAGCCCTCACCAGGCACCGTGCCCTTGTTCTGACTTCATTTTTGGTAATTGCACCACTTCATTTTCAAAGAAGTCCTTGAAAAAAAAAATCCCTTTTTTTGCCCCAGTTCTGATGCCGGCCCTCATTTTAAGCATCACTTTAGCACAACTCACTAGATTTGCTGGTGCCTATCAACTTATAAAGTATTTTTTCATGTCTGAGCAGGGTTTTAGACTTCAAAGCAGTCCGCACTGCAAACAGGGATGTGCTGCCATTCTTCAGAGAAGTCTGAGCAGAGTGCGGAGCAAAGGACCGTGCTGGGCTGGGCTTGCTTGCTGGGAAGCCTCCCCTGGAGCACAGCTGGTTTCCCAACCCCAGGTACAGGTGTCTCTATCTTTTTGGAAGAGAGTATTGCTTCTCCTGCTGTTTCTGACTATTTCTGTACCAAAATCAGTAAATAAAGAATGTTACTCAAAGTCTAACCGGAGCCTTCACAGGCAGTAGTTTCTCTTTCCATCGTTATTTCCGCACTCGGCTGCCCGTGGGGTCAGCAGCGGGGCGATGGGTGGACACTGGAGGGAAGATCACCCCTCATCTCCTCCAGCCGTTTCTGCCTGCACATTCCCACGCTCAGGGGCCAGGAGCTGCCGAAGGAGCAAGCAATGCTCACGCATTGGCCTTTGCAAAACCAGATCCTCAGGGAAGGGGGAAAAAGAGCATTACTTTTCACAGGGAGTATACACTCTGACTCAGTTTTATTTCACAGACATCCTGACTAATTTGGTGCTGGAGGAAGTAAAGAAATACTGGAAGTTTTTCCTACCAGCATGTCTAAAAGAATCTAGTTATGTGATCTGCTGATTTTTCTTCTCTGACACCAGCACAACTAAACTTATATGAGCCCCAGCAATTCTTTTAAGTAGAGGACATAGGACTCTGCCCATCACCCTACCAAGCAGCTGAACTTCAGACACTTAGGGCACATTCAAAACAGCACAGCCACTCTAAAGTCTACCAAAAAATTACTTTTTCTGATCAGCTTTCCTTGTTGGAGGCTGCTGAGCACCTCACTCAGCTCCCTTCCTTTAGGAAGGCAGCCCCAAATGCTCCGCCACATGACCTGGAGCCAGACTCCTCTTTGTTTTGGCTCAGATGTGCCTTAAACCGGAGTCCCAGTTATCTCATTTTTCCAGTTGACTGTGCGGTTGCAATCAAAAACTACTCTGTTTTATTTTGCATTACACTTTGGGCACTGCCTTCCTCCTTCTGGAACAACAAATAAAAAACAGGGTAGGAAAATAACCATCACGGCTCTCTGCAGAGCACTTGCGGCGGGCAGCTGTTAGTAGTCATCGAGTTTTATAGTCTTAATGCTCACTTCTCTTTTTACCAACCCCCCACAATTATTGTGCATTGCTCTGCTTTCCTGAAAGTCCTCCCGAGACTGCTGCCTCCCTCCCTCCTCACTCTTCCTCAAAAATGTCCCTTTTAACCACCACCCTGGGGTGGTGCCCAGGAGACCCATGCAGATTCTCAGGGCTGCCCTAGATGGAATTGACCCTTCCCAGCCTCCAAATTTTAATTTCTTTTTTGTTCAAGGGTCCACACTGCCCCGTTTGCTGAATTTACACCAGTGCTCTTGTTCTCTGGCCTTGAAAGCTGCGGGCGGCAAGCAATGTAAACCCCACCTTCTCCACCTTCCAGAGCTGGTTCTGTGCATCTTTTCTTCTGGTGCAAGCATGGTCAAAATCTTCCTAAGACGACAGCTACTCTCCATTCCCCATCACCCTCAAGCCGTGAAATGAGACCCTCCCCATGTATTTAGAGAAACTGTCCCCAGCCTACAATTTACCTCTTTTTACACACACCTTAGCTCTGTGGCTTTGGGATATCTACAGACTTTAGAAGACCATCTAATATTCTGTCGTCTTCTTTTGTAAAGATTTTCTTTTGGCCATAAAAGCCTATGCATAAAGAATATTTACTCAACAGAAATACGCAACCGAAGAAAGACAAGCTATGATTTCTGAAAAGCAACTCGCACACCTGATTGCTTCTCCACCTCCTAGTTTTTCTATATCCTGCATGTCAAAGCACCTAGGAAACGAGGTAGACATATCTTCTAAAGTTTTCTGATGTTGTTTGTGATGAAAATTACCAACTACCTGGGATTATTTACTTGAAAATGACTACCCTCGGGAGATGCTGTTAGTCTTGTGCTTTGCCCAGTTTAGATTTTAACAGCTACTGTTGGTCACAACCAGGGCTGCCTGAAATATCTGACATAGCATGACCACCCAAAGGAGTTTCTTGCATTTTGATTTAACTTTGCTTAACGTGCTGGTAAGGGGAAGGGAGGGAAGAAAACAAAAAAGTGAAATTAATCTGCCCAGAGTCACAAAAACTCCCTTCTTGCACACTTTTAAAACAAGAAAGCCCCAATACTGGGGTTTCTGTTTCCCTGCCCCTCAGCTGGGGTTTGATATACAAACGCTTTTGAAGTGGCCCTTTTTTCCCAAGGGGAAAGACACCAATCCCGGGCGCTCGGCACAATCCACAGCCGCGGGTGCTGTTAGCCAGCCCCTTCCCGGTGAATCGGCATCTGTGCTGGCGAAATCAATGGTGGTCTGTGCGCAGACAGAGCCTGTGTCAGTCCAAACCCAGAGCCAGCGGCGGTGGCTCAATGCTGCACTTCACACATAAAAGGTTTTTGCTCGCTCTTGAACCCCAAGTAGGTTAAAATAAACCCTGGTTAAGGCAGGGAGGAGGGTAGAAGGCGCTACGCAAATATATGTATCGCCTCGAGCATCCTCATGCTGCGACAAGGGATACTTGTCTCCTCTTCCTAGGAGATCAGAGCACAGGATGGTCTGTTTTTCCAGGTTTTATCTCAATTAGAGAAAACTGGTTTGCGAAGGTCTCAGACAGCATAATCAGCATGCTATGCCTAATATTACAGATCTGAATCTGTGGTTATATTCAAGAAAGCTTAGTGCTATATGGCATATCACAATGAGCTTATTGTTCTTGTTATTGAGTAGGGTCCACGTTTTAATTTTGCTACTGGTGAAACAACAAAAGGACCATTTCCATGGGAAATCACAAGAATTAATTAAGCGGAACATAAGGACCTTCATATCCTGCTTTCAAGCTGGGATTTCACTTTGAACTCAAGGACATCCTAATTCCCGTACCTCGACCATCACATCTCTGAAGAAACAACCCTATTCTGGGTTTGCTAGCAGAGAAAGAGGCAGTGAGGCTTGGTATGCATATTGCTGTGCATGAACTCACCTACTGAAGTCATGTTTATTTATTAATATGCACTCCTTCCCAAAGCACACATTCAAGGTTTTCCAGCTACTCCTTGGAGTTAATAGGTCTTATCTTTCCTTCCTGCCTGCTGGATTAGGCACAAACTTTTCTGTGAGACAGAAGCCAAGTAACCATGACTACACTCAAAAACAGGTCCACAGCCTTTAGACTTTTCCACCAATCTTGAAAAGCTGCTATGGTTTATAACTTCTAAATTGCATTGCACTTTACCTCTCAAGTGTAATTAATTTACAGAAACATCCTTCATTTCACCTAAAAATAATTTTAAAAATGTTTCCAAGGTGAATGTCACTTGAGCTTCAGGGCCCAGGGAAGCCTTAGCTTGTTTCCCTGGGAAAGCAGGAGTTTTCTCAAACATTTTTAAACATAATTCTCAGTTTTGCGTTCAGAGATCACATCCTCCCATGTGATAATTATTGGACCAAGACTCCTCTGTGTTGAGGATGATGAGAAGAGCGGCCGGAATGGCCAGGCTCCCTCAGCGGCATGCAGAACAAGCTCTTCCTGCTCCTCAAACCAGAGGTGAAGCCTTCACAAGGTCTAGAGGAAGAACATATTCACGCACATGAAAACAGGAATGAGATGGGGATCACTTCTGCTTGTTCCAAGTAACACAGAAGGCTGGGTACTGCAGTGCTGGAGCTACCCACAAAATAAGGTGTGTGAGTCAGGATGTGAAGTCTGACTTGGCTTAAGGTACTGAGTAGAAAAATATTATCTTTAATAGGCTTTACTGAATCACAGCCACATTATTCACCCATAGATTTGGGGTTCTGAACAGTTCACAGCTCTAAACCTCTTTAAAGGCAGCAAGATCCTTGTATTTGTGCAACAGCTTTAAAAAGCCAACATTTGTTTGAGCTTACAAACATACTTAAGCCTGTTCTTCAAACAGCAGTTGATGAAAACAGTGCTTCTCAATTAATCCAGCATACATTAACATTTATTAATTTCCTCTCACTCCTTTGCTGTAGTCTCAGGGTGACAAATAGGCCACGAAGACATTGCTTGGCTCCTGACACTGTGGCCACAGAGGAAGCCCTGGAAGTGCACGCAAGCACATGTCTTCTGCCAGCGTCACGGACGTGTGTTTTGCAGCAAAGTCCAGCCAGGATGGAGTTGATTTTGTATCCTCTGACAGCAGGATGCCATACATCCTAGCTCAGAGTAAGATGCAGCTTTGGGGAAACCGTAGCAGGTTCAGATCAGCAATTTCCTCTGTATTTGCACCACGGCCCTCATTCTGCAGCCATGCACCCCACGAGATGCACTAAATGGTGGGGCTGGGGCCGGACTTGGGCAGGGCTCTCTGATCACCTGCAGCAGCAGGGGCAATGCAGGCACCCATGGTTGCAGCTCATCGCTCTTCCTCCAGAAAAGAAACTCTTCTGAGCTGGCAAACCCTCTCTTCTGCAGCAGTTCAGTGTTCACTGGAGCAGTTCAGTGTTCATTGCTTTCTGTGGGGGACACAGCATTTCCCCCAGAAGACATCCAATCTCTGCCATAGTTGCACACACCACTTCTTTTATATTCAGAATAGACGCAACTAAAACCAAAGCACAGACAGAAAAACGTGTATTTTGGCAGCAAGAGCAACACCTTTGAATAATCAAAATGACTTCTTCATAGTGCAGTCTCAAACCACAGCACAGTGAGAGAGAAGCAGATGCTCCCACGCCTGGGCGTGCTGCCTGCCTGGTGGCTACCATGCCATGGGGTACAACCCCACACAACTCATTTTAACTCCCCAAGGAGCAAAGGCAAGCCCAGGCGGACCTGTGATGCCCTGAAACCCAGAGAGCTAGTCAACAGACTTCCAAAAACAGAAGTGGCGCAAAGGTGCTAAGAAGTTCCTGGTAGATGATGAGGTGCTACAGCAAAAGCCCTCCAGATACACAGAATCACAGAATCTTCTTGGTTGGAAGGGACCTTTGAGATCATTGAGTCCAACCAACAAAAAAACAAACAAAAAAACCCCAACAAACCACAACAATAGACAACACCAAACACCAAAACAAAAACAAAACAAACACCCACAACCACACCCCACACCCACCCACAAACAGACACAAACCAACAGTCTCGGGCACCAGAGCATGCCCTGAAGTGCCGTGTCTACACGTTTCTTAAATACCTCCAGGGATGGCAACTCCACCACCTCCCTGGGCAGGCTGTTCCAGTGCTTGACCACCCTCTCTGTAAAGTAATTCTTCCTGATATCTAATCTAAACCTCCCCTGCCCCAACGTCAGACCATTTCCTCTGGTCCTGTCATTATTCCCTTGGGAGAAGGGGCCAACACCCACCTCTCTGTAACCTCCTTTCAGGGAGTTGTAGAGGGCAATGAGGTCTCCCCTCAGCCTCCTCTTCTCCAAACTGAACATGCCCAGGTCCCTCAGCCTCTCCTCATATGACTTGTTCTCTAGACCCCTCACCAGCTTGGTGGCTCTCCTCTGGACATGCTCCAGCAGCTCAATGTCCTTCCTGTAGTGAGGGGCCCAGAACTGAACACAGCACTCGAGGTGAGGCCTCACCAGTGCCCAGTACAGAGGCACCATCACTTCCCACTTCACACAACTTATTCTTCATTTGTACTCCATCAGATCATGGGAATATGACAGAGTCAGGATGTGTGATAGAAAAACAAGCAAAAAACTAGTCAGTGATGTGCTTGAGACCACGACTCATGCACTAACGTGCAAGTGCAAAGTTTGCCCTTTCCTTTTTTCAGTGAAGGGTTTGAAATCTGGCTCCAGCTTTGCCTCTAGTTCCCTGTTGTTTGCAGAACAAAGATGCTGCAGCGTGTAGTGCCAGAAACGCTTCCACAATTGAAAGCAACTGAAAGGAAAAGGTGTTTTCAGGAGCAAAAGGGAACGACACGTTTACTGTTTAATGACACAGTGTATATGCTGAAGAGGAAAACAGTACTGAGGAGTTCTTTTCTTTTTTTGTCCTACAGTCAAGAAGGACGGAAACTCTCTATCAAAATAAGTAGCCTTGCTTTCCAGACAGCACCAAAAATTGCAGTCACTGAAGAGCATACGCTTGTAGATGACCAGAATATATCTTGTCCTCCAGTAAAAAAAGAGTGCCAGAGAGTTTTAAGGTCTTGTTGAGAGTCATGAGAGCATGTTCTCGCTTTCCTTTAAACTACCAGGAGAACTGTAAACCTGATGTATAGCCTCATCTAAAAAAACGAAGGCTTCCAGCCATCAAAAGGAGTGCAATGTAAACTTAAATATTTGATTCCTAGGAGCAGCCATATAACAAGATAAGGGAGCATACCTACGAGTGCAGAGTAAACTCATAACCGCATCTTTTACAATTCTGCCCCCGAGCTCCCATATTTCAATATATAAAACAGAAAAATAATCTCCATATGGCTTTTTCTTGAGAACTTCACCAAAAAAATGTCAGATCCAAATGAATGCATGTTATATCTGCTCGGTATGTTACTTCCTACCTCATATTGCAGTTTCCCCCCGATGGAAGTGGTATTTCCCTGTACCAGCTCAGTCAAGTGGTATTTCCCTGTACCAGGTTGCTGGCCTCAGTCAAGGAGGTTGCAAAGCCTCCCTAACCATTATACCAACAAAGAGGGAAGATTTTGGCCAGCTGGTGTGACTGTCCACCATACAAATAGGGAAACGCAAATTATTAACGATAATAAAGAAGCAACACAAAATTAGGGGGAGCAGCGCCGTGTTCCCAATTAAGTCAATAATCATTTTATCCCTGACCCTGGTGGGATGAGGACATGGGTCATTGTAATTAAATTCTTTTTTCCGTTTTGAAGTTTGGGCTGCAATATATTAATTTACTGTTCATCTGACAGGACATTCTGGCTGCAATTTATTTAATGAGGAGAATCAGAGGAAGAAACAAATGAGGCAGGACAGCAGCAGAAGATTCATGGTGGGTTGCAAAGAGAAGAGGAAAGTGGAGATATGATTATCTCCCTACATGTCTTTAAGAAGAACTGCAAACTTGAGCAAAAAGAAAGACTTTACGAAGCTGATGGAGGGGTAATCTCAGTATCTCAGAAAGCAGCAACGAGCAGAGAGGACGGCAAGCAGTAAAAGGCTGTCCACAGTTAACAGACAGCATGCAAGGAGACCTCCTCCCTCATCCAACACTCCTGTTCCTCGTTGGATGGAAATATCCTGGTGCGGGAAAAGCAGAGACAACCGGAGTCACTCCTTTTCCCCCACTGGACATACCACTGTCCTGAGGTGCTCATACACCACCCAGCTCCATGCAACTTCCCCTATACCTATGTTAGCTAACGGAGTTCAGCAATGCCAAGGCACCTGAAAAACTAAAGGCACCAGCACCCAGGACCTGACGCTCACAGCACATGCCTTTTGGGAACCTTAATGCAAACTAGGTCCAACCCGATCCTGTGGGTGAGAGAGAGCTTTAACAGGGATTTGGAGTACATCATCCAGCAGAGCTTCAGCCCAAAGAAATTCAGCACAGGCACCCCAAGGCGGCTCCACAGGACAAACCCAAGCACAGTAAGTGGGGACAGTCAGGAAATCCACTTCAAAAACACACTCCAGATGTGACCTGGAATAGTAACCAGGAAAAAAAACTTTTCCCTAGGAAAAAATACAGATGTATCACAAGGAGGTGTAACTGCTGGCTGTTGTTGCCCAAGGCTGACCTGTCCCAAGATCAAATGCAGCCGCACCAAATCGGTTGTCATTTTTAATTACTATGAAGAACGCCCTATACACAGTGACGTAAACAGGGCCAGCCTGGGCAGATGATGGTACATACGGCTGCTCAGTAGCCATTCAACAGATTATGCAATCTCTCTTCAAGCAATCACAGCAATTTACCAGCTTAGACACTGCAGTGGCAAGCACTTTCCATTTTGGAGGAGACCACAATATACCAAAATTTGTTCTTTTACACTGCAGTGTTGAGCTGTGGTTACAATAACACCAGTCAGAGCGACTGCACCAATTCCTTTCACCCTTGGATAATGTGCGCTGCTCTGTTGTATAAGAAATGGATGTGCTATTCAGCTCTTTGATTTATTCAGGTAATATCAATTCAAGCTGATTGCAACCTACTGAAATGGCAAGTACTGGACACACATTTAAATTTAACTATCTATTGTGACACAGTGATAAATTTAGACTGGCTCCAGGACCAGTGTTTGTCTCTGTACGTCACTTCAGAGCAAAGCTCTATACCACTGAAAACCTCCAGTAGTCCTTAAATTGCTGTTCTGTCACTTCTTCCCAAATTTAGCCTTTTGAAGAGCACTGGAAAATCTGATGGAGATGAGAGAAAGTGTTGCTAATGCTGGATACCCACGGCCATCTCTGCTGCCTTCTCTCCCTGTTAGGCACCCACCTTGCCTCCACCACACTGAACCATCTCTACCATTTCTCTGTAACACACACACACACAAAGGAACTAAATCAAAAAAAGGCCATCTAATGCTACAAAGCCAATACCTAAAATAAGTCTAGATGGCTTGCAAGGCTGCCCACTTAATATAAGTGGGGCTTGTGTAGCACTGGGGGCTTGCTCCTTGCTTGGGGATTTGTAAAGTGCAGCTTCTTCCCCTCCCTGCACCACCAGGGCTGGAAATTGCCCCCACATACCATCCACAGACTCAAAATGCACCAGCACGTCCAATTTCTTCTCTGTTGCATTGCCCTTTACTCCAAGTTTTCTTCAAAAGACATGGGGAGCCTGGAGGCATCGTCCAAATCGTCCTCTGCAGCAGACAGCTGACTTCACACGGGTAGTTTTTAGGGGCGGTGTACTGAACTTCCACACCTCTGTGATTCAAGTATGAACACCACAAAAAATTAACTTATCTTTCGACATTTGTCCCCAAAGGCAAATTGTTTTCCCTGTCAGACAGGGAGTTTTTCTACCTCACAATTTCCAGCTCGAGAACAGCTGACGAAACTCAAAACACCCTCTATGAAATGTTTTGGGTGGTAGATAGTTGGATGTTTGCGTTTTTTGACTTGGGTCATTTTGTCTTATGTACCAGAACATTCTAGAAGTTCACAGGAGAGTTTTACTATAAAAATTTCTGTCTGTGATACTGTGCTCCTTCACACTGCTGTTGCAGGGAACCCATATGTCATTGCAATGCCCGTGCACCAACAGATGACTAAATGCAACCACACATACAAAAATTACAATAACATAAAATATAGTAAAGAAAGAAATACATTATCCTAGGTTGCATTGAAAACGTATTTGGTAGCAGGGTATTAGATGGGAAAAATCTCCCTGAGAGCAGAGTAGATGAAAGGTTCGTGTAGTAACATATAAAAGGTAAGGAGAGTTACTGCTTACTTTCCATAAAACCAGAGTCCTTGTTCTGACTATCATCTCACCCAACTTCTGCTCCCAGCTGGTAGATCACTTAAGCCGACAATGGTTTCTCACAAAGAGGTCTGTAATAATGTAGCCACAGAACACTACGGAGATGCAGCTAGTAAAGGACTAGGACCAACTTGCATTCACGCTTTCATCTGCTGTAATTTTTTTGTAGTCGGTAAAAAAATGAATGAGTGATTTCCCCCGTGCCGCGCCTTCCCCAGCAGCCCCGACTGACAGCCTCTCCGTGCTTCACCTCTCCAAACCAACATGATGCACTGTCCTTCAGCAGCGAGCTCACACAAACGGCAACCGCTGTCTGTTCTGGGAACATTAGAGACCTGCTGATGCCAAAGCAAGGTAAGTTACCGCTATCGTTAATTCCTACTGGGTACAATATTGGAGACAATGAGGATCGAATGGTTAGCGCAAGGCTTGCAAGCAAACAGACGTGGGGTTTATTATCTCAGCAGAGGTTCTCCAAATCACACCTGAAAAACTATCTTTGGGATAGTCTCCCCTGTCAGGATCTCCCAAGCATGTTTTCCTGCCAAAATAGCAACGGAGCGGGAAGAATATCCTTGACCTGACAATTCCGCCAAAACTTCCTGGAAAAGTATCGATTTACCCTTATGGCTGAACAGTGTGCACCTTTAGTGATGCCAAAAAGTAACCACTTCAGAGTACATCTTCAAAACGATAACTCAGACGAGATGAGTTACAGAAGAAAAAGGACCCCACCATAAGCACTGCAGCTGCTGAGCTGCAGAAAGCTCAGACAGCAAAAGCAAGACCCATCACGCAACAGGAGCAGCACACTTGTACAGCCAAGCCCTGGGGATGGGATTCTACAGAAACACCCTCCAAAATGCGGCACTGGCTTTGTTATTGAGCAAATTGCCTTCTCTCCCTGGTATTAGGCAACAGCAGTGCCTGGGCTTTGCCCATAGAAGACACCTTCAGGAAATGGTGGACCAAGGCTACCACTACCTCCACCCTGGACCTTTGCTGGAAGGACTGGAAAAGCCTTTCTGGAGCTCCCCAAGTGGACTACTCAAACATTGTGGCTTGTGAAGAGCAGGTCAGCTGAGCCCAGCTGACTGGTTTCCACCTAGCTGCTCCTGTGAGCAGTTTGTCTTCAAAAACTAAGTATAGCAATTTTGCACAGATTTGTCGACAGTTGGCTTTCTGCTCTCCAACAGTAAAAGGGAAAAGCCAATTGTTTAGGAAGAAAAATGCCCTTCATAGAATCACACAGGGAGAAAAATAGCTCCAGTCTTTGAGCAACACACAGCCAGATGTCCTGCATGATGGTGCTCTGCCAGTTTTGAGGGACCACTTGGATCTACTGCCATTGTCATGGTCCCACCACCAGTTACCTCAACTACCACCATCCGCCTCTGGCAGGAAGCACGCTCTGGCGCAGAGGCACCTCTCATCTCCTCTCTCGCACACTCCTCTCCTCCATTCATTTTTCCCCTTCTCTCTGGTTTCCCTCCATAGCTTTTCTTTGCTCCTTCCTTCTTTCTTCCCTCCACCAGCACAAGTCCAGCCAATATGTTTCACTCACCCAAGAACTACTTTCTGCTCACTAGCAACATGGGAGTAGGTCCCTTTTATGCTGTATTTACTTTAATTATATTATTTAGCAACCAGATGTCTTTGTAAGCTGTGAATTCTTCCATGCAGAATATATTCCTTGATAATCAAGGGAGATAAAATTGCAACTCCAGCTGTGACTCAAGGAACTCAGTTTGTTTACATTGGTAGGTGCTTATTAAATACCTCCTCACTAAATAAATCGCCAAATCAACATATCAGTATATTTATTTTCATTGCTTAGGGGGGAATCTCAGAGAAAACAGAATTTGGACAGCAAACTACAGGCCAAGATTTCAGTGCTGTACCAAGAGGATGTCATGGCCAACGATGCAAACAGCTACTGTGGGGAAGGAAGCTACTACACGTAATCAAACACTACAAGTGAATACTGAAATTTTTAGTCAACTGAATATTGATCACATTTTTTTATGCTATCATTAAACCACTTGAAAATATTGTAATACCATACCTCAGCTCCTGGAGAGCACCTACTGTCAGAGAGATGATGTGCAGCAGTGATTACCCACACGACAGCATGTAGCGGGTTCAGACAGATGATTGCTCGCTTAGCCCCTCTCGGTAGGAGTAAGAAGCCGCTGAGCACAGCAGGGGAAAGAGCCCCTCTTCTGCTGAGTGCTAATTTGAGTAATGGATACAGGCGTCAGAAGCTAAGGAAGCAGCTTCCACCTGATGCACTCTGGGGCTTCACACATGAGTTGACTTTTTGGATGCTCTCATTGCATTATTACTTTCAGAACAAATTGTCTTATTTTTATCCATTTTATCTTATTTTTATTTGATGGCTTTGAACTTAGTTCAGTTTCTTTAGTAGTTACTCCGCACTTCTCAGGTTAAAAAAAAGAAGCCAATTCATAGGTTCCAGCCTCAGACATGGCCAGGAGTAGCAGTTCTGGGCTCCTGCCCAGGAACAGCTGGGCCAAAAGCACACTGCCCACACTAAGCGCTACAAGCGCGTTATGGTCTTGAGTGGGGATCAGCCTACGCCATGGGCAGCTGGAGGGATCAGAGAGCAAGACATCCTCCATGCATGGGCCATGTAACAGCCACGGATAGGGCACTGCCCGGCTGCTCAGGTGACCTTTACTCACCTGCAGGAACGCGTGATGCAGGACCATAAGAGAGAAGCAGACTTGGAATAAACTGGGAAGACAGAATAAAGGAGCCTGATCAAAGAGATGACAAAAGGAAGAGAGAGTGAAGAGGACAACGGCAGCTGTGCAAGTGCAGCCCTTGGCAGCACCTCCTGGAGCACCTCGCTCACCAAACTGTCAGAGCCGCACCACACTGCAGCGACCCCGGCTCTGGCACATCAGTGAAGCTATCTGCAACTGCCTCACTGGGGCTTCCTGTCAGGAGGCTTATTTACTAAACCAGGGAATAATACATCTCGTGTAACATAATTTACTGCACAATTTCACAGCACTTCTAGAAAAACTCATCTTGGTGTCACTGTGATTACCAGCCACGATCTCTGCATCTGTCTTTTTAGCTGGATGCTGTTTTGTGCGATTTCATCCATAATTGTAGCACAGGAGAAATCAGTTGTTTCATTATTTATTTATTTTGTATCCCAAAAGATAATATCCCACTACCCTTCCCTACCATTTCATAAGTCAACACACAGGGGGTTTATGTTGATTAAATTACACCACATAACAATGCATGTTTTTTTCAACACAGAAGGAAAAAAATTATGACCTGCAATTGTCAGTCAATTCTCTCCCCTACCTGGAGGTTTTCACAAGCTAGGTACCTGCACCCAGCAGCGAGGATGTGCTAACAAGCTGAAGAAATAATACACACCAAATCGCTGAACATGGATTTCCAGAGTTCCTGTTGGCTGGCAAAACCCCATTCCCCACTTCCAAGCAATTCAGCAAGAAGAGCAGAGGGCTGGAAAGCAGTGCTTTAATTATTGCCATCAGTCTCCGAGACAAGGCACTTAAGAGCTTTAGCTGCTGTAAACAGTCTCTTGATAGCAGATAAGGAATCTGCTGAAAGAGGTTTTTGTGTGGGGAAACCTCAGCGTGTAGGGGTGAGTCTGAGGAACACGAAGCTCCAAAACTGGCAGGGGAGGTGGCGAGAGGGCATGTGAAAAAACTCAGCTGGCTTCGCCCTGTTGTGATGACTCTGAAGTCAATGAAGGTCCACCAGGGATGCATTTGGAGCAAGTACCATCATTCATCTCTCTGATTTCGCTGAATCCTCCCCTAGTACCCAGTGCTTCATGGCAAGGGACCTCCCCAGCGACAGGTTGTTTCTCTGCATTTAATAACCCTCTATGGATTTTTTTTTTTTCTATGAATGTGTTCCTTGCTGTATTTCAAAACTTGTCATCGATTTGAGTGGTGTTTAAATGAACTCGGGAACTGGGGCTTAAAGCTGTCACCACCATAAATAAGTGATTGATACCAGCGATGAGTTGTGCCTTCTCCTGTTAGAGATTAATTTGGCCCCTGCCATTCATTGCAGACACACAAGCCAGCTTTCCTGGAAAAGGCGGCTGGGCTTTGTGTCTTCCCACGTTTGGGGCCAATTCATGCTTTTGGCAAAAGCACCCTGGCAGAGTCCAGCTTCCTCCTGCTCCCTTTTTACAGCTCTTTGCCCTGTGAAAGTCATGGGGAGATGGCTTTCCTAGGGTGAGATGGAGAAGGAGCCCCATCCCCTGAGCCCGCTGCAAAGGTGCCCCACCGAAAAGCCATTTTCTTGGAGAGACCTGGATGGGCATGCCCATGCATCTCTATACGTGCCAGATGCAAATAACCATTCAATTACAAGATGGGGAAAAATGTCTGAACACAACTTGGTATGTAGTGCTGCGTCCCACCTTTACCGATTTCAGAATGACATGAGTTTTGTGCACTCAAGATCAAGCCAACAGGCTGAAGAAACCGACAGAAACCTATCTCTAAATCTCTACTTCTCTCTCCACTCCCCTCACTTTGCACCTTTGTTTGAGTAAGAAAGAGAAATAGTCAAGCATCAACACCAGAGACATTTTACACAGATATAAACGTGTTTCTAATCACAACATACAGCCTGCCAGTTCCTACGTGCAACATTTTACTGGGTGAGCACCACAGTGATGAAAAGCTTCAAAATATTGTCCGTCTACCAGCAACTTTTGAGCACAGCAATTTTTATGCTCGCTAATCCTACACAGAAGACGTATGATCATATATGTATTTTTACCCCTTCTGCAGCATGGTGGCATGTGTCTGTGCCCATATGCAGAACATTTCATTAAAACAGCAATAACAGCTCAGAGAGTGACTCTGAGCCCTTTATTTTGAAGGCAAGCAGGTGCAGATGAATGATGATAAACAGGACAGGGGGAGCCACCAGTTCATGCTGCTGCCAAACTTCTCAGTCACCTGTTTTTAATGACTACAGCATCACACAAAAAGCTTGACTTTTTATATAGAAAACTCTTAGTGAAACCATGGAGCCAAAGGAGTCAAAGAAATATCCTGGAGCATCTTGAAGGAAGACTGAGAAACCAGTGCCTGAGCTGAAGCTGCCATATCCTCAGCTGTCCCCCGAGGCCATCCCGGGCACCGCTGCCTTTGCCCTTTTCCCAGGTACTGACTCACCGGCCGTTTTGCACAAGAATTTTTACAAATGTACAAAATGCTCTTTCCTAGGTGTTTCCAACTAGAGCTCTTACTTTTATTTATTGAAAAAAAAAAACATGCATTTCTGTCTCAAGCCTTTCAACTACTGCTATTAAAGCAGCCTCGGTCAGCACCCTTGCAGGCTGGGGCAGCCTGCATTTTTTTGTGGGGGGCGATGGGGTGGAGTGGAGAAACACCACACAGAGGAACTAACAGTCTGATGAACAAATACACATTCTCCCTTAAGATTTCTATCCTGTTTTTCCCTTAAAAAAAGAAGAAAATAAAAGAACCAACAAAACCAATTATTTTTTTTTCTGCAAAGCCAGCTGATAATCAGCTCCTCCAGCACTAGTGCACCATCCCAATTTATTACAGCAAAGTATGCTGTAGCCGTTTAACAGTGGGCAAGAAGAGCTGTGTGGCTTCTTCCAGGGTGGAAAGAAGGTCACAACCACAAATGCAAGGCTGTGAGCAGACAGTACAACCAGGACACATTAAAATAGAAAGGCAGGGAGGGGCGAGTACTCCTGGGGCAATTCAGCGGCGATCGAGTCTGGTTTCACACATAAATACCTTCAGAAAACATAACTATGACACTTCACTTCCCAACACAGCATCCCACCTCCTTCTTACCTTCCCCACCACACTTATCAGAAGTGACACCAAACAGACACACTGCAAGAGGCTCCCCAGGACCTATGAGTCACTATGGCAGATGTACAGGACCTACAATTGGATGCAATAGAGGATGTAAATATTTTATCTTATTTTAAAGGTACATACTTACTGAAAGGAATTGACTCCAAAAAATAACAACCTTATTCTTAATCCCCTTTAACCACACACCCCCCCAATTTAATAATCTCTGATTATTAGTTGGCAAAAGCAAAAACATCTTCCAGGTGGGGGGATAAATATCAGATAAAATCACCTGGCCCATGAAAAACACTTCCAACTCCTGCAGAAGGGATCGGAAACAAAAAGACATTTTCCTCTCTCCTTCAGCCTGAGACACTGCGAGCAGCCAGGTGATTTCCATACATTCTGTAGTTGCTCTCACTTTGCTTAAAACGTGCCCAACTGCTTTGGGGAGCGGGGGATGGACAGTTTTCACAAACGCACGTTGCTCTATAAAACCACCGCGCTAAATTCCAGCCTCTTGCCTACAGCTCTATCCCAGGCATCAGCCTGCTGCCAGGCACACAGCTTTGCCATAAACCTTTGAGAAAAGCAATTATTTATCTCTGATGTAAAACACCTCTGCTTTCTGTGATAATTTGATGCCACATCATCATAACAGCAGTGTAAAACATTTACAAGTGAACCCCCTCCGTGGTGGCAGAGAGACACCTCCAGTTCAATGACTGGTTTAACTTTTCCACGCTTCTCTACCACACGGCGTCACATTTTTTTATTGTTTAAATGCACCCAATGTTTCACGCTCTAAGGACTATCACAAGGTGGAGAGCTTACCCCTTTCACAAGTGTCTTGATGGGCCATTGCCACTCAGGGTGAGCAAGGCTGCTGGTGTTACCTGCAGGAGTAATTTAATCGATTTTGTAAAGGTTAGGACCAAATTAAGATTAAACTTTAATGTTCTTGACACTTTTTTCTTTTTTTTAAAAAGGTATTTTGAAGAAATTATTGCTGCAATAAAAGAAAGGACAAATACATGTCAGTAATAGAAAACAAATTTATATTCCTGCTGTGACAAATGGGCCGTGCCGTGCTGTGTCCCTGGTTGGAGGGGACGCCCCAGCCCAACCTCGTTTAATGGGAAATTCTCATCCTCTTCTGCCAGGCCAAGTTTCCACCTGGAGATTTGATATTTGCCTTCATGGCTGGTTCTTAATCAAATAGGGTACTTTTAGAACGAAATTACCATGGCTGTATTACAGATGTAAGACATCTCGCTTCAAGGGCATAAGCCAACCATTAAATGATGGACATTAGAAAGAAACTTTCCTTGTGAGCAAGTTACTGCGTCTCGACGGTGCCACATGTGTTTCTGCCCAGAGAACACCACCTTTGCACAGCACTGCCCACCTTTGCTCATGCACCTGCATTCTACCTGGCACCTGAGACTTCGTCTTTCTACATCATCCCTTCCCCTGGGGATGCGCCTGAGAGCCCCGAGCACCCAACCCCCCCGCATGCCTTTCTCCTTGCAGAAAAGGAAGTGAAAGGTCACAACGAGGATCGTGGCAGAAGACTGGACTATTTATATTTAGCAGCTCGGACCCCACTGCCCAAAGAGGGTGTGGTTCTCCAGCCCTGACCATGTACCGAGGAAGCACCAAGAGCATTGCCATTGCCTTCAGCCACATCAGGATGAAGCTTCGCATGTGTTTCTGGTCCTCAAGAGGCACCTGATTTCCATTCCTAGGGATGTGCTGTGATTTGAGAGGGCTCTCCTCCCTGGAGAGGACAACTGTAGCCACGTGCCACGACTCTTCTTTATTATAACCATTTTTCAGGGCCATGAAACCACCCAAAACTTGCACCAGCAGCTACCCATCAGCCTGTGTGCCCACTGCAGGCTGGATCTGCTGCGCAGATTCTACCATTGCTGTTTCTGGGGAAGATTTGCCGAGATCAGAGCGAGGAGGAGAGTCCCCTTCCACCACACTAACTTCATTCAAACTACCTTTAGACCTCCGTGCTGTGGCAGGCTCCAGCCAAATAAGGAGGCCCCATTGCGTGCACACATAAAACCAACGTGTTTGGCTGAGAAGGCAGTGACTGAGCTATACATGATAAAGTTATGGGCCATCATTTTTAGTGGCATTTCTGTGCAGTTACTTTCAAATTATCCACTATCCTAAGTTTTCTTTTTCTTCCAGCTTGAAGATAATTCAAAAATAACTTGATTACACACACTTCCCATCACCGGCAACAGTACTGAGGAGACAAAAAAATTTTCCTTGTTACTACCTAGTGCTCAATTTTCTGATGTGATTTTTTCACACAGTTAATAGCCCTTGTTAAGTAGTAATATAATCAAGAATGGCAAGTACAGAGACCTGTTTTACAGCGATTAAATAATCTCTAAAGAAACTAGGCAACAAGATTCAGAAAGAAAATCTGATCCTGCTGGAAATCCCTTAGTTCTAAAAAGGACAGACTTGCTAGAAAGGGCACTGATTAAATCAGCTAAGGCACTGTGTAAAATAATTGGGTGGGGGAAAAGGACTAGTTAATTATTATGCTATAAACATGATTATTGCAAACATAAGTATTTGCACAGATTACAGTTGGGTGCAGTGATGAATCGGCAAGATTTCTGTCTGGAACAACAGCTGTGTATTATATATATATGCACAGTATATACCTTATACACACATGCTGTATATAACATACAATAATTAAAAAAAGAGGCAAATGCAAATCCATGACTAATGCCTCCCAGGACACAGAGCATGGCCCACACTGGGGAGCAGGTTGGCAGTTTCCCTTCTCCAACACTTTCTCCCTGCAAAGAGGAGCCATGGGGTGAGGACAGTGGTATTTCTTCTTCCTGGTGAAGCTCCTGGAGGTCCACGAATAAGGAACCACACCTGAGCCACCAGCACCCACAGGACTACTGATATTCTGTCTTCCACCCACATAATCATTTTTAATTAACAATAGTTGGACTACCTCTGCATTATAAATGCAAGTGCAAGGGATAATGGCATTATTTGTATAAAAATACTACTTTCTAACAGTTTTAAAAGTAGACATCCTGGAGTGGAGCAAGTAAGTGCTTAGTGTGTATAAAGTTCTTAAATATTGCAAAATTTGGACTCTTACAACCCATCTCTTGTATTACCTTTCACTTCTTTGAATATTTTACTGTACTGTTTTAATTTTTTATTACAAATACTGCCTACACACCATTGCTAGGCAGCATTCCAAATGACAGAGGTTAATCTGCGTACACGTCCCCTTTGAAACAGCCCAAGATTGACTGCTATGCGCCAGCAATCAAAGTCACATAGCTGATTCCTTCATTTACCGTAGTGAACTCAACTGCACATGGTTTTAGGGGTAGGGGGGCACTCCTCAGGCAAGTCAAAGCTTTGGGAGTCTCCTGCATTGCATTAGATTATATCAGAGCAATCAGGTCTTCATTATTCTTTAAATATTCATGTTAACACCAACCACAGAGAGCCAGCAACAGCCAAACCAACCAATACAGAGAGCATCTGTTCAGCAACAGATGTGTTGGGAAACTATTTTGACTGGGCAGATTATATGTGTACTTATATTTATACATAGATAAGTGCATACACACACACATATATATATTTACGCACACAGACACCAAATTGTTGCATTAATTTTAGAGATGTCAAAAGAAAGGAAAAACATAAAAGGACGCAGGCTTTGAAAATCAAAGATGTCACAGGAAAGACTCATAAGAGAAGGGTGGCATCCTTCCCCATATTCTGCATGGAACTGCCAGTTCTGCAATCCCTTATCTAATGGTGCTGCTTTTGGAAAAGGGAGAGGAAAAGCTAGGAAGCAGAGAGGAGGAGAAACCTGTCCCAGCCAATACAAAACACAGCAAACTGAGCAAGAAAAAACATTTAAAGTAGAAGAGAGCAGCAGGAGGTTTGGGGGAGCACTGAAAGGATTCTCATGGTTCCCACGGCTTCCTACAGCTGCTCTTCTTTCTGGAATTTCTCTATAAAACATGTACCATGTTTTCATAATATTAGCATCACTTTCTCAGCATTGTATCCCACCTTGGTTTTCTATAATGCAACACCTTTCCCAAACAGAGGGGTTCCCAGCAGTGCTCCAGGACATCCACAACCTAGAAGCTAAAGAGAGAAGCCAGTGCACTGGGAGGGGTCGCTATGAAGCAACGAGACGCTCACCTGCTGGGGATGGCCATGGCTTTGCTGTTTCCATTAAACACATGGAAAATTACAACAGTGATAAAAAAGAACAGTCACTTCTTTAGTAAAATGCAAAAAGATAAATATCTATGTCCCCAAGTATGCACAGTCCGGGGTAGCCCGTATGCCAGTGAGTCCCTGTCTGGAGGTGCAGGGACCATGCCTCAGCATCCCTCCACAAGGGCCAGGAAGGAATACTCCCCAGCTGGTGGGGGGGGTTACCCAGCCTGTGGCTCAGAGCTGCCTTCAACAAATTGTCATTAGCACCCTATTCCTGCCTTCCTCTGGTTTGTATCTAGGTCATTAGCTTAAAAAATACTGCATGGAGAATAAGAAAAGGGCTTATAAGAAAAATAAACACATCTTTGTTTGCTCTGAAAATGGAAACTATAGGATTAAAGGTATCTGTATAAAAACTAATATCACAGATGAGCTGGAAGCTGCTACATTTTTCAAATAAAGAGAAAGACCCAAAATTATGTACTCTGCCCTGGTAATCCACCAGCTATTTGAACATCCTAATCCTTTACTTTGTTTACCCCCTTTCTTTTATTTTCTTACCCTGACTACTTACTGTCTTTTCATAAGCAGCAATCTTTACCAATAGCACAGATCTCCTTTCCCATTGTCGGAAATATTTACCTTGCAACTTCATGCTGCTCCAGGTTAGCTGCAAAGATGCTTCTCAGCCTAAAATCTGGTTAATTGCAGAAGACCAAAGTGAATGAGCAAACAAACACTGCCTTGGATTACACGGACTGGCTTATCCTAAAACTTACTGAAATCCAGCAGCAACCAGGAGCCTTAGGCAAAATTACTTGAGTCCCAATCACAATTTGACCGGCATAATGTTGTCTTCAAGGGCATTAAGCCCTGCTACCCACCCAGGGAAAGGGGAAAAAAAAAAAAAAAAAAAGAGTCACAGGTTCAAAGGTACTATGCTAGAAAGTTGTTATTCCAATTTGGTGACTGCCGCCTTTTTTCCCCCTCCTTGTTATTTTGGTTATTCCCCCTTCAGTCATGTCACAGTGAGATGCTAACAGGCTGCCAAATAAACCCTTTGGAGAACATAAGGACATTACATGCTTCATGATTCCTAAAGAAAACATCTAGTACTGTATTAAGGATTTTACATAGTTCGATTTAACTCATGTGTACTTGCATTAGGCTCCCATGAACGATGACTCCTCGCAAAGCTGTGCCCTCTGCTTGTTTTCTGCGCTCTCCTCTCAACCTCCCCTTTTCCTTCCCTGCCTGGGTTGGCCCTGGGAAGCAAAGGGCATCCTGGGATGCCCACAGCAGTCAGGCAGAGGGCTGGGGGGCTTGCCCTGCTCGCTCCTGCCAGACGCTGTCTGACCCTCTGAGGACATTGAGATTTCTGCCTCAACAGCAGGATGTTGCTTTGGGAGCCGCATGCTTAAAAAACATGAAAAAAGCCTTTCCCAGAACTCAGAAATGATGCTTTCGAACTGTTACTGTTATTTTTTAATAAACTACACTTGTCCAAAATGGCAGGGTATTTAAGAGAAAATGACACTAATTTATGCACAAGTAAATTATATAATTGCAATATTCATTTCTACCTCAAGTCAATTTTCAAGGTGGTAATGGAAACCAATACAGCTTGAATAGGAAACATCTGGCAGGCAAATCCAAGGAGAGAGGCTCAGCGCTCAGAAAACGCAATGACTGTGATGAGACTTGGCCAATTCTGCTGCAGAGGCAAAGGCACACACTGCCACCACCCATCCATGCTCCTGTTCATAGGCTGTCCAGAAAGCAAGGCTTGCTTTCCCTATCCAAAATTCAACCCAAGAAGGAGAGAAACTCAGAGCGCCTCTGATGTGGCACAGTCCAGAAGAGATTTAGGACTGGTGGCGGTGGCAGGAGAAACAACCGTCCTGCAAGACATTTTGCAACATAACACATTAAAGCACCGTTGCTTCCTCTTCGCAATCCCTTTCTGACACTGAAATACATTCTGGTGCCCTGCATAAAACCTCCTACAACAACTGACAACTAACTAAAAGTTCACTCGAAGCACTTACCAATTACTCATTTGAAGCAGAGAAACAGAACAAACCACAGTTTATGTGTGTTTCCACTCTAAAAAACACAATTCCTTCAATCAACAATGACAAGCTGTCTGGAACTGTAGAACATTTTTGACCTAAAAAAGTCTACTCGGTAGCTTCTTTTTGCACCACTGGATCTAAAACTGAGAGCACACCTTGCATGAGAAAGAAGGGGGTACCAGCCTAAAAATCTGGAAGAGGGGAAAAAAAACCCTGATTTTTCACTGTATCATTGCATTTGTCCTGCTATGTCAGAGCATAAGTAAGCCTCACAAAAACATCCTATGATGACGCTCTTTTCTTCGGGGAAATTAATGAAAACACCTCTTTCTTCTACATACAAAAAAAATTAATCTAAATGATAGGAAAGTCACATAATAGCTGCTATTATGGAGAAGAAAGATAACAAAAAGCTACATTAGTGTACTGGATTTTTTTTTTTTCTCCTTAAGAATCAATCTCCAATGACTCCAAATAACCAAATAAACAGCACTAGACAGACCAGGGGCATAGAGAGGATCTCAAGCCTGGCCACAATGAAGAAAGATCACTTCCACTACATCCACATCTCTTTAATAAAAAAGGTTGCTGGAAAGAAAAGTCCTGATGCCTTTTGTAGAAGAAAAGCCAGTTTGTGATTAGTCCGTTGCAGAAAAGGTTGAAGAACACTTTGTCCATTTGAAATCCTAGACTCTGAAGTATTTTATTACCCAGGGTAGTGAAAGCTTGGATGAATCGATATTCTTTGTGCATTCACTACACAGTTCAAAGCTGCCCGTCTACTGATTTCATGGCAGCACACACATCTCTCAGGAACTCTAAAAACTGTATGGAGAAAATAAAATAAAAAGTTTTAAGATTGCATCAAGCTTGTAATTTCTTTCTTCCCCCCTCTTATTTCACCATTTCCTTGACCATCCTGAACATACCTACAGAACTCTCTCCACTAACCTAACATTTTGGTTCCTTATAAATAGAACATTTAGCATCTCATTTCAGGAAGCATAATTTATTTACTCTCTAACAGAAATTGCCTGACAAAGAGTCCCGCGAAGTCCTACACAGAGCTCCTCTGGCATTAACAGCAGCAAAAGGTCTTTGCTGGCAGATTCCTTTCAATCATCAATAACTATTTTGCCTAATTGTTACTTGATCTGGAGTATCACCTCGAAGTCCTGTGATAGCAGGCTTGTTCTAAGTTACCTTCCCCTGTTTAAAACCTATTGAAACGTGGAGTTCATACAGGCATGGAAATTTAAGGTCAAGAATGACTGTAACATAAAAAACATAAAAAATGTAAACCTTTTGGGATTCCCTGCTATCTGAGAGCAGAAAGCAAATCTTGTGGATGACACAAGACGGTAAGATTAAGACACTTGCAAGCAGTAACAAAATGGGCAATTAAGTGAGCTTTATCCTTCCAAGATAACTTAGTAGGATTTGTGGAAATGTCATACTAGAACTCATCTCAGCAACTATGCCAGCAAAACATGGTTTTGATTAATTATGGGAATGAGTTTATCAATCCAGTGTTGTTCATGGGGAGAAAATGGACGTGGAAACACTGAAGTATACTCTGATCTGGAGCATTACCAGGATGGCTCCACTCCACAGCAGGTTCTTACCTTGCAAGCAAAGTCAATGTTAGCCCAGCATCCCTTAAAAAGAGCTTCCTTTTCCTGTTCCTGAAGCACACAGCGAAACTCCTGACAACTTGCACAACTTGAAAATCGTGACAGTTACGAATTTGCATCACAAAAAGGTATCAATATTCAGAGTTTCTGACCTTCGTATTTCCTTGGGAAAAGTTGGAACCTCAGACTCAGCCTTTCACCCAAGCTGGACTTAATTGTATTAAAAAAAAAAAAAAAAAGCAGAAAAGAAAACACTCTGCTTTACCCCATTTTCCTTAGCAAAGCACAGGAGCTAATGATTGTGCTTACAATACACTAAAAACAAGCTGAATTGTTTAAGTAAACACAAGACCTAACTATGGAGAGTTTAGAAAGGACACGATCAGCAATTCATCATCACAGGCTGTTAGGAAATCCCGATACCGATCACTGGGATATCACAGCAGAGACTGGAGTTAGCAGTACAGGATTTCCATCTTCAGCTAGTTTTCAATTGCACGAATAGACACTGTAAGCGTTTCACTACCCGACCATGCCTTTGGTCAGTCCCATGCCTACGTTGGAGCTACTGATGCGGCTTTGCTTATTAATATCACCAATGCATGCTCTGGGACCAACCCAATGGTCCCCACTGCACGGCTTAGCCAACAACCCTGAAGCCATCAATCAATCAGAGCATAAAAACCAGGCTAATCTTTATCAGAAAACTACAAAGCACAACAACGCAGTAGTAATGCTCATGTTATGGTTTCTGAGGAGTCACTTTGACCTGGACACGTCCCCAGGTCTGCCTTCATCCTAGAGTTACCCAGTGATCAGCAAGACCCTGAGCAACTTCATGTCATGTCCGTGTTGGCTCCGCTTTGGGCTGGACCAGATGACTTTCCACCTAACAAAGCTGGCCATCTTGTTGGTGCAAGACTACAGGGGAGGAAGAATGGAGGCAATCCCTGGTTGAAGACCCACAGACAGCCCAGGGAGAAGACACAGCCCAGATGGCCGTGACTTGAATACTCAGGCTACTCTCTGCATTTCACTGTGCTTGTGCTAGCTGCAGCCTCAATCAAGTGCTGTTTTGACAGCTTAAAATGAGGAAGACCGTTCTTCATGAAGGAATCCAAGCTGTACCCATTGAATCGAAAACTACCTCGTTCACACTCTGCATCTGCCAATCTTACCAGTCTGCCTAGGCCTTGGAAATAAAGGAGAAAATGAAGGCAGTGTGACATGATAGGATATTTCTGAATATTAAATGAATGCCACGTTGTTGATTCATTTATAATTCATTACAAATTGCATTGCAAATATTTGGCTAAAGTGCCATGATGTTGGGAACGACAACTTTTTTCCCTGTTTATCTTTGAACAAACTGAGAGCAGAAATCACACTTACTCCAAGATCTGAGTCCATCTCAGGGCAGACACGAAGAACAGCCAACTCCCAAATCCTGTGGACTTGGGGTAATAACTAGAGGGAAAGAAACTCTCCCAAGTAGAGAGCATTCCTTCAGAAAATACATGTAACTGTTGCATGTTATTACAAACTGGCAAAAGCCTCCACACATTCATGCATGACATTAGAACAGAAGAATAAATTGATCTGAATATCCTACGAAATAGCTATACAGCTAAGCAAGGTAAAGAATACAGTCAGGTCAAACAAGTATTTTTAAATTTTTTTAATAAAATTTTCTTCCCCCCTCATTTAATTCCCTCAAGTCAGTCACCCAGACATTTAGGAAGGCGGTTTACCAGGAAGCTCAGGCTTGAATGAGGAGGGAAAACTTGTCTGGCATGTTGCCGAAAGCCGTTTTCCAGACTACAGAGGCTCAAAGGTGTGCAGGGAGCTTTCTTTCTGTCTTGAGAGATCAACACCTGCCAGCAAAATTTGTGACATGATTATCTGTAGCCTACAGAGACCTCCAGCGACACTGACTACTGAGCTGAAACAGAACTAGTTATAATCCCTTGTCCCCTGGGAAATGGTACCCTTTGGTTTTTAAGTTCCTGCAAGTTAGATTTTGTTTAATTATGGTTATTATCATTCTTCGTATGCTTTGGCTCTGTTTAGGTGATGTAAAGAAACAACAGGCATGACCTGAAAAACATATAACACCTAAAAAGGTCTGTCTTAGAGGTCTAGTGGTTTACTTACAGGTCCAATTGTGCTGAATGGGAGAATACATGGGACAAAGCACAAGTCAAACTTTTTTTTTTTCCCTTATAAAAAGAAATAAAAACTTCTATACACACCACTCTCTTATCCTGAAGCAGCTGTAACAGCTAAGAAGTTTTAATGCTAAGACAGAGAAAATAGTTAGGGACGCGTCTATTATTAAGCATTCGAGGAAATTACTCGTAAATCATGAGACATCACTCACTTGTGCTGAATTCTTATTTATAAATATGTCTAATGGGAAGTCTCCCTCCATCAACAAGCTAAAGCAGATTCAGGCAGTGTTAGCAAGCAACGGCTGCAGCTCAAAGATTTCACCTCCACGACCTGAGACTGCAAGGGTGAATATATGGCCAATGTAGGAGAGCAAAGACCTGAAACCATCTGGGTTGAATAAGGCAGCAGGAGCTGCCATTTGAATCCCTTCTGGCCATCAGCACGGTTTTGCCACTGAAACTTTGCTGACAGAAGGAGACTTCTCCAGCCGGTGGGAAATGATGGGAGGAGGCAGGAGAGGGGAGCCCTCACTGATTTTCAAAGCCTTCCTCAGGTGCTCCAGCGCCCTCTGACAGGCATCGCCCGGAGTCGTTTACACCACCTGTAACCACTGCAAAAAGCCAAGAAGCAGCCATCCCAATTTTGCTCCTGACTGTAAAATCACAATTTATTTTACCATGCGTAGTTAAACAAACAAACAAAACCCTTTTCTCTTCCTTCAAATAAATCAGTTTCACATACTGAGGAAATACTCTTCTACCAACTACTAAGCATAAGAGATGAAAACTCTGCTGATCTCACTGGAAAAAGCTCCCATGAATGTAGCTGGCCCAGGATTTCCCCCCGCATATGAAACATTACTGTACTACTGTGGTGTGCAGAATGGATTACACCAGCCTTGCTAATTCAGGCAAGCTCTGAATAGCAGCAAAGCCAGCCGACAAGCCAGTGCCTTTTATTATTCCCCCCATCGCCGCTTCCTTAGTATGCGACCGAGCATCGGCCTTTTCTTCGCGCTTCCGCACGGGGCAGCGCTGTTGTGGTAACCTCGGCAGCATCTCTCCCAAAGTGAAGGCTGCCTTCATTCAGAGGGGTATGCAGGTGTCCTCCCTCCCCGCCAGCAAAGGCAGCAGCTGTACTGACATTAGCCAAAATCCCGCGGTTCCAAATTAGGCATCCTCATCCCCACAGGGGCTGCTCAGCACAACCAGAACCTCACACCTCACCAGACCGCAAAACTGCATCCGGCATTCAGGGATGCTCAGGACAGGAGGATCAGGAGAGACCTGGCACCGGCTGGATGCTCACAGAGGACAATAATTGGTGTATGTGTCTGCATCTGCTGTCTAGATAATGCACTCCTTGGTTATGGCAGAGGCACTCAGTGCTGATTTTGGTCATCTTAAAGATAGAGATACTTAGTTAACTGAGCCCGTTCAATGGGTTCTCTGCCAAATCAATTATTGCATCATATAGACTTATTGGTAGTTTCCTCAGCATAGACTGACAAACGAAAAATAATCTGATTCTTCTCATTTGTTATCTATCCCAACTAAATTTTATTTCCATAAGCATCTTAGCTGGCGGAACAATGTATCTCATATTTCCCCGAGTGCGCTTGAACGGTTTAGTCCTATGCATGGTTAAAGTCCACTTCTGGAAGATAAATGTATGTGCTGGCACACACATGCTTAGACATACTCAGACAGTGCCAGTGCCCCTTTACAGAAAATCTCTGCTAAGAAGGTAAAGCATTTAGTAGGTAATGGCCCAACAGCCCCGATATCTCCTGCAGAAACTGTACAGAGCATAAACCTGGTGCCATGTATTTGCTCAAAAAAAGCAGGGTCATATTTTACAGAGATATATATATATAAAAATACATATATGTGTGTATATATATATAAAAAAAATACGCTTCTGACCATATGAATATTGCTCTCATTTTTAAACTAAAGCTCAAATAAGGAATATCTGCTTCTGCCTGCTATCATTTGGGGGTTTTGTTTTTTCCTACAGAATAACAGATGATACTGTCTTTTCAAACTGACAGAGCAAAAGAGATTACAGTGATAATCAGGTTACCTTAGATAGAAAGAAAAGAGAGAATCAGAAATACTCTTCTGCCTAACAATCCCCAGACTAAATATTTTCATCTGCTGGGTGAGCACTATCTCTGTAAGGTTTATTTGAACATATCACTTTCCCACTAAAGTGTTTTCTGGCTTCTTAGACTTTCTCTAAGGATTTTCAGCTAAAAATAGGTTATAGTTTCAAAGTGCGATCCTAACAGAAATTGGAGAAGATATATCATGGTAATTTTGTTTACCTTATAATAAAAGAAAATGAGGAGTATTCCCACTTACTTGAACTGGAATTAAAAAAACCCAGTACTAAAAGGGAATAAAACAACATCTGTCCATCCCCAACAAGTCTATAACCAACCACTGATTAATTACCTGGAGACAAAGCCAGCAGCAGAGATTTACGTTCCTGCAGCGCACACAAAGTCCATAGACCTTTGAGCCATGGAAAAGGGAAGCTCTGAAACCCAAAATGAATGCACCGCATAATCCACCTCCAGTCCCACAGCCACGATCACAGTTCAGTTTTCCTTTACCACGCTGCAGGTGATTTCCTCCAAACTCAAGACTCCAAGTTCCACCCAGTTGGGCTTTTCTTCCCCACATTTTTAATGATCAGCATGGAAGACAAGTCATGACTGCTGCTACATGTTCCTCTTTAATATGTGTCTGATGATAAGGGGACAGTGTCAGAGCAGCACCTCTACTCCTCTGGGATTGGGTCCCAGAGCACACAGAGGGCTAAAGTAAATGCATGTACCTCCCAACCCCACAAGTCTTTTGGTCAGCCTGTCTGACAAAATGCTTTCACAGATCCCAAAGAAAATGTAAACCAATTGGAAGATCCTGGTTTTCATTTCATTTTTTCCAGGCTCAGCAACTCACATTTAGAGTTAACACCAAACCAGCATCAATTTCAGCCTGGGGAGTATCTGGCTCTTTCAGATTTGATTTCTTCATCAGCTCAGCCACAATGCTCAGCAGTTAGCAAATGCATTGCTAAAATGAGAGCCCTTTGCTATCATCCAATTAAAAATGCAATTAGGCAACAGGGGAGCCACCGCTGTGCATCTTCAGCTCTGACAATCTGCAAGACCTTAACTTCATTCCCAAGGATCACTCATAGACCTGGTGAGGCTTGCTCACCTAAATGATACCTTTGACTTGAAAGGACCTGTCCTCACAGGTGAACTCCTAAGACGTGTCAGACCATTTGCAGGATCAAGGGCAGTAATAAGTCTTTGCAAATTCAAGATCCAAGTTAAATTTACATCTCATAAGTACATTTCATCTGCAACACCAAAATTCACAAAAAAAAAAGGCTTTCCAGGTATAATACTGGTTTGAGTTCATAAACAGGTAGTGTTCATAAGTGATACACAGGCAAATCTCAGTATTGTGTATCTTTAATTGTGCGTTAAAAAAAAATAAATTTAAAAAGTGGGTAAGTATTGAGTTTGAAACCTTTAAAATGGAGTGGGAAGGTATTTGATGGCAAATTATCAAGCCAGAATCCTAATGCTACATTAAAACACTTGTGGGTAAACCTCAGAGCATCTTTCCTTTGCCCTTTAGACAGCAGCTACCGGGGAAGGGGTTTTCCCCTGCAGGTGCTGGGAAAGCCATGGAAATGGGCATAAGGAAATGCGCAGCTCAGAGCTGGAGGAAAACCAGGTCTTCGCCTTTTATTTTCCTTTTTCTCTCTAAGACATACAACAGGCTCCTCAGCTTCCATTTTTTTTGTTTCCCTTTTGTTGAATTTATGAGCGCATTATTTGTGTTCATAAAGGTTGCAGGCAAGTCAGCATTAGAAACCTAACTCTTAAGTATTTATGTAAGGGTCTAACCTAAAACATACCTACAAGGAAAATGTCCCAGCAGTGCCCAGCTTAAGTCTGCAGCTATAAACTAGACCAACTCAGGCATCTTTTTTGACAAAACATTTTCTTCTTCCCTTGCTGACGATGCTGATGCCTCAAAACCCACCCCCATTGGGTTTGAGGAAAACTTCATTAAAGAAAGCCCAAAATTTCGATACCACAATGCCTGATCAAAACCAGAGCGAAGATGAAAAGGCATCTGAAAGTGAAAAATAGTCGTGGGATAAGGAAAGCATTGCCTGCTGCAGAGGAAACCGAGGCCAGGCTACAGGCACAAGCGACAGCCCCAGCCCACTGGCTCCCCACCCAGTCAGGTGCTCATTCCCAAATCCTGGCCACGTGAGCACCACAAGGGCAGCAGACCATTAACATCTCAATTTAATGAATTGCTACGAGCACTGGAATTACAACCGTTCTTCTGGTTCCAGAGATTGAACTCTCTATCCTAATAAAACCTTTCCTCTTCACTTGGCTGCTGCTTTAGAAGCCTTTGGTGAGCGATGGGCAGCTACTCTAAAGGCAACCCGATGATTTCCAAACAAAACATGCAACTGCCACCGACTCCATGAAAACGTTCCTGCTCATTGCAGGGGTGATAGGAGTAGATGACCTTTAAAGGTCCCTTCCAACCCGAACTATTCTGTAAGTCTATGATCTGTAAAATATTGCATCAGGTGAAGCCAAACGACCACAAAATTATTTCTTATTAAATTTCATCTTACATTTCTTCACATGGTAATTAAAAAGCTTATGGCCAAAGATATAGGAAGCACTAAAAATGATACATACAAGAAGATCCTACTGAACTTAATGCAGCGTGAAATTATTCAACGGGCCAGTTTAAATACTTTGCTGTAAAAATACACAATATAAAAGCATGATTCACTGCTCTTTGTTTAATAGATGAGATAATTTTTAAAAAGACAGTATTTCCAAATATTTTTTTTTTTAAATAATCAAGTATTTGTGTTCTCAGAGAGATCCTAAAGCACAGCTCACTGACTGCAACAGCACTAGACACAAATGTAAAAGGCAAGGGACTCGCTTCTCTTTTTTAATTCTCTGAAGCTGTCCTTTTCAAAGCAATATAAAATACCACAGAAATCATATTTCCTATTTCATGTTCTGATTGACTTTTCATTTTACCAGGCTCATTGTGTTTAAACCACTAGCTTGCCACGACCTAAAATATTTCAGGGTTATGGTTATTTTACAAATGATTGTCAAGAGCAAATTTACAAATTAATCCTAAAGTAGCAAAAAAATGACTGCTGAATACTTTCAGCAACGCTCCCCAATGTTTGCACAATTCTTTGCTTAATTCCCACTAGCCAAACGCCTCTGCTGGCACGTAGAGCTGGAGACATAGCACAGGCTGTGTCTACACTGCATATTCTGGCCAAATAAAGAGTTTTAATTTTTGGTTTTGTTTTTTTTTTTTTTTTTTTTTAAAACCCTTATCTTATTAACTCTTCCAGTGCTGACACAAAAACATATATTGCCATTAAACTCTCCTTTTTAAAAGTTAATAAGACCTTCTTCAAACAACCTGCTGGTGGCCCACTGGTAACCCGCTGCGTTCAGGGAAGAACCCGGAGCACCCACCGACACGGGACCTTGTGTATTTTGACAGTAACAATCGTAATTCATGTCCTGTCTCGCACCGTGTCAGATGGCTGGCACGGTCGCATGCTAATACTCGCTCCTTGCCATTTGAAATGCATCGCCTCCTCCTGACGTGATCAGCCACGAGAGCATTTGAGATGAAGAGAACAACATTTCTAAAATTCAGCAGGAGAGAAGTGGATGTAAAATAATTATTAAGAAACCAAATTAAGGAAGCGGAATGTGAGTTTTGCCCACCGAGCATTTCAGCAGCAATTTTAAAGGTGGTAAAAGCTGTCAAATATTATGTTAGTCTTAATTCTTTTAAAAACCTTGCAGTTGATAGAATACTAAAAAGGGAACTTGTTAAACATTGTCAGTATCATTCCCCACTCCACTGTATGCACAAGCTAACTGGGTTTTTCTTTTTTTTTCCTTTTAAAGTATGCTTCAGTATGCTTTTCTATCACGCTTTTCTTTTTTTCTTTTTTTTTTCCCCACTAGGACAGGGAGAGAAAATAATGCTGAGGATACTTATTTTCCAAAATACGCTAATGAAGTCAGTGGAGACTCCAGGAGCTCGATATCATAAATAGAAAAAAGAAACAGAACATATCAATCAAACCAACCCAGCCTGAATTGCATCTATAACAAAAATAAGGAAGGAAACAACAACCTATTCAGCAGGGGAATAGGAAAGAAAATATTGACTTGTTAAAGGGAAGCTGCGGACATATTTTGAGCTTTGAGGTGGTTGTAATTGCTTCTAAATAAAGCTAAAAGTCCAACTGTATGGTCAGCCTGCTCCTGAAAGGATTCATACTGCTGAACTACAAACAACAGGTGGGATTCTTATCATTGTTTCTCCTCTGATTTTTTTCTCGGAACAAAAGTACCAATACCCACTAATTTTCAAAAGGAAAGGTGTGTGCACTGGTACTCTTTTATCAACCACTGAAATACTTCTGTATTTATATTGCCCTTCATCTCTGCTTTTATTGACCTTTTGGGTGGCCTTAAATGAGTCTGAAGTATAACTACAGTTGTGGCACAACCCCACGAAGGCTTTCCAATGCTCTAGAGTCCGTCCGTCCCGTCCCCCGCGCAAGCCATGCCTCAGTATGAGCTCAGGTAGAGAGGAACACCATGGAGACCCCGCGGGGACCATTCCCTGGGCAGCACTGCACCGCTGGGGAAGATAGACGCGTGCTACTAGGGCAATGCTTTCATGGTACTTGCACATGAAATGTTCACAACTACCTCTCTAAATGAATCTGGTTTTGGCAGAGACTATATTAATTACTGGTAGGACAACCGCTGTGACCCTTCGTACCCTCCCCAACGCTGTCCCTCCTGCTCAGCACTGGGCTCTGGCAGCTGCATGCCAGCTGAGAGGCAGAAAAAACTCTCCTTTTTCGAGTGGTAATTATAATTCTCCGTGTTACAATAAAATCCTTTCTGTGATTAAATTTCAATCTGAGCAGGCTCATTTTCTCATTTGCAGAGATTTTATTAGTTTGTAGGAATGTCTGCTTTCCCTCCTTTGAATTTATTCTTAAATTACTTTCCTTTTACCTTTTTCCTTTTTCTCCTCCAAAATCCCTCTCTTTCAAGTGACATTTGCCAACATTAGCCTGATTTAAGACCTTTTATCCAACCCATTGCCTTTTACTTAACTATATTGCTTCCAAGACCACTGGGATCTCCAGGCATTAATCATTACCATTCACACTGAAACTGGCTTTAGGCAACGAGTTACCGTTTCTTTGGGGAACACCGTGCACCATCAGCTGAAATGCTCCGAAGAGTTTGCTCTGGTAAATTAATTCTAAAAGCTAACTCTCACCATCCATGCCTGTCAACGCCCATCTTAAAACACCTGTTATGCACACTGTGGACCAACTCCGCAGCTGAGTTTGGCATGCCCCATACCCAACCTTACCTCATCCCTTAATTTAGGCTGAACTTCCCTACTTACCCTTGGTCAAGGGAAGCAAGGCCCACAGTCAAAGCTCAACACTGTGTCTCGCAGCAACACGTCAATCCCATCTGCTTGGCCAAATTGGTCAATGGTGTGGTCTTGCATCCACCAGCAGAGCTAAAGCTGGATCGTCTTGGTTCGAGGCTACCCTGAAGTCAGCAAGATGTGAAACTCCAGATACCCTCAGCTAGGAAAGGCAACACACTCCTGATGTCCGGTAAATTTGTAAAATGATGTTACAAACTCAACAAGGCCACTCAGCCTGGCAGCAAGGGGACAGGGATCGGCATTGATGAACAAGTACAAGGCAGAGGGCGCAGCAGCTCTGAATGCAAAATAAACCCCAGCCGGCACTGAGAACCTTGTATGAACAAAAAACAAAAAAATAAATCACATCGCACCAAACAAAAGCCACCTTGCATTTGGTGTTGGGGCATTACTGCCGCATGACCTTCACATAGCAGGGAGCAGAGCCCAGTGCTCTTGCCTTTACCAAATACTCTGCCACACTGCATCTGAAGCCATTGCTTACATCAGAACAGTTGCTATACTCCTGTAAAGTCTATAAACTACTATCATTCAGAATCTGCAACAACATCAGAGGTGCACTCTTCAGTTGGTCTGAGCTGAAAACCATAATCACTGTGGTCGTTTAAATCAAGAAGGGTTTTTTTGCATTTTGCAGAACTGCCTCAACTCCGTCACCTTGTACAACTCAGGGTACACCCAGCCAGCTGTAGATAGTACATATTAAAATACTGTATTATTGGTTTTTCCACACACTTGGAAATTTCCTAGCTCCTTCTGCTTTCTTTTGAGTGGCCCTGGGAAACAAAATGGGAATAACACTCATTGACATTAGCCTCACTTAAATCCAATGATGTCCCTTCCAAAGTAGCTATGTCCTTGCTTTCAGTTCTAAGCTGTATTTTGCATAAATCCCAACCATGGGGGCTGTGTAAGCCTACATTCTTTTTGTGGTGTCCAGAAACACCCCAAGAGATTTCCAAGGTTCCCAAGGATGCATTAGACTCCCAAAGATGTCCCCTGATAACAAAAGGCTTGCATGAAAAGTGTTAGACTTTGTTCTTCTGAAAGTACAGGAGAGACATTGTTTTTATTTGTTCTCTTTGTGTTTATTATTAGAGACCTGAGGTCACATTCTCAGTCAGAATAAATCAGTGGCAGCACACAGATTTACAGGAGGCGAGCACCTAAGGTCGTGTTTCCAAAGACACCAGGTACAGGGGGGTGCTGGCAGACACCCAGCAAGGTTTTCCCAATGGTATAAGGGTGTCCCCATGCCTGACCCCCCCATCAGCTTTTACTGAGATGGCGGGTTGGTCTACAAGGCAAAATTAGTGCCGAGTAAGTCAGAGCGTGAATTTAACATGCATTCATAATTCCCCATGTGAACAGATGTAATCTGCATTACAAATGTCTTTTCATGGCTGAAGTCAACCCAGAGCTCTTCTTTCAAGGGTAGGGGAAAGCTGAGGCTCTGTTATTATACGTTTCAGCTTGAGTTTCTGGCATATTTTTCTTGCTCTAGGAATGTGGACTTAAAAATAAACTCCTGATTTCTGCAAGTCTAAGTCAATGCATAACTAATATTCTTAGGCATCTAATAATGCAACTCAGACACACTACCTACAGGAGTATTTTTTCAAAATACCATTAGCAGGCTTTGAACTTAGTAGCCATCTCTGTTAAGTTTTTGTGTCGTTTCCCTATGATTATAGCATAAGGTTCAAAGCAGCTCTCTGCAAACTCAGCTACTTCAAGAAAATCATCTGTACGGGCCAAATAGCCAAACACACACACACACGCGTGCAATTAAAATCAAATGCCTAAATGATCATTTCAGTTTTAATTAGATTTTACCGGGACTATGAGTTAAGTCAAGGCTGCAGGCTGAGATGTTGATTTAAAGCTGTAGCTAATGTGTTTTATTGCCAGATTTGCTCATAGTCAAAGCTAATTATCCCTATTATGCTTACATGATTTTTCAAACAACAACAACAAAAAGCATTAAAAAGGCAAGCATGTAGAAAGCAGATTGTTGTGCTAGTGTCTGTGCGTGCGTACATGTGCGTGCGTGTATTTACCAACTATTTAAAATCTAGATCTTCAGTCAAAAAGAAAAAAAAAACCACAAGCAATTAGCAAATGAAGGAAGCGTAGTATAGTTAAACAAACATCTCATTTCCAAGACCCATCAGGAAACATTTAATGCAATGAGAAGATCCTATGCTATTCCTAAATACAGTGATATTGTGGAAAGTATGATCAGGATGGGGAGAAGGGGCCGCTAAGAAACACTGAGTAGATTTTCCACAATTGTATCTTGGAAAGTAAAGGGGGGAGAGGAGTTTAAAAGAATTTTCTGTGGTTTGCTACATGGAAAAATCAAATACTCTTTTGGTTTGTTTTTTTTTGTTTTTTTTTTTAATGATTCTCACTATTAACATTTCTTTCTTAATTTTATCTCTGGGAAAATGAAGAATGGGAAATGTTGAAGAAAAGGAACAAGTGTAAATTTGAAGCTTTTTACATTTTTAGTCTTTAAAAATGCAAAGACATTTCAAAAGAAACAGCAATTGGCAAAAAAAGGCAACCCCTAACTACTCAATCTGAAGTAAAGCCTTGCCTCTTTTTTCTCAGAAAGAGTTCAGATATGTCTTGAAGAAGCTTCACCATTGCTCTTCCCTCCTCCTTGAGCAAGGACCCAAGAGCATTCCATCTTAGTTTCATATCTATCCATTGCTTCCACCCTGAACAGGTGCTCAGGGTCTGCCATCCACTTCCTCTTCTACCAGGGAGCCTCCTGTGATGCACAGAGCTTCTAAGGAGACTCTCAGAAACTCAACTTCCGTGAGTTAAACCAAAAATAGTATGCATACAGTCACCAATACATTTTTTTCCCCCTCCTGTCAAAACAGATTTCGTTTTGCTTCTGTTTTGATTTTAAAAGGAAAACATTCTGGAGGAGAAAATAAAAAAATATGTTTCCCTACTGGAAAATGTCAGTTTTTCTTCGAAAAAAAGAACAAAACCACCCCAAAACCCAGTGGTTGAGATCTCGACACAGGGCTGCAATGCCTCATCGTTTTTTTTCCTTGAGGAGAGTCCCCCAACATGGGCAGGACCACCAGAAAGGAATGGCCTGGGTGAGCACAGGACACCCATGCTGGTACTTTTGAGTCAAAGAGCATTCAATTTTCAAGTCTTTTACCTGACTGCCAGAGCTGCCAGTCAGTTCTCCTGCAATAGTGAAATTGTTTTCCTTGATGTTTTTGCAGGAATGCAATGGGGGTCTCCAAGCTGCTAGAGGCACCTGCAACAGTTGTAAAACTGGAGCGCACCACAGTGGAAAGCCCACATAAACAGTGTGTTCTAGGGCAAAAAGCCAGGAGGAGAAGACGTTTCATCTTTTCTGAACATAATGCTGTATTGTTAAATATGCAGATAGATTGTCACCTCTTGCTTGCAGCCAGGATGTCTTCTATTTATAACTTTTGCTTACTAGTAGTTACTCCCTCACCGCATACAGGGAAATTATTCTTTCTCTTGAAGGGAATGTCATCCTAGCTAATACCCAGCTATGCCACGGAGCTCACGGCACAGCCCAGACACATCAGCCCCAACTCAAGGGAGATCCATGGAAGGACCTCCCCAAGTAAGGAGACAGCCACAGATGGGCTGACTGCTCACCCCCTAACGAAGCAGGGATGACCCTGTCACTTAAATACTGCTGAAGGAGTGGTTTGCTGTCTCTAGGTAAGCAAACCACTTTCTCAATATTATTAATGCAGTAGCAAAGTAGAGACTGCCTGTACCTCCCCAACAGGTCACATACACAGCATTAAAAGAGACCCAGCAAATATGACAGTAGTGCGCTATGTAAAACCTTGTTGAAACATTAAAGGAAGAAGAGAAAAAGCTGGGTTTAATATTTTAAGTGCCACCACATTTGACAATTTTAGGCTTTGGCTAGAAAGAGGACCCAACACACGTTCCTGCTATTAACTGTTTGTGTATTTACAGTTATAAGCCTCTTAAAACAATTTTTATGAGCAGTATTCTTAAACACTTCCAGATTTTTCTAATTTTCTTAGCTCTGTTTAAAAAAAAAAAAATAAAATAAAAGAGGGCAGGAAAGCACTCAAAAACTGTACAAATCTTGGTAAAAAACAACTCCTACATTGTTTCAGGTCAGCCACACTGCTGTTTCAGACCCAACACCAGAACTGAGTCCAGCCCCGTTGCCAGAGCACCTCTAATCTTAACGAACATGTGAGTACCCCACCTTGGACACACACGGCACAGCCCGTCTGGCTTCAGGGCATGCCCAGAAAATTATTTTTACTTCTTTCCCCAAGGGGTTAAAGCCTGCCCTATGGTCTCAGTAGGTTTTGGGACAGTCTGACCATCACCAGTAGGCTGCACTAGCACGTTTGCAGGTGTGTGCTCATACCTGCATGCTGCAGACCACCAGTTAGTTTTATTTTATCTTTGCTTGTGTGGCTGATCTTACTATCACTTGCTTTAAGGGAACAGATGGGCTTGCTTATATCGTATATATTTCCAAGTAAATCAGCCAAGTGTGGCCTATGAATACAGCAAAGACAGACCCCGCTTGGAGAGCCTTTCCTTGGGCATCCGACAAAAGAGAAAACGAAGAGCTAATACTGGACAAGACCCAAGAGCTCTTCATATGAATCACTGCTAATGGGAAAAAGATGCCCCTGAGAGACAGTTGGAGGCAAGTTGTGACAATGGCTAATAACTCCTGAAGCTGTCAAGGATAGGGATTATTTAACAGCCCAGCATGCCCATAGCATTACATGGACCCCATCGCCTACCAAAATCCTGAAGGATTTTGTTCAGTCTGCTTATAAATTACACCTGCAGATGTAGACAGAGCCTTTTGTTTTTGCAGTGTCAAACAAAACGTCCTTTCAGCAACACCTGGCCAGGGTTTCTGCTTCAGTCTCACTCTCTTGGTACCTTCTTGGTCAAGCTGAATCCCACAATCATTTTAGCTTTCAATCTACAAGATGAAGGTCGGACTCTGAGAACAGAGGCCAAAGCCTTTGTTTGCAGCTCCAAATAGGATTGCATTAGTTAAGCCTTAGCTGCCATCCTCAATTTTCTTCATTCACACTACACACTGGCAGCCGATTTGGTTGAAAGAAATTTGGCAAGCGCTCTTGGACCTTCATTCTCCACTGTTCCTTTTTCCCCCAGTAAAACCAACTATTTTCCTTAGCTATTAATGACAGATACTAAAGCATCTCGCTAGTGCCTAAGCAGAACAAACAAATGTGTGCCTGTTCAGGAATTACTTGATTCAAACCGTGAGGATCTGATAGCAATTAATGCCTACATACAAAGACTTTTTTCTTTTTATTTAAGCATTTTCATGTACATCACAAAGCATATCACCATCCAGCATGCAAAAAGTGACAAGGTGCACAGGATTATATATCTATCTATATCTATTAAACTAAACAAAACAGGAATTAAATTCCCAGAGAGCTGTGGAAGGATGACAACAGGAGAGCATAATGATTGGGACTGCAAAAAACCTTCAGTTCCCTGACTGTATGCATGGTGGAATTTTTTCTACTGATCAAGTTGATATTAGAGCTGTAGGTTTTTTATGCTGCAGTTTCAAATATGTAGCACTGTCAGTACTACTTAGGAAAGACTAAGAGCATCGAGACCTTAAGTCTTTGAAAGTAGCCTTGAAATACTGCTTTTCATGTAATACACCCAACAGGACCTTTTCTAATACTGATCAGGATAAATCTGAACTCCAACATCACTAGACCTCCTGAACTAGGGAAGAAAGCACTCCTCTGAGTAAGTATTGCAGGTGTTTATGGCACACTCACCTTGCAGTTACAGGTGCCTTTGTATGGGCAGAAAGCAGGTCTGTATATCAGCCTCCATCCACGACAGTGCACTCAAGGAAAGCTAACAAGGGCTTTAGGGATGAGTATATTCAATGCAATTGCAGGAACACAATTTCAAGTGAAAGTGAAATTTCAATTTCAAGTGCAGTGTGAAACTGCACAGGTAAGATCCCCTTAAGGACACTTTACACTGGAGCACACCCTTCCTCTCCGAGAGAAAGGTTTTCAGTCTCCTACTTACTGTGGCATCGCTGTTTCTACAGGATGAAAAATCTGCAACACCATTTGAGTGCCTGGATCGAGCCTACCCAATCACTCTCCCTCCAGGCCTGAGGTCTCACAGCAGAGGAAGCACTCAGAGGCAATAAATTTCAGAGATGATAAAGAGCTTGTCTCCCTGGCAAGTCACACCTTTCCCTGGGTAGATTCGCTCAATGGGGGCCTGTTGGGGCCTGGAGCATCTCTCTTATGAGGAAAGGTTGAGGGACTTGGGTCTTCTTAGTCTAGAGAAGAAAAGGCTGGCGGGGGGGGGGGTGTGGTGGTGGTGGTGGATCTGATCAGTGCTTATAAATACTTAAAGGGAGGGTGTCAAGAGGATGGGGCCGGTCTTTTTTCAGTGGTGCCCAGGGACAGGACAAGAGGAAATGGGCACAAACTTGAATAGAAGTTCCACCTAAACATGAGGAGGAACTTCTTTACTTTGAGGGTGGCAGAGCTCTGGAATAGGCTGCCCAGGTTGGTGGTGGAGTCTCCTTCTCTGGAGACATTCAAAACTCACCTGGACACGTTCCTCTGCAACCTGCTCTAGGTGGACCTGCTTTGGCAGGGGGGTTGGACTAGATGATCTCCAGAGGTCCCTTCCAACCCCATGTGATTCTGTGATGTTGTACACCGGCACCATATCTTTCAATGACTTGCAAGAGGTAATGGTTGTGTCATCTCCTGGACTGCACCACCAGAATGTACAAATTGGCATACACACTTCACCTGCGTAGGTGGCAACCCCATGGAAGTCTTCACATGTCAGAGTCCTCCAATTATTCTTTCCAGAGATGAGTGGCCATGAAAGACAATTGGCATTGAATGTAATCAGAGCTTTAATTTATTATATTTCATTCAAAAGCTGCCTCAAGTTGTGTTAATCAAACTCACTCTACCTGTGCCGTTTTGTACATTCCTATTGTTTTATTTATACCTCTTTCATGTTAGGAGAAGATGATACTGGGTTATCCATGGGTCCCAGCTGCCAATAAATGTCAGGACTGGAAGTCATGTTGTTTGCTCAGCCCAGTAATGAGAGGTTTGTAACAAAGTCATTCAACGCTGGCACCATTTATTGACTTCGTAAAACAACCAGTTTTCAAACTCACTATCATTAACTGATGAAAGTCAAGCTTAGAAGAAAGAGAAAGACACACCATATTAGCATAGGAAAGTTCTCACTGGTAGCTCACCAGGGGACTGTCAGTCAGATTATTTCCAAGCTTAACCCCTGGAGCTCAGAAATCCGTTTGTACCCAGAACTGACGGGGAAGGTGAGCTGAAACAGCTATCTGCGGTCCTTTCCCAGAGCTCAACCAGCACCAGCACCAGGTGGACTTGGACATTTAAAACACAACCTGCTTTATTCAGTTAAAAAAAAAAAGTTTTAAGTATCAGGTATGAACTATGGATCACATGAAGTTCAGATCTAATGCAAAAATATGCCCAATATCAGTGGGAATCAGGAAAAAGCGTGCCTTTGTCCCTTTCCAGGGACTAGATTTTAAAAACATTCACATGCAGATATACCTAGAACAAGATCACCACTTCTTCTGCAAACCCTGCCAAGCACCTAACCACATCTCTAGTTAGCTAAGGCAGACTTTAAATGTCTCATTACGTTCCTTACTGAGAAAGGGCTGGACTTCACACCACACTTAAACTTCTTCTGCAATTAAGGGCTTTATTAGAGACAGGTGAGAATCTTGATCCTTATCCACTTGTCTCCAAAACATAAATATTTGGCCAAGTCTTAATTTATGTCCAACACTTGTTGCTACCCAAGAAGATACTGATGGTACAATGATAATTGTATTTCATGTTTTACAACAGCAGAGACTCACTGGCTATCCTGCACAGGCTTATTCTACATGTGGCAGAAATTTTACATGCCAAAAAAGCTTAAAATCCCACTAGCGTTTTTTAAACTTTTTTTCCAACAAGTACTATATCCACTGCAAAAAATCCACCTTCACTAAAATAGCAGATTTTCAATGGAATATGTAATTTTCAGCAAAAACCATAATGGGTAAAATTCCAAGATAATTGTTTCTGCTTTTTCATTTCAATACTGTCAAAACATGTCTGTTCAGTAAGAGTGGAGTAGCTTTGTGTCAACTTTGTCATTTTATTTAGACATGTGTATTAATTGAATTATATTTCTATTTATTTTACTCAATACTACTCTGTTAATACATACCCAATGATTATTTCCAAATTAATTTTTCAATCCTAGCTATTCTGTGCATTTTAAAATACTGCATTTCCTTTCCAACTTTATTTCTGCTCTGCAAGATGTCTGTAGACATTAAACAAAGCTTCAATGTCCTTCCATCAGGCCTAGCTCCAACACTTCATACGCTGCTTTTTTTTTTTTTGGAATAAATAAAACTGACTGGGGTTTTGAGTGAAGAAAACTTAGCTCTGTTCTGTATTTGACAAGCACTGGACATACTTATTTCTTCCTTTTAGTAGTCTGTAAGAAAAAACAACAACAACGGTTCTTCAGATCTTTAAGGGTTTAAATAGCGTGAAACAGTACAATGCTCTCCAGGTAGTGACCTACATCAGACAAACTTTGGCCAATGGGCAGCCAGACTCTGTATCTGAAGGCACATCCTAAAGGGTTCCCCAAACCAGCAGTGTAACTGCAGCCTCACGCAAAAGGACTTCAAATTTATTCCTGTGATGCTTTGCAGCACCAGGCCAGGATCAAGAGTCCTAGCCCAAGGGCATTTGCTCATTTTAAATGAGTGCACCATGCTCCTTTCCCTCCCTACCTCAAAAGCTGGACGCAAGATTTATGTTGAAGGAGGAGCCGAGTTAATGCATGAATGACTTAACAAGGTCGTTAGAGATTAATCTTGACACAGGTTAAATTCTCCTGAAATAAACAGAGGTATGGGAAGGGGCTTGGGCCAATACTGGGACCTCCTGGACAAAATCAACAGATAAATCAGGGGAGAGAGACTTAGAAAAGTCTGCAAAAAGAACAGGACCTTGAGCAACAGTGAGTCATTTCCAAACATTGTCAGGTGGGAGGAGGAGGAACTTTCCTCACCTGACACCCATCATTGAAAATTTGTGCCTCTACTCCAAACAAATCAGGTGGGCTCTTCTATAGTCAGCACCTTATATAGGTGCCTGATGCCATGCCAACATAGATATGCTAAAGCACGTAGAATGGCTTGGTCTTGGGAGAGACTTGTTCATGCCCACAGATGGAGCCCTCCTGATGGATTTAAGATCAGAGCCAGAGAGTTAGACGACTTAGACTACGAAAAAAAAATAAACCTCATTTGAGACAAGTGATCTGAACTAATCTGACCAGACTGTACCACGGAAGCTCACAGTTCCATCACACAAGCAACAAATATAGATTGTACTTAACACATACTTCTGCCATTCCCACCAACACCTCACCAGGACCCTCCACACCACCTGACAGCTTCACCAGCCAGTTTGCTAATTTTAAATGGTATTTTCCCAAGCAATCTGCCCTCGGTTTGGAAAACACAACAGACACATGCTGAAACCCACCAAAACCTAGAAAGGGGGACTTTTTAACCTTTACAAAGCCAGAAAAACATCATTCTAATTACAAGTAGACATAAGTTTCTGACCCTCAAGGGACAGGTATCTTAGCATTCAGAATCTGACATATATAGAAAAAGGCTTGGTATTTTTCTTGAACATACAGTCAAGTATGTTTTTTTTTTTTTTCCTAAAAGAAGGAAAAGGCCTTACAAGTACCTGAAGTCACTTGTACTATAGAAATATATTCCAAACATTTTTCTTTGGCCACCAAAGCAAACGCTGTGTACAGAGGAAAACAAGATGCACATAATATCAACCACAGTGCTGACATGAAATAAAATACTTCAGAAATATTACAATGTGGTGAGGCACCTTCCTGGCTATTCTTAAAGATGTCAATTGTAATTCAGACTCAACTTCCTCCACCATGCATAACCTAGCCACCAGAAATTTTCATCAATAAAAAAATTTAAACTACATGGCTTAAAACTCCCCATATATAAACACTAAGAGGATGTATAAACTGGATCATAAATCTAGAACTCTCAAATTCCAGTGCTGCAGTCAGCCAGCCAGACACAGGGCATATATCCTGGATCAAGACAGCAGTGTCAACTTACCCTAATTATTTTCTTGGAACAAAAGTTCTGAAGAGTTTTGGTTATGAAATGTTGATACATTTCATTTTCCTTCAACAGCTTATTGGCCCAATGCTGCCTGGGAGAGAGGGAAGGCTCTTCCAGATAAAACCTTGCCCAGTTCTAAATGCTTTGCTATATTTATCTTCATAATAATAGCCAAGAATTTGAACAGCACATATGGGGAGACACTTTTGCTTTATAAAACAGAGATGAGACATGACACATGCTGGGCTTTTTTTTTTTTCCCCCCTTCTTTTTACTGTGCTATACACACAGTGTGCCAGAGAAGCACAGCAACCAGAAATTAGAAGGACCAAATTGGATAACAGAGGTTATGCACACATGTGCAAGTAATTTGGTACAACAGGAGGAGTAGAACAGTGGGTCAAAACCATTAAACACCACAACTGTGTAAAATTCTAGAGGTAGAGTTCAGGGTGGTACCTGAGCCCACCAGCCTGATTCCACGTGTGGACTGAAGGTGCCCGTGAACACTGGTTCACACTCTCTGGTCTCTCAGGGGGTGCATTTGGTGCACGTCTGAAGTGGAGCATCAGGCTTTCTCCTGCAAGGAAAATCTAGGATACCTGCTCCAAGGACATGCCGTGATGCAAAGCAGCATGCTGTAAGTGAGGGTGCTGGAAGGATCTGCCCTAAAACTGTGCTACTGCTCTGAACCCAAATGCTCCCCTATGCACTATTGGAATATGAACTTCAGGGAATGTGTAACAGCATGTTTGCCAAAAGTTATAGCACAACAGGAAAACCAAGCCTGCTAATGGAGTACATCGAGGAGACAGATTTATAGCTGCAGATAGGCATGCAAGGTCATTAGAGACCTAAATGCATTTACAAAACAGAGTACACCAAAAAGATCCTTTGGGTTGAGAGTGTATCTTTGCTTTTTTGCTTTATTAAAAACATGTTTCAGCTGCTGATTCCTTCTCTTAGATTTGGTTTTTGGTTTTCCTGTCCTATAGAGAAAAAAATTTCCTCTGGATAAAAATACACCTGCAGGAGGGAGCTCACACATGAACCTGGGTCTTCACCACTTTTATTTGGTGTTCTGCTCCCCATGAAGCCAAACCAAAGGATGCAACTGATGTGTTTCATTTGTTTTCTGTCAACAGAGCCTTGGTTTCATGGGGGGTTTGTCAATTTATGAAGTTTAAATTATTGCAAGAAATATAAATGACAGCTGAATATGAAGGTTTTGCTTTGTGTTTACCAAAATACGCAAAGACATTCTTTGGTGCTGAGTTCTACCCTGCTACCTCCCAGGGAGCTGATGTCAATTCTAGTCCAAGCATGAGTTTCAGCCTGCAGCGCTGCAGGGGGTACCCAAGTCAGGAGAAATGATTAGCAAGTAACAGTTTTCCATCAGTTAAAAAAAAAAAAAAAAAAAAAAAAAGAGAGAGAGAGACACCAAAAAAACCAAATAAACAGTTAAAGGTAATACCCGTAAAAGAATCAAAGTGGTAACTTCCAGGGTGGGACAAGGAGAACAAATATCCAGCTCCTCACACCTGCTTTCCTGCACTTATTCCTCAGTAACAAGAGAGGAAGACATAAGGGGAGAAATGCTAACAGTATCTGTGAAATTCAGTCCTACATCGAACATAGTGAGAGTTTTCCCCGAGCCACCAACAGCCGAGTTCACTAATGATATCTGCTCACATAAAATGTCACCAATGTGACTCCTTTTCTTAAGGGGATGTTTTGTAAAACTTCACAAGCGACAGGTTCATAGTCCTGTTCGCAAAAGGTCATAAAAACCTGTATTCTCATTTTCCACTGCTCTAGCCGATAGCTGTGATTTAGAGCCCACAGTTTGGCGGCATGATTGCTGCCGCGCTGAGAAAGAGGCACCGTGCATACCGATACTGTAGCTCCAATTTGGCAGGCTAAAAGTCTCCTAAAATTGTGAAGTGCTGCCATAACTTTATATGACTTCGTTCCAAAACCTCAGCTATTTCTAAAATAAAGTGCTTAAAGAAATTTCAGGACTCCAATTACAGTATTTAAAAGGTAATGTACTGCTGGAGACCTTGCAGGGCTCATCCTCAGATCCTCCTGCAAAACTGCACTCAAATGCTTCCAAATTGGTTCCTGCAGAGTAAAGTTACTAGAAATCAGGGCAGCATTTTTACTTCATTTTCCAACAACTTTATATGGCTGGGAAGTGAGAAGCGTGTTGAATGGACTTACACTGCTGCCCAGGGATGCTGTGATGCCACAGCAGACAGCCGCGACACGGGTTTTATGTCTGTGTGGCCATCCTGCTGCCGGTAAACCTTCCCGATTCCCAACTCTGCCACATGCCTGTTTTGTTCCATTTTAGAAAAATGAGTTAAAGAAAAAAAAAAAAATAAATAAAGAGAAGCCATGGCATGAAGGAGGCTCCACAAGCTGGGAGTGACCCCTGGCTCTGCCTGAACAGAGTCAACTTCTCTCAGCAAAACCATCTGTGGAGGGTCAGGCTCCTGACGGATCCTCTGCCAGGGTAACACTCCCCCTTCAGCCTCAACCTCACAGCAAGATTTATATATCTATTTTAATCGCAGAGCGGAAATATCTACGTGTACAAAGCTCAAAGCAGGAAAAATAGCCCAAATCCTTTGTTGACAGAGATTATATAAATACCTACAAGGAACATACACAGGTATTAATTTACCATACAATGTAAGTACTTGATTGAGAAGAAAATTTCCATTGAGCCTTTCATCCTGGAAAAGAGCTCTCCTAACAAAATAGAGGGGAAAAAAATAGTTCTGTTTTTGTTGAAAATGCTTAGTTCCTAGAAATGGAGCATAACAATCCCTAAACGAAAAAGCACTGAAAGGTCTGACATAGAAAAAAAAAAAAACAAGACAAAAAACAGGAAAATATGGGGGGAAGGGGAGGGGCGTTCAACAGATTTTCAATCTTTTTAAGGGAATATTCCCTGTCAAGTATTTGTTTTTCCAGCTTATTGCCTCTCAGATGTGGTCAGCACTCTTAACATTAGCTGTTACATTGACAAATACAAATCCATGTAATGTTAGGAGAACATCTGCAGAATGCAATACATAACAGGCTTTAAAATACCCACTAAACCCATTACCATGCTGTTTTCCAGCGCTGGGCAAGCACAAACTTGTGTCCAAAGGCAAAGGGCCCATCAACCCACACGGGTATTAGCATCTGAAGTAAAATTGCAAAGTTTGGGTAAATGCAACTCTTAAACGATGGCTGAAGAAAACTGCTTTCTAGTAGCACTTCCCAGTTTCTTTAATGTCAAGATAAAAATCGGCATATTGGCATTCTGCGCTTCACTGACTCCGAACCAGAAACGATAAGCTGGATTTGTTTCAGGTTCCTTTGGTCCACACAGTGCTTGGAATAGTCCCGATAAGATTTTATCACAGATTATTTTTCCTGCAGGGAAGGCAAGGCTGCAGGAGAAAAATATAGCATTGTTTGTGCTAACAGGGAAATTAAAAGAACTTGTAATTCTCACATGATAATGTCGAAGGGACATACTCGGAGATACAAAGAGCTGCTGATCACACTGGGAGCTCAGCATTTGTGGCTTAAAGGTTATCTGGACCCATAGTAACTCCAACTCCATCTGCTTGTCTCCTTTCCTTTATAGCTCTGAAAAGGCAGACACATGAGTTGTAAATACCCCTGTTGCCTGGTGTGCTTCTTAATTCATGAGCCTGCCCCATGCATGTCCCACGGCACAGTGTCCAGCCTCACCACACTTTCCCTTCCTGCAGTGCAAACATCATGGCAAGCAAGGCACTTTGCAATTATGAGACTAATCACTATGACAATCTAAAGATTATTAAACCCAATTTAATCTCTTCTTGAATGCCTGACGGGACTGAGCGTACAACACCCTCGTTCCTAATGTCTGCAGAAGGGTTACAGAAGTAAAGACTAATAATTTATAATAAACAGACTTTTTTAAGCTGTTCCTACAAAACCCCATTAAACGTGCACAGAAAGGCACAAGTCAGCCCGTAATAAGCTCCACAGCATTCCTCTGTTGCCAGTGCCTGATCACCTAGGTAGAAATCAAGGTGGTTTTGCAGAGCATTGCATTTAGCTACTGCAGATGACAGTAGGGAAAATGCATGTAAAATGAGTGAGTCCATATTGCCAGGCTGCTTCCAAGGAGTGAGCTGAGAGAAGGTAAAGGAATACATTGATTTTATATATATAGACTGTATTTTCCCATTGAGATATTTTTTATTGCACGCCTTCTACCATATAACCTGCATGTCTCGAGAAAAGAGACATTTAGGGGAACAGGTTGTTTGAAACTTCTTAGCTTTAAAACATTTATAATCAGCTACTTTTCACAGGGAGCTGTAGCTAAGGGTTTTTCCTAGAAAGACAAGATAAGTTTAGTGCTAACTATGGGAAAGCTATTTGTGGCAGAGTTGAGACAGGGATGAAGGTAAAGTGCAAGTTGTTAGTGTAAATCCCGGGTGAGATGTCTTAGCACATTCTCATGCTGTAAGTTGGCACTGGCTCTGTATGGCAGTCTGTACCTGTTCGTGCTTTCATTTTGATCTTTATCATAATTTTTCTTCATTTTTATTAAATGGTGCAATTTGCTTTTTGTTCTTTGGTGCAATAGTTAAACTCTCTCCACCATACCACCTACCACAGAAAGTGCTATCCAAATGTTCCTAGAAACAAATTTTCATCTATCTTTTTCTACTAAAAATAATATACTAATGGGTGGAAAAAAAATATTTCTTAGAAAAATTAGCCAACTACTCCAGCTCCTCCTGCTTAGAAAGTTTTGTATTTATTCAGTAACTCTTTTTAAGGAATGCATTTATTTCCCCCCCTCTGTTTTATACCTCAAATTTATGGTGCAAGGCAGCAGCATTCGCAGGTTGGGTGTTTACCTAATTAGCTGTAGTTAATGCAACCTTTTATATAAAGCCCTTTCCCAGTTCTGGTACTTCCCAACAACATCCTTCAAATTCACCCGTTTAAGAGGTGATAAAACAGGACACAGAGAAGCTACAATGCTTCACCCAGCATCACATCACGCTGCTAGAGCGACGCCGGTGTCCTAACCGCCAAACCTTAACCTTTACCACAAACTACTCTACAAAGACCAGTTTTCCCCAACCTCATTCAGTCTGATACGTTTCAGATCAGAGACGACAGCTCCTCAACAGGTATCCTCAAAAGCCAAAAGAGAAGTCCAAAACGTTGCGTTATGCACTTCCGTATCTTGAGCTAAGTCTTCTACAAGCTCCACAAAAGACCAGATATTCTACTATGGAAAATTCACTGATGGATGCTGCACGCCTTCAAGTGCTTAACAAAATAAAACCTGCTCCTGCATTTGCAATGCCAAAAAGCATTTCTGCATGCCTTCAAAAGTACACCGCTCCATCATTACACCACAGGACAAATGTCTATTGATATTTCAACTATACTCTATTGGTTTTTTTAATAACAAAGTGCCTTCATTCCATTCACAGTAATATTCAGTCTGAGTCATTGTCTTCTATTCCTGAAAATGGCTGTGAAGCAAAATGAGGAAGAAAAGGAAAAAACCTCCACACAGCATGTTACAATAATTGTAATAGTCGTATTGTAATACTTATTTGTTCTGTATTATTTCTCTTTTAGATCATTTTCATTTCAAAATATAATGTGCCCATCACATCTGGAATATACATATGTGATTTCTGTGTTTTGCATAAAAAGTATGTAACAGATATTAACCCATAGTAAAGGCAGCCTTAGGATCTTCAGGAAACGAAATGTACTAGGAAGTCACAGCAACAACCCGTCTCTTTTGTACCTTACCAATCTCCATCTTCTGCCAAGCAGCAGGTCTGCCTATTGTCTCTGGTTGAACACCTTGAGCTGCATGTTCATTTTGTGGTTTAGGGGGCCTATTTTGTCCCTGTTTGCTTCTTTATTTAGTTTGGAACAGATTGCTGTTAAATAATTGTGAATACTCCTGTATCACTACCAGCTTCACTGACTGAGAGGTGAGTAATTTCCTGCCCAGCATGCACAAACAAGCGCACGGTGTCCCACACACCAAGTGCTGCAAAGCTCCACCTGGCCGCTGCCTGGCTCTATTCCTCTTTTATCGCTGCTGATGTTGGGACCCCTTTCTTGGTCTGTTACCAACTCACCCATCCAGTCTGCTCTCTCACCTCTTCTCATCTGCAAGAAACATTTAGATTTCTGTATAACAGAGTGCAATTGTAATATCAAAATTCTGGAAACCTCTCTGTTCCCCTGCTATTCCCTAACACTTTAAAGATAAATGTTCACGTCTCCTTGCGTTGTTCCCTTCCAAGTCTAAAATAACAAGAACACATAAAATAATTTAAGATAGACCTGGAAGGGACACCAAGACAATGTCTACTTACAACTGCCCCACAGTACAAAGGAGGACCAGCAGTGCCTCTAAGTTTAATGTAAAATACCTGAAGGACCTAAGCAACATAGGGTCTCTCATGTGTCACTACTCCTTCTGACAGAATGGATTTCCTAATATCTAACTTGATGGTCCCTTGCTACCGTTTTCAGGCTGTCTCCCTTTATCCTGTCTACACTGGACACGGATATCTCCTCCTCTCTAAAGCAACGTCAAAGCTGTCACCAAGTCTATCTTCTCCTCTGCATGCTAAACAACCAGCCTTCACTGAATATCTTGTTCCCCAGGTCCCTGATCATTCTTGCTGCTCCCATTCACGCTTTTCTCAGTTGCCCCTTCCCATTGGGATCCTCAGTACTCATCTGAGAGCAGTGCTTGGGCTGAGACCTGCCACGTGTTGACCAGGTCAGAAGACAAAAACCCACAAAAACCTAACAAAAAGTCTCATGGACGGTACACCAGATAGCAATGTGGAGTCCAACTGTTTATATTCAACAGCAGTCTTGGTGTACCTCCATGGGCAGACTATGCCCTGTAGTCCCATGTATCACTGTCATTCTGATTTGCATCTGACTAATTTCATGGGCTCAACAACTTTACTAACTCCATATGTCAAGGTATTCAAGAAGGAAAAGGGTTGGATGGACTGATGTTGACCTCCCTGAAGCATGTATTCTGACAATCTCTGTTTTGACAGCTTCAGCTCAGATAGCAGCATCAAATGTGTTCTTCACAAGTCACCTAATCACTGCCAACTTCAGGTCCAGAACTTCTGCAATGGGCATAAACCACCTGTCAATCAACTCAAAAAGAAAAAAAGCCATTTCCGTTTTGATGACAAACTCTTGTTGACTACTGAGCACAACAGAAGAATCACAGCTGCTCCTGGTATGGTACAACACAAATAATTCATGGAAGTTGTTCAGATACTCAACTGGTATGAATCATTGCCACTCCAGGGAAAGTCAAGAGGCCAGAACCCCTGTTCATACTAAAAATATATAGATCCCCAGAGTCCCCTGCTGACTTTTATCTGCTAGTGATCTAGAACAGTATTTTCTGACTAATCCTTCAAAGTCATTGTTTTTTTCAGCCTCGTAAAATTCCTCACATCCATTGTGCCTGCTGAGACTTTGTAACAGGTCACCCTGAGTCTTCACTCCTTATATACATGATTCATCTGTTACCGCCTTTTCTCCCTTTATCTGGTTGATAAACACAATGCTTTTCCATTAATTGGTTTGGGTATGTACTGTCCTGCCATAAGTTTTTTATTTTAAGGCACTGGTCTAGCCGGACCAATTGATATGGAAATGAGTGTAATTACCAGCATAAACAATCTGTTATTTTCCCTAGAAGCCAGGGCAGTAAATCACCAATGGTCCACTACATTACCATCTGAATAGGAGGAGGTAGCTAATGGGCCATATGTTAAAAAGCAGGTTACTTGCATCTTCATTTGCAAATGAAAAGAAAGAATGACAGCTGGATAGTAAAGATATGACCATTGATCATATTGCCATTCCTAGGACCCCCACAAAGAAATACCAGGTATCAAACAACCACAAAAGTTTCTCAGCTCTGAATGCTGTCTGCTTCATGACTAGGCTTCAAAAATTACTGATGATACATCGAGAGCGTGGCCTAACCCAGGCTCAACACAGTTACTGAATTTCGTGCATCATAAGAAAGTATTTGAGAAACTACGCTACAAAATTTACACATTTGCCTTCCCAAGATGTGACATACACCAATGGACCAATGTTTCCCAACGAAGCTGTGGAGAAGCAGCAAAACAAAGTGCTGTGCATCAGCAGGGGCTAGTACAAACCATCAGTTACAAGACAGACATACCCAATGCTGGCCCATCTCCAGTTCTCAGTCCTGATCCCTACCCATGAGCTACATGATGCCTTCATAACACCAGCTGGGCATAGCTGATGGGCTGAAAGAAGCACTGGGGCAGCAACTATGTACACTGACTTTGTACCTGGAAAAACGCTGTGGAGCTCTCATTTAAGCAGAAACTAACCACCAAGTTCAGCTGGAACAGGTAAGGTGGGAAGAAAAGTCTCCAGCTGCATGACAGGTGGTGTTTAATGGCAAAGCTGAATTAAGGAGTTATCCCTCCCTACCCTGAGCTGCTTCCTCACAACAACTGTGGCCAGAAAAAAGAAGGGTAAAAAGTGTTATTTTTAAGCCAAATTAGTTGACCCACCAAGTTCCCAGAGCAGCCCCATAAAGAGCCGCATGGACACAATGACAAGGACACGCAAGTGATAACTGAAGACCCAAAATGCAACCAAAACATCAACTCTAAAACATGCAATGGTACCTTCTGATGATACATCAAGTGAGATGTCAGTTTTTTCTGCATTTCTACAACACAAACATCAGGTAGGACCAGGAGACAAGTCCCCAGCTCCAACCAACCAGAGCAGCACATCTCACCTGCTAATTAGCATTGCAGCAGAGCTGTTTGCTCAAGGCACGTCCCCTCCAGCAAGGAGAAATGGCAGCGCATGCAACAGTGATGATGGGACAGTCAGAAACTCCCTGACTGATGTTCAGTGAGAGTGACAACGCCGTGTTCTGCCTCAATAGCACTGCTGCTATTAGCGGTGTTTATATTTAATATATCCTTACAAAGATACTGCTTTGTTTTTTAGGAACAGGACTTTCTACCTCAGTGTCCTGGTTTTCCCCTGTCCTCCTACATATACTCCTGACTCCGTGGTTTAAAAAGAAAACTAAGTTGAGAGGAGGTCAAGACACTCTTAAATGCATAGGCATTAGAGCTCCCAGAAAGCAAACTAATTACACTGAAAATGATGAGCTAAACAAAACCAGTGTGACACCAAAAAATGACCATTCAAGATGTGCTAATAAGCTCCAATACAGACATTTTTTCTCACTCAAAATAAGATCGGAAAGCTTTAAAAATCAGATTTCTTTTCGCAAAAATAATCCTGTCAGTGATGGCATTTATAATGGCATATGTATGTGAAGCTCTGGCAGCCATGGCTTGGCTTGGCTCCCCCATGCCTCCACTGTCCCTAAGGAAATAGCATCTCTCCATTTCTCCCCTCCCAGGGAATGCATGCACAGGACCCTGCTCAGTGGGATGCTCCAGAGACCCAACAGTCCCTCCCCTGAGGGAAACTTAATTGATAACCCTGGGAGAAAACTAAAACTACTTACATACTTGATGATGTTTTTTTCCTACGAGAAGTTTTTCCTCATTCTTTACTGACTTCAAAAATTATCTAACACATACTCTTTCAGTAAGGAAGAATGAGGCAGTCAAATCACAACATCCTGGCATTTATAGCAACTAATGGATATAAACAGCATTTTCAAATCTGTCAAAGTAATTGATAGTATCTCCCAAAGTTTCCTTGCAGTACATACAGTTGCCAAGTTAAATGGTTTTACAATTGCAAATCATTTTTGGAAACAGACTAAAGAATGAGAATATTCATCAATGGGTTTATTAATATGGGTAGAAAGAGTAATGGATCCAATATCTGCTAAGGGGATATCACATTAAGATACACGCTTTAACTAATTTTCAATCTAAAAAAAAAAAGAAAAATAAAAAAAAATATTGTATCCCGGGAAGGCTCTTATCATTTGCCGACTGCTCTCTCTTTAGGCACTTTTAGCACCTGATTAATTAATAATTGTTGCTTGGGTTATGCTGCTTGGCAACTTCTGTACCCTGGCTGTGAATCATAATCTGGCACTAAAAATTTAATAGGTGTACTGCAATGCTGAGATGCACCCTGTTGAGTGTTAAATAACTTATTTTTTGTAAATATAGTCCCTTTTTTTTTTTAACCTGAAAGCACAGTCCTTTTTTCTTTTTTTTTTTTTTCCTTTTTTCCTGAAAGCAGCATTATGCTTCGGATAACTCTACCTGTCACCAATAGCAGTAATTAGCACTCGTGTTGCTTCACTGAGAGATTACCTGATAGAATCCAATTAGAGTGCTTTTTTTTCTCCCCGTTGTTTTTCTAAAGCCATCACTGCACTCGGGTGAGCTGCATTTTCATGCTGTGCAACTGACTTCATTAAACACAAGTGGTCGGCTGGGGGGTGGTTTTTTGGTGCCATTTGTAAAAGCTGAGCCCTGGGAGGCCGGCGGCAGCGGCACTGCAGATCCAGCCAGACAAGAAAGCTTCAAAGGTTTTCCCCAAAAGAACCATGTGAAAAATGAGTTTCCGGGACAAACAACAACAGAGAGAGGGAGACCTGCTGTACTGCCACTACAAGTAAGAAAGAACTGCAGCAATAACAGCAAAGCATCCATCCTTCCAACACCAACCCCCCAGCAATCGCAGGGATCCAAATAACAGGATGAACACGTTATTTTGGTACCAAAACCTGTCCCCTGGCCAAACTTTAAAGTGAGACAGACAGAGCAAGAGTCAGACTAAGACTAGATGGGTGCAGGAGTGCCAGCATACATCATTAACATCAGCAAAGACATACTTTGCAGCCTGTCCCAGTTTGGGATGAACACCCAAGGCTACCCACCCAGCAGTTATCTGCAGCCCACCAGGACAGCATCTCAGGGCCTTAGAAAGGTCCATCCCATGACCAGGGCTGTGCAACAGGACCAAGCGGAGCCAGTTAATAAACGCTTCATTGTGGAGGAGGAGACAGAGGCGACAAATGAGGTAAACTGTGACCTTGCAGAAGCTCTCCCAAGGAGACCTGCAGCTTTCTGGTGGCTATGCAAGGACATCAGACAGCATCTGTCAGCTAACTCAAAAACAGTGCAAAACCTCAAGGCAAGCTGGAAATTCTGGCTAGCAGGCAGAAGTGAAGGCCACAGCAGGCTCAGAAAAGTCATTTAAAACTGCATGTTGGTCGCTGCCCTCTGGGAAAAGCACCCATGATGCACCCTCCAGCAACCACTACCAGCTCCCCTGCATGGCTGCGGTCCCTGCCTTGCAGTTTGGCAGCAGTGGCAGGCACAGCAGCTACTTGCAGTATTGAGTAAATGCCATGAAGCACTGGAAAAAGGGGTGAGCACTGGGAAGTACCTTACCGGAGAGGGTTTCTAAAGGCCAGCTCAGCCTGGTTGAGCTCTCCAGAGCCAGATCACTGACCAGCACAGATTGCTGTGCCCTGCAACTTAAAAAATAATTTGCTTTCTGAATTTGCACCCTATTTTGCTAGTATATGCAAATTAACTTCTGCACAAAACAACAGCGACAGAAGGTTTAAGCAGCATGCCCCACGAAGGATGATTTTCAGTTCTGACCTCACGGAAGTAGGTATGGGAGAGGAGCAAGTGGCTGCACTCCCCAGTACTGCCCAAAAGGTTTGCAATCCCTGATCCGTCTTCGTCATCAGAGCTTATGGCAGCTGGGAGAGCACCGAAAATCTGTCTGTGTGCTAAAGGACAGGCAGCAGTTACTCTTACGTTGCATTTGTTTGTTGGTCAGTTTTGGATTTTGGTGGGTTTTATTGGTTTTGTTTGTTTTTGTTGTTTTTTTTGCTTTTAACAATTCCTTAATTTTTGGATAAGAGCAACTTCAAAGCCCTACAGATATGAGATATCTACCTGGACTCATGCAAAGCATTTGACACTGTCTCACATGACATCCTTGTCTCTAAATTGCAGACACATGGATTTGATAACAGACCATTCTGTGGATAAGGAACTAGCTGGATGGCCACACTCAAAGAGTTGCTGTCAATGGCTCGATGTCTAAGTAAAGACCAAAGACAAGTGGTGTTCCTCAGGGACCACTATTGGGACCAGTACTGTTGTCTTTGTCAGTGACACAGACAGTGGGATTGAGTGCACCCTCAGCAAGTTTGCTGATTACACCAAGCTGTGTGGAGCAGCCAACGTGCTGCAGGGAAGGGATGCCAACCAGAGGGACCTGGACAGGCTCAAGAGGTGGGCCCATGCCAACATCATGAAGTTCAACAAGACCAAGTGCAAGGTCCTCCATGTGGGACAGAGCAATCCCAAGCACAACTACAGGCTGGGAGGAGAATGGATTGAGAGCAACCCTAAGGAGAAGGACTTGGGGCTGTTGGTTGATGAGAAGCTCAACATGACCAGGCAAAGTGCACTGGCAGCCCATGAAGCCAACCGCATCCTGGGCTGCATCAAAAGAAGCATGTCCAGCAGGTTGAGGGAGGCGATTCTGCCCCTCTGCTCTGTTTTGGTGAGACCCCACCTGGAGTACTGCATCCAACTCTGGAGTCCCCAACATAATAAGGACATGCACCTGTTGGAGCAAGTCCAGCAGAAGGCCACGAAGATGACAAGAGGGCTGGAAAACCTCTGCTATGAAGACAGGCTGAGAGAGTTGGGGTTGTTCGGTCTGGAGAAGAGAAGGCTCCAGGAAGACCTTACGGTGGCCTTGCAGTACTTAGAGGGGGCCTACAGGAAAGATGGGGAGGGATCCTTTATTATGGAGTATAGTGAATAGGACAAGGGGTAACTGAAGGAGGGTAGATTTAGATTAGGTATTAGGAAGAAGTTCTTTACTGTGAGGGTGGTGAGACACTGGAACAGGTTCCCCAGAGAAGCTGTGGATGCCCCACCCCTGGAGGTGTTCAAGACCAGGCTGGATGGGGCTTTGAGCAACCTGGTCTAGCTGGAGGTGTCCCTGCCCATGGCAGGGGGGTTGGAACTAGATGATCTTTAAGGTCCCTTCCAACCTAAACCATTCTATGATTCTTTACTGCTGACCTCCATGTAACAATGTTCTTGGGGAAAAAAAAAAAAAGAAAAAAACAAACCACACAACAAACAAAAAACCCCAAAACACCCACCCACTAAAATAACCATAAAAACAATTCTTTAATAACCTCAACCCACTCCCTCCACCGCCTGGTGTGGATATCATTTGCCACAGCTTCTCTGGGCAGAGCTGAGCACTTCAAAATTCTTTGTGATCCCAAAAGACTGCACTTCTGGAGATGCTGACAAGCTGTGTCAGAAGCTCTGAAAAACAGCACCTTCTTACAGCACTCAGGATCACAAACATTTGCTTTGCTATCACTTTCATGGAACAATAATAAGAAAGAGTAATAAAGGTTTTAGTAGAACTAATTAAAATTAAATTATTCACAATTTACAACCTGCTCTTTCTATATCCCTAAAGATAACACCAATAAGACAACAGACATTCTGAACTCTCTATTAAATAAAAAAAAGTTTTGCCTTTCCCTTGCTTTTATATGTCAGCCAAAAACTGAAATACTGCTGTTACGCTCACATCTTCCCCAGCAATAACTCTGGACAAAAACATTAATAATGAAAAATTTATTCAACACATTTTGCCTTTTTTACTATGTGCGAATAATCCACAAATTAAAAGGAGACCAAGTAGGGTTACCACTGCGATGATTAAAAGCTTTGGAAGAAATACAAATGTTTTTGCTTCAGGTCATGTGCTGACCTCTAGTTAAGAGCAGCTGGTAAGAGCTGAACCAAAACTGCAGCAAGTGTAACCAAAAGTGCCTTCAGGACGAAGGCTTCCCCAAACAGCTAGCATTGCCCCTTGCCAGAGACGCACCACAGACCACAACTTCTGAGCTACCTGGGCACACTTGAAAACCCCTTACGTATTATTAGTTATTTAATATACTACATTTCCCTAACCCCTAAGCAGCACTCTGGCTCTCAGGGTGGTAGGAAGCTTCACTGCTAGCAAGTCTAGGAGCTACCACAGAGGTTTCTAAACAGGCTTTTTGCACAGCATCCCACATATTTGCAAATCCACATATCCATGTATTTCATATATACACATCCATACACAACCACTACTTGTATACACACATGCGAGCGTTGGATCATTTTTGTATGTTGGAGCCCACACCATCCATGAGGTCCTTCCCAGTCCAGGCAATTCCCCACTCCAGCTCCAGTGTAGACCAGCCTGTCGCATCACACAGAGAAGCTCGCACCAGGCACCAGAGGGGCCGTGTCTACAGGTGACAAGGTAATTGTGAATTTTGGGTAATTGCAATTTTTTTAAGCCAGGAAAGAGTAGGAGGATGGAATCAACTACTCAACAAAAACGCTTCTTACTGCATTTGGGAGACAAGCAAATTGGTGAAAAAGTGAACTTTCATCATCCACAGGAACATTTTTTCTGACTTACAGTCAAAAAAAAAAGAACAGTCTGTGATGCATAAAAATCTCCTAGAACACATAATTCAAAGAATGTTGCGAAGCTCGAAAAATCCCTGTGATTTTGGGAGCACTTTTCAAATCAGCAACAGAGCAAGTAACAAGTACACGAAAAGAGACAGAGCTAAAATGAACTTATGACAAATGTTAAACATCAACGTAGCAATCGAGGAGCAAACCAAAAGCAGGAGGAAAAAGGGCCCATGATTAAGAGTCCTACATTTTCTACTCAGTTAGACAATCCTGTTAATGCTGCAAACATCGTCTTGACCCTTGCAGAGAATTAACAGAAATACCATCTTTCTCAGGAGAGGCACAACCTCCCTTATGCAGGCACATCAACAGTGCAGAAGCTTGGGTTCCATGTTCAAGAGGACATTAGCTCTACTCCCAAATGTTTCCTGGGTGCAGTCAGGCACCTCTTCAATCCTCACTGCAGCTTTTTATAGGCAGGATCTCAAAGCACATTGCATGAAGGAACCTGTATAATTTTACAGACGAGGAAACTGAGGCACTCCTGTTTGCAACAGCAACAGTAAAACCCCAGATATCAAGCCATAGGCTTTTCTTCTTTAAATGTTCCCCCTTCATGGAAAATATGAGTATCCCCTTCTGTCATCACTAAGGAACGTTACATCTCTCCTCCTTCCCTGTCTCATATGCTCTGTGCTGCATCCTGGGACAAACCAAGGACCCCAGATGACAATTTCAGAAAATGAGTGATTGTCCATCACAGCTTTTAAAGCAGACACTGACTGACCTCTTCAGCAGCTCTGGAGTATTCTTTTCTGTTGTATTTGCTGTACTGTTTATTATCTTCCCATTTATTTTAAGTCCTGCTAAGACCAGTGAAGAGGGTTTGCAGCTTATATTGCTCTACACTGATCCTCTTCCTGCTTGTTTTTTGTAGCGTATAGCCATTGAGGTTATAGCCTCTCTTTCACTTCTGTGTCTAGCTTTATTACCTTAATTTTTTTTTAATACCAAAATCTATATGACACTTTTCTCTGCAGGCATTTCTTCTGTCCAAATTCCAATTTGATCTCCACCTTTTTTCCCTTAACTACTCTGGATATCCACAATGTACCAGTGCAAAGCCTGTAACGCCACTGGAGAGATCAGATGCAAGGAGAGATAATCAGTGCTTGTGCTCAGATTTTTATTTGTTACTTAATAGCAAGTTATTAGCAATAACATTAGCCCTATTAACTGCTATAGTTAGCTAATGCTAATCCTTAGTAATAACAGCAGTCTTGTCTTCTTTTACCTTCACTCCATATCATGTCACCAAAAAAAATTCCCACCCAATTTTCCATTTTCCTTTCCTGTTCCAGGCAGTTTTCCTCTTGGTTTCTCTGCAAATTGTTCGTTACAGTCCTTACTGGTGTGATGGGTACTTGGTTCTCTCATGGACCAGACAGTCCTCCTTGGACAAAACCAACACTTTCATGGAAATGAGAAGGACCACAGGTTAACCTGTTCAAAACATTTTGACTAGGGAAGTTTCCTAACAAATCAGTCTTTCAAACTGAAATGCTGAGTTTCATCAGGAACTGAATCAGTTTTGCTTTAAATGCAACCAAGTGCTCTGCTATTCTTGCAAACATGTCCCTGCCATTTTCGTGGCTTGCCCCAAACCACTATGATCTGAGCGGTCCTTTGTGGCATAGCACCAACGGCATACCTGGGACCTCAAGACAGCAATGGCTGTGTGATATATTTAACACAAACATTAAAGCCAGAGGAGCACTCTTTGGAGACTGTTTTGTTTGTGTGGCTCATCACACGACAGCATACGCCACTTTTATTTAAATTTCTGCAATAACAACTCAACACTTTCCATCTGTGTTCATGCATTAATTCCTTTCTCTTCCAACATTTGCATTTGATAAACACATTCCTTGTTCAATTACAATTATCCTACTGAAAATCCATCCAATTTATCATCTTACCCACTATAAAATAAGGAGCTCATTTTGATACTCCTCCTGATGAGCTGCCTCATACAAAGTCTCACTCCTCTGAATAGGTCTGCCAACCCTCTCAAAGCCATATATTGAATATAAATATCAAAACCCAGTCCTTACAGGTGAGGAAGAGACAAAGTGTTCTCAGGGCACTACCTGCAAGGCCAAGCTCAGCTCCTCTTCTGTTTCCTTTCCCAAATAAGATTACAAGTTGAAGACAAAACTTTAAACCCCTGTTAAAGAAATAAGGAATGATGCAGCTTCAAACCAAGAAAAAAAAAAAAAAAAAAACCTCTGTCTACAAAATGTCAAAGGTGGAAAATGCTGTCCTTTTCATTTCCTTTCTTCTCTCTTATAACGAATGGGAATTTATTACTGAGAGCTATTTTTTAACAGAAGTAGCAGAGTTAAGCAAACAGTTAAGGCTTCATCTTCACATAATGTAAATCAGAGCAGCTTCGTCAACGTAAAATCTATTTACACCAGCTGTTGTCCTTATAATGTAATTTCAAAACATTCTTGTCGGCTGGTACTGGCTTTATGAGGGGCAGAAGGCAGAAAATTTACCGAAAGCCAAAGGAAAAAAGATAGTAATAGAGATCTCTTAGTGATGATTGCAGAATCGATACGATGACAACGGAGACTAAATGGCTATGAATCATCTTGCTAAGTCGAGCTGGTCTGCAGGACTGCCCAAAACAGCAAACAAACAACAAAAAAACCCAACACAAAATGATTCATCGGACCTCCACAGCTACTAAACCTGCGCAGAGGACTCAGTGCCATCCCAAGTGCCACATCACCGGGATGCCGAGGGACATGCCAGACTTTCCAAGTACCCAGACGGCACAGCATGCCATGCCCTCGTGCCTGCCCCACGTCCCTGGGATGGAGCCGGGTTTCCGGGGCCGAGAGAGCTGCGGATGCCCGAGAGGGAGAGAGGGACAAGGGCAACATTGTTCCCTGTGCCCCCACCACGCATCGCCTGGGTCGCTGGAGTTCACATCTTCTTTCTCCCAAAACTTGTTTATAGGAGGCAGTTACCATCATTCATTTTGACATTAAAAAAAAAATAATAGTAGTAATACCACAGGGAGGGAAAAGGGAGAGTGCCCAATGATGACATGGGCACAAAGGTATGCAGGGAATGAAGAGGAGGAGGGAAGCGCCCCAGCCCCCCAGGGCCCATAAATCACACAGGCTGGACGATGACCTTTCTTGCACTGCCCACTGCTAAAGGTTTCTGACATGCAAAGTCCTCCTCTCTGCTTTGCAGGAACAAGAGGGGCTCATAAGTTATTAAAACAGGGCCTGATCGCTAGTCAGAATGAATAAAGCCATTTGGAAAAGAGGAAGACAAAAGGTATGAAAAACTTTACATAAGCAAGGATGCAGGTCAAAAAATCTCCTGAAGGGATGGGAGTTTTGGGACAGGTCTATTTTTGTCTTCGTGGCTGATGCTGCTGCAATGGAAGGCTGTTAACACCAGTTACAATGCTCACACCAAGACCCAGAGAGGGCAACAGCTCTGGACTGGCTGGATATTGGTTTGAACCAACAAACAAAAAAAAAGCAATGGGAATTTCACTGTCATTTTATAGCATAGCATTTCCGATCAGAGAGACAGATGCGCCAGTGGCTTCCTTCTCCTCGTCTTTTGCCACCATCCCCCCAATAGTTTTACCCTCTGTTTTGAAGAATATGAAACTCTCAGACCACTGGACCATAAATTGTGCTCTTTATCTGTATAAATAATCAAGTATCTTTGGTGCCAAACTGGAGTAACTCCAACAAGAGAAACTGAAGTTTCTTGTGCACCCTAGAAGTTATATATAGTTAACACACATATTCAAATATAGTCACAGTATATATAGTTATAATCCAAAAGGTCACATTTTCATTTCATTTCAGGGCAAACCACAAGTTTCCTGGTTTATTAATTTTTTTTTCGCAGAAGGGAAGTTTTCTGCAGAGACTTACATCTGGCTGATGACTTCTGGTAGGAAGAAGCTAAGCTTCTCAACGGGAAGGGCTGGCGGGGCTGGGTCCCTGTGTAACAAACAGATGGGCAAAATTTTCTGGTTGGACGTTATTTTAAACGTGACGGGATCATCAAGACATTATATAGTAATTGTCACTCCATGAATTCTTTGCCTGACACAGATCAGGAATTGTAAATAAACTCCCAAGGCAACAGATAGCCTAGTGTGAGCTTTAATCTATCAAATATGGTAATTGTTAGCACAATATAACAACTCACTGGCTTGCAAATTAATCACTCAGTCTTAGCAGCAAGGTGCATCTTTTTATAACTAATGCCTGGCATATGAAGTGTGGCTAATAAGATGCCTCTAATTTTAAGAGTCGCACAACTTCCTCCATAAGGAGATAATTGCTCACATTGAAGGCCTCAATCCTGAAAAGGCTGCAGAGAATAACACTCACCAACGTTTGCCAACTGCTCCCTACCACTGGAGAGGAGGTCAGAGCAGACCACCTCTGGGTGGAGTGCTGAGAAGGACATCACAGGCTACGAAAAACACAGTATGGGACTGCAACTCATCAATATATATGACCTACTGGACCAGAAAGGTTATGTAAGTTCCGACCCAGAAATACGCACCTGATTATTCAAGAACTTTTAACAATTTTGACCAAGTAAATTTGAACAATATATTTTTAATAATACAGGTTCAAAACCCATAGGTTTTGAAAAATGCTTATAGTTCCTCCTTCCTTCTAGCATCACCTTATCCCTCTTGCTGTCCAGAACTAGTCAAGTAACAAAGCCTTCTCTCACACACAGTCCTCTTCTTCCCCCAATCGGTGTTCAGCTCTGCCCAATTGCCCCCAACTCGCATCTCCAGTTGGTCCTTGTCCATCTGCTCCTCAAGGAGGTGGCATGAACTTCAGCCTCAAGGGCTCCTCCTCAAAGCTTTACCTGCATTATCAATGAGATGGACTGCCCCTTCCTGGTGCCTCATTGTGACTTCTCTCAGACATGAATTTCTTTAAAAGACAAGTTTCAGGCAGTGAAGTCTTCTTCCTGACTGAAGGGTGAAGAAGTCAGCCACGCTCTAGGGGACTGCAACATCATAAACACCGACAGCAGGGTTTATGTCTTTTCTACATAATGTCTTCATAGTCTGCAGTAATTTCAAATAGGAAGTATAATAGTAATTTCATACAGTAATTTCAAAAAAATTCAAAAAAATAATAGTAATTTCAAATAGGAGAAATTTCAGGAAAACAGAGGATCTGACTTATTACAAATATTAATGCAAAAGAGATAGGTCCTGTCAGACTTAGGCTCCCCCTCTTTCCCAAAGAAATCTGGTGAGAAATGAAATTTACTGCATAACTCAAAACCAGTAACTGGCTAGTAAATACACCATCTCAGTTGATGTGTTAATCAATTGCATATTTGCATGAGTTCATTTTGATGACAAAATTTGTTATTTTTGTTAGGAATTAATGCCCCTAAAATCATAGAATAGAATCATAGAATTGCCTAGGTTGGAAGGGGCCTTTCAGATCATCTAGTCCAACCATCGACCTAACACTGACAAAAACCATCACTAAACCATATCTCTAAGCACCGCATCTACCCCTCTTTTAAAGACCTCCAGGGATGGTGACTCAACCACTTCCCTGGGCAGCCCACTCCAACACTTAATAACCCTTTCAGTGTGAAAATTTTTCCTAATATCCAGTCTCAACCTCTCCTGGCACAACTTGAGGCCATTTCCTCATCCTATCTCCTGTTCCTTGGGAGAAGAGACCGACCCCCACCTCGCTACAATCTCCTTTCAGGTAGCTCTAGAGAGCGATAAGGTCTCCCTCCAGCCTCGTTTCCTCCAGGCTAAACAACCCCAGTTCCCTCAGCCACTCTGCATAAGACTTGTGCTCCAGACCCCTCACCAGCTTCGTTGCCTTTCTCTGGAACTGCTCCAGCACCTCAATGTCTTTCTTGTAGTGAGGGGCCTAAAACTGGACATAGTACCCAAAGTGGGGCCCCACAAGTGCCAAGTACAGGGGGATGATCACTTCCTTAGTCCTACTCTCCACACTGTTCCTGATACAAGCCAAGATGCTGTTGGCCTCCTTGGCCACCTGGGCACACTGCTGGCTCATGTTCAGCTGACAGTCAACCAACACCCCCAGGTCCTTTTCTGCCAGGCAGCTCTCCAGCCACTCTTCCCCAGGCCCATATCACTGCATGGGGTTGTTGTGAGCCAAGTGGAGCACCCAACACTTGGCCTTGTTGAACCTCATGCCATTGGCCTCGGCCCATCGATCCAGTCTGTAAGATCCATCACTAACACACAGGATGCACTGTCCCATCTAAGTCAGGCGTGTGACACCAGACAGAGCAGGCTGAGTGCCCCAAAGCACAACATGAATTTGTGAACAGTTCAGAGATCCCATCTGTCAACCACTTTCATCACTGAAGATCACAAAGAACACAGACCCTTGCTGCCTCTCCATTATCTCCTAATAACTAGGAGATAGGAGGACTAGGATAGATAGAACCAAGACTAGGACAAGGCTCAGGCTGGGTTCCAGACAAAACCCTGAGTTCCTGTGAAGTTTGAAAGGAGGTAAAACCGAGCCCTCTTGCTCCTGATTTAGCCTGCCCAGCAACACAACAAACCTCATTCTCCAATTCTTTGAATCTTTGTGAACGCAGAGGCATCCAAACCCCAGCAGGTGGATGGCACATCCCTCCTACTCTTAGGTCACGCAAGTGGCCAGAAGCTGATGAACAACTTTGAGAGAGTCTGCTGCACGTACAAGACAGAATTTAAAGAAACAAGAAGAGAATCATGCAAGGTTATGGTGGGTATCCAAAACTTTTCCCCAGGGCATCTTGAGCACTTTTGAAAACTGCACTGTAGACCAAATCATACAGTAGCAACCAGTAACACTAAAAATTCCCCATACAGCACTGATTTTTTTCTGTTTTATTTTGTTTTCACTGGAAGTCGTCAGAATATCTACTTTGAGCATGATGGCAGATCATTGCCACCCTGGTGAGACTGAGATACTCCTAAATCAGGACCTGTGACAGGACAGTTGCACAGCATTAAAGCTTATCTAAGGAAATGAGTCAATTGCATTAGAGAAGAAGCTATAAAATTTAATAGAAGAAATTTGTATCAACTAATTAATACTTTTTAAATTAACATTAATTGCTATTATCAGAGGTTTTATAGAATTATAGCCTAGATATCATTATGTAAACATGAAGTTGAGTAACTGATGTAGAGAATCAAACCCCACTATACCTCTTCCGTACAGTATATAACTGCTTGTTTAAGAAAAGAATAGTGGACTGATTCATCAACTAAAAGTTCAAAGGACCAGCATATTATCAGAAGGCCGACACTGCATCTAGTGAGTTGGCACTTACATTTTTAATTTAGTATCCTATTTCTTAGTTAAACTTTATTGGCTACCTTATTTATATAAGCCTTGTATCTCCTTGAAAAGCAGAGGGTACCCCTTCAGCTAGAATGACATCACCCTTGCTTTTCCTTCACTTTCTTCTTTCGGACACCAGTGCGGTCCAAATCTCTCTTCCTACAGCAGTTGCTGAGCAGTAGCATAAAAAAAAAAAAGCATGTAACTGTTTAGTATATGCTCTTCCTGTACATTACAAAGTGGAAAGGAGACCTGGCTGCTCCCATATGACAAATTCACTTTGCTCTTTTCAACCCCAACATTATAAGGAGAGGAGCATGGCAGTTTCTCCTCTACATCTCCAAGTCTCACAGCTCAGCACAGCAGCACAGTAAATAAGCTTAGAAGTAGTATGTTCAGAAATTGCAACGTCTGGGTAAAAACAGCCAGACAAAATCTGTTCCAAGTCCTTGATATTGCAGATGCACAAATTCACGTGGGTCTCCTCTGCATATCCTTCTGCAAATATTTAAGAGAATGAGTTTCGCTCTCACCAGTTTAAAAACTTCACACCTGTGTCTCTTTACCAGGAGTTAAGTTTTATAGGCTCTGGGAGCAAGGGAAAATAAAAGCGCAGGCACGGTTTATGAGCCGAAGGATGATAGCAAAACTGCAGGCACTTGGCTTTACATCCTCAGTGGTGGAGAGGCTGGGAAACAAGCTCTGTGAAGGCCACACACTAATGACAAGTCAAACTGAAGGCAACAGCAACATGCCCCATATGAGGCAATTTCCAAACTGGTGACAAAGTGGGTAAGACAGCGCACAACTGTCCCCCGGGATAAGCGTAGCCTCACACTGCTTACTGGTATTGATAGGACCAGGCAGTGTGCCACCCAAATGCCACACACTGCTAAGACATCTTATCTGACCTCCTTGTTCCAGAAACACTGCTCCAGGTAAATGTGAAAAAGGAAAGAGCTGTAGTTTCTGCAAGGGCAGGATCCCACCAATTCAGTGACCTTTCCAGGAGAAGCATGAACAACAACAAAAAAAAAAAAAGCGCATGTCCCTCTCCTGCTTGCAGCCCAATCCAATAAAGCTTTTACACACACACTTAAGCTCATCCTTCCACATTAAAGCACTTATAATGAACTTTAAGCACCATCTTATGTACCCCAGAAGCTTCACAAGGTGCCTCTGAAGAACCTGGTGCTGCCGAACTGGGTTGGTTTGGCATTAAACAGGACCATGTTCACGCCCAAACGGATTGTCACAAACTGAACCATCAACAACAGCCTAAACACAGCAAATCCAATGCACTCAGATCTGATGAATTTTTTTTCCCAAAATGAACTCCCTAAGTCTCACCATTGTCCCAAGGCAGGGATCCCAATCCTTTCAACCACCTCCTAGCATGACTGTAACAGAGTGCTCTACATGGGCTACTCCTAATCTCATACATCCCAATCCGATGGATAATGATGTAAAGTCCATCCACTGGAGAGGGTAGGACCACAGCACAATCAACTGAAGACACCCTAAACCGGGTTGTCCCACACGTATGTGCTCATCTCACACTCCAAAGTCAGGTTCTCCCTCTCCACATTAGGTTGTGGCACACCACTTATATATTAAAAAGCGATATGTACTCACTAATTGGTCTAATTTATTACTGTTGCACCATCTGATTCAAAACATCATTTAGACCCACATTAGGATTGCTAAATATGCTTTAATCATAATATTCTTCGAAGAACGAAAGTCAGGCAGACAGCAGCCATTTTGCCTTCATTTGTCTTCTCTTGTTGCCAAAGCCCTTTCAGACGCTTACCCATTTATCACTTAGATAGCAATCGTTAGCTCTTTTCATCCTAACTCCTACAGACTGATGAGGGTTGTTAGACTTTTTTTTTATTTACTTTTTTCCTAACTACACAGGGAGTTAGTGCTGTAATAATTCCTGTCCTTCTATAAAAGTTCTCATTTAAAACGGGGGCACTGAAAATCATACACGACCCTACGCAGCCTGTATGGAGATGTGCCCCTGGATAACGAACAAACAAGGAGATTTTAAAGCAAAAGGTAAGCAGTCAAATACCGCAAATCCATGCTGTTGACAAAATCTGGATTTTACTCCCATGGCATTTCAATAATCTTGTAAAATACACGCCTCAAAATAAGTCATTCTGAGTGAGAACTGTCGTTGTTTGCTCAGACTTATGAAGCAATTAAATTTAAGTTCCAAAGAATATATGAAATGTATAATCTGGACCACAAACTACACTGGCTATCCTCACTAAAATCACAGGAGATGATGTAGCTGTATTCACCTTTTCACTCCAGATTTCATGGGACCAGCACCACATTCAGGCAGACCACAGATGGAACGTGGCCAGGGAAGCCACCAGCAGTATTGGCACAGCACTGTCTGCTGGAGAGGCAATCCATAAAGGACGACTTTGCACCCCAAAATACAATTGCCTCAATTTGCCCCAGAGGATGAAGCAGTTTCATCACCTCAATTTTTTCTGCCTGGGGAGGCATAAAGGGCCAAGCAGAATAATCTCCTCTGCACCTTTCAGTGGGGCCATGGAGGCTATTCTGCTCATTTATTCCCTTACTGCCAAACACAAACCAGCCAGAGGTATTTGTGATTTTTTTGCAGAATACTACCATACACAAAAAGCAGAGAAATAAGAAAAAAGGATCCTTTTCTAAAGTTTGATTTTCCACAAGGAATTTCCTTTCAGAAGCACAAATTTATTTTTTTTTCCCCTTTTTAGAAGATGCCTTCCTAGTTTCAGTTTACTTTCAAACACCACTTATTCACTTGTTTTCCAATTTTGCAGAACATTTGGGTATGCAATTCAGGATGTTAAGGTGTTTTATTTCAGTTTCCTTTAAGAAGAAAGATACAGAGAAATTGACGGAGAACAGGGGAAATTAAATTTCTTTCCAGTTACTGAGCTAAGGTAGTCTGAAAACTCAACTGTTCACGAAAAAAATAAATATAAACAAGAAGAGTACTTTTCTAGAAAACTTTGACTTAAACTACACAAGATATTATTAGTGGGGAAGTTATTCATGTGAAAAGAGTTCTAGAAATAACTGAAATATCCTAACATACCACTGGAGTGAATGAAAAAGCCAGTGTTCTTCAAATTCCAATTTGCAGGCATTAATTTGTTCAAGGCCATGAAAACACAAGCTGAATGCTCGTCACCTTTAGTATCCAGCCCACCACCTCTCACCCCAGTTCCCACATTCACCCAACGGCAAACAGCCCTTCTTGGGTACAACAGGGAACCCTTGTGCCTCATTTCTCACAGCTCTTTAACTACAACATAAGTTCTCCCATCCCACCACACGAGGCTCAGCCCCACGGCACAGAGACCAATTTGGGCATTTAATGGGAACGGCAGGTACCTGCAGAAAGCCCTTTTCTGGGGCTATGACAACAGAAAGCAGATCAGAAGAAATTACCGAAGTCCCTCTACCAAAAAGCATCTCATCTGTCAAAAAAAGAAAAAAGAGAAAGTGCTCTATGGGCTGAAAATTGCTGACTTAACATTTGTTCAACTGATGTCCAATTATTATTACATGAAACTCTACATGGAAAAAAAGGAGTCTAATAAGAAAGCTAATGAAAATTAAGTATTTTACAAGAAAGTTACCTAAGCATAAAGTGAACTAAGATACCACACTGGTTTTCAAACCCAGCAGCACCAAAGCTGGCATTTGCACAGGAGCTAGTTCTCAGATGAGGAGGAAACAGCGTGAGCCAAAATCTTCCAAAAGTCCAGTCTCAGCATGGTACCTGCATTTTTTTTCCTTAACTGTACACTTTAATACAACACAGGGCATTCAATACAATATTTGAAAACATTTTGAACTGAAACTTTTGCAAATACATGTCTGGGAAAGGAAATAGAAAAGCGAAGGAAAAGGGAAAGGAAAGGGGGGAGAGGAAGTCCAAAGGGAGCACGAGCTGCACCCCCTCCCCTCCCTTGCAGCCCCAAATTGCTGAGGATTAGAGATGCACGACAAGAGACAGGGTTCAACCTCTCTGCAGCCTGCCATCCTGCAAAAACGAAACGGGTAGCAAATTGTTACATCACTTGCAATTCATTACTTTTTTCCTTCTCATTTCTGCCTCGATTATAAGCTTAATGAAAGCCTCTGCTGCACTTCAGTGCAGACAGATTTCACTGTTACGCTCTTCACCAACCAGCCATAAAGCCACACTAATTACTCTGAAAAGCTAATGGGAGGAAAAAAAAAAAAAAAAGATACACACAAACACACACATATTCTTAGTGAGCCGTCAGGGGTAAAAGAGGGCTACAGCCCCCCCAGCTTCACCACCCCTATTGATAGAACAAAGGAGCTTCTGGCCTGGCAGTGGAGAGCAGAAACTGTGGAGCAGAACGGGGAGAGGGGAAAAAAAGGAAGAAAGAAAAGGAAGTAACACTCATTCTTGTGTTGTGAGGTCCTTACTATGCAAAGCTTTCATGCTGCAAAGAAAAGTGCTATTGAGAGAAGGTGGAGGGGACCAAAATGCTGAGAGGCAAACAAGCAAACACGCTGCGACGCCTGCTGCGAGGGGCCCAGGACCCTTCAGCAGCACCGGCATTGCCTGTGGACACAGAAATCATTTAGGAAGCCAGAGGATAAGCTAGGCATCTATTTTCAAATGAATGAAATAACTACTTTCTTGACAGATTTGCTGTATGATGCTGCTAACAACCTGCAGGTGCACACCACCTCTGAGCACCTTGCACAGCGCAAACACGCATTGCAAGCCACCACAAGATGGATCATGTATTCACCTTTCCTGTGCATGAGTGTAATGTTCAGGATAGTCACCTAAATTAGATCTACTTTTCTGTAAAAAGAAGAGGAGAGAAACTGAATTATGAGCAAACACACTTCAGTCAGATGGGTAGAGATGCCAGGAGAGCCCCAAGTTGTCAAAGCAGTCCCGGTGCAGTCAGCTCCAGCTGAGCATCCTGCGGCTTTCGAGGAGAGAATCTACCTCCTCCCTGGCTTACAGATAGAACACTGTTTCTTGCCATAGTCCTGTGAAATCGCAAACTCCAAACACCCTGTAGTTATTATCAATGTCTGTTGTAAATTGCAGTATCTCACTTGTGTGGAATAAATCACCAGTAAGTTAAAAACTCTCTCTCTCCTCAATCCTTCTCTCACAGAGAAACGTCCTCTGAAATTGCGTCTACAGCTCCAACAATACAGATGAAAACATTCCACGTGCTGAAGTTCAGGACATGCTGAGGTGCTTTGCTTACTGAAGTCTTCCCCTGCAGCACTGAGCACTGGGACAGGATCTCACTCAGTTTAGAAAAAAAATATGCCATTTTAGAGGTTTTCCGCATTTTTTTCTGTTGGATAAAACACTGGGAAACACAAAACAGAAAGAGCATTATGCAGTCTTTGCTAGGGTCCAGCTCCCGGCAAATCAAGGGGATTTTACTCAAGTAAGGACCACATGGCTTATACCTTAGATCATATTTCATGATGAATACTACCCATTTTGGATGACTTTCACCCACAAATCTCAAACACACAAAACACGAGGAAACCTCATCTTTATCACTTTACCCATTTGGCAGAAAACAGGAGGTGCAGCAAGAGAAACCCCTCACCAACAGCCAAGAAATGGGACAAAAGTGCACCCTAGGTTCCCGCCACCTTGCCACACTTTCCCCCAAGCTTCATCACCTCCCCAAGCCCTTGAGAAACCACATGCGGTCGGATCACTTCAGAAATACATTTAGGAAGTCCTCTATGAAACATGAGGTATTTATCTTCCCATTCCTGAAATCTTGATATCTTGACAAGCGATAACTAGCCCTTTTCAGCACAAAGAAATAAAACATTTTCTGTCTACGTTAATTACATTTTAAAAATATGTAAACTGTAGTCATGGAAGGAAAAAAAAAAATCTGGGTGGGAGGGGGGAGAGAAACTCTGTTACAATAGCCACACATTGACAACCTCACAGATACAAACTAATTATTTTGTGTCTTTCCCAGCAAGTTCCATTCAATTAGCTGCACCGTTGAGTTCAAAAGGTGATTAATTGAGTCCTATTCTGGTTTATGGAATTACATTCCCTCAATGATGTATGCAAAGACATGGGGAAATCTTAGATTTAAGCTCAACTGCCTTGACTAAATAGTGAAAGAAAGAGGAGAGGCAGGGGAAGGAGGAAGGCAGTCAGCATTCAGATCTTGTCCCTGGTGGAACAATTAATTTCCCACTATGTGATGAAACGACCAACCCAGTGGTGTAGTGCACACAAATATTTGTCTATCAGCACTCCAAACCTAAGGTACAAGAGCATCAAAACAGCTCCTTGAAAAGTAAAGCCTAGAAGTCCCAGGATGGTCACCACTGTGCCCAAAAGCTCATGCTTTTAGCCATGTTTGAAAATTACTTTTTTTTTTCAGACTAATGGCTTTTTTTCCTGCCCTTAATGCTTTATGCTTTTTTCATTATTTTGTTACATTATTAAGCAACTTCTTAATCTTCTTTCTTTATTCATCCATCCTGATGGGAGGGGGAACATACATCTGGGTGATTTTCAACAAATAAGTCACTTACGATGCTCAAGGGCACTCCATCCTGGGCTGAGGAGCAGCAGGACAATAAAGAGAAGCAAAAAATGAACTTAAAGAATGATGATCCCGATCTTTTCACTGACCCCTTACATGAGGCTTGCTCTGCCTGCCCACTCAGCTCCAGGCATGCACCAACACCTGCTTCCAGGATCACCCCAGGATCTCCAACTCTTTGCTTTTATTAGGACAGGTTTCCAAGGATTGAAGAACTATACAGTTTCAAGGGCTCCTTTGGTCTGAAATCCCACCCAGAGTGTACCATCCACCCTGATTTTTGCAGATTTCTAAAGAACCACCTTTCCCAGTAGCATCAAGATGGATTTTGGTGTTAGCACCAGCAATAGCAGCCAAAGCGACAAAAGAATGAAAATAATAACAAGAAAACCAATCCTGACAATCTTGAAAAACATAGGAACAAAGTAAGTTTTCAAGTCTCTCAAGGCCTTACAGAGCCTCCAGGTAATGCTCAGTGCCTGTAGCTACATGTTTCCCCTCTGTATCTCCCCAGCACCTTCCAGACTTTCTTTGACTAACAAAATCCAGATGCGTGGCCACATTGAAACCCATTGCAAAACTTCTCTAAGGCATAAGAGCCCTGAGTGCCAACAGCAGCGGTTCCAGAGCAGGGCTTTGAGCATTACTCTGATTTACAGCAGGCATCTGAAGCCTCACTTCAGCTAAGCAGCACACACCTCCTCAGCTGAAACTTGGTAGGAGCTTTATAGATTTCTTGATGCACAATGAGCAAAGAAGCCCCTTTTAACATTCAGTGACTTATGTGTATTATTGTCTTATCCATGCCCCACGGACCATGCAGCACCTACGGTTTTCAAGTTGGCATTGCAATCACAAATTGAGACCAACAGTACAAACTATCCACTGGAAGCCTAAATAATCCAGCCCATTCACTTTAGAAGGGGACACCTGCGTTTTGCAACTTGCCATATGCTTATCCAATAAATACTGTGAGGATGGCACTGAGACCATGCAGCACCGTGCAGACCAAGGAACCTGTTGGTCAATCCTCCTGTTGAAGCTCTTTCATCATACAGGCATGACATCCCACTGCAGGTTGCCCTGCACATCACGCCTCAGTGAGAATGGGCATGCATAGCCTCTCCTCTGCTACATACATCACCACAAAACAGAGGCCTTGAGTCTTGACCGCTTTGCCCAACACAGCCACTTAAAAAAAAAAAAAAATCCAAAAAATCACCTAAAATAACCTATACTAGCAGGGGTGAGATTTACTTTCATTGACTGTTATCTTAATTTGCTCACAAGAACACATGGCAAGCACACAGGTAAATAATGTACCAACCACATATTCTGAATCAGAGGCTGTTTGAAATATAACTACTACTATAAACTGCAAGAGTATTGCTCTAACAAATTATTTAAAATCCAAACAGCTCATAACAAACCTAACAGTCTCACTCAATAGCAGATCCATTTTTCATTTATTCATTTCTGTTAAAGCACACACAATGTTAAAAGCAACAGATAATTAAACAGATGAGAGTAATACAATGCTAGGTAAAAAGGTGCCACTTACTGTATCAGTAACCAGTGATCTTTCCATTATTCTTGTTTTACAGATATTGTTGTTTTTGACCTTGTAAAAATATGTAGCTTCTGCCTTCTGTAGCTTAATAACTGTTTGTTTCTACTTTCTTTGCTAATAGCCACCAGCATATTCAGGCCTCATCTAGACAATTTAGACAAAAGAAAAAAATCAAAAATAAATAAAAAAAGAAGAAAGACTTGGGGATATTGGTTGATGAGAAGCGCAACATGACCCAGCAACGTGCGCTCACAGCCCAGAAAGCCAACCACATCCTGGGCTGCATCAAAAGAAGCGTGGCCAGCAGGTCGAGGGAGGTGATGCTGTCCCTCTATTCTGCTCTGGTGAGATCCTCCCTGGAGAACTGCCTCCAGTGCTGGGGCCCCCAATGTAAGAACATGAACTTCTTGGAGCGAGTCCAGAGGAGGGCCAAAGAGATGATGAGAGGGCTGGAGCACCCCTCCTCTGAAGACAGGCTGAGAGAGTTGGGATTATTCAACCTGGAGAAGAGAAGGATGCGGGAAGACCTGATAGCAGTCTTCCACTATCTGAAGGGGGACTACAAGAAAGCTGGAGAGGGACTTGTTACAAGGGCATGTAGCGATAGGACGAGGGATAATGGTTTTAAACTGAAAGATGGTAGATTTAGGTTAGGTATTAGGAAGAAATTCTTTACTGTAAGGGTGGTGAGGCACTGGAACAGGCTGCCCACAGAAGCTGTGGATGCCCCATCCCTGGAGGTATTCAAGGCCAGGCTGGATGGGGCTTTGAGCAACCTGCTGTAGTGGGAGGTGTCCCTGCCCATGGCAGGGGGGTTGGAACTCGATGATCTTCAAGGTCCCTTCTAAGGTAAACCATTCTATGATTCTATAGTTTTGTGCTGTTTAGGTATAGAAAATTCAGCATTATATAGTCAGAGGAAGAAATAGTTTGGAAAATATACCTGCAAGAATGATGCTTACAGACAATGTGACTCTACTACCTGAGTCCACTTCTTTCCCTGGATGATTTACACTCAAGAAAAATGGAATAAGCATATCTAATTTTTTATTAGAAAAATATTAATTACCCCACTGTTTAAAAAAAAAATAATCACCAAGATAACAGACGTGTTAGGATTCTTATCATGGCAAATCTAGCATGTGTAATTCACACTGCATCCAAAATAGTCCTTCTAATTATGTCAACCCTCATCTTTCCTTACAGCATGGTTTACCTTGATTAGTGAATTAGCACAGCATATTTGGGCTGGTGCGTGCTCGAGAGCTTTCCTGATTGAACTGGCCCACTTCAGTCCAAAAGCCTTCTTCCATGCTCGCACTTTACAAACTGGAGAAAAATAATAAAATTAAAGCGGGAAGCAACTAGGAAAAGGTCTTAAAAAACCCAACCCAAAACCAACAGCTATAGCAAGCTATTGAATAGGTATTTGTAACAAATACAGAAGGTGGAAAGGTTAGGAAGAGGGTGTCACCTGAAACAAAAGCTCTCGAAACCAGAAATAGTTTAGAGAGGAGACATTGCTTTATTCAATGTCGGGTGCTAAGTGGAAATCCACAAATCTAGCACACCTTACTGGAGACATTCACCCATTATTTATACACAAAAGATTCTCATTATTCAGCCTGCCTAATACATAACTCCACCTCAACTTACATATTCATTAGGATGACCAAATAGTCCTTTGCATCCTTTTGCACATGCATATTAAATTTGCAGTGTCTGCAAAACACTTCTGTGCAGGCGTGAGCTCCTCGGTGGTCATTTGGTTAAAGATACCCTTCCTCACATTATCTTTTTAAGGTATTGAGTCATCTCAGGATAGTAAAAGTTTACTGTAACTTTGCTAGTTTCTTGAGGATAAGGATGTTCCTTGAAGTAGCCACAGCTCTGTCCTAATCGGTATAGGAGTACATACTTTGACATATGAGAGAACCTGGAAGTGATTAACTACTTCTTGTTATCCCATCCTTATTACAATCAGCTCGGTGACCAACTATTTTCTCACACAAGAAGCAGCTCAGTAATTAACTCATTTTAGTTAGCATATGGTTACAAACAAAGCAGAGGCCTCTTTGGTAACAAGGGAAGAAGCAGAAGATACGCAGGGTAAAGCAAAGTCCACTGAGTGAAGTTGGTACTGCCTGAATGCATTTCAGTCATCGTCTTACTGGCACAAATATGGAATGTTAGTAATTTAAAGAGAAACTTTGATATTTTTAAGTTGTTAGGTGTCAAAAACCAAGAAATCCCTCCTCTGACAAATGCAAGCTCACAGGAATAATATTCATTTATATCCTGATAGTATGCAGCAGGGTACTATTATTATGCAAATTTCTGAGCAGCCCCTATACATGCACTTATGCCAACCTTAAAACACCCCAGAGTTACACGGAAATGGAAGCAGACTTTGTGACATTTTACTGAAGCACAGCAGAGACAAATCAATGGGATGTACATCACATGCTTCCCGATCACAGGGAAAGGACAACTTAGGTCAGAGGAAGAGCAGAAGAAACATCTGCACCTTAAACAACCTTAGGATCTGCTACGATACAGTGTCCCAGTGAAGGGGACTGGCCACCATGATGGCTGTATGGAAACAATTTTCTTTTTGCAGAGCATTCACTGCGGAGAATTGAGGGAGAAGCCACCTCTTTAAGAATGAAGGAGCTGCCATGAAAGAAGTCTGGCCACAAGATATTACATTCAAGGAATTACCATTCACCTCAGATGACTTTCACCTTGGGGACCCAAGAAGTGGTTGCAGGCATAAACACACACAGGCTATAAAATAAAAGACAAATTTCTTCTCGGGCTTTAAGGCTGGACTGCATTGTGCCAGATGCATCGCTTTTGTCCACACAGGACATGTGAAGGTGCAATATGTATCTTTGCCAACAGCTTCCCAGCAACCCCAAGAGCTGCAAGGAGATGGCAGGACACAGCACCCACACCAATGCCAGGGTGAACATCAGGCACCAGTTCTGCACAGCTATTAAGACTGCTCCTCAAGCCCTTGAGTAGCACCTTCCAAAATGTAATTTTATATATTTAATATATATTATTTGTATATATTTTATTTATATTATAAACAAAAAAAAATAGCAGGGAAAAAAATTTTTATATAAATGTAGAAAAAAAAATAACTAAAGAAAACAGGGACAGCAGAGAAGCCCTCAGGCATGGCCAGTGCCCAGGCAGAAGCACAGACAGGAGCTCAGGGATGGGGGAGCAAGCCCTTTCAGCTGCCACTGTGTGTAGCATGCCATGCTGCACAGAAAAGGAATTGTAAAGAAACATTGGTGTAGTTAAGTATGCAAATATTTTGTTGTTGACAAAGGACGATTAAAGGCGTTTTTTTTCATTATTCTTCCTTGTGGTAAGAAGAGGATCTGTGCCCCTCTTTAAAGGCATCAAATAGCAACACCGCAAGCCTCACTATCATCCCATTTGACACTTTAAATCCATAAGCATACACACAAATGCATGTATACACTCCCAACATACTTTCCCTCATTTTCAGAAATGAAGTGCCAGTTTTAAATATTTCCACTTTACTTGCTTTGAATTGCCGGAGATCAAATGAGTCAATTAAGTGCTGTGTCTTTTTTGTTCGGAGGCGAGATGAAGGTAATTTGCTGCTCAGTGCATCTGTTTCCTCATCAGCACAGTAAGGACCAGGCTAATTAGGGGAGGAAAACAATATGGTCATATGGATAGGCCAGATTGCCTGTCACTCAGCTATTCAGCGGGCAGGTTGTGCTATGAGGACAGCAAACAGATGAGGAGTCTTCGTCTTTTTCCTTGCCGTGCCTCGGAAAAAAAAAATAATACTTCAAGCATTCAGATGGTTCCCTGAATATTTTTAGCAATTATTCCAAAAGTTTCCCCCCCAATTCTTGTCATTGCTTATGTGCCCGTGATGAATGTGAGCAGAGGTGGCACACGCCAAGGTTTTTCTCCAAGCAGCTCACCAGCACCAAGGTCAGGCTCATGGCACGGCCGGCTCACCCAGGTGGGCAAGGGATGACCCCAGCTTACACCCCAGGAAGCAGAGGCAAGCTGCAGCACTGGCATGTGGAATTTATTACTAATTATATGTGTGATGCTAATGAAGTCATTCCAATTCCCTCTTCTGTTAACTTTAATCTATGCTGCAAGGCATCACTCCGCTTTCCAGTGGACTCGCTGCAAGTAAATGCGGGGCACTCTCAGCTCCAAGATCTCCCCACGCAGCAAACAGGAAGGCACCCATCTGGAGAATGACTGTTTCTGTAATGCATCAGAATTTTTGCAATCTCTGCCTCCCTAATGCCTCCCACACCATGATTTTAAGTATACATTTTGAAAACAAAACTTGTAAGTAGCAGTGCATGATCAAGACCCATCTAAAAAGCTGTTGTTGCTACTCTCTTCACTACCCAACACCAAAAACTCCTAATTATTTTTCATCATTTTTAGTTTCAATAGATTCAATTAGGCACATGATTTCATTCTCAAACGCCTCTAACTTTGGAGCATTGCAGAATCACAGACCCCAACTCAGCAATCACATGGGTGAGTGCCCCAATTCAGCTTTAAATCACCAATCCTAAATCTGATGTCAAAAATTATTTTCTTGGTAAACTACAAACATGCAAGTGCATGAGAAAAACAACTTCAAGGAGACGAGCTAGAGATAAGTAGTCACCCGCACGCAATCCCACTGCAGCATTTCTGTTTATTAGAAGAAGATATGGAATATTGGAGGAAGTTCATTTATTCACTGGCCTGTAAAATCAAGCAGCAGTAGACATTACATTTACTACATCTGAGCTTTATTTGCTATTACAAAATGAAATGGTATAAGGTACAGAAAACAAGTTAACTCATATCGAGCATATCATGAAGGCAATCAACCTAACCAAGTGTTTTCACACCTCCCTGTCAGCCACCACCAGACACAGACTAAGTGCTCACTACTGCAAATACAGCTTCTTTTTTTAAAAAAAAAATAATTTTAATACAGTATTCCCAGTAGATCTCTGATTTTACATCGATCAGAAACACACCAGTAAAGTCTGCTCCTCAAGCAGGGAATAGTTTTAAAGAGCTTTCTGAAAAACAAAGCACAATACAAAAAAAATAACACACAAACCCCAGAACAGACTTGTAATAGAGCCCACCCTTCTTTGCATACTGGGGAGGACAGGTTCACTCAAAAGCCATTTAAAAATCTATTAGGGAGCATCTTAATGCCTCAGCACAAAATGAGACAACTTTCATCCCAGATTTTGGTACCTATCCCACACTGGCCTTGACGCAACAGCTTTGCTTAAACCAAAGCAGCTCTTTGCTCCCATTCTGAGGGCTGCAGAGTTTGAGATGAGTCACCAGTTATTCTAGATCCATAAATAAACAAACATCCAAGAACATGGATCAGACTGCAAAGCTTCTACTGAACTTCAAGTTGTTACCCTTGCACCCTCACCAGATCTCACAGAAATTGCATTTCTTCCTTACTAACTCTTATCATCATTATTTACTGAAAGCCTACAACACACCCAACCGCTCAAGCAGGTGAATGTTATTTGATGCTACACATCAAGGGATAGGGGCTAGTATTTCAGAGCAGCTATGATTATATACAGTAGCATAGGTGAAAATAAATAATAAGTCAGTATACCAGGTATTCAGTAGGAGTACATAAACTTGTTTAACCACAGCTTTACTGTGCCTGTATCCCACAAAATCGAGGGCAGGAGCTACAATTCATATATTTCCACTGCTTAAAGACATTTAAATTGATCCTTCTAACAGCATGTAAATATTAAAACTTGCCCAAACGGCATAATCAAATTTAGCAAACTATGCAGAAAACATCAGTGGCTAGAATGGCAAACCAGGCATTTGCCATTAAGCAAATCCAAACAATAAACAGTGTCCTCCCCAAGAACAAACACTTGATGGAGTGGCTGCGAGTCAGATGAGAGAGAGAGATGCAAAGATCTGACTTGTGAGTGACAGAGACCTGTGCTCTGCTCAGCTTTGCAAAAAAAAAAAAAAAGAAAAAAAGAAAAACCAACCAAGAAAAAAAAAAATCTATGTTTTGTGTAGTATGCAAGATAAACTGACAACTATATGCTGGGAAGTTTATGGCTGCTGCAAACACTAGGTTTTAACAACAATCGGATTACTCTGCAACAGGTCTCAGAAGGCTCTGCAAAACTCCTCTAAAAACACCTTAAGCTATCAGAGCAAGGAGGAGCATAGGGAAACCACACACAGAGCACAACGCATGCTAAATGCTGGCTTGCAGGTTGCTGCGGATGCCAAAGTTTGCATGGGTTCAAAAAAGCAAACAAATTTTCAGCTGAAAAGTCTCTATAGAGTGCAATTCAATGCACATCTCCAACTCTTGCTCGGGGGTCTGAGCCAGAAATTAGTGGGAACCCAGTAACATCTCCTGGAGAGATTTTTATGTACAGGCAAGTGGTGTTCACTCACAGAGCTAGGTTACTGGATGAAGAGGACTGTGGTTTGACCCAGCCAAGTTGTATGTTCTCATATGGACCATTACACCTTGCTTTATGTTCTGCATCCACGCAGGCTGATCCTACCCCATCATTCAACCCATCCTCATTAAGTCAAAAAAAAAAAAAAAGCCCACCCACTGCAAAGGAGCAGACACCCTATTTCCCAGTAATAAGTGTTGAAGGGAGGTTAAACTGGGGACTGGCACTTCAGCTTCATCACAGTAATTATAACAGACTGCAAGCACCTAGACCGAGCGGAGCTAGCCACAAAGACGCTACATTGCGGCTTTGACTAGAAAATGAGAAAGTCACCTCCGCAGCAAGTATAAAATATCCAGCTCCAACCTGGCAAACCATTGCATCTGAAAAAACAGAGATGGACACACCGCTTCATTTTGGTAAATGAAACCGAGGGGTCTAAAAGACTGAGTGCAAATCTCAAAATTTTAGCAATGATGTGCATTAATAAAAAAAAAAAAAATAGCAGACAAACAAAAGGAGCACTTTAGACTCCTTAAGTCCAGCTGACACTAAAAGCTTTTACTTTCTGGCAGGTTCAGAACTAAGTGCCAGCATGAATTTAGATACCTGGGTACATTCAAAGTCTTCCAGTTGCAGTTTCACAAGAAAATAATGAAACTGTACACAATCAAATCATTATAAATAAAGTTTTTTGAGCTCAGTGGAAGACAACGCTGAAGGATTCATGATCTGTGCTGCTGTAATAAAGCTAGTAATAATTTTGATGTATTGATTTTTTTTTTCCTAAAAAAAAAAAAATAAAAAATCTGGATTTCTGAAAGGAATGCCTGCTCAGGAATTTCAGCCAAGCTGAACACTGTATGTTGCTGACATTGTCACTATGCTTTAAGTCAATTAGGGAGACTGGAGCCAGATGGCTGAAAACGACTAAAATTACACAGTACATTCTGTTTATTAGTTAGGATTATTATTCAGGCCATAATTGCTTTTAACAGATTATTTATCATTATTAAGATTACAATGTGCAAGAAAATTACAAAGTTATGAAAAACATGATTTTTTCAATCGTACTTTTCCCCACTCTGTTAAAAACTTTTCTTAAATGTCTGAACTAATGAATTAAAAAAAAAAAAAAAAAAAAACCTTTCACTAGCCAGACACACTGATTTTGGGGCATGACCAGAAGGATGCCAGCAATGGGGAGCCTCCCCAGGCACCTTTTGCATTGCCACTCACCTGAGCTGCTGGGAGCCTCTCGCAGGGATGGGAGGATGGATGTTCAATGGCTGCAACTCCTCCAAGACCGCCTGAACCCCATCATAAACTCAACGGGACCCCCTTTGAAAACAACACCTTGAAGTCCTGCCTCTGAAAGATTCATTCCTCCTGAGCTCCAGCCAAATGAGAAAATATAAGAAAGGCAGGTTTCACAAGGACTAATAACAGAAAAATCAATTGGGAGAGGCATCTCAGACCTAATTTTAAAACAGTGGCAAGTACATTGCTCCAGCAAAGACCAAAGCTTGCCTGAGGGAGTACTCGGGTGTTTACACCATGAGTACCAACATATCTATCTCCTTCCTTCAGCTGCTGAGACGGTCCCTCCAATGGGTTTTCCTACAGCCCCCGTCTATTTATTTTTTTAATCACTCATACAAAACCTTCATGTTGAGATAAAGATGGTCAAATGCTTCCACCCATGAGATACTTGTCACTCAGGAAAAAGGCTTCTCCAAATTGCCTCCAATATCACCAGTTTTGGAAATTCCAGTTCTATAACTTTGAACTCTCAACAGCATAAATCCAGGTGTCAGCAGCTGGACATCAGTGACTAGAGACTGAGAGAAAGAGGCAAGTACTCATATCAGAGCCTACCCTGGAAAGGAATAGCACACAGAAAAGTCACTGGTGGACAACAGCTTCACACAGCCACAAGCCCTACTCCTTTGATGCTGGGAATATGAAGTTAAAGAAAAAAAATCCATTCAATATAAGTTTTTTTCTCTGCCAGAGATCCTAAGATAGTAATTGAAGTCAAGCAACAGTTACGACAATTCAAGTTGCGTGAATCCAAGCCTCTTAAGCTTCTAACTTTATATATACACAGCAATTACCTGAAGATTTATCTTTACCCTACAGCCTTTGGGGAGCAGTTAGGTTTAGCTATCCACCAAAATCCCAGAATGCAGTATGCCACACCGCAACTACAGTTCAGCTTTGAAATACGGTCCTTTTGCTACAGAAACACATGCTTTGACACACTATTTGTGTGACTATCACTAGGCAGTCACTGGCCCTGACTATCACTCCCAGAAGGCCCCAAGGTCCAAAATGGCCGCCTAGCACCCCTGGGCCACAACTACCCCTCCCAACAGGCTCCGGGAGCCAAAATGGCCGCTGGCCAGTACTACAACACCCAGCAAGCCCACGGACCCAAAATGGCCGCCAGCTGCCTCTGGCCACAACTACCACTCCCAGTAGGCTGGTAGAGTCAAGATGGCCGCCAGGCGCCCAGGGTCTAGACTACTGCTCCCAGCAGACGAGGCAACCAAGATGGCCGCCTAGCACCCCTGGGCTGCGACTACCGCTCCCAACAGGCCCTGGGAACCAAGATGGCCGCCGTGCGCCGCTGGCCAGTACTACGGCACCCAGCAAGCCCAGGGACCCAAAATGGCCGCCAGCTGCCTCTGGCCACGACTATCGCTCCCAGAAGGTCCCAAGAGCCAAAATGGCCGCCAAAGGCTCCAGGCCTTTAATTAAATTAGGTTAATCCTGAATTAGCATTTGGCCAATCTGTGGGGTTTTTGAACAGCACCACTCTTCTGCCTCCTGTTCACACAGACAACTTAGCCTCTCATCCCACTGAGCCATGATATTCTCAATGCTTTTGGTTGCATGAAGAGTCCTCTACGGTGGACAAAAATCTGAGGGCCCATTAAGAAAAAGAGCACCAGATGAGAAAAGCATCATCCTTGCTTGCCATGATCCTGGCCATTAAGTTTTGGACAGAACATTAGAATCATAGAATGGTTAGAGTTGGAAGGGACCTTAAAGATCATCCAGTTCCAATCCCCCTGCCATGGACAGGGACACCTCCCACTAGAGCAGGCTGCTCAAAGCCCCATCCAGCCTGGCCTTGAACACTTCCAGGGATGGGGCATCCACAGCTTCCCTGGGCAACCTGTTCCAGTGCTTCACCACCCTCACAGGGAAGAATTTCCTCCTAATATCTAATCTAAATCTTCCCTCTTTCAGTTTAAAACCATTACCCCTTGTCCTGTCACTACACTCCCTGACAAAGAGTCCCTCTCCAGCTCTCCTGTAGGCTCCCTTCAGATATTGGAAGGCTGCTATGAGGTCTCCCCGGAGCCTTCTCTTCTCCAGGCTGAACAACCCCAGCTCTCTCAGCCTGTCTTCATAGGGGAGGTGCTCCAGCCCTCTGATCACCTTCGTGGTCCTCCGCTGGACCCATTCCAACAGGTCCATGTCCTTCCTGTGTTGAGGACTCCAAAGCTGGACACAGTATTCCAGGTGGGGTCTCACAAATGCAGAGTAAAGGGGTAGAATCACCTCCCACGACCTGCTGGCCACACTTCTCTTGATGCAGCCCAGGATTCGGTTGGCTTTCTGGGCTGCCAGTGCACATTGCCGGCTCATGTTGAGCTTCTCATCCACCAACACCCCCAAGTCCTTCTCCTCAGGGCTGCTCTCCAGCCATTCTCCGCCCAACCTCTAGTTGTGCCTGGGATTCCCACGTCCCAGGTGCAGGACCCTGCACTTGGCCTGGTTGAACTTCATGCGATTTGCACAAGCCCACCTCTCAAGCCTGTCCAGGTCCCTCTGGACGGCATCCCTTCAACGGTGAGGAATGGAGGGAAGAAGGAGGCTGACTCATCAACAGGTACGTCACGCAGATACTCATTAAAACCATATTATATTCTCTCAAAATCCATATACTTCTCATGCGACTTCATCTCCCCGCCACACACACCCCCCTATATCCTCATTGCCCTTGACTTCTACTAGCAGCAATGACCTTGGCACATGGCATTTTCTTAGAATTAATAGTTGGCTGGTGTTAATGGTCCTTGGCTACACCTTGGGCCATCAACTCCTCCCAGACAGTCATTAATCCCAAGGAAATACCCCGCACCTCAATCGTTACTACTTAATTAGCTCCACACATAATCTGTGGAGCTGCAACGCCACACCAAAGGGTTGATTTTTAAGTTATGAGTGAGAGAACTTTCAAGTCAAAGGATTCAAGATGCTGCACCAAAACCTAATTAAAGACCTTTTAATGTGCTAATAAATAAAGGATAATTATTTTGGGGGGCTGAATCAGCTACTTGAGTAAGCAAAGCAACTGCTTGTGACTCCGAGGGGCTCCTGTATCTTGCAGTGCTACGGTGCGCGCTGCAGCGGCCAGCAAAGGCACAAAACCCAGCTTGCACTTAAAATGCTACCTTTTTTTTTTTATATATTTTTTTTTTTTTATATGCTGTAAACTGCACACCAAGTTACAGTTTTTCACTGTGCTGGGGGAGACTTTTGAGGAGGATGCACAGGGAAGGGGCTGCGCACAACACCACACAGAGAATTTAGGACACATTATTTACAACATACCAGGGCTCCGCACGCAGCCAGATACGGGACAGCTTAAAAAAAAGAAAAGGGGGGGGGGGGGGGGGAGATAAAAAAAGGAAGAAAAAAAAGTCTGCGAGTGTTTTAACAGTCTCACATGCTGTCTGAACGGTAAATACACTCTCTGCGCTCTTCGCCGACGAGTGGTCTCTTTACAAAGGCACATTCACAGCCGCAGAGACACTCTGTCCCCACAGTACCCACCTACTGCCTTGTGCCCCAGCTGGAGAACATCTGTGATTACGGTCCTATCCCAGGAAACACGGCCACGGCCACCTCTGCGCGTGTGCTTCACAGCGAAGCGCCCCAATGGGGGAAGACTACACAGGGATGCAGGGGTGGGATACCCTTCCCAGCAGGGTTACAGAACCCTTGCTTTCCCTGCCTTACCCCTGGCGTGCGCACAGCTGCTCAACCATTACTCTCCATCTTACTGAAACCTAAAAGTACCTTTACGGAGCGTGCTACGGAAAAAAGGAAGAATCAAACCACAATAAAATCCTGTCAATTAAAGACTCCCCCACACGCTGCTGAATACTCCTCCTCTGGAAGTAGCCTGGGCTGCTGCAGCTCCTCTTTCCATTTCGTTGCTCCTCTCACGTACTCCTGCCACCTTTAGGGCAGGTGTTTTTCCCAGATTACATATCCTCTGCAGAGCCAAATATGATTAATTATGTTCTTTCATTATCAGAGTCACCCAAAGTGAAGACAGATCTCATATTTCATGATGCTGTATTAATATCTCCATCCCAAAGGAGACCCAACCTCATCACTGGCTAATTCAAGCCCAAGGCCTCTTCCATCGCCTTTCCTGCTCCTCGAGGACAATGGGAGAATGGGTTTGGTAGCGGCGGAACCGAGGGAAGATGAACGGTCTCATCAAAACAAAATACAATAAAAGACTGATCTGGAGAGGAAGATAAGCTTGAGGAAACAATTCAGGCAAAGAGGATGCCCTGATGATTTAAACGTGGGGCTCAAAGGGAAAATGAGGTGTCTATAATTATGAAAAGAAGTATCTTTTCATTGCCTGGATTGTTATTAGCTGGGATAGGAAACAAGATGACAACCGGAGACTCCATAAATCAGCCAACATCGCATGTTGCCACTCCTTGACATTAAGCAAACGCCTGCCTGCAACTACACCAACATGGGGAGTCAACGGGATCCTGCTGTTTGCTTGGGGGCCGGCTTTCCCTCATGGCTCATCTTGTTCAACTAGTCAACTCCATCAAGCTAAAAACAAGTGCACAGCCAGCAGACCACCAAACCAGAGCATCTTCCAGACCTCACCCTTCCTACATGCCACAACCTGCCAGATGGGCATTTTAAAGCTATTTATCAATGCTCACACCAGCAGAAAGAGGGCTTCTGCATCGTGCTGCCCTGTTGTGCATCTCCTCCTCTTTCCTATCATACAGCTTTTCCTTTTTGGTTTGTTTTTATGGGTTTTCCTAATAAGGATTCACCCATGCTGCTGAGCTCCCTCCTCCTCCCCCCAGGCTGGCTACCTACCTGCCCTAATAGCTGCATAATTAAAAGGAAAACCACTCCAGGTAATTGGCAGGCTTTGCTAATTGAAAACTGGGGAGGTAATCATTTGGCCCAGGGAAAAGCCCTGTTCCTATGCCATAATATGGACCACCATCTGTTTGCTAAATTAGCTGCAGTGAAATATTAACATAGAAATGACTGACACCAATTATTTTTTAAGGAGTTTGCCTTAACACAGAGGACATTTCACCAACTCACTGAAGCTCTCCCCATGACAGGAGGAAACTTCTCTTCCAGGGAACTAAGATATAGATACAGCCAAAACTTTCTTGAGCACAAAGCCATCAGCTTACCAGTGATAAACTTTCCCAGTACGAGCAATTTAGTGGAACCAGCATCCTTGGCTCTCACGGCCTCGAGCAAGTGTCCACCCATCCAGCAGGGACACTTGAGTTCTCCTCTCCAGGGAGGAGATGCGCAGCTCCATACAAGACAAGGACAGCCTGACACCCAGGGTCACTTCTTAATTCGCTCTGATTAACCAAACTTTGGGAGACTAAGGAGTTCTCACAAGCTGTAGCTGGCCAGTTCGTGTAAAACAGGGGACAGAAATACCATCTCTGCTTTATCTTGGATCAAGAGCATAGATCAGCAATGATCACCTGCTTCTCTTTACAATTCCCACTCAAGCCAAATTCTCCTCATCTAGGGTAGAAACTTGGACACTTCAGCAGCTAGCAGTCAAACCTCACATTTTCACACCCTGCCTCTGGAAGCAAACACAGACAAGGAGCACCTGAAGTCAGGACCACCTTGTGCACACACATAGCATTGCCCAGTAGAAGACAGCAGCAAATCTGCTCACCACAACACACAGATAGCATAGTAGTCGAGCTTCTCAATTCCATCTTCATCGTATTTATCTTTATGCTACCATTGTGGCAACTGTCTCCCCAACATTCCCACCACAAGCCAAAACCCAGGAGACACTGCACAGCCACATAGGAGAAAACAGTCCTCGCACCCTAAAACCTTACCAGAAGAAAACAGAAGGAGGAGCAGGAACCAAGGCAGGGGAGAAGTGGCTGGTACAGGGGGATGCCAGGAAACCTGGGGCATAGGAACCCTAGGCCCCTGGACCAGTTCCCAAGCATCACTGTAAAGCCATGTTCAGCTACCCTGTCCAGAGCCGCAGTGAGAAACGGCACCCAAAGAGGAATGGGACCCTTCTTCCTCTCCAACCTGCATGGACCAAGTGGAAGGCACACCACAGTAAATTAAAACAAGAATGCTATTCAAGCAAGGAATCTAATTTAGCCAGTTAAAATTGTGAGAATGGCTGTAAAACTAAACAACGTTAAAGCACGCAATATATTTGCCATTTACAAGTTCCCATGGTATAGAGAAGACCTTCCTTCCCCAGCACTGCTTATTTACCTAGAGGAAGGAAAACCTACAAATATGCTTATTTTTCTCCTAGATTTGTATTTTTTCAGTGAATGCATAACCTCTTAGTATAACCTGTGCAGATGGCTGCAGGGCCAGGGCTCAGAATGCCATAAAGCATCCAAAATACAGACTTTATCACTTGCCATACTGATACACAGCATCAGTATGGTGCACAGACATACACACATTGTATACTGTGTAGATGCATACATAGCAGGATGCAAAAATACACATAACACAATGCATATGCATTTTGTAAGCCCGAATGAAGCTGTGCCACTGGAGCAGCAGAGGGGCTCCTCAATGTGCCCAAAGGTCCTTTTTGTCCTTAGCAGTGAATTGCAGGGCGACTCAATGCCGCCTGTACCTCTGCTAGCTCACACAACCATCAGAGGATAGAAGACAGAAGGCACCAGAGCTGCTCCCCTGAACCACACACAGCCTTCGAACTCAAAGCGAGTGCCCTTTTAGGAACTTGGAGTCACATTTTAATTCTTTACTTTGACACACGATAACGTTAGCCATTAGTATTGTGTCCAAACTGCTTCCCTCTGTCTCTTTGATGTTCGTTATTTTTGCACTGATTGTTTTGCTGAGAGAGGAATCTGGATTCTCCATTATCCTTCAGGGACAACAGAGAAGTGCTTAATGTAAGAATAAATAAATAAATAAATAAAAAATCACCCACAAAGCCTAACATGATAGTGAGAGTTAAATCTGAAAGCCTTTGCATCAAATATTACAGTTACAAGGGTCACATCACCATCTCGAACATTCACTTCTCCCCACACCCCTTTTGCAAGAGATATATTTTTATTTTCGCTTAAGCATCAGAACAAGTAATGGGGAAGATTTTGAGGAGAAGCCGTACAAAGTTCCTGAGGCAACAGCTCATTAGTGACTCACCGCGATAATTAACAGTTAAGATGACCCCATCAAAAGTCAAAATGCATTTTTCTGATGGAAATGGAGCGCGTCTCCAGAAACCTCACCAGGGGTGAGGTTCAAAATACACGCATACAGGTGGCACCCTCAAGAAACACAATTTATCATTACGGACTGCATTTATATAAGGACATAAGTAAACAACAGCAAATAAAGAAAACAATATTTGCACGATGCCTTGATACATTTCCCTTGGAGATTTTTCAGGTGTCAGCTGTAATAAATGAAGCATTTACTGGGTGCAGACAGCACTTTAAACAAATCAGCGCAAGTCCCTAAAGGAAACAAGCAGCAGCATATTCGGTAGTATTTCATCATTTCAGAGCCGGCAGAACGAAGCTGACAAGTACACAAGATAAATACTTTGTTCTGTCACGCTGTGTCATGTTGGGGAAAACATGAAGTGTTATATGACCTTTGGAGGCACAGCCCACGGAAGCTTTTCTTCTTGCTTCCACGCTGCTGTTTGCGGGAGGGGAAAAAAAAAAAAAAAAAAGAAGATAAAATAGGAACACCCCTCTAAGGCGCTGCCTCGCAGCAGCTGCAACTCAAGGGATTTCACAGCCACTTTCCTGACAGAGGTTTTGCTGCCGAAGCATGGAAAGGGAAGAAGAGCTGTCGGAGGAGGCAGCACCGCTGTACCTCCCGACACCCTGCAAAACCAGCACTAACGCTCTCCTCACAGAGGGGAAAGAAATAAGATGGCGCAAGTTAATTACTATTGATCACTATTTTCCACCAACAGAAAGAACATTCACTTTTTTTTTTAAAAAAAAAAAAAATATATATATATATACACACACACCCCCTTTTGCTCTTGGTGGGATTTAAAAGCACAAGCCAGGCTTGAGCAGAAACCAGCCCCACTGCTCTCGGCAGAGCATGGCTGCAGCACAGCAGCACAACTCAAGAGAAATGCCTTCTGCGTCAAAATCACTATACCAGGCCAGACGAAATCACGCTGGAACCTCTCTCCTTCAACATGCTCTGCCACACCATGGCCTGTCCCAACACCACAGCCAAATAAAAATCGTAATTGGCATATCGACATAGACTTTAAGCATAACAAAGCGTGAGATCCGTGATGATGCACTGAAACATAAACACTGTACCAAATGCTCATTAAGGCCCTTGGTAACTTCTTGATCATTCCAGTCATGTTGAAATTCCACTTATTTTTTGTTTGGGTAGTTTTGGTTTTTGTTTTTTTCCCCTTTTCTGTTTCCAGTAACATCCTCCAGGCTCCCTGTCCCAGGCAGCCAGGGGCAAGCAATGCTGGGAACCACAGACACGACATCTCCATCAAATTTTTACATGCAAATAGCTTCATTGTGAACACTTTGGGACCAGAGGAAGAATACTGGAGTGCTTTGGATGGAAAAGCAAGTATTAATAAACACCTTTGAATCCTGAAGCGTGGTGCAATGTGTGTTTTTAAACAGTAAAGGCAGTTGATGGGACACACCGTCGGGTCTCACCTTACTGGGATGTGCCTGCCACCCTACCACCTGCCACTACTGTGTCTCACAGACATTAGGACAAGGAGTTTTTCTTTTTAATTTTTTTTTAAAGCATTCCCATTTTTAAAGTACCAGGTAAGCAAGTAAACTAATTCAATAAAATAAAGATGTTGCAAAGCCACAAATGCTAGACGACAAAGCTGCAAGATGACTCAGAGTTGGCTTTTAGCTAATTTTAGGCATTTTTTTATTAAATGTAAATATCAAATATATAATTTTATTTAAAATAAATCACTGTGTTCTCAAATAACTGTAATACCTAACCATAGATATTGTATTAATCATAAGTGTGGGAATGTTTGACATCTTTCTCCTCCCCTTTCTCCCATGAAAGATGGCAAGCAACAGACCATCCTTATTAATTACACTGTCACTTTTATGTAACAACCCACAGTTACAGAATCTCCATAATAAATTATATATATTTACATCAACTTCCTAGATTTCGCACTCATGTATCTAATTAATGTGAGAGAGACAAATAGGTAATTAAGTTATTTGCAGCTATAAAAGTCTAGAGTTATCAGTGTAAAAAGATAGGTACTGGAAAGCTGGCCCTCTAGTATAGACAGTAAAAAGCAATAATACTAAAAGCGGATAAGGTAAAAGTGCATCTGTAATTAGTAACAATATGCTTAACATTTAAGTGTCACATTATTATGAATTAATTTAACATTCATTAGAGTTGCTCTGATCATAATGAATCCTATTGCCAATTACTTTGCCTTCAGATAAGACTCCCGTAGTTCCATTATAACCCAGTCGTTAAGTGTTAATTAACAAACACTTAACAATGAAACGCTGGAAAGAGTAGTTAGATAACAAAAGCGTTTTGACCTGCCAAAAATGCTGTATAGAAGAAAAGGGGGGGAAAAAAAAATAGGCAGAAATAAAGAACCTCTTTTATTTATTTTTAGCCAGGTTCCTTTAGAAAGTAAATTCTGGGTAGTTGCAGAGCGCATTGCATCTGTTCAAGTGCTCCAAATCTTTGTATTTTGTGGCCAAATTCAACAAAACCAGCCTGCCTCCACCCCAGTGACGCTGAAGTGACTGTAAATCTAATGAAGGCAAAAGTTCCGTCACCCAGACAGCTGCCCACCAGACCCTGCTACGAAGCCAAGGACAGAGGAAAACCCATCTTCACAACCAGGTGAGTTCAGCACAACACGGACAATGTCCTCGCAGGCCCCAAGGCGGGATGGAGAGCAACAACCACCTCCTCACCCCAACCTGGTCACAGAGACAGGACAGCTAGCAGGCAGCATTACTCCAGAAGCACATATATGTGTTTATCCTTCTTTCTCTGTAAATCACTGCTGATTTTGTAAACATCGTACGAACTAGAACAGCACAGTACTGTGTGTTAAAGAAGAAAAAAAACTCAGTAGAAAGAAGCGAGAGGCAACGTGAGTGGCAACAGTTCATTGTAAGCATCCATTAACTAATGCTGAACCATAATAAATACTTTCAGAAGTACACACGGCATCCCCAGGAACACAAAACGGCTTCATCATTTTTACTGCTTACAGACCAAGTATCAACAAATTTATTATACAGAGACCGCTGCAAGAAAATTTCACCCCACCAAGAAATAGAAGCAGGGCAAGAACTGCTTTTACTGCACATCTTCCCATCTCCCGGGTCTGCAAAAGCACAAGAAGAATGGGTTAAGTGTCTTACTCTTCATTTTTAAAAAAAAGCTCTTTTCCTCCCTACATTTCTGTCCCAAAACCTCCCTTGTGCCTTGCATCCCACTCCCCTGCTTTTTGCCAGAGCGCCCTGCACTGGGAAGATGTTGACTCCTCCCTGCAGAGCATCTCTGATCCCTGCCGGTGGGAAAGGACAAGCCTGGGCAGCACACACAAAACCTCGACAAAGGATTTTGTGTGAGTTTTTTGGGGAGGTGGCACTGCTAAATGAAAAAGATGCACTTCAAAGGGATGCAGCTGCTGATGGGATGCACACACTTCTCCTAACAAGCTGATGGGGACCAGAGCCCTTCCCAGGGGTGGTAAAGTAAGGCTTTCCTGCTGCAAAACCTGCATTTTCTTACCAGGCAGAGCCTTGACCAGGTGCGCTGCTAGGGGAGATAACCAAGTGCAATTTCACCAACACCAGGCAGGCACACCTCCTCTGTGAGGGGGAGGGCCAATAACTGTATTTACTTCAGGATGACTCCCGCCAATGATGATGTTCAGCAAGCAAAGCTTGCCTGACAGGGCTCATAAAAAAAAATAATTAGGAAACAGCGTGTGGGTTTTTTCTCTCCCCTGTTGCTCGCTTCCTGCTGCATTCTTGCGCGTTCCTCACCTTGTCAGGGGAAACCACATTTTTGCAGGGAAGAACCATTCCCCCCTTGTCTCCAAGACACACCCGTGCAGTCATATATAGACAATAGACAGGCGGACACACACTAAAAATAACACCAGCACTGCACTCAGAAGTAACCTGATGCTAAAACAATATGACAGCTGCCATTCGCCTTTCCCAGGCGAACCAACGGAGGAGTTTGGTCACCCCGACCTCCTGGATACCACCACAAGTACTGGGAGATTAGCAGCTCCCACTGAAGGTTACCAAAAGTGGGGACGTGGGGTGCCTGTGACATCCCATGCAGGGCAGAGAGGCTGGCATGGGGCCGATCTGGACCCACACCAAGTGGGCACAGGCTCCCCAAGCCAGCAGAGCTTGTGCTTGTGTGTCTGGTCCACAGGGGCAAAAGGTGAAATGTGAAAGCAATGGCACTAGTGTTTCTTCTCCTTCCGCCTTCCCGTTCCCAACCTCATCCCAGCAGAGAGAGGAAGAGGAGGAGAGAGACTGGACAGGGAAAGGGGAGGCACCTGCTGATATAAACCAACACATAATAACCCTAAGAAAGTAACATTTTTTTCCCCCCAATGCCCCTTGCAAGCTTCAAAAATCAAATACCCAATGAGAAAGTAAAAGAAAATGCTCCACAAATTTGACAGAAAGTTTTGCAAGTGGACAGACGTACAAAAGTACATTTCCATCAGTCTGTCTTCCACCAGCTCTCTTACATACAGCCTTTTACATTTTTCCCCTTTAATTTGGTATCCACTTTAGTTTACAAGAAAGCCTCCAAATTACCTTAACTTCATAATAAACTGTGACAAATCAAGGACATAAATAACAGATTGAAGAGAAGTGGCCTGACTACATTGTGCCTCGCTATTGTATAAACCTTTCTCCCTTTTTTTTTTTCTGTCCCCCATTAAAATATTTAAGCCTTCCAAACCTCTGTCTTTTGCCAATTAAGAGTTCGGCTAACTACACGTTCAGGCAGCAAGAGAAAGACACGGACCGTACTTCAGGCTGAATAGCTTGCAGCAACACGGGCAATACGCTGCCTGCAAGAATAGCCAGCAAAACCTCAATCCCTTGCTGGTAGACTGTTCCCTGGTAGTACAGGAGCGACTGCAAGCCAAGGTCAATTCGTTGCTTTAATTCCCTTCTTTCTCCCGTTTTTTTTTTTTTCTTCTTCTTTTTTTTTTTTTTTCCCAAAGCATGGGAAGAGAGCTTAGTTATTTCTGCATGGATGCAAGGTGAATGAGGCTGTCGCTTCTCATTGCAGTGCTATTTATTACAGGTCGCTGACATAATACAGCTTCCCCCCCCCCCCAAAAAAAAAAAAAAAAGCGGGGGAGAGTTCTTTAGCATTGTTTCACTTGCTTCTTTGAAGAGAACATATGAACGGGTTTTATTTATTTATATAGTGATCTGACAACTGAGATGCATCAGCTTGTTTTCAGAGGCTTCCTGCTGAAAGAGGCAAGTTACCCTGTTATTAGAAGGTTTAAGAATACACACACGACAGAAGAAAAGAGTACACATCAGGAAAAGAAACTGCAAGATTAACAAGACATGCTGACGAAGAAAGGAAAATTTACATTGAAATCAAGAGGGGCAGTGGGAGGAGTATTGTAGGCTTCCTCCTGTGTAAGCCAGATCCACAATGAGGAAAAAAATAGGGTAATAAGAAATTAGGCTCCATATCCTCACCTGGTGTAAATCAGCATCATCCCTCCCAACTCCCCTTGTCGCACCAGGACACCCGTTCCCAAAAGCCTGTCTGGTTTAAGAGTTGGTTCTGGTCTCTCATCAGCAGTTCCTCCCAATTTAATTCATAGTTTCAGATGAAAAGATTTTATAGATCTGTTCTGTCTTGAGATGAGTTTGCCTAGAGCTCCAAGCAATAAATTGATGATAAATCAATTTTCCTGCGCTGTGCTTTGTAGTCTGCTTTTTTTCATCCAGTGCTGAGAGCTGTGTATAAAATACCACATTCCTTACTTGTTTTTTTAAAGGTAGGCTAATGCCTCTAAAAATCAAGAATATCCACAGCCTATTTTTAGGTCACTAACCATAAGCCAGAACTCCTTTAATAAAAAGGATCTTTTAATTCACCTCTAATATTTTACTTCACGGCCAGATTAACAGATAAGCAAGTCTGTACCAAAGGCTGTGGAAGTTGCAGAGGTGACTCAGGGGGAAACGGTGACCCAAACATGAACGCAAAAAGGCTTTTGCAAGCTCCCTGTGGGGCTGGCTTTCATTCCCCCCGGCGGTTGAGCCTGACAATCCACAGACCCTACAGCGCTTGTAAGTCACCCGGCCAGCTCTCACCCATGGGACCAATACATGGCTCTGAAGAGAGCAGTCCTGTGTCCTCCTGTACATCAGTTATCACTGGGTAACACACTTTAACCCTTACACCTGCCTTTTTTCAGTATCTGCCTTTACAGCAGTATCTGTAACAGAGCATAGCAGTTGCTATGGAGCAAGGATAGCTATTCTGCTGATAATATAATTAGTACTATAACTTACACAATGCATTCTTTATCCTTTCCTATCCCAAAATGCTTTACGGATTTATACCTTTACTCAAAAGGCTGTCCATCACATCAGCCTGAACTGAGAACATGGACCACAAATTCATGCCTTTGGAGAGCTTTCAAGTCTTCAAGACTGTTTTCCAATCCTCAGGGTGCCAACAGCAGAAAAGCAAGCTGGTGGCCACCAATGGCCACCAAAGCCTTTCCAGCAACGTCTAAATGCTCTGAGAGGTCCAGCAACACCAGCCCCACAGCTACTGTCAAGGTGCCACCAGCTCCCACCCACAGATCCCCTACCAAGGTCCCATCCTCTCCAAAGGCAGGAGGTTGATGGGTCTCTACACAGAGGAATGAAGAAAATGCAATAGTCACTGGAATTTAGAAGGACCGCCTGCGCATCCTGCAAAAACTCAAAGGATTTTTAATTTATCCAAGTGTGCCAAGACAGAGCTCAACAAGCCTCACATGCTCTGACACGGCTCCCAGCTGCCTCGTTCAAACATCATTGCAGGGGTAACCCTTCACCTGTGTTTTTGGCTGCAGCTCAACTACAAACTGCTTTTCTGACACTGTTTCCTTCACCCTCTGTGGATGCGTAATCCTCAAAGCTACTGGGAAGGCGTGAGAAAGTTTTGCAAACTCTGGCTTATACGCATATAAGACGTGAAAGATGTAAATTTTGCATACGGCAACCTGCAACTCCCTGTTCTTCCTCCCCGCAAGCTCCCATGAACACCAGGCAAAATAAATTAAAAGCCATGCAGGAATAAACAAAATTAAAATACAATGTTGGTCATTTTTGAGTTTTGGGCTTGGATCTTTTCACCGTTTTTACAGCAGTTGTGCTAATGCAGCGTGGAAGAGAAAGGCAGCTTTTCAGTCTGAGCTCTTTCTACCAGTTCAATTGCCAAGGCTACCCAACACGCTCACACTCTTATTTGCTCTCCTTTCTACTATGTCCCAAGCTGTGAAATTAATATGCACAGAGGACATAAACCTCTCGCTCAGGAATAAAAAATGACCTTAATACGCTCCTGCTTAATCCTTCCCAGGCTCAGCGTACCATCGCTTGGGGAAGGCAACCCAGCGTGAAACCAAGGTGCCACTTCGCCCTCCAGTGAAAGCATCCATTCCACACCCTCATCGGGGGTCCCCTCACGGAAAACATCTCCTTGTGGAAAGCCCTTGCTGGGAGGGAGCTCTGCAGCAGCAGGAATGGAGGTACCACGCAGGGCTTCCAATAACCCCTCTCCTGCACAGTGGCAGAAGCACATCAAGAATAGGGCAGCTCCATCCATTCCCAGAGAACACAATGTACAGAGCACAGACGTGATCTGCAGATAACCACTCAAGACAGCTGATTCTTACAAAAAGTCATGGGGCTGAGGCTCAAAAGCCTAGGTTTTAACGAGGAGGTTCAAGTGAGAAACTGCATTTGCTTCTCAACCCACCTACGCAGAAGCAATAGCCACTCTGCACCGGGGCACCCGTCCTGCCACAGGCAAGCACAGGGACACAGCTGCTGCTGAAGCTGCAAGAAACAAACTCCATACAAAAGTACTTTAAAAAAATAAATAATAATTTATAATGCCCACCTTCACTTACCCCGCTGCCCCAGGTCAGACCTGAAGGCTTTGCTAGCCTATGGCTTCTCCTATTCAGAGCTTCAAAACTCTGGGATCCCAGACAACAAATCCTAGAAGATTTGAGCCATATCTGCCTTCTTGCACATGAGAAACTGCCACACTGAGCCCTAAAATGGGCACACGCACTAGAGATTTGTGCTGGGAAGCACGGTGCAGTCAGATGATGCTTTGGATGGGAATGTGGCTCCCTGCTGTGTGGGAACAGTTTGGGTAACAGTATTGCCTTCATCCCACTCTGGAGAGATGCATAAGCACACGCCTTTCTCTGAGGGCACGAACAAGAGATCCCTCCTTGGAAGCAGCACCAAATTTTGATAACGGATCATCACTGCCTGTCTCTGGGGGTTACAGCCTACACATGCGAGCCAGGTACACAATTCTTCTGGGCTTTTTTTGAGATTACATTAATTCTCCTCGTCCTAACACACGGAGTGGCAATGGCCACAGAGACCAAAAACCTTGCTCATGTGAGCACCCAGGGACCCTGCTGCACAAACAACAGCTTGTATTAACTGCAAAGCGGCCATCGTGAGTAATTCTACAGATTCTTCGGCTATGGCTTCGAATTCTTGCATTGGAAAGAAATATTTTGGCAGCACACCAGACAAAACAAAACAAAAAAATAACTCTGAAGTGTTTGTGTATATATATAAATACGTAGATCAAACAATTGCTTTTGCCATTGCAAAAGCGTCAAGTTACACGTTTTCAAAACAGTAAATTCTGGAGCAATGAGGTAGCATGTATGGTAGCAGATCTTAAATTTAATACACAGGCACAGGTGTAACACACATACCCTTCATGGCCCTTTCCAACCACTGTCACAGATCCAGAGCCCAATGCCACAGCAAAAGCATAAGCCAAGCAGACTAGACTTAAATCTGGAGAGCCCAGTGCTGCTTAGATCTGGAGAGCCCAGACTTTTGGCTTTGCCTCCCGCTTGTACAAGGGTGGATGCGTCACATTCACTCCTCAGCATCACATCCTTTTCTTTCCGTCTTTGTCTTTAAATTAGTAAGCCTTTGGGCACATGGACTATCCACTGCGCTCCTGCCCACTGCTTTGCTTGCACGCATCACACCGATAGCATTACCAACCTCAGCTGCAATACTATTAACAGCCATTATAGAATCATAGAATGGTTAGAGTTGGAAGGGACCTTAAAGATCATCGAGTTCCAACCCCCCTGCCATGGGCAGGGACACCTCCCACTAGACCAGGTTGCTCAAAGCCCCATCCAGCCTGGCCTTGAACACTTCCAGGGATGGGGCATCCACAACTTCCCTGGGCAACCTGTTCCAGTGTCTCACCACCCTCACAGGAAAGAATTTCTTCCTCATATCTAATCTAAACCTCCCCTCTTTCAGTTTAAAACCATTACCCCTTGTCCTGTCACTACATTTCCTGACAAAGAGTCCCTCCGCAGCTCTCCTGTAGGCTCCCTTCAGATATTGGAAGGCTGCTATGAGGTCTCCCCAGAGCCTTCTCTTCTCCAGGCTGAACAACCCCAGCTCTCTCAGCCTGTCTTCATAGGGGAGGTGCTCCATCCCTCTGATCATCATTTCAGAGAACTCAATGAAAACTAAAGGTTGAATAAGGGAACATGAGAATGAGCTTAAGACCAGAAAATAAGGCACATGGAAGGGTGATTGCCTTGAAGTTTCACAACTTGATGTAGGCCTACAACCCTGGCAGGGGGTGATAGTATCTTACAAAATACTAAAAAACATCCAAGGATGGAAGTTGGAATCTGCACTAAATCTCCTAGTGCCTGCCTGGAGCACCATGTTCCCAGCACTTATTGAGCAAGATTCAAATTCCCAAATGTGCCACTCATTCTGCAATCCAAATAGCATTCTGGTCTGCCCTGAAAAGCTGAGTGAAGTGCAAGAGTCCTGAAAAACTGAGGCCACAAATCTCTCAATTTCTTGTAAGACCCCTCTGCTTCCAGAGTCAGTAATGATGAGTAATTATGAGTAATGTAATCACACTCTGCAGCCACGGAGGGCAGCACTATCCCTAGCAGGAGGCAGCAACAAAGCGCTGACGGCCGAACAGCGAGAAGCACCTTTTGTGCTGGCTCATCTGCAGCGGAAGGAATCACAGAATCACACAGAATCACAGAATCTTAGTGGTTGGAAGGGACCTTTGAGATCATCGAGTCCAACCACATTAAATAAAACAAACAAACAAACAAAAAACCCACAAAACACAACAAACAAACAAGCAAACAAACAAACAAAAAAAAAGCACCCACCAACTAAACCCCACACCCACAACCTCACACACAACACCCCACCACAAACCAACAATCTTGGGCACTAGAGCATGCCCTGAAGTGCCTTGTCTACACGTTTCTGAAATACCTCCAGGGATGGTGACTCCACCACCTCCCTGGGCAGGCTGTTCCAGTGCTTCACCACCCTCTCAGTAAATTCTTCCTAATATCTAATCTAAACCTCCCTTGCCACAGCTTCATACCATTTCCTCTGGTCCTGTCGTTATTCCCTTGGGAGAAGATGCCAACACCCACCTCTCTACAGTTTCCTTTCAGGGAGTTGTAGAAGGCAATGAGGTCTCCCCTCAGCCTCCTCTTCTCCAAACTGAACATGCCCAGTTCCCTCAGCCTCTCCTCATAGGACTTGTTCTCCAGACCCCTCACCAGCTTGGTGGCTCTCCTCTGGACACGCTCCAGCAGCTCAATGTCCTTCCTGTAGTGAGGGGCCCAAAACTGAACACAGCACTCGAGGTGAGGCCCTACCAGTGCCCAGTACAGAGGCACAATGACTTCCCTGCTCCTGCTGGCCACGCTATTCCTGATACAAGCCAGGATGCTATTGGCCTTCTTGGCCACCTGGCATCCACAGCTTTACCGTTCAACCCACCACCTGCTCACGAAACACCTCCGTGTAGCTGCTCGTGGCTTTTGGTTTTCCGTATTTTATTTGTTTGGTGCTTATCCACACCAATCAGGCAAAGTAACAAACTACTGTGCCACAACTTGTATTTTGGGTGTATTTCTCATCAGACACTTTTTTTTTTAATTTTTTTTTTTTTTGTTACACCAATGGAAAGTGTACTGGTATGTATTAAGTTTTGGAGGGAAAAGACTTGTTTCCTTCACTCCCAGCAGCTTCTTACTAACATTTAAGCAAAGACAAAAGGCACAAGGCTTGTAAAGGGAGGACACCAATGGAAGGGGAAGGTGCAACCACGTGGCCATCTCTAGAAAGCTGTGTTTTCTACCATGAATATTCAAAGTTCAATTTACAAAATTAGTTAATTTTGCATGCAAATGGACAGTTACACATCTAACTGACCATTTGTGCAAGCAATTACACGCGCGATTACCTGATTGCATAATTGCGTGGGCCTAATTTTGAAATTGGGTCTTACATTTTCTGTTGAACACCAGCGCTATATTTAATAAATAGATATTGAATAGTTTTGAAGCAAAGTCATCCAGACCTACTGACTCAAAACCAAATATTGACAAAACACACTGAAATGTGTATTCACCCAAAAAAGAGCAACGTATAACCCAGGCGTAAAGCAGCACATGCCCACCAAACTGAGCCACAAGTTTCTCTGCTGAAACTTCTAGTCCTTTAAATTGTGATTGACAGCAAAACACATAATAAATGTAGGCACGTGTATCTGTACAAACATGCCAGATATCTTAATCAGAAATCTGGCAAGTTCCTTACTATAACTTTTTTCAGAGGAAGACTTGTTCTGGGGCATTCTTGCTGCTTAGGTTGTATTATAGGGAGGAAAAACAAAGTAAAAGCACATTAAAAGAAATTTACTATTAACAAGGTTGTCAGCAGCTTGTGAGTATTGTTTCACCAGACAAACCCTGAAGATCAGGCAAAATTCAGGCTTTGAATTATGAGGTCATGTAGATTTTTTGCATGTGATCCAAGCAGTTAATGTCCCAAGCCTTTCCATTGATTAAGTTTACATGGCAACCTCTCCTTAGAGGTCAGCATTCTCAAGTATTTTCAGTCAATTGTAAGAAGCATTTTTCTTTTATGGAATAATCCTAAAGACCATCAATTTTCCTGTGAATGTCATCCACAAGTCTCTATTTTACATGTCAACCAAAAGCTGTTTAAGATTAGCTGTCAGAGTCCTCGAGTGTTGGCCAAATACCAATTTTCTGTGCAGATGATGCATTAAATTTAAGACGCTTGTTGCTACTGTGGGCAAAGCAATAACCAAGCTATTTCTGACTTACAAATCTATAAGTAATCATATTGTTGGAAACTCAAACTTGGTGGGAAAGAAATGAAGTAGAGTGTTAAAAACAAAGACTATCGCCAAGGTAGTAATGGCTACCTTCCTCAGGATGCACGTTGGTGGAAAGACCTGATACCACAGACCCTGAGCCATATATACATTTACATAGACCTTGGGAAAAGCAACTCCAATGCCCTCAAGCCTGTATTTCATCCATCACACCTATATTGAGAGGATTTGAGGTAGTGCTTGCTCCTCTCTCCACCCTTCTCTGGTACCTTGGTACCTGCTGCTTATGTTTATTTTGCAATAGAAATCTCTGCATGCCACTAGAGCTATTACTTGGGACCCGGACACGTTCTTCTCAATACTACAAAGTCAGGCTTGTGTGATCTGAGAAGTGATGCTCTTTCAGCACCTCATATTGTTGAGTCCCAGGGAAAGCCTTATTCTACCCAGCAAAATAAGCCTCAGAGCCTCCGCCACCAAATAAAAAGTGGTTTTATTCCAGATATTCCTAGAAACAGGTTCCTATGAGTTCTCAGAGAATTTAATCAAACACTGATTTAAGAAATACATATAAGATGAGCTTCAGCGCTCTTAGGCATGTTCTGCAAGAGTTAGCTGGGATCCCAAAGAGCCCTGGCACTTTGGCTCACATCAGCATTATCCAAATCAAAGAGCAACAGCCCAGGTAGCAGCAGTGCATCCCTCCTCCTCACCTGGCGTTGTTCCAGCACTCATCCTCCAAGAGCCCACAGCATCCAGCATCAGCATCCCTGCCTCCATAAAGTGCTTAAGAATCGTCCATGCCCCGGGGAGACACTGGCATCATTACGTCTCAGGACAAACAATATAAACCTTAAATTGGCCCCAGAAGACAACATTAACAAATCTAAACCTGACAGGGGCTACCCAACACCAGAGCTCCCCCATTGGAGGAAGGACCCGGTCATCAGTGAGCCAAAAAGGATGCTCTTATAATAAAACACTAATGTCACAAATGTACTGGTAGTTTGATCACACCACTGCAAAAAACAGTCAGACTAGACTCAAAACTCCAAATGGAGACAAGTATCACAGCAATTCTCACGTAACCTAGGACAATTTAGACACTTTTAACCCAGGAAAAGACCAGGGTAGATAGCGTTAGGAGCAGAAGCTTTCTGCCCAAATGCACAGCATCCATCTGGGACAGACAGGACCTACAGAAATCACACACCCTTGTATTGCCTTCACTTGGAGAAAACTACTCTTCACAATGCTTTTTTTTTCCCCCCTCTCATTTTTATGGGCCCTCAGAGAGTCTGAGATTATTCAAGTTCATAGCAAAAGTTTGGCAAGATCATTTTCCACTATCAAAGGACACCTATGCGGTAATTGCTCTACTGTAGCATGAGGCATAACCCATATATTTTAATGCCTTAACCACATGTCATGGAAGCAATTGGACTAAAGCTATTAAGAGTCTTAATGAACCCATGTTTCCATCTCCAAAGTCACCAGCAATATTTGCCAGACATTGCAAAACCGTAAGTCAACCAACCCCTGCATAAAAATCTTACAAATGTGTTTAAAACCATGGCTAATAAAATGAATTCTTGGACTTTTTCCTCTGTTTCTTAAGCTACAGGGGTTTTAACTTTTCTCTGCACACACAGCAGCTAAAGATGCTTTTTCTTCCTTATACAAAGACCAAGATTCTCACAACTTCAAGATCTTGGGATAAAATTAACACAAAGAAATTTGCAGCCAATAACACTGTGTGAATCTATTTGTAAATCTTAAAAAAAAAAAAAAAGAAAAAAAGAGGCATTCTCCTCCTGTCCCCAGTCTTTAGTTACTACAAGAAAGTAAATGCTAATAAAAGGCTATTTAAGAAGCTATTTTATTAAAGGTTCGAGTTGCACACCGAAACCCTTGGGCAGCCAGAACCATCCAGCATGGACTTGATTTTTGTTTCCTTTCTGAGAAGCTGGACTGAGCCACAGAAAATGTACAGCATCACTACAGTTGTTAGCAACTCCCGAAAGACGCCCCCCCACACACCTGTGCTGCAGGCACTGTATTATCAACACAGCGGCTGCTTATTATATCGTGATATAACGAGGTTTCACAGCGACACGCGAAGCAACACTAGAAGCAAACCTAGCCCGTGAGTTCAGCATGTTATGCAGCACAAGGGCGATGTAAATGCCGTAGGAGTTACCGCCGCTATTTACAGACCCTAATAATTTTACATTTTTCTAATACGATCTTCCCATTACAAAGCACGGCCCCGGGTGGCACCAGGGCTGCGTGGCTGTGCGAGCTGGCAGCAGTTTTAAACGTGTAGCACAAGAGGACCCAAACACGCGCGATCTGAAGAGCAGCTCAAAACTCCGGGAGACAAAAAAGAAGTCCTCCGCATGGAGAAATCCAGGGAGAAACTTGCAGCAACTAGGGGCACATCAGCGCCGGCACAAAAGCCCTCCTCTGTCTCAAGGAATAGACAAAAGGAGAGAGAAAAGCTGCAAAGGATTTATACTGGTTTTGAAAATTTCCATTTTCTCTCAATGGGATATTAATTCCCTTGTTGCCGTGGCTCTGGCAAGGGGGGGGGAAACGACTCCCACCTTACACCTCCCCGAAGCCCCCAGCAGAATCAGGTCCCCAGGCATTTCACCAGGACGCTGGGATGAGCGACTGAGTCAGCTCGCGGCGAGTGTGAAATAGCAGGGATCAGATCTCAATTTGCTAAACAAAATTAGCTGCACACCATTCTGTTTGCGTATCGTTTTCCCCTGCTCACGATGTGCTAATTCAGGCAGCAATCGCTGCGGTACATACAGATAGAGCAATAAAGGCAGCTTTCAAATAAAGCAGCCATATACATTATTTTTGCCTCCTTCCTACCCAATTCCATGGCTTTTTCCATACGCTCCAATGTGTACGTCCTCTGAGCATTATTAATAGCTACCAAAGAATATTATCTGCCTACCCATCACTTCAGCTTCCTACTTAATGGCAAGTACATTTTTAGAGCATCAAATATATCAACAGGGACAATGGTTGCTAAATTTGAAGTCAACAACAACTGGAAAACGTTAGCTACTTCACTGGTATTTTTATGCGCTACAGAAATATCTCTTCGAATAAATGAGCTTTTTTTTTATCCTTTCAAAGAGATAATAAAATAATACTGAATCCTAAATACTGCCACATATCCTCAGCAAACAGCAATTTAAATTTAGATATATACATTTTTACTGCCAAAGATAATGAGGAAAAATATCCACAATTCAACTTCCCATAGTGGATCAGATAAAAAAAAAAACCACACAAAATCTTAAAATTATAACCGAATGGCAGCCACAGCGCAGCCGAAGAACAGTCGTCAGTATATGGAAGCTCTCACAGAAGGGGTTAAAGCAAAGTAACTCTTACAAACAAATGCTTAACATTGCATCTGCTGTGAGGCTAACCTTAAAAGATTACTGAAATATTCCATTAGCATACTAACCATGGTACATAAACTTTTATGCTTAAAACGTTCAATATTTCAACGTAATTTCAATTAATGGAAATTGAACATTAGGATGTGTATCAAGTTAAGTGTGATGATTTTTCTTCGTGCACCAAAATGGCTCTATCCTGCTGGTGCCGGCTCCTGCCACAAGAGCTACATCCATGGGAAAAGGTCCCTCTCAACAGCTCGCTGGGGTTCAGGTGACCAAAAATGCCGCTGCAAATCTCCTCCCACCACGTCGAGCTCTGCACACCGAGGTATTCAAGGGTATGTTTAAATGTAAAGCGTGCAAGCGGGTCTGGGGTACCTGCTCAGGCACCTCACCAGGCTGCGAGCGTGAGAGATGCCTGCCCCACAGCAGATGCTTTCCTGGGAAAACAGGAGACGAAGGTACAGAAGCACCATTTGGAGAGGCTGGCAGGAGCAGCGGGAGCCGAGCCATGCCAAAAGTCAGTAAGATGGGGAAGCTTTACCCACTGTATTATCACCAACCCTGGACACAAGAGTCATGTGCTCTCTTGCAGTGATGCTACAACCAAGGCCATGTCACCATTTCACAGAGGTTTGGGCTTTTCCAACTTATTCATAACACAAGTTTGTTCAGAAGGGGCTTTGGTGGTTTTTTTACAGCGTGCAAGCTTTTCTTCAACCTCCCTCCAACTCAACCTTTTTCCTTCATGAATCACACCACCACAAAACTCAGGATAGGGGTGGAAAAAGGAGAGAGGTCAGGTATCACAACTCTTAATAGACATTTATTAGGCAGTTTAGTTGAGCAGCTGTGGGCAAAGGTCAGATAGTGTCCTGCAGTGCCACAGGAGCCTCCCCACGTGAATTTAAAACCTGTCAGCAGCATGTTCCTCAGCTCAGCATCCTCCCCAGCCATGCTGGGGACACGGCCTGGGATGGAGACCTGCCTGCCATAAGGCAGCTCAGCCCCTGGCCCCACTGCCAGCACAGGGCTGAGCTCTGCCTGGGGGCTCATGCCCTCCCCAAGTCCTGCCAGGCCCCATTTCCCTGACTTTTTTACTCTCACAATTGCACCAATGGTTTGGTACACACTCCAAAAACGGGAGGCACTGAGGTTTATGGTGGGTAGGTGCCACCCCATGTACCGGCAGGGAGAGAACAGGCTCCCCACATTCAGTGGAGTGGCTCAATGCTGCTGGAGGCAAGAGTGCATCAGCATCACCCTGGCAAGGCTGGAAACCAGCCATGACCACTGGGGAGGAACGGCTCACCCTTCCCTGGCATCAGCTACAGGCTGGTCCCCAAGACCAGTGCCCACCCACACGGGTCTTTAGGAGATTTCTGCAAGCTCTGTAATTCTCTAAGCTCAACACCAGCTGGTGATGAGATACAGGAGTCATGTCACAATGTGAAAAAAGCCCACGTTGCAACCCTGATTTACTACAAAAAGATTAAGAAAGATCAAGTTCTAAGTGCCTGTTTAGCCACCATACACCTAGCTGCACAGACATCAGGAGAAAGAAGAATCAAACACCTAATGAGTGTATCTTGGAAATCTCTAAAAAGGACTTTACAGAAACAGTATCTGATGATTGATAATTTTTTATAGCTCTGAGAAGAACTGCATCCACTAAGAATTTGGGGCTTACTTTCCCATTTATTTACTTTATTTTTCCCACTTCCTCTTTTGTCAGGAGCTAGATTTTATAGGCTTCAGGCATGGAAACAAAAAGCGGTTACCACTGGAAAACAAAAGTACTTCTCAATACTCTAACAGTATGAATTTCTATTCCTCATACCTATTTATATTCTTGGTATTCTTACAGTACAAGTTTACGGTGTGACTGGTATGTGCTCCTGTAGTTTGAATTACAGACTTTGCTGCCCAAACGCCTGCCGGTGTCAGGCCCTCAGGTATCACTGATGCACAAGCAAATATTCATCTGTCCTGGACTTTGATCCCCTTTATACAAAGTGGGAAGAAGGACAAGTTTCCCTGGCAAGCTAAGGGAAAAAAAAAAAAAAAAAGGATATATATAGCAGCAGCTGTTCAAAGACTTCAGGAGGCTTGGCATGTGCCCGTATGCCCAGCAGAGGTAGCGGACAGGGCAGAAATGAGACCGCTTATCACGTGGATGCACAGCTCATCGCAGGGAAGCTGCCATCGAGCACGGCTTAAACCCTTCGTCCAAAGCAAGAAGTTGCTAAACAAACGTTAACTAAAGTTGCTGAAACGATGAATCCTCCTGGCAGGCTCCCGTACTCCCGTGGGATAATTCAGCCTCTGTTACGTGGGCACACATAAAATCCACCGGCAGCCTGCGCTTGTTTGCAAAAGGAAAACCTTTAAGTCAGTGAAAACAAGAGCCCTTCGCACACCCCAAGGGCTTGTCAGCACACGTGTGACACACAGTAAACAGCCCAACCGCAGTCACCTCCTCCTGCCTTCGCTCATGCCACAGCAAAAAGTAAATCCCAGGAACAAGCCTCCACTCCTTTCCCAAGAAAACTGTCTGGGCACACTGAAAGCAGCAGGGTCCACGGGGGCTAACCCAGCTTAGCTGTTCCTACGGAGCTGCCATCTCTTACCACTAGTCTTAAGAGCATAAGCATCTGGTTGCACAGCATTAAACTCCTATCTGCACAGGCAGGACACAACGCAAGTTGAGAAGCTTCCAGGGAACCACCATATTGCCCCATGCCAACCACCACATATCAGCTCACCCTTACTGTCCTAAAGAAATCAGAAGAGGGTTCACTGCGATGCAAAAGCATCTGCATTTTGAGAAAAGGACCTGAATGAACATTTAAAAAAAAGGGAAGAAAAAAAGAAACAGACACCTATGGACTACACCATGCTTTTGAGCAAGCGTATGTATTTTAGATCAAAACTCCATTTGATCCGAGTTAACGGCACTGAGTGACAGGGTGTGTTCTTTTTTCCTTCCTGGCTTGCCACCACAGTCACTACACTATTGAAAGCACACACTTCATTGCTAGTTTGAACTTGTTCACCTTCAGTACCCAGCCATCAGTCTGGTCCTGACTTACTGGTTAGCTTAATGAGTCCTCTAGAATATAAACCTAGACATTCGCTCCCAGTTTTAAGCACCTCTGAGTATAATCAGATCGTCCTTAACTCCTCCTTGAAGTCACCTGAGCTCCTTTGGTTGCCCACATGAAGCACTTTGTGTCTGAGTTACTCTCCCAGCATGTTATTACACCTCCCCTATCCTGCAAGCGAGGGCATGGGAGGTGGGGACAGGACTCTAGGGACAGCCAATTCCCTGCACCCCCTTTCCCCTCTAGGCACCCAAAGAGCTGCTCCCCGGGCTGGGAGAGGGGTGCTGAGGGTGCTGAGCAGCAGGACCGGAATCCACGAAATCAGATCTCCAACTCCGGGCTGCACCTCCGGCTGCCTGGGAGCTCCTGGGGGCTGCTGCCACCTAGAGATGCTCACACAGCAAGGCTGCAGGCAGGCTGCCCCGTGTGTCCCAGCCCACCCCATCGCACCCCGCAGCAAAGGCTCACAACCCACCCCAGCATCTCACCAGCTCTGGCAGTGACTTGCATGAAGATGTTTTTCCGTAAAGCCTTTGAACACGTGCACGCTCTCGATGGCAGGCTGCGCTTTCACATACAGTGTGAGTGACCTGGCTGTGGTTTGCTTACATTTACTTAATTTAAAAACACACCAAAAAAAAAAAAAACCAACCAACAAACAAACAAACGTAAAAGCCTCTAACATCCCTTCAAAATTAGAGGAAAACAGTTAAATTAAGGGCTGTAGCTAATTCCATGCAAGAAAACTGAGGGCACATTTCAGAACAACTCAGCATTACAAATTAAGGTCAGGAGTGCAAAGAAGCACACGCAGCCCAGCTCGGCGTACCTGCAGGGTACTGGGCCCCTCCGCTGCCACGCTCGCGGCGGGACCCAACACGGCTTTCAGTGGTCCCCAGTCCCACCTCACTACCCCGTGGGTTCAGAAGGGCTTCTCCCCTCGTGAGCTGCTCGTGCCAAGTCTCATTTGGTTTACTCATAGGCATGTATTTCATGTAGGTCCTTATTATTACTGTTTTCATGTTAATTACAAGCGCAGCTCTTCCTGCCAGAACCCATACACACATATATCAATTACCATCTCTTAAAGAAAAAAAGGGAGAAGAAAAAACCAAAAAGTCACAACCAAGTCACTAGGGCACTTTGCAGTGCCGGTATCGGCAGGGTGGGTGCATGCATGCATGCAGGCTGCATGGCGCAACCCAGAGCCAAAGCTGCCCCAGGCTCCCCGGGGATCCAGTCCCCCCTGCCTCGCAGCAGCACTGGCTCACAACAGCCTCGGGGGACACACAGGGACAGTGGCAGCCTGCCCTGGCTACCACGCAGAGACCCACCGCCACAACCCTGAAGCCAGACGTGCATGGGGCAGGGGAGCGCGACTTCCAGGAGGGACCAGGCTCTGTAACAGCACCTGCTTCCCCTTCGGTAAAAGGGCTGAGACGGGACATCCCTTTTGCAGGGACTGAGTCATCTGATGGCAGCTACAGTCTGAAACTCCCCGTCAATATTTATCATGCCTTTGCAAAGGCTCAGCCTAATTTTAACCATCAAATAGACATCGCGGTGGAATAAACGGGAGAGGTGCCAAGGAAGGCTGCTGCAAAGGAGAGGAGCTGCATCTCTCCGAAGGCATGTGGCATGTCCCATCCGACATGGCCGGGAGAGGATCAGCGGCATGAAATTAAAGCCTTGCACATACATCAGCCTGAATGTGCACCTCACATACACACACAAAAAAAAAAAGCTGCAAAAATATCTGAAGTACAATTAATTTCTCAGAGCAGCTGAATACTTCAAACAGCGCTAAGTTAATTTGGCTGTAATTATTTAACAACTCAACAGCCCCATATATCAGAAAAAGGAGTTAATTTATCAGCTATTTCCAAGCAGAACAAAGACTCGCCAGCTTCCAGGTAACAGCCCAAGCTGTTTGGCTCACGTGACCGTGGCTGAGCTGTGCACTGCAAACATTATATGCCCAAGCACATAATGCCAAGGAGAGAGAAGAAATTGAAAAACCCCAATGTATTCACGTATTTGCATCTTAACAGAATGAAATCAAAAGTTTGGTCAACAGCTCACTTGCAGAAGCAAAGGCATCATGATCTCCCTTGATGTGCTGAACGTGAAGGTGGCAGCCAGAGCCCCATCCTAGTGCTCCCAAAAGCAGAAGAGCCCAAATACTGGGTCCTCAATACTTGCAGATCAAGGCTCACCTGTCCAGCTTTGCTCAGTATTTCAGCAAGCGTCAATCGTTAACAGCTACCATTGCCCACAGCAGTGCCCAAACCCCTCCAAATAGAAAATGTCACTCCAACCCCATTATTGTAATAAACAGATTTTCTTTTTTGCACGGTGCAGGGCATAGAGCCTTTTCTGCAGCACAGATCCAGGAGGCTTCCCCAGAGGTGGCAGGAAGGCAAGCAAGTGGCCCCGGACCGATGCATTTTATTTTCACTGGGGTATAAATCCAGCAAGGGCACATCTTTCCAATTGTCCACTCCAACAGCCGCGTCCGACTGATGGGGAAGGAGAGCTGCAGAGTGTGGGAACAGCCCAGCAGGAAAGGCTGCTGCCCAAAACCGGGGCAGGCTCTGGGGAAAGTCTGAGACAGAAAAGTACCAAGTCAGGGGAAGAGAGAGGCTGCGTGTAAACAAGGAGGCAGGCAAAAAGGTAGAGCAAACCAGAGCCTGTGAAACAAGGAACGCAATGCCCCTCCAGCTGGGATTTACTCATTCCAACTGCAGGAAAAGAAAACGTAAGAGAAAGCAGCAGCAGCAGCCGCCCAACATTTCACCCCTCCTGATTCCAAGGATTAGGAAACAATCACACGCAGAAAAAGTAAACTGCACACCAAGATCAAAACTGCCTGCGAAGCCTAACCAGGCAAGCAAAGCCGGGACACGCTTCTTTCACTTCTCATCAAACATCTCATCATCTCAGTTACATAAAGCCCCAAAATATAAACTGAATTGTGAGAATGAGGAGCTGTTGTACCAATACCGCCCAAACATCATAAATTTTGCATCACCGAGGAGAGAGAGAGGAGAAAAAAAAAAAAAGTTACAAGGATTGAAGAGATTTCCTTTTAATGTTTTATTCACAGCGAAGGCTCCCGTGAAGCGCGATGTGGCGGGATGCGATCCCTGTGCCCTCTCCGGGCGATTACACCGGCACAGCCCCGTACTACGGCGGCGGCGGAGAGCGCTGCTCCGATGCCAAAGGAAAAAAAAAAAAAAAATAAAAAAAAAAAATAAAATCAAGCCAACGCTGCAAGTTGCCCTTCAGAAAGTTGAAAAATTGGAGCAGACCCTGCCGGAGGAAAATGCGTCTTTTCTGGCTTTAACTTCCACGCCGCCTGTTCGTTTTCCCCCGTGCGCAAATAGGCTCGGACCTGTGTTTATGTTGCGGTGTTTGGACACACCTTACAGATACAACGTATAGGTGGAAGGGGAAAGCTTCCTCGTCCGCCCGGCGCAGCGCGAAGTTTCCGAGCGCGCAGCCCCGTCGGGGCGGCGGCGGCGGCACCTGCGCGGCTGCCACCGGCGGGGACACCGCGGCCGGCCGGGGCTCCGGCAAGCAAAGGGCGGCCCCCGGAGCCCGGCCAGCCGCCACCCGAGCGGGGACACCCGAGAACTGCTGCCAGGAGAGGGCAGCTGCCTTACGGGGGGCTCCGAGGCAGACCCCCAGCTCGGAACACGCTATCACTTGTCGCAATAATCGCAATAATAATAATAATAATAATAATAATAATAATAAAGTAAGAGGGTGTCGCCACGCCACTGCCTTGAAGCGGCGGGCTGCGCGGAAGATCCGCACCCGCCGACTCCGCTCCGCCGCGCTTCCCGCAAGGGGCTCGTCGCCCTCTGACCGCCGCCTCTCCGCGGGACGCGAACAAACTCCCGCATCCCGGGCAGGGACGGGGTCCCTCTGCCCGCAGCCCCGGCCGGGCTCCCGGAGAAGTTGGCGGGAGGGCACCGCTCCGCCACCCTTCCCCTCCTCCCTCACCGCGCACCGGGCCGCTCACCCACCTGCCTGCGCCGCCGCGGCGGCCCGCGGGGCCCCGGCCGCCGCCGCCAGCACGCAGCAGCTCCACCACAGCAGCCCCCCGGCCGCCGCCGGCATCGCGTCGCCGCCGCCGCTGCCCTCAGCGCCGCCGCTGCCTCAGCGCCGCCGCCATCCCCCGCGCAGCCTCCGCGCTGCCGCCGCCGGCTCCCAAAAGTTGCCGCCGCTGAGCCGCCGCCCCCAGCGCCGCCCCTCCGCGGGCGCGCCGCGGCGCCGACGGGGCGGCCGCCGCTGCCGGCCGCGGGGCGCTGCGCCGCCAGCACGCGCGGAGCGGAGCGGCGCGGAGCGGCGCGCAGCGGCGGGAGGAGGAGGAGGAGGAGGAGTGGGGGGGGGGGGGTAGGGAGGAGGAGCGGCGGGACGGAGCAAGGGGGCGGGCGGGGGACGGCGCCGTGCGGGACCGCCCCGCTCCGCGCCACCGCCCCTCCACCACCCCTCTGATTCCGCACCTGCGGAACCGCTCGGGGGCGGTGGGGGCTGCGAGGCTGCCGCGCGAAAGGGGGGGGGGGGGGGTGCGGGCGAAGGCCCCACTCCTTCCCCCCCACCCCCCCCAACACCTTTGCGAAAAAATTGAGGAGCAGGTGCGCGCGCGCGCGGCACTGTCACTTTCTGGGTGCCAAAAGGCGGGCGCTGCGGATGCGCGCTTTCACTTTTCCCCGCCGAAAACGAGGGGTGGTTTTGGGTCGCGCGTGTGCGCGCCACCGCCTGCTCCCGTGCAAATACAAAAAAGAAAAAAATAAGTGAGGGGTGGCGGCGCGTGTGTGTGTGTGTGTGTGTGTGTGTGTGTCTGTCTGTCTGTCTGTGTGTGTCAGGGAGGGAGATTTTGGACAAATCCCGGCCGGGTGGGTGCGCGTCTGTGTGTGTGTCTGTCTGTGTGTGTGTGTGTGCGCGTCTGTGTGTGGCTGTGTGTGTGTCTGTCTGTCTGTGTATGTGTCAGGGAGGGAGATTCTGGACAAATCCCGGCCGGGTGGGTGCGTGTCTGCGAGTGTGCACGGAGCTGGGGACAGCAGGGGGCCGCCAGGGGAAACTTCTCCCTCCTGCCGCCGTCCCGCGGCAGCACACCGCCGGGGGGGTGGGGGGGGAGCCAGGGCCCTGCCCCCCGAGGAAGAACCGGGGGTCACCGGCACACCCCCCGAAGCGGCCGAGGAGGGGGAGCCCGCGGCAGTCGGCGGGGGCAGAAGCTTGATGAAGCGATGGAGAGGCTGGGCCGGGCTGAGCCCACCCCGGCGGTCCCCATCCCACTGCCGAGGCTAAGCGTGAACCTCAGGCTCCCCTCTGCTTCGGGCTTCCCCCCGACGCCTGGTCCACCTTCCCCACCCTCCTCCCTGCCCGCTGCCCCCGCACAACTCACACAATCGCAGAACGATACGGGATTGGAAGGGACCATCTAGTCCAACTCCCCCCTCCACGCTTGGTGCTCACAAGAGCTGGAAAGCTTTGGGAGGTGGAAGCTGTGGAAAAGGAGCCAGGTTTTAAGGGTGGTGGGGCAGGGTGGTGGCTCACTCTCCAACGCAGTGGGTGGGTTTTGTGCTGGAGTGGCCGATGAGCGGCCACCTTTTTCAGCCCGCCTGCAAAGCCGTGGGGTTCAGCGATGCGGTGGCATCTCCCACCGGTGCATTAAGTATCCGCCACCTTGGTGGCCACTGCCAGCCTGCTGGCATCTCCTAGATGCACCCTGGTGGGGTCCTGCAGGGACCAGCCAAGTTGCTACAGCATCCCCCTCGCTATCACCCACCCCAGCACAGGAGTGAAAGGCCAACACAGGCATCCTCCCTAATAGGTCCAGGGGACTGGCATCTCTGCAAGGCTTGTCTTGGCAAGACAGCAACCAAAAATCTCAAGACCTCATTGCAGGTTTGAGACAGCAGGTGCCACTTATCACTGTTGACGAGTTGATTGGCATCCTCGGAGCCTCAGTCACAGCTTAACTGAACTCTGCAAGTATGCGAGAGAAGAACGTAGAAGAATCTTCAGTTCTTCGCTTTATTTCCCTGAAATGTCTGCTCTGAGATGAGTTTTTGATGCCTCCTCACCCCAATCCAGCTCTTGTGGAGCTCCTCAACATGAAGGAGCTCTCTTCACCCCTTTCTATCTGATCTATTTAACACTTCTTGGAGTGCTCCTCTTCCCAGTGACCCTGATGGCTTTCCCCGGCACCCCTGGGAAGATTTAGTGGAAGCGCGCAGCAGCATGCATCTTCCCTCCAGCCAGCTCCAACAGAAGAGTTTTCCCATTGGAATTAACTTAACCTCCGAGGATCAGCCCCAGCCTCTCTTGCCAAACTGCTTCTTTTCTGGAGAAGCTGGAGTCTTGCTCATCTCGTACTCGGGGTGGTATTCCAAATAGAAAGAGTCACAGCTCTTTCTACAAACAGCCAAAAGTTTTAGCTGAAAAGAATTAGCTGGGCTCTGCAGAAAAGATGCTGTAAAGAAGGAGGTTTCATTGCCCTCGGTGCTGCATCCCACCGCCCCACGACAGCTCGGCGTACATCAGCGGTGGCAAAGTGGCAGTTCTGCCAGCCAGCACAGAGGCAGGAGAAAGAGAAGGCAGTGGGGAAGCAGAGCCCTGACGTGCAGGGTCTTTAAGGTCCTCCTTAGGGTTTTCTGTGAGAACATCACTTGGGTGAGGCCAGCCGGCAGAGGCTGGGAGCCAGCCCGTGTCCTTGCCGACGGGATTAGCAGCTGTGCCAATCATCCCTCCTCGCCAGCCCCAAGAAAAAAAGCGTAATTCCTTTCTGTCGCAGACATGGATCCAACGGGAGGCTGTGGGACAAAACTCGCTCAAATATTGAACTAGAAAAATTTTGCTCTATCTGCCTTTCAGTAAACAGTGACTAATTGCTCTGGCTGGAGCTGCCATACCTTCAAGATTGGAAGGTGCAGATGGAGCAACGATAGCGAGGGCTCCTTACCTAACGTTGGCTGTACATTAATCACAAATGTTTGCTATGCAAATCTTGTCATACAAAGCAATTATTGCTGTTCCCAAACTGACCTCATGTTTATTTATTACATGAGCTCTTTATTTGAACCTTGTCTGGTCTCTCTTCCTGTATAAGCGTATTAGCATGTGGCTTCCGAAGGCACCCAGCTGAGAAATTGTAGGTTTATTTGCGGCGTGGAGGGGTAGCGTGTGCCACACCGACTGCAATGCAGAGCCAAGAGGCTCGGCTCTTATGCCGGTAGCTCTTCATGCAAAATATTCTCACCCTGAGGTCTTTTGCTGGGACGAAGAACGCTTTCTAATAGCGCAGGGCCGTGACACCGGGTTTGCTCTGACTCTGCAGTATTAACCGATGGTTAATGGAGACTGTCAGCTGAAGAGGCCACGCAATAAAACTCAGGTTGGGCTTTTTAGGGCCTGCTTAGTAAAAGTAAAATTTTACGCAGTCCTTCGTCCTTCGTCCTTGGCTTTGACACCTTTGCCTACCTCTGGGATGACGAGCTGCAAAAAGATTTAACTCTGCCACCAAACAAGTTGCAAGTGCGTTGCTGAAAGGGGCAGCGTCTGGGTGGCTGGAGCATTGGTTGTCTTTAAGCACCAAATATTCTCTTGCCACACGAGTTTTCTCCATGTGATTTAATGTTGAGCAACAGTGGCATCCGGTGGGCAGAGGGTTTCCTCCCTGACAGCTTGTGGCAGCTCATTCCCTCCGTTTTGCCGTATGGTTTCTCTAGATTATCATTAAACATGATTTCTAAATTTACCTGGAATTAGGGCTCTTGTTTCCCCTCCTCTTTCTTCAGCTGGGCTGCACAACGGGCAGAGCCACGTGTTAACTTTTGCAGCATTACAGTTTTCTTTTAAACATGCTAGCCTGTGCTCTGCTATATAACCTAGAGGCAGGCAGGACTTCTGAAATCAGCTGCCTCCCCACCCCGAGCTGAGCGATTTTGTACTGCGGAGATCTGGCTAACACCACGGGTAAGGCTCTGTCCCCTCTCTCCAGGGCAGCGAGAACGCTTCCCATAGGTGCCTGCCTTGAACCAAACCCTCTTATCTGACCTCTCATGGATCCTCCCGGAACCACGAATGCTACCGGTGCTCTTTTATCAGGGAAAACTATAAAAAAGCCCTGGACCCTGAATTGAATGAAATCCCGCTATTGTATCCCTCAGCCCTCTGCTCCCATCCGCAGCCGCCCTGCATCTCTCACCACCCTTTCTTCTGCTCTCACCTCCGGTTTCAGTTCTTCCCAATGTAGTGTCATTTTCTGATGTAATTAACACAACATTTCCCATTGCTTCCGAATAATTAATAAAGCCAGTAATTAACAGCAGGCCTGATGATGAACCCAGCAATGCCATGCTGCGTACTTTCCCCTGCCCAAATCACCCCTCTGCAGCATCACCCTTTCGTTAGGACTTTGGCTGGCTTTCCATCCGTCTGACAACTCATATGCCCCGGTCAATTTGAAACATTTCTTTCCCCCAAGTATTTCTCTTTTATGGCACAGCTGTAGCTTTTGCTAATTGTTCATGAAATTACTTTTTTTTTTTTTTTTTTTTTTCCTAAAGTAATATTTTCCTTGAGAGGTTGAATTAAAAAGGGCCCATAAATGACTAATGGTAATTAATAAAAATGAAGAAATAATTAGGCAATATCGTTAAATGTATATGCCTAGAGTCAAACTCCTAAATCCCCGTTTCAGTTAGAGCAGCCTGGGTTTTTTTTTCCTCCCCAAAAGGAGCAGCAGTTCTCACAACTGTCTCAGCAGTGTAACACACAAACAGAAGGACAGGGAATATTCCAAGTGGTGGAATAACCCTCAGAAAACCCAGAAAGCTGAGGGCTGGGAGAGCATGCTGGACCATGCCGGCAGCAAACAGCTTGCGGTGCCAGGGCAAGCGGGGATTTGGGGAGCTGGTGAACATCTTGGTGCTCTTGAAAAACAGCACATTTAACCCACAGAGAGCCCTGCTGCTAGATACCGGAGTCCTGCCGCTTCCATAGGACTGTTAGAAAGGGATTAGACATTTAAGGGCAAGACAGTTACATTAAAAAGAAAATAGAAGCAATAAAAGTATTTTGTGGTTCAAAGCATAAATCAGCCTTTTACTGCTTCCCCTTGCAGGGAGTGCAGCTGCAAATGTCTAACTCAGGGATTTTTATATCTAGTTGTGAAATATCTGGGAGAGAGCCATGCCAGGGAGCAGGCACAGGACCGTTCGCCTGAGTCAGCGCTGCGAATCCAAGGATGCCACAGCATCCCAGTGGCTTTGGGAAGGGAGACTGAACACAAAGGTGCGGGGTCAAGTGTATGATCCCGTTGCGCAGAGCGGGACTTGGGCATGCACAGAGCTGGTTTTGATGGCTGCTTCACCCCTGCTCCCCTCTCCTGACAATAATTTATTGCCGGTGCTTTCCCTTTGCCAGTGTGGACTAGCAGAAACTCGGATCCAACCCCCAGGTCTAAATCCAAGCTCATTAAAAGGTCATGTTTTACAAAGTTGCGCAGCCACCCTAACCAAATGAGTGGCTGGCTAATTGCCTTCCGTGTGAAATCGGGTTTGTGGTTTCCGTGGGATCAAGCACGGTTTCCTCCTCTCTTCCCTTAACTGTTTGGTTATGTTCCCGGTCACTGATGAGCATTTGATTTGCGGAAAATGCTGCATTTTGTGGCCACAAAGGTGCTTTCCAAACCCCTGGGTTTGCTTGTACCCAGGATGGCACAGAGGCAGAAGGGTTGCAAACACGGCAATGTAGCCGAGCAAAAAAATGCCACACTGGGTTAAACCTCAGCAGGGGGGTTTGAGAGTGCGAAGCACCTCCCGAGATGTCCTCCAGAGTAGGTTTGAATCATACATGTAAGCTATTAGGTCAATGTGTCGCTTTATTTTCACCGCTTCTTGCGATGTCAAGTGGGACAGAGCTGGCCAAGCTGGCACTTGTGTAGCAAACTCCGGGTTCCTCCTGCTCGCTGGGCTGGAGGAGGATATATACATCACAGTAGTAAATTGTTTAGCTGAAAGCATGAGAGAGCTTGTGCCTTGCACAGCACCATCCTGTGTCATTTAACAAAGCAAGCGTGTGTCAGCTGTGGCGGCAGAGATGCTCGGTGTCAGCTGCACCCCGTGAGAAGCCCCGGTCATTAGGCAACACGTGCCGGAGGGCACGAAGCTGGACGCGAGCATCTCTGCACAAAGAGTGGCAAGCAGCCCTGAAACAAACACAGACACATCGCATGAGAGAGATGTTCACTCAGGTGCCCCCTTGCCTTACCAGTACAGCCTTACTTATGTGTGAGGAGCAGCCAAAACTTCGTGCAAGATGAGAACTTGTGCACGAAGATGGCTTCTCACCTCTGGACAGCCGGGACCTTTGGAAATGCCGGCTAGCCCACCTCAAACTGATGTTGAGATGTTTAATTACGGGGGGATTTTTATAGGTGCAGGCTTTTTCCTTCATGCATGGACAAGCAGGATGATAAATATAGGATCTATCTGCACACACCCACGTGAACAGCACTTTGGAAGCACATTGCCTTTGTGAATAACAGCGGTGAATGTCTCTGGGAAGAAAAAGAGTGGCACAGAGGGATCCCCACCTCCTCCATCTCCTGCAGAGAAGATGCTCTACCGCTTGGCTAAGATCTCCAGCTCCATGTTTAGAGAAGTGGGACCTACAATGGGAGCAGTGTGGAGCTCAGCTGTGTTTGCAGGACTTCAGAGATGATATCATAACCCCAGAGGATGAGCAGAGTGGAGCTCCAGGCCGGCTGTGAGATGTGAGCTCAGCCATTCACCAGGGCCAGTTAACCCAGCATCAACAGTAGGCCCATTGTAGGGTGGTGCAATACACTAGTTTGTCTATTTTTTTTCAGAATTATTGTTTGGGGAGTAACAAAAATTCCCCTGGGGTGCAAAGAAGTGTATTCTGGGAACCTGAAAGAGCAGCCAATTAGATCATGGAAAAACTATAAACCATGAAATTTCAAAAGTAATAGGCAATCAATACAACACAGACTTTGTAACTATTTTCTGAAACTAAGGACTGAGCTCAAGAAAGCACTTTAGACCATGTTTGGTTTTTAGTGGTGTTTATGCCTCATTCATAGCAGAAGGATTTAAGTACACTCTCAAATTAAGGAGACCTAAGACAGGTCTACAAGGTGCTCTCTGAATTAAGGCATCATATTGTGTTTTGTTTTGTTTTTTTTTTAAATTTTTTTGTGGTCCTCCTGTATATATCAATCTCCTTGGTAACCTGCCTTCCAGGGTCTCGCTTAACATTTACAGCGCCTTCTCTTAAAGCACTCCGGTTCTCAGCCCAGTAGAAGACACAGCCTTTGTTTTTTTTCATTATCCACATACAAAAAGGTGGGTGTTTTTCTGTTTTTTTCATATCAGAGTCATATGTGACATTCAAATGCAGCACCCTCTTGCCTAGACCTCTCTCACTCATCCTTCTTTCCCACATGGCCCCTACCTTCTCCATGATCCTGGCAGCACGCCTCGTACCTGCAGCCAGCTCCTCACAGCTCAATGATAGCCTGCCGCATTTCAGGTCTTTCCTCTTTTTAAAAATCAAAGAGCCTCTTCCCAACTGGCGTTGAACAGAGTGCAGCAAAGGCAATATAGAGGCCGCAAGCTTGATACCAAAAGAGTTTCTTCTTGTAGCTAGTGGATCGTACTTCAGTCCGGTCCTGACACATCACTTCCCAAGCCGTACACTGCGAGCGTATCAACATACTAATAAGGTTCACATTTGCTCATGGAGGACTCAATTTTGCAAGGCGACCGAAGGCAATACAAGCTGCTGTTCAGCATTTCGCAAGCCTGGTGCTATCGACTGACAACAACGGGGCATGGGCTTCTTCTCCGGGGTCAAAGTGTCCCACTGTTTTCAACACGTTCAGGGTTGCATCTGGAAAATTTTAAGGGGGACTACAGGATACCCACCTGTTCTCCGAAACAAGTACCTAAAGGGTGGGTTGAACGATGATGATGGAGCCGGACTCTTTTCAGTGGTTCCCAGCGATAGGACGAGGGGCAATGGGCACAAGCTGGAACATAGAAAATTCCACTCAAATATGAGGAAAAACTTCTTTCTGGTGAGGGTGCCAGAGCCCTGGAACAGGCTGCCCAGGGAGGCCATGGAGTCCCCTTCTTTGGAGATCTTCAAGACCCTCCTGGATGCAGTCCTGAGTGATGTGCTCTGGGCGATCCTGCTTTGGCAGGGGAGTTGGACTAGATGATCTCTAGAGCTCCCTTCCAACTCTGACAATTCTGTGATTCCGTGAAACATGTTTGAAGCTCCCAGTCCCGATTATTTATAAAGCCTTTTTTTTTTATACAAAGTTTTCCTATGAAGAATTCCTTTATACAGCACAGAATGTGTCTATAAATAATAGACACTCCAGCTGACCTGCCTCTTTACATTTCTATAGGCATTGCGAGCTCTACCCATAGCAAAATAGAGAAAATTAATGCTGTCGCTTTATCAGTACACATCCCTGGTCTGGCACAATTTGCTGGATGGTCCTGTTTGCCTGATAATTCATTGTTTCTATAGCAATCCCACCGAGAAGAGTTTCCCATTGTGCTCGAGGAGGAGGGCACTCCTCGGACCACAATAGCTTTATTAGCTCCAAATACTTTACAAATAGAGCCTCGTTATCAAAATCAGCTTCCAAAAAATCACTGTTATTTCAAGCTTGGTCATTGATGTGTCCAGGATGAGATGTTCAGTCGCTTCCAGAGGACCAGCCCATTTGCTTATAAGCAGCTGAGCACAGGCTCATACCGAGTTTATTTGTAGGAATGACTGCAGCAGTCATATCCCTCCAGGTTGCTGTTCCTGTGTTAAATAGTTCTATTAATTCCTAATTTTCCATATAGTTGTAGGAGTCACGAAGCTGCCGGTGTGAGCAGAAGCACTCAATAACTTAGCAAACTGCGGCCAAAGAGGATTTAAAACTCGGCTTGTTGTAACTTTGGCGACTGAAATGGCTCGTCTTCATCGACGCGACAGAAACAGGGGCGATGGGGCTGTGGCGACTGATGCTGAGGTTGTACCTGGAGCTGCGGGCGCTGCTTGGCAGGCGGCTCACGCGCGGGTGCTTTCACATGTAGGGCACCCCCACCCGCCTCTTCCCGGGGCCGGAGCCCACCGGGAGGCTGCAGCACAAAGCCGAGCGGGTTTTCAGGGCGCTGCTGCCAAGGCGAGGGCAAAACTTCCGCTGGCAGACCAGGAGCAGGCAGCAGGCCAGTGGGTCGCCTTGTCTGCAGGCAGCCGTGCAAATCTCCGCCCCAATTTTCCCTTTTTTTTTGCTATTTCTTTTTCTTTTTTTTTCCTGGAATCCAGCCATTTGTGAGGTGAATGCTCTCTTCTTGCACTGCTTTTTCTTTCTTTTTTTTTTTTTTTTTAAGAGCATGCACTAGAAAAATAAACTTTCAGCAAGTACTAGGTACTATATAAATATTTTTACTTAATTCAAAAATTTTTTTTGGTATTTATTTTTAACTTCTGTTACTGATTATCCAGTTATTTGGCAGTCAAGAAAAAAAAAAAAAACAACGCTACTTCAAGTTATGACAAAAGTCCCACCACCCTGACAAGACTTAATAGGAGAACAAATTTGGCATGAATGGTCACAGGAATTAATTCTACTGCTTTTTGGGCCTTATTCTGTGTGCAGAGGGTCTGGCACGTTCTTCAGAGAGACGTTGCTTGATGCCTCTTACTACTGAAAAAGCTGAAAGGGGGGGGGTGTAGGAAAAGGCACAGCCCCTTCACGTTCCTCAAGGAAATATTAGGTCCTGTTTTAACTAATTTTTCTCCCTCCGTTTCCTCTCCTCCTCATCTCTAATTTATAAATTTATCTCAAGTTCAAAAACAGCAGTTTAATTTATCTCAATAGATTGACTAAAAATTATCCTAATTCAGAAATTTCCACTTTTTTTTTTTTTTTTTCCTTTTTTAGATAAAACTAACAGTGCCATTGTTGGAAGATCATCCAAGAAAAAAAAACAACTACCGCGGAACACTCCATCCTGATTTGGAGTAACCCTTGCAGGAAGGGAAAACCCTTGCCTTTCAACCTACCAAGCCTTCTAGCCCTCCCATACCACCCTCTTAATTTCCTAATCAGCCTGCTTTGATCACACAAGAGGTGACTCGAAGCCAGACCTTGTCCCAGCATCCGTGATAGAACCGCTTGACCGCTTAACTGGCTTTGCTGCAGTTTTTCCCAGCCTTCCTCTCTTGCGTAGTTTCCCTTTTCTGCCGTAAAAACCCGCCACAAATTGCATCCATCCCTATGAGCAGGGAACGGTTGCACGCTTCCCTCTTAAGGTTTAAATTAAAACTTAATGAAGACTCAGAATTTAAGATTAAATGTTCAGCCCCTGGCTAATTATGTTTGTAAGGTTCAATTTGCCAGGCAAGCAGCTGAGTTAAAAAAACAAAACCAAGCCCCAAACAGTATTTACATGTTCGAGAACACAGCGGATCCTCCCTTGAAATGGCACAAGAAATCCCTGTGGAACTCTGGTATGCTTTCAACCAGCCTCCTTTTATTTCAAAGTCGTCCAATTTCCTGAAAAAAAAAAGCAAGTTCACTATCTTTGTGACTTAAAAATAGTGAAATACCTTAAATATTTGTGCTTGTCTGTTCTGGCAGCGCTCGTGTACATTATAGCCATGTGTATGGCTCTATATGCATATAACTATGCTTCTATTCCACACCTCTACACGGGTGAAGATCTGAAATACAGATCCCCTTTGCAGCATCACTTTTCAAGAATTATGTTTAAAGAATTACGTTAAGCTGGTGTTTGCCTTCCACTTAGGTCTTTCATTACAATTCCAGCCATTGGCTGGACTAAGTTTTCATTTTTATGGTATTTTTCCTCCCTGTAGCAATGGCTTGTAAACAGCCTGCTTATTTATGGCTATGAACGAGACGGAAAATCCAGTGAATATCTTGCGGTATTAAGAAAAAAATAGCTGTGGTTACTGCCTTACACAATACACTTGATAAATTTGAATAATCTGAATTTTTATTGCAGTAGTCTTTAAAATGAAGAGCTACAATTTCCTTTTTTTATTTATTTTAAATAATGCACAAAAATTCTAATAAACAATTTAGTCTGAACCACAGGGAGAAATGAAAGGCTGTTCAGATGTAGTGACTCACTGGATTATTGAAAACAACTACGCGGCTGCAGCTGCTTTGACTTGCCGATATATCTTTTCCCTCTGTTTCTAATAACAGGATCACTGTAGAGCTTTTATGAAAAATGAAATTTCCTTCTTTTCCAATAGACAGAAATATTTATGTGGGTTGGAGAAATACAGCTAAAGTAATGAGACCTTTATCACAGCTAAAGTCTACTAGGCACAGATTTTTACTTGTCGGAGTTGTAGAAATCTGTCTGCCCATCTTAATTCTCGTGGCTTATCCCCTAGCGTGCTTTTTCCCTTCTGTGGATCGGCTGATCAATTTTTCCTCCTTCATTATGAATAAACCTCCCTCAGAAATGAAACACAAGGCTCGCAATATCTGGGGGAACGTTTACCGCCACTGTGTATGAGAGATGTGAATTGAAGGCTGTTCTGCTGCGTGACATTAAGTAGATTACGCCTCCCACTACGTCGAAAAGCGCCGCTGTCAACATTATATACCAACATGTTAATAGCCAGCTGGCTTTTATTTTATTTTAATATATTTTTTTCTAACCACAAACCAATACCAAGAAGGGTTTCCCTCTTAACTGATGGCACCTCTCTGGTAGATGCTCTGAACATCTCCATCTCTCCGTAGGTATGCAGAAGCATGGCTGTGTCAACCCATCTCTGATACCATTACTGACACCACATGACGTTTAAATAAATGAATGATTAGCTGTGGGATTCAGAAGGAGATTGTGTGTTTTGTTGGTGCTCCACACGCTGACAAGCAGGTGAAAAACATTGCCCTGTAAACATAGTTGTCTCTGTTGATAGAGAGATGCATTATGGAAAGGCATTAGTCACTGTAAACCCCGAGATACCTAACAAAGATGGATTTCAATAAAAATAGAGAGTCATTAAACTAACCCATCCTCTCTTCACAGGCTCAGGCATAAAGATAAATGTTATATATTCACTTCTGTTGATCTCCATGCTTAGCAAAGCCATGAGCACATGAAGCAAGTAGCATTTCTGATACCACTGTGGTTCTTTCAACTACCCTGGAAAATCTGCCCAGGGTTGAGCCCCCCTCCCACTGAAATGCCAGTTTAGCGTCACTGACACAGATAGACAGAGATTCCCTCCATCACGTTTTGGGGTGGATAAGTTCTTTTTGACTATGCAGAACAAGTGGACCACTTTCTTCTTAAATATTTACTAGACTTATTAAAGATCAAAATGACTAAGTTTTCCTTCCCTCTCTGCATCAGAGACCAGGTAAAACAAACCACACCTGCCAGCCAGTTGGACCACTGTAAAACTCAATGCTACAAGGAGCTTCTTTCTGAGAAGCTTCTTGATCTTCACAAAGCTATCTTAAACAACGTGGGGGCTGCCACTGGTTGGTTTTCCAGTTCACACGTCTCCTGCTGTTGGAGGGGACTGAGAGGGCTAAGGGAGCAGAGTGCTTTGCCTGCAGTAGGTCAGTCAGCTCAAAAGCAAGATTTGGTCCCAGAGATAATCTTCAAAACTTTAACCTAAGGGAGTCCAAGAAAATAAAAAAGTCATCTTGTGTTGGTCATTCACTTTGCTTAGGCTGACAAGCATTGCAGAAATGGTGGCCTGCAGCAGGGTGTGCTTCAGATAAAGAATAACTCCTGTTCCAGTCATTGCTGGGGCTGTTTAGATCTTCAGGCTTTTGATGTATTAAGGAAAGTCTCCACAATTTAGGCAACTGCAGTGAAATAAGAGGTTGCCTTGAACATTAAGGACCCACTTAGTCTATGTGAACACAGAGAGATGATCATACTGTCTGCCTTGGCAAGACCTGTCCTTCCACCCTGCTTGCTAGACATCCTTTCATCGACTGCAAGGGGGAGAGCTGGTTCCTCAAAACTTTGTCTTTCTCTCCCATTCTTAATATTCTTGTCATATAGAGTAGGAACCTAAAATGAGCCAGCAGCTTTGCTACAATTGTACAAGAAAATCATCATCTCCTCATTGTTTGACCTTGTGAAAGAAAGGTGAAGTACCTGAACTCCCGTTTTCCCATCTTGAGATGTCATTTATACCGATAAGTAAATTGTCACACAAGAAAGGTAATTATCTGCGAGTGCTCTGGCATAGTGTGGATTCATCTGTCCTGCAGCATCAGAGAAAGGTGAAGGCAGCCTACTACCACATGAGCTCAGGTGTAATAGTTTGCACCTCCGGAAAGTTTTTGGTTCCTGGAAATTAAAGGAAAGCAAATAAGAGAAGATAATTTGCAATCACTTAGCATTTGAAAAATGCAAACAAACAAAGCAGGGTAGGGAAATGAGCAGCTTTGCACTGCATAAACCAAAATGATGTGACATATTTTCACCTGATTAAATTGCTGATGCCAATGAGGCTTTTTATTCTTTATAAACCAGGGAAATCCTGTGGTGTAACCGCTTCCTCAGGACCTGACAACCAGAGAGTCACCTCAGCGGGCACGCAGCAGAGATGGCTGTGATGCCAAGGTTTGGTTGACAGTCAGCTCAGGAGTGCACGGGATGTGGCAGGGCATCATGAGCATCTCAGCTGGGGCACAGGCCCACCCGGGAGCCACTCATGGCAGGGAAGTTCAGCTGATAGTCACCCTCCAGCCCCTGGCTGCTCTGTAGGTGCTGCTCTACAGCCCGCGCGCTTGCTCCAAAAAGAAATGGCTTTTACTTACATCTTTAAATTCCTTTGAATGTAAAATTTAATTTTGCAACAGGGAGTGTGTTGCAAAGTACCACGGCCTGACACCACAAAATACAGTGAAAACCCTCCTGGAGACCGTCGGGGATGCCGCAAGCGCTGCCTGCCCCCCCCCCCCCCCCCAACCCCGGCTTCGGCAGCAGCCTCCTCCTGCAATACAACACTGCCCTCTCACGGTTCCTCTGCTGCCGACATGTAACGTTTACGGGGGCACACAGGTAACCCCGGCCTAAAATCCTGAGGTTATAACCCCTCTATAGCTCTAGCATCGCTGGGGGGTGCGCCCCGCTTTATATCAGTGCAGAAGATCCAGCCACCCGCGTCCCAGCATCTGCTCCCCAGGCTGAATGTGGGATGGGTGGGTTTGATTTCTGCTCTGCAGCACATCATCGCTGATACAGAGGGGCGAAATGGAAGGGAGAGCTGAGCCACCACCTGGTGTGGTGCAACACCTTGCTTCTGTGCTGACCTGAGCCTTCTCCCCAGGTTTACACCCACGCAAAGAACAAACACAGAAGTGTACATCACCACATCAACTGCTATCGACACGCGTTCTCCTTGCTTTGACCTTGTCATGCCAACTGAAAACGGACAGTTTTTCTTCTTAACGTGGAAAAATGTCCCCTGGTAACATCAAGTCAACATGAAGCCCAGGTTAAAGGAGATACTTGCCCAGAGCAGGTGTCCTTAATGGGTGACAAGGCAGCAGGACATGCTGCTGCGGATGGCCCGGGAAGCAGAGCTGGGTGCTGCCCCAGGCCCCTAAAGGATGGCTCAGGGAGTGTGGACGGCAGACACAGCTGGAAAGGAGATAAAAAAAATGCGGTACAGTCTCACTGCCTCTTCACCCTGGCACTAAGAAGGGGTGAGAGTCCCCATGGCATAGCCCATCCTTCTACCCCTGTACGGCCTCTCTCACACGCTGTCCACAGAGTCTAAACCCTACTTTGGGTGTGCCATGGGGAGCTGGGACATTGCTCTTCTGCTTGGTCTCATTCCTGCCAGCTCGTGCACATTACTTTGGCCCAAGCATATCAATTGTACCCGTACCAAACGTTGGGTTTTCAGTTTACATGTGCTGTAAATCAAATGCTTGCATCCCCAGCAGGCAGCTGTTCCCCCTGAGCTCCAGCCCTGCAGCTTTCCTTTGTATAAGCAATTTCTGCATTCACTTTTCAAACAAATAACTCCCTGGACACCTCAGGCATTTTAACCAGAAAAACACAACCCAAAAGGTGCAAATGCTATTACAAATTGACCACACAGCCATCTCTGTTGCACAGCTCAGACTCCTGAGCTGGAAGTAAAACAAGCAGGTACAAATGCAAGCTGCGCTTGGATGCTGCCAGCCTAACAGTAAGCCAAACTTTGAGCCTCAACTTTTACCTTCTAGTTGCAGACTTGCAGCCTCTGGCTCCAGGCTCCTCTACTCATCAGCCGCTGTCGCTGCCCTTCTCCACAGTGGCTCCGACCGGATGGTGCTCAAACCACAATCTCAATGGAGCATCACCAGTGAGTTGAAGACCAGGGCCTGACAGAGCAGGAAAAATAACTGGCAGGGTTTTGCCGAGAGACCAAGCTCTCCCGGACTTATTTCTGATAAGAAAATAAATGTCAAGCGAAGAAGTCAAAAGGTGTTTCAGCCCTGCTCAAAGTTTTGCTCGGTATTACCTGCAATGCACTACTGTGTGATGTATTGGCAATAGAAAGTAAATAGATCATGAACTAAACGATGTACAATAGTCTCTTACTGAACACATACTTCACAAATTAGTCACTGACATAAGCTAATAACGTAGTCTCAAGCCAAGAGGCTTGAAACTGTTTTACAGAGGCAGCCGGTTTTGCTGTCTGCTGGCTGCAGAGTCCTCCCACTCTTGTTTTTTCCAATAAAACCTATTTTGCAGGTACAATTATTCAGTGGCTAGGGTTAGCCCAGTGCTCTGAAGGATGCAGGTAAGGTAATCAACTGTATTCTTCTTAGTATTTCTTTTGCAGTGCTCTGGGATTATAAATACAAGATAAAATATTATTGCAGGAGACCAATTTTTAACAAGGTATCAGCCAAAGGGAGAGGACTTCTAAATGCAGGGGAATGCTACGCTAAGAGTGGGACTGTTTGGGACCCCCAGGTAAGATGCCAGCAGCATCATGCACATCAAGGTTAATATTAGGTGATTTCATCAACTCTACCAAAACTTGTCACATTCCTGGCTGCCAATGCCATTTCCAGCACTGCAGGGTTTTCCCTTCTCCTGGGGGCTGGAAAGAAGCCAGCCCTTCTCCTCCTCCTCACTCTGTCTGCTCCCCTGGGGTCTAGTCCAGAGCCCACAGGTCCAGCTAACAAAAGGGCTCACAAGTCCAGTGGGAATATGGGCACTACCTGCAGGCTGGGATGCAGCTAGTCTGGGATGAGCCTCGTGCATCCTTACTGCAGGACTTCAGAGGGTTTGCTTTCAGGCACCAAATTCCCTTTTGCCAGCAAGAACAGAGGTTTGAAGAGCAGCATCCCAAAGGATGACATGCAGGCATTGCAGCCCCCTCAGATGAGCCCCCCTCATTAGTCACACTGCCCCAAATCCTCTTTCAGGCTGAATTTAGCTGCTTGCCCTGCTGTTTACCTTCTGTGCTTGATACTGCCCTCCAAGGTTTCTGATGTCTTGCAGCTCTCAAACTAATTACGCAGTGATGGGGGGCTGCATCCCCACTGGGTAGTCTGGGACACAGTGCTGGTTCTGAGCTCCATGGTGACCAGCAGAACAAATGTCATCACACGGCCATAAGGCCAGCATGGAAATCAAGAGTGTTCGTAGGGTCAGGAAAAGGTCTACACATGCAATATTTGCCTTCATCGTATGCATCATATGTCCCTCTACATAACATTGAACTAGACCTAGAGAAAAATAAAAAAATTGCTAGTTTTGGAGAAAACTGCAGGTCTCAAACAGATTCAGGTCAGAAAAGGAGGTTTTTGCAAACCGTAAGGCTTTTTGCAAAGGTCTCAACCCAGTCCCATCCAGGGTCCCCTCACCTAGTGCTGGGAGCCAGGGCACCTGTCCCCATGGTGGCAGGAAAGCATCCTGGGGTAGATGGCAATGCTGGACCTTTCCCACTAGCAGGGAAAATTCACTGCACCCCTGGGAGTGGGGAAAGGAAGGTTTGGATATGCTTTAGAAGCACAGAAAGGGATTACAGGATCAAATCCCGGCATTTCATGTAAGTAGCTCTTCAACTTACATTGCCTACTCTCTGTAAAATTCTTGGCATTCCCAGTGTCTTTGTTTTCCTATAGCTCCATTCAAAACACATAAAAGGCTTGGAGATGTTTCTAAACCGAGAGACACCAGACCACGCTGCCTAATTGAAACCAATAAAGTGCTATGCTCCAAGGTTTCCTCGGCGGCTTCTCTCCTGGCAGACAAATCTCGTTCTTCAGCTAACCCAGAAAAAGGTCAGCCAAGCCATCAAACATTTCAAAGCACAATTAAGACCCCAAATGAGAGAAGTTAAAGTTTAATGCTGAAACTTCACTGCCAGTTGATGCTCACCAATTACAAGGGTCACTTGAAATACGATCTGCAAAACCACCGCATCTGTCAGAAACCTGTCTCTGCTGATGGGCATTAGGAAATTTTTTGGCGAGGCAAACAACCTTGCTATAATAATATGCCTGCTGCTATTAAAAAAAAAAAAAAAGTTTTTAAAAAAAAAAAAGAGCAATTCAGGCTGTAGCTGACAGTTAGAGCTGGGAGCTGCTTTGGGTCTGTAGAACTTGAAGTTGATGGCTTTTGATGCCCTTAAAACAATCCAGCTCCCATACAGGTGTGGTTGTCCTTCCAGAAGAAGTCAGAAATTAACTCCATCCCAGAAATATAGCATTTAAGGAGAAATGAAAAACCCAAGGGGAGAAAAAAAGTCCACAAAATAGTCTAATTAAAAAATAATGAGTAATTTCTTTCTAATAAAGTTGAAATTTTGTACAGATAGTCCTATTTCCCTACCTTTTAAATTCTTGAGTATAAGCTCTATATTTAAGCTTAAAACAAAAAGCACAAGGTCAAAACTAAATATAAGAAAGTTCAAGTGAAGCGTTTCAACATCAAAATGAGTAGGTAATGAACAAAATTTTCAAGTTTGACATTCTTCTGTCTACCGCTGTTTACATCTGGTACATTCTTGCATTGTGTTTTATTTGAACTGATGCTGTCTTTTCCAACAGCAAAAAGATTCATGGGAAACTCTCTTCCCTTGCATCCTACTCATGCCTGGTTAGACTTTATTTCAGAGGAAGGACCCTGAAATACTGTGTTGCTGATACAAATTTCATACCAGTGAAGTTATTACCAGCAAAACAGGGCAGGGGGAAAATGGATCCAATATCTGTGCTACCTTTCTTACTAAGTTGCCAGCAAGGACTGTCTTCCATTAAAAAAAAAAAAAAGAAAAAAAAAAAAATTTGCTAGCATAAGCCTTTCCCTGGATCAGCCAAGGAAGATATTTCAGGATTAAACAAGAAAGACATCCAGGCTTGCTCCGACTTTAGCTCTGTCTCTCAAGTTGAGGAAGTCAGATAAGGAGTTGCACTTCTCATGCATCCAAAAAAAATTACTATCAGCCTGGGTCTGGCCAGCTGAAGATCAGAATCATTCACAGCTCACAGAAAACACATCAGGAGACTATACTGTCGCTATTTATGGCTGCCTACTTGCTTACCATTGCTACACCTCCATCTCCTTCATGAAAGAAGAGTCACCAGAGCAAAATCAGATCTGTTTTTGGAAGGGAATGACCCAGATGCCAAGAGTAATGTGCCCATAAGCACTATTTATCCCCAACATTGTTTCTGCTAGTATGATTTCCCATGGGGTGTGATCTTGTTGGAAAGAGATCCAGACAGACTTCCAGATCTTGTTGGAAAGAGATCCAGACAGACTTCTGGAAAGAGATCCAGACAGACTTCTGGAAAGAGATCCAGACAGACAACAAACCTCCTATTCAGAGAAGTTCAGACATCTGCTTGTGGCCCCACAAACCTCCATAACCTGGTGCAAGATGGCACTCTGTAAATTTAGGGTCAACTGGAAGCTCTTGCGTCTTCCAGAAGTTTAATGCATCTTCTATAAGGTCCCACCACGTCTAGTAAGTGGAGCCTAGCATGGAAGAAGGCTGTTGACCCATCCTGCCAGGATCAGGTTGAAATGTAGAGGTGTTGGTATTAAGCAAGCTTGTGTGTGGGCACGGAAAGGTCTTATTCACACAGGTCAGTGTTCTAGCTACTATAAAACATACACTACAATGGGGCTGTTATTTGACATAGATCCAAGATATGTCAGATGCTGAGGAGCCCCTGGAGAGGAAGAGGTTGTAGCGCACGGTGTTGTCCTCTGCATCCTTTTCAGTCTTTGTGGGGTTTTTGGTGGGGAATGAGGAAGGATGAAGAAAAGGGTGAAGGAAGACTTTAAATTAGGGACAATCAGTTTGACAGCTGAGGGACAAACCCAACTTCAGGCTTTTCTACTTCTATCTAAAGAAATGGCACTAAAAAAAAAAAAAAAAGCAACCGAGCCAAAAAAAAACCCTCTAAGGAACTAATATGGAAGCCAAAAGCAAATATGAGATTTACTAATACTATTTCTATTGATGGAAAATGGGCAAAACACTGTTGAAAACAATTGAATTCGACTCCTTTTTTGGCAAGACAAAAAACTGGCTAATTTATTTCGTATTCTCACAGAGATATTTAAAAAAAAGTTCTGAGCTCAAATGCCACCTTGACATGTTAACTATCTACTTTCATGATATTCATCTTCATTTTTGGTGTAGGTTATGAATGTATAATCTAAGTCATAACATAAAGGTTTCTCCGAGGTAGTAAGAAGTGACATTATAAGACATTACACCACAGTTTATAATGCCAGTGGAATAATTTTGCATCAAGGGTTACAACAAAATTCTTGATAGAGAAAGATGTTATGGGAAGTAATTATTTTCCCCCCTGCCCCCCCAGCTATTAGACTTTAATAACTCAGATATGATTTCAGGCTTCCCAAAAGACAGGCTGGCATAGAAAGTGTCTGTGATTCCTATATTTTAGTGGCCAGAATGAAACAAAACTATCTAGAACATATTCACTATTTCATTTAGAAAAGAGACACAAAACCAAATACAAAATGGGTTGTTCATGACCGACCAAAATAAATCCTTGCTCCTGAGCTTAGATTCCAGATACCAAATCTCATCTGAGGGGCAGCCTGTCTGTTGGCTAATCCCATAATTATAGTTATTTAGACTAGAAACTGCAAATGACATATAACGGCAGATATAGGAAGATCAACCTAGGATATACCTGATGGATTGTATAAAAACGAGTGAGAAATGCCCTATAATTATTCCAGGCAGTTGAGCTGGTTTCTTAGCTGATTTTAGAGACTTAAACACCTCTTCTGGAGAAGTAAGTATAGCCAACTATTGGTATATATATATTTTTTTTTTTAATAGCCCACTCAATGTGGCTCCCACCCTGGGCTATAGGCTGGCTTTTCTGCTTCTATCAGCTCACCATCACAGTATGGCATGAGTAAAGCGAGGGACTTCTGTAGTGTTGCATCTGGGAAGTCTGAGGAACCTTTTCTAGTAAAGCATCTACTCAAAAGCAATATGGCTTCCTTCATTGTTGTACCTGGAAATACCAGAGTCACCTGTAGAAATAACACGAGTTAGTATTTGCCTTGCTCGTTTCTGCACATGGAAATACCTGAGAAATATTGTTTGCTTCTTTAGCTTTTTCTGTTTGTTTTTTAAAGGCATTTAAGTTGGTACATTACCAGCCTGAACGTGAATTTCAAATGCTCTTTTATGATCTGGGATCTTGCAGGTACAGAAGAATTCGTGTTTTCATGTGGTCCAGCCGCTAAAACCCGACCTACAAAAAATACCATTGCAAAGCCCACGGCAGTTTTCCTCTCCCTCGATGGACTTGGCTGTGCATGTCTGTGTTATTCATCTTGCAGAATTACTGAAAAAGTTTTGGTCCCTGACACTGTGGGTCTTTGAGATTCTTTGGAAGACTTTGCTGGAAGTCATCATTAATACAGATTATCATAAACAGAAGGAAATAAATAATTCTAAGCACCTGTATAATAATAAAGGCATAAAATGTTAAGTAAGAGATTTTGCAGCTCTGCTGCCAGCAGGAGGCCATCAGCTGGCTATAACAGAGGAGGAAACCTCTGATAGCTCATCAGAGACCCATAGGCTGTCTCTGGACCACCAGCATGAGACTGCTACGGAAAAGAACAAAGTAACTCCAAAAGGGATGAGGAGACTCTTTTTCAGAGGAGATGGGAAGGTACTGAAAGTCATGGTGAGACAGATCAGTTAAAGGAGTTGCTTCTATCAGCTGGTGTTTAGTTCAACATCTCTTTCTGTCTCCTATAGAAAATAAAGATCAGCGATGAAACAAGAGCAAGTCAGTCTAGATAGTCACAAGTATATTAAGTTTGAACTTAGATAAGAGAACAATTAGCAACATCTATTCATGGAGTAGCCCTCCAAGATGAATAACACAGGCCAGAAAAGATAGCTGTGCCAAGCCCCACGTAAAAAGTGGCTATGCAAGGAGTTACTTGGTGGAGACTGACTGCAAGGTCCTCAGCTCGGAGGGTGAGCCGCGTCCTCCCACGCAGGTCAATGCCACAGGTTATTTGCTTGTTTTAAATCTAGCAAGACATGTAGGGATCTGCTAATCTTTACACCTGGGAATAATAAACATCAAATAGCATACTCCAAATTTAAGATAAGGGTTAAGTATTTTGTGACCGGGTTCTGCACATTTTCACCTGCCACTCAGATAGACCCGCTAAAGATATCCCCAGATTTTACAAACCCTTTCCTACTTACTCCCACACACTAAATGCTTCAGGGAAACAACATCTACAGCAAACTGCCCCAGCATCAGGCCCTGCTTTATTTGCAGCTCCAAACACCAATGTTGTTATATTGCCATCTCCCCACGGACTGACCGCTGGCAAACCAGGATCAGCATCACAACGTTCCTCCAGCTGGGGTGACAATAATGAAGAAATAGCTGCTCTGGACCGCGCTTCCAAGACACATTTTTAATCAGCTGGGTACTCCTGTGGGAGAGGCCCCTGCTAGCCCTCTCACACTCTTGGTTTCCTAAAGGAATCTTACTTTCCTAGCTGCTTGAACCAAGTTAGTAACATACCAGGGCTCCAACAAAGCAGGTTTGTTCCCTTTTTTGCATACACATGGGAAAAGAGCTACGCCTTTCCTCTTGGCTGCTGTGTTTAGCCATGGGAGAGGTGGCTGGGAGACCTGGTCAGCAAGACCAGATCAGTTTTAAGTCCCGTGTTGACCAACTGGCATATAGGAACAAGGCTGGAAAACAGGAGCAAGTTTGCCTTTCTGTTGGACATCAGCTATTTCCAGTTAGAGTTGAGTCCAACCAGCGCCAGTTTTTGAGCTGGCACAATGCATCAACCCCGATTTATTTATTGAGGCCTGAGACTGCATGTCCTTACAGACACGCTGCCTTATGATGCTGCGCTTCAGGTTCACACCCCTCCCATGTGCTGGCCTCTATGGGGATTTTACTTTGAATTTTGTGGTGTTTCAGAAAAAGCCTCTGACACGCGAGTCCACAAGCACCCAAACCACCACATTGTGAGGCATCCTCTTGTGCAGATCAGCAAATACTGGGCTGAAACGGAAGTGATTCATCCATGTGGCTTTAGAATAAAGAATAAATAGAAATGAATGAGAAGTAGGACTTTATTGGTTGCTGTTGCTCAAAAAATTTCAACTTTTCCCACTATTTTGTTCACTGTTGCAACGGGCAATGACAGAAACCAGGTCAGTAACTGAAAGGACTTGCCCAAGGTGTTGGGTGAAGGGCATTGCTGACCCCTCAGTAGTACTCCCCAGGCAACGGGAGGGTTTTACAGCTCTCAGACCTGGCCCTCGATGGTCATTTTCCGGACTATAGCCATTTTTTTGGTTAACAGCTTTGCCTCAGTGGGTCTGATGAACAAACTGACCCTGCAACTCCCTTCCATTTGGATCAGTAAGGAAGGCACTCAAACTCATGGAAAAAACCCCTTTTTTCCCTCTTTATATCCTGTATTTAAATGTGCTATATTACTATATTTTAACGTTAGGAATTTCAAAGGTAACATATTTTCAAAACAGTAAGAGATACCACATAGGTTTGAATTTCCTGTTGCTTGACCATCCCCACTCCAACATCCCAGTACAGCTAGCTACCAGTAGACAGAAACCTTTATTTCCCACCACTTCTCATCAGCCACCCTACAGCTGCATATTGCGATGCCAAGTACACAAACCAATAGCTTCTTGTCACTGATCCAGAGCTAAACCATAATATTAATAATATCCATAATGTACTCCAGTCCGTAATATTACTGGACAGTCAACACCCAGCCCAGGAGGCCCAAGACTGGACTCTAGGTGCATGTTTGGATGCTTTTTTTAGGCACTAGATGTCAGTGTTTTACCTACACTTACAGAAATTTCCACTCACAGTGAATGGTTACCAGTAAATAAATAAAAGTATAAAGCATCTTCAGCACCGAGGCCCCATCAAAACAGGAGCAAACCTCTCCCTCCTTCTCTCAGGTGGCCAAAAGGTTTCCAAGAGAAAGTTGTACTTTCCCGTCTCCCTAGTTTGTTTACACGCAGAAACAGTAGTTTAAGCAAGAGGAGATGAATCAGACAGATGCACGACAGCAAAAGTATCTGCCAATACTATCTAGAGTAAAAAAAATGCCTGTGTTTGCTAAGAACTGCTTAGCAGACCTAGCCAAGAATTTTTAATATGAAGAAGGAAATTGCTTTGAATTTTGATTTCTTTGAAATCTTTTTTCTACATTGTATAACATTCATCAAGATTTTGACCTGGCAAAAGAAACTGAGTAGTTTTTTAGCTATATGAAAAGGTTTCGTATTTTTCTCAGAAGCAATTTTACTAAGATCTTAAATGGTTTTTAAGGTCAGGTAAGAAAATGTGTTCAAACACATTGACAACATTAACCGAAGCTGGTTACCTTCAACATTTATTTCATGCAAATAGGACACCCACCCTTCATTTAGATTTGAATTAGAAAACAAAAAATTTCTCAAATCAAGTGATTAAGAAAAAATTAACCCAGGTATATTGTATCCCATCATCATTGCAATATCAGATTAACAAGACATTACATGCTTTAAAATACAGTCCCATCCTTTTTCCTCATGCACACGCAGTTTGTTTGTGCAACGCACTTTTAAAGGAACTCGGATTTTAAGAATTTGGGGGAAAGTAGAGGAGGGGAGGAAAATAGCTCATAAATAAGCCTTTTGCTTCTGTCTTAGCACGAAAGAAAATAGTTCAGCATTATCAAACTTGAACTGTTAACTCAAAACCTTATGACTTCTTATATTTTTCAACTAATATATCAGCACACCTGCTACCCTGCCTCCCACATACTTGGTGGTGTGTCCCACCTTTGCTCAGCTAAGGTGTCAGCTCGGATTTATAGCAGTGCCAGACAGGAGAGAGACTGCATTAACCCTGCTGCCTGCACGCCTAGAGCTATGGACTCAGCCTGCGTACACATCCGCTGAAAGAAAACACCATCTTTAGTTTTCTGGAAGTTCAGGCAGGATTTTGAAACTGATGTGAGCTTCTGTTCAGACAAAACAGGAGTCTATGCAACCACAAGCCATGCGTAGCTGGGATGTGGATCTACCCAGACCTTTTCCCTTATGGCTATCATCCCATGGAGACTTTCATGGCCGTGTGTTTTCCACTAAGTGTGTTGTTATTAGTCACGTTAAATGGTACCTGGTGTCCCAAAAGTGGGATGGCTGCATGTATTTGGATTATGTTTTTTAAGTCCAAAGTTGAAAAATCTTATTAAAGTGAAGCTGTCGGCTACTGATGCACAGTCATGGTGAGGTTACTGCTTAATTCCAGCTTCCTTGAAGATCATCCCATGTATGGCTGCCTTACTCCAGTTAAAATTATATCCTCCTGAAATCAAGTTTTCCAGTCCTTGAAGAGGACTATTTCCGAAACAAAGGTTGGAGCAAATTGCCATGCAGACTATTGGCTTGACTGGGGCTGGATTTCAACACAAATGCGGTTTAAATTAACCAATGCAATCTCCTGAGATGCTAATAAGTGCAGGAATTAGGAGATGTCCTTGCCTTCCAGATGGACTGTAGTCCTGTCTGATGTATAACCTTTCTGCTCTTCTCCCCAAATCCTTTTTGGTCCCACTGTCCCCCCAGCACAGGGCTGAAGGAGAGCAACCTCTTGACTCCTCCTTTGACCATCAGAGGTCCTCCATGCTGGACACTACAACTGACTGCCATTTGCTGTTCAGAGTACTCATATGTTAGAAAAAATCGAAGCATCTGTAACGAGTAGGAAACAAAAAAACACCGAAAGAAGAGGAAGAACACCCGCCAATTTTAAAGGTAGATTTTGTGTTATCTTTTGTCTATCAGTAAGCATATGTTCTGTCTCACTTTGCGTATGTTGATTGAACGAGAAATTGCGTGCCATCAAGTAAATATAACAAAATAAGTAATTCCCCTTTTTTCTACGCTATCTATGCATTAAGCTCGATGTGGAATTTCAAGCATGCAGTGCTAGTTGTACTCAGTGGCAGCTTACAGGCCTCGGGGGAAAGGTAGGGGAGTACCTTTGCTGCAGAAAGATCAATGTTGATCTTGTTATGTCACTAACCATAAACAAAGTGTTGCAAAGGTCGTACAGATTCCAAGCAAGTACAGAAAATTGTAAAACTTTACTGAAAGGACAGGGATATACTCATATTTGAAATTAAATCTAAGGCTAAGCTGCCCTCTAGAAAAATATATCACAGACCTTTGCACTTCAGGTAATGATACAGCCAAGTACAATGCTACATTTATGGTTTATTTTTAGACAAAGCCTGACCAAAATGAAAAAAATAAAAAAAATTTCCAATTTTCTGGTCTATTTCCTGAAGAGTAAGAACAAAACCAAAACAAATCTACCAGTACCACCTAATGATCCATCCCATCTCAAATGCTGAAAATTCATTAGTGTTACTCCATTCACATGAATCTGGGCCTTCAATCGGTGCATTACGAGCAAGTCAAAGTAAATCTAGTCACTCCGGGCTACGTTATATCCCGACACATGCTAAGGATGGTTGGCATCCGTTACTCATGCTTAGCAGAGAGGGTTTTCAGGGAAGAAAGTGTATGTCAGGCAGACCCAGGACCATCAGGATAGGGTTTAAGCAAGGAAACAGTAATTGCTTCCCTTTTTAACATGGAGTGTGGCTTTCGATTTGAAGGGCTTTTGACACAATGGAGTGTTTTCTCCAAAGGAATAGATAAAAAGCATGCTGTATCATGACTTGCAGGGCATGATGTCCCCACTCTCACAGCAGGTTACCGGAGATCTCTCCCTTTGTTCTGCTGCTCTAACAATGACTCAAAGGGTCCCTACTAATATAAGTTGGAAGGGAAGGTAATATAAATTGACATTTCAGCTGTTGTATTGGCTGGAAGAAATAAATCATCCAATCAACCATAAATCAACTTTATATTGTAGGACAAAATATTAATTTGTTTTGCTGAAATCCAGTCTCCATTGAAAAGTCAAGTCAGCTTACTGGGAGTGAAAGGAGAGTCAGCAGACAGATACTGCAAGAGTTTAACAGTCCACAATGAGTTTATTTTTAAACCGTGTCAGGAGCCACTTGTCAGCACCTAGCAAGTGCTTTGCTACAGCCACAACTCCCACCGACATCAAGAAATGCAAGATCAGAACAAAGTGCTGCTGAAGGAAAACTGTGACTGTGCCAGCCTTTCACTTTTTAAAATGAAGCATCTGAACCTCTGACATCTTATGAATAAGCCATCAGCCATACCCCTTTGGTTTCGCAGCCACTGCCGCCAGGCAATGCAGAATTAATCCACGTACTGCAGGCTACTCACTCATCATAAGCTTTTCCTTACAGTCAGGCTAGTTTGGACTGGATAAGATTGATCAAGAGCCCTCAGCCATCCCACTACTGTCTAAAGACATCATCCATAAAAACGTCCCCTAGTTTGGAGACCACTAAGGCATACAGGAAATACAAGCTGGTAATCCCTCCATATCAGTGGCAGGTAGAAATCAGTGTTGCTCTGCGCAGCTCAAGTTATGCTTTTGTAAAACATATGTAGATCAGTCCCAGGTTTTTATTCTCTCCTTTTAAAGTGTTGCTCATGATTCAGTTAAAGTCTTCCGACAGAAAGTATTTGCGTTCTTGCCCGGTCCCCCAGAAACCAGTGACAGTTTTGTCATTGATTCCAATGCCAGAACGATTACTGTGAGACTCAATGGGCTGGTTAGGCAACGGGTTTTCAATCATTTCATATAAGGCCATAAACAGCTGTAATTTCAGCCAACTGCTACATATTTGCAAATGTTTTATGTTTATATTTTGACTTTAAAGCTTCTGCCCCATTCAACAGCATTTCTCTTTATGGCAGTACATCAGAAAAGGGCCACTTACCACATAGCCACGTCTAATTAACACTGGCTGAGCAGCCAATTTCCCATCTGCACAATAGCAGGAGAAATAAATTCTCATATCGTTACACATTTCTGCTTAAGAGCCCCCCTCTGACACCACAGACAAGACTGCAGAGGTAAAGGACGCTGAGCCAGGAGTGGCTGGTGTGGACTTAAAATAGGATGGGAATGGGAGAGCTTTCAAGGCTGAGCTAAAAACCAGTGTTTGGAAAGTTGTTTTAACTTCATATTCAGTCACAAATTGCCTGCAAGGGTCTGAGATTGGATTGGGTGAGCTGGGGGAATTTCTGTTCATTCTTGTATCACTCATCCACTATTGGACCTTCAACTATTCATGTAATCAGCTATGTTTTAAGACTTCTTGGACAATTTTACCCAGAAGCAGTTCTGGGTTTAGACAAATTTTCAACTGTTTGAATGAGACAAAATGAGGATGCCAAAGTTTGTTCAGTGTTTGGAGAAATATCATTGTCCCATTCCCACATCTGTATGCTCAAAGCAGCCCAGGAACTCAGCCACAAAGCTTTCCTCTCCAGGAAGAATTAAAACCAGCTCCTTAGAGCACTGTATTGTTATTCATCAATTTACTGCCTCTATCATCCCTCAACTCTAAGAAAGCTGTGAAATTTCTCATTTGCCGTGTCTTAACCACTAGCAATTTCAGGGACCAAATTCAGCATTTTCTGGATTCTCCACCTGGATCTGCAACTCCTGGGCTGAGCAGGGAACATTTCCTCTGGCTTGCAACACAGTCACCACAAGGCACATGCAACAAACCCATTCTGTGGCCATTTCCCCTTGCAGAAAACTCATGAATTTGATAAAAATGCTTTATACTTGGCAGTCCTCTAAACTCCCTGCCACAGAGGGTGATAAACAGGAAAAAGGATTTATAAAAGAATAAGAAGGTGAGCTTTGCTAGGGAACAGTCTTTGGTCCCTTTTGGTGTCCAGGGGCAGATAGCCTGCTAACAGTCCTCAGAGCTACACATCGGAGTCTTATACTGAAGGCAAATGTTTTTGGGTTTCTTGCGTGGGCAACCCTGACAGGGCTTCATCAGCCATGGCGGACTATATTGTGAACTATGATTAACTCTGAAGAAAACAGAATAGATAATTTCATGCCCCGTTAAACTAATAATTTCTTTCTGCATTGCTGGACTTGGGCAACGTTGTTCTCATCCCTGCTCGACTTTCCACAGCCTCATACCCATTACTATAGAGCGGTATTAATTAAATACATATGTTCTCCCTGTCAAAGCGCTGACTAAGGAATGTCAAATCTTGTCTACTCAGATGCCATAAGGGGTCCATTAAGTTATCTAAACACTTCCAGAAAGCATCACAACACATTGCAAATCGCAGCATTATAAATAGGCACTCAAGATGTTTCCATCTGCAAGCTCCCAGCCCTTTTGGAAACCCCACCAGGGTACCTTTGTAAGGTCTGATACGGGTTTGTTCCCCCGACAGCATCTAGCCAGAACACATTATTTCTATCAGCCTTTGAGGTTGATGAGAAATAGAAGAGAAACCTGTATCCCCATAGCATAAGAAAGACCTTGTACCAGGTAAGGAGATATTTCCTCTTCCATAGCTGCACCTTCTGAGCAGGCTGCTGGGAAACGCCAGGTCACTATCGGCTCATTCTCATCTGCTAGAGGTGCCCCTATGGGAGATCAGAAATGTTTTAAGCAGTGATGGACACGCATTTCAGAAGGTACCTCTTCTTAGCTTTGAGAATCATATACAAGGAGACAGCCTGAGATCACAGCCAAGAAAAGGTAAACAGGCAGGTCCGCCAGCTTAAAACCGACACAGGCAACCAAGAATGAACAAACAACCCCACCTTCTCCTTTTATCCACACATGACCTTTCCCATCAGGTAATTTCCAAACTGCTTTCCCCTGCAACCAGCTCCCAGTCACGAGTCCTGGCCTTTCCTCCTCTTCTACTACCAATGGCAATGGTCTCCCATCATCTTAGAATCACAGAATCATTTAAGTTGGGAAAGACCCTTGAGATCTCTGAGTCCAACTGTTAACCTAACACTACCAAGCCCACCACTAAACCATGTCCCTAGGCACCATGTCTACACGCCTTACTGAATGGCAGGGCAATAAGGCCCATGTAAAGTCTCCTGACGCCAGGGACACATATCACTGGGGCTTTTGTGGTCTCCTTGCCTCATCCTGGGGAGAACGACACTCCAGGAGATTTAGTGGGGCAGAGAATGTACCTCTGGGAGAGTAAGAAAAATACTGTTCAAAAGAGAAGGCAAAAAGAAGATATCCTTGAGAATGTCATTCCCTAAAATAGCAGAGTTGATTAGCTGCAAACCTGGCTTCTTCAGCATAAAAAGTTTCAGTGAGAAGTTTCTCAACCCTGCTTTGGGCTTCAATAAACTCTCCAGCAGTTCTGCAAAGGGCTCAGGAGCATCTTGGCAGGAGAGCATGTGGGTTTTTTTCTGAACACCTGAAAGGGAAGGCAGCTGCAACCTATTTAAAACACATAAGCAGCTCTCAGCATCCAGGGTGGGGAGCCAGGAGTGCCTCTCCAGCAGGTAACTGCACCTGAGAAATTTTTCAAGATTTGTAGGGAAGTGCTACTGAAAATGTAGGGTCTTGGTCCCAGGAAAATTAACCTATACATCTTGTTTGCCAGAACCATGCATAGTGAAGGGGGCTTCCCATAAATCTTGTGCATTGCTACTGAGTCAGCTGATGTTAGCAAATAGTACCAGCCTTTGCTCCTGAGCACACACTGGGACCCAAACTCAGCCACAAATCTCCTCTGGTCCTGCTTTGTGCTCAGCTCCCTTGGAAAATGGGAATAAGATTTCTAAAATGAGGTTTGCAGTTTGTCCCACAGTTGCCCCTTTCACTTTACACAAAAAGCTTAAAACACATTTCTGAGCATGTTTATAAGAGAAGACTTCATGTGTCCTGAGAGCAAAAACAGTTCATAAGGTTTTCTATTAAATAATGATGGCAACAGCTCCCATACCAAAAAAAGCACATGGTAGCTTTTTATTTCTTCATGCCAACCCTTATCTTCCTTTTCTTTTGCCTCTTGTAAACAAGCATGTTATTAATTGCGTATTTACAGATTTGAGAACCCTGTCATGGTGTTTTTTCTTGTCACTTATCATTGAGCTAGTTTTCAGTTGCAAATATTAGTCAAAAAAAAAGCTTCCTTGTGGTGGCTGTATAGTTTCACACCTGAATAGCAAGTAGTTTCATGCCTGAAAGTTGTTTCCAGTCTCCTTTTAATTTTTAAATGTGGTTTTCTAGTTGTGTGGGATTGTAAAAAATATATTAGGAAGATGTCCCTTCTTAAAAGTTTTTTAATGAAAACATGTTCCTGGTGTGATAGATGGAAAAGATAAGCAGTCATGCTGGCAGAGCAGTGAGGAAGCACTGACCTTTTGCTATCCTGGGCTCCCCCTGGGCCACTGCACCCTGCTGGCATCTCCTTCCCCTTCTCCTGCTCCTCCAGTACCGTGACATGTTGGGGATGTGCCACCTTCAACTCCCCTCCGTACCCCAACACCTCACTTGGACAGCTCTGGTTCTTCTTGTTAGAAACCTATCTTGTCAGAGTCTGAGGACAAATATTTTTTCTCTCTGAGAGCGCGGACATTCATTGCTGGTAACAAATATATGGACCTGCTGGCAGGCAACCATATAAATGACTATTATAGCAGCATCCCATACATCCCTTGTAATAGAGGCTCTCAAAAAGGCGTTGTTTTTTACATCATTTCACACCATCTGACATAAGAGTCATTCCTCGTTCTATTTTTAGTAAACTAATCTGTGTTTGGAGGCAATTTTTCCTCTCAAATATTTCTGGGTGTTTGATAACTGACACAGCCCCCACAAGCTAATAATTTGTCATCCTTCACTAGAGAAGGTCACTTATAACCATTTTAGCACCTCCCAGTTACTTAACTGTCATGAAGAAGTGATGGTTCTTATTGAAGTTCAGCAAATAAGTCGGCATTAAGTTTCCAGACCAAATACTCCATACTATTGGTTTCATACTGGGTGACAGGAAAGTAACAGCTCCTGGTTGGACTTTGGAGCATGCCGAGGTGCCAAGGTGCAGGATGAGCCTGTGAGAAACCAGACTCTCCTGGATCCATGGCAGATAGAGCCATCTAGTTCATCTGGTAGGTTTGTCACACTGTTAGGATTCATGCCTCAAAATACTTTTTCATTTCTACATGTACTTTTTCATTCTCCTGTACTACAGCTAATGAAGAGAGACTAATGCAAGAATTCAGCAGTACCTGGTTAATAACAAGGAAGTGGGGCATGGTTGGGTTGGGTCCATGTTTATCCTCTCATCCGAAGTGTGACATACTCTTAGAGGAGAGTTTCTTGCTTGTCATCACTTGGTGGTCGAAAAGCACTAGGAAGGTTAGCAAAAACCTTGCTGTGACCTCTGCAAACATCTGTCCCTCAGGAGCAGAGCTCCTCCGTACGGTCATTACATGGCACTAACTCCCAGGAGAGTTAAAGTTTCTCCAAATGCCATGAGGAGATCATCTCAGGGAGACTCAGTACTCTACAAGGTCAGGAGGTTTCCAATTATATGGGTTAATGCGTGAGAGGAGCAAAGCTCCCCTGGAGCACAACGTTAGTAAAGCACCAGAGGTCAGGGTGTCCCTAGAAGGACTCTGGTACAGAGTCCATCCTTCTCTTCCACAGGTCCTATTGCAACCCTGATGCTGGAGGTGCTTTTAAAAGCGAACACGATCAGGCAACATAGTTGGAGAAAACACACTGAGATATTCATAGAGCAAGGTTCACTCCGGGTGAGCCGGTTCCTGATCTGGAGAAATTTTACGTTGCTACCAAAAGTTTCAGAGCTACTTTGAGACCTATCTAGTTCTGGAGAGACAGAATCCAGGTGGAGGATTTAAAAGTATGTGCAACAAAAACACGTGGAAAAAAGGAACAGCTGCCAAGGTGGGTACCGATGGGTGTGGATCCACTTCACGCCCAGATGGACAGGGAGCACAGCAGGTAGCACATTCTGGTCTGCTGCATCCGCGTAGCGCCGCAGCCAGAGCACTGGCATCTGATTTTAAAAAGCGTCCATTTAAACCTCTGCAAAGCTTATACCATTGTACTTCAGCCAGCCAAGGTAACTGGAAAAATCTCCTAAATTATAGCTCAGCCGCCTCAAAACGATGGCATAGCCCACCTTGATTTAAAGCCCTGGAGTGAGGAAACAGCTTACCTGAAAAGTTTGATATTCTTGCAGTCCTTCAAACACTCACCATAAGAGTCTCCGTCTTATTTATCCCCTGAGTTTGTCTAGCAATTGAAAGAAATACTTAGACTATTTCTGAGCATTAGTTCATGTGATGCAAGAGAAATTAGTCCCGCACCTATAATAAGATTATTTCGTCTGAGGACCCTGTGTAAAACCTCTGCAACACTTGCTATTTTTTGTGCTGCCCATTTTACTTTTTATCCTGCATCCAAAACCACACGAAAATAGGATTTCTCATCCTCTGTAAAGCACCATGAAATGCAATATTTTCCCCAGAACGGGCTGTGAAATTTGTCTACCTTATCAGCAATTTGTGTAGAACTTGCTTCTTGGATTTAGTGTTTGACTCACTGAATGCCTCCTTCCCACATTCAGTCTATCGAATTGGATTGTTAGAAAATACATGGCTCATCCTCTTTTTTTTTTTTAAATGGTAGTTGTAGCCTCAGAAGTGATACATGGCATCTTATTGTGTACGCATATGTTTGTGTTTAATTGCTGGAGCTTAAGGAAGAACGTTATGTCTAATTCTCCACGGGAGTGGCTTTATTGCGCTTTATGCACAAGCACACAGCTACAACACCCAGACGTCTAGAAGCCCTGCTTATTGCTCAAGATCATGAAGCTATACAAACCAGGCGAAGAAATGGTCCCCACTCAAGGATTTAATGAACAAAGCAAAAAATGAGGCCGCTGACGGGCACAGATTAGTAGTTTTAAACAGGACCACACCGGTGTCCGTGACCAGGCGCAATGTCAGTGCGCCTATGAACAGGTAGCACCAGTGACCTATAAATAGATTTCCCCCACTCAGAAGATCCCCAAAATGCATAATACTGGGTTATTTGTAGTTGTGGGGCTTATTCTTCTTCTGAAAGAGCAACCTCCAGGGAAAAAAAAGAAAAAAAAGAAAAAAAAGTGTTCTGATGATTGCCCCAGACTATAATTTAGTCTTGTATCTGCAAGTTTCAGGTTTTGTTCAAGTACATAATGGTGCAGTGGAATGCTTCCCAGCAGTCCCCCAATGCACACTCCTTAATAACAGAGAGATCATTTATTGGAGAGAATGAGCAGATTCTTGCATAAGCCTCTTTTGTATGAGAAGTTTCAAGGATATGAAAGCAGCAATTATCCTCACCTTGGCTAATACAATTAAGAAATTCTGAAGTACTGAGAAAACTCTGGAGCAATTAGACTTTGAAAATCGCCTAACTATGAATTGTCATTTGCCAGTAAGCTATAGTTAGATCAGATTAAATTGGAGATGCGGGGAATGATCTGAAAGCAGTCAGAGGCAGTGGGGCAGGATTTCCACTGCAGTTTGTTATGGAGCTGGATCCAAATCCGCTGTCAGCTATGACCATGAGTTATAGGCACTTGGGAGTTTTCAGGGGACTAATCAGACATTTTTTGCTAACTTAGGCAGAACCATTGAATTATTTTAGTGATAACCGTGGAACTAATTCTACTCCCAGTCCAAAGCAAAAATGTCTTAGGTAACAGGAAAAATGCTGCTTAACTTAAATCTCTCGTGCTGACTCCAGCTATTGTGAAGGAGGTAGTCTGGTCCTTACAACGGGATCAAAATTCAAACAATTTGTCTTTGATATCAGGTAGAAAAAGCCCTTGCAGGATTACTGTAATCGGTAAGAAACAAAGCAGTCCTTGGATAAGCGCTGCATTGACTTTAAGGCAAAGACATGAACTGCAGAAGAGCACAGGCAAGAGCAGACATCCAGAAAAGATGATCCAGGAGAGGAGGGTCTGAAGAAGTGACAATATAAAAATCCTTCCATGACTGCTAGTGACAGGAAGGAAATGATTTCTTCAAGGTGTTCATGAATGGTTCAAATTTTAGAGGTTTAAGTTTTCATTACAAAGGAGATTTCTGATGATGAGAAGTGAGAAACACCGGGTGGCTGGGGATGGTGAGGAACTTTCGCCAGATCCATCTCTGGTAGATGTTTGATCTGACTGATTTTGCCTTAGCAGAGAGAGCGTGGGTGAGCCCTGAGAAGGCTGTGATTTCAGCATCCTATTTCTTGTGAGCATGATACTCTTGGTGGGCATTTCAGCTGCAGATAAGGCTCTTATAGCAGCATCCATGTCACCAAAGGGGAGAGAGGTTAATATCAGCATTAAGCTCTAACTCTGACAAAGGTTTGGTTCAGCCTTATTTCTCTAAACTAGAATATGAGTCCTGATGTATTCCTTCTCCTTGATATTTAACCTTTTTGCTTCCAAAAAGGAAAGGTAATGGAAAGGCATAGGAAAACTAGCATCACATTTTAAACTGATGCTTTCACGAAACTGATGCTTTCTGATATTATATTAGTATTTCTGAAAACAGGATTAAGCAATAGGCTCACCGCTTATTTGCCTGAACAGGCATGTTGACAATAGCTTTGTATATAATTTTTGAAGTTTCAGTATCATCTCTCAGAAGCAGGACATGCTGTTAAGACTGAAGAGCATTCAGTGGGTTTAGACTCAGTTCCTAAACCTGACAGACAGTCCTTTTGGGCCCCTTGTCCCTTTTGCTCTCCCATAAAGTGGGGCAGTATTTTTATCTCCCCACCTTTGAAACTTCTGCATATCAACTGAGAAGATAATTTCTGCCTGGCTCAGTGCTTGGAGTGCAGAATGGCTTTGTTCAACATGTGGGAAAGGCCAGGAGTCTGATTTGGTTATACTAAGCTAAGGCTGGGTGTCACGTACAGGGCAGCAGGATTCAGCAGGATGCATGATGGAGGTTCACACTGCTGTGAAACACACCTCACCCACAGCAACAGCAAACAAAATCCTTTTGTTGAATCAACTGGAAGACAATAAACCCACTGAAATCCAGATTTGAACTTTCAGCAGCTCCTCTGCACTAGGCAACTAAAGAGCTCTTAAGACTGTGCCCTGACACATGTACAAAAGAGACAAGATCTTATGGGACATCAGGGCTTTCCTCACCTTTGTAAATCCTGTAGAGGTCATTGCCAAACACCGGGTCAGCGCCTGAGTGACCTTCCCTTCCCACAGGGAGGATAAACTTCCTCAAACCCACCAAAACCAACACTTGCACAACACCTCTTAGGTTTCCAACCTAGTTGGTAGTCTTAAGAACATAAGGGCCACTGAATGGATTTTAGAAACATTTTAGTCCAAATATCTGCTGCCTGGAGATACCCTTGCACCGAAGCCAAGCCAGGAGACAAGCGGTTTATATGCCAGATTTAAAGGAAAATGCCAATTTTGACCAACACTCCCTGAGAACCTGAACAAATATAATCTTAATGCAAGTGAACTGCTAAGGAGAAGCAATGCTGCCAGGCTTAGAGGTCCAAGCGCATATAGCAGCCATGGGCTCTGCTTTAGGACCAGCAATGCTGCAGACAGCACAAGGACAGGGAAGGGGAGGGAAACTGCTCCCCAAAACCGCTCCCCAAAGCAAATGTTAGGCTGCGCTGCTTTGGGAAGCATCAGTGGTGGGAAGTGTCACCCTCTGCAGTGTTTCTGCACTGCTGGGACAGCCAATTCGAGCCATGGTGGGGGGTCAAGAGAGCTCTGGCTGCAGGAATAAAACATGAACCTGCTACTTCCATGACAGGCTGCTGCTCACAGTCAATTTCTGTTATCTTTGTTAGGACCCCATTAATACTTGACCGGTCAGAAACATCAGTGGCTCCTGCAGCTGGCACTAGACAACCTTGCACTCAGCAGCCTGAGGGGCTCGACTCTTGCTCTTCTTGCTAATAAGTTTCCTATCATCAACTCTTCCTGTCACACAGTCAAACTTTCTCAGGGCTTGAACCCCAAACCATGGGGATAAAACTCACACCGCGCTTCAAGTCCTTTGAGAAAGAATTGATATCCACCATGTAAAACAAACTATTTCCAACTCATTTTGAAAGACAATTCAGCGAAAAATAGGATGAGTCCTGTCTTTCTGTTGGCTGAGTTGTACTTGATTGCATTTGGTATGGCATGCGTGTAGTTTCAGATTTTACCAGGAAGGCTAATGAATGTGAAGCTCACCGTGCAGGGTTGCTTAGCACAGCCTGTCAAAGGACATCCTGCTCTGGGCTCCAGCTCTGCTGCTGGCAGAGCCCAGCCAGGGGATGCTCCTGCCGGCCTTGTAAAAGCTGTGTGTTCAGCTGCTCCAAGGTTTGCCTGCATGGACAACTTGATCCAATGCTAATCCCAAGTTTCGTTTCAATGGAAACTTCCTTTTGTGCATGGAGAACTGGATAATACTTAAAGCATGGGGATATCACCCCATCCAGATCTCACACGCTGAGAGCAGATGATGCTGTGCTCCTTCCCCAGCTTCACCATTACCTTGGTGATAATATAACTTGTGAAGAACATTACTTCATCATCAGCAAGAGAGACCCAAGAGGTCTGAAAGCTTGTCCTGGACAATCTCCCTCCTTATTAATAGTAGGCTTATGCAGGCATTGGTGATTCACCCGTAGTTAAATGGGTAAATTACTTAATCTACAACAAGGGATTTACCTGGAAAAGAATGAAAATAATTTCATGCCTCATTGTTTTTCTGTGATCCCATTACACCAATGGATGATGCTTCCTTTATACTAGTCAAATATGAAATAGGAGCCGAGGAGCAGAGAAAGGATTGCTCTTGAACCCCTGTCTAAAGAAGGGGTTCAAGAATCCGGCCCAAGTTTAGTTTCAGTTCTAACTATCTTCTTCCCTTCCCCAGAAATCTGATGATCTATATAGTCACTGCTATAGTCACTGCAGCTGACAAACCTGTGGTACCCAAGCAAAATAAGGAACCCTCCAAGCACCTCCTCGCTCCTGCGCCACCGAAGGTGAGGGCTCCCAAAATATCTAGGGGGTCCACCTCCACCGTGAGAGGGACATGCGTGGGCGGGCGGGCAGGAGCTGAGCAGTGCAGAAGATGAAGAAAAGGCACTTCAGTAGCCTGAGGACTACCCACTTGCTAAAGCATCAAAGGCATGCTGCAGAGTGGAGGTGTGAGAGCTTTTCACAGGAGAGGTTGTCAAGATCTTTTTATAGATGGCAATCAGCACAGAGAGGTTTCGAGCGGGTTTTTCCTCCCGTACAGTTATACAAATAGTTCGCTAGTCGAGATGAGGAGTCAGTTCCACGAGCAGCAAAATGACTGAAGTCTCCTCTTCTCTGGCTTTGTGTGCTGCTGAATTTGTTGGAAACTAATAAAAGGCGAACCTGCACCACAAGCCTGTCCCTCCCTGGGGACACTCTGTGGGGAGCACTGCTTCACCCAACCTCTTCTCATAAGGCCTGGAGAAACTATGAGATGTGATAGAAATCAGCCAAAGAATTCCAGTCTTCCCAGGGGATGACCGAGTAGTTTCCTAAGGACACAAGACTTTTTTTGTTTACAAAAGTCATAGCACCAGATGTTGCACAAACGCTGGAGCTTAACGGAAAATCTCTCTTTTATATTAGCTGACATGTCATATGTTAATACAACACCATTATGTGTGTCAACTAGCAGAAAACCTGGCACCTAAGGATCTATTTTAAGAGATTAAAAATCCACAAGGAGTTTCACACTTAAGTTACCCTTGTAAGATGAACAATGCTGCAACCTTAAAATAGTTCACGAGCACTTCACTCTGCAAGTTTTTTCCGCTGCACCCAGATAGGCATCTCCTCGACAAGCGTGCCAGGGTCAGCCGAGCCCCATTTTGTTCCACAACATCCTATGCACTGAGGCTGATTCACAGCCTTACTTGTTGCTCTCCTGTCTTTATTCCCTTATTTCTGCTGCCCCCGTAGTCCCGAGAGCAAGCCTGAGCACTCGTGGACCTCTAAGCGCTGCTCAGAGGAGCTGCTGTCCCTTGAGCTGCTGCGAGCAACAGCATCGCGCACACTTCTATCTGTAGGCGCAAAGGAAAAAGAAAAATAATTAAAAAAAAAAAATAAATCACACCCGCCTCCACCCTCATCCACACAGGCACTGGAGATGACTAAGAACAATCCAACTGTCTTCCCAATTTCAATGAAAAGGTTTTAGTCTTCATTGTGGGTACCATGAAGACACAGCATTGGCTTCTTCTTGGTGCGAGAGCCATTTCCACTATGAATCACCGTTTCCTGATTCATCAGCAGCTGGGCTTTCTGCCTGCAGGGATTAAGAAAGAGGAGGCAACACGGCTAACCTTACTGCGTGTCTCCGGTATGATTTTACCCAGCCCACCTTCTGGGGTGAGTATCCTCTGAAAACCAAGAGAGGAGGGAGCCGCCATGGCCATTGCTCTCCCTCTGCTTTGGCTGAGGCAGTGGGTCAGGCAGCCTCCAAAAAAGTTTCCAAACTAGGGTCTGATGCCAATGGCAACTGACAGCTACGTTACACAATGTCGCCTTTAGGGCTGTGACAACCATGCTGGGAAAGCCCCGTAAAACGCAATAGTCATCTCAAAGAGTTGATCTGCATCCCAAGATGCAGACAGGAGCCCCTGTCTGCAGCCATGGCCTTGTCTTCTGCTCAGTGCCGTTTACTCTGAGCTCCCCTCAAGAGCTCAAGAAAGAATTAAATGATATGGACATTTTCCAGTCCAACAGAGGAAGACTTAGAGCAGCAAACCACCTGGATATGTTTTGGAATTTATATTTTACTGCTGTATGCACAGAGAAGACAACCTTGGCCTTCATTTTGAACCTGATTGTGAAGCTAGCTACGCAGCTAAGGTTTTTCTGTGGTTTTTTTCTGTGAAATTTCAGCAGAATTGAGACACGCTGTCATAATACTGCAAATTGCCTCTGAGAGCTGAAGTTTTCCCAGACCCAGAGAATAAGCGCAACCGTGCCTCCTTTCTGATGTAGTCTAGCACCAAAGCCCAACACCACAACAAAAATTGAGAAGGCTGGTGGCCCCACAGGCCAGGTGCCGCACAAGCATCCAGATGAAAACGCCAACCCTTGTCTATGATTTTTTGAGTTGTGACGCTGGTTTCTGGATCAAAAACAGAGACTTTTCTGCAAAAGACTGTTATCAGACCCTCGTCCTACCCTCAGTCATCTACTGTTTCTTGCAGACCATGCTTTACCTGTCTGCCCTATAGGACAAGATTACTTAATCTGCCTGAAGCCAACAGCCTTGGCCAGGCTCACTGGAGGCAACAAGCTGTTTCTGATCAGAAAGGGTTGGAAAACCCAGTGATGAAGTAGACAAAACCTTGCAGCTGGTTCACCACCTACAGCCAATTTCAGAAGCTTCTCCAAAGTGAATTATGGGTTAGATAGGAACTTGTCAGGTTTTTATCTCATTTATGGAGGGGGTACTTCTTCCTGATTATCTGTGAAGAACATGGGAAGGACTGATATTCCCTAGAAAAAAAACCCAAAACAAAGTCAATGAGGAAACTCTCACAGATATGTAAAGGCACGATGGCTCTGTGGCCTAGGAACAATCCTTGCTGGCATTAATTTCAGTCTGAGTGCTCCATTTCCACATGAAAGAGAGAAGTTGGCATCACAAACCACACAAAACTGCAGCCACTCTCATTTTCCTTGCAGAGGTGCTCTGTCAGTAGCACGGTTTCTCAGCTTGAGGTGACCTGGAGGATGACCAAAGCTCAACCTGCTTTATTTTGTCCCCAGCAGCTTGCATGGAATAAGTTTGAGTTCTTGTGGTGGAAGAGCACTGTCCCAGCTGCGGTACGCAGACCCGACCCTTCAGGCTGGGGAATGGGACACAAACAATATTCATGGCTCTCCCACGCAGTTGAAGGCAGGAATTGCCGCTCCTAAGCCCTGCCAACCTTTCAATCCAGGCTGTCTCAGAGGAGGCACCAGCAGTGGGACCCTAAGGAGGACAGGAATGTAATCCTGGGCTCTATCAGCTAATACACCTAAGCCGTAGGAATTAACTATAATTTACAAGTCTTTAAAGCAACGCACAAGAGGACAAGTCTTTCAAAAGCACCCGAGGCTATTCTGAACAAAGTCTCATTGACTTCCAGTAGTATTTCTGCTCCTACGTGCCTTAGGTGTCTCCAAAAATCCTACCCAGCGACATAATGCAACACAGGTCGGACAGGAGTACGCAGCTCAGCCTTCTGGTTCCTGCTTATGATTACCTTAAGCACAGCAGTTTGATGTTGCAGGGCTTCATGCAAAGACTTCTCTTGTATTTCTGACACATCTCAGAGCGTGACCTCTGTCTTGCAAGCTCTGCACTGAAGCACTGGTGTGAACAAAAACAAAGACTCGGCTACCGTAGCTCCAAAACCTTCTGATTTTGCTCGAGTTCAGTATAAAAGTGATCATAATTCAACCCAGGTCACAGCAAAAGGGCCTTAAGAAGAATTGTCCACTTGCCGGTTTGGGCTGGCTCTTTAAAAAGGCTCCTCTTCCAGAAGCTGGGCAGTGGTGGGGCACCAACTCAACCTGCCCTCAGCCTTTGCTGCTGCCTTTCCACTAGGAATACTGAATTTTGAGTCCCAGGGTGCAAGTCTGGAGTAACTTTTGCTACTGCTCCTCTTCGGTGCAATCAAAGTGGGAAGGGATGGGTACTCCTGCCCTTGTTTGGGATGAAACGCCAGTCGACATCTTGAGATGTGGGTCTTCAGCCCCAGTGATCCTCAGATATAAGACAGAATACTCACACTTGCACACTTCTTGCAAAAAGAAAATTAAATGTTACTTGTGTACCTATTTCAGCAGGTGTCTGCAGATGAGTAGAGCGCAGGTTTCCACAGAGCACCTGAGAGAACTTTCTGTGCTACAACACCATAGTAAAAGAAAAAAAAGAAAAAAAGAGGATGCAATAAGCAGGACTTCCTTTAGTAGCCTTTTCACTCCCATTCCCGCTCTGCCGTTGCCAAAATCCTGCTTTGGCTCTGGCTCATCACAGCACACTGGGGACAACATCCCTCCCTGCCTGTAGGCTCCCCCCTCCCTGCCCCTGCCCTCCCAGTGAGGACACTGCTGAGTGCTCCGGTTGGGTAAGGGGACAAGGGGCTTCCCAGGCGGCAGCGCTCGCCTCTCCCAACCAGCACATGCAGCCATCGCTGAGCATCACAAGATGTCGTTGCTGTGCTGCTTTTGTCCCTCCTGCTCACCCCCGCTTCCCTCGCAGGGAAATGCACCACCTTTCCCATCCAAACCCAAACTCCAGCGCTCCAGGTCATTTTCTCGGGAGCACCCCACGCCTCTGGGTGACATTTACGGACAGGCTTCCAGCAAAACAACGCGCTCGACATTGCTGAAGCTACAGACCTGAGCTGTGCTTGTCGCTTGCTAAATACCAGCCTTGGAGAGAGGCACCCATGTTTTGCTCTAGCTGCTCATCCTGGTGCATGAGGAAGTATCCACGCGTCTCCTCCCGCGCCACAGACACAGCATGGATGTGCAGGATTTGCAGCAGCACCTTGAGACACGGGCTGGGTCACGCGTGCACTCTGTCCTTGCCTGGACCTCAAGTGCATAGCAAGTACAGAAAGGCTGCTCAGATGGGATTGCCACGATTCTGTCTTATATGGAAAGAAGGGTTTAGGAATAAAAACACACCCCTCATTGCTGTAGCGTGGAAGCGTATGTTTCTGTGGAAAGGGGCACATCACCACTCTTCCCAACACTAAGTTGGGACTGGAGATTTTTAGAGGTGTTGTTAGTTCTGGCTCTTTGTCAGCCCCAGGACTTCATCAGGCCAGGCTAGCAAAAGCCGGGAAGGAGAAGAGGTGCCTGCAAAGATTAGTAGATAGCCCGAGCTCATAGAAGAGAAGATGGGATGGTTACATGGGCTTCAGCAGAACTTCAAATCTCCTGTAGCTGCCACAAAACTTTTTACATTCTACCTCTGGACAAAATCTCCACTCCTTTTCCATACTGTAAATTTAGGATGGAAGTTGCTTTTGGCAATGCCTAATTTAGCGCAAGCTCTTTAGGAGATGCAGTGCCATGGTATAAATTGAGACAGGTTCAGGCACCGCCAGTAAAAAGACACAGGTCACCTGCATGTTTGGCAGTGACCATCCTTTCAATATCCACTTCATTCTTGAGGCATTTTGCACACTCTAGAACAAAAACTGCAATGCTGAAACTACTGCAGATATAACAATATTTGGGATATCTATTACTCAGATTGATGTTTTTCCCTCTGCAATATTCACACCTTTCAATACTCAATTTCTTTGCAAGAAGCACCTGGCAGATGGTATTATTTACTTTTAGAAGAACTTGTGCAACAGCTACTCTAAAGCCCAGCAAGAATTTTTCCACAAAATGGATTTAAATTACAGAAAACCCCATTCCCTCCCAGGATGTCACCAGCTTTAACTCAGGTCAAGGAAATTTTCCTGCGCGGATCAGCCCTTCAACTCCAACCCAAGGGCTGACCACATGATTGCATTGGACTTTGACCAAATTCACACCAAGAGGTTTTAATCACTTTTCAAAAAAATGAATGCAACTTCTAGGATGTGGCATACAGAGCCTTCCATAAGGCCTTTCATGGTGGACAACCCTTATAGATCAGCACAGTGTTGGCCTTTACGTGCTAGCTTAAAAAGTAGAGTCAGGTATATTGGAGTCAGGATATTCCTTTGACTATCTCAAGTACCCTTTAGCAAACTCCCTGCTAAACCTTTAGTGGTGCTGCAGCTCACTTATTTGTAAATTTTGCTTATACTTGGTGAATTAAAGAGTGTGAAACTTAGGCATGTTCGCTTGGTTTCTGAGTTTCCAGAAATGCAGAAACCTGTATACAACAGGAGGAAGATCCTTACCCTTCTCATGCCTCTGAACCCCCACTCAAAGGAAATAAGCAGCAATTCAGCATCCTTTTTTACGACCTGCCAAAATCCTAGAGGCCCTTTACATCCTTGGTCCCTCCCCTTGGGCAAATGGCACGAAATAAAACAGCTCATCATCCCATCCGTGGCCCAGCGTGACAAGAAAGCCGGAGTCCCTCACAGGTTCAGTAGCAGCCATCTCTGAAATATGTTTTGGAAAGAAATGAGATTCCCTCACTTGCTTTGCCAGAAGCAAGAGGTTTGAGATGTCGAGCAGCAGAAGTGCCTCTACAAATCCACCGGAGCCTGCCCAGTGAAATGCAAGGGACCCTGTAGCTATCCTGGAGGTGCTTTTTTTCTATTAAAATCTCATGTAGAAATATGAAGTCACCCCAGTACATGTGTTACCATCTCCAGATCAGAGGAGAGCATGTTATAAATACTGCCAGCGTCTATTAAGGGGTTTTGCTTTACTGAATCTGGCAAACACAAATAAGCGTTTGAGAGCTGAACTAGCTCACAGAGCTTTAGCCTTTGGATTACTTACTAATGAACTCCCCATAGTCCAGCCATTTAATTTCATTAAATTGCCAAGACAGTTCCAGTTAAAGGCCCAGGTCAAGCGACATACTGCTGGTTTTTTCAGAGACCTCATTGGGAAAAAGCACACTCCTCTGTTTAAATAGACAAAATTTCATAACTATCTGCATTGTGCAATAACCTGAACAGACTGCGTTTCCCCAGCATATCACTGGAAAACCCAGCAGGAGTCACAAGCAAGGATCATACTTTTGTTTTCTGCTTCTGAGGCCATAAGGTCCCCTCAGATCCTGGCAACACAGCAGTACTCTCCCAGCTCCAGTTAACTGCTCACATTTTCTTCTCCCCTTCCCAGATGCAAGTACTTCAGCCCACGGAGGCAGGATATGGTAACAGGGATTTTCCCCCTGGTTCAAGGAGAGATGCTTAGCCCTGCCGCTGTTTTCGGTATCGTCTCACTGCTTTGAACAAGACGGATTCGGCTCTTTGGTCTCTTAGTTCAGTCCTTGTTGACGGGTTTCAGGCTGGGATGGAGAAAAAGGGAAGCCAGGCAGGCTCTGGGGAAATACTGCCTGTCCTGTCCCACTCACAGCAGCGGGACAGCCAGGGTCAGCTCCTGCATCCCACAACATCCAATGGTTTATATGCTGACTTGCAGCCCATCAGCAGCAGTTCTATCCCACCCCTCATGCCCACAGCTGGAGATGACGTGTGAGCTGAAACCCACTCCTGGAGCACCTAGCTCACGTCTCCCTGGGCTGCCGAAGCCTTTCTTGCTGATCTCACAGGTTTTGGACTCAGCCCATAATAATCTGCGCAATCAGCAATCCTTCAGCAAGTGAGCAGGGCTGCGAGCCGAGGACGACCGAGGGGAGTGAAATTTAATTTACAGAATGGATGGCTGTCAGTGCCGCATCCTCCTGGCTGCATCCAAGCGGGACTACAGAACGTTCCAGCTCCAGGCAAGAGGCTGCTGCAGCTCCAGCTAGCCCCATCCAGCCCCAAATCCACGGTCATAGTTTAACCCCAGCCAGCAACTAGGACCACGCAGCTTCTCGTTCACTTCCCCCTTTCCTCCCTCAGAAAGGCAGGGAGAAGAGGCAGAAAAGGACAGGAAAAAGCCCCAAACTCATGGGTTGAGATAAAGACAGTTTAATAGAACAATAACAGAAAAGGAAAATAGCAATAATAATAATGGTAAAAGAATATACAAAACACAAGTTGCTCTTACCACCTGGTGAATTGGTTGCCCAGCTTGACCTGAGCAGAGATCACACCCCCCCCAGCCAACCCCCATTTATGTACTGAGCATGGCTTCTATGGTATGGCATATTTCACTGGCCATTCCATTGTCCTGTCTATGTTCCTTCTCAGCTTCTATGGGAAGCTGAAAAAAGTCCTTGACTAGTATTAACATCATTTAGCAACAACTAAAATGATATGCGTTATTGACATTCCTTTCATACCAAATCTGAAAACACAGCAACCACTAGACAGAAAATTAGCTCTATCTTAGCTGAAATCGGGATGTCCACTTACGCTTAGCGATGCTGAATTGTCTCTTCTCGTCTCCAGCTTCAGGGTTTTTTCTTGAAATGGATTAATTTCTTCTTGACCTGCTTCATCGACCGCAATGTTGCATCGCCTGTCAGATGGGCAAAGAGGTACCAATTCAGCACAGCCACTTTGTCCCCCAGACTCACCCTCAGCCAGCAGTGACCCTTGCACTGCAATGCCCACGAGGTGTAAGCTGGATCTTGCTGGTATGCTGTTTCCCCCCCAGCAGCTCTCACTGTGGCAGCCTGCGTGCATCCTAGAGCCCAGAGCCAGCAGGAATTGCCCTGTGAAAAAAGAGCATGGTTAGATTGAAGTTGCAACTCTAGGCAACGTCAGGCCAGCAAAAAATAGCGTTGAGACACTGTGGGGTAACACTACACGCAGATATTCATAGCAGAGAGGCATTTATCGCAATGCAGTAAGGGAACTGCTAAAAGACGTGATTTAATAAAAGAAAAAGCACAGGTGTGATTCCCCAACACTTGATTTACATGCTGGGACCTGTAGATCCCATACAAGCCCCCCCATAAATTCAAAGAAATAGCCAGCAAAGCCAACATCAGCCAGACTTTACTATAAATCCTACTGCTTTCAGCAGCCTTCAGATCAGGCCCCTTTCCATTAACACTGTTGATCCAGAAGACTGAGTTGGACACCTAAGCTCTCATGGTGCTTTAAGATGTGAGTGTAGAAAGGTAACCTCTAAAACTATGATTTTTTTTTTTCCCCCAGACTGAAAAAAGGAGCACTTCAAGCCTTGTACATCACTATGCCTCCGCATCGTGTACCTGGAAAAAGAGGGTGACCCTTCCTTCCCCAAGGGGACCAGAAAGTCCGTAGACCGTGGTACGTGAAGTTTTGCCCTGACTGCACCGAGGAACGCAGGTCGTGTTCGCAGCAATAAGCAGAACGTACATGCCCACCGCTTCATGAAAATGCAGTATTTACAGCTGGCGCAAGGAATTTTGTGGGGCAGTTTTCAGAAGAACATAAAGGAGGAGGTCACTTTGTGCTTCTGTGCCAAGGAGAAAGGCAACAGCAGCTTCCCAGGCACTTAGCAAGCACTCACATCCCGGCTGACTTGGAGGTTTCTCAGGGGTGAGAAGGACTTTTTCCAATGGACATTCATCTTGTATGATAACTTCATCTCATATTTTCAGCGGAGAGAGGGGAAAGGAAGGAGCCCCCACTCCTCTTTCCCACCCCCACACCCCCTACCCTGACTTGCAGCAGCAGTCTGTGCTTCGTTGAGAAGAAAAAAACATTAACATCTAAATTCACAGTAGATGTTTCTATTAACGGGGATAGGGTTTGGATTTAGGTTCAGAACCGGGACAATATCACCCTCAGAGAGCTCTTTTCAGATGTTAATCTTTCTCAGAGCAGTTATTCCTGTGCAGAGTGTCGTGCATTGTGGAAATACAGAGAAAATAAAGGATGGTCAAGAATAAATTACAGCGAGACTGAATGTGTCTTTCTCAAAGATATGCCCTAGTTCAGCCACAAGTTATTTGGCTCTGTGCAGGAATCACTGAGTAAAGCTTTATGTCCCGTGTTACGTAGGGAGTGAAACTAGTTGGGCATGGTTTTTCCTTCTGCCCTAACAAGATGTGGTCTCTGTACAGCCTTGCCCAGGCACGGGGCTGCTGCCAGCAGCAGTAGAACCACTGTACATCTGCTGTCAGGTGTCCCAGATGGAGATCTGCCCCTTTCAATTACAAATTTAGTGAAAAAAATTGAAATTGAAATAAAAATAAAAATAAATAAATAAAATAAAATAAAATAAAATAAAATAAAATAAAGTAAAATGTCACAGCCGTGGCAGATCCCTCTTGAAGGTGAAAAATCAATACCTGGCTTTTTAAAAATGGATAGAGGCGAGATAGAGAAGCTGCTGCTGTCACATGCATCTTCCATTCCAAGCCCAGCAGGGGGATGCTCCCTCTGGTGGGGTGTTGCTAGTGGTTTCAGCAAAACTTCTTGAAAAGTATGGTTTTATGCAAAAAGGACCATACGAGTCTCAGCACAGAAAAAAGCTTGGGCTCATCATTTGTTCAATATATATTGTAAAGATGCATTTGGGATGAAGTTTTTCAGTCCCACTGAGGTGTGTGTCTGCATTACCTTCTTTCTTACAGTTTTCAAATATTCATAAGAAAAGTGTAAGTATTTGATGTCTGAAGATGACCATTCTGTATGCACACCATGTTTGCACAAAAAAACCTACTGAAGCTCTTGTGTGAGTCAGGCTAATCCTCCGTCTACTAAGTTTTAGTCAGTCAAACTTGGAAGGAAAACGGGGAGTTTGGAGACCGCTGACAGTAATTATTTGGACATGGAGGGATGTCCGCACAGAGACATAGATAGGATCTCTTTTAGTGCAGCTAGAGAAGAGATTAATAACCTGAGAGGAATGTAATAAATGATCAATACACTGGAACTTGGCTACTTGCACCAAAGGAAAAAATACCTACTGTGCTTTTTTTCTCCCTCTTTCTCTCTCTCTCTTTTTTTTTTTTTTTTCCCTACAGACAAGGCAGCATTTTTAGGAGAAGCATCCTGCACTCTCAGCAGCATCCCGGGGTGCCTGTACCCTAAGAATGAATGGAAAAGCCTGGCTTTGCCACCACAGTTTAACAGACCTGTTTAAACAAGGTCTAGCAGGAGTGAAGAGATCTTCCTCTGACACATGTCTATACAGCAAGCAACTACTGTCCGGGAGCTACAAAAAGTCCCTAGTCCATTGTTCACTAGTCTGGGATTGGATTTACTTAATTAAAAATAGTTAATGGAATGTTAATGGCACTTAATTGTATTCATTGCACTGGTTTTGCAGCGATTTTTTCCCTCGATTCACAAAGATGGGATTAAGTGCTAATGTATTGCAGGCTGCTGAAACGTATAACCTGCGGTCATGATTTTAAACACATGTAGAGGTGCTAATTGCATTCAGTTGACACAACTGTAGATGGGAAGATCATTTTTCGCACCTTATCAGCGCTGGGGAGGCGCTAACTGCATTCAGAAGACACCACTGCTGTTACAAAGGTAATTTCTTGCACTTCATCAGAGCTTACCACATGCTTAGCAATGTAGCTAGCCAAAAATATCGTACCATCAGAGTTAATGAGGTGCTTGCGCGTTTTTAACAAATGGGAATTGTAAAAAAACTTCCCCACTTTTTTTTTTTTTTTAATAAAGAGTAACAAATTCCTGCAGATGCCACATTGCTGGAGTTGGTGGTTGCCTACCTCAGTGCAACTCCTGAGCGTGCTGCGAATGCTTTCTGGTGGATGGATGCCGACTCCGATCACGTGTCGTTGTGTATCTGTGAACTGCATAGAGTCCCGCAGCAGGGCAGAGCAGGTAACACAGCCCCTCTCTGGTTTCAGAGCCTGTGAGGGCAAAGACTGAAACATCAGAAAATACTTCTGGGCTTCTTTAAACCTCAGCAGAGATCCAAGCAAAGCTACTCTCTTTACCTTGTTTAGTTCTCTGTTGCTCCCAAACTGGGTAATCCCTGGGGTCTGGGCCATCCAGGCCACACATTTTGGCTAATGGTCTTCTCTTGCAGCTCTCCCACTTCCCTGCCACCACATCTGCCAGGACGGTGGGCAGCCAGCCTGGTGCTAGACCAAAGAAGAGCTCTGCTGCTTTGCAGCTCAAGGAAGGGCAAGGAGACACCCTCTTGGCCTCACCTAAGCATACCAAGAAGATTTGTGTTGTGTCCAGTATCTCCTCTATGGCAATTGCCCACTCCTTTTCATCTCAGGTTCTTCTGCTCTACTATCTCTAGCCTATCTCCAGCAACTGTTGCTGATAAAAAAGCTGAAGGTAGCCGAAGGTAGCTGAAGATAGTTTTGAGATCAGAACTCATAATTTTGTACAATTTCAGTGTATTTTAATATGCTATGAATGGTTCTCTTCCCCTCCTCCTACGCTTTGAAGACCCTTTGACTCTTCTTTGAATCTGCCCGTGGTCTTTGACTGAAAATCCCCTGTTTACAAGGTGGAACATGCTGAGGTCATTAGGTAATTTGGGTGTCCTGGCTAATTTGGACATGCAGCAGATATGGGGCAGAGCTGGTCTGAGGCAAAGATTCCTACTGAAAGGAGTTTTTCTCTGTTTTAAATAAAGAAGCCTATAAAAAACCATTCTGCTAGGAATAAAATTGGCTGGTGGGAGAGCATCACAAGGCTCCTCTGGCACAGGCAGGCAACTAAATAACATGACCTGGGACCTTTTCCTTCCCGCTCTCAAGCTTTGACAGTGTAGGTGATCAGGTTCTGTTTCTTACATCACCCCCAAAATTAATGCTGGGTCACTCAGAATAGCAAGCAGTAAGACACGAAAGGTTTAGCCTTCACAGCCAGAAGACCACGTACTGCACTGCTCTCTCGCTGTCGGGTTCTGAAGCAGAAGGACGCACGTCTGAGGTTGCACGAAGATGAAGGGTGCGCTATCAGCAGGGCTAGCAGAGCAAAAGCACCCCTACTCAGGTGGTGATGGGAGTTAACGTTTACACGTGTCTTTGGACAACTTCACTGTATGAGCCGGGCTCAGCGGTTTTTCAGCTGTGCTGCTAAGCAGCCCTCCTACCAGCAAAAGCAGGAGCCAGTGGCCCACCTGAGCTGCACTTAACAGCAGTGAGCTCAGTGGAGACTTACCCATGATGGAATCAGTAACTTCAAGAGAACCTACTTAAAAGCATAGGAAAAAAAAAAAGCATTTCTAATCCCCCAGATACCCACTTTAGGTGCTTGCCTTGAATGATATGCTGGTATGATGTTAAACAAGGAGAAATTTCAACTAATAGAAGCATGAATATTCCCCAACATTACCTCCAAAATCCTTGAGCAAATAAAGCTAATCTGAAGACGCAAGGGTAGATTTGAAAAGCAAATTTACCCTGTTAATACACATGTGCCACTCCTGGGGAGGAGCAAGGGAGATGCGAGCAACCACCCCAAGCAGGCTGCCTGCCTGATGCTGAGGCGCTGCAGATCAACAGCATTGAACTGGGATAACAATCACAGCCTCCAGCCTAAGTCTTTTTATTTTGCCTTGTAAGACTTTCTCAAGCCCTCCTTGCAGAGTCAGTCAGCATGTGTCTTATCTCTCATTGCTTTCTGTGGTTTGTTCTCTTTTTAATAGCTCTTTTCTTTGCAGAAAGTCACAGCTTTCCCTTAAGATGATAATATGAACGTCACTGGTTGCACATTAAAAGTTGGCTGCCAAACATGTTTTTGTAGCTGCCGTACTGCAGACTAGAGGATTGAGCCCCAATTCACACTAACAGCAGCAGTAAATTAGCACTTGGGATGACTTTCTTGCTCAGAGTGGCAACTTCAGGCCAGTTCCTTTCCCCTTTTCCTGGGTCCTCCCAAAAGACATCTTTGTGGAGCACCAATCCAGTCCTCCAGCAGGTGGATGCAACAGTTTTCCTCTAAACAGCAAAATAAGAAAAAAAATCCAACAAAAATCTCCCATTGTTCAAGCAGCTTCTGATGCCCCCTCCCTCTCTCTCAGCTCCATCTGACGGAAGGTTGTCTTGAAATGTGCCTCACCTGACAAAAGGTTGCGTCTGGGGCTAAACAAACCTGAGCACATTAATCCAAAGGCTCTGGGTGTAATGTATCCCAGCACAGACTGTGCAATTACCTCTGAGTGCTTCAGCCTGTCCAGCCAGATGGTTTGGTGGCCAGCAGACCCTCACCACCACGCCCTGGGCCACCATGGCTGCTGTGCAGAGCCATGGTAGCAGACAGCATGAGGACGGGGCTGTTTGCCAGGCTGGGTGGGCTGGTGCTTTCCAAGCCCGGGGCTGCAATCACAGCAAGAAGTTTCCTGACAGCGCGGTAGTAGCAGACTTACAAACGGGAAAGCAGAAGGTGGGATTCAGCATTTTGCTAAAGCCAAGCACAATGACTTCAAATGACACAAATCTCAGCTTTCCCAAACTCTGGAAGAAAGACTAACTTCCAGGGAAAAAAAAAAAAAAAAAAGAAAAGAAAAGAAAAAGGCCTGCCGAGGCTTCATTTTACCCTTCTCCATGGTGAGTTCCCAGCTGGAGCTGGTAGCCATCCCCAGCAACTGTAGTGTTTAGGAGCAGGTCATCCCCATGCACCTTCTTCCTGCTCTCCCAAGAGTCCCTGCACACCCTGAGCCATTACAGATAGCAGTAATAAGGGTATCCGTCCTGCCCATCCCTCTTTGCTTCTCGAGTCTCCAGTATATTATTTATATATATTATATTATATTATATGTATATAATACAAAATAAGTGGTCCCAAAGACACTCCATTAACAGAGGTTTGTGTGTGGCCATGGGTAAAGCAACGGGGTTTTTTGGTGGCATAGTGCATTAAGCAGATAGAAAATATTTGCTCTGTAGCATAAATTAACGTGATCCTAAGGCAGTATTCATTTGCATTCAATGACACACCTTCTCAGGGAAATGCTTTTCTTGTTAAGCGTGCTTTGGGTGCTAAAGCTTGACTAGCACTGTGTTCGTGACTCTCGAATTCAGATGCAGATGGAGAGATCCCGGGAATGAGCTGGGAAGCTCGTCGCTGAGCCTGCCCACAGCAAGACACGTCTGGCAGCTGCTCATTTCTTCAGTGCTGTAGGGAGAGATCACGCTGACGTGGAACTGGTGAGTAATCAGCTACAACAGCTGGAGGGGTTTCCTCGCCTCCTGAAAAGAAAGGTCATTCTGTCGTGGGACAGTTTTCACCCCTGTCCCAGCACACGGCCAGGGAGGACCTCCTCGTCTCTTCCCTTTGCTACGCTCCCATTGGTGATATTGCATCGGTCACACAAGTGCAAAGACCTTCCCTTCCCTGCCAGCGGCCTTTCTGTAGGTCGGTGCCTTCCCTGGCATTAACCTCAGGAGAAAAGGCATCTTCTGTGGTGGAGTTTGGGAATTACACATTCAATTCCCTCCTTTAACAGCAGCTGGGCTCCGGTTTGGGGGCAGTTAAATGATTTGACTATGGTTCTTTCCCCAACTGTAAAATGGGAAGAAACCTACTTCTTTCCTTTCTTATCTTTAACCACAGCCATATCTTTATATCTACACTTCATCTGTTTACAGTTTAAAACAGAAAGCAGGATTATTTCTAAGGCACCTGCAGGCTGCCTGGGCAGTCCGACCTCTTTGGGATAATTAACGAGGCCATTGCAGAGATGTCCATGTCGCCGGCTTTGATCGGGGTCTGCCGGCATTTCCTTAGCACCAGTAGTAACTAATAACGTGGGGGGAGCCGAGGACTCTTCCTCCAGGGGAAGAAACACAACCCAGTTGACTGCAAGATGAAATTTACTGCAATATGAAGGGATCACCATGGAAACCTCTTTATTTTATTTCAGCCAATCTTTCTGTGCTGTCACTAGCAATATCACCTTCTCACTAGCCATAAAGAAGGGATTCCCAGAGAGGTTTGTAATCCTCACTGGCTGGCCGAGCCACCTGCCAGGAAGACATTTTTTTCTCCAGGAAAACCATTTTCTCTCTGCTGCTTCTCCCCACTGGGTGTGACTTCGCCAGTAAAGGATAAGACACCGCTCCTGTCCTGCATTGCTCCTCCTGCAAGGATGCTAGCTTTTAACTTTGAGAATGAGAACAGGTAGGAGCAGGAAAACCTGCTATGTCACCTGCTATGTCACTGCTACCGTTTTCCTCTGTCCCCATACCTCCTGGCAAAGAAAACAGCTGTTTTGCCGTGCATCTGCCCTTGAGCACCAGCCCGTGAGGTGCACATCTTGAAAGACAGCTCATCCCTTGGTGTGAGCAGGGAAGCAAGATAAAACCAGTGGCTTCTCCATGGAAAACCTGAAATGACACTTTGCATGGCACAGGCCCATCCTGGTCCTGTGGCTGTAGACAAGCAGCAGTTTCAAACTCTGCATGTCAAGGTGAGAAGAGCTTCTGTTTTGGAAGATCCTCATGACCTGAATTGTGGAGGAAGCTAAGTAAGTCAGGCTTTTCAGACAGTGAGTCACATCTGGGCTTCCCTTATATCCCATACAATGAAAGTCTCCATTTATATTTGCAGTCATCAGTAAAAAGACTTCAGGCCACCATCGTGCTCATTCAGAGGCATTTCTAAAATGCTCAGTGGTTTGAGGAACATCAGCATTGTCTGTGGGATGTGCGACAGCCTTGTGTGGTTCTGCTTTCCCTCTGGGGGTGCTCGGGATGTTGTGAAAGACCACTTCCCTTCAAGTGGAGCACAAACTCTGCTGGCAAAACCTCCCATTCTGGAGAAGATATTGCCTATTCCCTCTTTGTGCTTGGATGAGCACAAGTACCTATTTTCAAATGAACACCCTGCCAGACCAGCTCCCATCCCCAGACTCTGCCAGGTGGACAGTTAATGATGGCCTCCACCTTGCAGGGCGCCCACATTCACCCATAACAAGTGCTGTCCTGAAGAGATGTCTCCTGTAGCTCCAGCTTATTGCATTAGCCACAAGGAAGCCTGCAGATCTCAGTGACCTGATTTGCCCCAGAAAACACAATTGCCTCCAGCAAGGAGGGGTTCGTCAGCAAGCGCAGCACTTGAGCAGGGAGAAGGCTGTGATTAGCAAGCATCCCCATGCCTTCCGCTGTAAAATTGCCTTGCCTCTAATTACTTCATGCCAAGAAATAGCCTCCGATATATCAGAGGAAGCAGAATCCTGAAGAGAGCTCGCTTGCTGACAAAACCCTCAGGTAAGTTCAAAGAACAGGGGCTGCTAAAGAAGCATCACCTTGCCTTTTAGGCAAGGAAGTATTATTTGCAAACTCTACATATTCTGCAGTAAATTCATGGCAGAGAGATTACAGCTGTGATATCCCCCAGGGCAGAAGAAACTGAAGTCCAGAGCACTCCCATGGAGTGGCACATGCATCCTGAAAAGGGCACTAACGAAGACATTAGAAACTTACTCCGATGCTTCGGAAAAACTACACGTTTTCACTTAATATTTTTCCCCCAAACAAATAAATTATAATAGGCACGTTTAAATAAAATGAACCAGCCTCCTTTCTGAGCTTCAGGGTAGATGACCTCCTAAAGGACCGGCCTCACTAGCCATGCCTGTGAAGAGGTAACTAAAGCAACTGCATAGGCAGGTAGGCAAGCTTGACCCCCACACCTTGCAAAGCTGCATCATTTCAGATGTACAGGAGGTGTTTCAGTTTGTATTTGCTAAATAGCAATTTAATAGCCAAACTTTTTATAATGGATCAGTCATCGTGGTTTGCAAGACAGGAATGTCCACCCACTGAATGAATAAATTTAGTCATCCTCATTCCCTATCAGTTCATCTTCAGCTGAGTTACAAGGTACAACCTGGGGCATTTCTAGAGCTGCTTCCTTAATAAGATCGTTTCTCAGAATAAACACTGAAGCAAAGTAGGAGTTTTCTACCTCTTGTCACCAGGAATATATTCCAGGCCTGTCCTGGCTGCCAGAGAGGAAGGATGGGGAGGAGAGAGGAATTAACAGAAAACAGTGGGATACTTTGGAAAATGGCTTAAGTTTGCCACCTATACTCCACCACTCCTATGCGGCAGTTTTAGCATGCTCCATTTGTTGTCTTAGAGTCATAGAATCATCTAGGTTGGAAGAGACCCTTGGGATCATTGAGTCCAACCATCTACCCTACACTACAAAGTTCTCCCCTACACCATATCCCCCAACACCACATCTAAACGGCTCTTAAACACATTCAGGGATGGTGACTCAACCACCTCCCTGGGCAGCCTATTCCAATGCCCGACCACTCTTTCTGTGAAAAATTCTTTCCTAATGTCCAGTCTAAACCTACCCTGTTGGAGCTTGAAGCTATTCCCTCTCATTCTGTCATTAGTTACCTGTGTGAAGAGACCAGCACCAACCTCTCTACAGTGTCCTTTCAAGTAGTTGTAGAGAGTGATGAGGTCTCCCCTCAGCCTCCTCTTCCTCATACTAAACAGTCCCAGCTCCTTCAACCGCTCTTCATATGATTTGTTTTCCAAATATTCTTCTCCTTGTGTGTCCTGTTTACCTCAAGTATTAGTTCTTCAGAGCAAAGACCATCTCCCACTGTAATTTGGTACTCTATTTGACGCTAGAACACACTGTTCTCAGGCAAGGTCATTCAGTACTTCAGTAATATAAATAATGAGATCTCAAGTCTATTTTTGACATGATGTTATTGTGAAGGAAATCGAAGAATCATTTTTTTCTATGGAACACGCTTAAATACTTTAGAGAAAACATTATAATATCACATACAGCAAACATCTGCTGAAAGAGTTTCTACAGAGGAGCCTTAAAAATTTGGCAGTCAAAGGCTTATCATAAGATCAGGTGGAGTATCTCCCCCAAAACCTTTTTTCCCATAGAATAAACCTTTTGGTGATAAAAATATTTGCAAATAATTTTTGACAAAGAAGCCCAAACAAGCCCTTACAAATCTGACATTTTGCAGAAACTTCAAATTGCACTTGTTATTTTGTTTCAGAAATTTTCTTAATGTAATTTTGCATTTTCGTATGCATACATATGTTAGATTTTACTGCAATACCACTACCCTGGAAGACGTCATGTAGAAACTTTTGCAATGAAAAATGAATAATGCAAAACATGGGACAACATAACTTTTCAGGAGATTCTGACATTATTTTGGATCACCATATTTTGGAAAACTTTAAAATAATATTTTGACTCCCCAGTTTAATATGTGCTAAGTGGTTTTTATATACATCAATCTTTGTGTTATAGAGACTTCAGAAAGAGAAATCAGTAGAAAGAAATGGAGCCGCACTATGCACTTACTTACTACTATACTTACGCCATAGATTTATAGTGCTATTACTATAAGCTTATTTTGCCATAGGTTTCTTTCTGTCTTAGAGACTAGAGAAGTAGTTTGTTGGGAAACAACCTGAGAATAAAAAGCTACAAACAAAGCAACCCATAATAAAAATAAAATATACAAACCTATGTTTTAAAATCAGTAAAGTTTTCATATATTCATGATCCCTTCACACTTTTTTTTTTTAAGACGGAAAAATGGTGGAAATGTTATTTGTTAAATGTTTTATTTTAAAAATATTTGTTAAATTATGCCATCACAATTAATCTATCATCACCAATCTGGATGCTATAAATATTAATAATTATTCTTCAATAATTGACTTAGTAATTCAATTATTAATGGGAATCTTAATATGTATTAATATTTTCATCATTTTGTCCAAGTTTGCCCATTATTCCATCTGTCTAGCTCTTCTATGCAAAGCTACCGTAAAGCTGCTGAATGAGAGCCCGAAGTGATGCATTTTGCGAGGGCAGGTGCAGAGCCCACGCTCTTCTATCTGCTCCAAGGTCCCAACGCACCAAAACATTCAACCAGGCTCTTGGCTTTAAGAGCAAGAGCAGTTCACCGATGGCAGCAGACCTGTTTCATGCGTTGTTAGAGCTCAGTCCATGTGTTAAGAGTTCAGTCCAGCTCCCACTAGAACTTTGGGAAATATTCCTTCTGCTTTCGCTAATGGGAAAAATTTGCCTGAAATACTCTTTCTGAGTATGAGGGTCACAACCTCGTAATAGAGCTTGTTCAGAAGCATGGAGGGGAGTGTGGAAACATAGTGCATCCTTAGCAGACGTGTCATTACTTTTAGTCTTGCCTTTGCTGTCTTTGTCTGCCCATTTAAGGGCCAATCCCGAGGTAAGGCAGCTGAAAGCTCTCCGAGGGGCTCTTGGGTGGAACGCTTGCTAAGGGGAGCTGTCACGGAGGGCTGCGTTCAAATATTTGCCTGTATCTCCTTTTTCTGTCTCCTTGCACATTCCAAACGTTGTCGCAAAGATCAAAGCCTGTAATTGGTTGCTTTCCCCCAAAAGGCAACCCAACCGGTTTGGTTTCCCGGCTAAATTTATCTCAGGTAGTTATTAGGGGAGATGCAAAGTATGAGGGGGAAAGTTGGCAGCCTTGTCATACTCTGTTGAGAAAGAAAAGGGGAAGGGAAGGGGAAAGGGAAAGGGAAAAGGGAAGGGGAAAGGGGAAGGGGAAAGGGGAAGGAAAAAGGGAAAGGGAAGGGGAAAGGAAAAAGGGAAAGGAGAAGGCATCTCACCAAGCACATTAGACCAGGGAGAATGTAAGAAAAGTAAACTCTGCCTGACTGTTTTCCGACTGCTGCCCCTTCCCAGCCTCCAAACAGCCTTCCCATTGATGCCAAACTTCAAAAGGAGCAAGCGCAGCAGTCCAACAGCCACCAAGTGGGTCTAGACATTGCTTGGGAAATACATGTAACATTTATTTACTACAAAACCAGTAGAAAGTTGTGCTGATTATAAATTGCTGGTACCTCCCACTCTGGAGAAAGCCAACTAATCACCTCTCCCATACTACCAATAAATCTCATCTACTTGTGCCCATCGCATGGGCTAACCTGCTGCATATCTAACTAGACTTGGAGAAACAGTGCTCAGCTTGCATTTAGCATTGAAATTTTTGCCGGTTTTATTAACAAGCTGTTTCTACTCCATGCTTGCGTGACCTGAGGCTTCTCTGTTTTCTCCTGCTAGCTATGATAGTCTGTTCAATATATTAATTGGTGCTTGCAGACCTTGTTTCACCTTTATCTTTAAACCAACACAGTCACCGCACTATTATAAAGACTTGTGCCTTGAAGTTACAGAGGTGCCTCACTTCTAAAGCATCACCTCTCAGACATCTTCAGGTACCCAGGGCTACCCTGAATACCAGATTGGTCAAGACATGTCTGAGACCTGTATCCAGAGGGCTTTGGAGGCACGATGCACTGTGGTTCAGCCTGTCTACAGCTCCCATCTATCCTTGCAGCAAGTCATGTTCTCTCAAGGAAAGGCTAAGAACATATTTCCTGCCACAGTCAGTGTTTTCTCCACAGAGCCATGTGGGCTGGATAAAGGCAGCCAGACACAGAGCACTGGGGAAAGACAAAGACAGACAGAAAAAAAAGGAAGGGGAAATTATCACAGTGTGCAACTCAGCAGGAGATACCCAGAGGATATAAAAAACATTAGAGAGGATAGATGTCATCTCATCATATTTAGCCACCCAAGAGCTGTCTGTCTAGTGAAAGCTGATCAGTCAGAGACCATTGTACAGCACTGTCTTCAGTCCATAACAAGCAATAAGCCTCTCTAGGAGAAGGCTCATAGCACCCTAGGACAAGGCTAGGGTAAATCACAAAATCACAGAACGGTTAGAGTTGGAAGGGACCTCAAAGATCATCGAGTTCCAACCCCCCTGCCATGGGCAGGGACACCTCCACTAGACCAGGTTGCTCAAAGCCCCATCCAGCCTGGCCTTGAACACCTCTAGGGATGGGGCATCCATACCTTCTCTGGGCAACCTGTTCCGGTGCCTCACCACCCTCACAGTAAAGAATTTCTTTCTAGTATCTAATCTAAATCTCCCCTCTTTCAATTTAAAACTATTACCACTCATCCTATTGCTACACTTCCTGACAAAGAGTCCCTCTCCGGCTCTCTTGTAGGCTCCCTTCAGATACTGGAAGGCTGCTATAAGGTCTCCCCAGAACCTTCTGTTCTCCAGGCTGAACAAGCCCAACTCTCTCAGCCTGTCTTCATAGGAGAGGTGCTCCAGCCTTCCGATCATCTTCATGGCTGTCTGCTGGACCTGTTCCAAACAGATCCATGTCCTTCCTGTGTTGAGGACTCCAAAGCTGGACACAGTACTCCATGTGGGGTCTCATGAGAGCAGAGTAGAGGGGCAGAATCACCTCCCTTATCCTTAGTAGATACCTCTCCCTCTCTCTGTACTGCCCACGGGAGCCTAAGGACTGTGCTTAACAGTTTTGTACAGCTGCCATTCCTAATGAAAGGTGAAGCCCATCTGCTAGAGGTTCAGGTTAGATAAGAGTTCTCCAACTTGCATGCAAAGTCAATATAGATTTATTTGTAACTCTATTATGTCCCTCCCTATCTGAGGCTGATGGGCCAGATGGACAACCCCAGAGCTCTCCCCTTCTGGAAAGAGCTTACTGGTCCCTGCCACAGGACAGCTGCAGTTACTAGAAGGTGAGGTAGACAACCAGATTTATTAGCGGGTGCTTGCCTCATGCCAAGATGACTCATTTTTATGGAGCATAAACCACTCCACCTGCACCAGACAAGGCTGGATCAACCCAACAGAGATGTCATTTACATCTCTGTCACCAGATCAGGCATTTCTCTTTAAAACCCATCCTAAGCATTTAACAGCGAGATGACAACCTGAAACAAAGCTATGCCTTGCCCTACAAGAGATACACAGATTAAAGAAGACGACAACAGTATTTCCCTAAGTAATGAGGAGAAAGCAGCCGCACAGTCAATGCACAGGAGGGGAAGGAGGAGAACACCCTACAATGATCCGAACCTCGGTTCTTGCAGATCTGTAGGAGATTGCCATTAAGCTCCCTGAAGAGCAAATTTTCTCCTGGCTTTAACTTTCTGTTGCCAAACGCCATGTGAAGCCTGCACAGCTGAAGTTAGATGACTGGAAATTCAAGAACTAGGAGTCGTCTGACAAATTTATTAAAGTGTAGCCACATCTGTCACAAACAATGAACAGATTATGCATTGGTTGGGCATATAAATGGTAGCCATGGAGAAACAATCCTATCTCTCTCCAGAATAAACAACATTTCACAGTTTTAATTGTGTCCTGATGTTATAATGATCACAACTAAACTGGGTAATCATTCATTAAACATGAGCTAATTCCATGTGCTGCTATAATTATTATTGTTTCCTGAAAATATAACGTGTAGTACAAGTACAATAAGTGCAAATTGAAATATTACTTTTGGAAGGTTATTTATTACTACCTTCAGCTGTAAACATTTATAACTGAAATTTATTGGTCCATGGTCTCTTCATATAAATATTTTATGTTCGGCCTCAGGGATCTGCATCTTCTCGTTTAAATGTCTGTCTTGGTGTCTGCACCAGCAAAATAATCTGAGGAGAGAAAGTTTGCTGTCCTGTATTATTTGGCCAGCCTGCTGTTAGCATAAGGCAGCACTATGTGCGCTATAATGCACCTGTCCATAGGTGCATGCAGATGTGAGGTAGCAGCAGGCTTGTTGCATTATTCTGGCTTAGGAATTTGTTAGTGTAGCACGTGTAGCATTCCTATATGCAATAGGGCAGTAAAGAGTCATTACTTCTTTTATTGCATTTTTTTTTTCTGTTGAGATACTTCTGCTGAGTTGAAGAAAATGTCTGAAGCAACTGGAAAACAACCCTATAAACATCAGTGAAGGGGGAGGGTTCACTGAGAACAAGCTGTCGGGTCTTCAGTCTCTCTGTTCTTATTTCTATTCCCATGCCAATAGGACAGCAAGAAGTGCCTCAAAGCAAAGAAATGGGAGTTGTTTAGATAATGCAAAACAAGTTTAAGACCTGGCCTTATACATCAGCTTTACAGAAAAGGCCGGGAGCCAGCTGGACGTGGGGCTCTGCATGCTCCTCCGTGTGACAGCAAAACGACTAATGTAGAGAGCAACAATTTTCAGCAACCCTGATTCATGCCCAAAGGTATGAGTATGTTCGTACTGCAGCATGCAGAAGGAGACGTGTCTCTTGCCTTTACTGCTTCCAGTTCGGAAACCCAACACACCTAAGGCAGGCGGTGCTGGATCCTACCATCCCTCCCTCACTGGGTGTTGGGGCTGGGTTGCTCTGTGCCATGTGCAGAGTGGATGGAGATGTACAGATAGAGATAAAGAGGTCCCCAGTCAACCCCAACCACTAAATTATAATAAATAATTTGGGTTTCCATGGCACCCATCCAGAAAAGTTGAAGGAACTGAGAATGAAGTAGATGAACTGCTAACAACAATAATGTATGCTTTTTAATGATAACTACAATTTCTACAGTGGAGGGACTGGAAGAAGGCCAGGTCCATATCAATCCTTTCAAAAGGAACTAATGGTTCTCCCAGGACTCCCAGTCCCTCCCCACACTACCAGGAAAAACAGCAGCAAAGATCCTTAGGGAAAGCTGTAGAGCCTCTTGATGAATATAATATGCGAAGGGTGAGCCAGCATGAGTTTTGCCAGGGAAAAAACCACCACTCTGTCCTAAATAATAAGAATTTACTGAAAGGAGAAACAAAGTAATGGTTGAGGGATAGGCGGGAGATATCATGTGGACTCTCAAAGGAGCTTCATCTTAAGTGCCCCAGAAGACTATTAACCCTTGGAGCATGAAACGGGAGCACATGCTTTCAGCGCTCACTTTCAATTATCTGCACCGAGGGACTGCTGAGCATGTTTGCCTCTGGATTTCCCATTTTCATAAATGGATAAACACACAACCGGGTGCCTCTCTCTCCGGCGCCTCTTCTCATCTCTGCCTGCAAACAGACTCTCTGTCTGATATTGTTTTCGTTGCTACTGGTATAAATCAGGAATAAAACCAGAGGAAAAACCTGCCTGAAAGATTATCATCAGCTTCCAGCTCTGCAGATAAATCCCCCATGCAATGAAACGGGACTAAGTCCCTACAAGCATCGTGTGGGGTGTTTTTTTTTTCCCCTCCTGTTTAATTTCTGAGCAGTCCTTTATTGCAGAATTTTTAACGGCCCCGGAGTACTTGGTGTTACATCACTTATAGTATGTAAGGGCTATTGATCTCTTTATCCTTTTAAGTGGTTCCCATCAAGTGCCGGGAAGTCAACCAGTTTGAGCTGTGTAGCCCATCCACAAAACTCAGGATGAGACAATCGTGTCTACTCAGAAAATGGGGGTTGGGTTGGTTTTTTTCCAGAGGGAACTTGAGTGCGTGTAATGCTGTTAACACACTATGTTTGCATGCCCTTAAAAATCATTTTATAGCTGTACTGAGTGCCTCCAAACATTAAATATGTTTTATAAGTAGTTGGCTAACTAGCTGGGTGTGCTGTAAATTCAGTAGTAAATAAAACAAGACTCTAAATATCAGCTGTATTTCATAGTCAGGGGTACTTTTTCAGACATGTGGCAATTCCCAATTTTAAAAACCTTGATTTTTTTCACTTTTTAAGCTACATTGTGACTAAAATTCACACCTGATCTTTTAAAATTATGCTAAATATCTCTCACCTGTTCAATCTGATTATCCTCCCATGAAAAGTGGACATGATTTACCCTGAGTGGGTACAAACATTTTCTGAAGCTGTAAATTTCTTTCCCAGGCTTCTACATGCATCGATAGCATTGAATGTGATGCTGCTTGGTTTAGGTTCAGGTGACGCTGGAAGTTTGTTTGATGTCCTCACTTACTGTAGGACTGCAAATGTTGGGGCAGTTTTTGCATCACCGAACTTTTCCAGGGCAGAGGTGATTTTCCTGGCAAAACTCAGCTGTAGAAAGCTATGCATTGTAGTCAGTATAAAGGGCATCTGCAAGAAAAAGGGAAACTGGTAAAGTGCTACGGGGAGCTGTTCAGATTAACCCTTCCTAAAATTTTCTGGTTATGACACAGCAGAGGTTGACCAAAAAACGGAGCTATGTCCTTCACTCCCAATCCATGACTCTGAAATCTGTTGTCTTAAAACAAGTGTTCACGGTGTGTAGGAAGAAGAGACAGAAAACAAGATAATAAAAGAGAAAGTTTTACCTATGAGATAGTTTTAATTTTGTAATTTTTTTTTCCTTGTAAGTATATCAGGATTTTTCTTTTTGTTACCACAGGATGGGACGAGGGATTGCCAGGAAGAGAAAAGACACTTTTCTCCCATTCACTCCCCAGGGATTCAATGCCGTATTTCTGCCCAGCCCTGCAGCACCCATGCTGTGGAGCAGGACATCCCAATGGAGCAAACCCGTCCTCAGCAGGTACCAGGGAGGACCCTTTTTGCCTGCCCGTGCCCACACCTACCTCAAGCACCACTTCTTCAGCCATCAGAGATACCTCGTAGCGACAGACTCCAGCCCTGCTATGAAGAAATCCCAACCCAACTGATGAAAACAACTCAAAAAACCTAATCTGACCTTGGCAGTCCTTCTACAGACAAGCTCCCTTTCAAATAAAGGCTATTAACTATTTCTGATTCTTCCAGTATCAAATGTGGTTTTGCCCTCCCAACAATGCAGAATCTGCTTCATTTTACACTGCTGTAGGGACAAAAATACTGCTCAGACGAACGTTTACTGAGGGCCAGGAGGGTGAGCTGGGGCAGGAGAGCAGTAGATGACTCCTGGTCATCAAAGCACACACCAAACGTGACACATCCATCACTCACGCTGTTAAAATATTCCGTCTCCGCTCTACAGATGACTGCAGTGAGCTTTGTGCTCTCAGGATGGACGCTCGCACAGTACTGCTGAGCAGCCCTGTCGTGTAGCTCCAGTATTGCTAAACCCAATCCATAAATCAAAATGGGAGGATATAAACCAGGATGGAGACATGACTGCAGAGTGCCCGAGATCTGAGATCAATATTCATTTTACAAACCTTTCCAGAAGAGCTCCTTAATTAATTGTTGGAATTAAAGTCAAAATTGACCCCTCAATTTGTTCCTGTTGCCTTTAAATCAATTTTCTTTTCTTTATAAATCATCATTCTAGGACTGGCAAATGAAACACTTCTTATTAAGTTTAAAAAAAAAAAAATGCCAACACTCTGAATGTATTCTAAACAGGACTCACAGGGCATGAAGCCAGCATCTCCCACTTTAAGCTAAAAGAGGGGAAATAATTCCCCAATCGCAAGCCAATAGGGAGAGTTTACCCAATTTGGCTTGCATCCCCGCTCCTTCCGTCTTCCCCGCCAGGCGAAAGCTCATCCCCAAGGCCCCGTTCCTCGGGCCACTCGTTAAGCCGTGTCTCCAGCACAGCAGGGAGCTCCCATTGCAACAAGCAGAAATGGTTTTGTGCGCTGCCACAACCACGGCTTCCTAGCCAGCCTTTGTTTTTCCCTTTCTTTACCAAATGTTAAACGACAGCAGAACCGCATCACAGGTTACCCAGTGCGAAGAGTCCCTTATTTTATTCAGCCGTGTGCCTGCCGTAACTTCACAGTCTTTTACTGAATTTATCCTCACGCTGCGACCCACAAGGTAAGGAAGAGAGAAAACAGGATTCAAGAGATGGTGGGGTTTGCTTCATGACACTGAAGTCCCAGCTGGTACACACTGCAATTTCCCAAGCTCTCAACGTGAGCTTCACAATCCATGCATTACCTTCTCCCTGCACCTTTTCCTGGATTCCCTTACATCCATGATTTTGCTGACTCTTTCAAAGAATTGCTAAAAAATCCCAAATTAGATAAAGCTGGGGTTTTTTTCTTTATAGCTGATACGCTGATTGCATCCTCCAAGTATTTTTATAGCTTGGTCCCTACATAATATTGTTCTCTGGGACAACAGGTAGCTCCCACTGATCAGCTGAGAATGCTTTCCCATGGATGATGCTATAATGTTGCAGACCCCGGGCTGGATTAAAGCGTATTATTTCCCATCCATCGTACCCCAGCTATGGGAATTACCTGAAAAGCCCCACTCAGGGTGACTAGGATGGGTCTGTAGAGCAGTCTTGACAGCAAGAGCAGCCTCCACTGAATTGCACGTTGAGAACATGAGACTTCATTCCTGATCTTCAGAACCACGTATAGGTGTGTCGCAGCCCGTCTCCTCATCCATACACAGGGCCAGCACATTCCAAAGCCATCTAAAACCCAGGATGAAAGACACGTGAGCTCGACATAAAGCGTTTTTATCTGCAGGAGTATAAGTTGGCAGAAAGATCATTGTAAATCAATATCTCATGGATTTCTAAAATAATATTCATAAATACACCTATTTAGTTTCACTTCCTCACTATAATTAAGAGAATTGGTAAGTAAATACACAGATAACCCATTGAGTCAAATTTTCCAAGGCTGCAGTCGGGATGTTGGGTAGGCTCTGAAGGCATCTAGAGATGTTGGCAGATGGAACCAAGTCACCTCTTACCTGCCCAGGCACCGCAAAGATGGGCAGGGAAAATGGGCAGATATTATGTCTGCATTTTAATAGCACACTCCTGTGCAATTTTTTAAATTGATAGCTCTGCACAGCATTCACAGATGAATACCATCTGGTCTGGTGATTTATTGCCCCTGAATTTCTCAAGTTACTTTTTTTTTTTTTTTTTTTTACTTTTCTCATCTTACCTTTTCCTTACATTTTCTCTCTACAAAAACATTTTCTATAGAAATGCAGTTGAGAGAGGCATTTCCCTAACACGCTATTTTATCATAAGATGAACAGTGGCCTGTCACTAGACAGACCAACAAACAACTGATGTATGGCATCTATTTACTATCTCTGCAACTCCAGAGGCCTTCTGGTCATGTATGCTGTTCTTTTCCAATATTGTAAGAGATGGAACAGGTCATATAGAAAAATTAATATATGATGATGGCATTAAAGAATGTCTTTTTATGCACATACACAAGAAAAAAAAACAACAAAACAAAACCAAAAAACAAAAATGCATCCGTAACCGTGGTCCCTCCTAACTTTTAAATGACTGATCTGGAAGAACACTATAAACTTATTTTGTAACTTTGTTCACTGCAGCTTTTATTGTATTTTTAGTGTAACCTTCCTGACTTTGATTTACATTTTATTTCCAGCTCACATCTTACCTCTTTCAGTGTATGTGATGTCCATCACTATAGCTCCCAAGTTCTTTGTTGTCCTAATATGTCTAGCCTGTTAGCGCTGGCCTGTAATGTCATTGCTCTTGGACTGGGGCCTGAGCTGGAGGAACACAGGCCAAGGGGGAGCAAATACATGATGCTGCTGAGCATCGGCAGGACGGGGAAGGCAAGCCCATGTTTTGGAAAGGAAAAGGGTCTTCTAGGTGAGGTAGTGCAGCTTACTGCCCTTACAGCAAGGTACATGGCAAAGGCATTGATAACTCAGGCCTATGGTGATCAAATGATTTCTTATTTTTTAAATTCTGAATTAAAAGATTTTTTTTCTTTTTCTTTTTCTTTTTCTTTTTCTTTTTCTTTTTCTTTTTCTTTTTCTTTTTCTTTTTCTTTTTCTTTTTCTTTTTTTTAAGTATGGAGAACAATGAACTAGATTTGTGATAATTTTGGGAAACAACTGCTGTTACACTGAGGAACCCTGTGCATGTTTGAGACTGGGTGAGAAACCAAAAGCTCTATGAGGCTCACAAAAAGACGTTTTTCTCCTACCGTGAAAAAAAAAAAATTGCACTAAACTGGAGTCTCCACAGAGAGCTCCAAAGCTTCCCTATAGCCTGGAACACATGGGAAACCCTGTACCTCTGCCATGCCTGGTGTGGAGCTGAGCCCCGCAGGGACTTTCTCGTGTCCCCATCACCTTCTCAAGAGTCCCCTCCCTGATCAGCCACTGCCTGGCAGTAACACCTGCAGCTGGACTCCAAACTCAAACCTCCGTCAGCAAACACAGCATAGCGAAGGCCAGCCAGGCTCAAGGCCAGGAGGGGAAGCCTTTCCCAGCAGCTCCAAAGGGGAGGGGAGGAAAGCACCCGTCCACCCTCCATTCGTACAAACTCTGAACCGTCTGTGATTTATTTTTTAACATATCTACCACATTAGACAACCAAATCACCCTTTTTGCCCTGCTAGGAAGAGAAGTTTCCCGTACTGTATTTAAACTGTTTGAATGGAAACCAGACCGTAGATTGTCTGTCCTCTTACTCATATGAAAGTATAATTAAAAGTTACGTTAAAGTTGGGAGATCAAGAGAGTTTGTGATAGATTACAAGCTAGGAGCTGTCAAAACTGTCAGGCCATTAAGAAACGAAATAATTCGCACCCCAGTAATTGCTTTTATGTGCATTTTCTTATAAAATCCAGGAGACATGAGTCACCGGTCCTTACAGAAGAGCCTTGTTTATTAGCCTTGAATACACTGTATTGCACTTTCACTTTCAGGGAGTGTTTGCCACAGGTATCGTCCTCTGAAGACTTAAAGAAAGTGAACGAAGCACTCAGTGTCACCATTGTGTCGCCCTTCCCCTTCCATCCTTCACCCCCATCCCCTTCCCATCCCTGGAGCTGGGGACGGCTGCAGGCACCACCGTGCCACGCTCTCCCCGGCACCGTGCTGACAGCAGTGGCAGGTTTGGTCCCGAACACCTGAAATTTGGCTATATAAAACAACACATGGTTTGATTTTTCTTCCTCCCATCCAATTCTGTGATGTCTCTGATCTTTGGGAGAGGAGACAAGCCTGAGCTAAATAAATCACGCAAACAAAAATGTTGGAGTAGTAGCAGGCTTCCTCCAAACTGATGTTGGCACCCAGGCTTCCTCGAAGCAGCTTCTCCTTGTGCTTGGGGATGCCACCGCCACTAAGTGTTATTTCCACACGTTCAACAGAAGGAGGAGTGAAGCCACCTGCAAAGTTTTGCTTCTTATCCGAAACGGGTATTTTGGGAAGGAGGGTGGGCAAATGGCGGGAGGGGTATCTTTTAAATCAGATTGTTGGCAACATTTCTGACCTCGAGGTGTTGATTGTATTTGCGCAATGAGGGACACTGACCTGTTTAGGATTGAGAGGGCTGACCGGAGCTGATATTAGAGGAGGGTATAAAACGCATTGCAACTCCCGATCACTTGTACAGCGTTCAGCCACTAGATGCCCCTGCAAGCCATGCAGTCTGCTGGGCACCGCCTGGGTTTCGGCAGGCAGAAGAGACGAAGCTGAGGCTCAACCCAAGTAGAAGTTTTATTTCTTTCTTTGGCAGGGCTTTTGACCTCTCTCACCAGCATCACTCTGTTATAGCAGGAGACATGGGATGCGCGTGCAAAGGGGCTTCAGAACCAACCCAAAAACCTTAATGGCCCTTGACCGTCCCCTGAACCGACGTTTGGGCTGTTGAACAAGTAAAGGCACGTGTCCTTTTCCACTGGCCAGTTTGCATGGTGCAAAAGAGCAATATGGGGAGATGTAAAAAGCCAACAAATGCTGCAAAAGCCTCCAGATATCATTTACTTACCGTGACGCACTATGTGGTGTCAACTCATTTCCACAGACGCTCTAGATGCTGCCTGTCCAGGGAGAAGGATGTTATCATGCCGGCTGATTAGTGCTTTCAGCTCAATGGTTCCCGGGCCCCCATTTATTTTACATACCATTAGCAGGGTAACAAAGCCCTCTCCAGCTTTCATATTCACCTTTCCTTCGTAAGGCATGATTGACCACATACTGGAGATGGAAAAAAAAGAAAAATTGAGCTTACACCTGTATGCACAGGTATTTATGGACTGAGGTGCGGTCATCTTTCTTGAGGTGCTCAGGTTTGGTGCATCTGTGGCCATAACCAAGGTCAGACCAAAAGCTGGGACAGGACTTGTTACTTTCCCAAAGCCTGGGTTTTGGGGGTGTTTGAGTTTTTTGTTTGGATGGGTTTTGTTTGTTTTTTTTCTTTTTTTTTTGGTGGTGGTGCTAATGCTTTCTTTTTCAATCCCTTTGGAGATCTCCGTGTTCTTTGCAGAGATTACCCAAGCCTCGTGTGCCCCCGTGGGTGGGGTGAGCACCAGTTTCGCTATGAATTTCAGCTACAAACCTGGTTATGCAGTTCTGAGCACTCAGAGAAACGGAGACCTGGGGGTTGGACCTGCAGCCTGATCTGTACCAACACGCACCTCCAGCGGATGGAGAGGCTGGGCAGGAAGTGCCTCATGAGTCATTTTGACTCTTGCTGGTCTGTCCACAACACCGTGGCCAGGATCATCTCTCATCAGTCGCTTGAGCTGTTCTCACAGTCCCACATTTTGAGTCCCTGTGTCAAAACTCGGTGGCACTATGTGTGCGTTGTCTCCTCATCCCTAGCACCCAGGCCTCCTCCTCTGCCTCTGTGATAGCCCTCCCTTCCCCTCTCTGGCACCAGCCTGGGTTCTTTTCCCACCAGGGCTCTGAATCCCTGCCTGGCACTGCTCACCCAGCCCACAGACGCTGGCTCTCTCAGGGGACTTCACCTCACAACCCCTGAAACCACCAAAACAGCTCCTGCCCCACCACCAAGTAAAAATACATACTTCTGGAAATAAAAATCCACATGAGCATCAGGGTAAGGCATGCTTGGATTTGAATCTATACCTTACACCGGGGAGGGACTGGTGTCTCTCCTGCTTCTTGCTGTGTCTGGAGGATATGTTTTGTGGACAACTCTCCATCCTTCGCCCGTGAGGCAGACAGGATAAATGCTGGATTTTGTTTTCTGGTGGGTCTTAAAAAAGTATCTGAGAACTGAGAATGGAGCTATATGACCATTTAACTGCAAAGCTGTTATCTCTCAGCCATAGCCTGTGGCTTCTCAGCACTTGAACTTGTTATCTGGCATGGAGCAGGGCTCCCCATCCCCCCTAAACCTCCCCTCTCCACAAGAAAAGCTGTTTGCTCTTTGGTCTGAGCAAAACCCACATCTTCCCACCTCCAACCATGCTCTCCATCACCAAGGGATCATCTTCTCCTGGGGGAGTCACTCCAACACTTGTTTTAAGAGTTTTCTGTTGTCAGCAGAGGTCAAGATGCTGCAAGCCAGGGAAGCACAGCCAGGTCTCCCCTACACGGGAGGGTGACAGGTGATTGTGGTGGTCCCACACACTGCAGGGACCCCATGGCCGTGCCATGCCCCCTGTCCTGTCCCCACCAGCAGCTCTGTGGCGTGGGGCCCTGCCACCCGCCTTGGCTCACCTCCACCCCTGCAAAGCTGCCTCTCCTAAATATTTGTCAAAGGGAGATTCTCACTGATAAGAGAGCCGGGAGGCTTCTTAGGGTGACCTGGGAGGGGGGATTAGGGCTGTCTGGGCAGGGATGGGTGCTCTGGGAGGCTGTTTCCATGGGGAGCAGGAATCCGGCTCTTCTGGTGGCCATCCCACCGCACTGAGCCTGAGGGATCCTGCCGACATGGAGACACGTGTGTTCGTCTCTGAGATTCACCCCATCCCCAGTGTGACGGTTTGGCAAGATCTCCGAGCAGAGCAGGAGCACAGACCCTCAGGGTGCCACCTCCAAACAGAGTCCTTCATGCTAAGCCAGCGCTTCCAGAGCAAGGACAACCTCTGCTCACGTGCTGTTGCAGCACCTTGCTCAACACATTCCCAAAGGATGATTTCTAGGGTGCACTTGGAAAGGACTTTTCCCTTCCCTGATGCCCTGCACCAAGGATGGCCATGGAAAACACCTTTGGAAGAAGAAAACATAACTATCATTCCTTCCCCCACCCTTTTTCCTTTGTTTCTCTTATTTATTTTTTTAAAATCTCACTCCCTGGCAGAAACTGCCCTCTCCCATTTTCACGACCCGCCTTGTCCCGGGGCTGGCATTGACAGCTACGGGGAACAATGTGGCTTTGAGGCTCCCAGTGCGTGCAGGGGAGGGGATGGGACTGGGGTGCTGAGCTCCATGGCAGCTGTAATCCCCCTTTAATTGCTGTATAAACACAACCAGTGATTTCCATGGATTGGTATAGCTGAATGTGTTGTTTTGCGACTCCAAGAGGAACTTTTTAACTGAAAAAAGCTCTTTTTTTTTTTTTTTTTCTCAGATGGGACTAGCATACACCCAAACCTCAGTATTTCAGCAGAGAAATTTATAAAACACCATTAATACTATCAAACCACTAATGTGGACACAATTAAATGAAAAAAAAAAACAACAAACCACAAACAAATTAAAAAAAACCCACAAAAATTGTGAAAAGCCTTATCCCTTCATGGAAAAAAGCACATTTATATAAACAGTTGCAGCCACATTATACCACTTTTCCCCTACCCATAACAGAAAGCAGCACAAACTGGGCATATCGAGCACCCCAGATTTTGATGGCTGCGTGCACGGCAAACTGCAGGCTCAAATCACCAAGCAACATTCGCCAGCGCTGTAAATCACTGTAGCACTAAAGTCAATGGAGTTAGATTGATTTCAGCCAGCTACACATCCGACCCAGTAATTCTGCAAATAAACTTTTCGAGTATCAAAATACTTTCCGGAATTGCAGGGTGCTGGACAAACATTATAAAACTCAAGAGAATTTTTCTATGAAATATCTTGAAGGCTTTTGATGCATTCAGTTGGGCTGTTAAAATCCCATATAAGCCAACTAGAGTCAAAACGTTTTTCTTGTTATAGGAGTAGACTAGAATGAAAATTGGAGGAAAAGGCATTTTCCTCTAGGAAGTGCTGATATGCAATTTTGGTTTTATCAGAATTTTCCACAGGAGAAAAATATTTTTCAGTGAAATATCATGACTCAAAAATGTGCCACTGCGCTTCAGTTTTAGTCCCTTAAAGCTTTCCCCCCTCCCCTCCCATTTTGTTTTGTAGCCTAAGTTTTTTCACCGAAATTCACAAGATCTTGAAAGCAAAAGACTTTTCTAGCTTAGCACAGACACTCTCTCTGTCCCCGTGCATCCTGGGAGCTGCAGGTTGCAACAACACTTGGCCCAGAAAGGAGAATGGAAGCAGAAGGTACTGAAAACCACAATTCCCATGAGACATGCTAATGCCATTTTGCACAAAAATACTTGGGTTTTCAGCCAGAACAGCTTGGTTGTCAGTAGCATGATATATAAAAACCAAGATTTGGGGTGGAAAGCAGATGTGCACATGAAAAAGTCATTTTTAGTCACAAAATCCCAACTTTGCACCAGAGGAAAAGAGGAAGCTGCATCACAAATCTGACAAGCTGTATTTCTGGGAGAGTCCGTGAAATCTCAGCCCCACAGGAACTCTGCTATTCATCATGTTGGGGTCAGGACTCCTCCTTTAGGATGTTAAACACTGCATCGTGTTGACTGAAAGTGGCCCTGACCTTCACACGTGCAAACTGGCTCTCCAGGTCATGTTCTGCATGTGGAACAACATTCCATCAAAACCATCTCATGACTACAGCTACAGCTAGGACCAGCCCATTTGCTCGGACTAATGTCACTGGTCCAAAAAAATGGCCCCAGTGGCCCCAAACCAGCCCCCAATATTCAGTCCACGTTTCTACTTGCGGGTATGTTAACTGCAGCCATTTGCAGGCTTGCACCTAAGCGGGACACGTGTAATCTGAAGATGCTGTGCTTGAGCAAATACACTGAGCAGTGCTGAGAGCATCACCTGCCAAAGCCACTCCAGCTCTTGGTTTCAAATTTGCTCCGACGCAGTCAGCTGGAGGGCTGGGTGGCCAGGTCAGTGCAGTTCTGCCTGCAGAAGCCTGTGCAGGTGCAGTACAGCCTTTCACTTTGCTGGTGTATGATACCTGCCCACCTACCTTGGAGGAGCACCTTTCCTTTCCTTGAGGGAAAGACCTTGATTCCAGCAGATTCAGTCAAATCTCTCATGTTAACTTTCCAAAAACCCTACAAATTTCTATGAATACGGAGACAAAGTAGAAGACAGACAAGTCCAAGCCTATCAGTTTTTTGTGTACATGCATCCCCAGCCATCTCGGGTATCATGGTGACCTGTTCAGGGCAACCTGCTCTGTTGGAGGGCCTTGTATCCTTATTTATCCACTCCTACTCAAAGTTACTGTGATTTTCTAACCCGTGGCAGCAAACGTTACTGCCAACGTTGACAGCAGCCTGGGTTGTGTGCTGTAGTAGCTCAGCAATTTTCTGAAGGAGAACTTCATCTTGATTACGAAATTAAGGCATTAGAGGAAATTGCATACAATGAGTAAAGCACTCATCAGGTTTGCACAGGCAAATATTCCAAGGGTAGAGATTTGAAGCCCAGGGATACACATAGCTTGCAAACCATTTTAAAACATAAAGTGACCAAAAATTATTTCCCATAAAACATGAACATAAGCCAGTTTGAACAACTCCCCATGCAACCTTGTGCCCAGGATCTCTCTAAGGCAGGGCTAAAACTCTGGGTCTTCATCCAGTGCTGTGACAAGACCAGTACAAGCACACAAGTCAAGGTGTAAAGTATTCCCTTTCCATTTGATTTATTCCACTTCAAGGCTCCAAAAGAAGTTGAGGGCACACCTATTTTCATGAGTCACTAGGAGGACAGCCGTTGCACGTATGGCCTATATGATACCAAACTGAGCTAATCCAAGATTTGGCCCTTGGACTCTGCGGCAGCCATTGGCTTCTGAGCAGTCAGGAAGATGGATATGACATACCAGGGATAGGATATTGGTTACTGAGAGGGAGGGATACAGGCTCTCCAACAGTTAAGGGTGCAGCTGGTATGTTACGAAAGGACAGATTTTTGGCTACCTTGCAGAAAGTTTAAAAAAACGTTGTCATACTTTTCCTGTTGTTGCACCAAAGTTTCACGGAAACACTTATTCTGAAAGGTTTGAGGAGATTGCTGCAAAAAACCTCTGTGAATTCCTATTTGTGCCGATGCATTTTACATGCACACAAAGTCCATCAAACAAATAAGCAAGTAATTACCTACTGGGGAGTCACACCTCTGCCTTGCTATGCCTTGGCAGACAGCTCTGAGGACAGTCTTTGTCATATAGGCTACAAAGATGCAGATGTTATACCATAAAACATATTATGCTCAAAACTGAGAGCAAAAGATATTTGCTGTCATCCCTGCATTTCATGGAAAATTGTCAAAAGTGAGAAGCATTAAACCATTTTGTATCACTAAACCATAACCAAACCATAACCATTAAGCCGTCAAATCATAAATTTGGAGGCTAAAGGCCTCCATCTGAATTTCTTGAAGCATTGCACATGTAGGCAAAGACCCCAAGCACTGCATCAATCTCCACCATTCAGCAAAAATCACAGCAGAAACCATATTAGCACTCCAAGGAGCTGAGAGCGTGCAGAGATCTATGTAATGAATACCAGTGTATCTTTTGCTGTCCTCCAGGAGACAGGCTGTTTTGAAACATAAGGCACATATGGCTCCCAAGGAACCAGACACGATGGAATCTTGACTAGTTGCATCTCCCACGGCTGTAGCGGACAGCTCTGGTGGGTTTCCTCCTTTCCCTTTTCTCTGGAGATGAGGCTTTCAGGGATAAGCCGGGGACTACACTGATACAGGGTTCCCTCCACATTTCCATTCATAAGCCACTGAGCCGGTAATTTTATAAGCCATAATTAGACGTTTTCTGACACCTAATCCGCTCATGTGTCTGTTTTAATTTTCCCCATCGAACGTGCAGAGGTAGACGACAGCAAAACAATACCCTCCTTATTCGCTGCTCATCAGCCTCAGGAGGAGAGCCGCTCTCGAGAGCTGCCGTGGCAGGTTTCCGAGCTCAGAGAAGCGATGCACCAGCAGCACCGCGAGAAGAGACAAAAATCGATGGGTGTTGCAAGCCCAGGGCTTGGATGATCAGGGTGCTTGCCCTCTGCTCCCCTGCACGGGCACACAACCAGCTGTTCCCAACCTTACCCTAAGGAGCAAAGTTTCCATTCTAACCCCAGGAACTGGAGAGGAGGGCACTGCTGTACAGTGTAAATCACTGGACTTAAGCAAGAAGCAAAGGCTGGAGGAAAAACAAACATAAGTGAGCATTTCTGGACTACACTGTCCTCATAGCACAGGAATGCAGGCAGTGTCTAATGTTGCAGGAACTTGGGAAACCCCCCCTTTCCAGCAGATTCTTTCTTTTTTTCCTTTCCTTTCCTTTTTTTTTTTTTTTTAAACAAGCCCAAGCTTACAAAATGGGCTTTGCTGAACTCAATATGGCATTTGTGTGTCAGAGACGGCGCTCCTTGCTGTTCTGCAGCCTCTTTCAGCCCCACGGATGCATCTCTATGTGCTGTGCCCCCAGTCCATCCCAGCAACCGGGGCACATCCTTAACCGCAGAGGCAGTGCCCCAGACGTTGACAGCACATGTTTCAGCCTTGGGATGGTTCAGGACTGGTGCAAGGTAAATACAACTGACAGTGTAATTGATGTGGTTTTTTCCCCAAGCGAGTCAAGAGAGTTTTGTTTGTCTGGGTTTGAATGTCAGATCGCTGCAGCTCATTTCATCGGTGCATTATCAAATTCCTTTCTTTCAGGTAAGAGGGTGCAACCAAATCACGGCTAAGAGGATTAATGAAGATGTGTGGCACCTAAGTCTGAATTAAGTTCAGGTGAGAGCAAACAAAAATTCATCCTCTAATGACCAGATATCCACAAATGGCTCACTATTTCCAGAAGAGCAGCCAAAACCTGGTGCCAGATACCATCAGCAGTCCGTATGAATCACCCCTGCGGTGAAGCTGTAGAACAAGATGTTGGTTTGCTATGTTCTTGTTTGATAAATCACAACCTTACAAATCCAGGGAAAGGCAGGAAAACTTCAAGATCTCTTAACACAGGGATTGTAAGTCAGGGTCTGTCGTAGGCAACATGTCTGTCTTGGAGCACCAGATGGAAAGGATGGTCTGACTGGACAGGAACAGGGTCCACGAGTCCAATCTCACCTGCAATCTATCATATAACCTGGGCAATTGACCTCTTTTAGCCTTTTTGTCTGAAAATGGAGGCAAATGCTCCCACATCTCAATGGTTAGCATCTAATACCACCCACAGGGAGTCTCAATACCATGGTGATGTGACTGGACAAAACACAGGACAGAAGAAAGATGCTAAATAAATAGATGAAGGATTCAGTCCAGAGAGAAACATTTATGGAAAACATGGAGGGACGTCACTGAAGAAGCAGCAAAACTGTTGAAGGATGTAAACCAGTCATTATGAGGGGACTGTCTCACTGGCTGCTACACAGACAACTTGACCCATGATTAGATAGCCATATGTGGAATTAGGAAAAGGGAAAACAGCTGGGATTTTAGGAGGGTAAGACCCTTGTCCCCATGAGGCACGGCCTTTCCAAACACGGAGGCAGACTGGCTAGAGGCGCATGGGATTGGCACTTGCATTTAGTGTGATCAGAAAGGCAGAGAGCTGTGGATGAGGAAGGAGATGTTAATTTACTCTGAGACTAGCAGGGACCCACCCACGAAGCACTGGGTTAGTTTTCTGAAGGGATTAAGGAGTCCTCACCCTTTTGGGAATTCTCTGTGCTGTTTTTGTTCCTGTCATCCAACAAAGGTGCGGCACCAGAGAGGTCACAGGAGAGGTGAGCAATGCGTTGAGCACTCTGCTTCCCCCAGGATGGAGCAACAGGAAGCAACCAGACCAGGTGAGTCAGAAGAAGGGGAAAATAATAGGGAAGACTGGGAATTTAGAATCATAGGATGGTTTGGGTTGGAAGGGACCTTAAAGATCCTCTAGTTCCAACCCCCCTGCCATGGGCAGGGACACCTCCCACTAGACCAGGTTTCTCAAAGCCCCATCCATCCTGGCCTTGAACACCTCTAGGGATGGGGCATCCACAGCTTCCCTGGGCAACCTGTTCCAGTGCCTCACCACCCTCACAGTAAAGAATTTCTTCCATCAAATCCATGCCTTTCCAATTTAGAGACCAGGATGTCTTGTGGGACAGTATCAAATGCTTGGCATAAGTCCAGGTAGATGATGTCAGTTGCTCTCCCCTTATCTACCAATGCTGTAGCACCATTGTAGATGGCCACCAAATTTGTCAGGCATGACCCGTCCTTGGTGAAGCCATGTTGGCTGTCACCAATCACCTCCTTATTTTCCATGTGCCTTAACAGAGATTCCAGGAGGATCTGCTCCATTATCTTGCTGGGCACAGAGGTGAGACTGACCAGCCTGTAGTTCCCTGGGTCTTCCTTTTTTCCCTTTTTGAAAATGGGGGTTATGTTTCCCCTTTGCCAGTCAGCGGGAACTTCACCAGACTGCCATGACTTCTCAAATATAATGGAAAGTGGCTTAGCAACTTCATCCGCCAGCTCCCACAGGACCTGTGGATGGATTTTATCAGGTCCCATGGACTTATGCACCTTCAGGTTCCTTAGATGGTCTTGAACCTGATCTTCTCCTACAGTGGGAATTTCTTCATTCTCATAGCCCCTGTCTTTGCCTTCAGCTTACATCAGAGCTTCCTGATCAGAGCTCAGCCCCTTATATTCCTTTATACTGGTAATCAATGTTAATAACTACTGAATTCTCCATCTCAGTAAAATAAGTCATGGAAGAAAGAAAGTGAACTCTTCTTCAAAGAAGCAGTTTGCCCTGTGGACTTGCATGGGATGGACTTTCCCACCCTCACTTGTAGGGCTTGGATCTGGCACAGGTCTTCCCTTTCTGCGGAGGCCATGACCACAGAAAACTGCATGACCACAGAGTTATTCCCAAACATAAAACCAATAAAAAAGGGAAATTGGTGTCACCTTCTAAAGTCAAACTCCTGCCCACAGAATTTGAAGGGGAGTTACAATAACAACAGGGCCAAATTCTTCTTGGTAATCGCAGACAGGGGCAATGGCCACATATTGTGTCTTATGAGGCTCAGAGTGCACATTAAGAAAAAAAGAATGCACTAGGAGGGTAGCACAGACCTGGAACAGGCCACTCAGAGGGGTGGTGACATCTCCATCTGCTGTAGTGATCAAACTTTGGGTAGTCAAAGCTACAGCCGGCCTGATCTGGTGTTGGAGACAGTCCTGCTCTAGGCAGGAGGTTGTTTTACAGACCTCCTGAAGTCCATTCCCACCATCACTTCTGTGAGACCTTGGGGGAAGGAATAAAGCAGAAGTGGCATAAATAGAATTCTTATTTTGAAGCCTCTTGTTACTCTTGCAAGTCATCAAATACGTATTTTCATGCAAATGAGGACAATGCCATACACCAGTGGGTAAGCACAGCATGGGCTGCCAGTTCTCTTTGCATCTCCTCCATCTCCTATTGAGAAGCAACAGGGACCACTCTTCTCCAATCCTTCCTAGTACACAAAGGGTCCTCCTTTGAGCAGTGGGTTGTGTCTTCCAGGGAGCTGCTGGAAGAGACCGAGGGCTGAGCCGTGCAGGTAGCCCACTTTCACTGCTGATGGAACAGAGAATTGAGTGTTTCAATTCCCAGACATTATCCTTTTTTGACCATCAACAGGGAGCCTTTTTACGTGGCACTCACTGACAGGGGTCTCACTAGGAAACTGGGAACAACTAGTTTAGAAGCACAAGATGACAACCTGGCCTCCACAGCCCTACTGCTCCCATGTTAGTACTTCAGATAACACCACTTTGTAACTTCTAAAGATGCTCTTTTGTTGATGCCACCAAAAAGCCACACTTGAAGCCTTCACATGACAGGAAAAGAATGGTTTTCAGTATGAGAAAGTCAATACGTGCATCAGCTAGTGACTGGGCACGCGCTTGGCTGTTAGCAGCTCTGTGGATGCCACTGGAAACGTCTGTGGGATTTTTTAAGGGCACATCAAATTGATTTGAATCTGTCAAAATCTAACACCCAGAACTCTGTCTGTGTTTCGAGTGTCCCTGCTGGAGGAGCAGAGGGAAGAACAAACACAAGCAGAGAACAGGATTTTCCTTGCCTTATCCCCACCAAGTATGTTTGTTTAAACAAGATGGGTGGAACCTAAGCCATGCATGGGTGAAACTAAAAGGAGTCAATCTATGCGCCTGAACACTTCATACCAGCACATTTGCTCAAGTACATTTCCTTGCAGCGCAAAAGCCAACAGAGTCCTTGTAGCTCACCCAAGTAAACACCTTCTTTCCTCTGAAAAACTTTGCTTGCCACCCAGGCCATTTTTTGTCCCCATTTTTTTCCCCATTGGCAGTTTACAAGCTTCCTGCCTTCAGTATTCCAGGCACTGGGTTTACCTTCCTCACGTCACACACCACCTTTGAAAACAGAGGGTATGGGGTGGGGATCACTACTCTATGCCAGCACTAGCAGGTAACGCCCCAGTCACAGCCTGATTTCTCAGCCCTCCCTTAACGCTCTCCCCACAAAGAGGGCAAACAGGTCTGTAGCTCATCTCCTTCCAATCCATTATTCCACCACTTTCATAAATTCAGTCCCGTAGATGGGTTGGGTGGGTAGAAACCTTTACACGGTATTAATGCAATTAATTTCAGCAGTAGAGTAATTCTGCAGGAACTCAGCCACGTACAAAACCTCCTCTGCGTCTTTTTGCTGTCTATGAGCAGATCTCCGGACCACATCAGATACCTAATTCACCCCTTCTGGAGTGAAGGCTGGAAAACGTGCTCAACACTCCTTGCAAAGAGCATCTCAGACATGTTATTTACAGTACGGGGGAGATCTCTCCAGTGTTGCTGGATTGCAGCACTGTTAGAGGTTTCTAAGCTATTTAAGACCTTTGAGGGCACTGAGCCCAAGCTGTGCCCATTGGACTACAGGTAAAGGGGCTGGTACACCGACCTAGGCAGACACAGATCTACTTAGCCTGCAGTGACTCTCTTGGGATAGCTTGCTAGTAAATGGGTGACACATAGCCATCAGGGATCTGACAGCATTGCTCCAAAATGGCCCAAAAATACCCCAGCGCTTGCGCCTGCCTCCACAGCACAGCCCACCCCACCGCTGAGCAACCTTGCTCCCACCAACAGCATCACGCAGAGCTTCACAGTAAGACGCACAGTGAGGTATCAGAAAACCAGGACTAGAGTGGATGAAGAGTTTGGAAACACGTCCTCGGTGAGTAAACACTCTTTTCCTTAAAACAAAACCAAACCTAAAACAACAACAAAACAATTTATTCACACTCTTTGGAAGATGCTAATTAAAGTTTACTTTAAAATACTAGCAGACACAAGTGTGGGCTGTAACAGGAACATACTGTGAAGTGACAGGTCTGCAATAATCCCATGCCTCAGCCAAGTCTAATTCATTCTGATCACACACAGGTCCGAAATCCAGGGAGGCTCTTGGAGCAAAAGCATGTGCACTTGTGGGAGGTGCAAGAAGTGGCTCCGGAGCTCCGGAGGTGCGAGAGTGAGAACAGGTGTGAGAGCAAGGGTTAATAAACGGAGGGTGCCGAAGAGCCCAGCTCTGCAGCAAACAGAAGGAAAGCTCTCCCGGCTTCGCTACGGCAGCTTTGCAGAGCTCTCCCTCGTTCGCTGTCTCAGGGAAGGCACCACCTTCCAAGGTTTGCTCCAGTCTAGAGCAACCCGGCCGCTGAGAACTGGAAGGAGCTGTGGGAAAGGCTGAATGTGGCTTGGTACTGGAGGATGAGGCACCATCACTGCTTTGCCTCTAAGAAGGTGGGCACATCATCATCACACCAAACACAGTAACTTCCTTAGCTTTTAAGAGCTGACAAATGACTTGCTCCTTGGTGAATCCCAACACTGCCTCAAAACTCATGAACCAGGGAAGAAAGGTTACTTGTCTCCGGCTTTCTCAAGGTTTTCACTCATGCACCGTGATTTAGGGACATGCCCTGATTGCACCTAGGTGCCCAGAAGAGATCCAAGTGCATCTTAGGAGGCATTGGGAGGACCTGGGTAAGTGGCTGGGGAGAAGCAAAGCCAGGGGTGATGCAGAGCACAGGGCTGGCAGCTGCAGCTACAGCCACCTGATCAAGGCCCATGCTCTCCAACAGGAGCAGAAGTCCTCCATCAGTTATCTGAAGACAGGTGCTAGGAGAAACACCAAGCACTGACAGAGAAGTAAAAAAAACCCATGAGGGTAACACTGAAATGAAAATTAGTTTGTTCTGGTGATACATGTTACAAACAGCCCCCCTATTGCCAGAGCAACACCAAAACTTTTGGGCCCAGATAGGTACAGGGTGCTGAGGAAAAGGCTGATGAAGATGGGCTCCATGTCCCTGAGCATGGCTTTACACCATGTGCTCATTTAAACACATATAATGTGTTCCAGGTTGGGTAAGAAAAGCTACAGAATGGGACTCATACTAATATTTTCCTGACTTACATGGGTCTATTTCTAAAGCACTCAGGAGTTACCTCTATCGCAAGGTCCTTCAATAAAAGAGGTCAAGAACATCAGTACTGCAGCACATAGAGGTCATTGCACCTCGACTAGATGGTAGCTGGCTTACTGTAAGCCAGTTAGCACAGGCAGTGATGGCAGCATAGCCTCCGGCAACCAGATTTCAGTGGACACGACCCGGTGCTACTCAGTGCCCGCTGACTTACCCAGGTTGCAAAGACAGCGCTGTTCATATACTCCCAGTGACCTTCCTCCTGTAAGACACTATAACCCCTGCAAGGTTTAGAGCTGGTCCTAAACCGCTGCCAGAGCTGCTTCCCTCGCCTAAGGAAAGCGCCCGGTTTCGCAATTCCCACGCACGCCCCAGCCATCCACACAGGAACGCGCCTCCCCGTCTCCGCACAGGGAAAAATCAGCATCAACACATTTGACTTCTGGGCATGTTTTAACCTGCCGAACACCAGTGATGCCGAGTGAAAGAACCGGAGAGGTTGCGTCCAATTTACGAAGGACTGACTGAGCTTTCTGAAAGCACAAGAATAGGCCTGAAGGACCTCTTGCAGGGCAAGAGGCAAACAGCTACGTGGGGCCCCCGTGCTGCAGAAGGACAGTAAAAAATCACTGTGAGTTTGCCAGCTCTGAGCACGGCTTGGGAACTACCTCATGTGCACAGCGCTGCCCTGCTCCTGCCTCTATTCACTGGGGATGGCAACGAGGAGAAGCACGCTAGGTGTAATAGGAAGCCATTTCACCTGTTTCCTGCAGCCAGCGTTATTTATTTTTAGTCCATCTTTCTTTCCCCTGGTCTGCACGTTCCCTGGGAAGGCACTTTGAGTGTAGGATTTCACCGAGATCCCACCTGTACTCGCCACAGCACTTCTCTCCCTGGCAGACTTTAATTAGATGGGGCCAATAAACTGTATGTCAAACGGTTGATTTCACTTTTAATTGCAATTTTTCAGAAGGTCGTAAATAGTTCCATTAAAGCGAGCACGAACCACCAGGCGCTCGCTTGTCAAGCCTGGTGTCACGTCACCCCTCGCAAGAAGCCCCACTTACTGCCGCTCCAGATCTGGGGAGCTCAGGTTGCTTCTCACAGCCTCCTGCCCAGCTGATGCTCCTCGGGACCTGACTCGCACCCCCATGGTGGCTGCATGCACGTGGTGCTCCACATTGCAGACGTGGTAGCTGCTCCTCCTTTAACCCACCGCAAATTTCACCAGGCACCAAAAAGGAAAAAGGGAAACATATGCCCTTAAATTATCATAGGACTTGAAGTGGAAATGATGAGTCTCTTAAGCACTTGGGAAAATCATACCTTTTATCCAGGCTTAGGGCTTGCTCTCACTCGTTATACCATCAGAGTACTTAGAGCTTGTCATCCCCTCAGTCATTCAAGAGAACTGCAACCTTATATGATGTCTTTAGGAAATTATCATCACAGACATCAAGGGGAGAGGTTACCTCATCTTCTCTCTCTTCTCTTGCAACCCAAAGGCTTTGATTTCTTTGCACGTGAACCTGAGGTCCCACTTCACGCCCCCCCCCATCCATCCGTGCCTCTGGATACAGCAGTTACAGGTTACGTGCTCTGCAATACTGCATGGAACTAACCTCACCCTGCTCACATCCCAGCGACCCACTCACCTGTCATTAAGTTCACATCCATATGATACGTTAAAGTGCTCTTAGACCCTTCATTGATAAGCAAAGTTTCATTCATGAGTTTTCTTGCCTGTGAAATCCCCATTACTCCCTGAGAGATGAATACATATAGATCCTAAAAACTAACCCGACAGATGGGAAGCAGTATAATGAAGGAGCTTTACTTCTTACAGAGCCTCAAGCTTTCTCCTTGGGCCTCTGAAGAGCTGGAAAACAAGGTCAGTATAAATAATTTTGTATCCCAAAGCTGTTTAATAAAAGCATCCCTATGTTTACCAGACTGCTGCTTGGCCGTGTGCTTGCTGACATCTCCCTAATTGGAGAGCAAGAACTTCAGGGTAGCTACTTCACACCGATCAGAGTTTCTGGCCAGAAATCTGGGTCAGATCCAGCATCGCATTTGACTTTTTCCATATTAAGAGTCTCCTCTTTGTGCTAACACGTTCCATTTGAAAATAAATGCTAGTAAGTAATGTCAAGTGTGAACTGCAACCCCCAGGGGAATTCTGTGTGGTCAGATCTGTATCAAACACACACTCCTGCACATACCTTGTGGTCTTTGGGTAACAGGGACTGTCACCTACAAAACCCTATTGTGCCTATTTAATTTCTGCCATGAGACAGTGGTACTCAGGGACACTGTGGCCTCTCAGTCCAGAGCACAGCGAGATCATATGGCCTGATTGTGCTGATCTTGAAAAAAGAAATAGAATTTGCACCATGATCCCTGACCACTGTGAGCCACAGACCTAAAAAGCTCCTGAGAAAAACTCAATCTTTAAGTTTAGCATATGGACATAGTGTCTAGAAACTGAAAAAGAATGTCTTGAGTCCTATAGGCAGATAGCAGAGAGAGCTGCCATCAGCATCAGTGGATGCTTCCCACTAAAGCACCTTTAAATAGCAGCTTCAGTATCCTACAGGAGAAAACGTAGCTATAATATCTTAATATCAGAGGATTTTTCTTTGATCCAAAGTGGTATCTTAGTTTCAGATTGAGCAAGTGGCAAGCTGTGTGTCAGATACCACGCAGACAAAACTTGTCTTAATTTAGAGTTGAAGGAACTGCTGACAAAAACGTGAATTTTAACCTCAAGAAAACCAAAATCTTCTCAGTTACCACCAATTTGCGTCTTCAAGACCAATGACAAGTGCCTGAGAAGATCCATGAAGGACCTGATCTTGCAAACCTGTTGCTGTGGGCTCAGAAGAGGATGCTGCACCTGTCTGGACTGCGTTTCCGAGGTCATAGGTGTGCAAAAAGCTGGATCAGAGAACTGGGAACTCCACGTGTCTCCTCCCACAGACCTTCCTCTGACACGTCACAAAATGACAACTGCCACTACGCCGGCGTCCCTGGCTGCTTTCGGACTGTCAGAGAGCAAAGGAGCTCTACCCCCAGCTTTGGGAGAGGCAACTTGCAGGTACCAAGGAGTTTTCAGATCTACTCCAGAGCCCCGTGGCACTTACTGTGCACTGAGAACAGTATTTTGTCACCCTCCCCTCCACCCACCTGACTTCAAATTTGCCAGGCTGCTGAATTTGACCCACACCGTCAGGGCTCATCTTGCCACAGGGGCATGAACTCACCCTCCCTCTGCCAAACTCAGTGCCGTCCCAGGCTCCGGAGTTGGATTGGGACGAATCCATCAAAGGAAGGGAGAGGAGGGGAAGAGAGACCCGCATCCCAAATCTGAAGCCCCTCGAAAGGTGTGGAAGAAGGAGCAAGGGACTGGGAAGTATCAGAGCTGTGTGCTGGGGTGGGGGGGGAGGTGAGCGGAGCACAAGGATTTTTGGAGGGGGAAGGAGCTTGGGACTGATGGATTTTGCTGTGGATATGACAGATTTCTTCTCTGGGTGAGAAGAAATCATCCCCACACTAAACGCTGGCTGTAAAGCTACAGAAACTGCCGGCTGAGGCAGAATAATCTGGAAAGGGGTTCATCATCCAAATTTACACAGCTTGTCCTCCTCCCTCTTTGCCCTTAGATCCAGTTTACAGCAGCTGATGAACAAATACACTGCTTTTCTCCTTAAAAATGCAAACCAGCAGCCCTTATACTCTGCACTGACATTAAAAATCACAGAATCACAGAATCACAGAGGTTGGAAGGGACCTTTTAAGATCATCTAGTCCAACCAATGAAAAAAAAAAAAAAAAAAAAAAAAAAAAAAAACCACCACAAAAACCACCACACACGCAACCCACACACACACCACCACACCACCCAACACTAATCCATATTCCCAAGCACTATGTCAACTCCTCTCTTGAATACCTCCAGGGATGGTGCCTCAACCACCTCCCTGGGCAGCCCATTCCAATGCCTGACAACCCTTTCAGTAAAGAAATATTTCCTAATATCTAACCTGAACTTCCCCTGGCGCAACTTGAGGCCATTGCCTCTTGTCCTATCATCTGTAACTTGGGAGAAGAGACCGACCCCCGCCTCTCTACAGCCTCCTTTCAGGTACTTGTAGAGAGCAATAAGGTCTCCCCTCAGTCTCCTCTTCCCCAGACTGAACAACCCCAGCTCCCTCAGCCTCTCTTCGTAAGACTTGTGCTCCAGACCCCTCACCAGCTTCGTTGCCCTTCTCTGGACCTGCTCCAGCACCTCAATGTCTTTCCTGTGGTAGGGGGCCCAAAGCTGGACGCAGTACTCGAGGTGGGGTCTCACCAGTGCCGAGTACAGGGGGACGATCACCTCTCGGGTCCTACTCACTACACTGTTCTTGATACAGGCCAGGATGCTGTTGGCCTTTTTGGCCACCTGGGCACACTGCTGGCTCATGTTCAGCCTGCTGTCCACCAACACCCCCAGGTCCTTTTCTGCCAGGCAGCTCTCCAGCCATTCTTCCCCAAGCCTGTAGCGCTGCCTGGGGTTGCTGTGACCCAAGTGCAGGACCCGGCACTTGGCCTTATTGAACCTCATCCCGTTGGTCTCAGCCCATCGATCCAGCCTGTCTAGATCCCTCTGCAAAGCCTCTCTACCCTCCAGCAGATCAACACTGCCACCCAGCTTGGTGTCGTCTGCAAATTTGCTGAGGGTGCTTTCGATCCCCTCGTCCAGATCATTGATAAAGATGTTGAAGAGAACCGGCCCCAGTACCGAGCCCTGTGGGACACCACTCGTGACCGGTCACCAACTGGACTTCATTCCATTCACCACCACTCTCTGGGCCCGGCCCTCCAGCCAGTTTTTAACCCAGCGGAGAGTATACCCATCTAAGCCATGAGCATCCAGTTTCTCCAGCAGGATACTGTGGGACACTGTATCAAAGGCCTTGCTAAAGTCTAGGTAGATGACATCCACAGCCTTTCCTTCATCCACCAAGCGAGTCACTTTGTCATAGAAGGAGATCAGGTTTGTCAAGCAGGACCTGCCCCTTGTGAACCCATGCTGGCTGGGCCTGATCACCTGGGCATCCTTCATGTGTTGCATAATGGCACTCAGGATGATCTGTTCCATCACCTTCCCAGGCACCGAGGTCAGACTGACAGGCCTGTAGTTCCCTGGATCATCCTTCCGACCCTTCTTGTGGATGGGCGTCACATTTGCTAGGCGCCAGTCGGCTGGGACCTCCCCAGTTTGCCACGACTGTTGGTAGATGATGGAAAGTGGCTCTGCAAGCACTTCTGGAGCAATCCACTCCAACGCAGAGCCAAGATTTCAAATAATAGCAAACAGTGGACAGCTGCTAGAGCTGGACACTACCGCTGGGGCCACAAGAGTAGCATCCCGAGGCTCCCCGCCTTACGCCCAGCCAGGGCTTCTCTTCAAGTCCGCTTTTCCCCTCCTGCATGTCTGTGCGTAACAGGGGAGATGTGTCCCTAAGCATGGGCTCCTCTTTCTGCCCAGGATCTCCTGAAACATCTCATCCTTGGCACCTCCACGTTTTTTAAGGTATCCAAGTAGCTTTTAACTACCTATAACTATATCTTATAACTATATATAGCTTATAATTACATAGCTTATGACTATAAGGGCGGTTATTACACACACGTGTTATTCAGATGCATCTAGTAATGAGGAGATAAGATATCAAGGCAAGGCTATCTTCAGTTTCCCTAAGCAATATTATTGCGCTTCAGTGTGGTATTTTGGACTCAGTCCATGAAGAAACATGTGGAGAAATGCCTTTGGGTACAAAAGTAGCAGGTTACACATCTGCATAGATTTCTGAAATACAGACACCACCACTATAGGCTTTTAAAGGCTATATTAGTCAGTTCAAGATCAAATTCCTCAAACAAGGTAAACTCCACCCATCTTCACCTTCAAAACCATGGACTGCATGTTCAAAGTTTCAATAGAAGCCTCCCCATAAAGGTGGCGTCCAGCTTACACGTGCCACATACCCTACGCTCTTACTGCAGTATTATTTACTACTTAAAAGCTATTTTTTTTCAGGACAGCCTTCATCCCCAATATCCTGGCAAAGAATGGAAATTCACAGGACAGAGCAAAAGCTGCAGCCAAGAAAATATTTGAACTGAACCGTTCCAACTTGTGGCTTCCTTCAGCATCTTCACCCTCAAAGAATGATCTGAAACACCCTCCATATTTCATAATCATTAGTTACATGTCTGACATGTAACTTCAAAAAATCTATGACATCGTTCAAAACCCAATTATTTTAGATATTAGAGGAAAAAAAATAATGTGTGCAGCTCAAATTATGCATGAAAACTCATAGCCAAAACTAATTTCTTAGCAGGTTTAAACAGCCTGATGAGGAAAAAACGAATAAAATAGACATTTCACTTAATCTGTGGCTAGAGGTAAGTATTCTTAGCTGACTTTTAACCATTTGTTTCCAAGTGATGTTAAAGGACTGAAGTTCATATTTTTCTAGTTAGAATGCCATAGTTTTCATTCTTGTTATCACCGTACCTAGTTGGCCATCCAAACACACGGTGTTCTTTACCTGTCTGGGAAGGTGTTCCTCCCGGAACAAGAGGAACTGCACCATAGGACTCCAGTTGCAGTGTTACGTGAGCATGCAAACCAAAATATTGCAATTGCACAGCACACACACAATCCCCATCGTAAAACAGCTGCAAAAATATATTCATTTTCAGCGTCAGGAAACCTCAAACACTCAGGCTCTGGGTTTATTTCAGACCAGAATCCCGCAGCCTAATGGTGCACATCTTCTAGCATCCACCCGTACCGACTTCCCCAGCACAGATGTTTTCTTGCCAGGGGGTGGTGAAGGCTTACCTGGCCTCTCACTGTCCTTTTCAGGGAGGAGGGGAAAAGAAAGTTGGTCTAGTATTTCCAGTTGCTTTCAGGAGCAGGGGATGCCTTCCTGAATATCGTCTTAGATGTGCTGCTGCTGTCTGCTGGCGTACTCTGAACCTTAGAGGTCAAACCTATTTTCATCCTGTGTGTCCTCTGTGCTTGGTACCCAGCATTTCTTGCCAGTGAAGCAGAGGAAGGCAGAGGAGAGAGTTCTCTTTCCATGGCTCTTCATATCCTACAGAGAAAGCATGGTTAATGCTGACAGGGACAAAAGCTGCTTTCAAAGGGAAATTCTGCCCTCAGCTCCATCAGAAAGGAACGAGGGAGCAGGGTTTGACAGAGCAAGTAAAAAATCAGGACCACCAGAGTTATACAGGACTGTTGGCAACCATTTTCTTCTAGCTATTGTCATACCTAGAACCAAGTCAAATGCATGCTTATCCCACTATCCTAAGCTCTTTCAGCTTCTATAATAAATGAGAGGCATTAGCAAACTCTTACACAGGTTGCAATAAAGAACCATCCTGTATTTAAAATGCACCAACTTCCAGCTGATATCGATTGTGCTCCCTCTTAGTTTTCATTGCTTAATTTTAAGCCTGCTAAACTAACTTCTTCCAAGACCCCTCGTGCCAACCACTAAACTCCCCAATCACCATGTGGCCCCAGCAGGATTGAGAGAGCCCTCAGCTGCTTGAGCATCAGGCCCTGAATAGCTCCAGGATCACACCTGAGCATCTGCTCCCCGGGGAACTGGTCTCACCCATTGCTTATATGCTCATATCCATTTTTACTACTCACGTGATGAAGTGAATATGAAGTTTTATGTATTTAGAACAACGTCCCCCAGCTGATTCTCAAACCCCCACCATGGCTGACCCTGAAGCACTTCTCTCCATCAGTACAGTTTGCACCTGCCACCCCATGGGACCTCCTCTGTTCCCCACCAGCCATGCAGCTTTGCTTCTGTTTTGTCGGGAGTGGATGCGCATCCACACTGCTGAGGATGCTCTCTGGGATTCTCATTGCACGTCAGTGTTTTCACGGCAACACCACGATACTCCTCACCATAACATCAGAGAGAAATTTAAACAGGAGCAGTGTCTACAAGACGCAGGTAGCAAATCTTCCTGTCCGTTGACGGGACTTTGCTGAAGTGTTGTGTTTCGTTTTTTTTATATATTTGAAACAATATCGTAAACCAATTTCCAGCCAAACCAGCTGTTTATACATGCTTAGTCCTCAGTACAAGATAACTATTTTAGCTCCAGAATGCATGACGAGCTTTCCAGTCAAGCTAGTTTGGAAAAGTTTGAGCAAACCCTTTTAGGGAGTTACAAGAAATAAATGGTTCTGCATAAACTGAAAAAAGCCAGAGAAACAAGAAAAATAATTGTGAAGTCTGCCATTTCTGCAATGGAGAAAAACATTTCATTGGTGATCTAACATCAGCTACGAACAGTCACGACAATAGCATGCAATTCTGAAACATGGTGACTGATACACCTGTAGCTGCTGCTGCAAGAGGATGATGAACACCACTCCTTCACGATGATGGCAACCGTCCTATATTACTGCTCAGACCTGAGTATTTTGAGTAAAGAAATTTGCTGCTTGAAATAAAATGAGACATGAATGACTGAGGAGAGCCTTGACCTTTTTATGTCAGTTTTTCTGTGAAATTTTGTAAACTTTATTGGATGCCACTTCCTGCATTCACAGAAAGCTACTTTTCTTTGTTAATACCCCAATGAGGGCAGAACGACGTCAGAGCCAGAGCTGCTAAAGAGCTGCTTTTAACCATTTCCTTTCAGATAAATGTAATCATCGGCTCAAATGTAGTTATCAGACATCAGCTGAAATCTTTTGCCATCTCCTCAAGGGCCTTTTTCACCCCTGAGGAGCCGCACAATGAACAGTCACGTAACCAGCTGCTGACAGTGGGAGATGTGAACTTTGGATAGATTGACTTTGTCATTCCAAGTCCCAGCTCCATAACACTAACTTTAATTGCCAGATAATTTCCACCTGCTCCTCTAAAATTTTGTATGAATATACAGGAGATTTTCGCTATGAAGTAGCTTTCAACACCATATGGGAGACTAAGTTATTCCCATTTCAAAGATGAGTTTGTGAGACCAAGAAAAACAGCTTGTTGACACTTGAAAATTGACTAGAAAAGCTTTTCTGGATGCTCTTAAGCTAGAATAAGAAAATGTATTAAGTCAAGTTAAAATAAATCAACTCCTATTCCAGAATGAGTGCTATTATATGTTGCATGCAGTGCATCAATCCTTATGGATGTGCTTCTTGATATATGTGAGTCCAAACACTCCCAGAGGCCATGGTAACACTTTCATTGACTTTACTGGGTCAGGCTCTTGAGAAAGGGGCTGAAGGGCTGTGGCCTTCAGATTTACCAGAGCCCCCAAGAAGTTGGTTCCCCTAGCAGAACCCTGAGCCTGGAGTGGATGGAGGTGTTCCCTGGGCTGCGAACGGGTAGGAAGAACTGTATATCTCGAGACAAGATCATTTTAAGCATCACAGCAAAGGGAAGTTGTCCCAGCTCAACAAAAGGACCAGAAAACCTTCAGTGAGGGAATTTTAAGAATGAAGTTATCTTTCATCTCACCTCCCCATAACTCTGCACTCTCGTGATTTCATCATGCTCTAAATTCATTCCTCAATGTGGCACTTCAATCTTTTAGATTAAGAATTTGAGCAGGATAATTGTCCTGCCAAAAAGGAAAAAGGAGAAGGAAAAAGCAAAATGCAAAAGCTTTCATTCAATATCTCATTGGTTAAAGTATTTTCACCAAACATGAGACCTAATTTCAAAGTCTGTCTGAAGATCAGGTGCATCTTTTCTGCAGAGCAGAAGAGTGAAATTGTCACTCAAGACTAACTCATGCAGGAGAAAAGGGAACTTTTACTATGGAGCCACCATCACTCAGTAAGACTCAAAGTTACCTGACAATAATAACTTGAACGTAAATACTCATCATCCAGACAAATTATGTTAATGTTTGTAGAAGGCTGAAAAGCCCAAAGCTGTCAGACTGTCAGAATGAGTGAGATTCTGGTGCCCAAGTCCCTTGGTTTTGTACTGCTTATCAGAGAAATACCCTATGGATGCTGTAAGTACTGTCTAGTTTTTCTAGTACTAACGCTCTGCATTTTAACCACCTGTTTAACCATAAGCGTTGAGGACAATCCCCTTCAGATCTCATTTATGCATTCTTTGACCATCCAGAAGAGTCTTTCTTGATGGACTTGAGATTTTCCCTTTTCTACAAGAGAAAAACGCAGTGGGTTTTATCCCAAGAAACTTAAAGACAGACGCTCCACATACAGCAGACTCCCCAGCCACACCCACCAAGACTGATTAGCTTTTCTTTAATTGTTTGGTTTTTACCAGCATGACATTTACCCAGGCATGGTTTTCTGCACATGCCTGGACCAAAGCTTGGACTCTTCGGCATGGCTGTGGCCAGAGTCCCAGTGCAGGCAGAAGCGGGCACTGCCAGCTTCCCTGTCACATCCACCTGCTCTGTGCCCAGCCCGATCCTCAGCATCCAAACCTTGGTGAGGACCCCCTGAGCTCTTCTCCTCCCAAGGGACCTTGGAAAAAAGCTCTCCCTTGATTCAAAGAGATGCACAGTGCCTCAAGACCACTCTCCACAAACACAGTACCCTACAGCCTTTGCCCAGACTCTTCTGCAGTTGTGTCCCCCAGCATCCCTTTGGGAAGCTCCTCCAGCCACAGCTGGGAGCATCACGCTACGTTTTACCTTCAAACTCCTGCCTGAAGTCAGACCCCAGCCTTTGCCGCACACACCTGCAATCCCTTCTGTCACAAGGTGAGGCTTCTTCAGATCTTGCCAAGTCCAAACAAGATGGCTCTAATAAAATACTAACATTAGAAATGAGTGACTCCATCTGGAACCCAGCTCCTTGATAACCACCTAACACGTTAGCTCCCGTGCAGGGTCTGTTCTGTGTTTCATCCACCCAGCCCAGCTGACAAGGTGATTTCATAGCTGTCAGAGCTGGGATCCGATGCCTTCAATAAGACACATCCCCGGGGCATTGTCTCTGTGGACACCTCTCATTGCAGCCATTCCCATGCTTACTGACAGGCATGGGCCACCTCAGTGGACACCCCAACTTCACAGGTACAGTTTTTTAGGAACAACACCTGTCCTGGGTACCTAAGGCTTGTTTATCTGTGAGAATCAAACTCCAGAACAAAACCAAAGTGTTTCTCATCTTTCTCCCTAATTGAACCTTTTCTCTAATTGCACAGGAAGCGAACAGGTTGGGGAAACCCATATTGCCCTCGTACTATGCCAGATTTTCAGCCTTGACCCATCTCTCCTGCCTGGAGAAAGCAGAGGGTTATCTGCACCCAGATCTTCCTCTGACCTGTCAGCCTGGGGACATTTTCTGGTTGTTTAGAGCTACACCACTGACATATTTCACACAACACACTCTACAGCCAAGTGCCTCAGTTTCCCCTCTGCTGTCACACATAGATCATAGAATCATCTAGGTTGGAAGGGACCTTCAAGATCATCTAGTCCAACCATCAGCCTAACTCTGACAAAAAAAAAATCACTAAACCGTGTTCCCCAGCACCATGTCAACCCATCTTTTGAACACCTCCAGGGATGGTGCCTCAACCACTGCCCTGGGCAGCCCATTCCAATGCTTGATAACCAAGCATTGATAGATAATGCTCTGAGTGCTAAAAAAGAAGCTGGCGGAGAAATCAACCAGCCAAGCTCAAGGAAAAACGGAGCAGAGGATGCCTGGGAGGAGCAGCGGACAGCGGAGGGGACCACAGCTTGGAAACCCAGAGGAAACCCAGGCGGAGTGGAAGCTCCATCGCTACCCCGCACACAGCAGCAGCCCACCGCTCCCCGCCGCCACCCCCCCAGCCACCAGTGCTTTTTGTGCAGGGAGATGCCATTCATAAAGCCATTCAGGGCTCTGGCACAAGCTCGGGCAGCCGACACTGGCAAGAGGATCAGGAGGGGTGCCGCAGGTTAAGTGCCTCCCGCGCTTGCCAAATCAAGCCGGGGAAATTCATAACAGCAACTGCCTTCCACTTTGCTTGGCTCCAGGCAGTGCTATTAGTCTCTCTGCTTAATGAGCGTTAACCACCGGCACACAAACAAACACGCCAAGCGTTTACACACGGCCGCTGCGTCTGGCGGAGCAATGAACAGATGAGCTAAGCCGCGCTTTACACAAGGATACATTTCACGCGTCGGCGAGGGAGGGAATGCAATTTTTTCTGCCACAAAGCATATTCCGTGAGAAATTACAGGTGTGTTTCTCATGCCCAGAGAGAATAATAATAATAATAATAATTTTAGAATTCCTGAATAAGGCCAATCATTCATCCCTGGGAAAAAATAAAAAATAAAAGAAAAGAAAATCCCGCCTGACAAGCTGCCACCTGAAACCAGAGGCAGGTTCTTCACCTGAAAACAGCCCTGCCAGAAAGGCGTCTGAAGGGGGTAAAAGGAAGCTCTTTGTTTTTGGAAAGATTATTATTAATTTTTTTTTTTTTTTTAGAAGACAAATCACATGGATCTTCAAAGCAGACGCATGGCTGATAGGACAGAGTAATGTAAGGGTTTCCCATTTCCCATGACACGGTCAGAAAAGAATGGTTTCCTTGCTGTCTACACGCGTAGCAAGACAGTTTCTGTCCTAAAGCACCTGCAAGAGGGTTAGAGGATTATTCTGCAGCTGAAACATCTCAGGATTGGATTTGAGATTTTCCTTTTCATCTCCACACAGCAAAACGTAGATGTATCTTGAAAATACACATGGCCAGAGTTTCATTTCCCCTTTTGCTTCTTCACCAGCATCTCCAAAGGCAGGGAAAACACTAGGTAGAGAGCAACAAGGAGAAATAAAAGCATGGAAGGAAGCAGAACAACAGGCATCAGCTAGGCTTCCGTTTGGATTTTGTTTTCATTCCGTGGTGAATGGGAAAAAAAGAAATGAAAAAAAACCAACAAAACCCTTATGTCAACATTTTTTAAAAGTCCAGGCCTTTAGAAATGTTGCATGTTTTAGTCCCCCAGAACAAAGCACCAGTTCAAGCCAACCACAAACTATTCTGATACAATCTGCAAAATTATTTTTCTAGTTATTTTGACGAGTGCTGAATAATTAGCAAGACAGTACGTGAAAGTGCCCATTTCTGTTATCCCAACCCTTGTGCATCCTGACTCTAATACAAACCTCTCCCAGGGGCCAAGCAGGAGATTTCACCCCTCTTGCCCTGCAGCAGCAACGTTTTCTGGGGTGCGATGAGGAAACACAAACCACGGGACCAAAGCACCTTTCAGGCCACTGGGGAGATCAACCACACGCCGCCAGGATTTACTGTCCCTACCTGCAAAGGTGTCCTGAGCGGGTACAGGGTGAAGATGGGCCTCGTCCCCCTTCCACAATAAATCTCCTCTGCAGATGGGCTGCACAAAGGCTTGAATAAATATTATCCTGATTTAATTTCTCTTTACTATGAGAGTTAAACTTGTTTAACTCTATGTTTCTGTGCTTCTAACTTACTATTGGAGCTAGATAAAAACTTGTGTGAGGAGGGAAGGTGGTGGAGTCACCTTTTTCACCTTTTAATTTTTTGTCAATCAAATTTTATAATTACCTTATTCATATCAAAAACTCCCCTAAACGAAATGTGGGGCCCTGCGTCTCTGCATACACCAGCATTTCCCAAATGCAATAGACGAGGCGATTCCTCTCCTCTCTGGGCACAGAGCAGGTTTTTCCCCCTTGCTCCTTGCTTTCCCCAACGCCTTTCCTCTGCCACGTACTGCCACGCCATCGCCCCTTCTCACCCCCCCCCCAGCGAAATTGCATGCATGGGTGAATTAGCACACCCTGCCCAGTCTGCCCTGAGCAATTCTCAGCTATTAATCACTCATGGCTGTTTGGTGAGCTTTGTGAAATTTGACTGTTTTCCTCCTCACCTCAAATTGCTTTCTTCTGTCCTTGTGCCCACTTCTATTTTGCAATTCAGCAGGGCTGCCAAACCCCACTAGCAAACCCAACAGTTGCTGGCATGGGGAAGACCATCCTGCTTGCAATCTGGTCAGTGTCCTCATTGGAGGAGGGAATTCAGCTATCCACTCACCCGCAGAGCCAACCCCCGGTGCAGTCTGGGGCAGGGTGTCTGAAGAGGATGGTACCCTCAGAGGTCGGACCATCTCACTCCGTGCTCTGAGTCTTGGCATTTGTACGGTACTGGATGAACTACAGCTACGGTACAGACGGACCAGATGGACATAGGTGGACCTCTATCACCCTGGCCTTGTTCATCGGGTTTGCCTGCGGCTAAAAGTAGAGGCCAATCACTAAGTGACACAAAACCAAGCTTCCACGGTGGAGGTACACACCAGATTGTACCGAGTGACAGGAATAATAATGTATTTCTTTACATTTGAGGTCATTTAACCAACTTTCTCTCATCTCTTAGATGATGTGTCTAAATATCGTAGACCTGCTCAAGCCTTACAATAACAACAGGGGCTTTAAAAACTTTAAAGTTTTTCCACAAGAAGAGCTTAAATGGAGTGTTTGTTTGCAGCCCTACTTGTCACCAGCCCTGGCAGTTGGGTGCCAACCTGTTTGGTGCCAAAACGGGACAGTGCCAGTAGTCCTACCCCAGGTCGCAGAAAACAGCTGTCTGAGTTGCACACAAGGCATGGTACAGAGATGGTGATCCTGGAGACACGTGGCACCAACTCCTTCCAGGTCAGGTCCGAGGTGGACTAGGGGCCAGAGGAGAAGAGGATGCTTCATTGGGATCAGAGAACTTCAGCCTCAGATGCCTTTCTGTAACTACAAAAACAAAGGGTCCCATTTGCTTGATGAAATAAGCAAAAAGATAAAATTATTTCCGAATTTAACCAAATTCCACTATATTTCAGCCAAAGCCCTGAGAACACCTCCTGATGGGGAAAAGGAGGGCCACGTCCTGTAACAGGAATCATCACACGTGCTCCACTTCCTCCCCTCTTCTTTGCTCACCAGATCTTTATCACGAGAGATCGCTCATGCTGTGCTGTTTCCTCTTCTTGTTACGATCTCCTGCACAACAGGGACTTCTCAGAATTTTAATGCTTAATAATATTTTTGACCTTTTCATTAGTCCAGCTTTTGATTGGCGTTCATGTTAACTTCATCTTTTTTGGGTGGCACACATTGCAAACTGGGCAGAAACGTGCACCGACACAGATTCATATTAGAAAATGCTGTAAAAACCAGATTAACACACTCGGCAATTAGGTTTCAAAGAATTCAGGAGTCATTACATTTTGGGAAATGGTACCACCTTTTTCAAAACAGGAGTGGTGCCAGGTGTGTCAGAGATGACTAAGTTTTGAAGAAAAACAAGACATACTTCTCATTTATTGGTAAAATTAAAAAAGATAAAGAAAATAGTATTATTTGGCATTGCTGGAGACTGAGCTGTCTCTCGTACCGCTGCAGAAGCATAGGGCAAACAGTAGCAATGCAAATATTAGCTGGTGCCAGGACTCGAACACCACCGCTTCTCACATCACCCTTTTTGACATTTCCCAAGAAATTGGCACTAAGAGTTTCTTTGCTTTTCTATCTCTGCTGCCTGTGTTCGTTCTGTGTTATAATACCCTTATCCAGGATAATCTGAGTTTATCTGACTGCAGTATTTCACGCATCAGTGTATTAAAATACTTTCTGAGAGCCTACCTTTGGTTCTCTTTTGAAATAGATTTTAAACTAGACTAAATCGAGATACATTTATTGATTCCATTAGTATGGATTCATACTGATTCAGGTGCTTATTTGGCAGTAAATACAGTGAATCAATTTTATTTGGAATAATGCAGCTTTTTATATGATCCCATTCCACCTGTGGGTGATTTTCTGGCTTCTCTTCCCTCACTTCTCCACAGAGATTTAATATTTGGTCCATTATTTTAACGAGGGCAGCAGGGACAGCTATCATCACCTGATGGCAATCACCAGATCAACCCAACTTACCTTCTGAAGAACCCTTCCTGAACCACACTTTGCATTCTCTGGGCATTTTCCACTGTCCATATTTTTCTGGAATCCCTCTGTTAGCGTAAGGCATCCTTTGAGCACAGAAAGGTACTGCCTTTAGTCAAAATTTATTTCTGTAAGTTTGGCTTGAGGTTACACGTCAAACAAGTCCAGCAAAGCGTTCAGCGCTGTGTCTCTGGGCTCTGAGTGGTACTCGAGATGCTCCACGCAACACAGTAGGAATCCATCTTTTGACATTCATGATTGTGTTTCCTCAAACTCAATACTAACGTCCACCATTTCAGCATATCCCAATTCCCTGTATGTGCATAGAGACTTCCAGTCCTCCCACGATATCTATATATACATAAAAAAGATTGCATTACATTAGGAAACAAAACGGTAAGTAGAGCTGAGAAAGAGAAATGTCCCTGTTCCTCCCCATCCTGAAATAAAGGCATTAGAATTAGTTACTGTGGCACGATTAGATATGTACAAAAGGGCAAGTTGGGTGCCTTTATCTTGTCATCACTGTTTTACAGCTACGAGGGTCTGTTATTCTCCCATGATGTTTCTTCTGGGGTGACAAAAATCTGTTTCAAAATGTTCCCAGACGTGGTTTAAGGCTTCCTTGCTCAGGGCCGGTAGATAAGGTGGCTCCCCGTGGCTACACGTGCTGTAAGCAGGGAGCGGAGCCCAGCAACTGGCGCCAACCGAAAAAGGAGCTCTGCCCTGATCTTATCCGTCCTGCGTGCGCAACACCCCGCCTTGCTCCACACGGGCATCCTGTTTCCCAACGCCGCTGTGATCTTTGCACAAACCCCCACGTTGTCACCGTGAGGGTGGTCAAACACCGGCACAGGTTTCCCAGAGCGGTTGTGGAGACTCCACGCTTGCAGATACCCAAAATCCCGCTGGGCACAGCCCTGGGAAACCTTCTTTAGGTGACCCTGCTTGAGGAGGGGGTTGGATCAGGTGATCTTTCGAGTTCCCTGCCAACCTCAACCATTCTGTGTCAGGAAACTCCAGCCTGACTCAGAGCACAGCTACCAAAGGTGACTTTGGCAATGGCACAGAGAAGATGGTTACTCTTTATAACTATGATTCGCACAGCGTTAATGCCAAGTTGCCTCAGTCATCCACCAAGACCTGGGACTGCAAGATCCCGTACAAACTCAGAAAGGAAGATTTGACTCCTTTCTTTCCTCTGCTCCCTTGTGTAGACAAAATTGCATCACAATATCTGGAAGAGCAATGCTCTGATCAAAGAGGTAGCTTCATTATTAATACTGTTTAAATTGAATGTCACGTATGGGATATGTTAATTCTACTGGTTCACAGCACAATTGTCAGGTTTTGTTTTTCCCTCTCTCAGTACTCCCCAAATGAAGCATCAGGTGGTCCCTTGTGAGTAGAAGAATGTGGGTATCATCTGGGTGGAGTAAGTGATTAGCAATGAATTAATGCTGAAGTGACAGGCAATAGTAAGAACATGGGAGGTGACAAGCAAAAGATCTGTGACACATGGCTGCAACTCAATATGCCAGCACAGTGAAATCATAGCTCCCCACTGGCTAAGTAAAGCAGGTTTCGTTCTTCCTCTCCACCTATGAATGAATGCATGGGGAAAAAAAAATAAAATCTAAGCTGACACGGTGAAATCGTCCTTGGAAAGCAGCGAGTGTAATGGTAACACTGCATATGATTAATGGAAACAATGAAGGTAAATACAAGAAAGCAAAAGGCTGTGTGCCGTGTGAAGATATTCATTAACTGATTTGCTTGCTTGCTTGTTTTGCCGTTTCCCAATCAAGTCGGATGTGCATGCGATTACCTCTCCCCTTTTCCTCTCCCTGGAGCCGAAACTATAAAACCAACCAAGACTCTTGTCACCTGCACCTTGGCAGCCCTCCAACCAGTCGCTTAAACTGGTTTTGGGAGGAAGGGGAAAACTCTCATGTTAGTCCCACTCCGAAGCCATGTCTTCCAACTGCAGTGTCCACGCCTTCCTCTCCAGCAGTCTATCCTGGAGGGTCCCAACATCGGCACATCTGGCAGAACTGCCAGAATTTTTATCCTTCCTTGTTTCACCACACCATCCAGTGGCAGCGTATGAACAGGATCGTCTCTATCACCCTGTTACATTCGTTTGCACAGATTCACAGAGAAGAGCGTTTTCTGAGCAGTCTCTGCCACGCTGCGTAGAATGGAGACGTTCACAAAAATTAATATTCGAATAGGAAACCAGACTGAATTCTGCTTAACTGCACACGTGGTGGCTCTCCTTAACGCCAGTCAGCTCCAGCTGATAAAAACATTTTGATAGATAATAATTCACTAGGAAATGGCTTAAAAGTACCCCCTTAATTCCAAACGAATTAACAAACAAGCTTGCATTGGCTGTACCTGCCACTGGGCTGAAACTGAAACTTAAGAGACAACGCATTCACTGCCTTGACTACCTGTGTTCAGTCCTTATCTATTTTTTGAAGCTCAAAAGGCGATTGCTATGCTTGCTAACATATTGATTTCATAGAAATTGCTTTGGATATGGAAAAGAGATAACACCCTTTTGTTTTTTAAACAGGCAAAGGAAAAAAGGTGATAAGTGTTAAATGATATTATTAAAGTCCTTTTCTTTGTTAGGAGATTCTTAAAAATGCTTAAAACCCAATAATTTGTATGAAGGAAATGCACCAGAAATACATTCTTAAAGCATTGCCTATAGATAATTTATCACCTGATTAAGAAGAGAGATTTCTCTCCTAATTATGTGAGCATGGAGCACTTGAAGAGTTTTTCACATTAAAAGAAAGCGAATATTATTCATTAATCAAGTCTCCCTGCCCCCACCCCAGCTCTGCTAAAAGCAGAAAGTTAAGTGGGTCAGGAGAAGCGTTATGAGTGATGCTGCAAGACCAGAGATAAGCCATCAGGCAGTTGGAGGGGAAAGCATTTTATCTAGAAGAACAGGCCTGACTTTTGTTCCATCGAGATAAGCACTAGAGATTCTCTGTGTGGAGAAATAGCCCAAAATAGCTGTTGTGGAATACCCCTGCCTAAATACCTCCCGAGATAGATACACAGTGCTTTGCACCAAGCCCTCTTTTTGGTCCAGTGCGGAACGGGATAAGCCAAGTGGTGCGAAGGCTCTGAGAATGACGAGTTAGAGGGTACCCTGAGAGAGCGGCAGCGGGAGAGCTATTGTACTATAAAACCACCATTTGGCTTATTCCACCACCATTTTCCCCTAAAGAGAAATATAAGGTTAGGGATTTTGGCAGTGTGTAAGCTTGGTAGTGGAATGGAGAACCAACTAAACATAAAATTGCATCAGAGGTCATCCATGGCTTATTCAGCCTAGCTTAGATGTGCACAGATCGGCCTGAAACAACAGCAACGGTTTCCCTATTAAAAGCCTGGGTCTCAAAGAATTCTCAGCAACACAGCAATACATACGATGAAATGAAGTACGTGGGCAGTATTGGGGTCATCTGAATTTGGCAGGATAGGAGAGGCAGAGGTCACTAAAGTATCGGCAATTTCACGTGAAGCTGAATGAACTGCCTAGTGATGTTATCTTCAAAGCCATTCCTTCCTGAAGAGCTTAACTTTTCTTTTATAACTAAGTCTATACCAAACCCAGAAAGTCCTTCACCTTTCATCCGTTACATGAAGGTTTCTCCTAAGAGCAGTTGAAGTGTCTTGTACAGGGTGGATCACACCAGCTTAATCTTAACTTCCTTTCCAGCAGATATCACCATCATAGAAATGGTATCCTATCGATACCATTATCAATTCTGCCCTCTCTGGAGAAAACAACAAAAAAAAAATAATCAATGCTCACATATTAAATATATCACAGCCCAATCAATGTATCGGAGAGTTTTCAGTAGGAACTGCTAATAGGACATCATCCAACTGCGGTGTTTCTAGCTACATCCCATGTAGATCTGGTTTTGACCCAGATCATTTAATATCTTATCAAAAGATCTAACCAAAACCCCAGAGAAATAGAGCTGGTAACATTCACAGATGAGGCAGATCTGTGAGAACATGATAAAGATTAGGATGTCAGTTATCCAAAGCCATCAGAATCTGTTGGGTAGCTGGACTCTTTGACCAACACGTGCTTTAGTACATCTCAGCTTCAGATCAGACATCCAGTCATCGGACACAGTGATGCTAGCCACACTTATAAGGAGGGGGGTTGTATTCTGCAAAGCAGTGATTCAGCCAAAGCTTAGAGGTCGGCTACACACAAGGTAAAAGTGCACAACTGTAAGCCCAGCTCACCGCTCCCCAAATGGCACTGAAAAGCCATTCATCGCAACACAAGGCTGTATATCTCTGCATATGCCCATATATAAGTACATGGGGAATAGTCTCAAGACGCAGCAAGACGTTCGAGGGACAGTTACTGGAATACTGTCTCCAAGTCTGGTGTCTTTGTCTATGATTTGACAAATAAAGGAGTCAGAATAGCGTTACAAAAATATCTTCGGACTTCTGAAAATGAGAAGAAGCTTGGTTTCTTTTTATAATTAGATGATAGAATCGTTAGTGCTAGCTAAGACCTATTTTTGCTCTGTGCTAGAACACCACCTAGCTCTGAAGGGCTTCTAAGAACTAACGTAACGCAAATAATCAATATCAACCTGGATTGATTTAAACCTTGGTGCGGTCTAGTGTCTACTGACAACTTCTGTTTTCTTACTGGAAGAAAGGGGGGGAAAAGAGAACATTTGACTCAAGAAATTAATTTTTAAACAGAACTCCCAAGAAAAAGCACTTTAAATGCCTTATCATGGCCACACAGCAGCTACATAACGCTCGGTATGTACTGCAGGCATCCGAACTGGGCATTCACTGCTCAGGAAACGCAACCGTCGCCCGAACACTACACATTTCTGCCATTTCAGTAAAAGGAGAAGCTTTCCAAGCTGGTAGGACTTGGGTTGTTTTCAGGTCAGTCATCAAAACATCTCTTGGATAGACAACAATACACAGAGTTCTTATCCAAGGACAACTATATTCCACACTTTTCAGAGTACGCTGACCAAAACGGTCAAGTGTGGCCATCAGTTTTGAGTATGGAGCATGTGACACCTAACCTTTAGTTTTCATGAAGACCAATGACTGATACTTTCCACAACCTCAGGCACAAGGACTTTACACACCTCAATCTAACCATTAAAAAAAATATAAAAATCTGCAATGACTATATTCCTAGATGTCTGGATTTACCCATAGATGAGATAAAGACTGAACTGATAACTAGAAGTCACGTTGCACTAATACAGACAGATCCTGTCTCAAAATTACCCGTTTTGGTGGCTATCATGGCTGTCACCAGAACAGGTACGTACGAGAGGATGTGCACAGATGGCAGCATATCCACAGGAGCACGCACAACAGCCCAGAAAGTTCAGAGGAGCATTCACATCTCGCAGAGGAACAGGGAAAATCAGCTTAGCTCCAGTAAGGCTGCTGGGGCCAGGCAGATTTGTAGCAGCTGAGGATCTGGTCCTCAAGGTGATGTACCCCCTCGTGCCTTCTACAGCAGCACACCCTTCCTAAGATGGGACCAGTTCAGAAAAGGGATTTGGAGAGGCAGAGCATCTGCGGTCTCGCTGACAGCAGGCTGCCAAAATGCCTCTTTCACAGCTTTTGTGAAAATACAGCTGCGTTTCAGGCACGTCTGCTGTGACTCGCGTGGAACTGAAAACAGCTTGACAATTTTACTGGAGTCCAACAGCAATTGCAGAGCTCCCTTTCGTAGATTTGCCCTGTTTCTTCACCGTCATGAATCACATTCAGGGGCAAACCTTTAAGCTTGTTTTGGTTTTTTTTTGGTTTTTTTTTTGTTTTTAAATCAGTTATCAAGAGACAGCCAGTGGCACGCTACCACGGGAGATGAATCTGAAAAGGGAGGCCGGTCAGATTTTGCGACTAACTGATAAAAACAAATCAACTGCAGAAACAAATTCCTCTACTCCTTTCAAAGAGGGAAAAAAAAAAAAAACACAAACCAAACCAAAACAAAAAAACGCCAAAAAAAAAATCAACCCAGAAAGGCTTCAAGCAAGATCCCTTTTTTTCTCATCTCTGAGATTTCCGGGAGTGCTTTGAATGCTTTATTTTAGCAAGGAATAGAAGTCCCTGCTCCTGATAGATTGCAACTTTCTCTGCCCTGAAGACAGATCAATATTACAGATCACAAATAAAATAGTCAGAAGGATTGAAAACAGGATTTACAACCGAATAGCTACCACACCTACATGAAAATAATAATTTACATTCCTCACCACACCCCATAAACTACACACAGGCAGCCTGAAACTGGAAAAGTAACAAAAATAATGGGAAAGACCAGTAAATAGTGTCTTGACATTATTTGAACTGATATGAAAACAGGAGTTGAGGGCAGGGAAGTATTTCCTCTTGAAACCAAACAAAATAACCCAGAAACCTTTGGAGGGTTTAGAGTTTCAGGCTTTCTTGTTGAGGAAAAAAAAAACCCAAATCCTCCCAAATCTATGAAAAGCAGACACTTTCCATAGAGAATGGGTTCATTGAAAAGCAATTTTCTGTTCAAAATCAGTTTTGACAGGGTAGTTTCATCCGGGCTCCGATGTTGGATGCCAGAAGAACGTTTGCCAAGAATAAAAATAGGCATTTAGCTCTGAAGGGCCGGGCTGCCAGGGTTAAAGACGACTTCTTGCCTAGGGGAGAGGTTCCTCTGTCCCAGGGACGGCGGGTGACAGATCAGAAGGGATAGAGGTTCACGATTTGTGTGGGAGTCCTGAATAATCTGTTCCTATTTTAATGTGAACATGGGTGGTAACATGGAATTACAGCGTGTGGAGGCGGGCTGGTGTGTGCGGATTAATGAAAAATAATGAGATAATATTGAGCATTTATATAGTCTCATTAGAAAGGCTCAGTTTCTCCACCGACAGAAATCCCTGGGAAATGTCGTATTCTGGGACTCCATCCCTAATCTCTGTACCAAGAATTAATAGGATACGCAGAGGCTATTTCACAAGTATATTCCTTTGAAAAGAGCTTTCATTCTTAGTGTTAAATTTTAAGTGACCCGAGTACTTACACAGTAATCCTTTCAACTCGTTTTTCATTGAATCCAGAAGTCACTGTGGCTCCTAAGGCACTCTGCTGTGAAAAAAACATAAACTCTGATAATTGTGTGCTGGAAATTATGACATGCTTATACGATGCACCAAGAAGAGACAAAAATAAACACTGAAGGGTAGAAGGGTAAAGCCGGGTTTATTGAGGACCAACTACATTAGGATAGACTAAAAAGAAAAAAAAAAAATAAAAAAAGAAATCAAGCACGTTTAAAAAGTGCAATCCAAGCAAAATTTATTTATAGCCCTTCGATTATTGTGAGTTTCATAATGTGATTTTGAGGGCCTACCGTTGCCTCCCAGTAACACGGATCTGTTATATATTCTGTGGTGGCTTGGTGGGAAATGATTCACTGGGGGGCTGGGGTTTGACACTCGAGCACAGAAGTGGAGAAAAACGTACTTTGATTCACCACGTTTCAAAAACACAAATTCACCCTCAGATGAAGCTTTAGTAATTTCTTGAAAGTACCGCATAAAAATAGAAATATTAGCACTATAGAGGTGAAAGCCAGGAACCAACACTTAATCTTTATTAGCTGGGAAAATTATATTGGTTTTGGAAAAGCACTTGAGCACACGCTGCTCAAAATTCACTCGTGCTGTCACTGCCCGTCGGTGACAAGGGGAATTTCAGCTTAAGGCCAAGGCGCTGGACAGGCAGGGCAGATCTATGTCACTTACCTGGCTGCTAGATCGATCCAGTCAATCAACATGAAGGGCGACGCTGCAGTTAAGACCCACTGCAATTAAATCATTTGATCCAATATCAGAGAAAATGATGAAATATTTTGAAAGCAGCTGCCTCCCATAGACCGAATTAAGACTCACGCACAGACACTGGTCACTGGAGTAATTTTCAAGCCTCTCTTGCTATAAAGCAACAAAGGGCTATTTTCAAGAGAGTAAGAGTTTCCCAGAAAAAGTGATGCAAGGGGAGGATTAGAGATGGTTCCTGTTGCCTAGATAGAGCTGAATGGGCAAGGTCAACCTGCCCTTTGCTTGCAGCTGCTGACAGGGCGATCTAGAGAAAACGGCGATGGTACACCATGGTGTGACTCTCACCCAGACACTTCAACAAGCACAAACAACACACCGTCCCTGAATCACGGCCAGGAGATTTCTAAGACTCTCTTCCTTAATAGCATGAGGCTACGCACAGAACCTCACTCCTGCAAATGACTCAGCAGTCTTAACGATTCTCAGTCCTTTCGTTTCTGCCTATAAGCTCTCCCCTCATCTTCTCAGGCCTGTATCTGAAGTCAATGAAAAAAGCATCACCATCTCCCGTAAGTTTTGGGGCAGGACCTTGAGCTGGTTGAGCTGGTTGTTTCCTTCTAACAACGGCACAACGTGATTTCTCCTTCACGCATTAAATATTTGGACTATCCCATTAGCTGAATCTTGGGTCTTTTTGAAGCAAACCCAGTAATTTGGCAATCCTGAGCGAAAGAAAACAGGGGAAATTCTGCTTGTCAGACAGAAGCATTCCTTGGAGACAACATACATCAAACATGACTTAAAGGAAGATTAAGTTTTATTCAGATGATATCTGAAGGAGCTTTCATTCTCATGTCAACGATGAACACTTTTATTACGGGGAGAGGCTGGTTAACCTTTAACCAAGAATTTACAAGAGATTCTTAAAACAAACAACAGACAACTTACAAAGCTTCATGAGATCTTCCTTTTTATTCTGAAGAGTCTGTACCATGAACGCTACCATAATGATAGCTGCGTTACGAAAGAAAAGACAAGTTAGGTGATGTGAACTACCCAGTAAATCACAGAATCACAGAATGATATGGGGTTGGAAGGGACCTGTGGAGATCATCTAGTCCAAGCCCCCTGCCAAAGCAGGTCCACCTAGAGCAGGTTGCGCAGGAACGTGTCCAGGCGGGTTTTGAACGTCTCCAGAGAAGGAGACTCCACCACCTCCGTGGGCAGCCTGTTCCAGTGCTCTGCCACCCTCAAGGTAAAGAAGTTCCTCCAATCCCTACTGGGAAGATCACCTCTGGGTACAACAGAGGGGAAACTCATGCTGAGGGAAGGGTTCAGAGGAATTGTTTACGTGGTCCAAATGCTTTCCAGAAAAAGCTGGACCTCGGGCCATTAACTCATTTCAAAAACACGGCAGACCAAGTGGCAGGTGTCTGATGCCACCGTTTTACATAGTAAGACCTTAGGGGGAATACTTCTCTAATTTCACACTGAAGCTGATGAAAAGAACGACATTAGCTTCAGTGAATATTAAAAGTGGATCTGCGCCCAATTCACCGGTCTCATAACCCATCCTCATAACGCCAACTCATAACACATTCAGTCTCTAGTTAATTAATGGGATTTGTTATCAGGTAGAAACGCGATTCCTTTGAGGTGCCAAATTGCCATGCATGTTTCCCCCTGCAAGAAAGAAAAATGTATGCATACACCAATGTTTCCAGAAAGCTTGAATGGAAAACCCTTTCATGTCAGAAGTTTATTTTTATTGGTAAAATATTAAATAATATACAGAATTAAAAACTGCACTTACACTTCTGAGAAGAAATAATTCTTGGACAAATTATATGCTTGTTCCTGAGATTCCCTACATTTATTCCAGTAGCTGTGCACTCAAGACAGTACAAACCTTTATAATATAATCCTTTTCACAAAGTATTACAAAGTTTCTGCAGCTTCTTTTATTTATACACACATACAGACTCACACTCTCACATGGCTGTACAACACTCACACATGTACAGAGTACACACATACAGATGTGGAACCATATGTATGCATGTATACTAAGAAGAAAAATAAAAATAAAAATAACAAGTTCCATAGTTCAGTCTATAGCGGCAAAACTTTTTTAGCAGGGGGATACAGGTTTACATTAGGGTTGCTCATATACACCACTGTGATAGTGATCACTTCTGAACTCCTTTTATAAAAGCCTGTTCCAATGACCACGTAAAGCAATGGGAAAATTCCCAATGACTTCACTGGCTTTTGGAATGAACTCTGATATTTTTAAAATTCTTGATTTTTTTTTTTTTTTATTTATTTAAAAGATTCCTCAATTTCAGCTCAGAACATCTGTCACAGAACTAAAAAATCGTAACCTGGGAGAAAAGTGGTCATTTGCCAGATTACTCACCTGGCTTGCTTCAAGAAAACAGCACTAAAGTGGGGAGAGTGCAACTCCCTATGAGTCAGGGAAGATGCCACGACAAATGGGTCAGACCCCATAGCCTGAAATTACGCTCACAAAATGCTGCGCACTTTGCTATGATCCCACTGCTTCAGTGCAGTCCCTGTTTGCGGGAGGACCTCAACAACCTACATGAGGTTACCAGAATTTGGCCCTAAGGAGCATGAGAACCCATGGGCAACCATGACAGTCACCCACTGAATGTATTTTTCTTCTTGAACTCGAACACAAGAGTCCGGGAAATAATTTTGGCAATCGATCAGAATGGGATACAGTCTCCTCACCTTTGTTGTGGTTAAAAAGAAATATCTTAAATACAAATTTAAAAGACAAAAGTGGCTACTGTGCATGCGCCGTAACTGCCTTTCAAAGAAATCTCAATGGGATTTTTTTTTATTTTATTACGTACCTAAATACATATTTACAGAACAGCGGCTTCAGTCTACTGGGGGAAAAAAAAGGCATTAAAAATACACTATATATAAATATGTATGATATGTAAAACAAGTCCCATCTAAACTTATATAAGACAAGGACAACTCTAAAGAAGCTTTTCTGGTCTCTCAGGTAGATAAAGGACACGAGTCCTGTAATTCTTACGCAGGCAAATCTCTCCCATTAGAGCAAATGGCAGTTTTGCCCTAGCTAAGAGATTAGGCCTAATCCAAAATCCATTATCAAAGTCAACAGGAGTCTCCACTGAGTGGGTTTTGGATCAGACCAAAAAAAAAAATATAATTTTTTTTTCTTTTTGTTATTTTTAATAAACATCAATATTAAGTGCTTTTCTTAAAAAGAAAGCTGCAATTACAAAATAAAAGGGAGAAAGAGGCAAGAACAGGTACGTCCTTAATTCATACACTGGATGTGTTTTAACGTCAAATAAAAGCAGGAGTTAAGGTACGGGCTTTAGCCTTAACTTAGTTTGTCACCTTTTGTCAGTCACAACCTCAATTTACATAGTTACTTGAACCTTATCTTTGAATGTATTTAAGACAGAGCATTTTGTTTCACTGATGTGTGTGGACTGAGGAAAGAAAAAAATAAATCACTGTACATTAATAAGACGTCAGGGAAAGTATTGCACTTGAACAGAAAAATAACCCAAAAAGGTGGTTTTGTTGGTGATTTTTTTTTTTTTTAAACTAATACAAGCAAATCAACCATGTCTGCAATGAGCATGTTTAGAAAACAGGATCCAAGAATGAAGTATAAGAAGCAAATCTGGGGTTGGTAACCCCCACCCTGGAATACAACAGTAGTAAAACTTTTTTTAAAGCATTTTCTTCCAACAGGAAAAAAAAATTATATGACTTTTTTTTTTTTTTTTTTTTTACTTTACAATTTTAAATCTTTCTAAACATTTGCATTAAAAGTTTCCAGTTTCTCATAAAAAGATATACATCTTAGGAAAAAAAAAAATACAACCAGAAAATAAAACCAACTAAAAAGGAAGGCAAATATACAGTATTATAATTACATCACTGTGGAGTCATCGTGGAAGGTACCCTAGATCTTTAAAGTGTTACAAAGAGTACGTACCTTAATATTATTTTTTTTTTCTCAAATCAACTATCTTTTTTCTTTTTCCTGTTTTTAATATAAAACTACACTTGAGTACAAAAATATGTAAACAGACTGTACAGCCAATGAACAAAAAACACCCCCCCAAAACAACCCCCCAAACCCCTAGACAGCCCAAAGCTACAGGAGATAAGAGCAGGCCCAGACTTAAAGCTCCGAGAAGGAAAAGGGGGAGAGAGAGAAAGAGAAAAGCACTGAAAGCCAGAGGAGATTGCTACATGGCAGAGGAAGTGAACATGTTCAAGCTCCGAGGACTCTTGACAATTCGTCAAATAATTGATCACAGTTTCAGAATCTGAACGACTACAAAAATAACCAAAAAAGTCCTTCCCTTGTTACAGTGTGTTCAGAAATGAACATCCATTTCCAGTAAGCAATGTCAAATCCCAGTAAGTGCATAGTAGGGGATTCAGTGACCTCTACCCCTTCAAGAAGCTTTTCTTATTCGATGTCACTTGAGGTAAAACTAAATGGCCCAATTTACTGCAAACTGGCCTCGTTGTGCCAATAACAGAGTCACGCGCTCCGCTCCACCTTGCGGGAGGCGTCCGTATTTTATCCATGATTGATAATACAGACCAGAGGCTACTGGTAATAATCACATACCGCCCAGTGCGAGGGATTAAGGCTACTACTACACAAATGTAAGCGAACACGTCTTCACCGCAGAGCCCTGCCACCGCGTGCTGACGACCCAGACCGAAGCAGAGCTGCCGTGCCCCACCAATTAGCAAGCGAGTCCCCCATCTTCCAAATATCGGTAATTATTAAGCGCGTGGTTAACTGCGAAGCTCCTGCCCAAATGTTTTATCGGGCTGCGGTGCTGTGGCCTAAATCCATACCTGCTGCAGGAAGGCAGCAGCATCAGCCCCGAAGCTTTGGGTCAAGCCGTTCCCTTTCTCCCAACAAAGTACGCATCATGTGAGCCCCTCTCAAGACATGATCTAATTAACTTCGTCGTCATTCGCTCTGTTAAAATACTTCCCGTACCGCTAGTAAATATATCACAGTAATTTTTTTTTTTTTTTGTAACTGTAAATAACATTAGATTTTACTACAGCAATGTAACTCTGTTGAAATGGTCATTTCTGTCCACAGATTCATTAGGTCCCACGATTCGTACGTAAAGGAAAAGCTTTTATAGAAGGAGAGAGCATGGGCAATCATCCTCCCAGACAAGGATCCACACGACCGTACCGAGAACCACCTTTCCGAAGGCTGGAAGTGAACGGGAACCAGGAACGCTTGTCTGCATGATCAACTGAAAAGCTAGATGATTTAAATAAATATAATTTTTATTGTTATCTTGGCCTACCGAGTGTGCAGCATGTCAGCACACCACCTCCTCCTGACTGTCCCGTGTTCACTTCAGAGCCTCAGTGGAGAAGGACAGTAATCCCACGCTTCCAGGCACGGCTGTAGGAGCCCGAATTAGAAACCAGGGGATGTTCTCCTTGGCCTATACTTCGGGACAACTCTTAATGGGGTAAAAAGGAATATATTTACTATGAAGCAAATTCTGCCTCTTTTCTACCCAATGCCTAATTCTACCTCCCACGTACTCTCCTGTGACCGCTGTGGCCCTGACCCCAGCAGAGAGGTGCCGAGGAGCTGGCACCAGGCTGCTGCTGGGCTCAGGGTCTGTCAGAAGTCATGCTGGCCTGCCCTTCTCCCCTGCCGGCGGGCTTCATGCCTTGCCCGTGTCTGCAGGCTTAGACGCTGCATCCGCGCGGGGTAAATGAGTAGATCTGAAACTAGGTCACCAACCTGCCAGGAAAGTACCGAAACTACACTACGCTGTTCACCAAAGCCTTCCAGCCCCCATAACATCTTCTACAGATGGGCTTCTCTCACCTCTACATCAGCTATCAGGGCGGCGGCAGCACGATAGTCAAACTTGCAAACCGTTTCCAAAGGGCTTTTTTCTTCTTGCCGGATTTCTTTTTCCGGGTTGAAGCAAGGGGCAGATGCTTTAAAGTCTGTTCCCGTTCCTCAATGGGAATTTAAAAGCGTCCATTCTCAAGCACGCTTTACTTAAAGCTGTGGAGGGGAGGAAACCAGGAGATGGCAGCCCTGGCGCTCTGTGGGGCACCGTGCAGCTCTTGCAGCGAGTCTCGGGGCTGTGTTGGTTGGAACCAGCTCCGAGACCAGCTCCGGCTGGATAGCTAGAATGCACTTTGCTCGGGTCATTTTCAGCCCTTCCCACTCCTAAAAAGCCAGCTGACTCCAGGAAATCCCACAGCAAAGTGCCAAGATGGTTCTCTCTCTCCGGGTCGGGCTGCCAAGGAAGGGCGCAGGAGGGGAGAGGGATCTGCCTCGCTACGGCGTAGGAGAAGGGACATTTACTTTGGGTTGTTTTTTGTCGCGCATTCTGAAAAGGTATGGTAGGATATCATGGACGACACCACGAACTTCCAAAATGCATTTGAAAAAGGCACATATACAATAAAGCATGTATCTAATTATACAATACCACATGTATAAATATACTTTCTCAAAACCTCCGGCTTCCCTAGGATGCAGGCCACTACTGCCATCCTTTTTTGTTTTTAAACGATTCTAAGCCAAGCTAAGATGCAAATTTCTAGCGTCAAAGTTAATCTCACCGCGCTCTTCCTAAAATCCCACGCTGAGTTTAGGCAACTCGGGTATCAGTGCAGCCTCCCTTCTCCATCCTCATTACATTATATCCTACAGCGAGAGTTAAGGAAATGGATATTATCTAGTGAAGGAACTGTATGACTGCGGCTCCTGTCCACGGCTGAAGTAAGCACCTTTCCCTAAATTATCTCCAAAGTTTCTTCCTAGAGGAAGGATTGTCTGCTCTCTGGCTTCTTTCGAACATGAACAAGTCAGCTCAGGACCCAGACAACGGTAATAATGTCCTATTAAAGGCCAGTTTTGAAGGGTTTGGATTAATTGCTGGCCTCCCCTTGTAAACAGAAAGAAATTCGGAAACTCTTAAAACTGAAAATTTCTTCACCTTTTACTAAATACACTTTAGCTCCACATGGCTATTTTGTGAGCTGTGTCCTCACATTATAGAAACTACCACCATAAAACCCCCCAAAAATCAGGCCAATTAACAAATTCAGATTCTTTTGTCTCTAATACAGACCAGTAGATGTTAATGCCTAAAAACCTTTCACATCGCATCATAGATGGAAGCACTTTTTAAGGAAAATAAAATTGTTTTAATCCCATAAGTTACTGAGTAAAGAGCTGGCTTTACTGAAAAATGCTATATATTTTGATGTGCACTCCTAACTGACTGCAAAGAGAAGTGGCCGTAAAATTCATCGGCCATAACAGCAGATATATAGATAATGCCCTTTGCTCCCAGAATATGGATCACACCAAGAGCAGAATAAGCAGTCACACTTCTATTTCAATTAATAGGTTTGTAATACTCTAAAATGAGTCAGAATCTTGCCATTTTTTGATCTAAAAAGAAACGGAAGGATTTACTGGCAGGGATGTGTGCAGAAACGGCTTTTTATTTTTTATTTTTTTTTAATGAAAATGGGGAATGTTCGCAGGAAGCCAGTTCTAAATTTGCAAACGCATGTTTTTAACTGGAAACCTGATTCCAAGAATTTCAAGAAGAGTCCAATAAAAATCAGCCAGGTTCAACTTCCAACACCAAATACTTAGAACAAATGGATCCGCTGGCCAAGGATTATCTACTGAAATTCCTAGTACATTGTGAATGACTAATGAACTTGACAAAACTCAAGAGCTTTTCTTAGAAATCTGCAGAGAGCAAGCAAGCAAAAAAAAAACCTCTCCGAGGCCTCATTTTGCACACTTCCCTGTAGGGGCAAACTGCTTTATATAAAACCCTCCAATAATTTTCAGTAGGAAGTGAATGCTAAAATAAATGCAAGTCCAAAACTTTGTTCAAAATTTGAACGAGAATGTTCAGCAAGTGTTCAGAAAAGGATACTGACAATAAAAATTAATGCAACCCCCCCCTCAGCTTCTTGGTCTCCCAAAAATGCGATTTTTGGAACATAACTAAACCAGTGTGTCTCCTCAGTTCCCTGTGCCTGTGATACCAGGACACGGCAGTGCTCACATACAAATCTTGCACGTTACCATTGGAACAAGCAGTTGGGCTTAGCTGAAGACAGATACAAGCCACTGAGCTTCCCCATCAGATCTTTTGAACATCTACAGGATATACACTATAGGAGGTATCGATGAATCATCAATGAATGAAAGTGCACACTGACAAACTGCAGATATAATTGCAGCCAACTTATTTGCGGATACACAAGAGATTCTCTGCCTTTCCCGTATTCCGGTGCTTTCCCAAACACAGGCAGAATTTTTGAACACTTTTTCCTTAGTGTTAACTATTCCAAGAAACCATAGGCCATGTTCTTTCCACAGAGGGGAGAAAGGAGTCCCCCGGAGACTGAAAGGGATTGCCGGCAACCCTGGCTCAGGCACATATCTTTTCTGGAGGTCCACGCAAGCCTTGTGACTGTCAGGCCCAGCACCTTTCCCTTTGCACATTGTTCCTAAAACACCTTTCCTGCCTCAGCAGAAATTATAACTGTTTTTTTTTTTTTTTTCTTCTTTCTTGGTGGCATGCTGTAAAAGCAACCCCCCTTTTCTCAATTTCCCAGCACATCCTGGTGCAGAACATGGCTGGCCACCTTCTAAGCCAACCTTCGTAGCTGCAGAGAATCAGCCATCCGGGATAAAAGTGATGCCCTCCAGCATCTCCCCCTTTTTCTCCTGCACAAACTTCTTTGACTGCATCAAGCACAAGAAAATGAGAATGGTCTGGAGGACGGCAGCAGTTCATTTGCCTGAGTTTCCTCTACATTAGGACAAAGAAAGGAGGAGGGGGAGGAACCCAACGATATTATGAACAATGTTGGGAATAGGTATTTAAATCTGTCTCTCCAAAGCCCGTATATTCCCAGCCTTGATAGCTCTCACATTACATAAGATGACATTTCTCTCCATATTGTATTATAATTAATTGGCTACTGCAAGACTTTACCAGCTCCTACTTAATAGCATTTCAGTGCTGGGAAGCAGTCATCAGGTAATCTGGCCATGATCTACTGTATCCTTTCTAAACACAGGTTCTAGCTGCCAAGAACGTCACCATAAAAAGATTTCAATCAATACCACTCAGCTCCTACTTTCAAAAGCTCCAGGTCTAGGAAGAGAAGAAGAAAAAACCCAATACCCTCAAAACGAACAGCAAACTGGCATATGCGTTGAGTACGCAGATTGAAGTGAGCAGATGGGAATTCATTATGGCCTGATCTTGCTCTCTCTTTTATACTTTAGTAACTTCATACTTTGGAAAAGGTCTCACCAAACGCATGGAGACCGCGTGCACAGAGGGGGTTAAACCCATGCTTTCCATTCTCAAGCTGTGCTCTTGTTGCCAAACAACAACATTTCAATTGTGATTGGGACAAACAGTTGGGTTTCAATGGCAATCTGTCACTTAGGTTTAAGCCCAGTTTTTACTGATGCAACCTGCAATTTGCTGGGTCGTTTCTGGCCTTGTTATTTATTGGGAGAGAAAGAAAGGAAACAAAACAGACTGGTGTGGTTTTTTTTCCCTTGTCCAGTCTGTAGCTCACGGACTTGCTCTGGAGTTTGTTTCTCCATTTGTTTCCCCTACAGTGAAATTAATAAATTAGGAATAAAAATGAAATCTGCAAATCCAAATCAAACCACAGCACCTGCATCTCCATGTATCACTTTCTGAAGGAGTAGGGAAGGTCATATGCAACCTGTTTGTTTGAAGGGCTTCTGTGCTCTCCAAGAGCAAAGGCTATCCAGCAAAACCTGCAAACACTTCCACCCCTAAATTAAAGCAGAACTGATGACCTAAAACCAGGAAGTCACTGGTTCAACAAATTAGCAAATAAGATGTCGACAAGAGGAAAAACGGTCAAGGCTCACGTAGCTGAAGTAGTTGGGGTAGCTCCATTAAATTCAATGGAGCTAAGAGGATTAATGCTGGCCAAGGATCTGGCTCCTAGCGTTTTCCCAGCTGCAAGTCTTAGTTTAGGCTGCTGCCAAGAGGTTAACACTGTGATAATAGAATGAGAAAGTATTTATACAATTATATATCTATATATACCTATATTTAAAGAACACTTTGCTACTAGTACTTCTGTCATTTTAAAATCCGTAATTTTAAATCAAAATTATTTCAGAAGAGCAGCAGAACCTCTTGAGTAAACTACAGACTCTTACCCACTCCTAGGCCACTTACTGCCCTAGAAGCAAGCTTAAATGTTATTTCTAAATGCTATTTCTTAAAACATAGGGTGCAACTAAATAAGTAAGGCTCCCAAGGGTCTCTAAGAAGCCAGTGAGTCAACACATAGGCATGGAGTAACAGCAAATCAACAATTCTAAAAAAGGTGCTTCATAAGTTAAGGAAAATAAAAATACAAAGCCTCAGACTTACCACAGAAGGCCCTCAGACTTATGAAACTAAACTGCTGTGATGTGGTACAGTGTTAAGACATACATTTCTTTTTTTTTTTTTTTTTTTTTGACATTCTAGAGGGGCAATACACACTGAAACCAGGAAAACAGCTCACCCTAGAAAGTAATTTTGAAAGGAATATCAACTTTGATTCATGCTCCTAAATCCCTAACGGTTTTGCTTTAAACGTAATTGTTCGTTCTGCAGAATAAAGTTCCCCCCCTTTCCTCCAGCCACCGAAACCCCACACCGTATCTACCTATTTGAAAAAGGCCCTCCTCTGAAATGTTTCTACCTATTTGTCTGAAATTGTGAATGAGTGGCATCTCGTTGGGACTTTAAAGCACCTAGCAGGGTTGAGTGATATCCAAAAAAAAGGACACGATGTACAGCTAATGGAGACAGAAATGGACTGCCTTTCAATTCCCACAGAAAGCGAGGCAGGTCGCTCACCAAAAAGTGACAGCAACAACAAACTCCTCTTTTATCCCTTCCCTTCCTTCTTTCCATTCTTAAGCTGGGCAGAGCCAATGAATTTGGGTCCACAAAAAATAAGGTTAATAATAATAATTAAACAACAGCAACAACAACAACAGCAACAACAACAAAATAGGCGTCTCAATTCTGAGGAAAAGTGGGATTGTAAGTGCAGTATTTCTTCATGTGCAGTTCTTCTACTTCATACGAGTCCCCTTTGGATGAGAAGGCCTAGTGGAATGTGTGCTCCCCTCGGACTATGTGCGACGAGAACTCATAGCGGTCCTGGCTTCGGTAGCCACAGATGTTGCACTCTAGTGGGTCCCGGTAGCCATGGCAGCCCATGTGGATGGTGTACATGACATGGTCCAGGAAAAGGACGCGACAGTGCTCACACTTGAAAGCCCTAATTTGCTCCCCTTCTCCGTTGATGACCTTGTAGATATCCTTTAAAGAGCCCTTAGAACCTTTTGTGGCATCCAAAGCCTTGGCGTCCTCCTTCATATAAGCCGGGCTTGGCTTTCTCTTGGGATTTAAGGCAGAGTTTCCTTGGTAGGACTGGCGGTCTTCGTGGCTGCTCTCTGAGTCAGTAGAATCCAGGCAGCTATTGCTGGGGGAGCCCTCTCTATCCTGGGTTCGACTCTTTGGTCTGATGAGGGAGATCGGGCCATCCATGTTGTTCTCGTGACTGTCAGCTGTTTCCCTGCTAATGGGCCTTTCTATCCTGTTAGGATGATAGACCTGAGCGTAAGCTGAGCTGATGACCGGGGCCACCTCTGCAATTGTGCTTGGTGTGTGCTGCATCAAGGGGTGAAGTGCCTCAGCTCCAAGGTAGGTGATTGCATTGTTGATGGCTTGGTCCATCATGTGAGACTGCATCAGCTCAGCCTCCTTCTCATAGGTTAGGTTCATATCAAAGGGAATATCTGGATAGCCAAATCTCATGAGCTTTTCACCTAAGGAACAAGAGCAAATGAATGAGAAAAATCAATGTAATCATTCCAAGGTTACACTGTAAAAAGGGTGAGGAGGGACAGAAAATCCCTGACTTTGGGTGAAATTCATTCCAGAGCCCAAAGTTAGCCTCCTTCTACTTGTTTACTGACCTCCTACAAAATTTCCATCCTGAGATGGGTAAAACAGCCACCTCACCAACAGCCTTTTTTTTAATTCCAAGTGAAGCATGAGGCTGCAGTGACCTCCACACTGATTCCAAACCTTCCACTGTGCCTGACTGTGCCCATGCTTCAAGTTAGGAGACACATGTTAACTGGCAGAAAATGGGATTGAACCACCGGGGTCAACGAAGCTCCGCTGGTTTATACCATTAGACATACTCTCTCAAAATTAAAGGAGATAGTACGACGTCCCCCACACTGCAAGGTGCCTCATACATACCTTACAACAGGGCTGCATAGTGATAAATTTAACCAACAGGTACAGAGGGCTGGTAGAGCCACAGTATGTAAATCTTTCAACCAGCAGACAAAATACAAAATGACTACATACGGCTACAGAACCCTACAGAACGGAGCAAGTAACAGGAGCATAGGGGGCTGACCTGCTGTCTTGTGTTCAGGCTACAGTATTTTTGGAGTTCACCCCCTCAAAAAAAAAAAAATAAAAAATCCTACCCCGATGTCTTAGACTGAGAAAAAAAAGACACACACTCCTCAGTGCCTATTTAGGAAAGAAAACAAAATAGAGCAACCACATATATAGCTTAGTTTCATTTGGTAAAAGGCAAAAATAACTTTCGTTGACACAGGATAAATAAATATATAATGATGATGAAGCCAGCCGATTCATCACTATGTGAATCCAAATTAACATCCTTGTAGCCTTTTTAAATCAATTGCATTACAGCTATCCGAAACCAGAACCACACACTGGTAAATTATGCTAGTCACCGGGCATGTTGCATATTGCAGCTCTCCTTTGAAGTTAACAAATTTATGATGACTTACATCAGAGCTCAGCTCAGCAACACTGCTTTTCCAATGATGGCTTTAGAGTGCAAGTACAGGGAAAGTTCATAAAATAACTCTTATTTCCAAATAGAAAAGCTTATATGTATAGCTATATGTGTAAGACAAGATATACACGCTCATATGTGTTCACACATACATATATTAGCTAGTTGTTAACAGTTAACTTTTGAAGCTGATTTTACAAAGCCTGATAATTTTGGTTGGTTTTCATTGTCTTTGTTACATTTCACTGCCTTGGTATATAAAACCAGACTTTTCTTCCATAGCGTAAGCTAATAAACTCAAGGATTCATTATATACAACTGGTTTGGCTATCCAAGAATTAAAGAACTCAAGAATCTTGTATCACCTTTTGCCAAAATTGCTTGGAACAAAATGAGTATAAACCACCATAAGAAAGAAACAGAACTGTAATCCCAAATCTGTTCCAAATAGCATTAGTACATTTCAACATATCACTCAGCGTCTTATTTTTCACTATAATAATTCGTTCCACTTAGTGTGGCTCACCTTAAAGCGATACATAGAGAGAGAAACAATTTTACATTACCCATGGAACAATCAGGTTATCCTTGGAGATGACGCATCCCTTTTGCTCGGGAACTTATCCCTGATTCACAAGGTAATTAAATGCGAGTCTGAAGTGAAGCACGTGAATATTCTGACTTCCTTCAGCAGTACTGCTCACATGCTTCTGATTAGACACCTTGTTCATGTACCTCACTATGTTTCCCTACGGCTGGCTGTGTTACGCTTATGGCTTATTGAAAGAAAGCATAATAATAATAATAATAATTTAGAGAAAAATAGGGAAGGAAGGAAGAAGCAAACAGTGCTACAATGATGGCCTTGTTAATCTAACATGACCTAAGGATGAGTCTTGCCATCAAACTTCCAATTTTCGGTATTTCTGCTGTGGGCTGGCTTGTCTGTCCTGACACTACCAGGACGGACAAGTCTTTAATGGGAGATGGCTCCTTCCCAGGTGGGGCCAAAGTGGGACTGGAGGAGAGCTCCAGGAGGCATGTGATGTCTTTGCCACAGTGGGAAGAAAGAAATGAAAATGGAAAAGTTCATTGGTCCCTTTCACCTGCTCTGGCCACCTGTATCGTTCCTGTGTTTGAATAAAGAATTGGCTCTGGTGAGAGTGTGATCCAGCCTCCAAACATGCTGTCCTTTGTAGGCTACACAGATCAAAAAATGATACTTATTCTTTATGGACTGCTTGGATGAATGGCGCAAACCTTATTTTGATTCCTTTAATCTTCCACATTTAGTTACTCCACCACAGACAGCAGAGAAGACTGTAAATTGCCAGTGACCTGAATTATTCATTCCTTTAATTATGAACCAGTTCCAAAGATGTCAGAGCCTTAGAAATGGAGTGTGACACAAAGAAATAAAATAAATGATAACATGGGGAGGAGAGGGCATAAAACACCAAGCTCAGAAGAAACATTAAGAAACCAGTCCAGCATGGGTTTCAATTTTAATTCCTCTTTAGCCAAATCTGTACTTAAAACTAACTATTCAGATCCATAATTTGAATTTTCATGCAAAATTATGCTGAAATTCTATTTATTTTTGCCCTACATTAGAGAAGTAGAAGAAGAAACATTCTTCACTGTAGTCATCTTACCGTACGACATTCAAAAAAACCTCCAAACAGGTATTTGAAGCTAGATTGAAGCACACAGACACAGCTGTCCTGTGGTACCTTACGTCTGTCTTGTCAAGTATCTAAAGCAACTGCAACACTGGACACTTAGGAGGAAGCTGCAAGAAATCTTGAAGAAAGCAGTTGCAGAATGTACCACTGGGTAAATTTCTTCCTGCCCCCCATTAAGTAGAAGTTCACTCTAATTTTGAAGCCAGTTGATCTTCATCTGTTCCGAGATGCCTGTGTATTTTTAATTTTACTATAACAACCGGCACCTTATCGTAAGCCACATAAATGTCTCCCTTTTGTATCCTGCTGGTTCTCAACCTCGGTGACACTCTGTGAAAGGGAGCACCACGTTCAAACTGAAAATACGTGAATCTGCTTCATGTGATCAGCTTGAAAATGGTTGCTTTCAATTTCACTAGTGTCAGCTTCTCCCTTCGTTGAAGTAGAGGCAAAAACAAGTACTCAGACTCCTGTGCATCATAAGTTAACTACTTTCTGCCTCCACTATTTCAACGGGTTTGGCAAGATTAGTACCTCAATAGCACATATATAATCAAGTCGCTCGCTCAGAACTTAGCTCAATTTGCTGTACGCTGCTTCCTTTCCTCCCGAAATTTCAGCCAGAGTAGAGACTGCGGTCCATAACCAAGGTCCCTTGGAGATTGCTGATCAGAAAGAGCAGTAAAGCATTGATAGATGTAGCATGCAAAGATTTTAGCTTATGCTTACATGACCTTCTCATAAACACCATTAAGTTGTTTTGGACAGGTGCCACACTTGCAGTATGCACAGGAAGATTTCCTGCAAGCAAGAGAACCATTACAAGTTCTTCCTGACAGAGTTGAACAATATTTCATTGGGGAGAAAACAGGAAGAAAAGTGAGGTCATGGTGAAAAAAAAAAAAAAAAAAAAAAGAAAGGTAGCAAAGCAGAGACTGCTATTTTTCAATTCAAACACTGTGATGCCATGAAAGACCAGAAAAGGCAGAAAAATAAGATACGGTAAATATGAAAGAGGACACTTTTCCTTTCAGCTGGATCTGGATGAAAAACTGCATGCGACATGAAACCCTGAATTCCTAGTCCCAGAATAATGGAATACCAAAATAGTCTGTTTCACCTGTAGAAGAAACAGGTTTATCTAACAAAGTAGTATATCCTACCAAAGAGAATAATAATAATTTGCTAGGTATATCTCAGGCAAAGATTTCCAATCAGCGAATGTGCCCTTGAAGACAATAACAACACATGGTTAATTGCACGTGAATGGACAAGTGAAATAACCATCCCGGTCTAAAAAAAAAAAGAGACCATCATCTATAGCTTCCAAAAATTGATTCCATTTATACCATCCAAAAGGTGGGTTACCTCAGTTGTGAAGCATACTTGCAATCAGTAAACTACACTGCTTTGAAAGCAGGCGTGGGTACTCCAGAATTTCAGGGAAGGGAGCAAGGTCTCCAGCCCTCTCAGATAAAAGTCTCTAGCCCCTGCAAAGATAACCTCTGAGAGGTATTGCACATACAATTCTGTTCAAGTTTGTGGACAAGCTGGTGGAAAAAGAGCAAGAGGTGTGAACTTCCCTGGTTTTTTTTTTTTTTTTTGAGGCCATAATGTTTCTGAGGTCTAGACACACCAGTTTAAGTGTCAGCATAGTTAACTATTTCACTGTTGATCACAGCTTGCAAGAAAGTACAGCACTTGCTGATACAACACTAGGGAAACCTGCTATGATGGGGTCATGTTTACGATCTCATAAAGCTGTATCTGGCTTGTCAGTAGAGAGTTCTGCTCCCATTTCCACCCTCTTCAACCCCAGCTGTTGTCACAGGAGTAAATGAAATCAGAGTATAAATACTCCAGTTCTTATCAGCTATACAGTAATTCATTTCAGACCACTCTTAAAAACAACAGTCTAAGAATTAAGCTTTTATCTCAGAAGGACTAATAACAATACAGGAAATACTGATGCCTCCCAGCATTCCTCACGGAAATGGTTCCTGACCTTATCTTGGCTTAGCACCGATATTTGGGAATGGTCAGATGACTGAGAGCAGTCAGGTCAGTGTGTCAGTGTCCCCCAGGTGAGCTGCTGCACGCTGCTAGCCCCCTACTATTGAAAACCACGTGGGTTAGCTTAAAATCACCTTCAGTGGTGATTTAACAAATCCATCTGAACCTGCATTTAGCTGAGGGGCAATGACTTTTCTAAATGTCTGTGTTAATTGCTTGCACTCTCTGATCCTCTCTCTGTAAGTGTCCTCTGTGTAGGCAGAGTAAGTATATGACACCCTTAAAATCTGCACAACTGTCCTTCCAGGGAGTGAGTGTGAAAAATGTATATTACACAACTTTGGAGTCTAGCCACATACACTTACCCCAAATAATTCTCTGTCCCAGCTCCTCTCCTAAGAAGTTTTGCACTTCCTCAGTAGCAGTAAAAAGAAGCTTTAAGCTACAGCTCAAACCAAGTAAAATTCCCCATTCTGTCTCCTGTTACAAGCTGAACAATTTAAAGATGTCAAGATACAAAGCAAAATATGAATTCTGCGACTACGATTCTAAATTTGGTAATCAAAAGTCATCCAATGCTGTTTTATATTCATGCATTAATAAGTTTATTGTGTGCAGAATGCTGCACATGGAGCAAGCACTTCTTCCAACAGAAGCGGTGTGATTTTACTTCCTCATGCTGGTATTATCAGACCAGTTGTTGCCAACTCTCAAGAATTTAATACAAGTCTTGACATACTTGTTGGGTTTTTTTGGGGTTTTTTGTGTGGTTTTTTTTTTTTTTTTTAACATACACACATATGGAGTCAGATAATTATATGAGAGTCTTAGTTTTTATTTGCTGGGGCAAGGAGAGGGAAGGATGACAAGTCTAAATATTAAAAGGGACACAGAAAAGTTAAAAAAACAACCAAACCAGCCTTAAGGCACAGTAAAGAGCTGAAGATTTTCTAAGCCATTTTCATGATTTGAGGGACCTCACTTTTGAATTCTCTGGGTTGGTAAAATTAAGTCAATAGCTTTCAGGATTTCTTGCTGTGGTTTAACCATCTCCACTGTTGTCCCTCCCCATGACAATCAAATTCTGAGAGTGCTACTTCTCCCTTTGTTCTTTTGGCTAGTACAAATTACAAGTAACCTGTACCTATGCACTAAAAATAATAAAAGGCGTATTTCAAGCTTACCCACAAACTTCTGTGGGGTGGAGCTTTTACGCTTTCCCATGTTGCTTGTCAGCTTCTCTATAACAGCAGGTCTCTCAAAAGGCACCAGAGAAATATTGTTGTCCATCACAGGCTCTTGTTCCTTACAATCTTCCATAGGAGGTACTACATAAAACCAAAACATCGTATCAGATAAGTCGGGTCTACACTTCACAGACAACATAAATCATTTGAGCCCTGCTGGTTGTGCAACAAGTGCAACACAAAATAAAGCAAGGTGTAGGAACACACTGGGCATCAAGATAGCAACCACCTTTAAGGAGAGCCACATTTTCAAAATGTCTCTCTTTGGGACCATTTTATTTAGCAGAAGCCCAACTTTAAGCATTTATTAAAGGACTTTTTTTCTCTGAATACTCAAAATCCCCAGTGAGTAGGGGACACTTTTGAAAACTCACTCTGTAGATCACATATTCTGTTATTCTCCCTTCAGTATGGTCACCTGTTGCCAGTGTAACTTTTTAGTTATCGCTCTTTATGTATTCCCTTAACTTCACACTTATCATATGGCATGCTTACGGTTCCTATTTTCTTTTCATTCTAATCTCAATCGCTAAAAAACATACAAGGCATTGACAGCTTGCGTTTCCTGGGCCTGGATGCGTGTTCCCCAAGACAAAGGTTTCCAGAATGAACAATATGTTTGTTAAAGTGCGTTTCCTCTTTCTATACGTGAGATTGTAAAAAAATCAACAAACGCTGTACTTAACCTAATTGTCCTGCATTCATCGTCATCAGATAGCAAGAGAAACCAAAGAAGGATCATCCACTACTCTGTGCGCTAACAGGATGGTTGAGGTATAAAAAATTATTTGAGGAGAAGAATGGGTGGGGGAGAAATAGAAACTGGGATGATCTTGCAAAGAGTTCCTACAAGTTGTAAACTGCGAGCGACCCATTGCATTCTCTGCGTTAGATAAATCTTCCAGAGAAGTCATGGGTGGTATTACAGAGGTAGTAGAGAAGGACTGAAACCCACTTCTTCTCCTAGTCCTTCTCTGGTCTCTCACCGTAGCAGCCTTTTGTGTCACAGATACCTTCTCCCTGAAACTGCGCCATAAATGAACACCACCAGCCTACTTTCCTCCCATGTAACTTTACTACCTTCAGGATCCTAATATGGAATAATCACTCCCCCGTTCTTAAACATGCAGCTGTTTGTTAGCACATAATATATGAAAAATGGAGTGATAAAAGCCTTGTCTTTGCCTTCTTTCTAGTAAGGAAGAGCAAATACCAGGCAATTACAAAACCGAGTATCTGCTCAGGTGAAGTTCTCAATTCAGACATTCATAATAAGAAAACATGGCAATTTATTCATTTGATTCCATTTGTGCCTCTGCTGCTATGGAAAGCTGAGTACTTTGAGGCTTAGAATCTACCATATGCTATAAAATGATTTACTCTGCTGCTTTTTTATTTGTACAGGATGCTCCCCCTGAGAAACACAATGGTTTCTCATTTACAAGGCAGTCCTGCTGGCATCAATGAAAGAGAGGAAGAAAAAGCGTAAATATGAAATGAATCTAATGTTGCAACAAAATGGGATGCAGTGTTCGAGTGACCTAATTAATGCCCACTGCAGACTGGGAGGTCTGGAATACTTCAACAGCTAAGGCTAAATTTTTAAGGTTATTTAAATACTGTGCTTGGGCAGGAGCTATCGAGTATTTACTGAGGAGATTTTGGAAGAAAGGAAAGATTATGTCTGTGGATTTTCACTGGAAACTGGCATCTGACTGTCCTTTTGGCTTACCAAAAATCAGCGGATGCATGCACATGCACACACACTCTGCGTGAAACCCTGGATCCCTGCTCAGTGGCAATACCCGTCCTCACTGCAACCGGCCAGCTTTCCATGTGACTGCCACTTCAAGAACTTCCCGATGTTGGTGTACAGGGCACACAAGGCTGTTGGTGTATAGGGCACACAAGGCTGTTGGTGAGGACCTAGGGAGGCGCAGAGGTCTCTAAATCCTTCCTAGGAAGGCTTCCTAAAGGTACGCTGGCTTTATAGGACTGTACTTGCCCAGAAAATCAGTTGAAAACCTCCTGATTACTTGAATAGCCATCTGATTAAGCCCCAAATGTAGTGACATTTGTATGTCTTAAAACAATTAAGTAATAATTAAATAATTCTACTCTTGGGCATATGTGCGTAAAATTTCCTAGATGGAATTTGAAATCTTTCTTCCACAAAAAATGAATAGTGATGAAAAAGACACCTTCTCTTCTCTAAGTCAGGCAAAAATTCTGCTTGGACTTCTTCTAAAAGTAAAATCTTCACCAATAAAAGCATTTTCTTTTCTATCTTTCATGCTGCAAGCTCTTTTTCCCACCTCAGAGCTCAACTCTATAATCCAGGGCACGGGTCTTTTGCAGCAGAATCACTGAATCACACCAATATTTGTGTTATGAAGGGAATAAGTAACCAGAATGCGTTTTGTTACGTAGATTTCCTGGGAGAAGAGAGAGACGGAAATAGCCTAGTTTCTGAAATCATTTAAATTGCATGTAAAACCGGACAAAACAGGTGACATGTCACACTTCAGAAACCCGAAGAGTTAAGCTAAATATCACATTGTCGATTTTAAACATTAATTTTCATTTCAATTTAAAAATATATATTCATTTCAATTAAAAAATATACAAATTAAGGACAAATAGCCCAGCCTGCCTTTTTTTTAATAAGAAAAACAAAATAAAAAAAGGGGAAAAACAAACCGATCACACACAACCAACAGTTACCACGAATCAACTGCTCTGTGGCAGAAGCTCACGTGCAGACGTTTACTCTGCAGTAAATACAATTCCTTTTTTGTTGTATTTCATTGTACTTCATTACCTTGGTAGTGGAAGGTAGTGAAGAACAGCTGACATGTTATAACTAGCTTTGATATAGCAACTCATTTTACGCTGTGAGCTTATGGTCTCAGCACAGAAAGGCTTTTTATTCTAAAAATCAGGAGTCTAGTCCATGAAAAGCCCACACTTGAGTCTGTTTCTGTTCAGGGATGTTCTTAATCAGCTATCAGGGTGTGCTCCTGGACTGCCCATGCAAACGTTCACCATGTCTGACATTGTTCATGTCCTCAATTGCAGTTAACACCAAATGTTGTTTCTAAGTCCAAAGCCTCAACAGACAAACCTGGATGGTCTTCAGAACAAAGCCTTTATTTTCTTGAAGACACTGGTCTTTCAATCATAGCGGTCAAAGTGGCTACCTCTTAGGTTTTGCTTCTTAATTTGTAAGAAACTACATACACTATTAAAAAAATCTATGCTGTTCCAGTGAGGAAAGAATAGGAAGAAAAGAAGTAGAAAAATTACCCACTGTGCGTTTTGCTGATAAATATATTACGGGCACACAACAGACACTGGGCTAAGTCTCAGCTGGTATAAATTAGTACTACTCCATCAGCCTCAATTTCCCTTCCTAAGTTCACAATATTGCTATTTAAAAAAAGTGTGTGTGCGCAGAGAAATGACAGGAAATATTCCCATGGACCCTGGTGTGAAGTCTCCTGTGGGACCAACATCTTAACGATGTTTTAAGCAACTGTGTAAGAGGGAAGGACACAAGGCCATTGTGTGTTTTATGTGGAGCTGCCCTTTGAGCCTCACACGGCTTAAGGCTAGGCTTTTTTCTACTTCTCCTAAAGAGAGTACCCTTCTCTACTCCACTTCAAGAATTTCCCTGGACTTTTTGCTTGTGGATGTGGAAAAGAACGTATAAGCAGGTGTAAACCATAGCTAGCCTTCAACATCTGCCCATTTGCTCCCACAAAGGTCATGTTCTTGGCATTCAGAGACTGTCACTTTTGTCACCCCCAACACGCCGCTAGCTAGGAGACCGCAGACTAATTTCTACCTCCGGGGCCAGCACTGCTTACCTGAGAACTGCCAACAACAAAGTCACGGGAGCTGTCTCACAGCAGTTGTCATGCTGAGCAGGGGACAGGACCTAGCCACAAGGAGGGGCAGCTCAGCAAGCAAACAGCACCCTGCTAGAGGATGGAGAGAGACCCAGAGACCTGTACCTTCCTACCCAAGCACCAAAAATAGCCCTCCTTCCCCTCCTCTTGCTTCCCCTTATGGCTTTAGTCAGGTGATCTAGCCATCTGCAAGAAAAATATAATTGAAATTAAAAGCCTCATCAGTCCATGGCAAAACCATCCAAGTAGATGTCTGTAGCATGCCTATAAACTGATCAACTTGAGCCCAGTGCTTGGAAAAAATCCAAAGTCTCTATGGGCTGCCTCCAGTTTTCTGGAACAATTGATCTGTGCAGAAATAATTTAGACCGATGTTAAATGTTGGCCATATTGGTTGAGACCCAGCACAGACACCCATGTCCTTAAAGCAGGATGCTGGTAGGGATAAGAAAATCCCCACCCCTACCTATTCTGTGCATAACGGTGAAGTTGTGATCAGGAGTCAAACTAAAATGCATTCAGAGGCTTCAAAACACTCAGCAAGTACAAAATACTTCAAAAGTATTTGGAAAGAGAGTCAGGAAAACTTAACCCAAATGTGATGCAAAATAAACCACTGATCAAAATCTCCAGAGCATGTACTCACTCATCCTCAGGAATACCCTTTCCACGTGTGAGATGGGAGAGAAGGGAATTAATACATTTTTCAGGGTTAGACTAAGACCTAGCTTTAAGCTGAGTAATCTTTTGTATACTCTCCCCTGGTGTCTTTATAGAACCAGTAGAAAGGACTTTGCTGCAGACCTCTACAGGGTGGTGCTCATGACCCTCGCTCCCATGCTGAGCTTCACGGGTGGGAGTGATGCTGGGGATGCGAGATGAGATTTATTACTGGTTCCAGCTGAATTTGGAGCTCCCTGTCGCTGCCTGTCCTCGTTATGCCCTCGCTAAACAGCGCAATGAAGACAGTGGATCAAACATCCCTTAAACGTTCACCAGGGGAGATATAGGCATATTTGCCCAGAGGAAGAAGAGGCACTAGTTGAATTCAAAGTGCTGTTTTAAGCTAATTTGGTTGAGAAAAGTAAAGTGGTTGTGTGAACATTTCTATTTTAAGCCCAAGCAAAGTCAGTCAGGCTGTAAATAAAAGAACTGTCCACATGGGGTTTGCACTGGTTTAACTTCAGTTGCTAGAAAAATCAATGCAAGGTCAACCATTCCAGCTTCTTTGGGTAGACAAGGTTAAGGACTTACCCATCTCGTCACAGCATTAAGCAGCTTAGAAAAAGCTTTAGATTTCCTCGGAAGCGTACTATCGACAAGAGTGAAGCCAATTTTAATAAATAACTGAATAATAAACGCAGAAGTTGAGTGGAATTTGGGAAGATCTCTGAAACATCCTGGCTGTCATAACTCTATCAGCCTACTGTTATTCTGACTGAAACCATCACCCAGCTGGTTAATAAGACAGGCACACCCTTGTAGACTAAAGAGCATGTATTTTTTTGGGAACGGAGTCAGTGATTAAAACCCTACTACCAACTCCAACGAGCATCCAGTGCTCCATCTAACAGACACAACAGGTACCTGCAAATAGCAAAGTCATGAAAATCTGTCTTTTCACTGACTTTTACAAGTGTAAAGTCAGGCCTAGAGCAGAAAATCACTACCTTCCATGTCTTTGAAGTCATCGATTACATTTTAAATGTTGATGTTAGTCTCCAGGGTGTCTACAAAGATAGTAATTACTTAATAGAGCTGTATGAACATTTTGGCAATACATATTAAACACATTTAGACTGCTTTTATAGGATTAAATTGTTCATGGAAAAGTACTCTTCAAAATTTTCTGGTGTTTTTTTCACCAAAAATTAGCCCATGTTAGAAATGCTAAATAGATTTTATTTCAACTTGTGTTTTTAGAAATGTCCTTTCAGAACTTTTACATAATTAATTTCCAAAAGAAGCCATTTGACTCCACTCAACGATGAAAAGCAAAATAGAAAAAATAAAAAAGAGGAAACATTCTTTTGCCTTTTCATTTACCTACAATCTAACTTTTTGGTATTCTTCGGTATAAGGCAATTTTTAATCAAAATGGAAAACAGATAGTTTTTATATTTTCTGATTAGTAAGAAATTTCAAATACTTCAAGTACCAAACATCTAAAGACAACTTTTAAAAGTTAAAAGATGTTCAGTTTTAGAAGAGTTTCTGAAACAGCGACTTTGAATGACATTTTTGGACAGCTACCATTTAGTATTTAATGCTACAGGTAAGCCTACAAGCCTGCAGTCTGAGGTATCGTGCTCATTATCCATACTAATAGCTATGGAAATTTTTGAAAAGAAATTCAGGGAGTTTGACATTTCTCACTTTCAACAATCTTTTTGGCAATCTTCAGTCTTTATGTATATTAACACATGCAGTGTTAGTTAACATATTAATACTAACACATGTAAATGCATATAAACATTTTTTTTGGTTATAATTACTTTCATCAACACTGCTGAATTCCATTCTTGTCTGGAGATTTTTTATGTCTCCCCAAAAAGGAGAGCTAGATATAGAGAATATTATAGGAGTAGAAATGTCTTCTGACCATCCTTATGTCTTATAATTATCAGTCACTATCAGAAAGGAAGGGTAGGGGAATCATACATTTTATCCATAGCTTAGATCATTTTTAGGGTAACTGTGCACAGATGACTGCTTTATTTTCCTGTCTGCATATTTATACGTACTAAAAAGTGAAATACCGACTTTAAAAAAAAATAAATCAGCAAAATGAGTGCTGTTAAGTTGGACAGAACGAGGATTTTAGCCCTTTTCTCCTCCTGCCTATCTGAGTATAAGCAAGCCATAAGACGGAAGTGATGCAAAGCTGAAAGGAAGGAAGAAAAACAGACAGAAAAAAAACCCGCAAGAGATGCTCCAAGTCCAAGAGACCTCAAAAGGCGGTTTCCACCCACCATGGTGACTCATGACCTGCCCGGCAGCCTCCATACTGACATTCTGCAGATAGTTGTGGCAGCGTTCCTTGTGCTCCTCCAGCGAACTGCGCTGCTTGTAGCTCCGGCCGCAGTAGTTGCACTTGTGAGGCTTCCCCACTGCGGAAAGAACGAGAGCGTCGGGTCAAATCCACTGCAACCCACTTCTTGCTATCAAAAATCACACCTTTGCAACAAACAACTCTTACAATGGAAAGACACCTAAGAAAGGTTACTCAAGTCCCAGACCTTTTTCCCAGCCCCATTTTCCCACCACACACACTTCCTCCCACCCATCAGGTACTTCGCCCCATCCGTTTTTCACACTAATGCACAGTATCAGCAGAAGGAAAAAGAGGCGGACTTGTTGGTCACAAAGCAAATAAACAGATGACAAAAGGGGAAAACAAACCAAACAGCTGAATCATACCCCAGCACTGCCTCTGTGTCACCAAGTCTCATGGGAAAGAAACTTCTGAGACATTTTGCCCATGGTACGAACAGTTGCCTTCACAAAAATGGGCTGCCCCAGTGGCCTAATTCTACTCCCGACTCTGGGGAAACCCATTACGTGGCCAAGAGGAGTTCTTCTTTCATTGAGACATCTTTGCCAAAATTGCTAAGGGAAGTTTGGAAAACAAAAGACAACAGAACTTTGTAACTTTGGTAACAGCACTGTTACATGCCAGAACTGAGCTGCCACCAGTAATTCATAATATAAATATATATATATATAAAAATATAAAAGGACATGTACAATGGAAATCAAGCCAGATGAATGCAAAACGTAACTCTAATTTTTTTAATATTTTGTTTGTTTGTTTCACTCTGCAGCTTTATGAACAAATGGCAAATGCCTCTTAATACATGCAAAACCTGGCACCAGGTTCTCATAAAATATATCCCTTTCGCAGCACATCATTAAGAAACCACAAGAATGGCCTAATCCAAGGTCAGAAAGCTAGCCAGAAGTGTATTTTGCCAACGCATGCTAATAAAGGTTTTTAATATAATTTAAACTTGTAGAACATGAACATTTATTCTCTAATAACTAAAGAGCTATTAAGGCAGTACCGCAAGTCCAGTAAAACATCACCGCTGTGATTTTCAGAGCTGGCTGAGGGATGGGGAAAGTCAAACTTCTTACAGAGTTTTGAAAATCTTAGGTAAAAATTTCAGTTTCTGGCCAAAGAAATTGAGAACATCCTCTGTTGGATAATATACATGTTTCTATTGGGTTTGTCCCAATATTGAAAGCTTTTCATGGTCATTTACTTAATGAAATCCAAGCTGTCCTAACTGCAGCCAAAATGCACCGTCACCACTGGGGTGAGAAAATGCAAAGAAAACTGTGGGGAGGACATTCATAGCCACCAAGAAGCCAGGCAGAGGACTCCTTGCATTGGGGCTGAAGCCCCAAACATCAAAGACCCAGAGTCAGGAAAATGCTCTGGGGTCTCTGCAGGACTAGCATATTCCCCAGTGTGTGCCCCACATCACCTGTATGATGGAAGATGAAAAAACCTGAGCCTCAGTATCGGAGCCGGTCAAAAAGTTTCAACTGTTTTTGTCTCAGAGCAAAAGGTATTTCATGAAGTGAACACACTTGCAGAAAGTTTCTGTTTTTCTCAAAAAGTGTGTTTGTTTGTGCAGTTCAGTGACACAACCGAGTTTTCCACTGGGGGAAAAAAAGCTGCTTTTAATAAGCATCCAAACTGTGGATTTTTTTCTCTTTATTTAGAGATAAGGCTTATCCCCAGGAAAGTATTATGTCTTCAACCAAACAGTTGTGGTCTTTATTTTATTTTGCTCGCTATCTTACACTTTTGCTGTAACTGACATTGGTACTGGGAATCTCAGTGGAAGCCCAGTGTGATGCTTATTATCATTCCCAGAGTAATTGCCCTTGATGCAAATGATCTGGATCAAGCCTCAGCTCTTAAACATAAACTAGCTGTCTCATGCTGGAAGCACCTTCAGGAAAACATACTGGCAGCTCCCTAGGATGGAAAGACTTTTATCACCACCATTAGAATGTTTCATCAGGCATCTAGATGGCATCAATGCCTGCCAGTCTGACAACTTTATTAGAAGCCAATTTGCTATCTAATAAAAAAAAAATAAAAATCCAATGCAATTGAAGGGATTAAGTTAACTGAGTTGAAGAAGGGCTGAATTAGCTCACTTGATCTGGCTACACCAAGTTATCAAGTAACTTAGATATACAGTAAGATGCAAGGGAAAGGGATGATTGCTTTCAACTATTCCAGAGATGGCTACAATTAATTAACTTTATTATCATGTAGCACAGAGAACCATATCTCTCTACAAGCTCACAGTACAAAAAATTGATTCAACGATCAAAAAAAAGTTGTTATTACACCTCCTCAAATGGTTGTTGCCTGCATTGCAATGGTTTTACAAACTATTCACGCGCAACAAGGCTGAGCTTTCCCAATTATGGTCAACTATTCAAATTCCACCAAATATCAAGGTTCATAGAGATGGTAAAAGCTAATGATGATACAGGCGCTATTTCTACATTCAATAGGGGAGTTAAACTTAATTCCCGAAAGAAAGAAATACTCCAGCACACATGCTCCTTCCTCTGGGGAGAAGATAAGAGAATAAACAACATGTGACAAATGTTAGTCATGTTGCCTAATACACAACTGGAAGCTGCTCAGACACAACTGTGAAGAATGAAGTTTGTGAACTCTATTTGAATAGAACTGAATACAACTCCCTTGGGGTCATTTCCAAATTCTGTCCCTCCTGCTCTACAGATGCAATCACATCATAGCCCCACAAGTGTAAAATCTGATTTATACTATAAAATTATACAAAGTGACTGTGACTTGGGTTGCAGCACAATTGATCAGGTCAGACCACAACGGAATTGGTTCCGATAGCAGCAGTTTGTGTCACCAGCAATTCTCACAAACCATTTGGCAAGAGGTACAGCTAGCCAAGGTAGCAATTACGGTCTGGATTTTAGAAACCTTGTCGTCGTGACAAATGTCAAGTCATTGAAATAGCTGCAAATTTCCCCTCATATTCTCAAAGTAACTCATGACAAAAAATATATATATATTTGTGGATATGAACATTGCCAGTGGGTGTACTTTTTTCCATATTTCATATTACCTAATAGAAAGATGTAAAACTGTATACGAGAACTCAATTTCAGTGATCTCCTTAACAGCGTACTTTGTTCCACATAACAAACCACCATATGAAACCACATAACTGCCAAGAGAGATTTCAGCGTTTATTAAATACTGTGTAGTAGGTAAATGTTAATAGTCAAAATTTACCCCCAGAACATCTGGGTTGCACTACTGGGCACGAGCGGTCTTGGTCTATAGGCCACTGACTTGAAGGTAAAGAGTTCAACAGTGCTATAAGCCTACCAAAACCCTCTCCAAGCTGCCACTGAAGGCAGCTCCTTCCACCATGGAGCCGTTCGCAGGGAGCCATTTCCACTGTGAAGCCACTCCAAGTTTGCCTCAGCTTGCTTGGTATGAAGCTGCCTTCTCCGAGATCCTCACTGAAGACCATGGTACATAACCACCTCTGCCGGTGGTAGTGGCACTCAAGCAAAGTCAGTTTGGAAATCCCTGGTTTGGGGTAATTATTCCTTTATCACCTTTACAGGGTAAGTAATCTGGTAAGAAATTACCATCACTCATTCTCACAGAAATGACACAACACAGTGAATGCAAACAAGCCCGAAATCTTGAGAAATTTTCAATCTGTTGTTGAAATGGGAAAGACCAGGGTACTGGGCAAAACCCAGAGGCCATACCTATGAAAGAGCTAACTTGGAGAATATAAAAAAACACTTTATATTTCTTAGTGAAATGTCAGATTTTCCACGCATTTAAGCTCAGATTCATACAGATGACAATGTGGCACAGAAAACCCACAGCGGAGTCTCAGCCTCAAATGGAAAATATTATGACAGTCACAGTGAAAAAAGACATTTAAATTTGAAGAACAATTTTTACCATGAAGCAGGTAAACCACTCGTCGAAATTCACAGAGCGATGGAGTTTGCTTGTGAAATTAAAATGCTCATGTGGAGGGAGGAAGGGAAAAAGGATGAGGACATAAAAGGCAAGGTGTTTCTGAGTTAGGAATACTTTGAGTCCTGTGGGTAAGCTTTGATAGCCGAGAAGTCTGCGTGCAGTGACAATGAGATGGTGTAACTCTAAGGTCAATATTCAAGACAGAAAGCAGACTTGGGCCTAGGGAAACTTCTTTAAAGTCATAAAAAAAGGTCAGTGAAAGAGAAAGAGCCCATAAGGCATTTGCGCAGCATTTTGTTCTCAAAAGAGATGGAAGTGCATAGCAGAATATAAAGTAAGTCAAAGGGAAATAAGAAGGCATCCCAGGTAATACCTTGCCATAAGCACATAACACGAGAAAGGCTTACAGAACAGGTTAAGAGCAACGATACACTTCACTGAGCTGAAATCCTGCCTCCGTTAAGACCAATGACAAAACATGCACTGGTTTCAGCAGTCAGGATTAACTACTCCCACATTTTCTTATTTGGAGGTGCCACGTTCTTCTCTGCAGCAGCACAGAGCAGAGCAGAACTTCTTCCTGTCCATCTGCCCACGTCCCCAGTCCCTGCAACAGCCCAACCGCTAACGCTACCAGCTTATACAGGAAAGGGCATTATGGCAGCCGTGTGATGTACGTCAGCCCAACCGAAGGACTAGAGAGCACTGAGCTTTGTACCAGACTTTTATTATTTTTGCGTTATTGACCCATCAAGGCCTTGGAAGGGAAACCAGCCAAGATTTCTGAACTAAGTGGCCATCTGACACAGTTACTTTCGGTCTGTGGAAGCCCCTCTGATAGCAGCGCACCGAGCGCTACTCATTCCTGTAAAATCTGAACTCCCGCTCAGCCCCTAGCATCCCAGGAAGGGAGGAAACTCAGTAGTCTCCAACTGAAGCTTCCTGAAGCAACACCGAAGAAGTTACAATGTCCTTTTGGGCTGATACTTGCACCTATCGGTGAGGTTGCAGAACCGTCCCTCGTGATCATAACCAGTATTAATTCATTATTTCTCCTTTTTTTCCCAAATCTGGAAGCTGCGTGGGAGAGGGGAGCTGTTCTGCAGTTACACAGTGCCTGCCACAAAGCAGCCCTTTGCCTTGAACGGGACTTATCACAGTAAGATCAGTTTTAACGCAGAGGTAAGAAATATGATTAAGGTGCTGGGTTGGGACCAGGGAGCGTAGGGTTCAGCTCTTAGTTACGCTACAAATTTTGTGGCTGCAGGCAAGTTATTCTGATTTCCTGTGCTTCAATTATTCATATGTATGATTAAGGTAATAATTCCCTTCTTCACAGAATGTAAATGAAATCATGCACTTTGCGAGACGCACAGAGGCTAATTTGGTGAAGCTCACACAAGGAGGTAGACACAGAAAAATATGGCCTGTATCTCTACTGAGAAATTAAGGACTTAATAATACAGTGTGATTCTATTAGATATGGGATTGAACGTTAAAGAGCGGGAGGAGATATTTAGGATGGCACAGAGTAGAGGATCAAACAGGAATAAGAAAATCAAATCAGAAAAAAAAAAAATATAGATGGCACACGAGGCAATCTGCTGGCGTGGTGTCCTTTCAGGCCGTGAAACAGTCAGCCCAGGGAAATGTAAAATACCCCTGAGCTTGGTGACATTTAACACCGCACAGGACAAAAAAGAGAGCGTGCAATAGTCACAAAAATGTGGATATAATACTTGCTGTTGTCCTTCCCACCTCCAGCTTCCCTGAGCCGAGGAAGCAATCGTCAGAGCCGGGGAGGGCCAAGGCAGCGCTGAGGTTTCGGCAGGAGGGCTGAGGCTGCCGAGAGGCGACACACGGTCCCTCCGGTTCACTACTGTAATTAAATAGCACACTTTGGCTTTTCTAGAGCTTCCTAGCTCAAAGCTTCACACACAAAAATAATATTTACATGAATAATAGACCCCTGAATGAATTAATCACAAAAAAAAAATTTAAAGTGAGACCTAAGCCCATGCTGGCTCCGAGCAGCACGTAGCTTTGCAAAGGAAACTGCCTCCCACTCTGATGCTGTACCTCACTGCTGTGCTTAATGACTGTAAATGTGTTCATTTAAATTCATGGGGGCTCTTTGATTTGTTGCTTTTTTTTTTTTTTTTTTTTTTGCCTGGAAGATTACACACATGCACACAAATCAGTATACACCAGAGTTCAGAAATAACAGCAAGTCCCGCAGCTAACAGGAGATTGTCCAAGACAACCTGCATGCAGAAGTCACAACATATAAACATCTAAAATAAGGCTCCCGGCTGCCGGAGCACACAAACACACAGATTTGCCATACACAGTGTCAAGTACCTCCACTTCTGCGGGCCCAACGTCTGACGTCTTGAAGTAGTCTGATTTTCAGAAAGAACAAAATCTCTAATCGCATTGTGAAAACTTTGCCTTAATCTTTTAACGCTTGCCAGTCCCAGCAGAGGCAGCAAAACGTGGGGTACATTTCATGGGATGCAGCCACATTTCTGGATCTCATAACAGTTCTGATGTCTCCACTCTAAAAGCACTTTTTAGATTAACGTATGTTTGGCCAAGTGTTAGGGATCATGAGGTCATGCGGTAAAGGACAGGTTCACTAGATCACGTGCTATAGGAGACCATAGAGCTAGATCTGTGCTTAAAAAGGTTTCTGGACACTCCGGACACCTCAAAAGGTTCAAAAAGCAAAATGCGGCGTTACGACAGGAGAAGCTATTAAGCAACTAGTACTTTCTTGACTTGGAGCTTGAAATAGAGGACTTGTCTCACTTCATGACCTCATGGCCCAATGTCTCTTAGTAAAGATTATTATCAATTGCCTATTGATATATTTATGGCAGTTTGAGATTTTGCGAGCCTCCCAGCAAATGAAAAAACTTGGCTTGTCCTGACTTTTTGCACAGTGGCAGTCAATGATAAGTTATTTCTGTCGACAGCCACGACATACTATTGCGGTGGCCCTATGCAGTTAGCAGCGAAACACCACTAGATACTTGTGGTACATCAGCACGCAGTAAAACAATAGCAAAACACTGCACCTACACACCCTTTGTTTTCTAGGCACGCCTGCCTTTCCTACAGATATCTCCAGGGCACAAACCAGCAGCTCCACACCTGCATCTACCTGCCGGTTGTTTACCATATTGTAAAATAAGCGGCTAGCAGCGAAATACTGTACCAGCGTTCGGTCCTCCCTTGATCTTCTGCCACAAGCAGTACTTAACATCAGATTATATATAAACTCCGAGGACTTCATCCGTGCTACATTTTGGTTGGAATGGCCCCACAGAAACATGCGTACGCATACGTGGAGAACAAGTAAATACACTAGTCGGGAGAAACTTTCAAGCATCTATACATCCTTTATGTATAAAGCACACAGCTAGAATCCAGTGTAAATCAGTAAACGTTAGCGCTCCTGTACAACGGCTAAGGGATTGAGATCCTTATTTGTACCTTCAAGATGTTTCTGCCTGCAGCCTTTTATTACTTTAGTAGTTCATTACAATTTATCTTGCAGCTACTGGTGGCTCTGTTCTTTAATCTGATTCATCAGATTGTGTTTATTTATTAACTGATCTGCAGGATTTTACAGATAAAACAATGTTCCAATCTGCCACAAGGGTTATAAATAAGTAGGTGGCATTTTTGTGCCAGAAGTTTAACAAACAAACAAACAAACTCCTGTTTCATTGGCAGAGTCATGGAATTACTGTAGTTTCCCTAACCGTCCAGATACTTGCAGGACTCCTGCCACATCTTGCAGCACCCATTACAGAATTAAAAACAGAAAAGCAACAACCTTAAACCTCATTTTTTTCTTTTGCAGCACAGAACACAAACAGTTCACTTTGTAGGTTTGTGCGTTGTATCTATGTACATGGGAAAAATGAAGGAAAATGCACCTGTCTATGTGAATCCATGCAAATAAATTACATACTAAATCAACGAAAACACAGATATGGACATTGACATTGCATTTAGTTCTGAAAAAGATTAAATTCATGGTTACTTGCTCCAATTCTGTCCCCCAGGAAACACACATTGCACCACATCAAAGCTCTCCTCATATATTTCTCTTGGCTTACCCTTATTTCCTTCAATATAAGAGCTTCAAAAGTTGGCAAAAGGCACCTGACACTCATGTTTTAGTTTATATTAATGGCGATGGAGCTTTCAGATCCCCCACTCCCCATACATATTTGAAAATTTCAAGTGCAAAAGCTCTGCATTTGCTCTGTGGGGCCACTGAAGCAGGCATGCTGTCCTTGTCCCATACCAATGTGTCCCAGTCCTCCAGCCACCCTTGGCACTGGTGGAATTTCACACTGACTCCAAAATGGTTAAGTACTATTAAAAAGGGACTCTGATTAAATAGCACTCTGGTGGTGAAATAAACCAACAAAAACCAGGAAGTCCACAAAATAACTGGGTGTTTTATCACCTGGCTAGCTTCAAAATCGCTTGAAGGCAGCCAGATTTACAGCAACTTACTTTTAAAGGGGGAGAAGCCCTGCAACGAATACGAAAGAGGTGACTTCGGAAAGGAGCCTCCACACTATCTGGATGTGAGTGGGAACCGGCTCAGGATGGAGGTTAAACCTTAACTGTGTGTACCAGCTCTGTACTTCCCACTCCACTTCAGATCTTTTACATTCTATTAAAGGTGACTTGATAAGTGGAGCGTTAGTTGGTTCACACAACAAACCTTCCAAAACGTGCTTGTTGGCTTCTCTTAATTTTAACTCTTCTCCATGGACACAGTGAGCAGGGAAAAACAAATGCAAGTTTAGGTCAGTCTGCTATTCTTCTCTTCCCTGTCCTGTCCGCTCCCTGTCAGTGCCACAGCTCAGCAGGAATTTAAGGAGGTGACTGGGGATTCACACATCATTGCAAGCCAAGCTCCGCAGCAACCGACTGCAGATGGAGGGAGAAACAGCTCACACAGGCAGCGCAGGGTGTGGGTACCTCGGTGCAGATCAGGAATGCTGCTGGACAAACACTCCCTTGAGAAGTGCTTCTGTTTGTTTTGGGTTGGTTTTTTTTTTTTCCCCCCCCTTTGGGTAAAACAAGTCTAGATGTTGGGCCAGATTCGTAGGTAGTATCAATGGAAATAATACCTTAAATCAATTTACATCAGCTGCTTACAGTTTATATTTATTCCAAGCACAGCTCCCTTGCATAGCTTGCAGAAGCCCTTTAGCATTATAAAACCAATAGAATCTATGAGTTATTTGAAGCGAGCAGTGCCAAACGCAGTCTCACCAGTTATTTTATACTACATAAACAACAGGAGACAGAGAGAATACATGACATTTAACTTTCACTACAGCACTAGACAGTATCCTTCTGCATAGAAACACTGAACAGGCCCCCTTAACTCTAGCTCATTTCTTCTCATCCCGTGGCAATGTGTTCCACCGTTCCAACTACACCCTCCTGCACAAGAAAAAGTATTTCTTTTAGCACTTGGCATCTTTCAATTTTATGTCTCTCATTAGGAGACACGAAGAACGTGCTCCAGTTCCCCTTTACGTAAGTAAGTTTTCCCTTTTCTTGTCACTATCAGAAAAAAAATGTTTTGGAAACAGATGATTAAGAGCAAGCTGTCATAAAGATAATAGGAACATGGGAGGAATAATATTGACAGCTCCTCTTTTCCCAACCACTGAAGTTGGGAGTTTTCACTTATTTTGATCAAGGCCAGCAAGTGAAGGGAACCTTGTTTCCAAAAACAGGTCAGGTTGTGAAACTAATGGGCTCCTTTGGGACATGAAAATTTTTATACATACTTTCCTTACTGCCCAAGAATCAGCGTGGCCCATGCCTTTGTGTTACCCTCGTAAAAATCCGCTTGTTCAAGCATGTGGTCTTGTTTTGTCTTGCAGAGATGTCAAATGAGGTCAAACACGAAACGAGCTGACTGACTCCTTTTACCTATGCAGTTTTCCTATCTTCTCCTGTTGCTCTCTGCCTGACAACATATGTATTTACGTTACAGAGGAGCTCGAAATAAGGGTGGGACTTTTCTCAATCAGACAGTGCTAGGCCAAGCTGTGCCTCGTTCTTCGGAAAATCTCATATGCTAAAGGCTCCTCCAGGATGAAGCTTTTTTGGGCCAGCTCACTGCTCCCAAATGTTTTTCCCGACACCCAGAGCTTTTACACCAGCTTCATTCAAGGCAAATGAACCTTCTGCCACCAGGGCTGGACAGACACCTCCTTTCCCCACCATGCTCATCACAAATACTTGTGGTGTTCATTACTCTATGTTCAAAGTTAGCCACAGTATTTGGCAAGGGAAGTCAGGAGGACCATTTTGTATGAAAACAATTCTTAGCACAACAAAAATTAGCAGTAAAGATATCTTTTTAAAGGTGATGGGATCCTTTAACTCTCCAACAGATGAATCTGAGATACTGGACAGCTTCTGTTCTAGCGCAAACGTCTACATCAAGTGCCTATGTATGACACTGAAACTAGATTAATCTTTTCTGGGTAATAAAATTCAGCAACTCTTGTTAGACTCAAAAACTTTCCTAGCTGTTTGTTTTTTGGTTTTTGGTTTTGTTTTTGGTTTTGTTTTTTTTTTTTTTTTTTTTTTTGGTAACACAAAAAGTAAATAATGACAGTTCCAGAGCACTTCCTAAAACCCAGGATTTTTTAGGTTTGCTCAGTGAGGAGAATGAGAAGGCAGGGAGGGAGGAAAGATTTGAGGGTTTAGGAGGGAGGGTTTTTTGGTGCAATTAGTTTCGCACTATAAGCCCTGGATAGATTGAGAAACTGTTATCATGGCTGAAAGGGAGGCAGACAAAATGAAAGGAAATTAAATATGGGTGTGAAATTAAACCAAAAGGAAGAAAAAGAAAAGAAGGAAAGAAAAAGCAACTGCTTGGGCTGAAAGTAAAGACAGAAAAGCTGGAGAACACAAAACAGAGCACTCTAAACATCAAGAAGTACTTTAAAAAGGTTTCCTGTAAAAACAGGGAATTTAGGAAACTCTGAACGTACTTAACTCCATTCCTTGACAGGAAAAAACCCAAAAAAACCCCAAAACAAAAATTCATATTGAATGTTCCACTAGGCTATTAAAAGGAGGTCTCAGAGGTCTGAATCAAGAGCGGAAGAGTGTAAAACATCTCAATTCTCAATACCTAAGAGAAGAAAAGTCTCTCTTTTTCTAATTTTCTTACATCTTTTTTTTTTTTTCCTTTGTGTGTAGAGTCTTGTAACTGAGTCAGCAGACAGGGATTTAGCACATCTGCGTTCATTTCTATCTGCGACACTGATGACTTGAATGCCTTTGACAAGTCATTTTTTGTCTACACTCCAGGTTCATCCTCTGCAGAAGGTGGTTGGGCAGTAAACCTTGCTGTCTTCTTGTCTTGGACAATCTGAGAAATTACTGTCTCTCACTGAGTTATATATTAACCTGACACAAAATGGTCCTTTCCCTTCCTTTCACCAATGGTGCCATCCTATGCAAGGAACTGTACACCAGCTAGTGGTCCTGGACTTCACGTTGATCAAGGCAGAAATCTCATGCATCTCAACCAAAATGATACTTGCAGCCTCCTGAAGTTGGCTCATCGTTAGCCCCTGGGACAAACGCATTGCTTGTAGAAGACTAATGATATGAACATAATGGATACATTTTTCACAATATAGCTAACGTAGACATTTTACTGTGGCATACAAAAGTCAAACAAAGCACTTTTCTTGGTAGATGACCTATTCGTTGAAGCTGAGCAGCTTCATTCCAACAAAACATGCCAAAAATCCATCCTTTGATGGTGCTCAATGAAAACGTAGCTATGGATATTGAGACAGACCTGATCCAACAGTGTTATTTGACCCCAAGTCAGATACGATGCTATGCTTTCCTTCATCTCCAGCTCCTGCAGTCAGTTGACCAGAGAGAAAAGTCAACTTGCTTTTTTTCTCCCTCACTCCCTACTCACGAAATAAATATCATAAGGTAAATAAAAAGGCCAATTTATCACCTTTCACTCTCCTCATTTGGAAGTGTTTATAATCCGGGGGATCCAGATTTATGATTTTTTAATTCCTGGGGTTAGAAACACATCAATAGAGTAAATTCTGAGAAATCATGCCAATATCAATGGCGTTTCTTCAGATTAGTACAACCACAATTGGTATGAAAAGCTCGGTCATTTTGGTCAAAAGCACTTTCATGAATCACCTATTTTTCTACTGGGAATTTCCCACTCTCCTGTTGTTTTAAAAATCCAGTGGAGTTAAGATGGCTTTTCTCCCTAGAAGTGCTCTTACTTATGCCTTAAATCATTTCACTGTTCCATCCTGGTGTTTCATAGGAAGAAAGCTAATATTATACATGAATCACAGAATAAAGAGCCTTCTATAGAAGACATCACTCTATTGGGAGCACATTCTAAGTGGCACATTCAATGTGCATTTAATTTTAATTTACAGTATGTGTTCTATACCCAGTACGCTGCCTGTATCAGTTTTTGTTTTCATAACCTATTCCTGACACCTAACAAGAACGAGGAGTGCTGCTCCAGGATTTGGCAAGAAGGAACAGGTTGTGGATGAGCAGGTTTCTCTGACTCACCTACACGGATCAAGAAGGAAAAATAAAAGGGAGAGGGTGGAGATTGGGGGAGGGTGGTTGGGGGAGAGAGAGGAGTGACGTGTTCTTTTGGATGCGGTGTGTAATGCAGCTGGCAGACTGCCTGCTCGCGGTGCCACAGAGTTCCAGACATGCCAGTCCAGCTGACTCAGCTCTTCGGAAGAAGGAAAAGGAAGGGAGAAATTTCACAAATGTTTCTGGTATCTGAAGGATGGGGATAGCTAGGCTCTCTTCGAGGATTTTCGAACCTCTTTCACAGCAGGGACTCAAGCGGTATCCCCAAAGAGGTATTAGAGAGAGATGCTCACTCGGTAACCCTGTACAGAACTCTTTATGCTTGTATCAAATCATGCCTCTGTGGTTGCTGGAAAATTCAGTAGCACAGCTTCATCCCACAAACCAGAAACGTCAGGCCTTTCCTAGCCAAGGCTAGCTGCTCTCAGACAAGCCACTGTCTCCAAGGAGACGAGCAAAATGCATGCACATGAAGGGTATCCAAGTGAGAGAGAGTCTATGGCCCATGTCACTTCTCTATATAAAAATTTCATCATCAGATTCTCAGTGTGTATCCTTTGCATGTGATTTATTTTCTAGAAAGAGCTTAAAGCCCTTAAATAGTCTGGGCTCTGCCTACCTGTGAGACCAGCTGTATCCCAGGACACAGTACCGTGGCATAGGCAGCTCAGAACAGCCCTGGTCCTCTTTAACTGGGGGAGACTCTGTGCTGTCCTAGACTTCCACTCCAAACTGAAGAGGCAGGAGGAAGAAAGTCCATATTTCCCAGCAAAAGGAACAGAAACACAGGCTGTCAAAGCCCCTAATTCTCACTGAAATCAAGCAGACCTCAATGCTTTTGAGGATAAGGGCCACAGTGAACTGGCAGAAAAATCAGCACTGGGATGAGCTTATCTTAATTTTCCGGTCAGGATCCTCACCACGGGCTCTCGACCGTTTCAGAGCATGCGAGAGCATTCACGTCTGTCTCACTGGAAGAGAGGGCAGGGACACGCGCTTGGAGAGCACATTCTCCCATCTTTAATATAGAGTAGCTGCCTCTCTGGGCAGGAGTCATCTCAGGGCAGCAGCATCCCAGGGAACCCTGTTGCCTGACATCGAAAATCCTACTGAATTACTCTGCCCCGCTGGTGCCTCAGAGCTTCCCACAGAGGTACAGCGACTCTTGCATATTTAATATAAAAAGAATGAACAGCCTTTAGGCAGAGGCTTTTCCGAAGGCGAGTGCTTTGCAGCGCACAGGTAACTGCGTGGATGGGGAACGTCCCAGCCAGGTGCTCTTTGTCAAAGTTTCAACAGGCAGGGCCTCAACAGCATTTCTCCAGCTTCAGGAATGAAGATAGAGATCTGGTCTCTCTGTTGCAAGGCACAGAGGGAACTTGGGGCACCCTGTCTGAAATCAACACAGCACAAGTTATGCAAAACATGTGTGCAACTGGCATCTCTTGTGTAATCCTGGCTGTAATCAACCTCTCTAACCACTCCAGAAAGGAAGGAGGGGCAGAGGGTGGAGAAAGTTCACACTTAGATCAAATAGAAAATGGGAAAATATCCAGAGAGCTTTAGTCAGGTAAAAACACAGTTCCCTCTCATGGGAAACCTCCAGGACAAGTTTCCTTGAACTTCATACAGGGTTATAAATAGGAGGAGAGTCACACAGAGTTCAGTACAGGTTCACTGTAAAAAAAAAAAAAAAACAACCAAAAAAAAAAAACCAAACAACTAGATGTTCTCATTTTCCTTCTTGAGTGATATCCATCAATATCTTAGCTGTAAGCCAATTCATAATTACAGGTTGCTGAGAGCTCAGGAGAATACAGCAGCAGCAGCTTTCTGCAGCTCTGCTATGGCATGGTGTTAACTGGGTTATTTTTTCCCCCTTTAGTTTCTCTCGACTTCCTTTCCAGATGGCAAAAATACCTCTCTTACACCTTAAAGCACTCAAATATTAACAAAAATGTCAGTGGCTGTTCTCCATTTCGCACTGCCCCATAAAACAGCTCTGAGATAGCAGTGAAAGACGGCCTCAAACCACCGTTTGATTCCAAGCTCAAACTTTCTCAAGCTGAAAGGTTTCACAAACTCCTTCAAGAACTGACAAAGGCCAGCTCCAAATGCTGGATCTCCTTTCCTCAGAGGCAATATGCAAGAGCTTTTTGCCCTTGAAAATAATTTTCCCAGGAGAAAAAAATAAATACATTTTTCCTCCTTAGAGCCACTGTGGTATTTTGCTGCTCAAACCAAGTACCTGCAAGAAGGGTCTTGATTTTGCTGAGACACAGCTTCATCAAGTCAAACCCATGTTTTCATCTCAAGTGCAGAAAAAAGCTCTCAGTCACCTCTTGGATCTCTGTTCTACAAAAACCACTGTAGCTACTACTCAGAAGGCTGCCTCTGGAGCAGGAGAACTGAGGACTCCACGTCCCTCAAGGTTATTCTATCGCAATGAGACACCCACCTCCCAAAGATGGTCTGGAGCCCTGCTGTGCAACGCCTATGTTTAGAGCTGCATCTTAAATTCTGGTTTTGTATGTACATATGCCAACTTGAGCATAAAAATATTGGATTTGTGAAACAACCCCCGACGACAAGGAAAACAAGGCCAAAAGAGGCCTCTATAGCTTGAACTTAAAGGAGCAAAGGACTACATATCTTTAAATATCTAAGCTACTAGATCCTTACCTGCCAAGCCTGTCCATAGTAGTTCTGGTTGAGAAAGAAAAGTGATTCACACGAAGCTACCTTGGTGCTTAGGTACCTGAATTTGCAAATTGGGCCTCACAGGGTTTTTTTTCTTATTTTGTTTTCCCATCACTGAAAAATGGATAACGAGGCAACAACACAAACCCACTTCACACAGGATTTGGGCTGATGAAATAAGATAGGGTTCATAAAAGAAACAAGATGCAAAAATTGCAGGCTAAGTAGTAAGTCTGTTAGCATTATGAATAATCACCTTACTATTGTGTCTAAGATAATCACGCCGGTATCAAGGTATAATACCTCAGTGGTTACTGTAACAATACAAAGTTATTATTCCTTCCACTTTGTAATTATCTCATTTCACTATTGCACAAAGGCTAAGTAAAACTAAGGAGATAATATACAACGCTATGCAGCAGGGGCACCAGCAGCGCTGGAATACTCTGCTACATACTTATATGACCTTCATTGCAGCAATACATGTGTGCCTTGCGTGCATCCTGCCCTCTCGCCATCACGACAAGATCGAGAAGTGCTCTTATTTCGATTTCACCAACAGGCAACTGAGGCAGAGATGAGGTTAAGGAGTCTGCATCCGTACTGGCCCACGTTTCCAAATCATAACATGACTTTACAATTTACGTCCCTCATAAATGAGTGAATAAGAGTAGCAAAAAATTCAAAATTAGTAATAAAAAAAAAGAGATGAGAAGACTGGAAGACAAAGAAAGACTAGAACAGAATCAACGCCAGACGTACGACTACAGCCTATCACGGTGTAAACTGAGCACAGGAATTACTCACAGTCACAGAAGACAGTGTTAGGAAGAGCAATAATCTGCAGCAAAAGAAAGGACAGTTTAGGTTAAATATCAGGATGAGAGTTACAGCGATAAAAAGCAGATGGGAAGTGGAACTGTCTCCCTAGGGAGGCGATAGAAAAACAGTCTCTCTGTTTAAAAAACAGGTTAGGCATGCTGTTTAGAAGGACTGCTCCTCTATATGCAGCAGTCTTAGCACATTCATCTGTGTTTTTTTGATGCCAGAGAAATTCCTCATATAGCACTGTGGCAGAATAGAAGCCCAGAGGAAGAAGTCACTGTCTCATTTGCTCCTCCAAAGGAGGATGGCTGGCATAAGAACTGGCACCACCCAGCAGTGGAGAAATGTCCATTTTCTCTCCAAATAGCATCCCAGTAAGGCAGGACCAGGTGCTTTGTTCTGGTTGTATGTGGCCTGAGGCTACACAAAGAGGGACAGAATCTGGCTGATGATGCCAGGATGTGAATTGCTAATGTGGAGGGGAGACAGAAAACATGCAGAAAACTGGACATCAGCAGTCCTGTCCCTAACACACACGTCCATCTTGTCACAGAGAGCCCAGGCAGAAGAAAGGAACCGGTCAAAATTAACGAGGGGCGATCCCCTGTGAATCTTACAGCATGCTGACACTGTCTAAGCAAGGACCTTGTTACCCTCAAGTACTGGGGTGCTATACGACCTTCTGGATGAGGTGACACCAGGTTCAGGAAAGGGCAAAGGACGCCCTGTCCTCTCTTTGTGGGCACCACGTTACACTGCAGAACCGAAATCTGTCCTGGGGAAACTTTCCCTCACGGTGAAGCTGCAGTGTTGGGCCATTAGTACTCCTCCCTATTTTGGGATGCAGGACCTCTTGCCTTAACACAAAACTCATCCTTGTCATGGGTCCAGAGACTTAACCTGACACCAAACACACAATTTTGCCACTCTGTCTCATTAAGGAGAGGACATCTGGATGATCAGGGAAAGGAGGAGCCAATGCAACCTCCCTCCAGACCTGCTCTCCTCCTCTCTGCTGAAGAACGGAGGACTTGCTGGTAGACCTGCAGGTGGCAGAGACACAGCAAGGCCACATTCCACTGAGAGATAGAGCAGGAGGCACCAGACTTGTCTCACAGATACCATGATAAATCTTAGTACCCCATCTTGCTGTGAACTGATATTTAGAATGAGGATACTCCCATGGTGTCAGGGTGTCTGATCACTAGCAGGGTGGGTGAGTTTTTCTCTATTCAGCCAATTTACAGGCAGCCCCCCCCCCAGGCACTAAAAGAACAGGGCATCTCCTGCTTACACTGAGGCACCATGAGAAGCAGGGAGACACACAGTGTCTGTCATCTCAATCATACCTCGCTAGAGAGATAAAAGAAAAAAAAAAAAAAGAAAAAAAAACAACCAAAACCAAGAGGTGTGGGGGGAAAAGCTGATACCCAGTCCTGAGAGAGATTCATGAGGCTGGTACACAGCACCTTCAAATACAAATCTACCTTTGCTCGCCAGAACCACTCTCTCCTGTTACTCTGTCTTATCTGTTGGAAACAGATCTCCTGGGTTGAACAGTCAAAGATTGATCCATAACTGCTGCAGATAAGAATAGGAATCTTTATGGAATTTCAAAACTTCCAAAAGTCCAACAAGGAAAAAGTGAACACTTACTGCTTTGGGTGGAACTATAAGTTTTCATGAGTTCCCCCCTGAAAGCAAAACCCAAATGTACTTTTTCTGGAAAGATCGTAATCCTACAAAATCTTTAAATCAAAGATGGTTTCTCAGTGATAATTATTCTCTGTAGAAAAGGCTTAGCATGACTGAGCTTGTATACTGAGATAATTCTGAGCACGTAAGAGATGATCTTTTCATATAGCTGATACTAATACTTGTCACAGTAGTGCTCTGGAGATGAAGAGGACCCCACCACTTCAAGGATCAGGCTCAGATAGGGCTTTCGTGAAGCATGGGATAAAAGTTGGCTCTACAGAGGATTAAATTTTAAATAAGGATGCCTAGGGGATGAAAGATCTGGCATACCAAACTCCTACCCTTGTACACATTTTGATCTTACCTTCCAAAAATGCACATACAAACAATATGGAAAGCAGAATACCAGAGATTTTAGACACTCTACAACACAGAGCGAAGGCCTCTAGGTACTGGAAGCATTAATGAGAAAGCAGAGCTGCTGCAGAATTGTGTACATGCTAATAACAGTTTGGAACCTGGAGTCTGATAAGAAAAACACAAAATTATTTTGTGACGAGGTTAATTCCACTGAGTTTAACCGAAACAGCATAAGAAAACCTGAGAGGAAGAGCAACTCTGCCTGATTAAACAGAGCTCTAAGTATCAGATCAACAGAATAAATGCCCACCGGCTCATCACAACTGAGGGAAGATGCTGTTTGCTAACCTATTTGCAGAACTGGGATTTGTATGCAAAACATCCCCTCCGCCCCTTCACACACTTGCTTCATTTTTCACAGAGAGTATCCTACTTGTCCACATTTAAATTTTTTTCCCCGTTCACAATGTGTTTGAGTCAGTCCAGCTCAGAGTGTAGTGTGAATTTCAGGTCCCAAGATTCTTCTAATTATGATGTTCACATCTTCAAAAACAGTTACAGAGTAGATACTGGGCCTTTTGAGAGTGGAGATGTTAATAGTGGTCAAAGCATCTTCAAGGTGAAAAAAGCAGTTTAAAGCATTGACTCTATTATTTTTAATAACCGTCCTTGCTGCTGTTTCAATGATTCTCTCTGGCTTTTGACAGGCAGGACTTCATGCACAGCATTGTGTCTTTTAGCACTGTGCTCGCTCATCCAATTTTTCATCTGGACCTAGACCCTCACAGGTGGAATGACTCTCCCAAACATGTACTGACTCAGGCACGTCGTCAGAATTCGGATCCAGGTTCCTTTTGCCTCTGAGCACAGTTGCACACACAGATATCACTTGTCAGTTCTGCTGTCACAGCCATTCAATTGCAGGCGTGTAGGACATCTGGAACGGCTCACTACCACTCAAGAGGAGCTGAGAAGAAAGTCCTTATGGAGAAGAAGAGATGAGAAAGAAAGACTCGCAAACGAAGAAACAGAGTTACAAAACTACCTTTCCACGAACGGGGCATTTTCCTTTTTAATTATACATGCCTTTTATCTTGTGCACTGTACATAGTTTGCTAAGATTGTGCTTTTGGGAGTTTTTGCCTAAGCCTTTCTTTTCAAAACAAATGCTTCACTGCTCTTCTTTTGCAAATAAAATGATGCCATTAGTTCAATGCTATTGAAGAGCTGGGCAGTAACAAACAATGTGCAGCAGCAATGCAAGAAGAAGAGGGGGAGGAAAAAGCAAGTATTTGTTAAAAGCAGAAAAGGGAAGAAAAAGCATTTTCTAACCAGGAAAGAAGTAGCTTGGAAGCAAATTTTAAAATGTGTTGTGAGGAAAAGCTTCTGTGACAGGAAAAAATAATGATCTGACTACCCATTTTTAAGGAAGAAATAAACAGTAAAACTGCTTTCATATATGAATAACACTTACATACTCCCACAGTAAGGGAACATGATTGAAGTTGCCAAGATAAAGAGAAAAATCAGGAAATTCCAGAATTAAGGTTGCCTGAGAAGGCTTCTCCTAGCCAGTTTGTGTGTATGCACGATGAGACAGTCTTTTAATCACAAAATAATTTGCTCACAGGACCATTCTTGCTTAGTGCAAAGAATGGATGGATGGTGCTCACTTAATGAAAACCTATTCTGTGCTTTGTTTTCCCCTTAGCAAGTGATCCTATCCCTCATTTACGGCTTACTGCCCAAGGCCCGCTCGGAAAACTAATGCACTGATGTTTTCTACAGGCTCTTCCAGATTACTCATCATTGCAGCCTTGACTTTTTTAAGAACTATCAAAGCATTTATGTTTACAATAGCATTATGAGAGGAGAGCTGACTTGGCTCCATTTTAGACACAAGAGAAATTCATGTCCAAACATAACTGCCAATTTTACGTGCTCATTTGAGGATGCCTGGCTTTTCAGGGTAAAACAGCATCAGGTTGTACGTCATATCTTTCAAAGTACGAAGGTCAACATCTAGATGCTTCAACTATCAGGTTGATCTGTCAGATCAACAGTCTTCCTTAAAACTTCTGGGTTTTGTTCATTAATTGCCCACAGTAGAATTCCTCTCATCTGTTTTCTATCTGCCTTTGTCTCGTTGTGCAATTCTAGAGATGCTGGAGATGACGGGCACGTCTCAGGGTGAGACAGCAGGTACTCTGTGACTGCTGTCAGGAGATGGGGTTTGTCTGGATGTTTTCCTCTTTAAAAAACAGCAAAAGCTAGGCAAGGTGAAGCCAATCCCTGCTGGTTTGTCAAATGCATCCTGCAGAACGGGGCTACCAACTTTTGCCCCAGCCCTCCACAGCCTGTTCCTATAGTCACGTCCTGGAAGCCCACTTGGGCACATCCACTGTATTATCTGTGTTGCGGAACTACAGAGTTAATTCTGAAAACAACATCTGAAAGTCCTGTAAGTACCTTGAGGCTCATGCCCACTCTTAGTGTAATTCTGTGCATGAATTTCTCCCCAGGCGTTATCCTACTGATGTCCTGAAGGCATCATTATATTCCTGAAATCAAAGAAGCTGCATGTGGGAGGAAAATATAGACACAAAGTTCATTAGAACTCCATATGTCAGTAAAAGGTAAATAATCGCAGGAGTAAATCACTGCAAGATAAGTCCTTAATTATTTAGGCTTAAACGGCAGCAGCATTACAGATGCAAAGTAATATTTTGTTAACCAGTCATCCTGGGAACACTTATATAGAAAGATATTATTCTGTACAAGAAAGGAAGGCAAAATGTGGATTGTGAAGCTTGGAAACATTTTCAAATAAATAGGAAATAATATTTACAAGTGTGAAGAAAAAAAAAATCTATCCAAAGCAAAAAAAAAAAAAAAGCTGTCACAAATTATTATTTTTTAAAGTTAATAGTAGTTTCAGCTATTTCAGATATCTCCAAGATGCTTCTGCTAATTTCTCTTTGCAGTTACATTTCCCTATTTTTTCACCTTTCCTGTCTTACTGTATAAAAACTCTGCACAAAGCACGGGAAAAATTGACTAACTGGCTGTAGTGAGAGAGTGTAACTGACTAAGTGGTGACACAAAAGTGCTTTCAAATCCATAGATCAAACTATCTCAGAGGGGAAAAAAAAAAAGATATAAAAAAATTCTTCAATTTCTTTCTTGCATACTCTGCCTTCCATAAAAAAATTAGTACTCTAAAACCTTCTTTGGAAAGAAAAAAGAGTGGGGTTTTTTTGATTAACAGCATTCTCTTATTTAAGGAGGGAAAGGACATACAACATAAAAAAGGAAATTGGTCTTGCATTTATGAAATCATGTGCCAGATTCTCAGATGGTGCAAACCAACAGTTCTTTCCTTGCTTAGGGGATGGATGTAATTCCAATCTATATCAGCTGAGGATCTGATCTAAAGAGCTTTCCTCTTCTAAATATAAGCAGATATTCAGACTCACCTCAATTTAGACATTAAGTGTACCAGACTGAAAGTGGGTTCAAGTCTTATATTTCGAAATAGTTTTCAACCCCTTCTTTATGTATTTTATCCGATATCCTGTTTTATGGTCAGAACGAGCAGAAGATGTAAACATTCAATGAAGTTTACTAGATTTGCTATACCTTCAACATCTACTCATGGACTTCGACGCGTGCTTTATTAAAGCAGAATGTGCTTGCGTATTACACTGATACGAAACTGTTTAAAATCTCTAAGGAACATCTACCCATATTCTCCACGAACCACGTTCATGTACGTATGCATAAACCAACCAAGCTTGCCTACATGACAGGGACAGAAAGACACCGTAACTCCCATACTCACGTTCAGATCGGCATTTCACCTTCGTGTGGGCAGGAGCCAGATTTTAGGGCAATATCTCAGGTTAACTCTTCATCTGTGAGTGCTACCCCAAGAATTTTCTTGGAGAGTATTGTGGGAGCCCTCTGCTGAAAACTGTTGTAGCTGACTGCTTAGAGGGGTGAAACTTTCCCCACTGAAAACAAAATGTAAAATTACAAATTGAGCACAGCTGGGCACAGCTAAGTCAGTTAGGGAAGGAGCTCCAGGGGAACTCGTGTGTTTAAGCAGCTTAGGTGCCTTCTGAAAGTCCCACACCTTTACATTTCACCTTCATGCAAAAAGCAGAAACATCAGTCATGTACTTTTCACACAGGAAGAACAAACAATCTCTATCAATGGCTGTATCTAGGTAACAAAATCTATATTCATATTATGAAAACAATCTTTAACCACAATGTTCATGTATTGTGATGTGGGCTATTTTATGTCACAACTCTCTTTTGTATTTTAATTGTGAATATTTTTATCGTGTTTTCTTTTTTACTAAATTTCAAGTTGAAACTACAGTTATGGTCAGATATGTGAAAATTACAACTCACAGTTCCACAGACATTTTCTCTTCTGACTTTCAGATCTTATCTCTCAACTGACAACTCTCAAGCAATTCTCTCTTAGCCTAAGTCCCACACTTGCACACTCCCTTGGAAGCTCATCCTTTCTGTCAGCAGTACGTTTGCAGAAATACAACCTCCTGCATACTCCAAAGTCGACCTGGAGAAGCTTATCCTTTTTCATTCCTGGAAATGTCAAGGCAACTCCAATATCCTAAGACCAACCTAATGCTCATAAAACAGAAACCTCTACCGAAGTGGGGCTGACCCCGTAGAAGAAATGAGTACAAAGAGCCAGGAAGCTCCATGATTACATTTTCACATGCAAAGTTTCTGTCTGTGGCTGCACTTCAACCACTGTGTTTCAGCAGTCACACATTTGTTAACACCGCAAAAAAATTCATCTGTAATGCTGTCACTTGTATGCAGTCCAATTATCTCTGCTCATTCAACAATGAAAAACACAGTCTCCTATAAATGGCCTGGACACAGAGTTGAACATCCTAGAAGATAAAAAAGTGCAGCGAGTCAAGATCTTACTCGGGAGTCCTACACAAATGAGTTAGTGGGCAGAATGCAGCCCCTTGGTGTAGCTTACAGGGACTAGAAACACATCTGATCCTGATCACCAGGGCTACCAACGTGACTATTAACGTGCAGTTACATGATGGGTATTTCTTCAGAACATATCAAGAAGCTCTTATCAAGTAGACTTGATACGTGACGCTATCAAGCAGCAAGGCAAGACAAACCCAATTTCTCTCCGCCACCTTCTGCTCTAGGGCGAGTGCCGTGGCTGCCATGAATTAGGACTTTACAGCAAGATGTAACTGAACCGAAAGTGCAATTAGAAGGTTTTTGAAAGGTGAACAAGTATGAACTCCACCAGCATATGACATTTATTAGATGAAGAAATGGGTATGAACTACAAAGCAGGCTTCCAAGAGCACACAGTTATTCTTTTCAATCTTTGGAATTTCACAGCCACTTTGGGGCTGAGTGTGTCAAAACAATCTGCCAGTGAAGCCTGGATACACCCAAGGAGACATTCAAAGGGAAATGCGATAGCATCAGCAGAGGAGTTCAGTTACACAAAAGGAGAGGTGTGGCTGAACCACAACTTTTCTGATTCACATCAAGGCTTTCCCAAAGTTCAGAGCTTCGCTATCTGAAGAGGATGGTACAGACCCAGAGCCACCAGGAACACAGTTACTTTCACAACCTGCTTCCCTTGAACAGTAACAACAAAGGAAAAAACAAGAGGTAAGAGAAGACAAGGTGGGCTCACCAGAGTGCGTCCTGAGGTGTCCTGTGAGGGCGTCCCTCCGTCGGCAGGCATAGCTGCAGAAGGGACATTTGAACGGTTTCTCCCCAGAGTGCAACTTGATGTGCCTCAACAGGTTCCCCTTCTGGGTAAAAGAAGCTCCACACTGGTTACAGTGGAAGGGGCGTTCACCTGGAAGGGAAATGGAAGGGAGAGAGCTGTCAAGAAACATTGGAAGATGCATGGAGCCCGTTATCCCGCTCTTTGTACCAGTGCCATCTTACATAGGCAAGGTCCCCACCCACCATCATCTCACAGCACTTGCTAAAGTCAGAGGCTGTTTCTTTTGCACAAAAGGCAAAGCCTCCAATAGCGATTTGGGGCTCTTGATTTCTGCAGCATCAGCTTGAGGTGATTAACAGCCTGATTTTCATAAAGTTCTCCACCTCAGAAGTTTTATCCTTCATAAAAGATGAGCTCTGCCCAAAATTTATATCCATAACTGTGGTTTTGTAGTATTTATCTCTATGGTTTTCCACTTATTTTTAGCATAGGCCCAATCCACGTGAGTATTTAGAACTCACCGTAACAATTGGACTTAGACAGAAGGTAAGGTCTTTGCTTCAAACCAAATCTTTTGCTTACATTTACTTTAATTGAAATCCCCTTTTAAAGGCTGCTTTGCATTGCTAGAGTGGTATGAAGGGAATCAATGCAAGTGAGGATCAGGCCCACAAACTTTGGGCAGTAGCAAACACTGAGAAAAACCTAACACCATTAAACTGTGAAATGAACAAATTTGTGTTTAAGTAAAACTAACTCAAAAGACTTATTTGATGAAAAAGAAAATATTATCAGAAAATTGAAATCTTACCCTCTCACTCCATGCATTCACACACACACAAGCAGAACTTGGTTTGATGTTAATCCTTCATATTTGCCCTGGACAGGGGGAATTGGGTCCATAAAAACAAATGCCCTTTTTTTTTAAAAAAAAAATTGTTATTTAGAGGAAAACCCCTGTCAAACTCACACAGGTTTTGTGAAATATTCTCCAAACCATACTGTATGTTAACATCTGTTGAGGACACTCAGTCTGTTCCAGCATTCTTGGGCAGGCAGTCAGCTCTAGTCATCTACATACGTCCCACCAGGTACAGTGCAAATCAAGAGGGCACAAGCATATACTCATGCTGGCCACTCGCCTAAGCACTTGACTGCACCTGGGCTCTAGATGCTGAAACGTTTTCACCATCTAAAGCCCCAGTTCAACAAGGTCTTGAACATCAGATTTCAGATGTATGCAGTCTCATTCATTTTTTTAGCGTTATCACCTATTACGGAGCCTTGGTCAACGTGTGGTGGGACTTTCTGAGGTTGATTCATTGGCCTGAAGCACAGTTCTCATGAAGAACAAACACGTTCTGTATCTGCCACATCTTTCCAAAGCTTTTTTCAAGTGCTTTAATATGATTACTCCCTTGCTGGACCAAATCAACATTATGTTTTTATCAAAGTAGTTCACGTGTCTAGTGTGAAGTCCAACATATGTCTGTCCATTCAAATGGAAAGAGGGAGGAAGAGACCTCTTACAGATGTCCACAAGCAATTCTTGCTTCTGTGGTTGAAATCACTGCCGGCATTTCAGTCCTGCCAGGAGGTCAGCAGAAGGTAGATGTGCCATATATATGCCATACCTCTGCAACTTCACTCCACGCGTGTGAGCTGCAATTACATCTGAAACCACTTGTAGATGCACTGAAAAAGATACTAAGGTTCCTACAGTCTTGCCAAGAACGTTACGGAGTAATGATAAAAAAAAATCAGGGCATAAAGCTCTTCTGAACACGAGCTCATTGGAATTGATAAAGAGTTTGTGGTTTCCCTTTTAAACTCCCACACTATACTTAGAGGATCTGATTAGCCATTATCTTCTTTTCTATCATTTCAAAATGTCCATAGCAGAGATATGTAAAGAGACTGCAGTAGAAAAATATATGGGTTTTTTTCTTTTCTGTTTTGTTTTTGCTGTCTGAGAAAACAGGCAAAACCCCTTCCTTTGACACGTTTCTCAGCATTCAGGAATGATAGCTTCAGTTTCAGGATGACAACATTAAAGAACGTAGCGAGTTTCTTACCGAGTCTAAAGTCTTTCCTTTTATTCCTGCTGTATTTAAAACTATGCAGTTAATATGTTTTGCCCACTACATCACCCACTTATGTTTGACATTTTGGAAGCCGCATATGAGCAGTTATTCCTCAATAAACTGGCAGCCGAAGAGATGCTGAAAGGCTTTGGTCAGGAATTCAAATAGTCACTGCACTACAGTTCAGTGGCAAAGATGACATGAAAAGATTCACCACAAAGTCACCAATAGCCTGCTCCTCTCTTGCAAAAGACAGAATCTGCTACCATGGCACATCTTACCTTAAATAACCTTTGATCTATTTAAAGCTAGTATGAACTCATTTTTCCTACTGAGTTAATTCTGGGTAAATAACTGCTTTGATCTGCTTATTATACTTTTGTCCAATCATTTGATTCCTCCTCCTTGTTTAAGCTGCAGGCTTGTGGGACGACCATAATTTCAGTCACACCTTCACGCTATTGATTAGCAGCTTTTACATGTAGCACAGCTAATCTGAGAGACAATTATCCAATAGAAGGGTGCACAAAAAAAGTACAAACTGAATAATAAGATGATTTTGCTGGTTTTCCAAGAACTCTGCTGTCTGATGCCTACTCCAGATAGAAGCAAACCAGCTTTCTTTATCACTTCAGTGCCTTGAGAAGACTGTTTTCCAATTATTTCTCCTACTGCCTTTTCCTAGTAGGTTTGTAAGCAGTTCTCCGTATCATTATTTCCTAATACCAAAATAACAACCCTGACATCCTTATTCACTTCCCTTACACTTCTGTGAAAAGTAAAAGTTTTTTATTGATGGGCTGAAATTAATCACACTTCAAACTAAACATCCACTCATGAAAAGTCTTTACCTAAATACATTTCTTCTCTACATGTCAGTCTCTGACTGTGTTTAAAATGTTTTCCTATCTTTGGGGGTGATGGCAACAAAGACGTACCAGAAACTATAAACCTATTAAACAAGTGGCCTACACAACTACAAGAGGCTCCTGATAATAATACGCACAGTGTGCATTTCACAATTACAGCTAAGTATTTACTGTTTGACTCTAATAAACTTACACTGATTTATTAAAATAAGAACTCCTTATTAGAAGGAGATGTACCGAAATATGACTAAGCAAGCTTTTTGCTTTTCAACACTGGAAATTATGTGACTGCAAAATATTTTTAGTCTACTTTACGTATCAAACCTTTTCTGTATTTTAGAGCTAAATCAGGGCAGAAAAACCTCAAACCTTAGGATTAAAAAAAAAAAATAAAGAGTTTCTGAGTGGGGAGAGGGGGAGGAACAGCTAACCAAACAAAAAAGATGTTTCTTTTCAACTCCAGATCTAAGATCTAAAGCCAGACAAAACCAAGAATGCCTAAAAAGCCTTTTTCTCCAGCACAGGGAATTTAATTATCTAAAGTTACTTCAGGAATGGACGAGGCAAGGTAAGCCAGAGCTGCAAAGTATTACCTTTCATAAAGGCTTAGCAAGATGGGCTTGTGCCAGGGAACAGCCCTGATAATTAAATTAAATTAATAAAGAAATACATCCATGGGGTTTTATCATTTCACAATTAAATAAAGTATAAATTAAAAGGTATGATTTGAATTATTTACCTCTAAAACACAGTAAAATACTGCTGAAACTTCACAGTTCATTTTTTAACATGCATCCATTACAGCTATGTCTCCTCCAGGAAAAATAATAATGAAATATTACTGCTCTTTAGCTACACCACTATCTAAAGTACACAAGTTAACTTGCTGTTGTGTAAACAAAAACCGAGATGAAAGGTGAAGTGGAGGGTCTGAGTCAGGGTTATTAACAAGACACGGTCATTGCATAAGTATCTTTAATATATGGCAGCTGGCTGGAGGCTTCATAGCACAAGCTACGAACGCTGTGTAGCTGATACAACCTGAAACCAGGCGAATGAACTGATTAACTTCCTACAAACAGCTTTCAGATTTTACCGTGTATGTGTCAAATGTTATTTCAAAAAGCGAACCAACTCCTTTTTCTGCTTAATTGGAAGCTTCCCCGCACAATAACTCTCCTTTACCACCTCAGCACGGAAGTGCTGCGCAGAAGTTTCAGTATGAGTTATCCTTCTTCGAATTTCATGCTGCTGCAAAATACATCACTGATATTTTCTGTATCAAAACAGAAATTTAACTGAGGATAAAGAGCCTGCAGGCCTCGCAACCAAAGAGACTTAAGATTTTCGTAACCCTTGGCTGCTAACTTTTGTCCCTTTGAAATAAAATGGAGAGACTCACAAAACAGTAAAGTTCTCATTAACAGCGAGGCCTGGTTATTTCTACTGCTCAGATCTTTTCTTGGGAATGTTTTAATTACTTCTTTTTTTTTAAAAAAAAACAAACCCACGCTGGTTTTAAAGTCTCTTCACAGTAGCAGGAAAAGCCCGGACAGAGTCCTCCTAAATGTAAGAACCAAGTACAATGGGACTACATTTAATATCTGTCCTAGTTAAATGTATATCTAAGATCTCAGCTTTCTTTGTTTGGCACATACTTTTGATATGCAAAGGACAGCTTAGGTGCTTCTCAAACAGGATTTTTTTTTAAACCTCAACGCAAAATTACTGTGCCCATGCTGCCATCAGAAAGTATTTGCTCAAACTAATAATATTGATTTTCACCGTTCCGTAGCAGGCTTTTTGTTAATATTCAGTTGAAATGAAACATTTCTCCTGATTCATCAGGTGCTGCAACTGCTCTCATTCTGCTCTGTCCCAGGAGCACAAATGAAATATTAGCTGTGCTACCAACATACTGACAGGCAGCGAGTCCCAACCTGCCTTTACCCAAGCAAAAAGGAGCAGCAGATTTTGCTCCATTCCTGTATTTGTTATTCTGGGTACTATCTAGTCTGCATACCTACTTACTGTTCCATCACATTCACTTAACTGGCTGCACGGCCCTTAAAAATCAGTGATTTTACTAGGGTTTTTTGTTGGAAAAAACCTACTTCCAGATTGGGCAATTTATTATAAAACTGTAGAGACAAATCTCTCATGAAAAATTCCTAGGAAATCCTGGGTGATTTCCAAGTGTCCTCTGTAAACAAATTTATGAACATATCCTTTAGAGAGAGAAATCCCTCAAGTGAACTGAACAAACCATCAGCAGAGTTCAGCTACTAAGTATTGTGAGTAAAACACATCCTTATGCAGAGAGCGATTTTGAAAATCTAAGCTCTCGTTCCTTACGCTTAAGTAGAAATGAGACTTTTGGAAAAGTTAGATTTAGGAACCTAAGTAGAAATCATCACCGTTAGAAATTTGGCCCTACAGTTTTTGATTCAGTGCCATATCAACTCTTATTGCAAGAGGTACCCAGCCTGCACTAGGTTACAAATTACAAATTAAACCAAATAGAACCTTTTTACTAGAAAAATAAGACAGGTAGTCCAATGGAGTTAACTGTAATGTGTTAATATGACCATTTGTTTAAATTTGTTCCTCATTAGCTGCTTCAGGCATAGAAGTCTTTTATACTGAACAGCATGATTGAGTTTTTCCTCATTAATTAATTGTGTCCCAAAAACTTGAACTCTGCATGCAAAACAAAAATTAAATGGCATTCAGAGTTCCAGTGTTGCATATGTTCAATTATAATGTTATGGATGCTAAAGCAGAACTTAAGGATTTTCCTCACGGGCACATAATGTATCTCATTTCACTGACTTCATGGTACTAAAATGCATGCGGAGTGCAAGCAAAGATTTGAGACTCTCCTGCCATTAGCACCCCAAGAAAGCCTAAAAATAACCTACCAGCAGCCCAAAGTGAGAGTGGGGCAAGACTGCTATCCCTGCTGCATCGTGCCCGGTACCCAGGGACGTGGCTTTGCTCCGCCACCGTCCCTCTGCATCCGCACAGAGAAAGCATTTAAGCTCTGGGCATTCTTAGAACGGTGAGGATAATTACAACCCTCCCTTAGAAATAAGAAGTGTTTCAGAAACCAGCAGCGGACTAGATAAAGGACTGGACGTTATGGTGGAAGAAAAATAAAATAATAAAAAAAAAAAAAAAAATCACAATTCACAGCGCAAGGAAGAACAACATGTGGACCCCACAGATCACAGAGGCAGCAGCATGGCTGTAGCGGCAAATAGTTTCTGCTTTACCAAAAGCGAGGAGCAAGGAAATTTTAATTCAGGGCCACTAGCAGAAAGCCTAAAGAGGTGAGAAATCACTGGAGTTCCTTTTCATTACCTCAGACAAATTGGATTATTGACCTTATCTTCTTCCTCTCCCCATCCCTCAACATCCCCAAGCACAAGCTCCCTGAGTATCCAGTGGCAATATTATGTTACCAGTCATCTCCTGCAGTAACAAAAAACTCTGATAAAGATGCTGCAACCTGGCACGTGTGCTGTGGAATATGAAGTTTGGACCTCCTTTTGGAAAGGGGAAAAGAAATCAAACCTGACACGTGCTATTTTTCTGACGCGAGGATGTGGCACGTGAGAGAGAGGGTGGGGGGACACCCTGCTCACTAAAGCAGGGAGTGCATCGTGCTTAATTCCCACACTGAGTATTTTATTTATTTTCTGTCAGCGATGACAAATAAATAGAAAGGCCGCCTCCTGATGCCCTGGTAGATTACAAAAACGCTTCACCTGAATTATCAGTGTTTCAGAGAAATGTTGTGTTCCACGGTATCAGACGAGCAGGGCCTTGGGCTCCGTGATGGAGGTGCCGTGGACCAAAGCATCGCTTTCACCATGTGCATGATCTGAAGGATGAATGGGAAATCCCCAACTCGGTCTATCAAGGGAAGGGGTGACTGCAGGCATCAGAGGAAGTGGATGCTGCAGCACATGAGCTCAGTGTCCTGTCTCTCATCCTCATCTACTCTGGCCTGATCCCCAGCACAGAATATTTTTCCCCATCCCTATATCTGTTTGACTGAACTACCATAATGTGGCAGGGGAAGACAGCGGCTCCTCAGGAACAGATGAATAACGGCTGGAGAAAAACTGTGCCCCTTTATGTGCATAATGCAGCCAAAGCCATATGGCACAGCTTCTTGCAAAGTCTGGGTCCCCAGTGTAAGGAAAGCCACACTCTCATCCCAGCGTACACGCAAATTACAGCCTCTACTGTGGACTGCAGCATTTTGTGTGATTTACAGAGAATGCTGTCAGTTTTGGGGGGAAGAGAAAAAGACTTTAGTTTTTGCCAATGCAAACAGCTGGCCAGACCATGCTTTGGTTTAGTACAGACAAAGAAGAGAGTAAGGCAGGATTCAGCTCCCAAAACATACTTAAATTGGCTTTGGGAGGTAAGGATTTACATGCTAGTTGCGTTAGCTGATAAAGAATGTAATCTGTTTCCACTCACTAGGGACAACCTCCCTTCCCTCCACCACTCTCCCTTGGGCTGCAAAACCAGACTACCCACAGGTCAGGGCTCATTCCAGAGCTGGGGCCAGCCCATCGCACCCTGCTGCCAAGGAAGTGGCAATACATTTTAAAATACTGCACTTTAAAAGACAGATACCAGTATGTTAAAAATACTCCTTAAAATCAAGGATGTGGAAATCCAAGAAAATTTCTCCTTCTGTTGTGGACAGTGAAGTAGCAGCATGTATTAAAAAACAAACAAACAAAGTGGGGGTGAAAAAAAAATATCCCCCGCAAAATTTGCCAACTGGTTTACTGAGAGCAGAGCACCGAGCTGCACGTTAAAAGGCATGCCATTTCTATATGCTTGAAATCATCTGTATAGAGCAATACATCACAGCTCCTCTGCTCAGATGGGAAAAGAGTCAGAGCCCTACGAGGAACCAGCAGTAGCCTGAGGCGGAAAAAGCTACCGGTTATGCAATTCCTCCCCATACACGTGCATACAGCCCTCTTGCCTGCACACAGATGAGATTCTGTTCCCTTCACTTTGAATTTGCACATCATCTTTAACACAAAAAAGGCAGCTTGTCTGTATTTAAAAGATGGGCTCGCTATTCAGTACCTCAAAAAACGCAGACCATTTAATTAAGTACCTAAATCTAAATTTAGCAGGTCTAATTTAGCTGTTCAAGTTCAAATAAATGGACTCCGATGCACCTACAATACATATGCTCAGATATGTGCAAGTGCCAGTGAAAACTTTTAGGGAGGTTGAAAGCTGGGGACTCAGTCTGTTACATCTCTATTCTCTTTCCCTTTCTCAGTAAATAGGATGTCAAATTGTTAATCAAGATTTCAGTTCTCCAGCTAATGCTTTTCCCCTGTCGTAATTGCTGTCTAAAATCATGACTGCATCATAAACACTTCTGCAATGCTTTGCATTATACATTTATATTAAGTTATTATCAATACAACTTATATACAGAGCATTAACTATGTAATATATATTTATTATTCCTCTGTACAGAAATTCTATTGATCTCTTTCCCATCCAGCGCACACTACTTGACTGCAAACTACCAGGTTTACAAAGGGATTACACAAAGTCTTTCTTACTCTACCTTAAACCCCCACTTTTCTTTTTATATCCTAGCAGATATCTCACAGTCAGTGTGAGTCTCTCACCCCATTAAATAACAGCAGAGGAAGATAAAAAACAAAATATCTTTCATTTTGTCCGAAAAATATAAAGAACAAACACCCACTGAGGCTCCAAAACAGAAACTGTGTACTTAACCTTAATAAGATTTCAGTGCGTATCTTAAGTTAAGCATATATTGTAGCACTTCAGGTGACTTATATGTGCTTAAATCTCATAAAAGTTAAGCACAAGCTTAAGTGTTTTTTTGAATCAAAGGCTCTGCCAGGTAGACCTCTGCAAGACTGAAGAGCATTGTCTTCTGACACCATGTAGACTTTTATCCTGTGGGAGGTAACTGTCACTCCCACCTGAGAAGCAGCAGAGGCGAGCGAGCACCAGCCTCTTGGGCACCCCAGTTTGTCATATTAGCCAAAACTCCCCTGAAATTCCCTGTTTTGAACTCGAGGCCTCCTCTTTGAGACCCCAAAGACCTGCTCAATCAGCATACGGCAAAGATTTTGTCTGCCTCTTGAATCCTCAAATCCATAAGCCTAACAAGCTGGTTTGGTCTCCAACCAGTAGCAGCACTAATAGTAATAAAAATAAATGACTGGAGAGTGCAAGCATTGAAAGGTGCCACAAAAATGGTATCTGGATGGTGAGGGGGGAGCCAAGCACTAGCCCACAAGAGGGGTTCAGGTGAGGTTCCCCTCATGGAGCTGTCACACGATAAGCAGCAAGCCCACCCTGGCACCAGGATCACTAGGTAATGTGTGTATCCTGTGGGGTTTGCTAATCTCAGGTTTGCTGGAACACTGGCATCACGCACAGCTACTTGCAAAGGAAGTGTGAGAAATCCAGGAAGCTGCTGGCGTCGTTCACCTGTGAGCACTTCAAAGGGAAGACCATCTAAGACCCACTTTAAAGGCTCAAAAGCCTTGCACGTGCGCACACACATGAACACACACACACACACACACACCCCCATGCCAGAGAATGACTCTCACCATCTTGCCCCTGATCAGGAACAATAAAAAAAAAAAAAAAAAAGGCAATTTCCAGACATTTGTGCTGTTTTTAAGAACAAAAGGCTGGAAATCAAGGTCAAGGAAGCAGCATGCTTGCCAGAAACATAGCATCACCAGAATTTGGGGAGCAGAGGGAGATGCAAAACAACCAAACCCATCTCACCCCTCCCCTGTCTCCTGCTACCCCACGAATAAAAAGGGAAGAGAGAAGAGTTGTCAGGTAATATCAACATCAGACGCCACGGGCAGTCATCAGATTTTCTTTCAGCTGCTTACCAGTGTGGCTCCTTTTATGTACCATTAGCACATTGGGCCCAATGCAAACCATGCCACAGACGTCACATTTCAGTTTACCATTCGGAAGCCGGATTCCTCCCTCGCTCGATAGCTCCTGGATCTTTCTGTTATCCGCCATCTCGTTACTCTCAGTGAGGGGCTCTTCCAGGCTGCTTCCTTCATCATGAGCCCTGATCTCATCTTCCTGACCCAGGGGCTTCCTGTCACATTCCTCATCACTTTGCATTTCTAGCTTTACTGAATTTGCTGAAATAAAAATAAATAAAAAATAATTAAAAGTGCGTATTCCTAAGTTCCCATTTGCTGATATCATGATAAATTTCTACTATTATCAATACTTAAGCACAGCCACGAGGCTCAAACCAAGAAGAGGGCTTCATGGCGGTGACAGCACAAGTTATAACTACATATTTCTTCATGGCTTTTTTTTTTTTTTTTAAATTCCTAATTTCTATTCCTATTTTACAGCTTAGAAACTAAGGCACGGCGTGATCCAGAGACCTACCAAAAGTTGCAGAGATGCAGCAGGCGTAAGAACTGACCTCCTGCTTCTCAGCTTGAAACACAGGAGCCCCCTTTCTTTCAAGGAGCTCAAGTCACAAGAGCAAAGGACACAGACAAAGCTGCTTCCTCCAGGTCTCTCCTGACTAGTGCACCAAGACATAGGGTGTCCAAAGATAGGACACTGCACTGCCACAGCTCACGGAAACAAGTACCCTTTGCAGGCAGGATTTTTCAAAATGCAGGGACCTAGTGGGCAAGCTCCAAATCACCCTGCCTGCATGGGCAGGTTTCCTGGTGGACAGGAGACCAATCTCTTGATGAGCCTCCAGTGCTTTTTTGCTACCATCTCCTGATTCATGTAAATGGGACACCGCCAAGGCAAACAGGTCTGAAGCCAGACCTACACTGCTGGCTCATTTATATTTGCAAGTTAAATAAGTGCAGTTGAAGATAGTTCACATTTGCGCGGTTAGACTGATGGGCTCACAGCCGATTGCCGTGATGCTCGGGTCACAGGACAAACCTCTAACTGGCAAGAGCTTGTGGGATCAACAAATCTTTAAAGAAAATGAATGAATCGAGCTTTTTCACATAGGGGTGTTGGTGCAGGGGTGTTTTAATCACCAGACACCCCCATTTCAGTGCCTCAATGGTTGATTGAAACTGCTAAAAGGCCTGTCCCAGAGTCACACTCTCCATCCACAGTCAGCCAGAAGGCAAGCCCACGTGTCTGCTTCCCTAAGCCTTGATCCTGCTGAGGGTTTTAAAAAGGAGGTGATTCAGCCTTCATATCTAAGCAGTCTTTGACCTCTGTACTAAGGCCATTAGCATGAGTGTTGGTGACAGCAGAGGACCTGGAGTGCAACTGTGTGCCCTGGGCCTGGCTGGTGTCTCTGAACCCCAGCGAGGTGTGCTCCAGAGCAGCCGCCCAAGGGGACTCTGTCCAGGAATCCAATGAGAGAGTTAGGAGTAAACGTGTCTGATCGCTGTGAGGCATCACTTTGAAACAGAAGAACCTGGAAATGGTAGAGGAACAAACCCTACTCCTTAGACTTCCTCCTTCATTCTCCTTTCTCCTCCTTCCCCAGAATTTACGATTAAAGAAAACACAAGGTTCAGAGACTGATGTTGGTGTTGCAACTCTAAATCACTGCTCTTACTCCTAGGCAAAGCATAATAAACAGGGCAAAGGTATCAGAGATGGAACAACGGTAAAATGTTGCTTTTTAGTCATAAAGTTGTCGAAACACATCTTCCACTATTCATCAAGGCACTAATGGGAGCTAAGGAATGAAAGTATTATTATGGCAAAGCCCATCCAGATCAGATCACAGCAGACTAGTATCAGTACCGGCACCATCATCGAAATGGTCTGTAACTACGAAATATTTGAGCTCTGCATTTACAGAAGGGAATTAATATTTTTATTGCTACAGAGATGCATTTATTGTTAAAAAAAAACCAAAACAACCCAAAACAACAACAGCTTGACTGTGACCTGGCCCCAGCTGATTGCCTGTGGGCAGTGCGTGGCTGTGCTGTCCTGGGTGCAGGATGGCCATCCCCACCTACACCCAGTGTGGTGGAAGAGCACAGTCCCCTGGGGATGGCTCTCTGCTCCACAGTGCCAACCCCGGTACCAACAGCACGCACAGGGAAATATGTGGATGAAAGCGACCTCTTGCTGGTCGTGAAAAAGATGCCGTAAACTTTATGTAATTGCAAATCATCTCCCAAGGACAAGATAGATTTTTCTCAATAGCTTCTTCTGTGAGCCCACCACCACCTCAACAAGGGGAGGAAGAAAGGCAGAAACAGGTCAACAGGAGGCTGTTTGCATTGCAAGTGCAAGAGGGCCTGCCCCACCAAGGCAACAAGAGAAGCAATGGGAAGCCATCCTACACTCACGCGGAGCCCAAGGTACGGTGGGTGGCACAGCCATTGTGACCAGGAGGATGCACCCTCAGTGGACAGGCTGAGCAGAAGGGAGGAAGAGTGGGAGCTCTGCCAGCTCCATGGGCTGGCAGGGAGAAAGCCGAGGTCCTAGTCCCACCTCCCCGTGGAAAGCACATGTTGGTGATTTATGGACAGCCCACTTTCAGAGCTAAGGAATGGCAGTTCCCTTTAATAATAGCAGCCTTTTGGGGTATTCAGCAAGTCTAAGAATGAAGCCTGAATAAATGGTTTGCTGTCTTCAGGAGCAGGATTTAATACACTTGGCCACACAAGTAGCTAGGGTAGAGCCAGAATTAGTGCCCTGAGCTCCTCACCTAAAGCCCCAGGTTGCTGCCACAAGCCTGCATGCTCTCCACGCACAGTAATGCAGAAAATAACCCAAAAAATCTTATACTAATGGCGTATACATACTAACAAGAGAGAGAGAAAGCCTTGTATCTTAGGTGTCTTCTTACATATATAAATTTTTGTTGCTATTTCTCTGACATGGAATAATAATCATTTGACTGCCATAAGTGCTGAGCACCACGAGTTCCCATTCAAGTCAGTGGACCTCTGCCGGCTCAACACATACAAAAGTAAGGCTGCAAGAGCTTACAAATTGGAAGATCACTTACTTGCTATCTTGCCCAAGCATTTCTTTCTGCTGAATGATGGCTTTCATCCAACAGGATAAACAGCACAACAAAAACAGAGCGAGCTGTTTGCTGAAATGCAACCTTCCAAAACACACAGGGCTCCCAAACTCCCACTAATGGAGCTCACAAAGCCCAAGTTAATTCACGTTGCATCTTTCACACAATCTCAGCTATTCCGCAGTTATGCAGGCTGTTTACTCTTCTTACTTCCCTCACCTTCACGCACACAGAGCACCGTTGTTGCAGTTCCCAGAAACCCTCCGCTAGCTCTTGTTGCTGCAGGAAGCTTTCCTTCAGCTGGGACTAGTCACAGGTCTCCAAGGAGGAGAGCACTGGTGCAGCAGGGATCTCCTCAGCTCGTTGCGAGGGCTTTGCTAATCAGGTCATCTCCGTTGCCTTACATCATACCGGTGTATATATTAGGCTTGTGTGGTAGCCTGCATACAAACAGGCACTTAAATTGCATACAGTTTGTTTTCTCTGTTCTCAGCCAGCCTTTGAAACTACAATCATTTTGTGGCACTGTCTTTGTTTTCACCTACAGCCACAAACTCAAGCAGCATAAACGAACTCTGCTGCAAAGAAAAAAGAAATATTCAAGGGATGTTCATGGCTGTCCTGCATCGTACACATACACGTCAAATTTCACTCTGGGTTCCCTCGCCTTTCTCGTTCACACGCTTGCTAAAAGTGGCAGGCTTTCTCATTCCCTGGCAAAGCAAAGCATAAATAAGTAAATGGAAAAACTTAAAGTTTTTGGCACTTTTCCTAAAAATCACAGCAGAAGAGATAGCAGGAATAAACTGTAATCCAGCTCACTGCAAAAGCATGAATGTGAAGTCAAACCATTTCCCTCCAGTTAATACAAGTTCCTTCCACTTTTTCCCAGTCCAGCACAACACCTTTGTGGGAAAAAGAGACAAGCAGCCGCAAAAGCTTCTACCTATGAACACAAAGCTAATGGCAGATATTCAGCAGACCACACAGCAAGGTTTCTTTTTTTTTTTTTTTTCCCCTCTCCAGAGCACCAACCAGCTGATCCTGAATCATACTTTATCCTGAGTGGTCAAATTGAATACAATTATTGTTAATGTCTCATAAGTGCTAATTAAACTGCAATTCTCTGTTAAACAGCATTTTGGCAAGTTTTCAGCACCAGAATATTTCCTTCACCCACAAATTAGTGTAGCTACAAACCAGAAGTTGGACGATCCACCTAAGAAAAACATTCCCAGTATTTCATCTTCTGTCATAGAAATTTGTTTCCCTCAAAAGTGAGATCTGGGGGAAAAAAAACCTCTCCGGTCTTGCTGAGAGATTTGGTCCCCAGGGGGAGTGTAAATTAAAGCACCGGTCATCTTTTTCTCAAGCAAGCAAGTGCAATTGCCACCAGAGAACAAAAATCCATCTGTCCAACATACCAGAGAGCAAGCAGCAGGACTGTGCCCCTCTGTCTCCTCCACTGTCTGCTGTCCTAGGTTGTTGCCTATTTTATCTGCGGCCTTGGAAACCCGGCTGGCCACTGTCACCAAGGGTTTGTGGTCTCCAGCTAGAGGTTAGCCTTTCCTGGCAGCAGCCATGCACCACCAGCCTCTTCCTGCTGCCCCCGGAGGAGCAGAAAAAGCCAGCCTGACCCCTCGAGCCCTCCCGCGCCTCTTCCCCCATCCCTCTTCTCTCCTCAGCAGGAAACAAAGCTTTGGCCCAGCTTCAGACACTCATCCTTGAGGAGGCAAAATTCAAATCTGCCACCCCCAAAGAGCCTTGGGGTGGCTCTGTGGGCGAACACAGCAAAGGACATTTGCAGCCAACACAGACACAACGCGTTCTCTAACCAAACTCCTCTGATACCAGGGGGCAGGTGGTGCATTAGCTCTCCTGGGGTCTGCAGCAGATTCCCTGTCCAGAACACAATATAACGCGATATTGAAAGCCTGGATAATGTGTCTGTCTTTACCCCAGAACACAAAGAAATTAAGAAATTGTTACTTCCCTCTGGAAAATTAGGCCAAGCTCTAACTACCACAGCACAGTGACAGGCAGCTACAGCATGACCTTCTGCATATCGTCTTGTCAATGGTCAGTGGCACCCTCTATTTTAATCATGAACTTCTCCTAGGCAGTGGATTAATGACATTGCTAATTGGCAGCTAAAGACAAATAGAAAATGACCCAGCTTCTCGCATGTTTTGAACCTGGGTACCTAGTTCTTACACATCACAAGACTCAGATGTGGAGTGTTTCTATGCTATTAAATGCCCCGTTTCTATACTATTAAAAGCACTCAGTAATGGTGAGTGTAACACAGTTAATTTTCAGAGCTGGAATGGCAAACCAGTAAGTGTTTTGTAAAATGAAAATTAAGGATGGGGGAGGTAGAACTCTTCCATCTTGACAGATTTTGAAAACTCAAGGTAAGGAATGCCAAAAGCTGGAAACAATGAGCCCTTAACTCTTGTTCAGTCTAAGAGCACTCTGGTAGCAAAAAGGGTCCTTAAAAAGGGTGTTTACACCACTCCAGAAGTGTAGTGAGACTTTAATGCATGTTTAAACATAACTTTCCTCCTGGAATAGTCCAAAGGGGTCTTAGTGAAAAGAAAGCTTCATCTTTGAGTTTCTTGTTGCTGGTAGAATTTGGCTCTTAATTAACCAGGCTTTCCAAGTCCATTTTGGCTTAATTGTGAACTATTAAATGTGTAAACAAGGGAGCACCGACAAATCTTCCTTTTTTAAAAAGGCAGGCAAAAAAAAGGATGAGAATGCCAGCAGAGCAGCGGCAGACCCAGGCAAGGAATCTGCTCTGTTGTTGCCTCATAGCCACAAAGTACTTGGCAAACAAGTTAACATTAAAAAGCAAATTAGCTGGAAATTATATTTAGGTTCCTGAGAAACGAACAGGCCTCCCCTTCTCCTCGTGCTGTGCTGGTGCAAAGCAGGTATCGCTCCAAAGCTGCGTAGGTGTGATGCTGAAGAATAAGGAGAGTCAGGTCTGCTCAAGGCACTGGCAGCGTATCTGCTGCTTCGAGGTTGAAAACCGTGATCTTGAAGATCATGAAGATGTCTCTTAAATGACACCTGTGGGCAAGGCTGCCTTAACAACACTGTAATGGAAAATGTTTCAGTTGGGGGTTAAAAAGGTGTATTTCAAGGGAGCCAGTTCTGCTTTCACAGTAGATTGAGGCTTTCTGGAGGCTTAGAGAGAAGTGAAGCTGTAACTGGATGGAACAAATGAGGGTGAATGTCACCTGCAAAGAAAGGGGAATTACCCAACGCCTTTCTCGAGTCAAGCGGCAAAAGCCTAAGCAGGGCCTCCTACATTACACATGGACATCCCCGATGCTGGGTGTCAAATTTGTTTATCGCAAGCTGCCAAAGATTTAGCTTTTGGCCGCTGAGCAAGTGCGAATCTTAGATGGTGACACCATGTTGTCATGGTGACCTCAGCTGGGTCACGTGCATTCGTAACAGTTAAATGAAATCAAATATTTCATAACTAATAAAAGGGAGGAGGAAAAGGAAAGATTTAGAAGCTTTGTGCCGAGTCCTTGTCTGCATGCTACAAACGGGATTCTTCAAGCCCACACGGAGGTAGTTAATACGCCAGAAATTCAGTGAGAAATGATCAGCTTATTTAGGCATACTTAGAAATTTTTAGTTTTCACATTGAAGAATCTCAGTTTAAGCCTGCTCCCTCTGAAGTCAATTTAAACTCTCACTACATGCAACAGAATACTTACTTCATATCTTCTGGAGGTGGCGTGTGCAGTAAGTATAGACTAACAGGTCTGTTACACCCAAGTTCAGTTTATATTAGGATGTGGTTGCATAGCTAAGCCAAGCTTCAGTCAGGTTTTAGCTGACACAAACCATGGTTGCCATCCTCTCGTTCCCCACCCCTTCCATCTTTTATACCGGCACCAGTGCTCATGGAATGGGGTGGTAAACCAATCTGGTTGAAAACTAACCTTCCTGAGAAAAATCAACCGTTTTCAGGTGGATCAGGCCCCTGACAAGGCGTACTGTGCCCTCACAAGGACCAGCTTTGGCTGATGTGGAGCAGCACCCTGGATGTCACTGCATACTTTCAGAAGCAATGGTTTTAAGTCAGCAGGCGGCTTCTCCCAACCCAGCTGTCCACAGCCAGACACAAGGAATGAAGACTGCAGCAGTGAAACCTGTGGAACAACTTTTATGCTCAAATTGCTATACAAGCTTATACAAATATTAAACTGAAAAGACCACAGTTACAGTTGGAAGGGCTCCGATTTAAGCGCACAGCATCCCAGCAAGTACAGCATTTAGACCTGAAATTTCTTTTTTATCACAGGACCAAACTCTGATGTTTTCAGCAATTTCTGAGCTGCATTCAGTGAGAACCCTGCTGAAGTCCAAAGGCTGAGACGCTGAGCCAGGAGTGCCTTGGTATAAGTAAGGATGGCAGTATCTAGACCAAAATTTGCCCCAGATGCCCAGCCTTTAGGCATGATTGTTTGCTCACCACAAGTTACCCACGCTGCATACCTCCATCTGGCAAGAGTAAGAACTCCTAATTGAATATATATGATTGCTCAGTGTCGCAAGATTCCTTTTCAGAAGGACCTCAGGCCAAATTTCACCCACAAATGCATAATGCATCCATGCAACTTGTACTTACACAAGTGAGAGTCATGTATTCATATCCCAGGGTAGGAAAAGTACTCTTGATGACCCATCCTCCCCCTCCTTTTTGTCCATACTTACAAAGTAATATGGTGCAACAACTATTGTGCTTAACAAAAGTTTCTGCTGATTCCCTGTAGGTGCAAGGAAGAGCTTCCTCACCCCCACGTCCCCTATCCATTTGCAATGTCAGAACCTGGTCGCCGCTAAAAATGAGTGGAAGTCAGTAGTACTCAGCTCCTAGCTGCTGACCCCTCTACTGATGCTCAAGCTAAGCCAGTTATTAGGCTTGGACTCATGGATTTTTCCCTAATGTCAAATTAGGAGCAGTTGTTGGATACCTCTTTATTTGTTCTGCTGCTTTTTGAGCTGTTTTGATGGGGTGAGAGGGAGCAGAGCTTTTCTTTTACCTCTCCTTTTTCTGTTGCATGAAACATGCTTTTCTGGGCAAATATAATCAAGCAAACTTTCTACCTTTATGCAACATCTGGTCAGCCCTTGTGCTCCCCTGCTCTCTCCTGCCACATACCTTAATCACTAAGATTTTCTGCCTTTGTCTTAATGACATTACGCTTGTTACAGACAGGCAGGTGATGTTGGGGGGGCTGTGCTGCATAGCAGGTGTTCTCCAGGGCCCCTTTTCATTGTAAACTTTTATTTCACAGCTACCGTGAACTGCAGGAGGCAGGGTTCAGTGATGTGGGTGGTCTTGCACAGCCCTGTCCCTTTCCAATCTAAAGCAAGTCTCTTACTGTCTGCAACACGTACATTAAATACTGTCAGTCTCCTCTCCTACCACAGCTCTTTTTCACTTCAATAGTTATTTCTGATGCACGCTGGAAAGTAGAGAGGAGGAAAAATAAAATCAGGCTCAGACCTGTAACGAAACACTCTGTCTCTCAAAACATTGAACCATTAACACCTTTTTATTTTTAAAACCAGTTCAAATTCTAATAAGGGAGCAGATGAAACAGACGCATTGAGCAATGACACAACATTCACCTCTACGGGGATTTTCTAAGAGGCTGCTGAGAGCTCTATATGGCACCCAAAACTAGAAGTTTGCAATGGAAAATGCTGACAAACTACAGCTATATATGGATCATCTCTTATAAACAAAAATAAAGTGATTTATAACATCCATTTAAAGTGACCGAAACCTCATTGCTCACTCATTGTCATCTCTGCTTCTTAAAAAGTGCATGACTTCCTAAAATGCTTTCCAATGTACGCAAAGAGTAATAATTATAACAGTAATGATTATTCCATTTATAAGGAACTTTCCATTAGGGATCTGCACTATATTTGAAAATACACCCAATAAAGTTGTTGAAGCCAATGGAATGACTTCTCTGGGTCCAGACCAGGTACTTTGCTTCATTTTCTGGCAATTTTACCATTAGAGACATTAGACATTATTTTAAATAAGTGAAAGGCTTTCATTACAGAGTTACACCTTTGGATCATTCACAGCTTTCAGGAAAAGATGTATTTATTTTTAATTATATAAACTCTAAATCATCTTAACACAACCTGACCTAGCCACGTCCTCCTCCTCTAAAGGGAGGCACCTCCCCTGACTCATCAACCCATGGAAAACTATAGGATAAACACCTGCCACAAAAATATTTTCTGTCTTTGTCAGGACATTGTAAAAGGAGATTAATAATAAAACCTGTTTTGTTTATTTGAGTCAAAGCCTTGTCTGCACCCTTGGAGGCAGGTGGCTGATGCAAAGCAATGGGCAGATCCCCAGGTACAGGACCATTTGCAGCCCTGGACCACTACAAACATCTGAGCATAGGGACTTATCACCACGCACTTCACAGTCACTGCTGCATTGGACTCCAGTGTGATGAAAAGAAAAAAGGAAAAGCAGTTTTGCCTAACCACAGTATGACTGCATAAAGTTGAAGAAAAGCTCTTAAAATCCAGTGTCTTTGAAAATGCCGAGTTCTGTCAGCACGGTGCTGCTTTGAGACATGTATTTTTACTTGAGACAGCTGAAAAAGTGTATTTCCCTTACATTTATTTATTTTTTTCCTTTACCAATTTCAGATGGCCGATGGGGACCAGGATTTGGGGATCTGGGATCTAGAGAGATGTGCTCACAGTTCCGAGATCCCAGCAGTACTGGATTCAGCACATTAAGGCAGGACTTAGAGCAAAAAAATTCACCTACATCTAACGATGCACATCAAAGGGCCACTCTGAAAACCAGACACTGACGGTATGTTATAAGGATAGCAGAATCTGGTTTAGTCCCTTAGCTTTTCCAGATTTAAAAGACAGAACAGTTTATAATCATTTTCTACTTTCAGGAGTCACTTCAAGAAACTAAATCTGTTTAAACCCAAAATCTAACATACTAAAAACGGGGGGAGGGTATCTCTGTTGCCTCCTTCCCACAATTTAAAACACACCAGCTATTAAAGCAGCAAGATATTTAAATGACTATTCATTCTGATTATTTTTTTTTTTAAAGCAACGCTAGGCTTTCACCTGTATCATTATTATGTAGGCAGTGACAGATGGCAATGGAAAAATATAAAATAACTCTTAGAGTATTAACTTTTTTCAGTACCGTATGTGTCAGATTCTTTAGCATAAATAAATGGCATTACACAGTCTCATTAAATCTATACATCTGTGTAGTAACTTGCAATTTATGGATATTTTCTGACACAATGTTCAAACCAACAGGTTTAGCTCACATGTTTCTTTTCTCACCATGCCATCTCCAAGTCACCAGAAAAGCAAACAAAAGCAAAACCCTACAGTAAATATTCCTGAAGAATTCTATGAGATTTGCTATTCATCATCTAGACATATTTAAGGGAATGAGAAAGAAAGAGGGTGGTGGGATCGTGGAAGAAAGGGGCTGGAGGGAGTTAGCAAGTAAAACACATAATTAGGTACGTAAAAATTTACATATCTAACAAGTAAGGAATGTTTCCTCAAGTTAGATTAAAATATGGGGGGGGGGGGGAAACAACCACATTTTCTTATATCAACCACTTAAACCCCAAAAGCACCCATCACTTTTTCACCACAGGACCCGAGTGCACTGAGCAGGCACCCCCATCGACTGCTCAAACAAGAAAGGGCTGGGGATTGCAGGACCGAACCCCAAGCTGAAACATTTCAGACTGCTGAGGAGGTCATACGATGCACCATGACTGAATGGGCTGAAAGACACTGCAAGTGGCTTTGAACACCACTCAGTATTATTCCAGAAGAGTCAAGAAGATGGAGACATAACAGATTCATAGACTGAAGCATCTGATAGATACTTCTTTAGCAGATAAATACAGCGCTCTCCTGAACTCGCCCCATAAACTCAGTAACTCCTTGGAAACTGCACGCTCAACCACCACATACAGCCATGCACGCAGCCCCTCTGATGGACGGCAGAACTATTGCATTTGTTTGTCTTCGGTTAGCTGGAAAGCAGTGTGTGTCCTTTGTTTTATTAAGGGGCTGAGGCTGGGCAGCATCAAGGAAGGTCCTTGTTTGCCTTGTTCTGGCTTCCGCAGCCCAGGTTACACAGGGAGAGCAGGGACATTGCTCCTCCTGGGGCACAGGGCCACAAGGAAGGTGGGATGGGAAGAGAAGTAGACTGGCTTGTATGCCTTGTACATGCAAGCCTACCCTGGAAACACTCCCAGGCCCACCTTCGTGCATCCTTGAGCAGGAGCAGGGCAGCTGCAGGGACCTTGTGGCTGCTACAGCCTGTCCCACTTCAAGAGTCTCTTTTTGGGCAACAAGTTGTCTTTAGGAGCCCGCCCTTCAACACAACAGCCCACTGGTCGAGGCTGGTAGAAAAGGATGCAGCACCACCCACCACTACTAAACATTCAATTAAAGACATCAACAGAAGATGAAAATCCATAAACGGAGCCACAGGGATGGTCAAAGAACAAGTGCCTGCCACAGAGGTGTACAGCAGTCCTGCAACTTCATTCCCAACTGCTCTGTTTTAAAATGTACCTCCTTTTTCAAATCCCTGGATAGTACCTTTGGAGATACTCTCCAAAGAGCTCCAACAGATCTGGAGAGCTGTTAATACCTCCAAAATATCACAGAGTATCAAGAAACACTCCTGCCTGCACATCAAGTCACATCTTGTAGACAAATTGAACCCTCACATACACAACACATTCCCATTGGAAAGCTTAAATTTGGCATTAGCAGCAACTTCTGCATGTCAACCTTTTGTCTCCTTGGGTGAAGGATCTGCTGGGTGCTATTTACGTACTGGCTTTTTTCCTCTAGGAGGAGCTGGTATCTCTGCCTAAAATTAAGATTGCTTGACACTTCCTACGATAAGGCCCTGTTTTTCACTTGCTTATCATTTTGCCAAAAACAATTTAGGCTGAAATTTGTGGGCAATATTTTAAATTTTTTATGTGAAACTGCAAATCAAAGCAGTTCAACTGACTCTGACAAAGAGGTCGGAGAAGCCACCACCACTGGTTCTTAGAGTTCAAGTAAGGTGATTCATGACAGTCCAAACTAACGAAGCCTGCTTTTATACAGATTTGTACCTTCAAGTCTCTTTCAAGCCCCCTTTCCTCTCAGTAATCCCCATTGAGTTACCTGCTGCCAAACAGAATGAGTAACATCCGAGTTCCACTTGCCTTTCTCCTCACTAACAAAGGCCGGCAATCCCAAGATCCTCTAACCATGCCCCAAATTTTATCTCATGGGTACACTTCTTCAATTGTGTCAGTTCAAGAAAAGTGAGACCCAGAGAGGCAAAATATCACTGACATGCCTTACTTCGTTTTTAAGGATGGGTCATATGCATTTAAAAATCATTACTCACTGCAATGAAAAAAAGAAGGGGAAAAAAAAAAAAAGGAAATAATTTGGCATCCTAAGAGCTTCACTAAAGCTCTTCAAAGTGCATAATTCCATCACTGTACTGTACATAGCACACAATCTCTGAGGGGTAATTATCCATGGATTGGAAGCCAGTGTGAATATACACACAGTCAGTCAATATGATGTTGTGCTTGCTGCTGCTGCTTCTCTTTTTTCCTTTTTCTTTTTTAAATCAATTTTAATTGTCGTGGATCTATTTCTGCTAATAAAAGAGAGTGAACCGATTCTGGTCGGATAGATTTCTGGATACGGAAAATGAGTGAGCAAAACATGTAAGAGTACTTACTGTATTACCAGAAATATTTATAAATGGCTCTTCCCTCCCTCAGCTGGCAGAATATCAAAGCACTGAGGAAGCAGCACGGATGGCTTCTGGAGGGATGGAGAAAGCAGAAGTCCACTCCTTCATCATCAACCTGGGAAAGCAATGCCACAGAGCTCTGGCAGAAGCCCAGACTGAACTGCTCTAACAGCAACATCTCCCCTCTTGTCAAAGGACTGCTATTCTGAGCGCAAACTGTATTAGAAAGGATCACAAATGAGCCTCTACAGGGAATATATACGGTGTCTACTGGGTTATGACTACATATGAACTGGAGATCCACATTGTTTTGTAATTCAGATGTGGTTCCTGGGACTGTCAGTCATTCCAGCTGAGGACAATCATATTCTCTGAAGGCTTGATGCCTATGTACACAAAGACCAACCTAAACTCTTTGGGCTTGACAGCAGTTCAGCGTTCTCTGTAAAACACAGCACTACCACAATGAATTAGGTGTCTTTAGATCATCAAAATAAAAATGTGGAGACAAGCACATTTTCAAGAGGCACAAAGAAAATCATCCATATCCATGTGTGAAAACTTAGCTGAAAAAAGAAAGGACTTTGCACCACGAGCTCCTGCAAACAGGGTTTCTGCAGAGGTACACACACACACACACACACAGAGAACTATACCGGGATGCAGATACCCGGCACAGAGATGTGTTTTTGTGTAACTCATACCTGCACACAGACTACTGCAGCTTTCTAGAACTGGATTAACCCAATACACTCTGAACTTTGTCTAACGTCGTGATTTGTTTCCACATATCCCACTTATGTTAACACAAAGGCACACAGGCACACTGTGGTCTGCAGGTTTACCTGCGGGGAGATGATCTGCTGTGGTCCCAGCTGTCCCTGGGCACAGCCAGGAGCTTGCAGTGACAGCCAGGCTCTGGGAGTGTCCCAAGCCTGCTGTTTGTTCCCATCAGTGGAGAACTACAATAAGGTGCACCAATTTCCAAGTTAGCTTGTGCATGTGAAAACGCCTGGGGGTCCTGATTCAGTGCAATACTTAAGCAATCACTGATCTTTAACGTTAAAGTCAACAGGACTTCGGTACGTACATAGGTAATTACATGAATTCATCATTGGGCTGAGCAAGCATGTTCCAGCTCACAAAAGCAATGAAAGGACAACGTGCAGGAAGAACGAAAAGCCTTCAGGAAAGGATTAGTAGTGTCACAAGTTAAACATCTCCTCCCTGATGACATACAGGATCGGGTCAACTGTGCAGACAAGCGAGAACGCTGTAGCATGAAGTTAGAAATGGTAATGGCCTGCTCAAACTACTGCCTGTAGTAGCTTTTCAGGTAACATGCAGAATACTAAATATACAATGATCAGTAGTTTAATAGCTCTCCTGTATAGAAGTAATAGAGATTTTTCAGTGTTTGACTGCACATCATTTCTATTCCAGATCTCCTACTTGGCTGTTTTAACTTACTTGGCAGATTTAAGTGTAAGAAATAACAATAAACTTATCTCTGTAATCAACCTCTGAAACCCTGCAACTCTTGCTTTACGGTTCTAAAAATCATAACCTAGGAGGGCTATAACCTAATAACGACATGCTGTCATTAACAGTCTGCTGAATTACAACAAATAATGTAGAAGGACCTGAGCAACAACTCCACCCCACTATTTTAAAAATAGATAGCAGGGGTTTGGTGACAATATGAACACATTTCAGTTATATAGTACTAATACTAAACTACCACTAGCTACGACCAATTTTGATCTTTTTTAAAAAAGCAGTATTTAAAAAATTGTCTTAATCCACACTAACTATACAAGTTCCTTGGATGATTATGTATTCTCGTAAGTACAAGAAATATCAAGAATTTACAGTAGGTCATTTGAGTACCCTCGCTCACAGCAAGCGGAAAGTAGTTCAGCACCTGCTGAAATAATTGCCAAGCAAGGAAAAGATAAAGCTATAAACCAAATTTATTGGCTGTCTAGCAGACTTTACATTCAATTTTCTCTTGTCACATTCTTATCAACTGTATGTACCCGCACAATTCTAGTTGCAAAGGTTACGATCAGAACTGTGTCAGATTCAACTACCCTGGTGCCAAATTTGATCCGAAGGGTTCAGGAAGGCAGTATGCATGCTCCCAGGTAGGACATATAATTTTATATATCACATGTGATGCTTCATTTATCTGCATTCATGTGCATAGTGGATCCATTGATTTCCTTTAATGTTCCTGAACATTTAAAACCACCATTATTCGTGCATATATGCTAAACAGGCTTTGCAGAAAGTGACTTATTCATATAAGCAATCCCTCATTACTACTCTATTGTCAAGTTTCTGACCTGGGCTTTGGGATCGTTGGCTTCCTTAAAGATATTATCAACAGGGGATTCTCACTCTAGGGTAAGAATAAAGCATCTTCTATGAGGCAGAGCCTGAGATGCTTAAAGCTTGGAGATTTATTTTAGGCAGCTGCACCCCGCACACATGGAGGTGGAATATTCCAGTCTCCAACTTTCAGTTCTGGTGGGAGACATAAGGCAAATAGAGTTTTTGCAGTGACTACTAAAGACAAAAAGAAAGAAATAATCATATGGGTCAAACAAACAGAGTAATTTCATTTACTATGAAAATAATTTGAGTTGACTCGAGACGTTTATTTGAGCAAAAAGAAAATAAAACATTTCTGAAGTTGTATAACCTTCCCCTTTCAAGTGCTGGCCCCTTTGAGCTGAAATACATCATTTTGAAACAAAAATGGAAATGTTTTCTACTTTCAAACATTAAAAGGCATTTCAATGTTGCTGAAGTGTTTTCTCCCCCTACATTTTCATCTAACTTGACTCAAATTTCATTCTGGTCCTGCTCACAAGCTGCCTTTTTCAACAAATTTATTACTTGTCATTTCCACCTAGCGATTTCCACAGCAAGCTCGTTCCCAGCAGGCTGTAAGGATGCAAACCAGTCTTGAGCTAGTCTTCTGCATCAGGAACTAGGGAAGCACTGAACTCATTTAAATCAAGGAATTTCTGGAACAGGCATTGTTTAAAACTAACTAAAAAAAAATAATAAAAATAACCCCCCCAAACATTTGAAACCTTTATATGTGCTTAACTCTATGACGGCATAGCTATGCAATATTTGAAAGAACAAACCAGCTGTGCCTCCTATCCCTTTCTTTGGCACAGATGCTCAATTCGGAAGCCTTCACTGTGTTCCTGGTTGCCCAGCCATGACAGGCATCTAGGAACTCCACAGTCGCTACACATCCATAGGTCCTGGAGCCATACCCCCTGCTGTGTCTGGAATTTATCCAGCTGAAAAATAACCTGAGATGGGAAAGGGCTTACTGACAGAAGTTCAAGGCTGGGAACATACAGAAAAGGGGAATAGTGGCTGTATATGCCTGTGTGAGTAGTGCTGTCCCCAAATGCAAACTGCAAGCTCCTCAAGGACCCAGCTTTCTATCTCTTGCATGCACTTTCTGCCTGCCACGAGGTGCAAGTCTTGGTTCAGTTTTAGCTCTGCTCCCAAACGCAGGTGAGACCACGGAAGTCAGCACAAGGCTGCTATAGATACTCCGGTGCCTGGCTGAATTTATAAAAGCCCCTCACTTCTTTGGGCCCTAAACTTCCACTCAAAATCAGTTAAGGCACTTTCATAAATCTTACTTGGCATCTAGTTGCATCCTTAGGTGCCCGAACACACATTTAAACAGGAATCTAAATCTCTTTGCAACTCAGTTCATCCACAGAATAGAGGTTGTAATTCTTTATCTTAGGGGGGTTCAGCGACAATAAATTGATTAATGTTGGAGATTAATGTTCATGTGCTGAAGTCAATGGAAGCAGAAACAAATCCTAATTCAGCGTAAGTGACATACACTGCTTACGGGAATCCCAGCATTTGTAAAGCCAGTGCCTTCTCTACCAGGGACAAGATACATCTGCTTGCAAAGAAACTTGCACAATTTTCACTCCATATATTTTGGCTCAAGCTAGTAGTAGCAGCCTGCCTCTTATGAGCCCTTCAGAAAAAATATCTCTGTACATCCTTTAAGTTCTCTACTGTCGGGTTCAATGAAATTGATGCAGAAAAAACTTGGAATGTAAATTCAAGTGACAACTGAAGTTTAACACAGGCTGCAAGAAAAAGAAAGGCACGCAGGGCTTTGCATATGTTTGCACAAAAGAGAAATTGTTCAAGCGAGTGGGAAGAAATTTCTAACGCTAATGTCTTATAACATGACCCCATGCCAGTTGAGATGTCTTTCACAAAGACCACATCACGTGCTGTTGATTCCATGACTCATTATTTCCAATGCTAAAAGAAAAGCATGGCTGGATACTATGCTAAGAAGGAAAATTAATTTGTATCTCTACAGTAAGTTTTTCTTACATTGCAAACAGAATAAATTGATTTAAAAAAAAACCAGAATCTGGCTGTTAATTTAAGGCAAAAATAGGTCATTAATAGCAATTTGGAAAGAAAAAGTAACTACATCTGCTAAAATAGTATCTACTTGAAGAGACGCAAACAAAATCCTATCTAACATTTAATACATATTATTCTCTCCCTCTGTAAACACAGTGCATGACAAGTGCTGGTTTTAAAGAGGGGTTGCATTATACAGAACATGTCAAGGCTACCATTGAGAAAGTCACAAAGACAAGGCAGACTCCGACTCAAGCAGAGGGAAGAATCCTACCCCTTTGAGGTCTACAGCGACACTTCAACTACTTGCTCAGGTTGACCAAGCCCAGGCTCTCCACGGCACTGCTACAGCCTCTGTCTTCTAAGCTGGGAAGGGTGTTGATCACACCTCTGTTTTCATCAGAAATTCCATCTGGATTTTAGAAATCTTCTCAATTTAGATCTCATCAAGACTTGCACACATCTGCAGAAAGCTTTGATTTCTAGACACCAAAGGCTTCCAGTGGGAAAAAAGCTTCTCTAAATAGTTTTCCACCCACTCTTGCAGCAAGACTGATAACAGCACATTTGTGCCTGAGCTTTTGGATAGAAAAGGTACACATACATATATGTACACACATGTGCTTCTGCTGGTGAAGCTATACTCTCTTCTTAGGTTGGGTTTAGATGGTTTTGCTTGAAAAATATCACAGCTTCCTGAACTCCTCAGAATACCGTCCACCTTAGAGGTTTTAATGGAAAATTAAACCACAAGCTTTAATGGCTTTTTGTTTCTACCACATCTTTGCCTGCTGGATGGAGAATTTAGGTGCAGGAAAAAACATGAATGTCAGCTGGACACCAAACATCATCGGCCACTGGCGAGTTGAGCAAATGGCAGGACTGAATGGAACGGATTTGACCCAGAGGTTAGCAACCTTTTGAAATGTTACACGTGACCATCCCATAAATAGATTAGATGACACATTCTCAGCCAAACACAAACCAGAAAATGGGATTGTTATCCTCCTATTTGCCCTCTTTTTGTTAAAAAGGGACGGCAAACTTTCAACCTTCTTAAAAAGGCAGTGAGCTTTCTGCATTCCTGACCTTTCACTTGCAGAGGGAATGCTGATTTCTTGCTGAGCTATGGCTCTGATCATCCTTGCCAAAGCTAAGATGTACACGAGCTGGCTTACCCTTGTTTCCACCGGCTGCTGGAGCACGCCAAAGAGGCTGTGTGCCCTATTGCCTTAAGCGCCGAGCCAAGCAACGTGATACTTTTCAGAACCTTATATAGCACTTTAAGAGCTGTATAGAGGAGCTTGAAACAGGATGACATACAGGGCAGTGGTGCAGGGAAGTTGAGAAATGTCTTTTACTTCGGCTGTCAAGCAGATCAAATGGTCAGTTCCAAAGTGGGGAATGATAAACTCCCTAAATTTTTGGTCAAAAGTTAGTTGAAAGACTAGAATAACACGCAGTAGGAGGGGAAAGTGGATGTGATCACCCACATACAAAAAAGAAGGTTTATTCAAGCATTGCAGTATGACGACCGTGCACTGCAAATGCCCCAGTGAAGTTAAAATTTGCAGGCAGTACTGGAGGCCTGAGGTTTCAGCATTCACAAGGTAGGTCAGCTAACTCAAGCACTGCATTTGGCTGTGTCATTTTCTCCCAGTAAGCCCAACAGGAAACACTTGTACTGAACTACTACATCTACATACCCAAGTTACTGTTTGAACAGACTTACGACTATCCCTTCCATCAGAGCTGTGCCTACAAATCCTAAATGATGCCAGGGTCCCTTCCTGCCCGATGCTCTATTTTACCCAGCGTAAGAAAAAGGTGCAACAGCAGAAAGTCAGGAGGTGTGTACCTGCAGTGCCCATTTATCTATCCTGTTATTTAGCGTAGTGCCTAATACATGCCACAGTCCTACGATTCTACTTCTGAATGAATAAAAAGAGATCAGTCTCATTTTACAATTATTGCAGGGTATATCTGGGGTGCTCTCTACACATATGTCAGCACAGACAGACTGTATCTTCAGGCCTGAGCAGAGAATTTGGCCCAAGATGTTAAAGGGTTATTTTAAGGAATGCTTTTTTTTTTCCCTCCTCTCTCTCTCTCTCCATTTGTTTGTTTTGGAATTGATACCAGGAAAAAAAAAAAATGTAACTAGGAAACAGAATACATAACCGCCTGAGGTGATGTACAAGAAGTTTCTTCGCATTCTCTGACTTTTTCCTGGTTAAAACCAGTTTGCCTGGGGATGGGCCAGCTCGGTTTCGGCTTCTCCTGCTTTCCCAGCATTCCACAGACTAACATGACCTTCATTAACTCAACACAGCAACTGGATCCAGCTAACAAAATCCAACACATGTAGGCACTTGTCCCCCTCGTCCTCAAGGGTAGAGAAACAAGGATACAGTTGTTCCAAAACTGGCCTTGCCATTTCCAATCCTTATCCTTGCACAACAGATGCTATCAAGACTGCTTGCTGCTGGTCAAAGGCTGCAGCAGCTTCTCTGCACCCTTTCTGCTCGCTGGATTAGCATCCAGTTGCTCTCTTAAGGAACTGTGGATCTAGTGAGAGAGCTTCATGAATAATAGTTTACAACAAATGATAAGTAACTAGCAGCCAGCTCTATACTTGTGTTGGCTGGGCATCAGGGTATTTGTTACAGAGAATATGGACTTGTCCCAATTAAAAAAAAACAAACAACAAAACCAAACAAAACCAAACCAAGCAACAACAGAAAACCTCAGAATTGTAGCAATCTGGACACGGTTTGATGGATAAGGGGACAGAGAGAAGGGAAAGATCTAGTCAGTCTGCAAAACTACGTATCTGGAGATGCAACAGAGATAGTGAGGAATGCACTGAAGATAACAGACTTGCCTCGTATTTCATTATTTATTCAAACTTCTCATGTTTTCAGCAGTAACTCCACTTAAAAAAAAAAGTCCAGTATCTTTCAGCAGCAGAAAACAGGACACTATTATGAGCTAAAAAAAAATAAATATAAAAATATCTCTCTATACCATTCATACTCAGGACTAACACTCGCTGGCCCAGACTCTGCAGCAGCAGGTCTTATATGCTGCCTGCGTCCTGCTGCCTTCCACAGAACTATTTTTCTGAATTTACAGGTTAGTGAACAAGAGAAGCTTCAGACCTAATAACTCCAAGATTGGACTCTGCACCTCATCTAGAGCAGAGAACTGCAGTACATAGAGGGACTGCATTATTTTATTGACTATGCTGTTTGTCAGGCTCTACTATTACTTGTGACAACCTTACAAATGCTAAATTGCATCTTAATCCACAAAGGCTTCTTTGGTAAAACCAGCCCTTTGCAAAGTGGCTGTGCTGAATAGCTACAAACCTAGAGGTAGACAGGTAAGCCTTGCTGTAGATGAAGCCCTAAGCCATTCTGATTCAATTCAGCTGTAAATTAATATCTGCTTTATCTGAGACAGGTAACCGAAGGCAGCTGGGTGTGATGCCAGTTGGTCAATTCCTTGAGGAGAGAGAAACTGGCACACCTCCTACTCAGGGGCCACATAAGAACAAGACAGACCCTTGACTTATTTCTGACCATAAGTTTAAGCCCTTTCCAGACTGGGACCCAGAAAAGTTGTGGACGCCCCTTCCCCAGAAGTTCAAGGCCAGGCTGGATGGGGCTTTGAGCAACCTGGTCTAGTGGGAGGTGTCCCTGCCCATGGCAAGGGGATTGGAACTCGATGATCTTTAAGGTCCCTTCCAACCCAAATCATTCTATGACCCTTTCCCCGACTCCTTAAAAAATCACAAAAAGTCCACAGACTCAGCCTGGAGAAGAGAAGGCTCCGGGAAGACCTTATAGCAGCCTTCCCATACCTGAAGGGGGCCTACAAGAAAGCTCAGGAGGGACTGTTTGCAAGGGCACATAGCAATAGGACGAGGGACAATGGTCTTAAACTGGAGCAGGGTAGGTTTAGATTAGTCATTAGGAAGAAGTTCTTTACAACGAGGGTGGTGAGACACTGGAACAGGTTGCCCAGAGAGGTGGTAGAGGCCCCGACCCTGGAGACATTCAAGGCCAGGTTTGATGAGGCTCTGAGCAACGTGATCTAGTCAAAGATGTCCCTGCTTACTGCAGGGGGCTTGGACTAGATGACCTTTAAAGGTCCCTTCCAAACCAACCCATTCTGTCATTCTATGAAATAACCTGAATGGAGATGGGCAATGGGAAATGGTGGAGGAATAAGCCTGAGGGAAGTGTTGCATAAGGAGTGTTAGGGTTTTAGTGGGGTTGGTTTGCCATCTCAGCAAAGTAAGCAGAGAAAATTCAAAGTGTTCCATATTTATATGGAACGTATATACAACATATATACAAGTTCAGTAAATATTTCTCAGGACTTTGCTCCTCTGTAAGGATTCTGGGTACCACAGTAATACCAGAAGGAACAAAAAGTATCATCAAGCTTGTACACCAGTTGCTACGTCTCTGTTATTTGAGTAAATGGAGAAGTCTGTCATTTTTATCCCCAGTTTAATCTCAGACATAATCATCTGGTTGTGTGTGTATTTAAGCAAACTCCTCCTTGTTATAGTGCATATGAGTTCCAGTAGCAGACAGCACCCTAGATGATGCTACAAAGATCATTACTGTTATGGGCATATACTATATCAAAACAACCACTGTATTTAAAGTAACCAACATGAGAGATGTCCTCGCCATACTCAAATTCCAGGATGGTTTTGTGCATGCATTCCCATCTGTCTTTGTCCTTCCCCATGGTGAGTTTAACTACCATCTCACCATTTACTGCTGTGAGGGTAAATTTATGCCACCTAGTTTTACACATCTAACAGCTAGTTAGCCAAGTCCCAGCTAGCACTGTCTAGGTTCCCTGTGAAGTCAATCCAAATAAATAAGCATCTCCAGAGGGCAAATAATTTCACCCCACCTGTTCTGTGAGATGATGATTTCTGGAGAAGCCTATAGAATACGATGAAATTACTAGTTTGGACTAGCTATCTAGCTTCTACAAGGCTGAAGTTCCTCTAAATGAACTCCACGTGGACAGGACTATTCAGTGCAGAACTTCACAGATTTTTCCACAGAAGATGGAAAATCTTTACCAGCTATTTCAGCTGAAACCACTTATTACTAAGACAATAGTCTTAAATCATCTTCAGAGTAAGTCATCCTCACGAGATATCAAGCAAAGCTGGACCGTGTTGCTATGCCATCCCAACTTCAGAAGGCACATTCAGATTGCCCACCACCACCTCCGTTCTACTTTCTTGCCTGTGTTGTCCCTTCAAAAATCCTTACCCATGCCTTCATATCCATGTTTTCCATGTGAAGTTGAAGTCAAGTTCTTACAATGTTATAAGCCCTGTCTAGATTGGACAAATTTTTAATCAGTCTTTTGCGTTACTGGGATTTCTTATACCAAATTCCATTTTATAGATCATGGATTAACTTATGCCAGAAGAAAATCTTGTACTTATTTTAATTAGTTTATTGCATCTTGGTAAAAGAAATAAAAACTCAAACTGGGAAGAGGGAAAGATAACACACGCTTGTCTTCTACTTGTCAAAGTCCTTCCAATGATGCTGGTTTTAATAATGCCCAAGATCTACTCTTTTGCTCTACAGTGGTAAAAACCAGACCCTTTTCTTTCCCATATTCCCATGGGAGAAACAACTACAGGGAAACAGCAGGAATGAAAAGACATGGAGAGACACACTCACCTATGAAAGCTTTCATATACTACAACTTAGCAACGAGGTTACAAGCATTCATGCAAAGCATCATATGGTGAGAACCTACCGTTAAGTCACTGTGAAACAATGAAAGGAAAACTATCACTAACAGAGGATAGGATGGTTTGAGAAGTCCACAGTCAGGTAGGATTCAGACACATTAAGATCAGAAGAGGTTGTTATGATCTTCTAGTCTGACCTCTCTACCCACAGAGTTTCTCCTATCGATGCCTGAACAGAAGCCACAGCTTGTTGGCTGTTATCTTTCCCTAAACCACTGACGCTTTTTCTCTGCAGGTGTCAGAGGCAGGTAGTTCAAAGGTTTCTATCAACTTGTTTCACTCCCTTGTAAACGAGAAGCACATTATGTACACAGCTTTTCTGAGGACAGTCCTGAACTCTAATGGTGTGACCAATGGAATTAACTCAGGATTCATTACAGGCATGCTGTGATCCACCCTGAAAATACCGGGACACGTGGCTGCACTTGGCTGTCCACCACAGTAAGTCTTCCTTTCCATCAAGCTTCCAGCCAGGATACTGAGCAAGGCCAGGTTTAATCCCAGGTTATAAGCACGTATGAGAGCATACCGCTGGAAAAGAGCAGATTAATAGAAGCTGGAGTTCCTCCTACTTCACAAGTATTGCTAGGGCAGAAGTCTTGCAAGCTGACTCACACAGTTCCCCACCCTCCTGAAAGAAGCAACCTTGTCAGAGACCTATAAACCAAGAAGAAAATCTATGGGTTTTCTCAAAGGAAAGAAGACAGACACAAAAAAATGTTCTAAAGAAATGCAGAGAAAATATATCTACACTTGGATATTTTCTAGGAAATTTTAAAAAAAGTAATGGAGAAAAATAACTACTTTCTTAAATTTAAAAAAATCCTTATTTTTTTAAAAGTAATTTTTATAAAAGCTTTTTAGTGCTCAAGACAGTTGTACCAGCTATGTTCTAAACCAGATCTGGAACATGAAAATTAGAAATGAAAAAATCCTCTCCCAGAAAACACTGTTTTGGATTTCAAACTCTGTTTTTTTCACAGCTCCAGGTCTTCTCTTGATTTTTGAAGTACAGTCGGGTCACACATAACCAGAGGAACAGGCAGCGCACCGCCTGTAGTAGCATGGATATGAGAACAAGCAGGCAAGGGACGAGGGTCCTATCCTCACCCTGTTGCCAGCAACACTGCTGCTAGAACAACAACACAGCAACACCGTGCGAGCCCGGGTCCTCATCTGAGAGATGGAAAAAATATTCACTTCTTCCTACAGTGAAACAGCGAAGGATCAACAGGTTTTCTGTGCTATTTAAGGGGGGGAAAAATTGACTGTTTGGCTTTTATTAAGAATGGCTGCTCTCAGGTTAGAGATTATTCTAATAGGCATTATCACCAGTTGGTTTGAGTTCTTTGGTTGCTGCCTGAGCAAAGCTGGAAAACAGATTTGGACTCCCTGCAATAAATTATTGACTGCTATGACTCTCAGGAAGCCCAAGGTGTGGTCCTTGCTGGCAGGTATGAGGGTGTTTGTTTGCCAGCCTTTCCCCCAACTGGAGGAAAGGTACTCATAAAGCAAAACTGCAGAAGAAAAGCAAAAAAGTGAGAGCCAGGATTCCCCTAAGTGACTTTTCGGTGTTGAGTGGACATGCACATTTTGACCACGTCAAACATGCAAAGCGTACGTCAGAGCACAAAGGCACCCCACACCAGAAAACTGGGGTTTATATTGGTCTGTACTAAAATGCATGGAGATGGCCGACCTTTGCTACATCTCCTTCTTCAGAGCAACGGGTAAACGTGGTCAGTAACGCAGCAAGCACTGATCATGTATGCACCACACCGACCAACTAAAGAGCAGATAAGGACTGACCACTGCTGTCTATCAGACCACTGTTAATAGCCACTAAAGGATATTCATGCCCTGTATGGTGATGTTTCCAAAGATTCAGGTGGGGTTTAATTAACTATTCTGCCCAACACCCATCCTGAGAGGCAGGGAGGGAAATGTCCTTACCCCTTTCCTTGCAGAGGGGGGAAAAATGAAACAGAAAGGTGAAGCAGCTTGCTTAAGTCTGCCTCATGAGCCAGAACTAGATTTCACCACCTCCTGCCTCCCAACCCAGTTTTCATTCCTGCAGATCACACCACCTCTCAGATCTGCGCCAGGTGAGCAGATAACACACATGTACTTCATACCACAGAGGAGGAAAAGTCATAGTGAAAAATGACTCAAGGATTCAAAGGTTTGGTGTGATTTATAACTAAGCACTCCGAGAACAGTGGAGGCTGATGATACTCGAAAACAAGTAGGTAAAAGCATAAAATTAGAACTGGAGTTAAGGTGCTACGCTAAGCATGACAACCTGACTGCAAACAGCAACTCCTTTTGCACTTCTCCAGTGCCCTCAGAAGCCTTCAGACACGAGGCAATTTGGGTTTCATTCATGAATCCCTGCTACTACACCCAGCTAACATCTCAGCACCCTTTCCCCACATTTTTCCTCTTTTTGCAGCAAAAGACTAGTAATAAGTTTCAGGAAAAAAAACTCTTTATCAATGGTATCATTCCTTAGGGCACTGCCAGTACAAAAAACCAAGGGATGTAAAATTAAATGCCTTGTGTCCTTAAATTTTGTAAAGTGTATTTCCTAGGGGCTTTGGTTGCTGAAAGGTTCAAATGACACCAGGCTGTTCAGAGTTATCCTTCGTGGGTGTTTTCGTTGTTCTGACCTCATATTCTAAAACAAAACTGCTAATTCCTCCTAGTTAGAAATAGGAAATTTTAATAAACCAGCCAGCTTCGTATCATTATAAAGTAATGCTCCTTGCTATCTCCCTGTTGTAAAAAGTTGGACTTTAAAATAAATCTTAGTCTCTGGAAACAGAAAGATATCATGCCTAGACTTACAGCAGTTGGAACAGCACAAATATTCCAAGGTGAAACGCTCTATGGCCAGAGGGTCTGAAAAAGAGCACACTTAACTTAAAAGCCCTGAAGTTACAGGCTAATTTAAGTACCTGGTGAATCTTAAAATAAAGCCTCCATGTAAGCGTTTTTAGGATTGTGGCCCTCATTTGCTTCTAACTGAAGAAATGAAAACTATCATTATAAAGCTCTGGAAAAGGCTTATTCCCAAATAGATCCTATTTACAGGCCAAATTCTACACTCCCATGTTTATATGCAACTGCCATAAAAAAAATTAAATAACGTCCCCTGAAGATCATGAGATTGTGCAAATACACACAGGCTTCCAAGCATGCTCAACCTGGCCAGGTTGCTCTAAGGCAGCATCTGTCCCTCCCTTGCTCTCACGGGTACCAGTGTCATGGCCGCAGTGCCCGTAGGCTCCCCTGGGACCGCAGCCAGGGTCAATACCCAAAGCACACTGAGCCTGCAGCGCTGGGGTGCAGCGCTGGCCCTTCTTACACCGACACACCAGCTAATTTACAGCCAGCCCAGGAAAATCTGCAGAAGCTGCACTCGCACCCCTGACCAGGCTGTAGATGTACTTTGAGGGGAGCAGAGCGACTCTGAATTCTTTTGAAAAAACTAGCCCTTAATGCTCTAATTTCAAAGACAAGCTTTTTCGCCCATCACAGACCTGACAAATTTATGGTTAGAGAAAAATGGGTTTCCATAAATGTAAGAAAGGTGCTGCATTTTTGCTTATTTAAGAATTAAGACTTTGAAGATCACAAGCGTTTTCCCCATCTCCTTGAAAGCACCACCTCAGCCATACCTTGGTGGGCCAACATAGGTGAAACCAAAAGGGTGTGTCAATATTTTAAATCAAAATCACCACCTTCCGGGATGAGGGATTGCAACATTTCTTGCTGAAAATCGTTTTCAGTTGCTTTTAATAAAAAATACATTTGGTTTTTTTTTGGAACGCCCTTTGTGAGTAAGCAGATCTGCCTGGCAGCCCCTTCTCCCCGGTGCTGCTGAATTTTGACTGTGTGGGGAAGACGGGATGGCTGTTAAACTCTGTATCGTCAGGTCAGCATCACAACAACATGCTCCTCCGACAATCCTACACCTCCTGTAAGAGCATTCCTCTACCTCCGCTTGTTTTTCCAAGTTTAATTAAAATCCACCACAATTTTTTCCCCCATCTGCTCTGTGTGGAGGCTGAGCGCCTCTGCCTCATTTCGGCTTCTGGAAAGCAGCAGGAACGGAGGGGTTAACGCTCCGTCTTCAGAACAAAAACCACAACGCTGAGGCAGATTGCGCTCATCCAATCCATTCCCTGACAAAACTTGTTGCTAGTCCTGTCTGCACCATCCTAGATCTCCCAGGTTTCACTGGCCTCTAGCCAAAAGTGTCGTTTTACTCTCATAATGAAGGGGGCCAGAAGGATTTATCTTTCCCAACCTCTCCCTACATTATGTCCATCCCTGCAGAGCAATCTTCTTGTTTTTCCACATTTTCTTGCAGTCTGAAACCCTCCCAAGGGCATATCCCCAAGGATCTGCTGAGATGGAGGGCTTCTCAGTTTACAGCTTCTGCCTACAATGCTGTATTTAGCCCATTAAAAATCCCAATAAGGTTACACATAAAAGCTCCTTGAAAGTTTTGGCCCTGACGCTTTACTCCTTGCCTTCTAAATCAAGTTATGCCTTATTTGAAAAATCTTTAGAAATTGTTTGGAGGAGTGAATGACCTATTCTGAGGCTTTAAAATTAGATCAAAAGTATAAAGTTGCTTCCTCCCAAGCCACTGTATTACTAAACAAGGAAACGGTCACACAATAAAATTTCCACAAGAAGAATGGAGTCTGTAAACTGAAGCTGTCACAGGTGAAGTAGTTAAAAAAAAAAAAAAAAGAAGAAAAGGAAAAAAAAAGGGAAGGCTGATGCTTTAGCATTTGTTAAGGTCCTGAAAGCTAATTCAAATATATACAAAATGCAGTTCCCATCTTCCAACTTGCATTGAGACCTGCCTCCCTCAAAACAAGCACCCCTCCATAAAAGCAAGCCTCTGGGGTCAAACATTTTCTGTAGAAACTAGGTGCAGGCTGAGAGACTCAGGTTAATGGGGGAGATACCAATTTTATCTTTATCTCCTTGAGTAGTCTGCTACTCTGCCAGAGTCAGAGGATTACAGACAAGTCCAAAGTCTGCCCACTGGATCCCCCATTCCCTTTTAGCCTCTTTTCTCCCTACGACGTATCATGACCGAGTTAGTCACAATATTCCCAGTGACTCACGAGAGCCCTCACAAAGCACTGAAAGCACACCCAAAAAGCAACCCAAAAAAATCCAGCTCTGTACAATTAAGTGTTAGCTTTCTCTGAAAGGATTTATTTTCCTGGGCCTGGAAGACTAATCCAAGATTTAAATTGTTCTCCTCCTGGCCTGCGAAGAAAACCCAACAGTAAAAGTTCTGTAGCTAGAACTTAACGAATAATCCCATTGACGAGGCACAGATACCTGTTCTAATGCAGCAGTTATGACTCCATTGGCTCAGACAATACTACAGTTGGAGTAGAAACCTCCCTTATTTTTAGGCTAAGTGAGCAAATACAAGTCTGTAAGCAGGGGGCAGGATCCTGAAGCCAGTAAGTGCTATTTTTACACACTAATTGCCGATAAAACCACACTTAAGGGAAGAATGAACTTAAGCAACACATCCATTGTTCCCCATTGCCATGGTCTACTGAAGGGAATCTCAACTAGATTGAGCCTGCCTTGAGTTTTACTTTGTGTTTTGATTCCAGCTTTGATAAGGTCACACCTCAGAAGAGCCATGCACAGTGTAACAGATGGGAATAAAGCTTTCAGCTACTCCCAGACTCTGCTAATAGCATTTCTAAGAGAAGAAAAATAAAGAAATTTTTATATCTATATAAATAGGTACGAGTTTTCAAGTTACTTTTGCTCCCACCTCATCCCACCAACCCACACGGGGATGATTTCTGCGGCAGTGGAGGCTGTAACAGCTGAGAGTGCAGAGGCAAATACCCACTCAGGCAGGAGGAGCGTCTGCAACTGCCTCCCCACAAGGACCATGATTGCGCCAGGCCTTCTCTCTGCCGAGCCAGTGTCCTCAGGGAAGCAGCTCCTACCATGAGCTCCGCAAACTACCCAGATCTCCAAACCCAACCTACTCCTACAGTGTCAAAGAACATCTTATGCTCAAACCTTCCTTCCCAAATAAACCAGCCATCCTCCACTGCTGCTTTGCTCCTGGCACTGATTTCACATTCTGAATTCACCCCTCTGAAGCCTCAGACCCTTCCTTCGGTCTCCTTCCTGCTTCCAGCTTGGGATCCAATCCATCTTGGGTGTCACTGGTAAGACAGCAACAGTGTCAACTACAGGATTAAAAAAAATAAATTAAAAAAATAAAATAGTGAGGTAATGGTGACCTAATTTCCTAGACTGGCTGTCTGCTAACCACAACTTTAAGGTTTCAGAGACTTTGGCTCACTATCAGCATGCTCTAAAAATGCCTTCTGTGCAAACCAGAAATAAGTGTATTACGTTGTTTTCAGATAATACCATCCAAAAAAAATGAAGGAAGATCACAAACTTGCATCCCCATAAGTAACTAGGCAAAAACTTTTTTATTCATGTCAAACTTTTAAAAGAAATATGAACTTTTATATAAAGTAGCTTAATTCTAGTCCATCACAAGAACGATGCTGTCACATAAATGGCCCTGTACCAAGATTTCTACAACACAGGCTTAATCTTCTCTGAATTATGTTAGGAAAGCCTTCAGTTTGGTATCACTTTATATCAGGTCAAGAGATAAGCAGTAACATTATTAGCCAAAATGCTGAAAATCAACTGCGGGGAGAAAGTTTTGGAAACTGCATGCCATAAGAATGAAATGCTAGGAAAATGTGGAAAGCAATGTGCTTAAGGCTGTGGCGACTGGACTGAGGCAGAAGAGGTCATGCTTAGCAAAGCCTCAGGAATTCCCCAGGGACAGCACTGCAGCGACATGAAGGAATTTCGGGGGATGTTGTATACTCAGAGCGCAAAAAAACATTTCCCGAGATTCTGCACCAGACAGCAACAGCTAAGGTGAAGAGCTTTGGAAGAAGATCTAAAGTAGGAGCCTGTACAGTAAACAGAGTTAAGAACAGGAGCCAAAGGGTACCAAAAGTTAAATTATTTCAGGTTAGAATGAAATCAAAAGATCACTCCAGAGGTCAGTTTAAACCTCTTTTTAAAAAAAAAATACATAGGTACTCAGTTATTTATACAGGCTCTTCTTGCCTATTTATGTGTTTGACAGGATAGTAAGTCCATAATGTGGTTCACCCTTCCCTTCCATGTTTCAGTGCATTACATTTGCATATCATGTTACAGTTGCTAAAGAGAAAAAAAAAGAAACTAAATTGAAATGGGACTAGATCAGTGAAGGAATAGAGGCATCATACATCAAGTGATGTTTGATAGATGTGAGCCTGATGTATCTTCATCAGTATATAGCCATGTGTGCCTAAATAGTTCGTACTGGAGGATTAGTATACACAAGCACTGAAAACCACAACCCAGTACACGTTGGTCAAGTAAAAAAAAAAAAAAAAAAAAGATTAGGCTGCATTTACACAGGTCACAAAGACATTTTTTCTGGAAATTAGAAAAGGTCTAGAGAAGCTGGGGACGGGGCAAAATCCCTAACCAAATTCAAGGTCAAGCTTAAGGGAACTGAAACACAGTTGCCTCTACCAGAGTTAAAGACAGAATTTCATGGCTAAAGCAGCACAGAAGACACAGAGAGAAGCACAGAGCAAAGCTCCTCCATTCTTAACTAGGGATCACAGCAGAAACATGGCTGAGAAATTCCAGTATCACACACAGGAACCAGTAAAAAAGAAAAGTATGTGGTTATTCTTCTAGAAGTCTTCATTCAACAAGGCTCTTAGGTGCACACTCAAACCCTGTATAAGCCAAAGGGGCTTGCTAGTGTCTTCAGACCCCTGGGGAATGGAGAGAGGATTACTCAAAGCTAAACAAGCACATAACTGTTTAACTAAACATTGTGCTGCTGAATTCCAATCTAAGACATTCGCTAAATACCCATATTGATTAACTTGTATAAATCCCAATTCAGGTCCGCAAGGACATACTACTACTATCCCAGAAACAGTTCAATGAAAAGCAATCAGGAAGATGCCAAATACCAAAACCCATACGTTATGAAGAACTGAAGGAGGCAGGTTGATTCCAAGTGGGAGAGACAATTTCTAGGAGACCTTTTTGAAATTTTTTATCAGTACAGGAGGGACAGACATCGTTCACATGCCAACTGTTTCACAGTGGTAAAAGGTCCAGAAATGAAGCAGCAGTGTAAAAAGAACAGAAGTAAACAGATTTGCTTCAATGCCTGGTTAACTCAGGCAAATATAACTCGGAGAAGAAAACTGAGGTTTTTAACTGAGCTTCGGGAAGACTTACTAAATAGCAGTTCTGGGTGAATTTACCTAAGCTCCAGGATCAACTGGTTTATGTTGGACTCATCTCTGCTGAAGAGCCAGCCAACAGCAAAAATCCAGCTCCAGGAGCTCAGAAGGAATAAAAGACAATGAGCAAAGGCCACCTCAGACTTTTTTCAGGAAAGAAGAAAAGTGAAAAATAAAATTATTCCAAAGACTGTCTCCTTCCCCTAAAGTGTCCTCAACTTTGCCAGTTCCACCACCGTCAAGCAGACAAGAAGATCAGCTCTGTTCATTTGCACTGAACTAAGTACCTCAAATGCTGGAGATCACTGACACGGTTTAAGAAAAAGAGGAAACAGTGTTCTTATCACACAGCATTTCTTACATCTAGCTAAATGTTATCAAAGCCTTTGGCTTCTCAAAATATCCTATACCTAAACTGCAAGCTGGAGGTTCTCTAACACGTCACAGCTGTTTGCCAAGTGATTATTCAGCAGAACTACCATGAGAACAGAGTAAGACGTTTCTCTACTTCCTGGCTTTCAAACACACACATTTCTGAAGTCAACTGTTCTGCTTTTCTCCAGCTCTACTGCAGGCCAAGCACCTAGAAAAATCCTGGACCTGTCTGCTCTTACTAATATTGCTAATGCAGAGGATCCTGTATTAAGCTGAAGTCTAATTGTGCCCATAAGTCCCAGGTGCCATTTCTCAGCTTGCTTCCAGCAAACAAATTCCTTGATAAAATGGAAATACATTATGTTCGCATTTAAAGGAAATGGGCAAAAACTCACTCAATGATAGTTTTCAACTTTGTGCTTTTCCTTCCTCTCGTCAAGCAGCCCTTGCAGAGATAGTGACCCAGAAGTGGAAATAGGTGTAGACACAGAAGAACTGATCCCTATTTGTCACTTTGTCCGTGAGATAGTGAGTTATCACATTCCAAGAACCAACCTCAGAGTGAGCAGGTACTAATCTGTGGTGAATCTTACCCCCCAAAAAACCCGCCAAAACACCAAAATTATATTCAATGCAGATACAGGCACAAGTTCTTACTGTTCAGGTTTGACAGACAAGATACCCTGAGGTAAGGGTGGTTAGAATAGCTTTTCTCCTGAATAGCACTATAGATATATTCTCTTACATAAATATAATAAACATATTTATCTCCTAGAAAAGCCCAGCTTCTTTCATTGTCACATCAGGTAGCCCAGAAACATGAAATTTCGGCATTAAAAGATAATTTTGATGTAGTCCATTATTACTTTTTTTTTTTTTAAGAATCAGTTGCAGTTTCCAGTTTCTTCCAGCATGTACTTCAGATACGATAAAAGCTTAGAGCACTGGGAAATTCTTACTCTTAGTCTTTGAAGAACACAGTGAGTTTTAAACGTGTGTCCAGAAAACTTCTGACACTTAAGGGTATGTTTTTCAAAGCAGCTCATGGGAGGTACATGCACAAATCCCATTATTTGTTAACAGGATTAGTGAACACTGCTTTGAAAATATATCTCGGACTGTATTGGCATAAGTATGAACATTTGCAAATCTCAAAGACATTATAATTTATCCTTGGTAAGAAAACATTGGCCTACTAACTGTTGTCCAAAAACTCGAGTCAGCCAACCCCAATTAATCCCTTGTCTCGTTTACTATCTGGGCAGCGTACCTTGTTTGTCTGGCAGAAGTGACGCTACACCATACTATTTCATAGTAGAGGAGAGTTAGACTGTAAAATTGAATTTTGATCACTGGAGAGAATCCATGATTTCAAACATCCTACATAAGAATGGCATCCCTTCTCTGCATATGATAAATATATGGGAAAGGAAACCAAGCAACAGTTGACTATGGAGCTTTATGACAAACAAAAACAATGGCACATTTTTAAAATGGAAATAAAATATTTCTGCTACTACTAATTCATTTAAAATTGAAGATGAGCCTAATCTTGCCCTCAGCAAAGTACGTGAGAAAAAGGAATGCACTGGGTGTTCAGACTCCACATCTACTGTCCCATCACATCCTCACCGGTGAGGAACATTGAATCCTCAGACTTAATCTTTCCATCTAACTTTTTCTTTGTACTCAAGAGTAGATTCTGAATATAGGAGTACAGAAAATAATACGGAAGCCAGTTAAAATGCACAAGCGGTATGAAACAATTTTCAAGGGGAAAATGTCAGGCTAAAAACTATGTATTTTGATATTTGTTAGAAATAGGGACATATTGTTTTAAACATTGGTTTTCTCTACTTATTCTCCCCCTCCTCAAAATATTTAGCTTGCTGCATGGCTGGCCACAAGTTTGGATAGCAAGGGTTATCATAGAAAAGTGAAGTCACCTTGCTCCCAACAGCTAATGAAAGAGGAATGCTGAACAGTGCCAAAACGTCACATCATTTAGACTCCTTACACAGTTGCTCAGAGAGATGACTTTCCTTCTTTCACCTTTCTCTCTTAAGGAGAGAAGGAAATGCAAATGTCTGAAGACCTTCATTTTTGCATTGCCTTGCGGCATATAAAAAGAAAAAAAAAAAAAGAAAAAAAAGAAACAGACTCTTAAGTCCTCACTATTCTAAAGTCCCCCAGCTCTATAGTAAAATATGGAACATCTCATCCAACCACACCTCCAGGCATGTTGGGGCTTCTTGTAAGCAGCTGCTTCTTTGCTGTAGACCTAGTACAGGTCTTGCCAAAGAAAACCTTGGGCTTTTCTACTAGATGTCACCTCAATCAACAGGGTAGCAAATTCATGCCAGAATTGCAGAAAGTCATGGAAAGAACATGGCAACAGTTTTTCTGCCGCTGCACAATTGAACTTAGTCCCATGAAATGCAAGCCCTTGTGTAAATGCATAGACGTTGCAGGCCTCAGCCTGGATGTTAAGAGCAGAAAGGGATTGACATCAGCCTTTGAGTGATAATTTGAGAAGATGAGGAAGGAGTCACTTATGGCTCCAGACGGGCCACACAATTGGTGACCTCTATAAAGTGAAAAGGTGCCTGGCTGCCGTACGTGACTTTCAGCCCTCCGCTGTCAGGCCGTCATGCCATACGATCCCGTTCAGACATGTGTCAGACTCCTGCCCGCATTCTAGCGGAAGCAAAAGGGTAACTTTGCTTTATTCGTTGTCTGCTACTTCTCATGACTTTTTTTTTTTTTTTTTTTTTTTTTTAAGTTTAAATAGCTTGCCACTCTACCTGATATTTACCCCTTCCTGTCCTTTTCAATGGCCCCAGTCCCATGCCCTTTCAAAAGGTTTGAAAGTTTTACCAGACTGACTAGACTGGGCAGAATACACCTTCATTTCTTCACAGAGAGGAGAGATTCCTGAACTAGTTTTAAAAGGGAGTTCATGAAACGGAAGACGTCTAGTCGATGAAGTGCAGACCTCTGCGTGGGCTAAGCTACCCTGATTCTCAGGCTTGTAAAACAGCGTCAACATTTCCCTTCTCCACTGGAAACGCTTTACCTGCAATATCACATCATGGCATGTGCCATTTTCGTAACTTTATCCTGTTGGTGCCCGACAGACATCTTGTGTCACCTGAAAACATTCCGATCTTTTTCCCTCCTCTGTCATTTTCAGGCATGCAGGTTACAACAGAAATTCTTATTAGCCCCTGTGTGTCCGACCTTGCACTGTGCACTATCATGTTTCACCTCATTTTCATCGCTCCAGCCCAAGTGTGTCAGCTCTTTCTGTACAATTTTCTGATTGTTTTTCATGTTGATATCGCCTTCTGATTTGACTTGGAAGATACATCAGTACCTCCTCATTTTAAATGGCATTTCATTAACGAATATTTGAAACAAAACCATTTTGAGACTGAATCAGAAGGAGCTTGCACCCTTCTCGTAGCCTGATAATTCCGATTCATTATAGCCTGTCATGATTTTCCATTTAGACATTTTCTCATGCACTTTATAATAACCGTATAATTTTCTATCTTCTTAGTTTAACTAACAACTTTCTCAGTAGTAGCATATCGGTTGCTCTACCAAAATGCAGAAAGATTAGGTATACCGTGTTTCTTGTTTCTAAGATAAATATATTTTATTAAAGAGAAAGACATGGTGAATCAATTAATAATCAAGTGATTTAATCACCTTTTAAAGTTGGGGTTTAAAAAAGCAACCAGGAAACTTCAGTTGAAATACTGTAGCTTAACCTTGTCTCGCATTTGGACTTCTCCGTTGTTTTCTAAACAAAAACTATTAGCCACAGAGATCAGTGATTTTGCAAATAAATGTAAACTTTATAGTAGATCAGGCACTTCTTTTTATTACCTCAGGGGATATGCCATGCACTTAATAAAAAAGCTTAACATTCATTTATTCACACGTTTGTTTTACATGTTAATATATTAAAGATAATTAACAGCTTCATTTCCTAGATGATTTTAAAATTCATTATTTATGTCAACCTTATCCTGAATGCAAATTGGAATTGGCCTCAACCTCTCAAGCCAGTTTTTATTCACCAGCTTGCCGAGAAGAACAAATCTTTCTGCTTTTTAATCTCCCAGCCATCTTTCCCTCTTTGAACTCTGAATAAGCTGAAGAAAATAGCCCTGTACCAACAGAAAAAGCAACAACTATAGTAATAAAGCGCTTTCAGCAAAAATCTCTGCTTTCAAGTGCCGATTTTGTGACACCCCCAGTTTTAGTAGCTAGACATTCTTTAACATTTCAGCAGCAAATATTTAAGCAGCACTTTTGCTGTTAAGTGATTTTTCTGTTACAGTCAATTTATGTTTTAAAATAGATTCTCTCAATTTCAAACTTAAGCAGGGTTTTAAAAAGTTATTGAATCGAATCTGAAAATCCAATTGACATTTTAAAGCTTCCTTTATAAACTACTGGATATTTACATACTCTGGTGTTCAGCTTGCTCAGCCTGCCTTTGGACAACTTTGGCTGCACATGTTCCTGAAGGCATCTTAAGGCATCTTACCCCTCATGCTCTCTCCCTCTTTTCTTTCCTCAATTCTTTGTACTATTGAGGTCACACTAATCCAGCTATAGCTGCTCACATGACTTTTGTCCTGAGAAATGCCAGTGGCTACTATGCCATCCCTGTGAGTGGTACTTATTAAATTACGCCTTTGTGGACATTTATTTATTTAAAAACCCCAGGCTTGTGCAAAATAGTGTTAGCTAAGAGGAAGTACACAGGGTTTAATAGACAGGGATGGGCATGTTTTGCTAACTAGCTAATCAGACTCAGAAAAGCATAAACCCATTTAAAACTTCCTGGTAAAACCTGGTGCTGTCACGACCAGCCAGTCACCGGGGTAGAGAGGAGTCGCTCTCCATATTGTCCTCTTCCCTTCATTTTCTGCTCCGTTCACTCTGTGGGTTCCTGCTTTGAGCAAACCAGTATTTAAGGCAGCACGAGCTGCACTTGCCTGCACCGGCTGGCCAGGTCAAATAGCTTCACAGGGACATTTAACATCTACAAGTGCTATAGGATAATCCTGGAGTCCTGCCCAACATTCCTCCTCTTGCTTTCATAATCGTACATAAATTAACTGGCACTAATTAAATGTTCATAACTGTGTGTGGAATATCATTGCGTGCCTAATGCCTATCTTCAGGTGCATAATTAATTGCTCTGTGAGGCATTTTGAGGCAGGGGGAATAAAAGCTCAGCATAAATGTTGATACAACAGTCTGTAAAGCCAGTGGACTAGAACAGAAAGGCCTCTGAGATCAGTAGCTTTCAGCTAAGACTCCCACTATCGTTATGCAGAGGACTAATTAGGATATTATTTGTTACCATTTAGAGGAGCAGCTTCTCAGTTTGGTTAGAGGTGAGCGCTAATCAGCTGCTGAAATCTAAACTGATTATGTCTGAAGTGTCGACAGATGCAGAACTCCCTGAGTGAAGAATGAACATGTGTCAGCTTTTTGTGACAAGCTAAGGGAATACTTGTTTAACAGAAAAAAAAGAAAAGCACATCATTTAATACTGTGTAACACTTGTGTACAAATAGAATTAATCATATGGAGAATAGTGGGATTGAATGTACCAGTCTAACACAAAAATAATTATATAAAACGTCCTTTTTCTCCTCAACATAACCAAACTCCTTCCCCAATGATGCTCTTAATAGAGTTGTCAGGGGCAAGAGAGGGCAGGAAAAAAAAAAGGCAAAACCTCTCAGACTTGATAGGAAAGCATCTTGGTTCTTTGTTCTGTAGAATGTGCATTAACATGTTGCTTAAACAAGTGTTAAAAATAAGTTTTCCATTCCTCAAACATTATGCTCAAATCCTTCCCCCGATCCCAAAATCATCTGCGTACTTACATTTTTACACAGTAACCTACCGCCACCTGATATATCTACACACAACAAAATGGCAATCTTTGCCCTAAGGAATTTAGGAGGGAATTTAATAGTAATACTCCCAACCATGCTTGAAGACAGTTCAGAAGTAGCAGAAAGGTCCTAGCTCTAACCAGGACAGTCATGCTGGCAGCCAGGGAGGACTGTCTAACTTGGCAGGCCCTGAAAATTTCTTAAGTTTTGCCAGGGGGGCACTCTATCCTGTTTTCAAAACATGATGGGATTGAAATAGAGTAAAACTCAACCAATTTCCTTTGATCTTCTTCCCCAGAGCACTGGGGTCTCATTCAAAGTAGTTTCCTGCAAGAGTCAGGGCTGAACAGCTCAACACCTAGCGGGAATAAACATCAACACTCCACTTGATATAAGTTATGCAAAGGCATTAGTAGTTTCGGGATTGGGGCTTCAAAGGCAAGATTTGAAAAGTGAAAAGAACAGAAGGATACAGTATCAAAAACCGGTGTGTTCAGCACAATCACCAGATCCGAGACAAAGCAGTTGCAGTTGTCATGCTCATTGCATTGAGGCAACAACTTGCACACTTATCCTGTCTGCGCTTCGCTGGACCAGGTATACGGCTAAAAAGGCGCAACCGTTCAAATTGCTCTTTCTTAAGTAATATGACAAATTATAAAGACACTGCAAAAGCATTTAAACTACATAAGGTGCTGAGCATATATATGGAAAGAGACAGCCCATATCCCAAAAAGCTTTAATCCTCCTGAAAATTAAAATCCAAATGAACGTGTGGGTTTGAAATGTCATTGTTCAGCACCAGCCAATGAGATATTCCAGTCTGAGTTTCTGAACCATCTGGTAAAGAATCACAACAGCTTTAAGCATCCAAGGATCTGTCAGGGGCTTTAGTTTAGAAATACTAATAATCCCATCATGTGCAGCTCCTGCTGAATGGAAGATATACCTACTCAATGATTTACTCCCCCCTCCTTTTCCCAAGCAAGCTAGGGAGCGCTAGCCTGAACAAGATTTGTTAACATTTCTCCATTCTCCAATTGAGCATTGCTCAAATGATTTGAGAACTATTACCCTTCTTCAGCTTTTGAGTCTCAGTGATGACCTTTGTGGGCCAAAAGGAAAGAAAAATTTCAAGGAAAAGCGTTTAAGGACGAGAAAGCATTTTGCTTTGAACTACTTAACTCTACTGATTTTATGCGAGGGATTTCTTACAGTTTTTTCTTTCTTACAGTTTACCTTGTCTTCTAGAGGTGACATTGGGGAATTAAAGAAAAAAAGGGGAGGGAGCTTCATTAAACACATTTAATACTTCTATACAACCCACAGAATGAGAAACACTGGTCTGGTGAAGTGAACTCATAGCTGAAAGACAGGCATCTCAGCTTGTTTGTGGCTCGGTCGTTGACTCACTGCATGTCATCGACCAAGTCACTTAGGACCAACTCTTGAAGGAGTCCAACTTCACGTATTCTTGACCTGTTTTCAAATGGTCTAGCAATCCACACCATCTCTAAAAGTCAGGCCTACGATATCCCAAGTCAGGCATCCCAAAGACACGTGACTCTTGCTAAAAGCGAGGGTAAGCTTTTCTACCACCTCCATTCTCTGAAAGTACAGAGGACAGTGCTTGTCCATTGTTAAAGAGGGCTTTGAAACTGTTGGATGAAATACCCTTTCTGAACCTTATACGTAGCCTGCTAGCGCTAATAAGAGGGCTTGGGGTTCTTTTTACCTTTTAATTCCAATAGGGTTTTAAGCCATGTCTACAAGCATAAAGTTGAACTAGCAGTTTAGGACCATCGGCCTTAACATGTGGCTTGTGGTCACCAAGTTGCACTTGGAAGAGTTTGATAACGCTCACAGCAGTAGAAAAAGAAAAAATGAGGTGACACAGAGACCTGAATACAATATGTTTGCAGCACTTATTACCCAGGGGCTGAGAGTAGCTGGCAACTGTCTTCTAGAGCAGCAGTTTGCAGTCACCAGAGTATGTCATGTGTGCATGGGGGGGGCGCACACACACACACAAAAGAAGACATGCAAAGCTGTTATTAAGCAGTCTTAAATTCACTCAGAGAGACTCGTAGCTACAATGCAAAATGGTTTGGGGTCTGGAAATTAGAAAAAAAAACATATTGAAAATAAGCACTTTTTAGAAGAAACTGGCCTTTGAAAGTAGCCTCACAGTTTAGCCTCACTAGAAAGGCACTCTAATGTGCAGAATCTTCAGGGAAGTTGTTTAAAAATGCTTTGTACCCAGCCAATTAACTCGAACTTATTGATTGAGATGGCATCTCTTAATTGTTCAATTTGTTAAATATTTCTCTTTGAAGAATTTTCTTTCCAAAGAGCCACTTACACCAATTTCTGTAAGTTGCCTTTCAAGCTATCGGTGGACACATACACATTCATAACAGTTATATAGATGGTGATGAGCTTTTAGTAGTTCAAAAAAACAGCAGCAACAAAAAAAAAGGCAAAAAAAAGGTTTGTCTTAGAAAACCACACTGGAAAATAACCACTCACAGGTAATTCTAAACAGAGACTTGTGAAGTGAAGACAAATGCAACTGAGAGCTAATAAAGCCCTATCTGTTAAACTCAGCATCCTGTGAGCAGACATTGGGCTTTTAGCGCTCACCATTCTGCAAACCACTGGAAAAAAATGGTAATGGGTAAAACCCCAAAAGATGTGATAAAGTCTTCCTATTTCACTGAAAAGCCACATGCCATTTGCATGAACAATTCAGCAAATCATTGCAGAAAAATCAGTTGTCAATCAGCTGCTGCTTCTATATCATAAGTTGACTAGATGGGAAAAAGAAAAGGTGATTTTCAAAATTAAGAATTGTGTTGATGTATAAAAGCCATTGATCAGTACATGGGCCAACAGAGAAGTGACGCAAGTTACGAGGTATTGAATTAAGAAGAGTCAAAACCCACAAAGCGCGAGCTCTTGCTAAACTCATAGGCTACCAGTGTCTGAGCAAGAGAGACATTTTTAGGTAAATGAAGAAGTATTCTTTATTGATAGCAAAGCAACCCAGTATGGGGTTTGTGGCCTTAAAGAAGAAAAATAGCAATTCACCAGACAAAAAGTCAATGCTGAAAGGAAACCTACAGAACACAATTGACACGACCAACTTTTTTTGCTGGCATCTGGGCCTTTTCCTATTAGCATCACAACTTCACGCTTTCCAATGCAAACCAGTAAAAGTCAAGCTGCCCCACAATCAAGCCACACATGAAAGTTTTAGAGCAACTACACAGATGAGAAACAGTGTTTGGCTTTTATGTGTCCAGTTTCGCTCACCACCATCTCTTCCACACCCCCTGCCTAAGAGACAAGCCTGTGAAGACTGAAATACATTAATGATTCTACCCATGTGGGTATTCCCATGTCCTGCTCTTTTAAGCCAAGGTAGACATGTGCCAAATCACAAGCGTAACCTCACTCTTTACACTTGCTAGACCTCTGGACATAACCTGAGATTCTCAAATCTCAAAAGGAAAGATGTGATGAACACTCTGGTCTTTTTCGCCCTCTCAAAGCTGAAAAGGCTGGTGAGCATCCACACACTAGATGACAAAGTTCTCAGAAGAGTAAAAGGCAGGTACTGAGTTACACACACATCTCAAGGCATGCCTTCTATTGGGGCAGATGAGAAAACAGAGTGAAATTAGGCCTGGACAACAAGTATCATGGATGTAAGATACAACTCTATCCTTAAAGAATGCCCCATTTTTCAATCAACACCAGAGTTGGCTAAAAATAATAGTGATTTAAATTCAAACAGAAAATTGAGGTATTTTTCATTAAAACTGATTTTTCAACAGGCTTTAACAAAAAGGAAGTAGAGGAAGAATGAAAATAAAAGACATGGAAATGTAATATTAATCATACTCAATTTTTTGTGGCTCTTACTACAATAATAGCATCTCCCTGCCCCATCCACAATTTTCTTTGCAAGATCAAAACCAGACTGGCCCAGCACTTCGCTCCATATAATTTAGACTTCCACCGAGAAACATAAATAATACTCTCAGTCTCCCTCATACAGTCTACTATTTATCAGCTGCAAACACCTTTACTCTGAGATAAAGTAGGTTTCCAGCTCTCTAGATCAAGGGATAACTTATAGCAGCATTTTGAAAACATGTTTGCCCAACTGGGGAGAATTCAGAGCAAAAAGGGAAGTCCTGCAGGATGTGCTGGCTTCTGATAGTCAAACCTCTGTACTGTTGCATGAAGAACCAAGCCTGAATGAGGAGGAGGAGTGAGGAAAAGGAAATGTACACATACCACGACTTTGCACTCATACACCACTTTATCTCCACAGTCCTCTACGGAGAAACAAGACATGAATCTTCATCATCCCCATCTACAAGGGATGAAACCGAGGCAGGGGAGAGGGGGATTTCCCCAGGACTGAAAGGGTACCGGGGGGAAAGCAAAGTTCACACTAAAAAGTTTTACTGGCTCTCAGGATTATGCTAATACTACCACCCTTGTTTTTTCCAACAGAAGAGTCCTACCACATAATTGCTTCTCCAACACAGCAAAGGACATTGAACTTGGAATTCAGGTAAACAGGAGGAGGGGGCAGAGCAGGGGAGACAAGCAGAGTTTCAAATCTTTGGTGTGTATTTATAATGTTGCAGAGAAACTGCATTTCAGGATGGAATGATTATTGATTTCTTAATGGATTACTGTTGCACAAATTTACACTCCCTCCCCAAAACATCAATCTTAGGATAATAATTATAAACCTATCACAGTGTGTAGAGCATTCTGACTGAGTAGAAACTTATCGCTATCTGCCGGGAAATGGTCAGTTTTCTACCTCTCCCACTCCAACCACATTACAGCATAGCAAGGAGCTACTGAAAAATACATGCTATTATAAAACAAAGTTTGTAATAGCCACAGGACACACCTCCAGTCAACTTTCATTAAACGGACTCTTTTAAACTGCTGCCCTTAAGACAATGCTTGATCCATTAGTGAAGAAGTTAATTAGTTATTAGAATCCTTTTATGTTATTTTTATCACAGTAATGAAGCAGCCCCGATATAGAGTGAGACTCCTTAATGGGCAACATACAGTCACAAACCCACACACCCTCACTTTTTCTGCTTACCAGCCTACAGTCAAATGCTTCTGTAGCTAAGTAATTTTTTAGCTTTGCTACAAGCAGCATCACATTGCAAAAATGACTGAATTACCACAAGGACTCCCTTTGACTTCAAGAAGTGTCAGACCAAAGCACTGGAGACGGGGCACTATGGAAATTTAAAATCATTCTAAAACAAAAAACCTCAATACCCCGAAGTTGGTGCAAGGTGCAGGAACGTGGAAGATTCAAGTCTGGCTCTGTTTAGTGGTTCCCACCCATAACACCACCTATCTTCAGCCCGCTGTTTAACTAGAGACATTATATGAGGTTATAGTCCAACTGTGAGCCATGAGCTAAAGGTGACCTGCAAAAGGGCTGGTTGTGAAGCCAGTGCCTCTGAGCTGCTGGCCTCCTCTCTCTGCAAGAGATGACCACCTCTGGGCAGAGGCACCAGCACAGCCAACTCGCTGCCTCCTTGACCAACACAATTTACACATCTGTTAGCTCCAGGCATTAGCACAGTTCAGCATACCTTTGCCTCTGCAAAAACATCAGCGCCAGGAGCCCCCACCCCTGCTCAGACACCACTCTCACTGTGTGAAACCATGAAGTAAACCGATCAGTGAATCGATCCAAGCTAAAAATACCCCATTTTGTTGTTTTTCTTTTTTAGAAAAACTGCTGGCATTGCCACAGAGAACGAGGCACGTTGAACTCTGCTTTGAATGCTTGCCTTAGGAATAGTCATCTCTGCGAGAAGGGCATGTGGAGTACTTGCCAGTCATAACATCTTTAAACAGTCCTAACTAATGACAGCCCACACATCCAGTGCCATTAAAATATGTGCAGGTTAAAACCTGGCACACAACAGATTTTCAAGTGCCTACAGCACTGTTTGACTGCAGTTTGCTCTGGAGCAGAGCTGTAGTTACACCCTGCTCAACACCAGTCCCACTGTACCCGGTGCTGCGTCTCGCTGTAAGCAGTGGGTAATAGAATAGCTCGTAGAAGCCAAGTGCTAGAATTTAAATGGAAAGACAAGGGACAACCCGACTGTAATGTCTCCTCCCTTACATGCCTAAAACAATTTCCTATACAAATGCAGCCAGTTGATGTTCCTGCAGAGTAAGCTTGTCACTACCTACAACTTGCTCCCGTTATAGTGGTCTGCTCCAGAAGTGTGTGGAATTAAGATGGAGAATCTCCCACAAAGTGCAGTGGGCTTTGGATAAGTCGTAAATTACTTCTGAGGAAGCTCTCCAACTACACAGCACAGGATTAGCACCTTAACTCTCATCTCTCTAAGAGGCTACAATTAAATTAGTGCAAGAACTTCTCCCCATTCTTATAACCTATCATTCCTCCCCTAGCCTAGGAACTAGTCTTAGCTGCTCCAGGACAGTAAGAGCATCTCCAAAAAACCTAATCTACTCAAAAGGTGGTTAACAAAAAAAGAAAACATCCAAAGAAAGAAGCGTTCTCCAAGGTACACAGGCCACACAAAATAAAAGCAAAGGGCCCAAAGCGCAACACTTGCCATCAGCTTCAATTAGCAGCAAAGTGGGGTTTGGGAAAACAAGGGCCTCTTCAGAGCTGCTATAGGGCAAAGATGAAATCCCAGAATTAAAAACAAAATCCCCACATGCACATTAATATTCAGAGGCAATTACCTTTCAGCTTAAAGTCAGCCAACATGCATCTTACTACAGCAGCTCTTAAAGCAATCTTGTTTACAATTGGAAATGGATTACATTATCTCAGCTCCACCTATCCACATAATGCAGAGCAAACTGTCAAACATAAAACTACAAAATGGTTATTGTAAGGTATCCCCTTCAGCATAAGAATTAATTTGACCTATTTTATTACTAAATTATTACTCCCACACAAATTTTCTATCATAGATATCTATCAGCGCTGACATTTATATTCCAGCGAGGCACTCTCAGACGCATATTTTCTTCTTCTCCATCTCAAAGGTGTACTGAGCAGATTTGATGTAAACAGCCTCCTGCCAAGCTAGTTAAAATCTTTAAACTTTATACATACAATTAGATTGTGACAATAACTGTTTGCTTTAAAAAAGAGCGAGCGAGCAATCTACACAGAGTTTCAGATTCTGAAACAAAATGCTTTGGAACTTAAAGAAATGATTAATCTAAATTTAAGGAGGACCTACAGATATTTTTACTACGGCTCTGGCAGGTTGTTCCGATTGTCACCAAGAGACATGATTTGACACAATGGCCCTGATTAAGAATGTCCTTAAGTCCTATTAAAGCCAATGGAAGTTAATCATCTGTTTAAGAGCTTTGCTAAATCAGGACCAGAAGAGAAGACATTTCCAAAAAATCTAGACCTAAATTGAACACACACTAATTAGGCACACACACCAATTACGTGATTATGGATAAAACGCAGTTGTTTAGCATTTACAACACCACACTTTGTGTGGAATCATTTAGAAACAAGGTCCAATTATCATTCTGTAACAGGTCCCGCAATGCATTATAACCCACGTATACCCTGTTAATTTTAGTTGAAGGAATAGCTTAAAAAAAAAAAAAGAAAAAGAAAAAGAAAAAAGTCCTTCCAGTAATATTTGTCCAAATTCTCAAGTGGAGATCTGACCCTTTTGGAGCTTCACTGTGTTCACAGTGGGAGTATCTGAGCACTCCAGCTCAGCTCTCTTCTCTTATTGCTACATTTTACTTACAGGAAATATTCACTCTTGCATTTCAAAAAGTAGTATTTGTACTCCGTGTCGCTTAACTTAAACCCTGCGCTCTGGAAACAAACAAATTGGCACAGATTTGCATATCCAGGATTACAGATATCAGCAAATTATTTCTAGCAAATTATTGTGCCTAAAAACCCGGAGCTGCAAAAGTATAATCGTGAAGGATCACAACCATTTGCACTATTTGACATTAGCCCAGATTGCCAAGTCTCACTTTTATGTCTCTTAGCACTATATTGACTGTTTTTCCTTAGCAGCAAGACTTCCAGATAATGAAAGCAGAGACTCTTGTAGTCGCTTAAATTAAGGAAAAAAGGCATTCCCAACCCCAGAGATGGAGGAAAAGCCATGCTTCAGTGCAAAACACAGCTCAGAAATGAGAAGGTACATTGAGAATTACATTTATTAAACAAACACACACACAAAAATAATCTCATGGCATGCAAGGCAATCTTGCGATTTAAAACTTGACTCATGATTGTGAAAGTTTAGAGTTGGCATGCCAACTTGGTGAGCCATCTGCTCACCAACAATTTATAAACGAGACTGCTGCCAAAGCCACCCGATTACTCAGTTCTAATATTAGTGATGTAACTAAAACACGCTCGTAGGGTTTTTCTCCCCATGAACCAGGAAGCACAAGGAAAAAAAACTTGAAAAGTTAAAAATAAAACAGGTAAAATGTATTTATGCTCACTATTCCTTTCAAGTCTGATTAGTAGGAACATTCAAGATCCATTTAATGTTTCAGTTCTGTAATTCCCCCTAAATCAAGTCAGAAGGAAAAAAATCAGTAGCAATTCCAAATGACGAAACAAGGTGAATCAGATATTCTGTATCCAATGCCCATTTCTTTGTTAATGGTTCCAATGGCAGTTTGTTAAAATAAAACATGCTATGCTAAAAAAAAACATAATAGCATTTAATATATTTTGACAACAGATAAAAAAAATAAAAATCAATAAACTATGCATACAGGCTAGCAGGTATAACTGCTGATTTTACTAGTGATGCTAATTTTACCGTTAGAACTGGGCAATTTTGGATAAAAACACTATCCTACTTAAACAATTCCTTTCTTATTAAAATTCTGGATTACATACAGCAGTGAAAAACTGCTGGAAGTTAATCTACAGTAAATAATCCTTGGGGCAAAAGATACTGTAATGAAACTGCATGGAAAATTACTCACTCAATCATTTTTAAAACGTTGAGTCACAATTCAGTTCTGTTGGCTTGAAACTCCAGATCTATCTCCATGGCAAGTCAGTAGCAAATCCCAAAGCATAGCCCGTATTCCCAGAGCTCAGACACGCGGATGCGCTGCTATAGTAAACCCAGGAGTGTGCAATGCCTTACACTGGCACTTCCACGTAGCACCTTCTTCCCATAGAAGTAAAAAAACAGTTTAACTACTGGCTTCAGTGTGAGCAGAATTAGGACATTTCTGAGTGCTCTACGGGGGACACTAATAAGACTGAAAACACAGACAATCCTAGTGGTGGTATTAATTAAGAGGACAATGACAGCGATAAGCATCCCGCTTCATTTCAGAACACCTTGCTCTATCATTGCCAAAAGGAGTAGCTTTTAAATTGGCATTTTGAAATTAAATGCATCATCATTACACAATTACCATTCTAATTAGCCTCCTCAACAACAGATCAGCTTTATTTACGATTAATTTTGGTTAATGAGTTAGTTGTAGTTTTGTCTGATGGATAATGGATAAGAATTAATAATTGCTTAATCCACACAAAATTTTGTTATTCACATAGTGCACAAAATTTTGACAAATGTTTCTGAATTCTAGCCAACAACCACCAGCACATTTTCACTATCTGAAAGCAGCCAAAGCACAGCAAATGTTACCATATTACATTATAGTAGATTAAACTGTTTATATATATCATTAAAATTATTATTATAAACTACAGTCATAATTATAAATTGAAATTTTGCTGCCAGCTAGTAAGGAAGCTTTCCCCCTTCAAAAACATCTGGGCAGAACAATTAAGTCAGGTCATCTCCTTGATGGTCTACCAAGACCTATTCCATTTACAGCCACACAAGAAAATTATGCAGAGACCCAAGCTGGAGAGGAAATTGTCTTGTCCACATGTCAGGTGTCCTGTATATTTCATACCTTTGTCAATGCCCCTCCAATGAACTCTCGCCTGCCTTTGAGGCCTGTTTAAGGTCACAGTCCTAGGTTTTCAGCTAGACATTGGCTTTAAATGGTTTTAAGCCATCATCTGCAGTTGTCACATTGCCACACTCTCTCAAAAACACTTTCCCCTTCCCAAACGCGGGGCTGGTTTTCAGACCCAAGTATTCACCTCACAACAGGAGACACATCAGAAATTCCTCAAAGGGACTCTCACACACCACTAGTTTCATAAGGGCGTTCAGATGCCACAGCAAAGGCGAGGAAAACATGACAAGCTGGGGCACCGAACGACATTCACGTGTTCAAGAAAACAAATAGATGACAGCAACCAGCGTAAGCAAAGAACCGATACCTTAGCGCAATTCTCATCTAGCACAGCTGTCTGTTCCTGGGGTTCTGTCTATCAGATGCAACACAAAACTTAAGGATGTCCCCACATACAGTCACTAAGGAACCTTTGATAATTATACTGCAATTATAATTCACATTTCTACAATGAAAACAATATTTTTACTCTTTTCTTAAGGCATTTGTACTCTGTTGCTTAAAGCTATTAAAAAAACAACCAGGATTCCACTGCAGAAATGGCTGCAGTTGGGACACAGATAAAGCATCTTGACATGAAGATGAGCAAGTACTTTACAGAGCATCATTATAGATTATTTCCTGGAATGCACTGCAGTTTGCTTTGGTTTTGAATACATATGTGATATATATTTACTAAAGCAAAAATCTCACTACTATCGATTTTTCTATAAATTTTTAATGGTTACCAGTCAGAAGCTAAATTTGAGTAACAATAGCACTAATGACATTAAATAAACGAAGCACTTTAAAAGTGTGAGAAAAAAGCAAATGCCTCTTTACAGCATTTTAATGCAAAGACAGACAGCAGCCTGAAACCGTGTTACGTGCTGATAGCCTGAGTCATGTCTGGTCTCACAGTTCAACCAGCGAGGTGATTTTGCACAAACATCTAACAAAAAGTAGGTTCTTCGAGCAGCAGACTTAGCAGAGACTGGCTTGCAGCAACTTTTTCCCATGCATTTGACATTTGAAGAGGGTGGCGCTTAATAGCTTTTCCTTCAGCAGAGACACAATTCACATACCTCTCCTCTTTCAGGCTTCCTAATTTCATGAGACTTGCATGATTCTAATATTTTTCAAGCCTGTACATCTCTATTGTATGTGACCGAAACTCTCTGTAAGTGCCTCCAATTTGTATTTACACACATCACACATGTACAGGCTTGTCATAAGCCAAGGCTGAATACATTTTCATATTTTTTTTCCAGCTGCCAACTTTCTCTAGTCGGTATTAATTTGGGGGCAGCTGACTGGTGATAACATTTATACTCAGAGAACACTCTGGTTTGGGATTCACTTAGGAGTGCATGGGATTTTGGAGAAATAAAGAAATCGTTCAACTGACAATACAAATTTAGGAGAACTCAAGAATAAACTCACAGAGCTGTCATAGTCTGCTAACATCATATACTACTTGACCCTTAAATACACAACTAGCATATCATTCTTCTGAACTCTTAAGAGCTACCCATAATCTGACATTTTGAAGTCACATACACAAATGATGAACCTGACTGCCTCCCACCTATAGGAGCTGAATTCATACTAATATTAATTTCTCTAATTTTTCTCCACCTCTTCATCCTATAATTTTATTCATTTGTATCTTTTCAACTGGCATCCTTTGTGAAGCTCTTAAAGATTTATTGTTGAAAAAGCATGATATAATGAAGAGATATCATTACATTACACTCTAGAAGAATAGATTATCCAAAGGATAATGCTTAACAGTGATGGAGAGAGAGGCCTGTGTCTTTAAGCTAGAGGAAAAATTTCAAACAGGGGGTTTCGAGTGAAGCTGATACCCCAGGTTGTTTCACACAGCTGCATGGAGATGTATTAAACCCACCCAGGAACGACCTGCTCTGGTAAAACAACTAGTAAGGTTGACCCAATTTTGGGAGATTAAACTGTAAAACTATTACACACATCTATGTCTAGGACATGCCTACATCTGAAAGATGATGAGGATTAAAGCACTGAGTGAATTTAAGGCACAACAGCGTATTCTAAAATATTTCTGTACTTGGGCAAACTTTGCACACATGCCAGACCAAGCTCCAGAGATGCAGGGAGAGAGGCCCCTTACCACAATACTACAACATGCAATACAAAGGCCGTACCTAGGAGCAGACAATTAAAAGCAGCATGCAAAACTGCTAATTAATAAGATTTGTTAACCTTCAGGGGCAATTATATGGACAAGGCAAAACACATACTACAGGATACCAATTTCTCAAGAAGTAAGATTAAAACCCACCAAAACCAGACCCCGTTTTCTTCTTCTGCCTGAGCCTTCTGCCCTTTATCACAGACCTGGCTGCTAACCAGAATAAGGTCTTCAATCTACTGCAACTCTTTCCTGGAAACTTTAAAACCATCCATGACTTAAAGAGAATAGCTACTCTTCCCCAAATGAATCGACCTCATACCTCTTCGGTGTAAAAAGACTTGCTGTTTTCATACAGAAAGAGACAGCTTCTTTCATTTTCAGAAGAAGGGAATTCACACCATCCTGTTTGCTGCTCTTTGGACAAAAGCGGGTGTTTAATTCACGCTGCTGGAGTTTAAAGGATGCACATATACAGTTACCAAAAATCCTCCCTGTTTGTGTTTTATGGCAAGGCCATTACCTAAGAGAGCACATATGCTTGCAGAGGAAATCATAAAATGTCCGAAGGCTGAGCTGGGGACTAGGAAAGAGTAGGTGTGAATTCTCATACGACTGCACACACATTCCCAAATCAAAGAGTAATTACGAGAAAAATTAACACGGGCTTGGGCGTATGACAGGCCTCTCCAGCCACCTTTCTGTGCCACTCACCAACACGCTTTCATCGACTGAGGGAACACACATCCCTTGAGAAATACCAGGACAACATCCCCTTCTTCTGATGGAATTTTTGGATTTTTGGAGGCTTAGGGGAATGCAAGGGACACATGACTAATAAGGAGCTGAGAATTGCTTACTATTGAATGTCACAGCATAGATATCTTTAGGATAACACTTGTTTTGTTCAAGTGGAGGAACAAAGGGAATAAACAAGAAAATATCCCTCATCGGAAACTCAAGCTTTGTCACATATGTGGTTTAACCGCAAATGCAGCACCTCTATTGCAAGCTCTGCCCAGATCTTCCATTAGCTGGAGATGAAATGTGGACCGTCTAATCTCCTCACATAAGAGGAAACTTCATGAGAAAAGAGGTGATAGACAAGACAGGCAGACAAGGTGAATGGACTGTGCCTCAGTATGTCCTATTGTCTTTGGAAACTAACTGCCTCAGACTTCCACCCCCCAGGACAAAGGACCTGACATCAGCAGCACCAAGACGTGACTGGGTATTCTGCCCCCACCACACAAACCTTCAAGGTGGAGAGTAGAGTTGAATCCTCAAAGGGTCTTCTCCTGCCCAGGGAAATGACTTTAATACTCCCACTAGTCTTCCCTTACTGTCACCCCTACTGCAGTGCCTATACCAGTGCCCAGAACAGCCTCACAGGTGGTACCAATGCCTCAGCAGGAAGAGGGGGTGGGAAAAAATAACCCCCATCTGTGAAGCTTCTCCAGGTAACATGAAGCCGTGATGGAGAGAGTGGAGGTAGGTCTAGAGTGAATCAGATTCCTTGGCCCATGCCTTGCATAAAATCCACAGCCTGCTAAGAAGAGGGCCACCTACCTGTTTAGGGACATGATGCACTTAAACTCTGCTTTTTCATTCACCACTGTCTGGTAGATGCAGTTATTCATCCCCTCCACACCAGGGCTGGGAGTGCAGTTTGGCCCTAGGACTGGCCTCCAGCAACCTACAGGTGTTCGCCCCGTTCCTGAGGGAACACAGGGATCCAACAGGCAATCTCAGCTTCACCAGAGGGGAGACCGAGCACCCTGTGACCTCTCTGGACAGGCCAAACAGAGCAGCCATGAGCTAAAAGAGCAGGTACAATGCACAGGGAACCCACCACTGCTGTCATGCTATGTGTTGGACACATGGTGTGAAAGAAATAAACACAAAAACTGGAAAGCAGGGTCAAAAATAAGAGGTGTGAAGAAAGCAAAAGTCAGTTAAAAGAAATAAATAGGAGGTTCTAAGTCACCGAAGTTTAAACGACCTATCAGAAATGAGGGGGCAGAATCAACCCCATGCTTTTGCAGTAACAGTGTCTGCTGTTCTATGATATGCTCCAGTGTACCACCTGTAACACCACTTGCAGGTGATCCTGCCAGCCAGGGCTATACTCCTAGCAGGAGCTTCTGCCAGCATCACTCCACCTGTGAGGGATTACAGCTCTTCAAAGCCACGGGCTGACCCGATGGTACCAGCAGAAGCCAGTAATGTGGACTTGGCTCTGGATCAAGGGCACATTTTGCTGGGCTGCATAAAAAGGGGTTTGTCCACACACAGACTTGGTAATGCTCAGCTGTATGGGAAGAGTTAAAATGCTGTGGTTGCTCTAATGTAATCACACCCGACCAGGGTGCTTTAGGACTACCACAATTACTCCTGTGCGGAACAGGAAATAAGCTACACCAGTATTAAGGTAATTCTGAACATGTCTCATTATGGGGCTGCAAAAATTAAACATAAAACAATGCCTGAGCAAAGCAATTATCATAATAAAATTCCTACTTTTGACAAGGTCTAACGTGTGCCATCTAAACCTCCATCTTGAAAGACCGACGGCCTCTGTGATTCAGAAAAAAGGCAAAAGGGGAAAAAAGCAGCACAGAAACTTGAAGGGACTCCCCCCAGTGACAAGAGTCAGGAGAAAAACTGGGCCTCTGGTCACCTAGCCCAGAGCCATATCTGTCAAGCTTCATTGCTTCTCAGGGATAATAGCAGCTTTGCTTCCTTTCATTGGGATACAGCAGTCAGCTGGCTGGACCCCAAAAAAGCGTTCACCACTCTAGGCAAAGGACAACATGCCATGGCACAGGTTCTCCACCCAGGCTGACAACGGGTCTTGGTACTACAGAGAGCAGTGACACAGCCTTCTCTTAAATTTTCTACAGAGCTGCTTCAAGGTGGATCCCCCAAGGACTTTCATTCACTGAAATCACTGAGGAAAAAGCAGAAGAGGGCTATGCCTTCTCCTCCTGGCTAGAATAGCATCGCTCCTCCAAGGTGACCTCTTGGCACTGGAAGGTGAATGAGCACCGCTCACCCTCATTACTGCACAAAAATGACACAGGTAGCTGCATTTTCACCTGTAAACCTAGTCCTGCAAACTGTCACTTAGCCAGAGGACTAGACAGAGCCAGTGGCCCACAGGAACGGGAAACAGGCCCTCAAAACAATTTCCCAGAAAAAAGTACCCGTCAATTTCAACAAGAGTGGCACCTTCCCCCAGATTAGGGATGGGAAAGACAGAGTCCTCTCTAACAGGTACCTCATCATCTATCATGCTATCAAAGTACCGTATTTCAAGGAAGATTAGGATTGCTCTTTTTGTTGGCATGTATGAGAAGGAACTGAAATTCCAGAAGCAAACACTGAAAACTTGCTGACTACAAAGCTAGCAAGAGCACTGAGTGTTGTAACAGGGTGTGTACCAAGGAAAGTTAACTGAACCTGACAGTCCAAGAGAATAACAGAAGCTCCCTAAGAAAGGTGTGTGCTGCAACAAAGCCCTGGCAGATGACCTCTCAAGAGGCTTCCATCAGAATGAATAAAAACCTATTTAATGAGATTAACTGATCATTTCGCTCCACCCTCGTTATAACACTCACTGAGAGAGAGGAATTTTTTCGCAGTCGAGTGTCTGATTCCATGGGGAATGCCAGAGAGACTGTGACAGAAGATATAAAAAACACACAGGGGAACCCTCCACCTTCAGAGAGTAGTTACTTAAACACCTAGTCGTTTCAGCGGCTACTTGGTTTTCATCTATGCACAGACTTTGTATCAGAGGAACTACTTCATGATTTTAACTATACTAGTGTGAAAAATACAAGGTGATATTTATGAAGGTACAACAATCCAAGGTGCATCTCAGCAGGTATTTCATTTCCAGTTTGTTTTTTTTTTTTTTAAGAAGGAAAAAAAAGAAACAAAAAAAAAGAGTGTAACGCTATTCTGCAGAGCTTTGGTTTCATACATGTGGACAAAGCCCTAGATTTTAGATTTCTGTTATTTTATTTTTATTGTTTGATTTTTCCTCCTTAAACTTCAAGAAAGCTAAACCCAGTGGCTAAAACTTTCACCAGTATTATTTCCCCAGCAATACTCAGGGAGCCTGAGGTTAAAATACTGAAGCAAAGTCATTGCTTCTATACGTGTCAAAATAGCTCACTTCGACCAGTTCCCTGCCACGCTGTATTGAGCTTATCCCTTATGTCTAAGCATGTCTTGGCATAGTGCATCTTCACCACTCATCAACCTCATTCCACAGCTGAGCTCTCTAAACATCAAACTGTTAAGCTTGGAAAGTTAGACACAAAGGACTGGAGGACATCTCAAGCGACCGTCAGAAGTCCACCTCCCTGCACTGAGGCAGGATCAAAGACACCCAAACCAATAGACGTTGCCTACCCTACTCCTTGAAGTCCACTGAGAAAAGAGATTCCTCAGCATCTCGAGGTTATCCACTCCAAGTTTTTAGCACCATATGCAGTGTTTCACACTTTCCAAGATATTTGGAAGAACTGGAGACCTGAACCTCCACTTCAGAGCACAGCAGTTTGGCTGCCAGAATTCTTCATGCGCCAGTGCAGGTGTCAGGGGAGTGACTGCCTCAAAGAACTAATTCAGTTCCCCCCCTGCAGCCCAGCCCAGCCAGCTTCAACCACCCTCCCTAAATAAAAGCCTCCTGCAGAGGCTCAGCCTCCAACACTTCATCCTACTGAAAAAAACATACTGAGCCAAAAAGAATCCCAGTGCAAGGTCCAGCCTCACGTGCCTGGGCCATAGACCCCGGCGATGGCAAGGCTTGTTTGCCACATAGCTGAGGCATGAAGCAACCTCTAATTTTATGCATTTTCATTCCAAAAGGCAGAATGCACAGTTACGTTTCTTCATCCATACAGATGTGGTGCTTATACAGCTGTGGTACGTGAAACTTTCTGCTGAGGGCAACACAACTGTGATAAAACAGGGCTTGCATGACAATGTAGAGTTGAAAAATTAAAGTAATCAAAGAAAGATTTGGGTCTTCAAAGTTAACCAAAAAAAGAAAAGTGATAGTCCACCCCAATCTCTGGGAATATAGTATCGGCTACATTATAATAAGACCTTGCCCGAGTTCTCTTTAAATACTGCTGCTGAAATCACTCAAACTTAATACTGTTGACCCAACAGTTATCTTGTCAGACAGCGCGATCATTCCCCAACACGGAGAAAATGCAATCGCTTCATTATTTTCAGCAGAGTCAGTTGACAATGTTTATTTTCTTAATAAATTATTTCTCATAACTTCGTAACAGTTTAAGCTACTATAAACACATCTTGAAAGCGTACCACAATTTTAATCAGTTGCAAACATCAGATGTTGAGTTTGATATTTATGATTGTTCTGTTTCGTTTAATGGCTCCTTTTGTCTATGAAAGCAAAGATAAGAAAGTTATCTAGGACATGGACTGTAAAGTCTCTAATTTAAGAGGAAACTTCCTCTGTCACTGACTATCAGATACTAATAGCTGCTGTTCCTATTTTCCATATAATACCAGGCAAGTGGTTTTAGAGTAGCATCCTTCATCCTGTACAAAGTAGTCATTGAGTCAACTAACCAAACAACTGTGTTTCCAAAGGGGACATTCTTTTAAGTCCATTTTAACTTACAGGGGAAAAAAAAGTAATATATCTCTCAAATAACTACAGTAAGAACTCAGCATGGTATTAAGAGGAGGCAACTGGAAATTATTTCTTTTTAAAGCCTCTTTTATAAGGATTCCCCATCAGGCTGTAATTAGCATGCCAGTTCCTATTCTGAGGTTCCTGATCAGTTACACCCCAATTCAACATTCACCAAAGGCAACAAGACAGGCTCCCTTGAACTCGGTGGGGTCTAGAGGAGGGCTTAGGGCCATGCAGGGAACTCTCTAGTACCAACACAAAGTTAATTGAGCAGGCCTTTGATGCCCAGCTCTGCGTGTCAGCCCTTGGAAGAGTTTTCCTACCAAAGATCAGAAGAAAATCTGGACTTCCAGATTTGGGGCTATGTAAATGTAACATCCGTACTCAGTAGGTATAGCATTAATTTGTCTTTTGCTGTAGAGGAAAGTGAGATGATCTATCAACCTATTCAGTTTGACTGTTTACATGCATCTTGAATCTTTGCTTACATAAAACTACAATAAAGTAATTTAGAACAGAGCATCTGCCAACATATATACAGTACTCTGCTAAAGGCAGATACATACCATAAGGTACATGTAAGATCATTAGTTAGCTATGACAGGCGATTTACTGTGATTTATCTTTCAGGATCATCTCATTCACAAGGAAAATTGAGCGTAAGCTCCATCCATAACCTATACATCCCATCTAGATACTTGAAAATGATAATAAGTTAAAGGATGCAGCAGATAACTCTCCAACACAAGCCAAAGTATTTAACCCAAAAATCTTTTGGAATAGAACCTGAAAATATCAGTAGCCCAGCCAGAACTCCTACTAGCACGGATTGCCAGGGGCTAATGAACATAGAAAACTCTTTACCTAGCACATAATTTCACTGTTGCTGGGAGAGCACTGCTCAGTTGTTTCAGTACAGATCCAAGAAATTTCCTTCTTATGGTTTTGTCTCTGTTTGAGCCAGACACAAATTAAGGCTAAATTAAGAGCTGTGGTTCAAAACAATTCAATGGAATGCAAGAACAAAGGTCAGAACTTAGATTTCTACCCTGCAGGTGCATATCCTGAGCACACAGCTAAATGGGGCCATCCACCTCCTCGGGACGACTGGCAACAAAATCAGGAGTGAAACATTTGGGGTCTGATCAACATACCACCTCCTTCATTAGCAAACCCTACCCAGCCAGAATGACATGCCCTGGGTTTCACTATAGCGGCAGGCCAACCAGTCTTCAGTGACTCCACCAGATCAGTCTTCAGTGACTCCACCAGAAATTAAAACCATACCAAAATACAATGCAGCCACTTCCTCCACTTGCAACAATGGATCAATCCATTGGGAGCTACCAAAATCATACAAAATATTTTGAACAGCTATTCTTCCTCACTCTCCCACCTCTACCGCTCCTAAAAAAATATTTAAAAAAAAAAAAAAAAAAAAAGAGGGGAAAAAAAAAAATAGGAGGTTGTGGGCCCCCGGGTTACTGAACCTTTAAAAGGATTTCCTGTACCCCACGAAACAGGTGGAAAGCTCTAAAGCACAGCCTGGCGATTTAGTCTACACATGCCAGATTCAAGATTTGGCCAAAAACCTTAAATGAACCAATGTAACAGCTGCCACAAAAGCCGACAACCTCTAATCAATACCTTCCATGTTTAAGACAGAACAAACCGCCTTTCTACAAAACATTCTTATGCCTGCAAAGAGTAAATAAATTACAACGAGTTTAAGATGACTGAGTTTTGCTTGGCTTAGGAAACCCAGGCAGAGCCCCTAATTTTTCAACAGCAGCACATGCTTAACACAGAGCAGCACCGATGAAAGGAATTGAGACACCTGTGAGAGACCAAAAAACACATCTAAAAAATAAGATATTCACCAAGGCTGCAGATACACATGTGTTGCCAGAATTAACGAAGCTTAAAAATCATTGAAAATGTTCACACAACGAGCATGTAAACATTGAACATGTAAAGTATTTTTGCATGACTTCATCCCAGAGCTTTTTATTCCCTAATTTGACTTCAGTTTTTAGTCCAGATTATAAAGAAGATTTAAAACAGGGAGCTTTTTTTCCCCTTCCAATGAAGGCTTCCATTAATAAAAAGGAAACAAAGAAAATGAAGAAAGTGAGTAGTAAAACTTTTACAACATAATAAAATATATCAGAATCCCAGTGCAGCAGGATTGGAATTGTCTAAAGATGCTGAATTATGATCGGTTGTCATATAAAGTTCAGTCCAGAGTATTAGCAATCATATTCTCTAGCAACATGTATATAATTGGGAGATCTTCATAATAACCCTCAGTTTTAAGGGCTCATAAAAACTGTGTTTTACTCGTAATTTGGAGGAGGAAAGAAGAATTCTTAAAGGAAAGTAACATCTTTTTCTCAGTAAGAAAGACTCTGAAGGCAATACAGTGTGTATTTTAAAAGCAAGCAACCCTAAAAGCCCTCTTTTTCTTTCACGGTTTTCAGCAGGGTATTATACAAACACTAAGTGTAAAAAGATAAATGTGGAACTATAGTACACACACTAGAAAGAAAATTAGTATCACATACAGAGGAACCCCCTGAAAATATATTGGAAGCAAAGCATGTTACGTTATTTTCGGATACTAGGACAGAGGTACTTTAAGGTAAATATCTTGATGTAACATTGTAACCAACAGTAAAACAAGCTATGGCACTCACACACACCAAAGAAAGGATGTTGGGTTTACAAATGTGTGTAAACTACATTTATTCACCTCCAAAATATAGTATGAACATAATTATAAAAATATTATCAGCATGTGACACTCTCAGCAGACTCCTAAATATCTACATTTTCTCAATTTCTCCCCTGACATTCTAAACCAAAATCCTTTTAGTTTGTTAGAAAGTCAACTACTGAGTGCCATAAACTTCCAATTATCCCAGCCACTTTTGGACTTGCCAAGGCAAAGCTAGGGTAATGAACAGGATGCTGAAGTTTCTATATGGAATAGTAAAATACAACCTGTCATCAAACCCAGACACTTTAACTTCATACTTTTGCCAGAGTAAAGCCTTTTTGTAAATAAAATGTGTTTGTTTTCAAATAAAGCTACTTCAAGCTGTTTTGGGAAGCACAGTAAGTAATAATAACAACAACAACAATTTCCATTTGGATTTCAAAACCTGATGAAACAAAACCAGCACATGTCAAACCTAGTGTTTTCCTACCTGGAACAGGTAAGGACCAGCTCTCAAATGCCACCTTGGGATAGTTCAGACTAGCAATCCCGTTCATGTTTAGATGAGACACCAGCATGAACAAGAAAGAAAAGAAAAGGAAAAAAAAAATAATAATCTACCCTGTCCTTCTCTTCTTTTATTAGCAACTCCTACAGCAATGCTTAAGACCCAGTAAGCAACCTCAAGACCCGGAGGACCAGACTAACCCAAAAGCGCTGCTAGAGAGAAAGAGGTTTAAGAGGTGACTTACTGCTTGCCATGTGACTGGGGGAGGTATGCTGCCCATTGGGTGTGCTGGAGGTGAGGTCAATGGCCATGCCGGAGTGCTCCCTTTCGGGCGAAAGCTCATTGTCACCTGCTTTCACAAAACAAGTCCCCCGTAAGTTTCCATCCCCTTCTTCAGCAGGGCAACACAACAATTAAAAAAAGTACAACTCCCTCGCTCCCTTTGGCCCTGCCCTTCCCTCCTTTACCAGCAGGGTCTTTCAGAGCCTGTAAAAACTGGACTCTCAGTGGCCACAAGTAAACGTTTGACTGACTGATTTTAACAGCCCCCTCAAACCTACTGTCACCAGTCTTCTATGCACACACCTGTGACAAATCTTGCCCCAGCTGCTTTGTCTCAAGAGAAGTTAGAATTACTTTTCTATTAGCAGAGGCTGAGAATTGGGGCTGGGCAGAAGACTGAAGTAGCACTTTACCATACAGACCTTCCCCTCAAAAGGCTCTTGGTTAACTGACAGTTAAACAAAGCACTTAAACTAAGACATTTTGCCGTGACACAGAAAACAGGAGAAATGCATAGTGAAAGGCATAAAAAGTTTTTGGCTGCAATTTGAATTTCTGTAGATGAACTCTCTCTCATTTGCAAAGTTCATTCATCCTCAGTAAATATTTAAACCTAGAGCTACTCACCCATGCACTCATCCCCATGCATTTTTCAGTCATACACAAAGTTTATATTTAAATGCTATTAATTCAGCATCATCTCAAAGCAAAGACCATATATAAGGAAGCTAAAGTTTCAGGCACCTGCATTATAGAAAGGGCAGTGGGAAAAGGAAACTAATTCAGAATAATCAAATGAAATGACTACTTACATGTTATATATCCATCAGCAGCCTCTGCTTCCATAGTCAAAGTGCAGTGCTGCAAGGCAGAAAAGTACACCCTCAAAGACGCCTGTCAGTATCAACCATTAAATGATTAAACTTACTTAAAGCCCTAAGTAGTTGCCCATTTTACTGCTGTTGCAACCATTGCCTAGAGAAACACAAGTGTACTGCATGTGCTCATTTGCAAAGCACTGAAACTCTTCCTGCAAATTATCTGAGTAGAGAAATTCAGCTGTCTCCTGGGCAGGCAGCACTGGGATCATCTTGGTCCAACTGTACCCATTTCTGTCCCCCACTCGCATTTTTACCCAATCTGAGAGTTTTTTCCCCCCTGACTTTCCACTTGTTTTGTTCAAGCCAGGATGGTAATGCTTTATCAATTATCAACTCTCACAGCCAGAACAGACTTTGAGGAGATGGATACAATTAACAATTGCTCTTTTCACACACACGCTCCAAGAGACTCCATCCTGATCTAAACAAAATAAAGCCCTCCCGCGCCCGTTCCCCTTCGAGAGAGTTATTACAACTCTTTGTCTCACACCACCGAATGTGCACACACACACACCTGTACACGCACCTGTTCACTCTAACCCTATTTATCTGCCACAGCATGGGGCCGAACGTCACACTTAATACTCTCAGATCATGCATTTTGTGGCATGAAGCAATCTTAAAGTTTCTGGAAGCACTTTGCTGACACAGAACAAGCTATTACTTTCCAGAAACCCAAGTAACTGTATAGAATGACACCCCCTAGCTATCATTTGATATATATTGAGGGAAAAAAAAAAAAAGAGAGAGATCAATAATCATAACTATGTTCTTTTAAGTGGAAAAGTTAAGAATCTGACATGACCAGAGGAGAATTTTATTTCCTCTCTCCCTCCACGGCCTCTTTTTTGCCTTTAGTTTCAAAACTCTCACTGCACCAGGCAGCTAAATTATTCACAATGAGCCATTTCTGTATTGATCGCCAAGTATATTTAGCCCTGGCTCCTGGAATTTCTCCATTACTTACTGGAAAACAGGCAGCTTCACTTCTTGTCTCCAAAACCACTTCCCTCCCCCTCTCTTAACCTGCTTTCCTCCCCCTCCTCTCCCCCATGCCTTTCCCCCCAATAAATAAATACTTTTCTCTGCTCTCTTCTTTGGTATAAAGCAGATCAAATTCCCAAGGCATTCAGCACATAACACTTAAATTTCAACCTGCCCAGCTGCTACCAAACTCTCTTCAATTACTGATTTTCACATGACTCTTAGAAAAAGAAATCTCAAAAAAAAAAAGTTTTCAAAACAGGTAAGCCGCTTCCTCAAGCCCTTCAAAATTACCTTATCTTCCCCCTAGTCCAGGTAGGCAGGCACACACTGAGAAAAAGAAAGAAACATCAGAAGCAACAGGGAAGGATCATCCCAGCCAATGAAGTGGAAGGAAAGAAAGGGGAGGAAGGGAGGAGGAAGAGAAAGGAAGACAAAAAGAAACACAGAAACATCCATAACCGAAATTAAAACACGGTTTGATTTTTATTTTTTATTTCTTCCAGGGAGGGAGGAGGACAAAGAGAAGGGAGGAAAGAAAAAGTTTGGTAACCATTTTTAGGCTGGTGATGGCAAATCCCAGCTGCTAAGCCTCCCTCTCCACGACAAATGGAGAGAGAGAGTTTTGCTCGGGCTGAAGACACGGGAGAACAGGGAAAGTTTAAAAAATATTTTTTAAAAAGAGGGGAAGAGAGAGAAAAGGGGGGGGGGGAAGAAGGGGGAAGGGAGAGGGGAGAGAAACCCGCCCCCGGCACTTACAGGTGGGGCATTCGGAGCTGGGGAGCCGGGGAGCCCCGGGGATGAGCCGGCGGGGAAACGCGCTCAGGAATGGCACATACTTTGAAGGAAGATGAAGAACAAAAAAAAAAACCAAAAAAACCCCACAATAAAAGAAAGAGAGGGAGAGGGAGGGAGGTCAGCCGGTGCTACAGCAATGCGATTAACCAGCGGGGAGGGAGAGAGAGGAAAACTTGATCCACCGGTTCCTTACGAATCGGCACGAAAACGGGGGGGGAGAGGAGGGGATGCGGGGCGGGATGGGGGCGAGGGGATTTGGAAAGGGACGGGGGGGGGGGGGTGGAGGGGGGGGAAAGCCGGTAGAGGCACTCACACCCCACGCAGGAAACCTAGGCCAACTTCCCCGGAGTGCTGCTCCGGCCCTGGGCGACACCGAGCTCCGCGCCTCATCCCTGCCTCTCCCCGCCCATACCACAACCTGTCAAAGTCATGGAAGTCCTGCCTCATTATTATTTTTTTTTTTTTCCCATTTTATTTTCTCCCTGTCCCTTCCACACACCGCGCACGCACACACACATACTACACCCTGTCTCTCTTCCCCCCCCCCCCGCCGCGCCAGGCCGCAGCCCCCCGGGGGCCCGCAGGTGGCGGCGGGCGCTGAGGGAAATGGCAGTTAGGGCCGGGGCTGACTAACGGAGCGGGCGAGCTCCGGCACACGCACACCCCCGCCTCCGCCGCCCCTCTCGGGATGGATTTTTGGGGTGGGTTTGGTTTTTTGGGGTTTTTTTTTTTTTTCGGTTTGGTTTGGCTTTTTTTTTTTTTTTTCGGGGGTGGGGTGGTGTAACAGCAACAAGTCACGGGAGCCCACCGCCGTGCGGGAGATGCTGCACAACCGCACTTTACAGTCGTTGTGGAGACCCCTCCACACACACAGAGACACACACACACACAGAGACAGAGCCCCGCCGTCCCCGCAGCCGCCTCGCACACCGGACGGAGCTGTCCTCCCCGCCAGGGAAAGAAAGACCGGGGTGAGGGGAGAGAAGAAGGGGGGGGGGGGGGGGGGGAGAAGAGGGGAGAGAGGGGGAAAAAAAGAAATAAAAAGAAGCCAGGCGCAGATTTACCTCAGCCGCGCAGGCAGTGAATCACTTCCATCACCCTTTTGTTTGTGTTTTTATTAGTGTCGGCTCTCTCTGCCTAGTGGAGGTGTGTTTGTGCACGGCAGTTGGCTATGGAAACTAAGGCAGTGGAGCTGTAGCTAAGGGTAATCCTGTTTTTACTTCCTCCATCTTCAGAGAGCAGGGTTAGCCTGGGACAGCTGGTCAAACCCCGAGAAACCGATCCGGCGGCGGCGGCGGCACCCGCCCGCCCGCACTCTCTCTCTCTCACACACACACATACACACACATACACACACACACACACACACTCTCTCACACTCACACGGACACGGGCGCGCTCGCAACGGCCGCGCGCGCGCCGTTCCTCCTTCCCCCCTCCCTCCCCCCTTCCCGCGGCGCCTCACCCAAGGGCCGGCATGGCAAAGCGCGCGAGGCGGCGTCGGGGCGAAGGAGGGGGGGGGTTGGGGGGGGGGGGGGGGGGGGGGCGCGCGGGTGGCGGGTGCCCGCGCCGGCAGGGCCGCTCAGCACGCTCGGCAATCGATTAGAGGACAAGTGCCGCCGCCGCCGCGTGCGCTCCGCGCCTCACGCGGGCGGGCAGGCGCGCGCGCCGCTCCCCCTCAGGGGCAACCGCCGCGTCCCCGTCGCCCGCACCCCCACCCCGGGCTACCCCGCAACTTCCCCCCCCGCCGCCTCCTCCTCCTCCTCTCAGGAGCGGCAGCCGCTGTACCGCCGCCGGGCGGGTGAAGTTGCCGGCGGAGTCATGATTCAGCACTTCTATTTTTAACCGCCGGGGCGGCCGCGGGCGCGCAGCGACCGCGGCTCTCCTTCCCCCCCCCCCCCCCCCCCCCCGCCGCCTTCCTATGGGCTTAGCGCTAATTGCCGCCGCGGTGGGAGGCCGGGGGGCAGCCGGAGGATGGCGTCAAGCCGAAGGGAAACGGCGCGGAGCTGCCGTGCTTGTTATCTAATTCGAGATTCAAAGTACATATGAGGTAATTTCTTTCCCTTTTTGTAAGTGTTTCGCTTGGAGAGAAAGCCTGGTTAAAATGAAAGCCTTTCCACGCTATTTCCCCCCCTCTCCCGAGAGGTCAGTGTGGTGGGGAAAGGGGGTAAAAATAGCGTTATTCTCCCGAGGCAAACCCTTGCCAAGGCTGAAGTAACGCCTCCCAGTGCCACAGTCCCACCTCGGGCCCTGACCCAAACCCGCCCCAGCCAGTTGGCACATCTACAGCAAGGCAGTGCCCGCTGTCTTCTGTGCAGATGGTGAACGCTTGATGTGCTTTCTCACAGGAGCTTTCCCTTGCCTTCAACAGGTCTTGGATCAGGTGCGTTAGCACCATCCTTTTGTCTTTGAGCATCTCCTCGTGGAAGCTGAATTGCTGGGTGCCGGTGACAGTGGTAAGGCCATTATTAAGCACCAGAGTTAACAGTCCATTAAGAAGCTCTGGTTGTATATGTCATGCATTACATACATTCAAAGATATTATTAAATTTAAATTTGCAAAGTTAAGCACACAAACACTAGGAAGCATAGGAATTCATGCTGCCCCCACACTCTTGAGCTTTTCATCCAACAGTGCAGCCAACAGGAATAACAGGGACCTATCCTTTATTTTGGCTGGCACGGAAGGGGAATAACACACATTTTGCCAGTGGGTTGCACTGATGAGAGTACCTTCATCACTACATATCCACATTCTTTGTGTATCAAGAGCGTGCAAAGGCTTTAGAGACTGTAAGTTTTGCTTTCAAGCAAAATCTTAACTGCACCCTTAACTCTTGCTCCAGCTACACATGAGAGCAGTTACCCTAAGAATAGTACTGTTGTTAGAGGCGGTAGAGTAAACCCCAGGTTTTATTAGCTCAGGCCACTTCACATCCAATGACATTTTGCTGTGTAGTGGCAGAGCCACCCTATCCTGAGAGAGGGAGACAAACTCCACTTTTAAAAAAATACATTAAATTATTCAGCCAGCCAAAGACTCTGAAGTTAATAGCTCTCTCTCCAGTGCTACAAATTTTAGCCAATTAGTCATTACGCCATGTCTGTGAAGTGGGTTAATTTAACTCTTCTTATTTTGCATAGGAAGGAGGCAGAAAGGTTAGGGGACTGGCCCAAGGCCACAAAGAGCACTCAGAGCTGAGCCTAGAAAGCAGACTTCTTGTTTCCCACGCCTACATTTCAACAACTAGACTTGGCTTGCCTACTTCAGAAAATAGACTGGCATAGCTATAGCTGTGTAATTATACCATAACAGTTTATGCTGGAATAACTCTATTTGCGGACATTCTCCTCCAGATGGAAAGTGACTTCCCAAAAGCTGTCCAGATGAATGCACTCAACAGCACACACTTTGGGGTTTGGGGTTTGCCTCCCTCCCCCCCCCCGGCCATCTTCATTTGGGGAGGGGGGGTCAAAATTCCAAAGATGTGGGTCTTGGCAGCATTTTGAAGCCTTTGATGACTTTTACAGACCATTGAAAAGCAGGGACAAATGCAAAACGTGTCATTGAAATGCTACAAGTCTTGTTGTCAAGATTTTTATGGTGCTTTTTATCAAAATGTTGAAAACTGAAAGCTTCCAGCTGGCTCTCCTTACAGGTAATAATTTAATAGCTAACAGCTTTTCTCCCAAAGCTGCTGGAACCTGCTTGAGCCACCGAAGCTGATGGGAAAAGCCAGACCCATCCTCTACAATAATTATTTCTGATTTTTTAATCCTGCTGCTCCATAAACTTTCAAAATCAAATGAAGCTGTGGAAACAAGGAGGATTCACCAAAGGAAAAGTAAGAGACAGGGAATAAAGTGAAAGGGTTTACCTTTAAAAATAGTCTTGTTAACTCCAAGGACTGCAGAGATGAGTGCATCTTCACTACAGCAACCCGCGGGTGAATCACTGGTTTCAATACAAAACTCAGCTTGGGGGCTGCAGCAAGAGCTCCTCGGTGATTTACATCAACCACTCACCTGCCCCCAAATGATACTTGGCAGAGCAGCTGTCTTGATCTTGAGGACCAAGCGATGATTTGGGGACCAGGAGACCAGCGTTCACATCCAAGCATGGTCAGGGGTCCTCCTCATAACTTCAGCCAAGTCACTGTTTCTCTCTCAGTTCTCCATTTCTAAAATGCAGTGAACAATGCAATGAGAGTTTTTATTCTGCTGAGCAATGCCCCAGGAGCAATCCTCCGCTTTGCCACGGACTGCTGCCACGTTATAGAGGTCACTTCAGCACATCTGTGAAAGAGCCAGCTCTGGAGCTCCTGTCAGTCCAGTTGGCAGCCTCTTTCCCCTTCATTTCCATCAGCAAGACCTAAGCAGCCTTCACACACTGCTGTCAGCCCTGAGACAGTGTCCAGCCACAAAAGCCCAGCTGCCCTGGGGATCACAGGCTGTGCCAACAACCACCTACTCTCGGGACCTGTGATATCCCTCCGGGCATTTGCTCAGTCTCCATGGGCCTCAGTTCACACAGGGCCCTGTGTGCTCCCCCGTATCACAAGGGCCCTGGGAGGAGAATTTAATTCCTTATCGCTCGTCAGTAACATGCTTTG